>NC_140593.1:4989576-6314380 GCF_964204655.1 Triturus cristatus | reverse complement strand
GGGTCCCCCTGTACAGTGGACACATGTAGCAACCTGTAGGTCCTAACAGTTGAGCCCAGGGTACAATGCCACCCTACGCAACCCATGGCAAAGACACAGTGAATGGCCATATTGTTGGATGACGCACATGATACCTAGGAAGAGGTGCCCCAGGGCACAGTAGTGCCCACACTCCTCCATGGTCCAGGATGGACATGACTGCAATTAAGCAACCGTCCCTGCACTTAGCAGGCCTCCCACTCAGGCACATCATGTCAGAGGGCACACAATTGGACATGCATGCTGGAAGGCTGTACATTTGGAGACACACCCCTATGTCGTGATTCACAATCAGTGCCAAGTGACATGGACACCACAATGACTGAAATTGGCCATGGCACACGCAAGGTCCCCATACCTGTGGCACATCACCCCCCACACATGATGCTGATAGCATAGGGCACCTGCATGAACTGCCTGCATAAATAACCATGTGCAAGAGTGGCGACAGACCAGGGAACACATTGCAAGGAGGGGAAGGGAGGGAGTGAGAACAGCACTGTGCTACTTTGTGGAGAAGTTGACGCACTGCACAATCAAACCCTGGCAGTGTATCCATGCAACTGCACACTTACATTGGCTGGGGACACACAACTGACACACATGTACCTACCCCTTCCTGCTGCTGCCTCTCCTGTAGGCGCCTGTCCATATCGGGGAAGACCACCGCCAGCACACGCTTCTGGATGTGGGTCAGACGACGGCGGCCACGGTTCTTACGGCTCTCAGGTGAGTCCCCCAGCAGGAGCCGTGCAATCCTCCTCGTCCAGCACCGGATGTCCTGCCAGCGTTTCCTCACCTGAGACAGGCTCCGCCTCCGACCCTCTGTACCCCTCACGGCACTGACGGCTTCCCTCCAGATCTCCCCCTTGGCAATGGCGCCTACCTGTGAGGATGCAAAAGAGAGAATACATTAATCCACATGAGCAAAGACACAGAGACACACATATAGAACAATCCTCATTATGAACAGGCCATGGTATGCATGCAACTAATTGCACCTTTGTCATAGGGACATTATCCACTGTGGAAGGCCAAATGCACTACGTGCCAGTGGAAGCACACGGGTGGCATGAGGGGTACCACACACTCACTGACCAGGGATCACACTGTGCCTCACAGGCTACACCAGGATTATGTACAGCACCTCACAGCAGTCACCTGCCCAGCACACTGATGCTACCTCAGCAGAGTACACAGACACACACAGGTACAGGACAATCACATGGCATTGCCAACTGCGGGTACACACCTCACTCTGCCCATGTGCCAGTAGACGTGGGTGTCACAGGTGTGGGGCTGGCTCAGCACGGCATGCACACAGCACTGCTCCCTGCTCACATCCGATGGCCAGGCCATATCCATCCCTCATGCTGCTTGTGTGCAACACTCCCCATATGCACTCACCCACATGACAGGGGGACTAACACACACAACCAATGTGCAGGGGACGAACACGGCCTTTGGACACTCACAGCACAGGTACACTGAACAAACACACATCCATGGGTACTGACACCTGTCACACTGGGGGGAACACAGGATCACATCAGGACTGTGGAAACAACATCCCCAGGAGGAGTATGCAGGCAGAATGTGGCATGCACCTTGCATTCATTGTCACAGTAGGCACTATGCAAGTGAGGAGTGCACACAGGAAACACAGCATGCTCTGCATGGGTGACATGAGGCCTTCCACACCCTGGGACCCACTCCAAACAACAGTGCATGTCTGTCACACATGGACACAATGCCAGAAGTCACTGTCACACAAAAGGGGCACAGTCTAAGCTAGTGGAGTCTGCACTCACCTGAACCCCTGGTCGACCATACAGGCTCTGGAACTGTGGGAGGATCACATCTATCAGGGCAAGGTTCTCCTCCTGGGTGAATGGCTGTGACCTCTCCACAGTCCTGGACATGGTGCCAGAGGAATCACTATCAGCAGCAGTGGTCAGGGATGAATGGATGTGCAGGCAAGTGCTCTCTCATGGGACCTGGCTGCCTTATATATGCCTGGCTGGCCTGTTCATGTATAGGAGTACAGATTGATTGGTCAGTCACATTAGCATCCTACGTTTCATCCAATCCCTTCAAACCTACCCCAGTGTGTGGCTTTGCATGGTTTCAGTTTTGATAATGATGTCAAGTCAACATCCACATTGCAACAATGTAGATTCTTTCAAACTGACTTCTGCTGTGCACCTGGTGCTCAAATTCAAAAATTTAACTCAGTCTCCATGGCAACCATCAGGCATTTAGGCCCTTATACTTGTCCCTCATGTGTCCCCTATGTGTTTTCATACATTTACACACAGGTACGGTGCGTTCCACGCCCTAGGGCACCCCACAAGCAGTGATACCGACCGTACATGCGCTTGTACGGTCCGGATCACAATATGGGCGCTGGCGTATGCGTACGCCACAGTAGTACGGACTGTACACGCGCTTGTACGGTCCGGATCACAATATGGGCGCTGGCGTATGCGTACGCCACAGTAGTACGGACTGTACACGCGCTTGTACGGTCCGGATCACAATATGGGCGCTGGCGTATGCGTACGCCACAGTAGTACGGACTGTACACGCGCTTGTACGGTCCGGATCACAATATGGGCGCTGGCGTATGCGTACGCCACAGTAGTACGGACTGTACACGCGCTTGTACGGTCCGGATCACAATATGGGCGCTGGCGTATGCGTACGCCACAGTAGTACGGACCGTACAAGCGCGTGTACAGTCCGTACTACTGTGGCGTACGCATACGCCAGCGCCCATATTGTGATCCGGACCGTACAAGCGCGTGTACAGTCCGTACTACTGTGGCGTACGCATACGCCAGCGCCCATATTGTGATCCGGACCGTACAAGCGCGTGTACAGTCCGTACTACTGTGGCGTACGCATACGCCAGCGCCCATATTGTGATCCGGACCGTACAAGCGCGTGTACAGTCCGTACTACTGTGGCGTACGCATACGCCAGCGCACATATTGTGATCCGGACCGTACAAGCGCGTGTACAGTCCGTACTACTGTGGCGTACGCATACGCCAGCGCACATATTGTGATCCGGACCGTACAAGCGCGTGTACAGTCCGTACTACTGTGGCGTACGCATACGCCAGCGGCAATATTGGCCCAGGGACCCTATACACGCGCTCCGAGCGTATGTACGGTGCGTATAACAACTGTCAGTGGTGACAGGCGGCACACAGACAGGAATGGAGCGGACAGGTATTGCCAAGGGTGGACACCAATGCATTGTCTGTGCAATACCACCTGTGTGTGACACAGGTGTGTCAGGATGTGATGTGGCACTTTACCCCTGAGGTGTGGGCAAAGCACATGTACGATGAGCTGTGTACACATGTCGTGTGTGATGGTGCGCATTGTACCACACATCCCCTGCACTCCTTTGACATGTGTGCATGTCGTACACACTAGTGGAGCCATGAGTCACTTGCATGTCCCAGTCACGGACACCCGCACCTGTCCCCTGATGCCAGGTACACGGAATATTACATATGACACGTGTATGGCTGCGTTGCATGCTGCAACCATGTCATGTGTGTGGCATGTCTTTCCATGATTTTGCTGTAGGTGTGTGATTCAATGTGTCAGCAGTTGCTGCTGCCAACATGTGTCTGTGTGTCGATGGGCATGGCACACTGTTCCGCACACCAGCCCACATATGTGATTTGCCATGAGGTGTGTATGTATCCAACTACACGGAGTATCAACACAAGTACATATCCACATGCTCCCTATGTATGTTCTGTCTCGACATGTACTCCTCAAAGGCAATGTGTGTGGCCTGTCCTATTCCTATGACATGTGACCAGTGCATATCGCATCCAACTACCTGTCTGTACCATACGCATACTACCTCTGCACATGTGTGGATGTCTGTGAATCCTGTGATGCGTGTGCATGTTCACTTACACTGGCCCACAGCTAGTCTCATGCCATGTCATCGTGATCTTGCCCCCCTCCGTTAGTGGCTGTCCCTTGGTAGGAGTGTAACCTGACTGGCGTTCGTGTCCAGGAACTGTGGCACAGACCTGACTCACAACGTGGCATATGTGTATTGGCTGTGTAACATGTGCTCAGTGCATTGACGATGTTGTTGTACAGTGCTCACTCTTAGGTGTTCCTTCCATTTCACTGCAGGGCTCCGCCTCTCCCTCGACGTATGCCAGACATTGCTGCCCTGCATGAACGGGACTGTATACGCCGCTACAGATTCAGCCAACGGTTGATTGATGAGTTGACTGGCCGGCTGGAAGCACAACTCCTCCCGCGCCACAGGTATCCAAGTGCACTGACACCCAAGTTGAAGGTGATGGCAGCCCTACATTTCCTTGCCACGGGTACGTTCCAACATACCATTGCTGATGTCGGGGGCATGTCCCAGACGATGTTCAGCCGTGTTCTGCATGATTTCTTAGAGGCCATGTTGGTTCACCTGGATGAGTACATTAAATTCCCAAATCGTGAGCAGTTGACAGATGTCAAGCGTGAGTTCTATGCCCTGGGAGGGATGCCCCATGTCATTGGGTCCATAGATGGGACACATGTTGCGTTGGTACCACCACAGGCACAGGAGGTGGTGTATAGGAATCGCAAACATTATCACTCCATTAATGCCCTTGTGGTGTGTCTGTCCAACATGGTGATTTCACATGTCTGTGTTCGCTTTCCAGGATCAGCACACGATGCCTTCATCATGAGGCGTAGCAGGGTGCCAGAAATGATGCTGCAGCTGCGGAACGAGCGAGCATGTATTGTTGGTGGGTAGACTCTGGCAGTTCTGTGTTTGGCGTCATCTTCCAATCTCACTGCCTGTGCTGACACACTTCTGTCCATGATGTTTCCTTGTAGGGACGCTGGCTATCCCAACATGCCATGGCTGATGACGCCTGTCCGCAACCCCAGCACGGCTGCCGAGCACCTCTACAACAACGCACATGGGCGGACCAGGAGAGTCATTGAGAGGACGTTTGGACTTCTGAAGAGCCGATTCCGGTGCCTCCACAAGACCGGCGGAGCACTCCCATATGCCCCGGTGAAGGTGTGCAAGATCATCATCGTCTGCTGCATGCTGCACAACATGGCAGTGGAGGAAGCTGTTCCACTCATACTGGATCAAGATGACCAGGACCATCCACCCGTGGAGGATGAAGGGCTTGGTGACGGGGCAAGTGATGTGGAGGAGGAGGAGGCTGTGGAGGACATGCGGAGTCGGCTCATACGCAACTTCTTTGCTTAGTGGTGAGTTCCAGTGTCTGAGTGTGCACGCATTGGGCCGTGTGTGGCATGTGTTGCAATGTGTGTGTCCATCTGCATGTCTGCCAAGTGAGTCAGTGGTGTGTATTGAAGTGTCACTCAAGTGATGGCGCAATGGAAGGATGTTGTCTGAGGGTCATCATTGTCACCTGTCATGTTAACAACATGATACGTGTTAAGTACATGCTTGCGGATGTGCTCCTTTGTGCTGAATCCTTGTGTGTCTCTCTTCCACAGGTCCATGTGCATGCTGTCTGCTGGTGGCATTGTTGTGCTCCTGCTACTCCTCATGAACACAGCGACATGTGCTGATTCAGCGTCACATGCACGGGCAAGTGTTGAAATCTCCTCAGGGTAAGGGATGCCTCACGTCGTTTTGGGTGTGTGAATTGTTTGTAGTCTGTGTGCACTTCTCCGGTTCATGTGTGTTCCATTTGCATACATGGTGATCCTACATGGGGAACATGACATGGGGCAGGCTTCACCTGGAGCCATGCTCAGACTTGGTGACTGTCATGTGGCAGGGGATTGGGGATTGTGATGAGGCCATCATTGTGTGTAACACTGGCCTCGGAAACATACAGGTTGCACCGGGTTGACATGGTGTGTGATTGCCCCATCAGGGCCTCAATGGTGTATAGCGGCCTCTCCGTGGCAGCAGGGGGTGTTTAGCTGTTATCCGTCACTTGTGTGCCAGGTCAATGGGATGCCAGCATCTGTGTTGCAATGGGGGGTGCCAGTGTTGCTCCCACATGTACATCCACATGACCTGTGTATGTGTTGACAGAGTATCATTGTCATTCCAACACACATGACTAATAAATTTGTCCCTCTGTCTCCAAGGTGCCTCTTCCCTGTCAATGGTGCCCTGTTGCCACTGTGCGTGCCGCAGGTCTGGCATAGTTTTCATAGGTGGTGCATATGTGTCTATGTGTAGAGTGACAAGATGCTAGGGGTTTGTCAGGGAGTGGGAACTGTATTATGCACAAGATGCACAGTTCCATCCACCTCAAGGCAAGAGAGACCATCCCCCAGGGAAACTACAACATCTGTGTAGAATCCTACCCTGCAGTCTACGGACATGTGCCTCACGACTCCCATGGTACTTGTCCATATCCGGAGTGCATCTGCACAGCTCTGCTACTGCGTCGGGCAACCAGGCCACATCAACGTCCTAACGGGATGGGGGGAATGTTTCACAGCCAGCTGCAGGATGACCTTCTAGATCCACGCCCACACTCATGATGCAGCCCACAACCCCAACACAACCATGTGGCACAGTGATCCTAAACTGCATTCTGGCATCTCCATGCATCCAACCTTGGCCTAGCCACCATTCTCAACATCCGCCTGACGCAAGCATGCTGCACATTGTAGGGACACATGTCTAGACATACCTGGGAGCGGCAAGCCAGGTCACTCCACATGATCCCTGACCTCTGCGCATGACTGTTGCTCCCCTGAATGTGTCTGTAGCCACAGTTGTGCGGGAACCACTCAGCTGGTTGGGCCCAGCACAGGTGAGTTTGGTACTCCATGTCTGTATCAGATGAGACATTGGGACCCATGTGTGTCCTGGGCAAGACTGCGACCCCACGGTTTGGATGGTTGGAGTTAATTCTGAGATCAGGCATGCTTTGACTGTACGACACACACATGTATTGTAATAATGTAGAATCACGGCATCATCTTGTAAGTGTGATTAATTTATTTGTGGTGGGGTACGGGTTTGTGGGGATGACAAGAGGTGCACAGCGGGAGTGTAGAATCCAAAGTTCACTGGGGGAGTTGGTATCCTTGTCGTAGCAAAATGTCAGAGTCCATGCCACAGTCTTCGTCAACATAGGTCAGACAGTGACCAGCAAGTCCATGTGGCAGACAATGTCATGTGCTGCTATTGGGCCAGAGGGCCAGGTGCCAGGCCAGGTGACCTGGGAGATGGTGATGTTCTGCTGACTCTCACAGTCTTTTTCGTGGACGACCCACCTTCCTGCGGGGACCCTCGGAAGCAGTCCGTGACGATGTCTGTGACGCTCCGTCGGATGAATCCTCCTCCTCCTGATCCCTCCCTGTGTCTGGTAATGGCCTTCGCCTGGTGCCACAGGGAGGGTTGCCCATGTTGTCGGCAATCCGACGGAGTACACCGGTCATTTGGGTTTGCACCGCCACGAGCTCAGCCTGTCTATCCTCCATCCTTCCTTGGTGTTGCAGTTGACAGGCATGTTGCTGGGACTGCAGGGTCTTCATCTCCTGGAGGGTCCCCTTGATGTCATTGAGGGTGGACGCAATCTGGTCCATGCCCCTGGTGTCACGCCGGTATGTATCCAGGATGTTGCTGACCTGGGACACTACCGGGTCCTGAGCTGCCTGGTCAGGTTCGCGCCTCCGCCGTCCTCCACTCCCGCCACCCCTGCCCACGTGCACCTGGCCTGCCGTTGTGGGTGCATCGGGTCTCCGGGACCCCTGAGGGATGGCATCTGCGTTGCCGCCTGCCTCCTCCTGGGTGCCCGGAGGACCGTGTCCCTCCTGGGCAGACTGGCTGGGTGGTCGTGTGCGGGCAGGGCTCCTGGACGTCTCCTGGGATGTGGCAGGAATGGGGGTGGTGGTTGGCACAGTTGTACCTGACGCAGGTGCTGCAGGTGGTTGGACACCAGAGGGGCCAGGTTGGTCTGGGTCATCCACGGAGTGGTGAGAGTCATCGCTGGCGGTGGGGTCATCATCCCGCGGAGCCTGGTCCTGTGTGACTTCCCCCCCAGTGTTGGGGGGTGTTCGTCGACGTTGACCTGTGTGTGAGAGAGACAATGTTGACAGTGTCACATGTGGCATCCATGTTGCATGCATTTCTGATTTGGCACTCTTCCTCTGGGTAGTTGGATCTGTCCTGCATTCCTCTCACAGTGCACTTGTGCATGGCTATGTCCCTTGGCCACAGCTGTCAGGGCTTTACGCATGTGTGAGACACAATCTTAGTTGATGCATCTATTTGGGTACACAGTCAGCAGTGTGGTGTGCGGGCGTAGCGAGCCATGCAGAGGCGCCTTACGTGTTGCACTGTACGTGGCCAAATGGTGTTTTGGCAAGGCAATTTGATGTTGCAGGTAGGGGACTGAAGCATTTGTGACAGGGTTCTTACCGACACGGTGGGTGGGTATACTGGGTGTGTGGTTAGGTCTGTGCCTGCAGCACGGATGGACTCGTGCACAGATTGACACATGGACCGGTCTTCATCTACGGAAGGGGGGGTTGAGGCACTGCCAGACCTGGTCTGCATGCACACAGTCCACCGGCTGACGAGTGGACATGGCCACACCACCCAAGGGTGATTTAGTCTCCCTGTGTCTCCCTTCCTCCCTCCCTCTGTCACCCTCCTCCCTCCCTCTGTCGGTCTCCCTCTGTCACCCTACTCCCTCCCTCTGTCTGTCTCCCTGTGTCCCCCCTCTGTCTCCTTCCCTCTCATTCCCCCTCTCCCTCCCTCTCTTTGTCACTCTCTGTCACCTCAGGCCAGCTTCCTGGGCACACACAGTTAGCCGGTCTTTGAATGGCCATTGGCTTGTTCATGTGAGTTAGTCCCTGTTCTCCGGGCACCCATTGGGCAGTGTGTCTGAGTGTAGGCTGCTGCTGTGGCGGTGTGTGCTGAGACTCTATCAGAGCGATGCATCTTCATTGTCTGCTGTTATGTGCAAATTGTGCCTTCAGACCCATGGCATCCTGCATGGCAGCCATCATTTGCAGGCAAGACAGTACTGTGTGGGTACACACAGTTTGTATGGCTGTGCCCTGGGCCATATGGGCTGAGGGCATTGTTGTGTGCTTGTGAGTTGCTCAATGTTAGTTTTGCTGCCCCCACTCCCAGCATCGACCACATCCTGTGTTGTGTTGGTGTATTGTGTGGCCTGTGACTTGGCATGGCCCTGATTGATGCATGGGGCATGGAGGTGCCAGTGGCATGTGTGTGTTTGTGGAGTGTTGTTGTGTCCGGTGGTGGCTTGGGGGGGGTGGCATGCATGATTGATTGTGTATGGCATCCCCCCCATGTGAGGTGAGTTGTTTGTGTACTCACCAGGGTCTGGGAGTCCTGGCAGTCCGTGTAGTCCCTCCACCGCCAGCGTGGACATCACCTTCTCCTCCCAGGGATGGTATTGTACCGGTCTGGGGGGCGGCCCTCCTCCAGTGATGTTCCCCTGGTTGTGATTGTCAGTCATCTTCCTCTTGACCGTCCTCCGCAGATCGTACCACCTGGATTGGCACTCGTGCCTGGTCCTTCTGGTTGTCCCAACAGCATTCACAGAATCGACGATCCTCTGCCACATGGCGGTTTTTTCGGATATGCTGGTCTGTCTGACCAATGTCCCAAAGAGCTGTGGCTCGACTCTGAGGATTTCGTCGACAAGGATCTCCAGCTCCTCCTTTGTGAACTTTGGATTCTTGGTGGTGGACATGGCGTGGGGTGTGGTTGTGGGGGTGTGGGTGTGGATGGCTGTGGGTGTGTGGGTGTGGTAGTGGAGGTGTGTGTGTGAATGTGATGAGGGGGTGTTTGTGTAGGTGGTTGTGTGAAGGTATGCAAGTGTGAGGTTCAAGTATGGTGGTGTGGGTCGTCTGTGGGCTCTGGCAGCAGTGGGTCTGTTGCAAAGGCTCATGGTTTGTGTGTGTGGTCCATTTTTATTGGTCCATTTGTGGGTGTGGCTGTGTTTGAAATTTGTGTGGGTGTGTTATGAGGAGTGATTGAGTTTTGGGCCTCTGTTTGGCAGTTTGGCAGTTGCAGGTGAGTGTATGTGATGTTTGTGGGGTTGTTGGGCCTGTTTGGTGGTGTGGGGAAACTCTACTTGACTCTCCTTGTGTAAATATGGTTTGTCCGGGTTCAGTACGTGTTTTTTTGGCGTCAGTACGGTCCGTACATGCACTGGTGGGGGTGCGGTCCGTACATTCCCTGGTGGGGTGGTGGTTAGGTGCGTACATACACGGCTGGGGTGGGGGTTTGGTGCGTACATACACGGCTGGTGGTTCGGTGCGTACATACACGGCTGGGGGGGGTTCGGGGCGTACATACACGGCTGGTGGTTCGGTGCGTACATACACGGCTGGGGGGGGTTCGGGGGCGTACATACACGGCTGGTGGTTCGGTGCGTACATACACGGCTGGTGGTTCGGTGCGTACATACACGGCTGGGGGGGGGTTCGGGGGCGTACATACACGGGTGGGTGTTTGGTGCGTACATACACGGCTGGTGGTTCGGTGCGTACATACACGGCTGGGGGGGGGTTCGGGGGCGTACATACACGGGTGGGTGTTTGGTGCGTACATACACGGCTGGTGGTTCGGTGCGTACATACACGGCTGGGGGGGGGTTCGGGGGCGTACATACACGGCTGGTGGTTCGGTGCGTACATACACGGCTGGGGGGGGGGTTCGGGGGCGTACATACATGGGTGGGTGTTTGGTGCGTACATACACGGCTGGGGGGGGGTTCGGGGGCGTACATACACGGCTGGTGGTTCGGTGCGTACATACACGGCTGGGGGGGGTTCGGGGGCGTACATACACGGGTGGGTGTTTGGTGCGTACATACACGGCTGGTGGTTCGGTGCGTACATACACGGCTGGGGTGGGGGTTTGGTGCGTACATACACGGCTGGTGGTTCGGTGCGTACATACACGGCTGGGGGGGGTTCGGGGGCGTACATACACGGCTGGTGGTTCGGTGCGTACATACACGGCTGGGGGGGGGTTCGGGGGCGTACATACACGGGTGGGTGTTTGGTGCGTACATACACGGCTGGTGGTTCGGTGCGTACATACACGGCTGGGGGGGGGTTCGGGGGCGTACATACACGGCTGGTGGTTCGGTGCGTACATACACGGCTGGGGGGGGTTCGGGGGCGTACATACACGGGTGGGTGTTTGGTGCGTACATACACGGCTGGTGGTTCGGTGCGTACATACACGGCTGGGGTGGGGGTTTGGTGCGTACATACACGGCTGGTGGTTCGGTGCGTACATACACGGCTGGGGGGGGTTCGGGGGCGTACATACACGGCTGGTGGTTCGGTGCGTACATACACGGCTGGGGGGGGGTTCGGGGGCGTACATACACGGGTGGGTGTTTGGTGCGTACATACACGGCTGGTGGTTCGGTGCGTACATACACGGCTGGGGGGGGGTTCGGGGGCGTACATACACGGCTGGTGGTTCGGTGCGTACATACACGGCTGGGGGGGGGGTTCGGGGGCGTACATACATGGGTGGGTGTTTGGTGCGTACATACACGGCTGGTGGTTCGGTGCGTACATACACGGCTGGGGTGGGGGTTTGGTGCGTACATACACGGCTGGTGGTTCGGTGCGTACATACACGGCTGGGGGGGGTTCGGGGGCGTACATACACGGCTGGTGGTTCGGTGCGTACATACACGGCTGGTGGTTCGGTGCGTACATACACGGCTGGGGGGGGGTTCGGGGGCGTACATACACGGGTGGGTGTTTGGTGCGTACATACACGGCTGGTGGTTCGGTGCGTACATACACGGCTGGGGGGGGGTTCGGGGGCGTACATACACGGGTGGGTGTTTGGTGCGTACATACACGGCTGGTGGTTCGGTGCGTACATACACGGCTGGGGGGGGGTTCGGGGGCGTACATACACGGCTGGTGGTTCGGTGCGTACATACACGGCTGGGGGGGGGGTTCGGGGGCGTACATACATGGGTGGGTGTTTGGTGCGTACATACACGGCTGGTGGTTCGGTGCGTACATACACGGCTGGGGTGGGGGTTTGGTGCGTACATACACGGCTGGTGGTTCGGTGCGTACATACACGGCTGGGGGGGGGTTCGGGGGCGTACATACACGGCTGGTGGTTCGGTGCGTACATACACGGCTGGGGGGGGGTTCGGGGGCGTACATACACGGGTGGGTGTTTGGTGCGTACATACACGGCTGGTGGTTCGGTGCGTACATACACGGCTGGGGGGGGTTCGGGGGCGTACATACACGGGTGGGTGTTTGGTGCGTACATACACGGCTGGTGGTTCGGTCCGTACATACACGGCTGGGGGGGGTTCGGGGGCGTACATACACGGCTGGTGGTTCGGTGCGTACATACAGGGCTGGGGGGGGGGTTTGGTGCGTACATACACGGCTGGTGGTTCGGTGCGTACATACACGGGTGGGGGTTCGGGGCGTACATACGCGGGCGGGGGGTGGTGGGGTGTTCGGCGCGTATGCGGGCACATGTCTCCATGGTTGCTATGGGAGTTCGGTTCGGACGGTGTTTTTTGCGTACGGTTGTGAAATGGGGAGGACGGGAGGGATCGTACTTGCGCAGTCGGACTTTATTTTTCCGCACGGTGGGTTTCTCGCCCGGGGACGTGTCGGTGACTTTTCCCGACCCGAGGACGTGTGGGGAAATCTTCCCAATGCGATTCGTATGGACTTTTTTCCGTTCGAATCGTACTTGGCAGTTTGTACGCTACTTTGACGATTCGGACGGAAAAAAATCCGGATACGAGTCGGACGGGGAATTTTTTTACCGGATCGGAATTGGCACCTTAGTCATGCTTTTTGTTTATTCGTCCTGTTTGCGAGATAGATGTGGCCATTGTTATGGCCTTCGGAAATGATATTGTTTCTATGTATTTTCACATTTGTATAGTGTTTCGTGTCTCTTACAAGGCTGCAACGTGCTCTGATGAGCATCAGTACTTCGGTGCCCTTTTTTAGGTCTAGCCTGGGCAGCGCATGCGCTGCGGCATGCTGTATTTCAGTATGGACTTAGAGCCCGCCCACTCTCCGCCCATATTTGTCATTGGCTTTTGTCATTGTCCTTTGTAAATACTGGCTTTTGATTCGTTCATAGGCTTGTTAGTCCCTCCTTAGTCCCTCCTTGTCTTCATTTGTAACCTCCCATGAGGACTGGCCCTTTTTACTTCGGGGTTACATGGTATGTCTGTAAGCACTATTTTCTTTAATGAGTTTCTCCTACTGCAGGCACGACATGCTTTCCTACAACTTTCAGCATGCCATGCGCGCTTTCACTTTCGAAGCAGCCTGGGACAATGTTGGCCGCTTCTTTGAAATGCAATAGGTCTTGCATTTGAAAGAATTTGAGCTACTGGCATTGTAAATGACAATGCCTTTTATTTATTTGTTAATTATCAAAACAAATAAATAAAAGGCATTCTCATTTACAATGCCAATAGCTCAAACTCTCGGAGATGCGAGACCCATTGCATTGCAGATGCTTGTTAACTAGATTCAGTTTCTGCATGAGGACAACCAGGAGATAAAACACTTTTCATTTAAGATGTTTTGAGTTGCTTCCATCCAAGATGGCGTGTGTTAACATTGCTGCTAAAAGTAATGTTCATGTCCAACACACTGATCAAAAACAAAAAGGCAAGTGCATACAAGCCCAAGTTGTCTATATGGCTTTGATATTTACTACACCAAACAACGCTCAGTCACTGTGGACACCAAAGCCTCCCTCATTTAGTAGATTTGGAAGTGAGTGATACACTGTTGAGCGTGGAATATGTGGCATTGGAGAGAAGATTTCAAAGGGCACACGGTGGTGAACGCAGGCCGCCTCCAGTGGCTCTCTGGATTAATGTGTCCAGTGCTGGGGCCTGTTCTGGACTTCATGTCCACAGGTTCAAATCCAGGCGGGTCCACTCAGCCTTCTGAGGTCTGCAAAATGAGAGCCATTGAGTGTGGTAACAACAAACATCTGTTCTTTGGCGCCAAGATGCCCTTCTGGTTACTAGTGGTTTTGGAAGAGGGGATGGATAAGGCGGTGAATGTGCCGCACCGGGATGAGAGTCACTGCACAGGGAATGCAGGCGAGCAGCTCATCAGGGGAGTGCCAGGATTGAAGCTAGGGGGATGTCATGAACATGGTTTGGAAAGCACCAATATTTACACTATGGATGGGACACATGCTTTACAAGGATTTTACATAGGTTTATGTGGGTTGTGTATTAAACAGATCGCGTGGTTTGGCTGCTCTTGGTGCACGGGCAATAAGATTTTGTGTAGAGTCTGAACGTGCGCGGCAGGAAGAATTCATTGGCTTCCGGGAGTGCAGTGTATGGACTATTTCAGATGTATTCTAAGGTCAGACTAGCATCAGGCAGAATTAAGAGACAGGTTATCAGCATCTGAGTCTCCAATAAGTGTGTTTAGGATTCCAGTGCTTCAGCGACAGCTCGAAGCTGTCTGTGGATGACACCCAAAAATATTCATCAAAACCAACTGTTTTCATGAAAAGGTCTATTTAAACGATTTCATCTGTCATTTTTTGCCCTTTTGTAGGTCTCGCCTGAGCAAGCGCATGCGCTGCTTGGAGAGACATTTAGTATACAGGTTTCCAAAGTGCTGCCACAGCCGGCCTAGCGCTTGCGTTCACGCGAGCGTGCACACGCGCAACCACCATCTGCCTCCCTTCCAGCGCGATCACTGCTGCGCGCGCACCACTCACGTGATTACCACAGAGCACGTCCAATCACTTTCACGCCCCTCCCCTCCCCCGCCGTGCTGCTTTCACTTTCGCGCACGGCCAAGCATCTGTTGCTGCTTCTACAACAATGACCTCCTTTGTTTTTCACGAGCACCTTTTCCACCACATCTCACCGCCTCTCCCTACCTCCCCCGAGGGCTTCCATCTCTGCAGGTTCCTCTCGCCTCACGTCTGTGGCTTTGCTCTGGTGTGTTTAACCTTGTTTTTCCTTTCACTCTTGCGCTGCCGTGTCACTTTCACGGCCTCTCAGCTATTGCTTGTTGGTATGTGTAAATCAGGATAGGGCTCCTACCCAACCGGCTCCCTTTACAGAGGATATTCGTTTGCGATGTTTTGCGCTGCAGGTTAAATTATGGACTTCACGACTCTTGGCTGACCCATCCCTTGGCAGCCTCTTCATTGCTTCCTCGTTGCCGCGCAATGAGGATACCTGTAGGGGGCGCAAGCCGCACCCGTCACTAAACAAGCTGCTACTGCGCTCCCCCACCAGTCCCTTCTCTCACCCCCATGTGCAGTAGAATTGCCGTGTATCAGCCCCAGAAGCATTTAAAACTGGTTACTGTTTACTATCATAAAGTACATGTAGTAGGTTACGCAGCTCATTGCTTGCTGCCCCACCGCTAATGAGTTTGCCTACTTGAGGCTGTATCAGAACCAATTTCATATGTAGAAAGCATTTCTTATATGCAACCCACTCAATAATCCATGCTTAATTGCGGACATCGCTGTGTCATTATCCACTCCCCCCCCCCCAAGTGTTGCTGAGCTCTCCCTCCTGTTCTCTCGTGTTCCAGGGAAGTGAAAACTCACACACCGCACGTGCTACTTCAAACTAAGGGGCATATTATCAAGAAACCCAGGGGGAGCTTAATCTTTGACTCCCACATTAGCAATGTTTTCCCACAAGAAAGCCCAACACTCACCCACTGTAACCCTGACCCTAACCACGCTCTGCGTTTCTCATCTTCTTTCCAAGCGACGGTTGCTAACCACTAACGTCACCTCCACAGCCGTAAATTCCGAGAAATTCTGAGCCCTTTGGACAAGCTCACCTACTGTGCCTCTTTTTTTAAAATACACAAAACAAGATAAAACAAGAATAGCAACTACAAAGGCATACTTGTTGCAACCATTAGATAACCCATTTGGAGAAAATTAAAACGTTTTTTTTTTTTTTTTTTATAATTGTTTACAGCATTTTCATAGCAAGTCATCTTGTAGCACCAAAGTTGTTAATAAGCTTTCATATTTACTTTTTGTGATCAATGCCATTCACCACTTCTGGCAAAAAGAGATACCTGCTTCAAGTCCATACGATCCCAGTCCATATCTAATGCTCCTTTAGTGTGTAGTCCTTTATCTATATCTGAATCTGAATAATATTGCAGCTTCAGCTGTAACTATAACGTGACGTTGTACGTGACGTGTATGTGTAGTTTCAACGCATTTCCTCATGGGAGTTGTAGTTTACTACGAGCTGGTTTGGGTGTTCGGCGGCTCTTTCCAGACTCCATGAGCTGGCGTTGCTTGCTTGTGAGATAGTCACATGTTGGTGAGTGGAGACAGTAATATGAAGAGAAATGGGGAGCAAGAAAAATAGAAAGAAGTCAAGGTAAGTACAACTATTTTTGGAGATCTCCAAGCACCTGAAACAGAAGCAGCAAGTGAAGTTATGCAGCTCTGGACCACCCAAAAAGTTGCACTTACCTTGACTTCTTTCTATTTTTCTATTAGATTGTCAGCTGTCTTGTTTTATGTAGTACTGTCCGTGCTTGGGTTGTCTTCATCACCCAGTTGGTACACGACGCCAAACATCCCGCCTTTTCATCCCTCGCACTAGAAGGTGTCACGATCGATTATTTTAATTTTATATAGCGCAACCTCGAGCCGAAGGTACCCTAGCACCACCAGTTGCATTACAGACGAACCCATTCATTGCTAGGCATGGGGAGATTAAGAGATTTGCTCAGAATCCAAAACCCAGGTGACCCCCCTTGCAAAACCAGGTTGTCTGTCGCGGGAACTTTTATGGCCACACACAACCTTG
This sequence comes from Triturus cristatus, assembly GCF_964204655.1. Taxonomy (NCBI): domain Eukaryota; kingdom Metazoa; phylum Chordata; class Amphibia; order Caudata; family Salamandridae; genus Triturus; species Triturus cristatus. The sequence goes on along the minus strand of NC_140593.1, from coordinate 6,297,495 downwards.
CACACAAGCCAGACACATGTGTAATGTTGCAGGTGTGCTGAGCCTGTTGCTGGCATGCTTACTCATGCACGTGATCAGTCACATTCACACTGCATACACATTAGGGCATCTGTGAGATGCGGCCTTGTGAAGATGATTTGGATATGCGTGGGGATGAGGCTAGGGGGACATTGTGACAACCTCACGCATTGCCAAGCAAAATGCCCCCATGTCTGTACATGCAATGCAGTACTGCGTACAGCAAGTTAAGAAAGCATTGAATGAGTCTGCATACTGGCAACACATTCAATGTCCCAACAAAGTGACCATGTAGGCCGATGGCCAAAAGAGTCATATGACTAAATGCACACATGCTGCTGACTGTACTCATGGGGCAATGGCATGCAATGAGCAGGGAGGCAATATCTGCAACGGTAAATAGACATAATATCGAAAAAATAATATCGAACAACAAGAATATCGAAGTTAAAATATCGAGATAACATTAATATCGAAGTGTAGAATATCGAGGTAAGTAATATCGTTTATTTTGTGTTTAGTAAAATATCGAAGTATGAAATATCGATGTAGTAATATCGTTTGTAGATAATATCGATTGATTAGTTTTGTTAGAAATATCGAAATATAATATATATATTGTTTAAAATGTCTATTTAGTGTATATTGAATGAGTAAATTGTTTAATTATATGTATAAATACTTTATTAATTTTTAAAATATAATTAATAGTGTTAAGTAATTTATTGTATGATATGTTTTAGGAGCGGGATGTTGGGTTATTAGGGGATAAGGGTGGGGAGTGTTTTAAAAATATTAGTGTAAAATCAGATAATAATTTAAAAATAATAAATAATAAATAATTATGAATAGTAAATTGTAATGAAATTTGTAAATTAAATATTTCTAATTTTGAAAATAATAAATAAATTATATATATTTTTTAGGAGCGGGATGTTGGGTTATTAGGGGAGAAGGGTGGGGAGTGTTTTAAAAATGTTATTGTAAAATCAGATAATAATGTAAAAATATTAAATATTTAAGAATTCGAAATTTAAAAATGTATTTGTAAATTCGAAATTATATAATTTAAAATTATAATGAAATTTTAATTTTCTTTTATGAGTGGGATGTAGGGTTATTAGTGTATAAGGGTGGGGAGTGTATTAAAAATATTCCTTTAAGATTTGATAATAAGTTATAAATAGTAATATTAAAGAATTAGAAAGTTAAAATTTTAAATATAATTTTGACAATTTAAAAAAAAAAATTCAAATTAATTTCGAAATTATTTTTTGGTTTCATGGTTGGGAAGTTGGGTTAATAGGGTGTAAGTGTGTGGATTGTATTTTAATAATTATTACAAAATTATAGATCAATAACTAAATATATAATTGGGAATAATTTAAAATTGTAAAATTTAATTTAAAATTCTAATTATATAATATTAATTGGAAATTATAATTTCAATATTTATGTTGTATTTATGGGTGGGATGTGGGTATATTAGGGGAGAAGGGTGGGGAGTAATTTAAAAAAATTATAGTGTAAAAATAGATCATAAAACAATTCTATGTATTAGTAAATATTGTGAAATTTAAAATTTAACATAAAAATTATAATTACATAATTTTATATTTGCAAAGTTTATGGAAAACATATTGTACCTTTTTTTATGGAATTAGGGTTAATATGGGATAGGGGTGGGTATTGTTGTAACTATAGTATTGTTAAATGTAATAGTTTTTAAATGATATCTCATAGTTAATAAATGTAGATTTTTAATATTTTAAGTGATGTTATAACCAGCACATTCTCTCAGTTTTATCTTTCTGGAGTGGGAATATTACATTTTATTGGGTTAGTGTCCAGCACCTTCCCTGAGTTTATGTTAACTGGAGTGGGAATAGTAAATTATATAGGGTTACTGTCCAGCACCTTCTCTGAATTTATGTTAAGTGGAGTGGGAATAGTAAATTATATAGGGTTACTGTCCAGCACTTTCCCTGACTTTATGTTAACTGGAGTGGGAATAGTAAATTATATAGGGTTACTGTCCAGCACCTTCTCTGAATTTATGTTAACTGGAGTGGGAATAGTAAATTATATAGGGTTACTGTCCAGCACCTTCTCTGAATTTATGTTAACTGGAGTGGGAATAGTAAATTATATAGGGTTACTGTCCACCACCTTCTATGACTTTATGTTAACTGGAGTGGGAGTAGTAAATTATATAGGGTTACTGGCCAGCACCTTCCTTGACTTTATGTTAACTGGAGTGGGAATAGTAAATTATATAGGGTTATTGGCCAGCACCTTTCCTGAATTTATGTTAACTGGAGTGGGAATAGTAAATTATATAGGGTTACTGTCCAGCACCTTCATTGACTTTATTTTAACTGGAGTGGGAATAGTAAATTATATAGGGTTAGTGTCCTGCACCTTTCCTGACTTTATGTTAACTGGAGTGGGAATAGTAAATTATATAGGATTAGTGTCCAGCACCTTTCCTGAGTTTATGATAACTGGAGTGGGAATAGTAAATTATATAGGGTTAGTGTCCAGCACCTTTCCTGACTTTAATATAGGTGAAATGGGAATAGTAATTTGTATAGGGTTAGTGTGCAGAATGTATATGAATTGTGTTCATGAAGTATGTTTTTGGATTTAATGTTGGAAAAAATGTGATTATTTACATTTTTAAACAATTAAATTAGCTAAATTATATATGTGATAGTAATAAATTATGAAATCCAATGACACATTTTATATTTTTATATAAGCTTTATTTTTGTTGAAGAAAGTAGAGAGATTATTGGGTTTTTTTTATTTACAGAATGAAGTATACATTAGTAGAGATACAGCAAATATGCATACATTTGTGTTTTTTTGCAATGTTTTAAGGAAAATACAATTTATTTATATCATCACATTTTATAACAGAAGTATTGATAATTACAAAAAAACATACATAACATTTATTACTTTTTTACATTGTTTGCAAATAAACATATTCTTACAGTATTCATATAATAATGTGTTTGTTGGCTATATACATAAAAAAAATCATTGCATATGTAATTTCTGAAGAATATTGTGTCATTTTTATTTTGTTGTTGTACATAATTAGTACATGATAAATAGTATATTTTTATGCTATGTATTTTTAATGATGATTAATAATATTATTGTAGGAAATGTTAATATTATTAATTTTTATATTTTATAATTATATGAAAAAAATTTTTTTCAACATGTACGTTTTGTAAATAAAATTTAAATAATAACATACATTTTATTATAGTTTGTACAGTTGTGAAAAAATATTACTGTATTATAATCATAATAATAATGTCTTTTTAATTATTATGAATATAATTTTTAAAGGTATTGTTTATTAGAAAATCATTTTTAAGAATTTAGATAAATTTATGTTATTTTTATATATGATTATAATGATGTTTTTTATTGTTTTAATGTATTTACACTGAGTAGGGAGTTTCATTTGAATGGGATTATTTTGTAACCGCTTCATGTTATTTTGGGTCATTTTGGACTGAGAAAGCTCGCGGTTGGAAGCTGCGTCGCGTTGAGCAAGGTAAGGGGTGTTTTAAGTATTAAGGTGCCGATCACGATCCGGTAAAAAATGTCCCCGTACGACTCGTATCGGGTCTTTTTACCGTACGAATCGTACAAGTGCCGTACGAAGTGGCAATCACGATTCGCATGGTAAAAAGTCCATACGAACCGCACTGGGAATATTTCCCCACACGTCCTTGGGTCGGAAAACGTGAAAGGTGAACTCCGACCGGGGAATCACGATCCATCCCGGGCGTCCGAATGTACAACCGTATGGTGAAAAGACCGTCCGCACCGAACTCCCATAACAACCATGGAGACGTCCAAACAGGTGCCCGGTACGCGCCGACCCCCCCCCAGCCCCCGTAGGTACGCGCCGACCCCCCCCCAGCCCCCGTAGGTACGTGCCGACCCCCCCCCCAGCCCCCGTAGGTACGCGCCGACCCCCCCCCCAGCCCCCGTAGGTACGCGCCGACCCCCCCCCAGCCCCCGTAGGTACGCGCCGACCCCCCTCCAGCCCCCGTAGGTACGCGCCGACCCCCCCCCAGCCCCCGTAGGTACGCGCCGACCCCCCCTGTGTGTACACCCGTGTACGGTGCGTACCCCCCCGTGTACGCTCGAGTCGAACCCCCCGTGTACGCTCAAGTCGAACCCCCCCGTGTACGCTCGAGTCGAACCCCCCCGTGTACGCTCGAGTCGGACCCCCCCGTGTACGTTCGAGTCATACCCCCACCCATGTATGTACGGTGCGTACCCCCCGTGTACGCTCGAGTCGAACCCCCCCGTGTACGCTCGAGTCGAACCCCCCCGTGTACGCTCGAGTCGAACCCCCCCGTGTACGCTCGAGTCGAACCCCCCGTGTACGCTCGAGTCGAACCCCCCCGTGTACGCTCGAGTCGGACCCCCCCGTGTACGTTCGAGTCATACCCCCACCCGTGTATGTACGGTGCGTACCCCCCCGTGTACGCTCGAGTCGAACCCCCCCGTGTACGCTCGAGTCGAACCCCCCGTGTACGCTCGAGTCGAACCCCCCCGTGTACGCTCGAGTCGGGGGTACGCACCGTACATACACGGGTGGGGGTATACCCCCACCCGTGTATGTACGGTGCGTACCCCCGACTCGAACATACAAGGGGGGGTCCGACTCGAGCGTACACGGGGGGGTTCGACTCGAGCGTACACGGGGGGGTTCGACTCGAGCGTACACGGGGGGGTTCGACTCGAGCGTACACGGGGGGGTTCGACTCGAGCGTACACGGGGGGGTTCGACTCGAGCGTACACGGGGGGGTTCGACTCGAGCGTACACGGGGGGGTACGCACCGTACATACACGGGTGGGGGTATGACTCGAACGTACACGGGGGGGTCCGACTCGAGCGTACACGGGGGGGTTTGACTCGAGCGTACACGGGGGGTTCGACTCGAGCGTACACGGGGGGGTTCGACTCGAGCGTACACGGGGGGGTACGCACCGTACATACACGGGTGGGGGTTTGACTCGAGCGTACACGGGGGGGTACGCACCGTACATACACGGGTGGGGGTTCGACTCGAGCGTACACGGGGGGGTTCGACTCGAGCGTACATGGGGGGTACGCACCGTACACGGGTGTACACACAGGGGGGGTCGGCGCGTACCTACGGGGGCTGGGGGGGGTCGGCGCGTACCTACGGGGGCTGGGGGGGGGTCGGCGCGTACCTACGGGGGCTGGGGGGGGTCGGCGCGTACCTACGGGGGCTGGGGGGGGTCGGCGCGTACCGGGCCACCTACTCTGGTCGATTCACGCCGTACTTCGCTTTTGCGGCACATTTTGGGTGCCGTGAAAATATTGCCGTCCGGACTGCTGTCGGTTCGAATCGTAATTCCTGGTTCGTGAAACGCTGCCTGAAAGCGTCCCGACGTCACGTCGCAGCATTCCCGGATCACATTCGTATGTATATTTTCGTCGGTCGGTGTTTTTTACGATTCGTACGGAAATGGTGTTTCCGTGCGAATCGTAATTCCATGTTTGTAAAGTTTTACAACCGGGTACGAGTCGGACGGGGAATTCGCTCCGACCGACGGTTCGTACGCGGTTTTTAACGGATCGTAATCGGCACCTAAGTGTTATTAAATACTTATGTTTAGGGTAGTTAGGATGTTTATAGTGTATTGATTGATAATGTTAAATGTTTTCGGTGTTTTTGAGGTGTTAGTAATGATTTAGTTACGTGTGGTTGTTTACTGGTTGTGACGTAGTTTTAGAAGTAAATATTGTGATTAAATATGTGTTGTTTGAAATTATGTAATTGTATTTATTTCATGTATTTGGGTGTGATTGTCTGGGTGGGTATGTTTTGTTCTTTTTTCAGGTAAATGTTGATCTATGTTTTTTCGAAGACCAAGACGCGTTTTTTTTTTTTTAAAGTGTGTGTTACTTCTTTTCGGGTTTTTTAGGGTTTGGATATTATGATGGAAAGAGAGACGTTATTTTTTTTTTTTTAGAAAGTGTGTTTTAGTTAATGAAACTAATAAAGTTATCACACTTTTTTTTCACCTGGATTTCCAGGAGCGTTTCTTACTATTTTGACCTATTTTTCGGGTTTTGAGGGTTTCACGTTTTTGGATTTGTCGAGGATGGATTTACATTGGATGTGTTTATTTTTTCATTTTTGGTGGGGCAAATTTTTTATTATTACTATGGATTGACATACAAATGGAAGGAGTCTTGCTTGGTGGAATTCATCTTGTATGGCTACATCAATGGTAAGTTATATTTTGTTATAATTTGGGTGGGAAATGTTATTATAGTTTATTGTTATATATATTATATTTACAGAAATAATATTTAATTGTACATATATATTTTCTATATGAAAATGAAATGTATCTGACAATTATATATTATTTAGGAAAATATAGTATTAATATATGATTGCAATTGTTTATTGTATTGACCAATTTCTTTTATTAGCTGTGTGTATGTTAATTATAAAATGCTTTTGGCTATTAGTGATAGGTAGTCTAGGCCACTTGTTGATGGGTATAGGTTTACTTGACTTTGTAGTAGATCAAACATTTGTTTGGTTTGTTTAGTTAATTTAGGACCTATTTGAGTAACAGATTGTTGCATCCGTAATTCTTGGTAGCTTTGTTCTTTTTGTAGAGATTCCAGGAGTTTTTGTAGGGTAGGTTTCCCTCTGCTTGTAGTTGCTTGGAAGGCATTATGCCATCCTTCAACACTATTGTTTGTTTTGGATTGTTTATTTAAGGTACTCAGGTATACATTCCACCAAGGAATGTGGAACTTTGGTTGTCTTCTATGTCCTGATCGATGTAATCTTCCCACCCAGGTGTCCTCAAAGTAGTCTAGGAGTTGGCTTAATTTGTCTTCGTTCTTTTTGTAATAGGGACTTTCTATTAGAATATTATAGTGTTCTGCTACATCTGTTACAGGAACGTATGCTAGTGCTATTAGTTTTTTAACCTGGTAGGCAAAAGTACTATCTTTAGCGTATTGTACACTTAGGGTGGACTTTTGCAGATGTCTCCATAGACTCTGGTTAAAATGATAATAGCAACCTTGGATTGCTGTGTGTGGATAACTTTTTAGTATTGAATTGATCATGGCTAATTCGAAAGCAATAATTATTTTTTGTGGGAAATAATTATTGGTTTCTTCTTTAATTTTGGTTAACATTTCTATGTATGTTGTTTGCTGTTTATTTGGTAAGAGGGCATAGATGAATGGAATGTTAGAATGTTGGTACAATCCATGCACTGTGTACAGTTGGTAGAATGGTTTTGGACAAACTTTAAAAGTTCCATCCATCATCCAAGTGTCACATTGTTGTAATTTCACTAAATTGTTTGCAGTAGCAAACATAATTATTCTTTTATCAGGAGATTTGTTATCAAAAAAAAAAAAAGGTTCATTAGTGTGAGTTATGCTTAATTCTGGGGGAATGATTACTGTCTCAAATGTTTTAGGGGTAGGTAGAGTTTTGGTAGTTAGTTTTTTTTGTCTAGCAATAGTTCTTTTTAAACAATCAATTGGGGGTAATTGTGCTGATGCATGGTGTGGTATTTTTAATAATTGTTCTTTGAGTATTTGGGTGGTGGGTTTATCAGTGCTAGTACTTGCTTCTTTAATGTTTTCAAGAGCATTTCTAACTTCTATCTCTGTTATATTGGGGGGGGTGATTATGTTCTTTTACAGAAAGAACAGTGGTTTCTTTTGTAATAGCTCTACCATAGCATTTGTTTGAGTAGTATTTGCTACATTTCCAAAACATTTTCAGACCACTTTGCTTTTCTTGTGTATATACATAACCCATATAACATAACAACATTTTATTTTTTTGAGACGTTATAAATTCTGCACCTTCAGTCATGTTGTTCTGTATTATGCTAGGAGAGATGAAAAAATATTTTGTAAAGATAAACAATGTTATAGATATTTTAAATATATTTAAATTTTAGTGAATATACTTACAATGTTTAATTTGATGTGTTGAAAGATGTTAATTAGCTGATTTCAAGCTTTCAGTTTAATCTTGGAGATAGATTTTCTGTTGATAAGAGAAAAAAATTAGTTAATAGTTGGATACATTTTTTTGAATGTGATACTGTTTTAAGGGGAAAGTAACATTCTGGCTGCGTATTTTAGGCTGTTTAATGATTGAGGTTTATATACTTACTTATTTCTTTGGTCCAGTAGGTGATTGCGTAGAAGGTAGTTTTGGATGGTTCAGTGGTTTTCTGTAGAGGAGAGAGATAAGGAATAAATATGTTTTAGAATTATTTTTTTAATTAATACTTGTAGGTGGGTAGGAAAAATTTAAAATATACTTACATTGATTAATATTAGAGTTGTGGGGATGTCCAAAATATTTCTGTCTGTTTAGAAGGTATCTATAGAGGAGATATGAATGTAATTAAATAAAGTGTAGTAAATTCATTTATAGAAATAGTTTCAGCTGTAGCATTCTAGATTTGTTGCTTTATCAATAGAGTTTAACTTACTTTCTGTAGTTGTTAAATTTTCTTTTGGACTGTAAATCTTCTTTCAGGAAACAGTTGAGTAGAGTTTCATCTTTTTTCTTCTTTTCAGTTTGTCGTGTGAAAGAGATGTTGAAATGTAGTGTTTTTATAGTGTGCAATTAATTAGTTGCTTCATTTCATTGGTTTAATTTGAAATGTGAGCATGTCATTGGTCCACCTTGATTTTTTTTTTATTTTCTGGCTGTTTGTTTCCATGTAAGGGAAACGCTAATTAGCAACTTATTAGTAGTAAGTCATTGTTTATTTGTAGTATTAAATGATTTAAAGAAAATTTTAAATGTGGTTTAATGCATGTATAATAATTATAAAATTATTTATGTAGTGAAATGTATTCATATTGTTTATGGAATGTTTATTTTTAAATGTATGTGTTTGAACGAAAATTTTAATGTTATTTAAGTGTTTTATTATGTATTACAATGTTAATGTATGTGTTGTGCTTAAAGTATATTATCTTCATAGTTTTTTAGATAGTCGATATTGTGAAATATTCTATATTTTGGTTGTCTATATTTCTGGTTTCGATAATTTTGTCATTTACATAGTCATTTAAGAGTAGACGATAATTTTGTTAACGATATTTATAAGTTCGATATAATGATATACGATATTTTTTAAAGACGATATTGTGTACTCGATATTTTAGTATTTTCTTTAATAAGTATGGTGAGTCGATAATATTGTAGTCGATAATTTAGCAACGATATTTTAAGTAGTCGATATTTTGGTAATCGATATTATGTCAGTGATCCATCTGCAACACCACCGTACGTGGACAATGCATGTAAGCAATGTGTCTCACAAACTTGTACTTCTTCACTTGTTGTTGTGAGAAACTCACACAACCACAATGTCCACGTAAAGAAGTATGCCAAACAAAGTATGACAACAAGCAAGGATAGCAAAGTTGCCACAATAAATTAACAAGCCACAAAGAGCACACTCAATCATAAGGTCAATTTACACTCATCCACCCCCAAGTGTATACATCGGCCATACTGAAAACAGCATTCCACCTCTGTCATCATTTGAGTTGGGCATCACATGATCATGTGCATTTTAACACATCCTTCATGGTAAGTCAACTGTGTCATTGAAGAAACATCCCGTCATGTTAGTAATCACCCACACGCAAAGCCAGGCATTGAATTTCCGGAGCCAGCACAGCATGTATCATCCATGTCTGCAGCTGCGTGGCACATACACAAATACACATCACCATGACAATTGCATCTGTTGAGAGGGTTTCACTGACAAGGCCTGAACAACATAAATACGCATCTGAAAATCAACATACTCAAAATCATGTACCACACACCAGTAGCGGCCATCATAGGGTATGCTGCTGGGCTGTGATGTGGGGTGGGGGGTGCAGTGTGGGGGCTAGCAAACACTGGAATATGGTTGAATGTAGGTAAGGAGACATTGAAATCAATAAAACGGATTTTGTCGCGCGCCCTCCATCGCAAAATGTGATGCAGGGCGCACCACGAAATCCTTTCATTTATTTAAGGTCTACTTACCTGCATTCATCCATATTCTTGTCCTTTCTACCCACCACCCTCCCCCTCCCCACGTCACCGCCTGGCATTTTTCTTTTTTAAACAAACTTTAATAGGTTTTAGAAAGCAAGACCTTGATATCTCCCAAATCACCAACCTAGTCCCCCTCCCCTCACTATGATGTGCAAGCGTACGAGCATAGGATCCTTGGCTCGTTCCTATGAAATTTCTCCTCTACTTCCTTGAAGAATAAGAACCATGTAATAAGGGGAGTAACTTCCAATATTCAATGGAGCTCATATAAAGAAACACCCTCCCCCCTCCCTCCAGGCATGTCACATCCCATGTTACTCTATACTCTTCGATATCCATTAGCAGTGCGTAATCGGTGGTCTCCAGAAGGTAAACAATAAAAACCCCTTATACAGGCTGCCGCTTTAGATTCACTCATCATGCATATCTCCAATGGGGTCGAATGGTGACATCTACTCGCTATAAAGGGTCTACCCTGTTACCAGCTCTCCCGGCTCAGTGTCGTCATTGCTCTCAGTGTCTGGTTCTTTCAATAGTCCCACCAAATGTTCCCATGCCCCTAGAAAAGCACACTACTTACCCTTGAGTGTCTCAAGGCGCTGGGGGGGGAATGCTGCTACTGCTTGAAAAGCCAAGTCTTGAGGAGTCTTCTGAAGGTCAGCAGGTCCTGGGTCTGCCGTAGGAATATGGGGAGAGTGTTCCAGGTCTGGGCGGTGAGGTGGGAGAACAATCTGCCACCGGAGGTCGCTCTGGGATGTGGGGGACTGTGGCGAGGGCGAGGTTGGCGGAGCAGAGCTGGCAGGTTCGGAGTGTAGAAACTGAGTCATCCGTTGAGGCATGCTGGGCCGGTGTTGTGGAGTGCCTTGTGTGCATGGGTGAGGAGCTTGAAGGTGATCCTCTTGTTGACGGGGAGCCAGTGCAGGTCTCTCAGGTGGGGTGTGATGTGGCTGCGATGAGGGATGCCGAGGATCAGGCGTGCAGAGGTGTTTTGAATGCGTTGAAGTCGTTTCAGAAGTTTGGCCGAGGCTCCTGCATAGAGGGCGTTTCCGTAGTCCAACCTGCTGCTGATGAGGGCCTGGGTGACCGTTCTTCTTGTTTTGGTGGGGATCCACCTGTAGATCTTGCGGAGCATGTGGAGGGTGTTGAAGCCAGAGGACCAGATGGTGTTGACCTGCTTTGTCATGGAGAGAGTAGAGTCGAGGATGAACCACAGGTTGTGTGTGCGGTTGGTGGCTGTTCCCAGTGCGGTTGTCCACCAGGAGTTGTCCCAGGCCGAGGGGGTGGAGTTGAGGATGAGGACATCCGTCTTGTCCGAGTTTAGCTTCAGTCGGCTGTTCTTCATCCACTCTGATGACGGCTTTCATTCCTTCATGGAGGTTGGTTGTGGCGGTGAGGGGGTCCTTGGTGAGGGAGAGGATCAGCTGGGTGTCGTCGGCGTAGGAGATGATGTTGAGGTCGTGCAGTCAGGCAACGTGGGCGAGCGGTGACATGTAGATGTTGAACAATGTCGGGCTGAGGGATGAGCACTGGGGTACGCCGCACATGATTTAGGTGGATTCGGAGCGGAAAGGAGGGAGGCAGATGCTCTGGGGTCTGCCGTAGAGGAAGGAGGTGGTCCAGTCCAGAGCCTTGTCTCGGATCTCCACATCGTGGAGGTGTGTGCGTAGGGTGCAGTGGCAGACAGTGTCGAAGGTGGCTGACAGGTCCAGGAGGAACAGGGCTGCTGTTTCTCCGTTGACCAGCAGGGCCCTGATGTCATCGGTGGCGACGATGAGGGCAGTATCGGTGCTGTAGTTGCTGCGGAACCCGGACTGGGACGGGTCCAGGATGCTGTTCTCCTCGAAGTAGCGGGTCAGTTGTCTGTTGACGGTCTTCTCGATGACTTGCTCCCGGAACGGGAGCAGGGAGATGGGCCGGAAGTTCTTGAGGTCCTTGGGGTCATCCTTGGGTTTTTGGAGTAAGGCTTCCAGCTCTCCGGGAAGGTTGCTGTCTTGAAGGAGATGTTGATGGATTTCCGGAGATGGGGTGCGATGGTGGTGCTGGCTTTGTAGAAGATGTGGTGTGGGCATGGGTCTGACGGAGATCCGAAGTGGATGGTGTTCATGATTTTGATGGTGACGGCCTCGTTTATGTTGGTCCAGGAGAGCAGGGGGTCAGTGCGGATGGTGTCCGTGGGGACGGAGGTCTCAGTGGTTGTTGGTCCGGTCTCAGTGGTTGTTGGTCCGGCCGTGACGTTGAAGCTGTCATGGACGTCTGCGATCTTGCGATGAAAGTAGGTGGCAAGGGAGTCGCACAGGTCTTGCAAAGGTGGGATGTCATTGGTTTTGGAGAGTTCCTTCATGATGTTGAAGAGCTCTTTGCTGTTGTGTGCGTTGTTGCCTAGGCGGTCTTTGAAGGAAGCCCTTTTGCAGATCTGATGAGGTGATGGTTTCTGCGGGTGGCGTTCTTGTGGGTTGCGTAGCTGTCCGGTGTCTGTTCACGGTGCCATTCCTTCTCTAGCTTTCAGCAGGTTTGCTTGGAGTCCTGGAGGTCTTCAGTGAACCAGATGGCTTTCTTGCTGGTATGTCTGTTTGAGGGTTTCGTGATCGGGGAGAGTGTGTTGTGTTGGCGCAGCCGTCGAGCCATTGTCTGAGGTTGCGGGCGGTGGTGTCGGGGTCGGTGGGTGGGCTACAGGCGACGGTGGTGGTTAGCTGGTGTTAGAATTGAGTCCACTGGGATTACAGCATGTAGTAATTCCAGCAGCCCATTCTGGCCTATGGAGAGCAGGTAGCCTTGTAAATGTAATGTAAATGTATGTGTCTTGTAAAGCGCACTGCTGCCCTGAGGCGTCCTGGCACTGTAGACCACTGGGGAACCCGTCCTGGCTATCCCTGTGAGATGGTCCCTCCTGGGTATCTCCAAGGTGAAACCAGGCATCCCCGGCAAATGTGGGGGGCCGTTGTGGAGATGAGGCAAGCTAATGCCCAGAGTTGCCGAGTGTAATCCCTGGTTAGAGTAGGCACCGAGGCGAGAATTATCGAGTCCGCTGGCCCTGGTCCACAACCCTGCCACGTCGGGAATTGAACCCTGGTCCCGGGCCGTCCTCTGCTTCCGGGTCTGCTGCCTCTAACCAGTGAGCCACACTACTCCACAAACTCCTTCAATAGTGAAAAACGAAAATGGCTGTAATTCACTATTAAGACATGCCACACACATCAGGGCATGTCCTACCTTATGCCTACAATGCACCCTGCCCTTGGGCCTACCAGAGGGGTGACTAATATGTAGTTAAGGGAAGGTTTAGGGACTGGCAAGTGGGTGCACTTGCGCAATCAGCGCGACAGTACCAGACCGCGCGCAGGTTCTGCAGTGGCAGACCCTAGACACATTTTACTAGACCAATTCTGTGGGTGGCACAACCAGTGCTGCAAGCCCACCAGCAGCATTTGTATTTACAAGCCCTGGCACTCCTGGTGCACTTTACTAGGGGCTGATAGTAAACCAAATAAGCCAAATATGGACACCAATCAATGTAGCTGGGTCTGTTGGCTCAGTGGACTAATGCGTCTACTGCAGGAGCCTGTGTTCGACCTCATGGTCACAGATTCAAATCCCGGCGGGTCCACTCAGCCTTTCATCCATCTGAGGTCGATAAAATGAGTACCATTGAGTTGGGTAACAACATACATCTGTTATTCAGCGGCAAGATACCCGTAGTGGTGAACGTGCGCTTTACAAATACACATGTTATGTTATGTATACATTTTACCATAGGGAGAGCATATGCACCTTAGCACTGATCAGCAGTGGTAAGGTGCCCAGAGTCATAAAGCAGCCAACAACAGGTCAGAAAAAATATAGGAGGATGGCAAAAAGTTTAGGGATGACCCTGCAAAAAGGGCCAGGTCCAACAGCTGGTCTTCGGTGACTTTGCTCCAACAGTGGCGGGGGATCTGTTGGGTGTGGTGGTGCGTGGTGGGGTTCCGGAAGGTGAAGTGGATGCATAAATGGCCGGTTCAGTGGAGTTCGGTGGTGTGGTTGAAGGAGACGTGGGAGCTTGCGGAGAAGATGTGGTCAAGCGTGTTGCCGGCAGAGTGGGTGGGTGTTTTGACGAGTTGTCTAAGTCCGAGGTTGTCGAGGTTGTCGATCTGGGTGGTGGAGTTGGTGTCACTGTTGTTCTCGAGGTGGAAGTTGAGGTCCCTGAGAAGGATGTAGTCTGTGGAGGGCGAGGGCATGTGTACTGACGAAGTAGGCGATGGATTCGCTGAACTGTGGTCGGGGTCTGGGGGGTCTGTAGACGATCGTTCCTCTGAGGGTGGTGTTGGGATCGGTGTGGATCGTGAAGTGCAGGTGTTCAGCGTTGCTGAGGATGTCATCGGTGTTGGTCGAGACTCTGAGAGTGTTCCTGTGGACGATGGCAATTCCTCCTCCTACTCCGTTGGTGCGGTCCCTGCGGGTGATCTTGTAGCCGTCCAGGATGGCTATGGCGATGTTCTGTGCCGAGGAGGGGTTCAGCCAGGTCTCTGTCAGGAAGGCAACGTCTGGGGATGTTGAGTCGAGTAGGTCCCAGAGTTCAACGGCGTGTTTGCAGGCGGAGCGTGTGTTGAGAAGAATGCATCTGAGGTAGTTGGGCTCTTTCCCGGTGGGTGGATGTGTGGATCGGATGCTGGTGGAGCTGAAGTTCTGGCATGAGAAGGGTCCTTGTGTGTGTTTTGGTGCGGCCAGGAAGCAGGTGCATGATCGTCCGATGTTGAGTGCGTGGAGGGTGCTGGCATTGTAGCGGCGTCGGTTGTCGGGGTATTCGTGGGGGCTAGGCGTTTTGCCGCTGTGCACGGTCCAGGCGCGGACGGGCGCAGTCGGGCTTGCCTTATGTGCGCCTTCGGCGTGCCAGCGGCGCGTACACGCAGCGGCCGCCATAAGAAGGGGAGGTGGGAGGGAGGAGCAGCTGGGAGGGGGAGCGGGACGAATGGCCATGCGGGGAGCCGTGGCCGCAGGGGATGCTGCTGCGGGAAGTGAGGGCGGAGACGGGCATAAAAAAGCCGGACACAATGCAGGCTAAAAATGGAAAAGGAGCTAAACTAGCAAATCAAGCAGAAGGGGGCACAGTGGGCAAAACAAAATTACACTGGCAACGAAGGTACAGAAGAAAAAACATAAGGCAGACAGTGAAGAAAGGGCACAGGGGTTAAACGAGATTACACGGGCTAAAATGCTGTGCCCACATTGATCGGATAGCACAATCTAGCAATGTACCAACTTTGACCCACGTCCATTGAGGAAATATGCATGTGTGATAACATGTACAAGTCTGTCGCAGGACACAAGTAGTGTCACCCTGAAGGATAGCAAAGCATAATCTCCTGGCATATCGCCTTACACTGGACGTGGTGGAGAAAGATTGTTGTGACGTTGTGCATTGCATATCACATCTCTAGATGTTGCACAGCAGGTTCACATTGATGAGGAGACCTAAGGGCACAGGTCTAACATACATATATGGTACTCCAAAGTCAGCCACACTGTAGTTGAGTCTACAATAGTGACTGTAGCCAAAGTGCAAAGCGTCAGTCAGCCCCTACCTGTGCACAAACAATTCCGAACAAATTCAGAGCCCTCACACGCTGTGCCCACTGTCAGCATCTTGGCCAATGTGCCCATGGATGTCAGTTGAACTGCTCTTAGCATATAGTCTGAATCAGTGGCAAGATTACAAGGCTGTCATCACTATGAGCCAATGCCAAAAGTAACAGCTGGGATGAGTGGCTATGACACTGTTGGTACAGGGAGCAATGCAACATGTCACCACCTCGGTGATGCAGAACAGTGTGCCTGCAACAAAACGTCATCAGTGACTAAAGCATTACGTAACTTATTGAGGGTGTCACAAAAGGAAGATTGTAGAAGTTAAGTCAGTCTACCTAACAGTGCAAATCCTAAATGACATCTGTGAATGACCTCAATTCCAAAGTCATAACTCAGTCCCACATTACTCATGTGAATCACAAACACTGTGGTGCCATGTGACGTTACCAATGGGCACACATTTGACCTACATCATGCATGTAAAGGAGATTGGTCGTCCATGCACAGGAACATGTAAGGCAAAGCAAGGTGATGCACTGGCACCACACATCAAGTGTGCCAAGGTCTGTGCAATGGAGATGGACTCAGACCCTGGAGCATCTGATATGCATTTTTTTTACGCTATATGTGGTAGCCGGGGCATACATACATCTCCATGATGGATAACTGTAGCAACTTTGATAGACTCACAATGCCATGTACCTACGTTGAGTTGTAAATGTGCAACAATGTGCAGTAAAACTCTGTGCATTACACTTAAGATGTTGGACGTCACAATAACCTGTCCCTAGACTAGGCCGTAAACTATACTTGCAAATCTGTCAGCCGTGCAAGTTCAATGTGCTCACATCTAAGGTATCCGGACACAATCCATCCTGCTAAGTAACAGGTCACGACCACAGTTACACATACAAGGATTAGTCCAGTGATGGTATGAGTTGCACACAATGGAGCAAGCCCCACACCCAGCATCGTCCCTGACATCAGTGCAAGCAGAAACAAAAAATAACAAGATTTATTTGACAACTGAAATGTTAGAATTCCCTACACTACCACTAATCCCTAATACTACCACTAAATCTAAACTAACAACAACTATTTCAAATGTCCTAAACTCGCTACCCTAACTAATCACAAACACAACAAAAGAACTCGGACATCAACCCTCCACCCAAAGCAAAATGCAACTTACCCCTAAATACTATCAAATTCTATAACAAAAAAGAGTCAAAATCTACAACTATCTATGCCTACGCTAAAACGACTCTACCTAAAACAGACAAAACACCACTAACACCACATTACATGTAAGCATTAACATTGTAGGAAGGGAGAAGAGGGGGATGTGGGACAACATGGGGAGGAATCTCTGCAGTCCAAGGTGGTCACGTATTTCGTGAATCTGCCTGTTTAGATACAGGAGTTCACTGCGAATGTCCATTAGCAATGAATTTTTGCGAGTGACCATTCGCAGGAGCTGGGCATTCAAAGCCTCCCCGTGATCCACAGGTGCAGGTGGTACTGGCACCTGGGTGGGTGTGGTCGGAGGGGGATTCACAGTCTGAGAGTCCACACTGGCACCAGAGATTGAGGGAATGGGCTGCCTGCTGATCTGGTCGTACTCCGGAAGCGCCTTCCAGGTCCCTGCTTTCTTCTCGTCATGATGCCTCCTCGCCATCTGTCAATAGCCTTTGGCGACCTTCTTCACATGGAGATAGCGGTCCTTGGCCACCTGGAATGTATGTTGCTCAGCAGGTGTCATGTTGTCTTTAAAATATGCTCAATGTCAATTTTCAGCCCCTCACACTATGTCAAGGTCCAACATGAAATCTATATTCCAAGTTCAAAACAACATGGGAGGCAACACACCAGCGTAAGTCTGTTAAGTCACAAACTGACCTGTTCAAACAAATGTCAAGGCATGAAGCAATCACTACAGGCTGTGGAGACTGACATGACAGTGCATGGCATGGGACATGTACTGACACAAAAAAATGCTAATGACACGGTCAAAACATGGCACCATTGTACACCCTGACTGTGGGTGACATATACAATTGACTTGAGTAGGGAGGCATTAGCCCTCCGTGCACAGCACCACCCTCACGGGATCCTGTGACACACTGCTGCAACTTATGTACAATGTACATGTGCAGCCCTGTGTGTCCCCCAGCAACTGGTGCAGTTCAAGTCAGTGCCAAGACTGGCACTCTTGCACAAGAGTGCAAGGGTGTATGTGTGCAGGTGTAAATGTCAACCTGTTGTAAGCTCACCCTACATGCAACGTATTTACATCCTCCCTCTTGATGGGTCAACATGATTGTGTATTTTGGTCATGTTGTGTGTTCAGTTGGTACCTACCCACAAGCAATGCATTTCCATATGTGCCGTCCTGAAAGCGCTGATTTATGATGCAGTGTCGAAAGATGAATGCATCATGCACACTCCCTGGGAATTTGGCAATGACATTTGTGAACAGTTCGCGGTGGTCCACTATTGCCTGCACATTCATAGAATAGGTGTGCTTCCTGTTGTGGTATATGTGTGCGCTGTCTACAGGGGGCACAAATGATACATGTGTGCAGTCAATTGCACCGACCACCTGCGGGAAGCCAGCGATGGCATAGAATCCTTGCTTGATGGCAATCTGCTCCTGCACAGTGTTGGGGAAGTGAAGGTGCAGGGGTATCAGGCTGAGTATGCCATCCAAGACAGTGGGGAGAAAGCTTTGTAGAGGTGGACCACAGCAAGGCCTACCAGTGCTAGGGGTTTGCCCTTCTCTGCACAAAAGTCCTCAGACCAGAAAATAGAAGTTGGCACAGAAGCTGAAATAGTAAAAAGATATTTTATTAACCTTATGAGGTGGAACTACATTCACACAACACCCTTCGGTAGTGTATGAAGTAGCACAAGGAGTAGAAGAGCCATGGGTCTTTTATACCCACACAGGATCTCAAAAGAAGGCGGTACAAGCACACATAGGAGAGTTACATACATAAATGGTCATGCAAAGAATGCACAGTCAACAGTAAAGGAGGAGCCAGCAGTTGCTGACTTTGGTAAAAACAACCTGACAGTTACAGACTAGAGCAGGTGCATGGGCAGCTACAGACTCTTCTGCACATGTGCAGAGTAGCAGAGGCTAAGTATAGCCAGTTCTTTGAGCAAAGCACAAGGGCAAGCAACAGTGAAGAAGGAAAAAGCACATGATTGACAAAATGGCTGCAGGAACCAAAATGGCTTCAGCTAAATGCTAACAGCGATCTCTGCCAAATTTACACAGCTTGAGAAGGCTGCCTGTGATACTCCACCAACTCTTGCTGTTGTTGGTTGAAATGTCCCAGAGGCCGAAAAAGGGCAGCACAGCGAGCAGTTTTGTCTGCGGAGGGATGTTGGTTCTCCGCTGTGTTGGTGGGGTCAGCCTGTGAGCAATCAGGGTCAGGATATTCTGGATGGATGTCCTTTTGAGCCTGTAGTGGGCCATAACTTCCTCTGGCGTTAAGTCTGCGAGGCAGACACGCCTGCACAGTGCCCGCTGTCTTCTTCGTCGCTGCATCGGTGGTGGTGGTCCTGGGGGTGGTGGCATTGGCGGTGGTTGTTGTTGTTGCCTTGGTGGGACTCCAATGTGCATGATGACTACCTCCATGGCTTCTGTGGCTGTTCTGAGGGAGCTCTGGCCTAGTCTCCATTATATACACCCACTTATCTCCAGTGTATGTCAGATTTTGATCAGGTGTTAATAACTGGAGATAACGGGAGTTAGCGTGACTTTTTTTGTAGCTATGCGGGTCAGCGATATCATTGATAATAGTGCGAAGCTGTGTTAGCGACTTTTTTCTTGAAATTTCAGTCAAGAAAGCCTACTTTGCATATCATTTGCGTTGAATATCGCTGATGGCCAAGGTGATAAATGTTCCGGTTGGTATCGCCAGAAAACTAGCGCTAAAGGGGGTTAGCGACGCATTGTTGATAGGGCGATAAAATTATCGCCACTTTATCGCCAAAAAGTGATGCTAACTTGGCGATAAATCCCTTGATGATATGCCCCAAAGAATACCTTAACAAGAGAGGCGGGTAGGGTGCTGGCGGGAGCCGATGGGACCTGGGCGTTGACAGGTCCATGAGCACCGCCTCGCCCTGCTCACTGTGAAACTTTGAATTTTCCTGATCACTAGCGTTACGACTTTGTCTAGATTACTACTTTTATCAAACTTGGGGGCATATTAACAATGGCTTTATCTCCGCTTTTTCGAGATAAAACTATCGCCCTATTTACAAGAAGTTGCTAACATGCATAATCGCATGCTAGCACACTTTTTCCCGACGCCTCCCTTTGCATCTCTAATGAGATGCAAAGTGGGCGTCACTGGGCATACCCCGGATGGACTACCTTGTAAAATATCACTGATGTTCACATTGCGATATTTACAAGGCAGCCCACAGGATTTTAGCACACGTTAGATTTTGGCGAAAACTGCGGTTTTAGCCAAAAACTAACGTCTGCTAAAATCCTGACTTACCTATGCTTAACATAGGGGGTGGATTATGCTGATACGACCACAGGGTCGTATCAGCAAGGTTATCGCCGTTTTGCAGGGAACATCGCTGGAAAACCAGCGAGGTTCTCTGCAAAACGGCGATTTCCCCGCTATCGCTGGATTTCTTATCGCCCTTGTGAAAAGCGTTTTTGATACAGCACTATCACGGCGATGAAATCCAGCTATAGGATAAATATTGCTAAACGTGCTTAGCGATGTTTTTCTCTAATTGTTGTTGATATGCCCCTTGGGTAGATGAAGCCCGAGTAGGTCTTGTTGGACTTAGAGGGCCATGGGGCATATCATCAAGGCGCCACGATAAAATTATCGCCGCTTTAGGGTCCGTTTTCTGGCGAAAAGCGGCGATAATTTTATCGCATTATCAGCAAGGTCATGCTATCGCATGAATCCTTGCCTTAGCGCCCTTTCCCTCAACGCCCATCTTTGCATCTCTAATGAGATGCAAATTGGGCATTACGCACAAAAATAACGTGAGAAATGTCGCTAACCGACATTTCTCCTATCAACAAACCACCCGCTAACTTGCATGGCGATAAGAAAAGTAGCGCTAACCGCGCTTATCGCTACTTTTCTTACGCCTGCTTTCAATCTGACTGGGAGGTGGAAATAATGGCTAAGTCTGCCCTGCCCTATCAACAACGTATCGCCAATCGTTGTGCGGTTATCGCTGGATTTCCAGCGATAATCGCACATTTGGCAGCTAACTCTGGAATTTTTATCTCTTTGGAGATAAGCGTCGCTGATAGCGCGCTATCTCCGCGATAAAATCCAGCGATAGCCTGCGAAAATTATCCTAGTGCTAAGCGCGCTTAGCGATAATTATTTCTGGTTGTTGCTGATATGCCCCCGTATTATCAAGGAACCGCTTTAGCGGCAGGAAACGGCTGCTAAAGCGACGATTATGAGCTTGATAATATGCCCTTGAGAATTCCCATAGAAGCCCAGGTTCTGGTGTGAACCTGGGCTTCTATGGGAATTTACAAGGGCACATTATCAAGCCCATTATCACCGCGGCAGTTTAACATTATCGCCGTTCCTTGATAATATGGCCCTAAACTTGTTATCCGCCTATCAGAGACGATGTCAGGGGTGAGCTTTTAACTCGCTGAGCTATCTGCCTACTATTTTATGACCACCTAGGATGCCTCCTCTGGTCAGCGGTGAGTAACGATCGGGAGTGGACGTGGCTCAACGGCCAGAGCTGCCTCTTTGGCACTGGGGACCCAGGCTCGGGTCCTGACGTCCACTCACACAATCCTATGATTCTCGGAAACTCACTTAACTTCCCAGTCCATTAAAAACACGAAGCTGTCCTTGGGGATTGTTACTGACTGCTGCTTGTAAGTGCGACAAAGCCCTTCTTTAAAATTGTCCTTGTATTTCTATCCCTCTTCCTACCCCTGAAGAGGCGTTCCAGCGCTTGGACAGTCATTGCTAGTCATGGAGTGAGCTCCCTGGGAGACTTCCCTCAGCTGTGAGCTCCCGGGGAGACTCCCCTCAGCTGTGAGCTCCCAGGGAGTCTCACCTCAGCTGTGAGCTCCCGGGGGACACCCCTCAGCTGTGAGCTCCCGGGGGGACTCCCTTCAGCTGTGAACTCCCGGGGTGACTCCCTTCAGCTGTGAGCTCTGGGGAGATTCCCCTCAGCTGTGACCTCCCGGGGTGACTCCCTTCAGCTGTGAGCTCCTGGGGAGACTCCCCTCAGCTGTTAGCTCCCGGGGTGACTCCCCTCAGCTGTGAGCTCCCGGGGTGACTCCCTTCAGCTGTGATCTCCCGGGAAGATTCCCCTCAGCTGTGAGCTCCCGGGGTGACTCCTCTCAGCTGTGAGCTCCCGCGGTGACTCCCCTCAGCTGTGAGCTCCCGGGGTGCCTCCCTTCAGCTGTGAGCTCCCGGGGTGACTCCCTTCACCTGTGAGCTCCCGGGGTGCCTCCCTTCAGATGTGAGCTCCTGGGGAGACTCCACTCAGCTGTGAGCTCCCGGGGATACTCCCCTCAGCTGAGAGCTCCCGGAGGGACTCCCTTCAGCTGTGAGCTCCCAGGGTGACTCCCTTCAGCTGTGAGCTTCTGGGGAGAATCCCCTCAGCTGTGAGCTCCCAGGGTGACTCACCTCAGCTGTGAGATCCCGGGGAGACTCCCCTCAGCTATGAGCTCCCGGGGTGACTCCCATCAGCTGTGAGCTCCCGGGGTGACTCCCTTCAGCTGTGAGCTCCCGGCGTGCCTCCCTTCAGATGTGAGCTCCTGGGAGACTCCCCTCAGCTGTGAGCTCCCGGGGATACTCCCCTCAGCTGTTGGCTCCCGGGGGGACTTCCTTCAGCTGTGAGCTCCCAGGGTGACTCCCCTCAGCTGTGAGCTCCCGGGGTGACTCCCCTCAGCTGTGAGATCCCGGGGAGACTCCCCTCAGCTGTGAGCTCCCGGGGGACTCCCTTCAGCTGTGAGCTCCCGGGGAGACTCCCTTCAGCTGTGAGCTCCCGGGGAGACTTCCCTCAGCTTTTGAGCTCCCAGGGGGACTCCCTCAGCTGTGAGATCCCAGGGAGACTCCCCTCAGCTGTGAGCTCCCGGGGTGACTCCCCTCAGCTGAGAGCTCCCGGAGGGACTCCCTTCAGCTGTGAGCTCCCAGGGTGACTCCCTTCAGCTGTGAGCTCCCAGGGAGACTCCCTTCAGCTGTGAGCTCCTGGGGTGACTCCCTCAGCTGTGAGCTACCGGGGTGACTCCCTTCAGCTGTGAGCTCCCGGGGTGCCTCCCTTCAGCTGTGAGCTCCCGGGGAGACTCCCCTCAGCTGTGAGCTCCCGGGGTGACTCCCTTCAGCTGTGAGCTCCGGGGAGACTCCCCTCAGCTGTGAGCTCCCAGGGTGACTCCCCTCAGCTGTGAGCTCCTGGGGGAACTCCCTTCAGCTGTGAGCTCCCGGGGTGACTCCCTTCAGCTGTGAGCAACCCGGGGAGACTCCCCTCAGCTGTGAGCTCCCGGGGTGACTCCCTTCAGCTGTGAGCTCCTGGGAAGTCTCCCCTCAGCTGTGAGCTCCCGGGGTGACTCCCTCAGCTGTGAGCTCCCGGGGATACTCCCCTCAGCTGAGAGCTCCCGGAGGGACTCACTTCAGCTGTGAGCTCCCAGGGTGACTCCCTTCAGCTGTGAGCTTCTGGGGAGAATCCCCTCAGCTGTGAGCTCCCAGGGTGACTCACCTCAGCTGTGAGATCCCGGGGAGACTCCCCTCAGCTATGAGCTCCCGGGGTGACTCCCATCAGCTGTGAGCTCCCGGGGTGACTCCCTTCAGCTGTGAGCTCCCGGCGTGCCTCCCTTCAGATGTGAGCTCCTGGGAGACTCCCCTCAGCTGTGAGCTCCCGGGGATACTCCCCTCAGCTGTGAGCTCCCGGGGGGACTTCCTTCAGCTGTGAGCTCCCAGGGTGACTCCCTTCAGCTGTGAGCTTCCGGGGAGACTCCCCTCAGCTGTGAGCTCCCGGGGTGACTCCCCTCAGCTGTGAGATCCCGGGGAGACTCCCCTCAGCTGTGAGCTCCCGGGGGACTCCCTTCAGCTGTGAGCTCCCGGGGAGACTCCCTTCAGGTGTGAGCTCCCGGGGAGACTTCCCTCAGCTTTTGAGCTCCCGGGGGGACTCCCTCAGCTGTGAGATCCCAGGGAGACTCCCCTCAGCTGTGATCTCCCGGGGTGACTCCCCTCAGCTGTGAGCTCCCGGGGGATTCCCTTCAGCTGTGAGCTCCCAGGGAGACTCCCTTCAGCTGTGAGCTCCTGGGGTGACTCCCTCAGCTGTGAGCTACCGGGGTGACTCCCTTCAGCTGTGAGCTCCCGGTGTGCCTCCCTTCAGCTGTGAGCTCCCGGGAAGATTCCCCTCAGCTGTGAGCTCCCGGGGTGACTCCCCTCAGCTGTGAGTTCCCGCGGTGACTCCCCTCAGCTGTGAGCTCCCGGGGTGCCTCCCTTCAGCTGTGAGCTCCCGGGGTGACTCCCTTCAGCTGTGAGCTCCCGGGGTGCCTCCCTTCAGATGTGAGCTCCTGGGGAGACTCCACTCAGCTGTGAGCTCCCGGGGATACTCTCCTCAGCTGAGAGCTCCCGGAGGGACTCCCTTCAGCTGTGAGCTCCCAGGGTGACTCCCTTCAGCTGTGAGCTTCTGGGGAGAATCCCCTCAGCTGTGAGCTCCCAGGGTGACTCACCTCAGCTGTGAGATCCCGGGGAGACTCCCCTCAGCTATGAGCTCCCGGGGTGACTCCCATCAGCTGTGAGCTCCCGGGGTGACTCCCTTCAGCTGTGAGCTCCCGGCGTGCCTCCCTTCAGATGTGAGCTCCTGGGAGACTCCCCTCAGCTGTGAGCTCCCGGGGATACTCCCCTCAGCTGTGGGCTCCCGGGGGGACTTCCTTCAGCTGTGAGCTCCCAGGGTGACTCCCCTCAGCTGTGAGCTCCCGGGGTGACTCCCCTCAGCTGTGAGATCCCGGGGAGACTCCCCTCAGCTGTGAGCTCCCGGGGGACTCCCTTCAGCTGTGAGCTCCCGGGGAGACTCCCTTCAGCTGTGAGCTCCCGGGGAGACTTCCCTCAGCTTTTGAGCTCCCAGGGGGACTCCCTCAGCTGTGAGATCCCAGGGAGACTCCCCTCAGCTGTGATTTCCCGGGGTGACTCCCCTCAGCTGAGAGCTCCCGGAGGGACTCCCTTCAGCTGTGAGCTCCCAGGGTGACTCCCTTCAGCTGTGAGCTCCCAGGGAGACTCCCTTCAGCTGTGAGCTCCTGGGGTGACTCCCTCAGCTGTGAGCTACCGGGGTGACTCCCTTCAGCTGTGAGCTCCCGGGGTACCTCCCTTCAGCTGTGAGCTCCCGGGGAGACTCCCCTCAGCTGTGAGCTCCCGGGGTGACTCCCTTCAGCTGTGAGCTCCGGGGAGACTCCCCTCAGCTGTGAGCTCCCAGGGTGACTCCCCTCAGCTGTGAGCTCCTGGGGGGACTCCCTTCAGCTGTGAGCTCCCGGGGTGACTCCCTTCAGCTGTGAGCAACCCGGGGAGACTCCCCTCAGCTGTGAGCTCCCGGGGTGACTCCCTTCAGCTGTGAGCTCCTGGGAAGACTCCCCTCAGCTGTGAGCTCCCGGGGTGACTCCCTCAGCTGTGAGCTCCCGGGGATACTCCCCTCAGCTGAGAGCTCCCGGAGGGACTCACTTCAGCTGTGAGCTCCCAGGGTGACTCCCTTCAGCTGTGAGCTTCTGGGGAGAATCCCCTCAGCTGTGAGCTCCCAGGGTGACTCACCTCAGCTGTGAGATCCCGGGGAGACTCCCCTCAGCTATGAGCTCCCGGGGTGACTCCCATCAGCTGTGAGCTCCCGGGGTGACTCCCTTCAGCTGTGAGCTCCCGGCGTGCCTCCCTTCAGATGTGAGCTCCTGGGAGACTCCCCTCAGCTGTGAGCTCCCGGGGATACTCCCCTCAGCTGTGAGCTCCCGGGGGGACTTCCTTCAGCTGTGAGCTCCTAGGGTGACTCCCTTCAGCTGTGAGCTTCCGGGGAGACTCCCCTCAGCTGTGAGCTCCCGGGGTGACTCCCCTCAGCTGTGAGATCCCGGGGAGACTCCCCTCAGCTGTGAGCTCCCGGGGGACTCCCTTCAGCTGTGAGCTCCCGGGGAGACTCCCTTCAGCTGTGAGCTCCCGGGGAGACTTCCCTCAGCTTTTGAGCTCCAGGGGGGACTCCCTCAGCTGTGAGATCCCAGGGAGACTCCCCTCAGCTGTGATCTCCCGGGGTGACTCCCCTCAGCTGTGAGCTCCCGGGGGACTCCCTTTAGCTGTGAGCTCCCAGGGAGACTCCCTTCAGCTGTGAGCTCCTGGGGTGACTCCCTCAGCTGTGAGCTACCGGGGTGACTCCCTTCAGCTGTGAGCTCCCGGGGTGCCTCCCTTCAGCTGTGAGCTCCCGGGGAGACTCCCCTCAGCTGTGAGCTCCCGGGGTGACTCCCTTCAGCTGTGAGCTCCCGGGGAGACTTCCCTCAGCTGTGAGCTCCCAGGGTGACTCCCCTCAGCTGTGAGCTCCTGGGGGGACTCCCTTCAGCTGTGAGCTCCCAGGGTGACTCCCTTCAGCTGTGAGCAACCCGGGGAGACTCCCCTCAGCTGTGAGCTCCCGGGGTGACTCCCTTCAGCTGTGAGCTCCTGGGAAGACTCCCCTCAGCTGTGAGCTCCCGGGGTGACTCCCTCAGCTGTGAGCTCCCGGGGTGCCTCCCTTCAGCTGTGAGCTCCCGGGGTGCCTCCCTTCAGCTGTGAGCTCCTGGGGTGACTTCCTTCAGCTGTGAGCTCCTGGGGTGCCTCCCCTCAGCTGTGAGCTCATGGGGTGCCTCCCTTCAGCTGTGAGCTCCTGGGATGACTCCCTTCAGCTGTGAGATTCCGGGGGGACTCCCCTCAGCTGTGAGCTCTGGGGGGAATCCCCTCAGCTGTGAGCTCACGGGGTGCCTCCCTTCAGCTGTGAGCTCCTGGGGTGACTCCCTTCAGCTGTGAGCTCCCGGGGGGACTCCCCTCAGCTGTGAGCTCTGGGGTGACTCCCTTCAGCTGTGATCTCCCGGGGAGATTCCCCTCAGCTGTGAGCTCCCGGGGTGACACCCTTCAGCTGTGAGCTCCCGAGGAGACTCCCCTCAGCTGTGAGCTCCCGGGGTGTCTCCCCTCAGCTGTGAGCTCCCGGGGTGCCTCCCTTCAGCTGTGAGCTCCCGGAGTGACTCCCTTCAGCTGTGAGCTCCCGGGGTGCCTCCCTTCAGATGTGAGCTCCAGGGGAGACTCCCCTCAGCTGTGAGCTCCCGGGGATACTCCTCTCAGCTGAGAGCTCCCAGAGGGACTCCCTTCAGCTGTGAGCTTCTGGGGAGAATCCCCTCAGCTGTGAGCTCCCAGGGTGACTCACCTCAGCTGTGAGATCCCGGGGAGACTCCCCTCAGCTATGAGCTCCCGGGGTGACTCCCATCAGCTGTGAGCTCCCGGGGTGACTCCCTTCAGCTGTGAGCTCCCGGGGTGCCTCCCTTCAGATGTGAGCTCCTGGGACACTCCCCTCAGCTGTGAGCTCCCGGGGATACTCCCCTCAGCTGTGAGCTCCCGGGGGGACTTCCTTCAGCTGTGAGCTCCCAGGGTGACTCCCTTCAGCTGTGAGCTTCCGGGGAGACTCCCCTCAGCTGTGAGCTCCCGGGGTGACTCCCCTCAGCTGTGAGATCCCGGGGAGACTCCCCTCAGCTATGAGCTCCCGTGGTGACTCTCCTCAGCTGTGAGCTCCCGGGGGACTCCCTTCAGCTGTGAGCTCCCGGGGAGACTCCCTTCAGCTGTGAGCTCCCGGGGAGACTTCCCTCAGCTTTTGAGCTCCCGGGGGGACTCTCTCAGCTGTGAGATCCCAGGGAGACTCCCCTCAGCTGTGAGCTCCCGGGGTGACTCCCCTCAGCTGTGAGCTCCTGGGGGACTCCCTTCAGCTGTGAGCTCCCGGGGAGACTCCCTTCAGCTGTGAGCTCCTGGGGTGACTCCCTCAGCTGTGAGCTACCGGGGTGACACCCTTCAGCTGTGAGCTCCCGGGGTGCCTCCCTTCAGCTGTGAGCTCCCGGGGAGACTCCCCTCAGCTGTGAGCTCCCGGGGTGACTCCCTCAGCTGTGAGTTCCCGGGTTGACTCCCTTCAGCTGTGAGCTCCCGGGTGCCTCCCTTCAGCTGTGAGCTCCCGGGGTGCCTCCCTTCAGCTGTGAGCTCCCAGGGTGACTCCCCTCAGCTGTGAGCTCCTGGGGGGACTCCCTTCAGCTGTGAGCTCCCGGGGTGACTCCCTTCAGCTGTGAGCAACCCGGGGAGACTCCCCTCAGCTGTGAGCTCCCGGGGTGACTCCCTTCAGCTGTGAGCTCCCTGGAAGACTCCCCTCAGCTGTGAGCTCCCGGGGTGACTCCCTCAGCTGTGAGCTCCCGGGGTGCCTCCCTTCAGCTGTGAGCTCCCGGGGTGCCTCCCTTCAGCTGTGAGCTCCTGGGGTGACTTCCTTCAGCTGTGAGCTCCTGGGGAGACTCCCCTCAGCTGTGAGCTGCCGGGGTGACTCCCCTCAGCTGTGAGCTCCCCGGGTGCCTCCCCTCAGCTGTGAGCTCACGGGGTGCCTCCCTTCAGCTGTGAGCTCCTGGGGTGACTCCCTTCAGCTGTGAGCTCCCGGGGGGACTCCCCTCAGCTGTGAGCTCTGGGGGGAATCCCTTCAGCTGTGAGCTCCCGGGAGACTCCCCTCAGCTGTGAGCTCCCGGGGTGACTCCCTTCAGCTGTGAGCTCAGCTGTAAGCTTGTTCTGTTGGAAAGTCACCGCGGGAATGGATGCTCTCAGATGGCGGGCTCTGGAAGTTAACTGATGATACCTTCTTCACTGTAGCTGGGCGGCGGATGTGTATTTAAGCTCCGAAAAGCTACAAATGCAGTCGGGATGGTGGCAGAAAAGGATGGAGTTATCCGAGTGAACCAGTGACAGTCTTAAGCTCAGCCTGGACATACACATCGCATCCGTTTTACAACTGTTCCTCTCGAATAATTGACAGCAAGGACACTTCTTAGAGAAAAGCGTTCTGCTGCTGCCTTCATTTGTCACAAACCAGAGCGAGTTTTAAGATAACTTCCAGGGTCAAGGCACATGCTGCAGACGTCTTAGTGCCAATATCGGCAACACTCACCATCCACCCATACAACAATCTCCTAGAGAATAACCAGACAAGACACCTTCTTTGTGGAGAAAACTGCTGCAGGTTTATTAGCATTACAAATATGCCAACATGGTGGGTTATCTTACGGGCGATCCCAAGGCAGGTAGCCCCTCGCCGCCTGCCACCTGATGGGCCAAACTACACTATGGCCCTAGCCAATCGGTGATTGCCAGATTTGGGGGAGGGAAAACCCCTCCCACCGGTGGACCGCCAGTCCATCCCCCTGCTCACGGCCCAAAAGGGGGCGGAGCCTGCCAGACAACCCCTGGTTGCTCAGGTCCACAACCGCCTGTAGGACTAACGGGGCGCCGTCGCTCCTCCAGGGTCCAACGCGAGGACCTCCCTGTGGATATTTGGCCTTTGTACCCTTATTGTGCTCCTGCAGAGGGTGCCTGTATGTACCTTACAGCCTCTGGATCACCCTGTAACTCCGCCTGCAACACAAAAGAATACATTAGATACACAACCCCCCCATACCGTGCCTGTACGCCGGGTAAGCGGTAGGGAGGGAAATGGCGTCAGGGTAGTGGGCAAAGAGGGCGCCCAGAGGGCGGGGAGAGGTATAAGTACCTCACCCGCCCCCTCTACCCGGAATTGACGCAGCACACTGGACCCCTGAGGGTCCCAAACATTGGGAGGCTGCCTCCTGTGCCCTCTTGTGGCACTAGGGCGGCCGCCCTCTTAGCGGGTCTCCTTCGTGGACCAATGCGAGGACCTCCCTGTGGATATTTAGCCTTTGCACCCTTGTTTTTCTCCTGCAGAGGGTACCCGTCTGTACCTTACAGCCTCTGGATCGCCCTGTAACTCCGCCACAGCTCTGGGTGTGGCCACCATCACCCCAGAGCCCCCCACCAAGATAGCCTCCTTTCATACACCCTGCTGTCTCCAAGGCCTCTCCCAGATCAAGTAAGAATAGGTCCGTACCCACTCTGGACAGGTGTACCCCATCTTCATCAAAACACCCTGTGGCCTTAGTGTGCAGTAACCCATGACGGATTCAGCCAAATCCCCTTTGCTCAGTGAATTTCCTCATCTGCCGGGGGGTTATCTCAGACCAACATATTTCACTAGTCCCCAGCTGGTTGCTCAACTTACGCAATGTGACCGTCATTTTTTAAAGCAGTGCCCTTCTCCCCAGAGGTGCCATGTCATTTCCTCCCAGGTGTAAGACCAACACATTAGGAGGAGGAATCCACCCCCCCAGTCTCTGCTGCAGCTTCTTCAGCAAGCAGGTCCAGCGCATGTCTGGGTATCATAGCCAGATGTCTGTGGCCGTGAGGCCGTCCCTCCATTTCCTGCTTTCAGCCCACCCTGTGGACTTGGAATGCAGCAACCCAGGCCTGAAAAGCCAAACCCCACTGAACAGGGTATTTAGACCAGTCACTGTTAGCTCTTTTGCGCAAGGTGACCACTGCCTCCCCAGACTGGGCTCCTCACCACCCTCAATGAGGGGTATTTCTGCCCCCCCTAACTCATATGCCCCCACATG
Source organism: Triturus cristatus (assembly GCF_964204655.1). Taxonomy (NCBI): domain Eukaryota; kingdom Metazoa; phylum Chordata; class Amphibia; order Caudata; family Salamandridae; genus Triturus; species Triturus cristatus. The sequence continues at coordinate 6,267,098 of NC_140593.1, read as the reverse complement.
CGTGCCACTTATACCTGGCGGACTTCATTTAGGTCCAGCGCATGCCTGGGTATCCTAGCCAAATAATGCCTACGCCGTGAATTTACGCATGGCACACGGCTTCCCAGCCTCCCCTGACCGGGCTCCTTGCCCCACTAAGCAAGGAGTTATCCCTGACCCCTTAACTTTCATGCCCCCCAATAGTTGCTTATCTTATGCATGGAGGACTTCATTTCTTACAGCAGTGCCTTCCTACCCAGGAAAGTCAACTCATTGCCTCCCAAGTGTATGTTCCGTTGTTAGGAGGGGAGACACCCCCCGGTCTGTGTCGCAGCTATCTTCAGCAAGCTGTCCCAGCGCTAGCCTCGGCCCCCAAACCGAATTAACTCAGTGGTGGAAACAGCACATGCCTCGGTTTCCTGCATTCCGCCCCTCATGCCACCCTCAAGATGCACGAAAGGCCATATACCCAACTATTGATCCTGGCAAGATAAAGAAATGCTGGGTTGCTTAACACCCTTAATTGAGCACTGCACACCTTTCTAATACACTCCAGGTTGCACCCAAGCATCTTTACCTACATCCAGCTTGTTCGAGCCCCTCTCCAGGTCCAGCAAACAATGTCCATGCCCACTATGGACAAGGGCAGGCATCTTTACCTGCATACAACTGATACCCGGACCTCTCCCTGGTCCAGCAAACAATTCCAAGGCCACTTTTAGCAGGTGAAGCCCCCCTCTTCTACAAAAACACCCTGTGGACTAGGCAAGCAAAAGCATAACGCACATGCCCCCAATTGTTGCCTAACTTATACCTGGAGGACTTCATCTCTTGCAACAGATCCCTCTTCTCCAAGAGAGAAAAGTCTGACACAGGGCCAGTGTTCTTGGAGCCCTGTGATGAGTCATGAGCAGAACTTGCTTGCCCTGTCTTTTCCTATTGCCTGCACGTCCCTAACCATCTGTAAGCGATCTAAAGATGCCGAGTCACCATGCTATTGTCCCCACCCTGGCGTGAGTGGCCTTGTGCCGAACTTCTGCTATTGTAACCCGGAAGCAGACAAGTGGATGGTGAGAACGGGAGGACAGTTTGAAACAAATCCCCCCACAGTGTGACTGCAGACGTTTACGGATGTTGTGTAGCCGTCCTGGTGTACCCACCCTGGTGTGGATTACCCAGCCCCCGGATTGGGATGTTGCTGGGATGCAGGAGAGGACATGTAGGAGCTCCAATACACTTTATCAACCGGAGTCCTCCAACAAGTGTACCCCACACCCTGAGGACCCTGCCCTCCTCTAAGGGCAACCACTCCTACCCATCTGGCTGGGCCAGCTATGGGGCAGGCAGTCTCATAGCCAAGAGGAAACATCCTGTGGAACCCACTGCTGGCTGAGTCATATGCTACGCATCGCATTGCCTCTACTGCGCCTGCCCCCCTAGATAGGAGCTTGACCATACTTCTTGTGAGTTTATAGGGGCCCGATTAAGTGACCGGCCAATAACTATGCTGCTGTCTGAGTGTGGTCTGTTGTCTTTCAAAGCATCTTGAGTCTCTAAAACCCATGAAAGTGTCGGAATCTAGGGTTCCCAGATTTATGCTTTCACACCCCACCATCTGTGGGTCCGAAGATCCCTACGCCCCCTGCAAGTTACCTCATAACTAAATACCTGCTTGCTACTGCCCTTGCCTGTCGCTCCCAGGCATATGGCACGACCTTACGCAGCAGCTGGAAGATGGTAATGGCCACAAGTAACACCCAGGCCGGGATCAACCTTAGCCCTCTAAAGGTGTTCCGGTTCCTAAGACGTGCCTGGAATCAGCTGGCTGCAGCCGCGGCTCAAATACCTTACAACTGTTATGCCTCGGGCCTGATGACAGTAAAATAAACCAATATTGCTGATGTGCCTGATCCAAAACCATTGGCTCCCCATGATCAGGTAAGCTGGCCCACTTGTGATGCAAAATACAAGAGAACAGGGTGTGTTTGCTCCTCTTCTCCCCAGGGGGTATCCTGGCACTGATTACCAGGTGCTAAATGCCACCCAAATTAGTGGTCCGCAGTTATCGACCTTAAGAGGGTGAAAGGCTGAGGGAGCAGCCCCCTATCTGATGGGGTAGCTTTAGAAAATGGATGCTCCTATGTGATTCCCCTGTGCCCACCCTTTCTAAAAGGGGGAACAGTCTGTGCGATACGCTCCCATGTCCTGCCCCCAGGCTGCTTCTTGCTCCCCTGTGAGCGGCCAGGTGACCGAATATAGCATTAGTGAAAGGTGGATGGGGGAACTAATAGCTGCCTTTGCAGTACCAGACTTATTGTTTTAACCAATTATGGTAGACCTGCTGCTGAAACTGTCTCTTCAGATCTCTGACTATCCCATCGAAGCACGAACTTGTGGCTTTTGCCTAGGAAACCTGTATGTATGAGCCAAACATGACGCGTATTTGAGCGCGCCATCCCCGAAAGGTCTGATGGCTCTGAAATAACAGATGTCTGTTGATGCTTGACTTAATGGTAGGCATATTATCGACCTCAGGGGGCTGAAAGGCTCTGTGACCCTGCTTGGAGCAGCACCCGTGACCATGTGTAAAAGCAGTCCCCTACCGGGTGTGCAATACTCCCACCGTTCTAAAGCAAGGACAGCCCACACTTGCAGCATTCAATTCCTCCCAAGTCATAATTGTTTGCACTGTCTAGGTTAGCCTAGGGGATTGTTCCCTTGGCGTCCTGTATGGGGCCTCCTTCACCCTTAAAGCAATGCCTACTCTCTTGAAGGAGAATGATGCCCGATTGCACTGGCAGCAACTAATGTTACTCACGCCTGCATATACTAGGCTCCGAAAAGGGAACACTTGCTCTATTATTCCCTTGATTCTTGACTGGATCCCTTTATGCCCAGATACAAAGCGATAATGGCTCTACTCGGTCATAATGACTCAGAAGACACATCAGACCCGCAGAGACAAGATAAGGTATGCTAACCTGCCCCAAACTCTGCGGCAATAACAACTTATGCGAGCTTGCAGCAAACAACTGCAAAAGCATGCCAATCAACAAACCATCTCCAGCACCCGGGGGTCATGCAGCCACTCCTTGACCTGACTACGAACCAGGTTAAGATTATGTATGGTATCGAGGGACCCATCCCTCGGCGCATGCTTGCAACACTTTCCACTGCATCACCCTAGTCAGTAAAACCAATGCCGGATAGCATGCAAAGCTAAGCCCCCATGCAGAAATTGTCTGCCAGTGCGCGCAGACGAAGCATTCATCACTCCCCAAGCCCTCCAACTGTCGATAAAAACCCCCAGCTGCTGTGCGACTTGCCCACCTAGCTTAGACCAGCTGGACCCGACCTGATTTCATGTCAAAGGATAATAGTCAAGGGCACGTCCGAGGTAAGGCATGTCAGAGGTGGCCAATCCTCCCTTCGGATTGAAAGGAGGGGCATCATAGTAATAAGTCGTTGAAGCAAGAACTGGTGGACAGCCGTCCCACTAAATGGCATTGGCTGTCCTGTTCACCTCTGGCCTAATATTAGTCAACAGTCAGCGTGTTCAATTAATTATGGGCGTGGCTGCAACCATACAAGCTATCTGTACTCCTGCAACACGGCACCTACAACAAGCCGGTACTATTAGCTTTGACTGTGCCTGTTTGTTGCATAAGATAAATGAGCCACAATTGTGGCTAACAAGCATCGCATCTTGAAAATGCTTGCATTCTGGCATGGTGAGGCTGAGTCACCAAACACTACTAGCCAAACTTACCAACGTTTTACACTCCCAAGCCCTTTCAGAGTAAATTATCCTTGAGTCAATTTGCAACATGCATATATGTAACTCTAGCCACATTTCATCATAGGACTCAACAGCCCTTGCACTGCTGTTCTGGTGTTCAACTCAAGATCTGAGCTCTAACCTCACCTCCGGAAGTCAATCCTCAACCTGTCCCCCTGCCTGACTGCTTGTCCTGCCATACCTAGGCCGTGCTAGTCCCGTGTGTCATCTCCAGACCCCTCACCTACAATGTTGATTGCCCCTTCTACTTGCAACAAATACTTGATTAAAACAAGCATGTTTATCTATTGAGCAGATCCTCCCCATTTGACTGGCCAAAACAAGATGAAATATTTGATTAGCATAGTCCTGCCTCTTCACCACCTGGCAAGCTGCCGTTTGAAGCTTTCACTTGGACCAAGGTGTGAAATCATTTAAGTAAAAAAGCTGATATTTAAACTGTCTTGTAAGCTTGCCTTCTTGCAAACCTGCAACGGCTCTTTACCCCCACGTAATTCAGCCACCGTAGGCACCCCGCCTTATGCATTGCATAACTGTGTGTCCCAAGAGCGCGGAAACGTGGCTGCCTGTGGCCCACTCTGTATTCCCCCTCTAAAAATTCATGGCCGTGCTGCAAAACGTGGGGAGAGGTGCACCGTGTGTTTAAAGGGTTTTCCGTAGCCCCTTATAACTATGTCGTCCCGCACCAGCACCCACCGTGACGAAGCGCCAACTCAACCAAATACTTGGCCGCAAGGGTAGTATATGGACCCGTGTTTATGACACCGTAATAATATTGCCACAAACACTGCGGTATGCGATCGCGCCACGTGGAGTTCATGCATGGACTTATCCATCTTGAGCGCCCCCCCGCCTGCCGTGTGCCTTTCCAAGCACCCCGTCGATCTAATATGCCACCCCACCATTGCCGGTTTGCTGGGGCGGTGCGCTGCTGCAATCTGTGCCCAAACGGGAGGACCCGGGCACTCATGCGCGCCCACGCGGCTGCCGTGTGGCCAGGTGCCTTCTAGCGCAGCCGGGTGCCCCACAACCTTGTGTCTCGCCCCAGCAGGGGAAATTACTAATTAAAAGGCCCCAGTGACATTTCCCCCCCCCCCCCCACGCGGCTGCCATGCAGTCTGGGGCCTTACACTGCAACCAGTTGACCCTACAAAATAAATTATGGCTCCGGTGTTGAGCAAAAAACTGGCATGAGCTGCATGGAAGTACTATTCCACATATGGAAGAGCTATTCCATAGGCTGAACCCCCCCGCAACTTACTATGCTATCTCCCCCACGGGCGGAGGCCCTGCCGCAGGGCCTCCCGCAGGAGGAGCACCAGGCAAACGCAGGAGGAGCCTGACCAGCCCACACCTCACAAATGGCCCCTGCAGGACGGAGCCCAAGCGACACCGGGCACAAGCGGGAGTAGCCTGCCCGGCCCGCACCTCACCGCATGCCCACGTGGACCCATGTGACTAACTTGAAGGGGCCGTGCAGCCAGCCCTCCTGCTAATGGGAATGCTCCCACAGTATGTGGACCTATACAACCCCTCGCATGTTTGGCCTCCGCCCTGACAAATGCTGCCATTTCCCTGAGTGTCCGGGTCCACGGGCGAGCCCTCGCAAACCATGCAGACTGACCAGAAGAGGAAGGTGCCCAACTGGTACGGCTTGCTCTCCCTGCTCTGCCGAACGTAAGCAGCCCACACGCCAAAGCAGGCGGGCCAGCAGGCAACAGGCCCACCAGGGCCACGCACCCAGAAACCCTGTATGGCCCAAGTTGGGCCGGGTCCCGACCAGCACCACGCTAAGTGGTGCTTCGTCTGCCTCCCCTCTGGGCCCCTTCCCCGGTCAGCACAGTGCTGGCCTCGACCAGGGGAGGGGTGCTGCAGCCCTAGCCCCCTGGGAGCTATCCCCCCCTATTGGCGGACGGCCGCAGCCGGGCCTAGCCCCCAGCCTCGTGAGGCGGGGAGGGGTGGGGGGAAAAACCGCACTCACTGCGACAAATAGCAGCTCCCAGGGACACGTCCAAAACGGCGTCAGGGTAGTGGGCAAAGAGGGCGCCCAGAGGGCGAGGAGAGGTATAAGTACCTCACCCCGCCCCCTCTACCCAGAAGTGACGCAGCACACCGGACCCCTGAGGGTCCCAAACACTGGGAGGCTGCCTCCTGTGCCCTCTTGTGGCAGTTGGGTGGCCGCCCTCTTAGCGGGTCTCCTTCATGAACCCCGGGCAGCCGGCAGTGCGTATGCAGCGAGCCTCATGGTATACCGCTGGTTTGATTGGTGGGATGGGTACAGGCACTTGCTGCAGACATCTTTACTCTCTGTTTAATAACAACATCTTTTATAGTGTTGATATGCCTGCTACAGAGCATCACATATAATATTTTGGTCACTGCTTTGTATTTCATGTACATAGTGCCAATATCGGCCACACTCACCAGCCCTCCCGCAGCAACATACAGGTTGCATAAATAAGCAGACAAGACAACTTTTTGGTGGAGAAAATTGCTGCAGGTTTATTAGCATACCAAATATGCCAACATGGTGGGTTATCTTACAGGAGGTCCAAAGGCAAGCTGCCCCTCGCGGCCTACCACCTGATGGGCCAACTTGCATCGTGGCCTTAGCCAATCGGTGCTTAGCGGTTGTGGTGAGGGGATAGCCCATCCCACTTCCGGTGAACCATTGCTCCACCATATAACTCACGCCCCCCCTACGAGGGGTGGAGCGTTCATGCGACCCCCGGTTGTACAGGTTTCCAACCCCCCGTAGGACAGATGGGGCGCCGTCGCACCCCAGGGTCCGCCGCACAGACTTCCTGGGGATATTCGGCCTCAGCACCCTTTGTGCTCCTGAAGAGGGTATCCCTGAGTACCTTTCCACCTCTGGATCGCCATGTAACTCCGCCACAGCCCTGGGTGTGGCGACCGTCGCAGCCAGGGCCCCCCACCAAGGCCGGCATTCCTACTTACATCCTGCTAATTCTAGGGCCTCTCCCCTATCCAGCAAGAACAGGTCCATGCTTGTACTGGACAGATGTACCCCATCGCCCTAAAACACCCTGTGAATTTAGCGTGTAGCACCCATGTCTAATGAAGCCAAACCCCCTCTGCTCAGTGAATTTACGCATAGCGCAGATGAACCTCCTGCGCTCAGGCTTCATCGCCTCCCCCGACCGAGCTCCATGCCACGGGAGCCGGCGGGTGATTTCAGACCACTGAAGTTCACCTGTCCCCACTGGTTGCTAATTTGCACCGTGTGGTCTTTTTGGTCTTCTTCTAGGATGCATTATTTCACCACATTGGCCAGACCAATTTCATAGTTCTTTTCAATTGATCCCTGGCGAACATAGTAACGTCACCGAGGCTGCACGCTTCAAGGAATAAACAGCATGAAATAAAGTGATGAAAGTATGATGAATTGAAAGAAACATGGTGTGCACGTGGCAATCTTTTTTGTATTGAACGTAGTAATGGTGTCACAACAGGTTTGAGGGCATAAGTGTATGGTGCCTGTTCTTAGACACTGCACCCTTTTGTGAAGTGACAACTTACACAGCCTACTCTGCTTGCTGAACCTTCAACTGGTCACAGTGCCCGGTCCCTGTTATCCACCTGTGACCCTTGATACTTACACCAGTAATGGTGTCGGACTTCCAGATTCTGTGTCACATGTTTCGCTGTAGCTCCTTTGGTGGATCCGCTGGGACCCTTCTTACCCCCTGCAAATGCTGTGTCACGCACTATGGCCCTTTAATGCCCTTGCCCGTCCCTCAAAGACACCTGACAGCCTGATGCCCCCGCAGCTTTGGTGAAGGGTTTTGGGCCCAGCGCGCCCGGTCTGTGTTTCTAACATTTATCTTCCTAGAGGAGCCAGAAAGTGTGAGTGTCTATGCCTGTCCTGGCAGGGCATGTCAATGGCCATTCCCCCCTTTTGGTGACTATCCTGTCATGGGATATGTGACATAAGCACGGGTGTCCTCGTGTACCTGCTGTGTAAGAGGGGGAACAACATGAAGGAATACTTGCCCCTTCTTGAGCAGTGGGAACGGCAAAACAATCCTTCTTAATCATGGTAGCCAAATATGCTCTGACCCCATGTTCCCCTCAGCTTATTGCACCGCAATGGGCGTGAGCCAGAATGGGCGGTATATGTGTGGCTTATTCAGGCCCAGCTAATCTGCAGGGCCGCCCAGCTCGCTCAGGCAAAGTGCTGAACATTGCCTGGTATTAGGCCGCTATGTCATTGCCTCCCTACATTTACTAAAAAAGGGGCCCTACCCTACAACAAGCCCATCCGTTGGCTTAGTCAATGCTTCTTAGTTGCATAAGATAAATAATCCACAATTATAGCTTTCTTGCATACCCAACTGAGAGCTAGCCGCCCCATCCATGGCTGCCAAGGTTTCAACTGCTATGTGTGACATTTCCATCATTTCAATGCACTAAGCGTGACTTTTAAAAGACCATGAATGACACTTTCTTGCTAGCAGTCAAACAATGAAGATGAGGGAGACATACTGATATCAGTAATTACGCCCATTTGACCAACAAGAAACTCTAGGAAGACCAGGGTTTAAGGCTGCTTTTGTGAGATATTCCCTAGCTTGGAGTGTGCATGTGTGAGGCAGTAACATATATATGATACTTTCAATCAATCAATCAATCAAGACATTTGTAAAGTGCGCTACTCACCCGGAGGGTCTCAAGGCGCTAGGGGGGGGGGGGGTCCGCTACTGCTTGAACAGCCAGGTCTTGAGTTGCTTCCTGAAGGAGAGGTGGTCTTGGGTCAGACGGAGGTGGATGGGGAGGGAGTTCCAAGTCTTGGCTGCCAGGTAGGAGAAGGATCTTCCTCCCTTGGTGGCTCTTCGGATGCGTGGAACGGCGGCAAGGGCGTGGCTGGTCGATCGTAGCTGGCGGGTGGGAGTGTAGAAGGTCAGGCGGTTTTTGAGGTACCTGGGGCCCAGGTCGTGGAGGGCCTTGTGTGCGTGGGTGAGGAGTTGGTACGTGTTTCTCTTGCTGACGGGGTGCCAGTGCAGGTCTCTCAGGTGTCCGGAGATGTGGCTGTGTCGGGGGATGTCAAGGATGAGTCGTGCGGAGGCGTTCTGGATGCGTTGGAGTCTTTTCTGTAGTTTGGCTGTGGTTCCGGTGTAGAGGGTGTTTCCGTAGTCCAGTCGGCTGGTGACGAGGGCCTGGGTGACCGTCTTTCTGGTTTCGGTGGGGATCCATCGGAAGATCTTTCGGAGCATGCGTAGGACTTGTCTGGTCATCGAGAGGGAGGAGTCCAGGATGAAGCCCAGGTTGCGTGCGTGGTCCATAGGTTTGGGTGCGCTGCCCAGGGCGGGGGGCCACCAGGAGTCGTCCCAGGCAGAGGGTGATGATCCAATGATGAGGACTTCCGTCTTGTCTGAGTTCAGTTTCAGGCGGCTGTTCATCATCCACTCCGCTACGTCTTTCATCCCTTCGTGTAGGTTGGTTCTGGCGGTAGCTGGGTCGTTGGTGAGGGAGAGGATCAGCTGGGTGTCGTCGGCATAGGAGATGATGTTGAGGTTGTGTTGGCGTGCGATGGCTGCGAGGGGGCTCATGTAGACGTTGAAGAGGGTGGGGCTGAGTGATGATCCTTGTGGTACGCCGCAGATGACTTCGGTGGCCTCGGATCTTGTCGTACTTTAAAATTTGGGACCGCGTAGGAGGCAGGGCCCTACCCCTGTCTATCCCGGTATTAGCGAACCGCGAATGGTCAATGCGGTATGTACAAGTGCTTTGTGTAACGTTTTAGCTATGAATGCACTATGTATACGTTATTATACATTGACTCCGTGGGTTCCATTTTGTAGCGGTGGCCATCTTATGGTTGCCCTCACATAGGCTATATAGCATGAAGTGAAAACGGGCCTTTTAGAGCACATGTGCCTTTCTTTGACTTTTCTGTGACCTGGGCAGCTTGGCTCCGCCACCCCAGGTCAAACTGGTTTCACGAGTTCCCCGTCCTCTGGCCACCTGTGATTAGCATCAGGGCTTGACACACCATAAAGTCTTTTCATCCTACACAAGCCTCCGGCTAATCTCTTTCACACCTGACTGTTCCTGCTTTATGGCTTGTTTCCCAAAACAGGAGATGCTCATGTTTATTGGGGCCTATCGATATCTGATGTGGGATCTGAGCCTTGCTGGGTAAATAATTACGGGCTGGCTTAACTGGAATGTGGGATGGTCATCATGACTCTGCCTTTTCGTTTGCAATGTATACATGTGAATGACCAACTGCAAGAGAAGGGCGGTGTTGCCCAGAGCGTAACATTCTCCATAAAAGAGGAGACTGGTTTCTGTTCTGGGGACTGCCTCATTCAGTTGCTAAGGCTTCTGTGCGACGTAGTCTCACTCATTTGAGTTTAATAAAGATGTCTTTTCATATTTCAGCTTCTGTTGCCAAGTTCTTTGTTATATTATCAAGATATGCAGAATTTTATAATACCACATCAGGAAGTACTCGAAGTCATAGGGTGCTACCCCTAGCACCTCTTGGGTCTCAAAAATTGGAGTACTTCAATCTGAACGGGGGGAGGCGGACTCTCTGGGTTCTTCCGGTGAGGAACGAGATGATCCAATCTAGTGTCTTCTCTTGGATTCCGATGTTGCTGAGGCGCTGCACTAGGGTGCGGTGGCAGACAGTATCGAACGCTGCGGAGAGGTCCAGGAGGATGAGGGCCGCTGTTTCCTCGTTGTCGAGCAGGGCTCGGATGTCGTCAGTGGCTGCGATGAGGGCGGTCTCGGTGCTGTGGTTGGCTCGGAAGCCGGACTGCGAGTGGTCGAGGGATCCATTTGTCTCGAGGAAGGCGGCAAGCTGTCTGTTGACGGTCTTCTCGATGACTATGACAAGAAAAGGGAGGAGCGAGATGGGGCGGTAGTTCGTGAGGTCGGAGGGGTCTGCTGATGGTTTCTTCAGGAGGGCGCTGAGTTCGGCATGCTTCCATCTCTCTGGGAAGGTGGCGGTGTCGAAGGAGCAGTTGATGATGTCCCGGAGTTGGGGTGCGATGACGGAGTCGGCCTTGTTGAAGACGTGGTGGGGGCATGGGTCGGTTGGTGATCCGGAGTGGATGGTGTTCATCGTGTGGATGGTGTCTTCGGTGCTGACCGGGGTCCAGGCGCGGAGGGTGGTGGTGGGGGTCGTTGGTTCGGTGGTTGGGTGCGTGGTCTGTGCGCCGAAGCTGTTGTGTATCTCGGCGATCTTGCGGTGAAAGAACGAGGCGAGTGAGTCGCAGAGGTCTTGTGAGGGAGTGATGTCATTTCCGGCGCTGGGGTTGGAGAGCTCTTTGACGATGCTGAAGAGTTCCTTGCTGTTGTGTGCGTTGTTGTCTAGTCGTTCCTTGAATGCTGTCCTCTTGGTGGTGTGGATCAGCTGGTGGTGTTTGTGGGAGGCGTGCTTGAGGGCGGTCATGTTGTCAGTAGTCTGGTTTTTTCACCAGGCTTTCTCGAAGGTACGGCAGTTCTTCTTGGAGTTCTTGAGGTCGTCGTTGAACCAGGAGGCTTTCTTGCTGCCGGGCCTGCTGGGATGGTTTTTCAGAGGTGCGAGGTCGTCAGCGCAGTTGGTGATCCACTGTGTGAGGTTGTTGGCTGCTTGGTTGGGGTCCGTTGAGCTGGCGGGAGGGTTCTGGCTCAGTGATGTGGTGAGCTGGTCGGTGGTGATCTTGTTCCAGCTCCTGCGGGGAGCCTGTTGCGGGTGGTGGTGAGTCGTGGTTCTTCTGAAGCTGAAGTGGACGCAGCTGTGGTCTGTCCAGTGGAGTCCGGTGGTGTGGCTGAAGGAGATGTACTTGCTGGAGGAGAAGACTGGGTCCAGCGTGTGTCCGGCGTAGTGGTTGGGGGTGTTCACCAGTTGCTTGAGTCTGAGGTTGGCGAGGTTGTCCAGCAGGGTGGTGGTGTTGTTGTCGTTGTTGTTCTCCAGGTGGAAGTTGAGGTCCCCTAGGAGGATGTAGTCAGCGTAGGGGAGGGCGTGTGGGCTGATGAAGTCTGCGATGTCTTTGCTGAATTGAGTGCGGGGTCCTGGGGGTCTGTAGATGAGGGTGCCTCTGAGTGTGGTCTTGGGGTCGGTGTGTATCTGGAAGTGAAGATGTTCGGCGGCTGTGAGGGTGTCGTCGGAGTTGGTCATGATGCGGATGGTGTTCTTGTGGACGATGGCGATGCCTCCTCCTGTCTGGTTGACGCGGTCCCTCCGAGTGATCTTGTATCCGTCCGGGATGGCGATGGCGATGTCGGGTGCTGAGGAGGCGTTCATCCATGTTTCCGTGAGGAAGGCGACATCTGGAGATGTGGTGTCGAGCAGGTTCCAAAGGTCCAAGGCGTGTCTGTGGACGGAGCGGGTGTTGAGCAGGATGCACTTCAGGTGGTTGCTGCTGGTGCTCGGCTTGGCGGGTACGGTACAGGTCCGGATGCAGGAGAACTTGCAGGATTGGCAGGTGAATGGTCTGTGGGTGCGTCTTGGGGTGGCTCGGTAGCAGCCGGGGATCCAGCCGGTGTTGAGTGCGATGAGGGTGGCGGCGTCGTAGGTCCGGCGGGTGGGCTGGCGTCTGCGGGGGCCAGGGGGTCTGGCGTTGGGCGCGGTCCAGGCACGGACGGGCGCAGACGGGCTTGCCTTAGGCATGCCTTCGGCGCGCCGGCGGCGCGCCCGCTGCGCGCGTCCGCTGCGCGGCCTCCATTTGAGGGGGAGAGGGAGGGAGGAGCGGCTGGGAGGTGGGAGCGGGGCGGCCAATGGGATGCAAGGGGGCGGGGCAACCGGGATGCGGCGGCGGGAATGAGTGGCGAGGAGAGTAACGAGGCGCAAACAAGGGTACAGAAGTAAAAGGGGGGCAAAATTCAGGGCACAAGATGCAAAGGAGAACACAGGCACTCGGGGTACAAAAGCAAAAAAGGACACAGGCACTCAGGATACAAAAGGCAAAAAGGCACAGGCAGTCAGGGCACGGAGGAGAGAGGGGCGGGGAGAGGCACAGAGACGGCAGTAAAATTACCAAGCAGAGGGCTAGTGCGAGCGGTAGCGAGAGTGCAGGTCACACTGGGGGCTGCGTGGCGGTGAGGGGAGCGACCTGCCTGGGAAACAGGGTCAGAGGTCGCTCTCTCTACCGCTGCGCGGCCTCCATATGAGGGGGAGAGGGAGGGAGGAGCAGCTGGGAGGTGGGAGCGGGGCGGCCAATGGGATGCAAGGGGGCGGGGCAACCGGGATGCGGCAGCGGGAACGAGTGGCGAGGAGAGTAACGAGGCGCAAACAAGGGTACAGAAGTAAAAGGGGGGCAAAATTCCAGGCACAAGATGCAAAGGAGGACACAGGCACTCGGGGTACAAAAGCAAAAAAGGACACAGGCACTCAGGATACAAAAGGCAAAAAGGCACAGGCAGTCAGGGCACGGAGGAGAGAGGGACGGGGAGAGGCACAGAGACGGCAGTAAAATTACCAAGCAGAGGGCTAGTGCGAGCGGTAGCAAGAATGCAGGTCACACTGGGGGCTGTGTGGCGGTGAGGGGAGCGACCTGCCTGGGAAACAGGGTCAGAGGTCGCTCTCTCTACCGCTGCGCGACCTCCATATGAGGGGGTGAGGGAGGGAGGAGCAGCTGGGAGGTGGGAGCGGGGCGGCCAATGGGATGCAAGGGGGCAGGGCAACCGGGATGCGGCGGCGGGAACGCGTGGCGAGGAGAGTAACGAGGCGCAAACAAGGGTACAGAAGTAAAAGGGGGGCAAAATTCAGGGCACAAGATGCAAAGGAATCAAAGTGCCTGGTATGGTATGAGACTGACGTAGCTCATATGGAGCAGAGTATCACAAATATACACAGTCAGTCTGAACAGCCTGGTGCAGTAAGTACAGGAGATGGGCGCATGCAAACTACAAGCCTTGCGCGATGTACACACCTTGCGCTGAGGGGGGAACCGGCTCATGCCGGCTTCGCCTCATACTGCGTACGCTACTAACTGACCCATGGTGCCATCATCAAGCTGCACCCCAAAGGCCCCCCAAGCAGCAGCTGCACCTAGAGAGAGCACTGCCCTCCCCTACCCGGAGACGGGAGGCCCAAATCTGCCCCTCTTGAGCACAGGACACCAACCAGGCGAACAGCCCCAATATGGCTTTTGTGTAGTAGTATACTGAAAATGCAACGATTCTGGACAGGTGGCGCATGTGCTTGCGAAGAACACAGTCCATTATCAAATTGGCGCCAACCAAGTACAAGTCTCTTTTTATTCTTCTCAACCAGTGAGAGCAAAACTAACACCAACGGTCGCACTACCGACCCACAGCGCTCCGATTACCGAGCCCAGTATGCCTCACTGCAAAGCTTCACCATGTGCCGCATGGGCCATGTGTTCCACCCTTACAACATCACTAAAAGGTTTCGTTTAGATCTAGAACCTCCTAAATGCTAGTTGGTAGAGTCACCTATTATTTTCATTACTATTAGTGAGCTGCTGCTGTGTTACCGTATTGCAAACACATCACCATCCCCGAATATTGTATGGAAACACATTTAGAAATTTGAAGAGTATGCCCGTGCACTGTCGGTAACTCGTCCCAAAGTGGGCATGAAAGAGCTGGACTGTATCAAAGCTGTTCCAAACAGGGGCCCCCAAATAAGTTTCTACCAAGGGCAACTGGTAATACTACCGCATGTGCATCAACGCATCTAGGCTCCCCTAAACCAGCGGTTCGCCCATTGAGGTGCACCAGAGTTTTACAAACTTGCCACCCCTAAGAGCTCTGCATTCTTTCTTCATGCAGGAGGCAAATGGTAAACTTGATAAGGCTCGACAGTGTGCTGTATGTGAAGTTAAGATGGAGGTCTAAAGCAGCCCTTCCCATATCCTTATGGTGCTTAGCTTGGTGAGCCGCCAGACGGTATTTGCAGCATTTGTCATTGCCTCCAGATATATCCTACAAATACTGCACTACGCCTACAACTAGCAATTATTTTTCTTGGCTTTGTCAATGCTTGTTCGCTGCATAAGATACAAAAGCCACCATTATCGCTTTGTTGCATTGCATATTGAAAAAGCTTCAATTCACCTGGTGAGACTGTTGCGGTTATGTTCAACATTATATCCAATGACTTAATTCAAATCAAAAGCAAGTTCTACAGCAATTGAGAGCATTACCACGAAACCGCACGCCAGATAAACAGAAATCAACAGTACCGCCCTGAGGAGCCGATAAATGTCTGTAAAACCCCATCGGTACCAGCTGAACCAACAGAAGCGGATTAAAACAGGGACACTGCTGTGACCACCAGGTGTCCTGCCTGTCAGGCTCACCTGAGGGCTCTGCGGGGACAGGAAGCAGGAAGCAGATGACTATTCCCCACGCCCCTCCACCACCGGCCTGCCCAACAATGTCAAAGCAGAACCAGTGGATAGGGGGGAAGAGGGGAGACAAGGGAAGAAAGAAAAGGAGGCAGGCCCAGCGCACGCTCAGAACCCGGAGAGTCACCACTGAGATCCAAATGAAGTCCTGCAGACAAAAGAGTACGTTAGCAGACCAACAGTTAAACAGGCAACCCAGTAATGTCGTTACAAATAACCTAGGATCTACCTGTAAGACTCCCCTCTTCCTTGGATGTGCAAACACATAGGAACAAGTTTAAACGATCGGTGTAAGGCTCCTAAAAATAAACAATAAGGTTTAGTGCATATGGTCTAGAAACGCTAGTCATAAGTATAGATAGAATCTCCACGCTTCTTACCCTATAGATAGAGCGGTGACAAGGACTGTCAAACAGCAAATAATCTCTGGTTGTTAACGGCACAACCATGAATATCCTTTCAGGTGTTCTCACGAAAATTGTTCTCAGCACAATTCTAGTGGTGGTCACATATAATTGTTAATGACTATTGTCAATGCTAAATGTTCCAAGAACACAACTATAATGTGTTAGATACTGTATAACACACCATAAAACATAAAGGATAGCCCAGCAGAACTTAGAGGAATCAATACGGTATCGCGGCAAAACATATAAATGGGTGCAACATATAAGTGGGTGCAGATGTCACAACGTATATAGAACAAGCCCCTCACTCCCACTCTGCGAGGCTGTACTCCAAAGGAAGGCGACTGGTAACTAAACAAAAGTCAGGAAGGCGGCCCGTTACGAAGAGCTGCTATGAAGCCTACTGCGCATGAGCGCTTTACCGCCTGCAATGGGTGTTTCCGTGTCCTGCGAAGAATCAGTCCCACAAACGCTGAAGAACTCCAGGTCCTGACGCTCATACAGGGAATTCAAGGACGGAGGTATCAGAAGATCCGGTGCGATGCTGCTCTGAAAACGGACAGGCTCCGTATGCGGAAGAGAATACCCGGAAGTGACGTATTACTTCAACCACTAGAACGCGAAGCGTCCTGCTGCCAGAAACGAGGGTTTTTATTCTGTGGAATGCGGAAGTAGAATCGCGGTGTCGATTCCTTCTCGAGCACAGGCATGACAGTATATCCCCCTGTTGGAAGGCGGACCCCGAGGAGTCGGTGCGACCACCAAGGGGGGGCCCTCACACTGCACGAAGTAGCCGAGCGCTGCCGAGAAGTCTCCTGAGAGATCCTTCTCCTATCACGTCCTAGCACAGTAACACCACCACACAGGACTCAAGGAGGTTGTCTTGTGACAAGCAATTCTTTATCAGCAATAAAAAGGTTACGAGGTCAATATTTACACGAAGGGATCGAGGGATCCACCAAAAGTCTCAGTGTCTCTTTGGAAGGGTCGGGGTAGCGGGACAGTCTTTGGCAGGAATGCGGTACGAGGGTACCTGGGGCCCAGTTCTTATCCTCAAGCTGGAGGACCTCCGGATCTCGGAGGGGTTGAGCCGCGACGGCGTCAGCAGGGCTCTGGCGTACAGTTCGTGGAGAGCCGCGATCCAATCAGCAGGGCTCTCAAGATGGTTTCTGCTCAGCTCGAGCCGCGACGTCGTCAGCAGGGCTCCGAGGGAGGTTTCAGCGAGGTTGGGCCGCGACGGCGTCAGCAGGGCTCCGATGTTCCAGGTGGTTCAGAAAGGGTTCACAGGAAGGAGCCGCGACGCAGTCAGCAGGGCTCGTGATGGTTCCGACAAGAGTTCTTCTCCGTAGGGTCAGCCGCGATTCAATCAGCAGGGCTCTCGACTCCGGGATACAACTGCCGAGCTGTGGTGGGGTCGCCCCAGATATAGGTCTGGAGCCCTTTGATGTCCGGACCTATGCGCCCGAGGGGGCGGAGTGGCCGGGTGGAGGTGGCCAGACGCCCAGCAGGAGAGGCGCCAGGCCCATGGGAGTTGCAGGGCGATCACACCTCGAGAGGGGAGGACAGTTGGGGGTCCCATCGATACTGTCCTCCGCCGGGGGCGATGAATGGTTCCTGCGGCACCCCCTGGCTAGTTCGTGGTGCCTCGATGTCGGGGCTTCGCTGGGGTCGAGGCCGGGTTGAGCGGGGTCGCGCCAGCTGGTGCACGGTGTGACGTGGATGCCAACAAGATGGCGGAGCCACGAGGAGTATGCGTCCACGTGCAGCTCCGGGTGAAGGGCCTTGGTGCAGTTCAGACGGGTGGCCCGTGACGGCCGGGGCGGGGAACGGGCACAATCCAGGGGGTTAAGGACCACGCCACGAGGCCGGGTCCAACAGGCGTCCCCCCCAGCCGAAGGCATGGAGAGTCACCCATCTCCTTGGGGATTCTCCTCGTCAAGGCGGAAGAAGCGGGACAGGCCGTCGGCGTTGGCGTGGTCATTGCCGGGCCGGTGTTCGACGTCAAAGTCCATCCCTTGTAGCGAGATGGACCACCGCAGCAGCTTGGGGTTCTCGCCCCGCATTTGCATTAGCCATTGCAAGGGCCGGTGGTCGGTCTGGACCCGGAAGTGGGTGCCAAAGAGGTAGGGCCGGAGCTTCTTGAGGGCCCACACCACAGCGAAGGCCTCACGCTCAATAGTGCTCCAGCGTTGCTCTCGGGGCAGTAGTCGTCGGCTGATGAAGGCCACTGGTCGGTCGAGCCCCTTTTCGTCGGCTTGGGATAGGACGGCCCCGATCCCATACTCGGAGGCGTCCGTCTGTACCACGAACTCCTTCTGGTAGTCCGGGGCCTGCAGCACCGGAGCAGTACACATGGCTGTCTTTAGGGTGTCGAAGGCTGTTTGGCAGCGGGGTGTCCAGTGTACCTTCTTGGGCTGCTTTTTGGACGTTAACTCTGTGAGGGGGCCAACAATGCTCCCATAGTCCCGGATAAACCGCCGGTAGTATCCGGTGAGGCCCAGGAAGGCCCGGACAGCGGTCTGGGTAGTGGGGGGTTCCCAGGTCTGGATGGCATCTATCTTTGCTTGGAGGGGGGCCACCTGCCCGCTCCCCACTTGATGGCCCAGGTAGGTCACGGATCCGTGGCCGATTTGGCATTTGCTGGCCTTGATTGTGAGCCCGGCCCGCTGAAGGGCGGCCAGGACGGCCTCCAGGTGGAGAAGGTGCTCGGCCCAGTGGTTGCTGTACACGGCAATGTCATCTAAGTAGGCCGCGCTGAAGGCCTCAAGCCCGGCCAAAACCTTGTTCACCAGTCTTTGGAAGGTGGCCGGGGCGTTCTTCATTCCGAAGGGCATCACCCGAAAGTGGTAATGCCCATCCGGGGTCGAAAAGGCGGATCTTTCTTGGGCGCCGGGGGTGAGCTGGATTTGCCAGTACCCGGCGGTGAGGTCCAGCGTGCTCAAGTAGCGAGCGGCCCCTAGGCGGTCGATGAGTTCGTCGGCCCGGGGTATCGGGTGTGCGTCTGTCTTGGTTACTGCATTCAGGGCTCGGTAGTCCACGCAGAATCGCAACTCCGGGGGGTGACCGGGAGCTGCGGCCTTGGGCACCAGGACGACAGGGCTGGCCCACGGGCTGTCGGAAGGCTCGATGACCCCCAGGGCCAGCATCTTCGCTACTTCGGCCTGGATGCAGGCCCGCACTCGGTCAGGCACCCGGTAGGCTCTGTGTCGTATGGGGGGGCTCTCCCCGGTGTCGACATCGTGGACGCACCAGTGGGTCACCCCCGGGGTGAGAGAGAAGAGGGCTGCGTAGTCCCGCAGTAATTGCTGGCAGTCGTTGCGCTGTTCCGGGGTCAGGGACGAGGCGAGTTGGACCCCTTCGATCGATCCATCGTGAATGTCGGATTGCAAGAGGTCGGGCAAGGGCTCGGAGTCGTCCTCGCCCCCTTCGTCAGTCGCCAGCAGCAGGCTCAGTTCGGTCCGGGCGAAGTGGGGTTTTAGCCTGTTAGCATGTAGGACCCGGAGGGGGTTCCGGGGGGACTCCAGATCGACCAGGTAGGTGACGGGACTTTTCTTCTCCACCACCTTGAAGGGCCCGGTCCACTTGTCCTGGAGGGCGCCGGGTTCGACCGGGGCCATGACCCATACTTTCTGTCCTGGCTCGAATTCTATAGTAGAGGTGTTGCGATCGTACCACCGCTTCATGTCCTCCTGGCTGGCCTCGAGGTTGGCTTCGGCCATGGCTCGGAACCTGCGGGTCTGGTTTCGGAGGGTCAGGAGGTATCGGTAGACGTCAGGAGGGGCTCCTCGGGGCTTCATCTCCCAGCCCTCCTTGACCAGGCTGAGCGGTCCGCGGACCGGGTGTCCATACAATAGTTCAAACGGGCTGAACCCCAGGGACTTCTGCGGGACCTCCCGATAGGCAAACAGGAGGCAGGGCAGCAGGACATCCCATTTCCGCCTGAGGGGTTCTTCCAGGCCCTGGATCATCCCTTTTAATGTTCGGTTGAACCGCTCAACCAGTCCGTTCCCCTGAGGGTGATAGGGGGTCGTGAACTTGTATGTGACCCCGCACTGATGCCACAGAGACCGCATGTACCTGGAGATAAAGTTCGTGCCGCGGTCGCTCACCACTTCGCTGGGGAATCCCACTCGGGAGAAGATCCCCATCAAGGCCCGGCCTACCACAGGGGCCGTTATAGTTCTTAGCGGGACCGCCTCCGGGTACCTGGTGGCGTGGTCCACGAGGACCAGGATGAAGCGGTGGCCCAGGGCGGTTTGGGGGTCCAGGGGTCCCACAATATCGATTCCGACCCGTTCGAACGGGGTGCTGACGGCTGGAAAGGGCTGGAGGGGGGCCTTGACCCGACCCCCCGTCTTTCCGCTGGCTTGGCAGGTCTGGCAGGACCGGCAGTGGTTGTCCACATCTCTCCGCATCCGGGGCCAGTAGAAGTGGGTCACCAGACGACTGTACGTTTTGTCTTGCCCCAAGTGTCCGGCGAGGGGCACATCATGGGCCAGGTGGAGAAGGAACTCCCGGAAGCGGAGGGGGACCACCAACACGCGGCTGGCCCCGAGTTCTGCTACTTTCTGTTCACTGTACAACAGGCCCTCGGTCCAGTAGATCCAGTGGGTGCCGGTCTGGTCACCGTTGGCTTGCGCGGTCGCCTGTTGTCGGACCCCTTCGAGAGAGGGACAGGACTGTTGTTCTTGCTGGAACTGCTCTCGGGTGGGGCCCCCTTCGTGTCGCCATTGTGTCAGCTCTGGGAGGGCGCTCGGAGAAGCCATCTCTTCGGGGGAGGATTCGCTGGGTCCAGGGTCGGTGTCCGCCTCCTCCTCGCTGCTGGTGGGAGGGGGTGTGAGCCCCTCGGGCTGGGCGGTCCCGGAGGTCGAGGATGAGCGGGGGGCCTGGGTGGTCATGGACCGGGTGATGGCGCAGGCCCAATCAGCCAGTCCCAACATTCGGAGGTGCTCTCGTCGCTCTACTTGAGCCCAGGGGGAACTTTCCAAGTCGTTCCCCAGGAGGCAGTCGACCGGGGCGTTGTCGCGCACTGTCACCTTCAGCAGGCCCGTCACCCCTCCCCACTCGAAGGGGACCAGGGCCATCTGGCATAGGCTTTCACTGTTGTCGGCCGTCCGTACGGGGCACAGCACATTCGGTAGAATCTGCCCAGGGGTCACCAGGTGGCAGCGGACAGCGGTGATACTGGCGCCTGTGTCACGAAGGGCTTCGGCCCGTTGTCCATTGACCGTGACCTGCTGCCGGTACTTCTGGGTGTTGGTTGGGATGGGGGTGCAGGGTACCATCTCTCGGCTACCCAGGCAGACCAGGGACATGGCTGCCGGCTCCCACTCAGTGTTCTCTCGGTCGAGGGCCTCCTCTTCCTCTTCTCCTCCCCCCAAGGCGGCGGCTGTCAGCTGCCGGGGCGGGTGCCCGCCGGCCCCGTTTCTTCGGTTCAGAGGGCAGGCCGGATCGCTGGCAAAGTGTCCTGTTTGTTGGCAGCCGTAGCAGGTCACTGGCGGCCGTGGTCCGGGTCGGGCCGGGCCCACCTTTCGGGCTAGGCTCGGGGAGAGATGTGGCTGCGGTGGCCCTCGAGGGGGGCTCCTGGGGGCCCCGGCGGGAGGGTCTCGGTTCCTGTTCGGCCCTCCCCCCCACCGCGCTTGCGGGGGGGTCCGTTGGGGTTCCTCTGGTACTCCCCCATTGAGTTCCGGGGGACCCGGGAGTTGACCCATCGATCGGCCTCGACGGCAAGTTTTCGCGGGTCGGTCATTTTGCTGTCGAGGAGGTGCTGTCTCAGTTCCACGAAGCAATTGTTGGAAAGGTGTTCCCACACGATGAGGTCGACCAGCTGCCCGTAGGTGGTTACTTTGCTCCCTTTGATCCACCCTTCTAGGGCCCGACTGAAAAAGTCCACATATTCCACCCATGTGGTACCCGGGATTTTCTTGCAGTCTCTGAACCGCTGGCGGTACATTTCCGCTGTTAGCCCGTAGCGGGTGAGCAGGGCCTCCTTCATGTGATCGTAGGAGGTCATCACCTCCTCCGGTAGCTGGAGCAGCGTGTCCCGCCCCTCACTCAGGAACCGCCCCCACAGGCCCGCGCCCCAGTCCTTTCGGGGCACCCGATGAGAGGTCATGGCCACCTCGTAGGCCTTGAACCATTGTTGGATGTCGTCATTCTTGTAATACTCCTTGACGACTTCTTTCGGGATATGTACCTTGGCCTCGGAAGGCGGTAGAGTGTCTCTAGTACTGGGGGTGTCAGTCCCTCCGTTCTTGGCCTTGATCTCGAGCTCCTTGAGACTGCGCTCGTGCTCAAGAGTTAGTTTCTTTTCCTCCAACTCCCGGTGTCGTCTCTTCTCCTCTATCTCTTCTTGAAGGCGCAGCTGCTCTAGGGCCAGTTTCTTTTCTGCCAGCTGGAGTTCACCGTCCAGCCGCAGTCGGGCGAGCTCTAGCTCGTGGCTCCGGATCTTTTCCCGCTCTCGTATTTCTTCTTCGGAGAGGCCGGTTTCTAGGCTCTTTCTTCCTCCGGTTGCCGGAGTCCGTGCGGTTGCTGCGGTCTCAGTCAGGGGCAAGGGCCCTTCTTCCTGGGAGGGGCCTGCCCCGGCCTCCAACCATGCCCTCAGAGCTTTCTGCATCTCCTCTTTGGTACCTAGGCTGGTGGTTGCAATGCCTTTGTCTTTGCAGAACTGTTTCAATTCTTTGTGCGTATATTCTTCCAGCCGTTCGGGCTGGAACTCCATTGTCGCGTTGTTTTCCTGGCTGCTCATGATGCTGTTCGTTTGGATGGGTAGCTAGTGGGTACTGGCTGGTACGTACTGCGTTCGGCTCGGATCCCGTCGCTGGCCACCAAACGTTGGAAGGCGGACCCCGAGGACTCGGTGCGACCACCAAGGGGGGGCCCTCACACTGCACGAAGTAGCCGAGCGCTACCGAGAAGTCTCCTGAGAGATCCTTCTCCTATCACGTCCTAGCACAGTAACACCACCACACAGGACTCAAGGAGGTTGTCTTGTGACAAGCAATTCTTTATCAGCAATAAAAAGGTTACGAGGTCAATATTTACACGAAGGGATCGAGGGATCCACCAAAAGTCTCAGTGTCTCTTTGGAAGGGTCGGGGTAGCGGGACAGTCTTTGGCAGGAATGCGGTACGAGGGTACCTGGGGCTCAGTTCTTATCCTCAAGCTGGAGGACCTCCGGATCTCGGAGGGGTTGAGCCGCGACGGCGTCAGCAGGGCTCTGGCGTACAGTTCGTGGAGAGCCGCGATCCAATCAGCAGGGCTCTCAAGATGGTTTCTGCTCAGCTCGAGCCGCGACGTCGTCAGCAGGGCTCCGAGGGAGGTTTCAGCGAGGTTGGGCCGCGACGGCGTCAGCAGGGCTCCGATGTTCCAGGTGGTTCAGAAAGGGTTCACAGGAAGGAGCCGCGACGCAGTCAGCAGGGCTCGTGATGGTTCCGACAAGAGTTCTTCTCCGTAGGGTCAGCCGCGATTCAATCAGCAGGGCTCTCGACTCCGGGATACAACTGCCGAGCTGTGGTGGGGTCGCCCCAGATATAGGTCTGGAGCCCTTTGATGTCCGGACCTATGCGCCCGAGGGGGCGGAGTGGCCGGGTGGAGGTGGCCAGACGCCCAGCAGGAGAGGCGCCAGGCCCATGGGAGTTGCAGGGCGATCACACCTCGAGAGGGGAGGACAGTTGGGGGTCCCATCGATACTGTCCTCCGCCGGGGGCGATGAATGGTTCCTGCGGCACCCCCTGGCTAGTTCGTGGTGCCTCGATGTCGGGGCTTCGCTGGGGTCGAGGCCGGGTTGAGCGGGGTCGCGCCGGCTGGTGCACGGTGTGACGTGGATGCTAACAAGATGGCGGAGCCACGAGGAGTATGCGTCCACGTGCAGCTCCGGGTGAAGGGCCTTGGTGCAGTTCAGACGGGTGGCCCGTGACGGCCGGGGCGGGGAACGGGCACAATCCAGGGGGTTAAGGACCACGCCACGAGGCCGGGTCCAACACCCCCCTATGGAATCCCCCACTGGTTTGGGTTTCCAAGGATGCTTACGATGGAACAGACGTAACAAACGGGGAGCGTTAACATGACCAACAGGTTCCCAAGTTCTGTCTGCAGGGCCATACCCTTTCCAATGAATGAGGTACTGTAGTTTTCCACGTACTCTTCTAGAGTCCAAGATCGCCCCTACTTCATACTCTGGTTCATCGTCAATGCTGAGAGGAGCTGTAAGGGGTGGTAATTCAGTACCCGGTACGACAGGTTTCAGCAGAGAGACATGAAATACCGGGTGGATCCTCATGGTGTCAGGAAGCTGCAATCTCAAAGCCACCGGATTGATGATTTCAATAACCGCATAAGGTCCAATATATCGTGGGGTGAATTTATTGGCCCCTTTGATTGGAACATGGCGTGAGGACAGCCAGACCTTATCTCCTACCCTGTATTCAGGACTGGGGCGACGATGCGCATCTGCACTCTCCTTATATGCTGCTTTAGCCTTTTCAATGTTTCCTATTGCTGTTTTATGTACCTCCTGTATGTGTGTGATAAACTCTTTGGCAGCAGGGACAGGGGCTGTAAGAGTAACATGCGTAGGTAAAAAGCGGGGATGGAAACCATAAGATGTAAAAAATGGCGAGAACTTGGTGGAGGCGTGAATACTATTATTGATGGCGAACTCAGCAGCCCATAGGAAACAGTCCCAATCATCTGAGGTTTGCAACATCTGACACCGTAAGTACTGTTCCAAACACTGGTTCATCCTCTCTGTCTGCCCATCTGTCTGTGGATGATACCCCGAAGAACACCTCATGTCAATGTGTAATAGTTTTCCCAACCCTTTCCAAAACTTTGAGATGAACTGAGGTCCTCTATCTGTAACTAAAACAGAGGGTAATCCATGTAACCGGACCACATGCTGCACAACTAACTGTGCCAGTTCCTGAGATGTGGGAAGGTGTTTTAGAGTACTGAAGTGAGTTAACTTAGTCAACATATCCACTACCACCCAAATCACTGTATGCCCTTGTGCTGTTCTAGGGAGCTCTACTATAAAATCCATGGATAGTGTGTGCCAGGGACTAGGTGGGGTTGGCAGGGGTCGTAAAAGACCGGCTGGAGTTTGATGCGAACTCTTGCCTTGTGCACACACATGACATTGTTGAACATAAATCTGTACGTCTGTTGCTAATGATGGCCACCAAAAATAACGACGTACTAAATCAAGGGTCTTCTTATAGCCTGGGTGCCCTGTCAGGATGTGCCTGTGGCACCAATCCAAAGCTTGTTCTTGTAGTTCAGCGGTAGGGATGGCCAGTTTTTCTTGTATATACAACAATCCATCAAGTCTCGTCCCTTGATATCGTTGCTCCCATTCCCGTAACTCATCTAAGCCTTGGGTTTCTTGCACTTTCAGGATATATTCTTCTGCTGGCGTTAAAGCCCCTATGATACGATCTGCCGTAATGATAGGAGGCGGGTCAAGGGTTGGTTCGACTGTATCAAACCCCAAACGGGATAAGGCATCAGCTTTCCCGTGTTTCCTTCCAGCCTGAAATTGGATGACAAAGTCATATTCACTAAAGAACGATGTCCATCGTAGTTGTCGTGTGGACAAGGCTCTTGCAGATTTCAAAAACAATAAATTCCTCTGATCTGTGAGTACTGTGACTTTATGGAGGGTTCCTAATAGATATTGCCTCCATTCTTCAAAAGCGCGTTTTATGGCTAAGAGTTCCCTGTCTCCTACAGAATAGTTCTGTTCTGCTGCAGACAACTTGTGGGAAAAGAAGGCAACAGGATGTAAATAGCCAGTGGATACATCCCTCTGAGACAAA
The DNA here is from genome assembly GCF_964204655.1 of Triturus cristatus. NCBI lineage: Eukaryota > Metazoa > Chordata > Amphibia > Caudata > Salamandridae > Triturus > Triturus cristatus. The sequence goes on along the minus strand of NC_140593.1, from coordinate 6,241,768 downwards.
ATGCCTCCTATAGCAGTCTGAGATGCATCCGTTTCCACTAAAAAAGGACGAGAAGGGTCTGGATGTTTCAATATGGGAGCTGCCGTAAAGGCGTGCTTCAGAGTGTTAAAGGCGGCTTCCGCCGCAGGGGACCATTGGAATTCCACATCTTTCTTCAATAATCTGGTAATAGGCGAGGCCAAGTCAGAGAATTTGTCAATAAATCGCCTATAGAAATTGGCGAACCCCAAAAACGTCTGGACCTCCTTCACGGTTTTGGGGGATGGCCATTGTGTTATCGCTTCGACTTTCTGAGGGTCCATACATACCCCTGTAGGAGTAAGAATGAAACCCAAAAAGGCTACCCTGGAGGAATGAAATTCGCATTTATCCAGTTTAGCAAACAACTGGTGATCTCGAAGTCTTTGTAATACTGACTGTACATGACCTATGTGTTCTTCCACAGAAGAAGAATACACCAGAATATCGTCTATGTACGCAACGACATAGACGTCTAGCATGTCTCTCAATACCTCATTTATGAAGTATTGGAAAGCGGCTGGGGCATTACAAAGCCTGAAGGGCATAACCAAGTATTCATACAGCCCAAACTTAGTGCGGAAAGCTGTTTCCACTCGTCCCCTTGTTGGACTCGCACTAAGTGGTATGCCCCTCGTAAGTCCAGCTTTGTAAAAATCTTGGCGTTTTTGACTTGATCCAACAACAATGGAATCAGCGGTAAGGGATACCGGTTTTTAATGGTATTGGTGTTCAAATTGCGATAGTCAATACAACATCTGAGGCCTCCCTCTCGTTTGGGGATAAAAAAGAGAGGAGAGGATGCTGGTGACCTAGAGGGACGGATAAAGCCTATGCGGAGCATCTCATCTAAATATTCACGCAGGTAAATGTTCTCCTTTTCTGTTAGCGCATAGATACGACTACATGGTAATTGAGCCCCTGGTATTAGATCTATTCTGCAGTCGTATGGACGATGGGGTGGCAGTGTTGTGGCTTTTTGCTTATCAAACACGTCTTTCCAGTCCGCATAACAGGAAGGGAGTTCAGGCTCACTGGTTGGACAAGAACTGGACAAAGGATCTGCGAGTTTACACCGCTTAAGGCAATGTATCTCGCAAAACTGTGAATTAAAGGAAAGAGACCTCTTACTCCAATCAATTGTGGGGTTATGTTGTGTTAACCAAGAGACCCCCAACACCACAGGAAACTGTGGAGAGGCAATCAAATCAAAAGTTAGAGTTTCTGTATGTGTCTCGTTTATTCTCATGTAGACAGGAATGGTGTTGTGTGTGATAGGGCCTGATTTAATAAAACTCCCATCTATGGTTCGTACTTCTTCTGTAACTGCTTTAGCTTTGCTAGGAATACCTATCTTAGCGGCCCACTGGATATCCATAAAATTTCCTGTAGCACCAGAATCAAGCATAGCGTGAACTGTGACTTGGTGGCTTCCCCACTCCATCAAGGCTTCTACATAAAAATGGGAGAGCATGGTACAAAAGGATTCTACCACTACAGGTTGGGAGACTATTAACCCTGAAACGCCCGAAATTCTTGTCCCCCTAGAACCCAGGCTCTCTAGTTTCCCTGCTCCTTGGCTTTCTTGGGTTTAACTGAACAATCTCTCAAAAAATGCCCCTGTTTACCACAATAGCGGCATAATTTCTGGTCACGACGTCTTTGTCTCTCTTCATTACTGAGAGGACCTCTCAAACTCCCGATCTGCATGGGTTCTGCCTCTGTAGTAGACTTCTCGGTCTCAGTGCGTTTCTCCCGATAGGTCAAAAGCCGTGCCTCTGGTCGCCCCTTCTCCCTCTTCCGTTCATGCAAACGATGATCCAACTTTACAGTTAAATCCATCAAGGCTTTACACTCTTTGGGGGGTTCCACTACTTGGGACAACACGTCCTTTAATTCGTCTTTTAGTCCTCTGTAGAACAAGGCACTTCTTTTTTCTTCCAGCCACCCTGCTTCTTCTACTAACCGATTGAATTCAGCTATGTACGTCACCAAATCCTTGGTACCTTGCTTCAAGTTTAACAATTCGGAATCCACAGATTGTATAAAAGAATGTCTGTCGAACAGTTTCTTTAATTCCTCTTTAAAGAGATTGTAATTATATAAAAGAGGATCGTTCCTTTCTACTAAAGGAATAGACCAAGAAGCTGCGACGCCCCCCAAATAGGACAGTACAAAGGCCACCTTGGCTTGTTCGGTGGGAAAACAAGCAGCCTTGCACATAAAGTGCAGTTGACATTGATTAATAAAGGCCGCAAAACGAGCAGGGTCTCCCGTGAATCTCTCAGGTGGAGCTAATGGGATAGTGGGAGGAGTGGTGACCTGAATTACTGGGTTACTAACTCCCGCCTGAGGGGAGAAGGAGGCAGGAATGCCTCCCTCAGCTCCTTTTACAGTCTCTCTGACTACTTTTCTCTGCAATGTATCTACTCTGAGGGACAGAGCCTGTGTTTCCTTCTGCAAGTTTCCTATCATATGAGCCAAGTCTCCGAGGGTTATCTTGTTTTCCTCCATCCTGCCCAGGCAGAGAATCCACGTGGGCTTCGCGTTCTGTCAGGCTCACCTGAGGTCTCTGCGGGGACAGGAAGCAGGAAGCAGACGACTATTCCCCACGCCCCTCCACCACCGGCCTGCCCAACAATGTCAAAGCAGAACCAGTGGATAGGGGGGAAGAGGGGAGACAAGGGAAGAAAGAAAAGGAGGCAGGCCCAGCGCACGCTCAGAACCCGGAGAGTCACCACTGAGATCCAAATGAAGTCCTGCAGACAAAAGAGTACGTTAGCAGACCAACAGTTAAACAGGCAACCCAGTAATGTCGTTACAAATAACCTAGGATCTACCTGTAAGACTCCCCTCTTCCTTGGATGTGCAAACACATAGGAACAAGTTTAAACGATCGGTGTAAGGCTCCTAAAAATAAACAATAAGGTTTAGTGCATATGGTCTAGAAACGCTAGTCATAAGTATAGATAGAATCTCCACGCTTCTTACCCTATAGATAGAGCGGTGACAAGGACTGTCAAACAGCAAATAATCTCTGGTTGTTAACGGCACAACCATGAATATCCTTTCAGGTGTTCTCACGAAAATTGTTCTCAGCACAATTCTAGTGGTGGTCACATATAATTGTTAATGACTATTGTCAATGCTAAATGTTCCAAGAACACAACTATAATGTGTTAGATACTGTATAACACACCATAAAACATAAAGGATAGCCCAGCAGAACTTAGAGGAATCAATACGGTATCGCGGCAAAACATATAAATGGGTGCAACATATAAGTGGGTGCAGATGTCACAACGTATATAGAACAAGCCCCTCACTCCCACTCTGCGAGGCCGTACTCCAAAGGAAGGCGACTGGTAACTAAACAAAAGTCAAGAAGGCGGCCCGTTACGAAGAGCTGCTATGAAGCCTACTGCGCATGAGCGCTTTACCGCCTGCAATGGGTGTTTCCGTGTCCTGCGAAGAATCAGTCCCACAAACGCTGAAGAACTCCAGGTCCTGACGCTCATACAGGGAATTCAAGGACGGAGGTATCAGAAGATCCGGTGCGATGCTGCTCTGAAAACGGACAGGCTCCGTATGCGGAAGAGAATACCCGGAAGTGACGTATTACTTCAACCACTAGAACGCGAAGCGTCCTGCTGCCCGAAACGAGGGTTTTTATTCTGTGGAATGCGGAAGTAGAATCGCGGTGTCGATTCCTTCTCGAGCACAGGCATGACACTGCCTCGCCCTCCATACTTCCGCAACAGCCAGCTCGGTCACATGCGCGCGTGCCGTGGGCCCAAACTGGAAAGCAACGGCCATTTTCAAGCCGGTGAAGAAACTGAAATCTTCATTCTCAGGGTAATATAACAAAGAACTTGGCAAAGAAGCTGAAATATGAAAAGACATCTTTATTAAACTCAAATGAGTGAGACTACGTCACACAGAAGCCTTAGCAACTGAATGAGGCAGTCTCAAGAGTACAGTACACTGGGGTCTTATATATGTGAGGGTTACAAACTCAGCATAAAAGAAAGGGGCAGTCCTGGCTCATGCAAGCATGCAAAATGCCAATATGGATATACAAAATCTGCCAAATATTAGCCAATAGGAAAACATTCAAAACAAGGCATCATGTAACCAGAACGTCCCCCTTGAGTCGTGTTATTGCCCAATCCCATAAGTCAATCAATGACGGCACCTATAGGTCAATCAGTAACGGCAGAACATGTTTGTGTGCTTCAAAGGAAAGGTTGTGGAATAGGAAAACACAGGGAGAGAATAGCGAAGGCCAAAAGATAAGATACGGCACGAGAAGAATACTAAAGGCTAACAGATAGTTGATATAGAGATTAGGTAGTCCAGACAAGGATTAGTTTAGGCCGGCTGGTGTCTGAGATGGGTTTCAAGACAAGGACGGAGGGGGTTTTTGACACGTTGCAGTCCAAGGGGCAGAGACACTTCGTGAATCAAGCAGCCTGTGTAAAGGCAACACAAAAATGGCGGTGCATTTAAGATGGAGTCAAAATTTAAGAACCTCACCGGTCTGGCGATGCACAATCCTTACGCTGGCGGTGAAGCAGAGCGCCTTCTAGCCGGCTCCCGCTAAGAGCCCCCTCTTTGCCTAGGAGACCCTGGAGCACAGACCTTCCTTTCACCACTAAGGTCTTGGAGCGTTGGCCGTTACTGCACAACAGGAACTATATATCTCTGGGAAGAGCACCTGACCTATGCATTCGTAGAGATCCATTTGCAGTAAAACTTTCCCTGCTATTACATTTTTGTATTGTCCCTTGTTCCTCGCTGCAGTGGTATTAACTGAAGCACTATTGTGTACTCCTCGATTCCTTAACGCTGTATTTGTAGTAATATGTAAAGGAGCAGCCATTATATGTTTGCCCCAGGAATGGAACAGGAATCCTCACCCTAGCTGTTAGTGCATTAGAGAGCGCTCTGTCCCGGTTTCAACCACCTATTTCAGCGCTCTTTAAGAATTATGAAGCTATGCCTAGGACTGACACCTAGTGCTCAAATCGGGGGTGTCGCTTTTTACCGCTATTGGCTCAGAGATGGGCTGTGAAATTCAATTTCTTAGGTTACTAGCTGCTGCGGGAATTCAAACTCCTGGCCGTGCAACCAAAACTCTGATAGGTGCCTGCCGGCAGGGGACAGCAAGGGGTGGATTCACATGTTCTCCATTTAGGTAGGCGGTGTAGTTGATGAGTGCTTGGTCTGCCCCAGCACAAACAATGATTTTAAAATGTAACGTGATGGATCGGTGCTCTCTTTGATAATCAGAACTGATTTGAAACCCAGCTGCAACTTTTTTTTTTTTGCGACATCAGAATAATGAAAGTCTGGGGGAAAATACATATGCCCTCATCTGTACTTTGAAGTCTGCACGCCTTTGACAGTTAATAGCTCCCTGTAAACTGCACTAACCAAAAGGAAGTCTCTGATAAAAAGCGGTAACCCCACTAACCTATTGACATAACACTCCCTTTATGATCTGCATGTTACATGTTCTTTGCCGCAGGCATATTAACCCTCAGTGCTGCGTACCGCTAATAACGCCTTTTTTTTTGGTGACATTTTAATTGTTCTCTGCAACCTTGCAGGACGGGAATGGCGGCCGGACTTTTAATCACAAGATAACTAGCACCCAGGTGCCCCCATGCCAATTGATTACCCTGAGCTGCACTTCATGCAGCCCCTGTAGTCCGAGCCTGCCAGAAGGCTAACCTACCCCAGGCATGTATTGCTGTGCTTGCCCTCGGGATCTCAGACATCCGCGGGATGCACTATGCCAGCCATTGTCATCCTGCCTTCAGGCACATTTACATAAGGCAGTACTGGGTAGAGGCGTCACATGCCCAGCTATACTCCAGGCTATGCTTTGCAGACGCATGTTGTACACCGGTATTTATGTGTCTAGATTTTTCCTACTGTGCTGTTACCAGTACGAATTAGAGCCCTTCACAAGGAACACAGAAATACATTTAGACATATGCAGCATTGACTTGCATCGCTCAGAAATGTAAGGTTTCAGTTTAAACGTTTTCTTGCTCCGTGGTGTTCTTAAACCGTCTGAAAGTTCCATTGATCTGCCTATGTGCATGGCTTTGAAAGTGAGTCAACTAGTTTCAAATTTTTTATTTTTTTGGGGACTTCGAACTGAAGCCACTGTACCTCCCTGAGAAAAGGGGTGTGGCTAGCAGAATAGGGGACTAGGTCAGAAGAGGCTATAGGTCACACTTCTGAGGCTGCAGTAAAATGTACTTTGCTTAATCTCAGTTCCAGGCGGGCTAAGTCCATCAGGTCTGCAGAATGGTATAAAAGGCTGTCGGTAAGAGAGGTGTTGTGACCTTCCAAGAGCGCTATCTCTCGAAAAAGAGAGGGTTGCCTTTTACATCAAAATATTCCAGTACCTAGGAAGGCCTTACACTCCCCATGCAATTATAAATATTTATTTAGCACGGGGAGATTAAGTGATTTGCACAGTCAGCGTCATTGCTGAGACTTGAACCCTGTTCGAGGTTGAAAGCCCTAGCCGTTAGGCCAACCCCTCTCCCCACATAGGGCACTGGGCAGAGCAACACCGCATGTATTGGAGCGTTTCACACGAGCACCAGTTACATCACAAGGGGACACACTCATTTTATTGTTAGGCAGGAGGAGATTAAACCTGTTCTCCACATAATAATCTGCCAGCGAAAGCATTCGGTGAGCCGTGGGACAGACATACTGTGGAACGGAGGCGACAACTACCTCACTACAGCAGTGTCCGGGCGCGGGGATCCTGTCCCCCGCGCTCGACCGATTAACGTCCCGGTCACCCAGGACACCCTTTCTTTCTCGTCCCCTGCAGGTACCGACTCCTGGACTTGGTGAACCGGAAACACTCGCCAGCCATCCCGGACGCAGAAACTGGACGACCTCGAGCGACCCGGAAGCACCCGCCCCTGACACCGGAAGAGGCCAGCCAAACAACAAGCCGGAAGGTAGAAAAAGCCCCGAGGACGACGGAGCGTCGTTCGGAGCAACCGACTCGTGGCAGGAGACAACGGAGAGCGACGAACCCCCGACAGAGAGCGGCGCAGCACGGCTGGACCGAAGCAAGGAAGAGGACGAGGACGTCTGGACGGAGGACTGGTGGCATCCTCAGGAGGAGGCTGGAGAGCGGCCGCAACTCGGACGAGAGTTGCGGCGGGGCACGTGAGTACACGTCACCTTTCTCCGTGGCCCTTTTTGTAGTTAGAGTTGTAAATATAGAACTGTAAATAACATAGGAGACACGCGCACTAAGACACAGTATACTTATCCCCCTTTTGCACGAGCACTGTATAAATCCTGATCACTGCCCCAGCACCTGGCACCTCTATCCCCTCCCCTCTCTTACTTGCCTTTTCCACCTCCCCTGTCCGTCCCGTCCTCACTTCACCCTTTCGTAATCCCTCACTCTCTGGTGTCGGTGGAAGTATTCCGACGGTGTCGCTCGGACTAATAGCCCATACGCTTCTCTCCTTTGTTTCAAGCCTCCGTGGAGCCCCAGTACCATATCGAGGGGATCACCAGCGGCAAGGAGAAGCCGGACTCGATCTCGACTCCACCACACCGAACCGAGTCACGAGCCAAGTCAACCGTCCCGTCCTGGTTTTTGACTCTGTACATCTGTTCCCTGTTGATTAAAGCACAGACATTGCTCACTATATTCGGCCTCCCTGCCTGTTATTCCGGTCCGCCCTGCCCACAAGTCCACAAGTGGTGTCAGAAGTGGGATTGCCCGGAGGCATGGAGGCCGCAGTCAAACAACTGGCAGAATGCCAGGAGCAACTGGGGAGGATGATGGAGAGATTCCTCAAAACAGCTGAAGACGATCGGGGACAGCTGCATGATGTGTTGAAAGGCCAGGGTACCGCGCAGGACCAAGCCCTCGAGAAACTCACCACTGTCATGGGACAACAAAGACCCGTCACCTCCCTGCCCTCAGTCGTGGTACAGAAGTATGTACCTGGAGAGGACCCCGATTACTTCTTCACGAACTTTGAGCGACTAGCTCAGGCAGCTGCCTGGCCCGAAAACCGATGGGGCCACTACTTAGGTCCCCTATTGACTGGAGAACTGCAGGCCGCCTACCAGCAGGCCAATATCCAGGGACAAACACCATACGCCGACATCAAGACCTGCATCCTGGAACGTTTAGGGATAGACGACGAGACATATAGGGTCCGACTCCGTCAAGCAAGGGAAGGACCCCAAGAAACACCCAGGGCTCTAGCGTTCCGTATTCAAGATCTGGCCAATCGATGGTTAAAAGCGGCTACAGCCACTAAGGAAGACATTCTAGCCAAAATATATTTGGAGCAATTTCTGGCTTCCCTATATCCTGCCACCCAGAAGTGGGTACGCCAACATGCACGTCTAACGCTCGACAGTGCGGTGGAAATAGCCAGCGCCTACAGCAGAGCCCAGGAATCCCAGCGACCCAAGGAGGAACATCATTCCCGCACACCTCCGGGGAACCATCCCCGGGTTATACGACCCCCTCAGGTGGTCAGGAAACCCGAGCCTGCTGCCCTCATGCCTCATCCTGTCTTGCCTCGGCCCCATCCACCTGGACCCCAATGTTTTCATTGTGGTGGGTACGGACATATTGCTCGCATCTGTCCTCAAAGGGAGGAGCCCATGGACATAGGGATGGCGAAAAACTATGTATGTCTCACCGCTGACACCACTCCTCCTCCGTTTCGATGCCCAGTGCGGATTGAAGGACACAGGATGATGGCACTGGCCTACACCGGCTGCAGACAAAGCGTCCTAAGACCCCAAGAGCTGCCTCACCCTGTCGGGCCCGTGACAGGAACCGTGGCTATCAAATGTGTCCATGGCGACACCAAGCACTATCCGACCACACAGGTCCATGTCCAAAACCCCACGGATATGGGTAGTCTGTTGACGGTGGGTCTTATACCTACCCTCCCCGAACAAGCGATATTGGGAAGTGATTATAGTGGTCTACCCCCTCTCCTTCAGGACACCACCGAATCACTGAAGAAATGGTGGGCCGAAGCTCCGTTTTCCCGTGGATCCCCTCCGGGGCGTCCAGCGGTCAAACCAACTAAGACCAAAAGACAGAAGAGGAACGAAAGGAAGGACTTTGCTATGGCCTTTCCTGCCCAAGTCGATATCCATCCATGGGAAACCGACCGAGAATTCCGCGCCACACAACAGGAAGACCCGGTGTTGCAGGAGGCCTGGGCGCGTGCGCTGGATGCTGAAGATCCCCTACATGTAGGTCCTTATTTCTTCCGGAAAAACGGACTCCTCTACAGAAAGGGAGGACCCCAACAGCCACCCCAGCTGGTTATCCCCGGGTTGTTTCGTGATAAAGTATTGTTCCTAGCACACAGCCATTTGCTGGGAGGGCATTTCAGTGACGAAAAAACCGGTCAGACCATCCTAGATAAGTTTTACTGGCCAGGGGTACACGGACAGATCAAACAGTATTGCCGGGAGTGCCCGGTCTGCCAACGGAATAGTCGATATCGGCCCCCCAGGGTTCCTCTCCAGCCCCTCCCCATCATTGATGTCCCTTTTACACGAGTGGGCTTAGACATTATAGGACCGTTGCTTCCCTCGAGATCCGGATGTAGATATGCTCTCGTACTGGTGGACTATGCCACCCGCTTCCCGGAAGCAGTACCCTTACGCCACCCCACCACTCAAAACATTGCCAAAGCCCTCATATCCATCTTTTCCAGGGTGTGTTTTCCTCGTGAGATATTGACTGACCAGGGGACACCCTTTGTATCCGCCCTGATGCGCCAAGTCTGCTCCCAGCTAGGCATCAAACAAATACGAACAGCTGCCTACCACCCCCAGACAGATGGGCTAGTAGAGCGACACAACGCCACCCTTAAGACGACCCTTAAAAAGCTTTTGGGCCTCGAAAGTAAAAGATGGGAAGAGATGCTTCCCCTGGCGCTGTTTGCCATCAGGTGTAAGCCGCAAAGCAGCACAGGATACTCACCATATGAATTGTTGTATGGAAGAGCCCCACGGACACTCTTAGATATGGCAAAGGAAGCGTGGGAAGCCGAACCCGACAGAACCCGACCCTTACCAGAATACGTGGACAACCTGAAGACCCACTTGGAACAGATAAGGGTCATTGTGAGGCAAAACCTGGTAGCCGCTCAAGACACCCAAAAACACCAGTACGATAAGGGAACCAAAGCCCGGAAGTTCAGCCCTGGCGATCTAGTACTGTTACTATTGCCTTCTTCCGACCACAAATTGCTAGGACAGTGGCAGGGCCCCTTTCCGGTGCTAAGAGCCGTGACTCCCGTTACCTATGAAGTGGAAACGGAACCCACCCGAGGTATCACGCAGATATATCACGTGAACCTCTTGAAGAAGTGGGAGGGCCCCCGTCCTATCCTTTCCAATACAATAGCCCCTCCCTTTGAAGGGTGCATTGACCCTGACCTCCCCGAACCTAACAAACAGGATCTCCGGAAAGCCCTGTCCTCGGTGCAAACCGTCTTTTCCTCCCTTCCAGGACACTCCACCGTGGTTGAACATGCCATCCACACGGAACCAGGAAAAACCGTGAGACAACGGCCCTACCGCATCCCTGAAGCACGTAGAGCCATCATCAGAGAGGAGACGAATCAAATGTTGAAAATGGGCATCATAGAGCCCTCCAACAGCAGCTGGAATTCCCCCATAGTGTTAGTACCCAAGCCAGATGGCTCCACCAGATTCTGTATTGACTTTAGAGAAGTGAATAAAATATCGGTCTTCAACACCTATCCCTTACCCCGCGTAGACGAAATGGTGGAACGCATAGGCAAAGCTAAGTACATAAGCACCCTGGATCTCTGCAAGGGTTACTGGCAAATCCCCCTCAAAGAAACAGATAAACCCAAGACCGCCTTTTCCACCCCTGAGGGTTTGTTTCAGTTTAAGGTGATGCCTTTTGGGCTTCACGGTGCCCCGGCTACGTTTCAAAGAGCCATGAACTTGGTACTACAGCCACACCTAAGGTATGCCGGGGCATACCTGGATGACATCGTCATTTATAGCGACAGTTGGGAGCAACACTTACAACACTTACGTTCTGTAGTGGCCTCTCTGGGGAACAGTGGCTTTACCATCAACCCCTCCAAGACCACCATAGCTGCACAGAGTGTAAAATACCTGGGATACCTGTTGGGGGAAGGGCTCATACGGCCTCAGAACAACAAGATCAAAGCCATTCAAGCCATCCCCTTCCCTCAAACCCGGAAGGAACTTCGTGCCTTTCTGGGTTTATTAGGGTACTATAGGAGGTTTATCCCGAATTTCTCCCAAACCGCGGCCCCTTTAACTGATTTATTGAAGAAAACCACGAGAACTGAAGAACAGCTCAGACATCCCTCAACCCCGATGGTACACGCCTTTGACCGGCTGAAGCAGTCCCTACTCTCGGAGCCGGTGTTAGTCAGCCCGGACTATACCCAGACTTTCATCTTGCAGACCGATGCCTCTGATCAGGGCTTAGGGGCTGTTCTTTCACAGAAGGACTCGACAGGGATCGAACGACCAATATTATACCTCAGCAGGAAGCTTTTTCCCCGAGAAGTAAATTATGCAGTAATAGAGAAAGAGGCCCTAGCCATTAAGTGGGCAGTGGAAAGTCTTAGGTACTACCTGGAGGGGCGTGAATTTATATTATACACCGATCATGCCCCTCTAGAATGGATGGCCCGTAATAGGGGCCACAATGACCGAGTCCTTCGGTGGTTTCTCTCCCTGCAGCCCTTTCGGTTTAAAACCGTACACCGGAAAGGACTACAACAGGGCAACGCTGATTATCTGTCCCGGTATCCACCTCCCAGCCCCCCTACCAGAAAGACAGCTAGGGAAAGGGGATGTGGAACGGAGGCGACAACTACCTCACTACAGCAGTGTCCGGGCGCGGGGATCCTGTCCCCCGCGCTCGACCGATTAACGTCCCGGTCACCCAGGACACCCTCTCTTTCTCGTCCCCTTCAGGTACCGACTCCTGGACTTGGTGAACCGGAAACACTCGCCAGCCATCCCGGACGCAGAAACTGGACGACCTCGAGCGACCCGGAAGCACCCGCCCCTGACACCGGAAGAGGCCAGCCAAACAACAAGCCGGAAGGTAGAAAAAGCCCCGAGGACGACGGAGCGTCGTTCGGAGCAACCGACTCGTGGCAGGAGACAACGGAGAGCGACGAACCCCCGACAGAGAGCGGCGCAGCACGGCTGGACCGAAGCAAGGAAGAGGACGAGGACGTCTGGACGGAGGACTGGTGGCATCCTCAGGAGGAGGCTGGAGAGCGGCCGCAACTCGGACGAGAGTTGCGGCGGGGCACGTGAGTACACGTCACCTTTCTCCGTGGCCCTTTTTGTAGTTAGAGTTGTAAATATAGAACTGTAAATAACATAGGAGACACGCGCACTAAGACACAGTATACTTATCCCCCTTTTGCACGAGCACTGTATAAATCCCGATCACTGCCCCAGCACCTGGCACCTCTATCCCCTCCCCTCTCTTACTTGCCTTTTCCACCTCCCCTGTCCGTCCCGTCCTCACTTCACCCTTTCGTAATCCCTCACTCTCTGGTGTCGGTGGAAGTATTCCGACGGTGTCGCTCGGACTAATAGCCCATACGCTTCTCTCCTTTGTTTCAAGCCTCCGTGGAGCCCCAGTACCATATCGAGGGGATCACCAGCGGCAAGGAGAAGCCGGACTCGATCTCGACTCCACCACACCGAACCGAGTCACGAGCCAAGTCAACCGTCCCGTCCTGGTTTTTGACTCTGTACATCTGTTCCCTGTTGATTAAAGCACAGACATTGCTCACTATATTCGGCCTCCCTGCCTGTTATTCCGGTCCGCCCTGCCCACAAGTCCACACATACAAATCTGTGCAAGCCCGACTCCGCCTTTGGCCCTCTCAGGCCGTGAAAATGAATGTGGCCACTTTAAAATATTTTCCTTTGATGGTGAAAAACGTCTCTCGGTTCGAACCCCTGACCCTTAGCCAGAATGTTACATCTCTTAAACACGTGTGCTATTGCTCACTTGTTATAGAAAATCTCTCGTGGTGCGTTACAATGCGTGCTACATTACACCTCATGGGTAGTGTTTTCAGTGAGCCGTGGGACAGACGTGCGAATCTGGGCAAGTCCGACTCAGCCCTTTTGTCCCTCTCAGGCAGAGACAGTGAATATGCCTATCTTAAAATATTTTCCCTTGAAATTGAAAACGTCACCAGGTTCGAACCCCTGAACCTTAGCCAGAATGTTACGTCTCTTAAACATGTGTGCTATTGCTCACTTCAGGCGCGCAATGCCCATTAGGATCAAAGGGCTTCAGCCCCCCTGTTAGAATCCGGGTTCTCTAGTTGACACGGGTAGATACTAGTGTCAGGCAGGGAACCTTTCCTCTAGTCAGGGAAAGGGGTTACACTCTAACAATAACCCCTGCTCACCCTCTAGGTAGCTTGGCGCAAGCAGACAAGGCGTTATCTCAGGCGTAATGGTTAAGCATTTGTGACCACATACAATAATTCAATGACACCCCCACAAATGGACTCCACACTGGGTTTATAAAAAATATACTTCCTTTATAGCATCAGACTTATCACAAGACCCAATAACGTTTAAACGGGCCCACAATACTGTTTAGCAAAAGAGTTCTTAGTTCAGCGTAGGTTTAAAAGTTCTGCGCGCTTCGTTCCTGGCCGTACACTTGGTACGCGGTAAAGACTGCTTGGGAACGGTTCTCACACGCGCTCCAAGAGGGAGCGTACACCCTACGGTGCGATCTGGCACAGTACCTTTGGCTTTGGAGAATTCGTCACGAAGGCTGCGCGGGCATCCAGCGCGATGTACGATGCAGGGTCTTCCTGGCGTTGCGTACTAAGGTACGGGGGCCTTGGGTGTGCAGGCTAATGGGGACGGTGCATACGTATGGCACTTTCCAACTCGTTGCGGCGTTCGCGCCGTACCGTAAGATCGGCAATCTTGGGTTCGAAATGCTGGGAACAAACACTCGTACGCGCCGCACCGGGGTGACGTACGTGACCACAACACGCGCCGCAGCCTTCCCAAAAGCAGAGGAAAGGATCGTACGCTGGCAGTACGGTTCGTAGGGGGCAGAGGCGAGCACGGGTCACAGTCCTTCCGTTGCGGTGCGAGCTACGGCTCGTAGGGGCCAGATAGTCACGTTGCCCAGGCCGGACGATACCTTCCTTTGCGGTGCGAGCTACGGCTCGTAGAGGGGCCTCAGTCAGTTTGTTCGGGCCAGACAGCGGATGCAAGCTTCCAGGGGGGTACGCTTCGATCGGGAAGCGCACACAGCAGTTCTCTTTCAGATTACAGGGAAAACGGTTCGTTTTCCAGCGCTCTCTTACGTCGGTGAAGTCCACTGGTCCTGGGACTTCGTTCGGGGGGCAAGCTCGCTCACAAGCCCTTGGAGATCTTTAGCACAAGTCAAATAAAAGTTACTTTGGTCTTTTCTTCCTCTTCTTCAGTAGCAAGGCAACCACTGCAGGCCAATCCCCCAGGTCAGGGACAGTACTCCTCCATGCAGCTTTCCCGGTTCCTCCTCGTCGGACAGAGGTTTCTTCTTGGCAGGACAGGATCTAGTTTCTTAGGAGCAGGGCTCCTACATTTATACCACAAATCCTTTGTTCTCCCAGGCCAGGGGGGCCCTTGCCTAGTTCAGTCCAGTTCTGGAGCACTTTGTTGACGCGATGCAGGCTTCTTCTTTCAGGGTGCAGGGCAGAGCCATCAGACGCTCCACAGGGGGCGGAGCCAGCATTGTGGTGGAAGAGCACAGCCCTATTCAGAGTCCAGGTGTACTCCTCCCACCCATCTATATGTCAATCTTTCTATTCACCACCAGGCTACCTAGCTCTGCCCATCTGGGTTTCCCCAGCCCTGTCACTCACACAAGCCAGACAGCAGATACACATCACACAGAGGTGGGCTGACATGGTTAGGCAAGCAAATGCCAACTTTCTAAAAGTGGCATTTGCAAACACAGAATATTAAAATAAACCTTGCTAAAAGATGTACCTTATTATTCTGAGTTCAGGCATGCTAAACTCGATTTTCTACCATGTTCCCTGGGCCTGCTAGGATCATAGGGTGTAGCAATCTTAACAGCCCATTCTGGCCTATGAGAACAGGGTAGCCTTACAATAGTGAAAAACGAAAATGGCTGTAATTCACTATTAGGACATGCCACACACATCAGGGCTTATCCTACCTTATGCTACAATGCACCCTGCCCTTGGGCCTGCCATAGGAGTGACGCACATGAGTAAAGGGAAGGTTTAGGGACTGGTGAGTGTGTGCACTTGCCCAGTCAGCATGTCAGTACCAGACTGCACGCGGTTCTGCAATAGCAGACCTT
Source organism: Triturus cristatus (assembly GCF_964204655.1). NCBI lineage: Eukaryota > Metazoa > Chordata > Amphibia > Caudata > Salamandridae > Triturus > Triturus cristatus. The sequence continues at coordinate 6,226,317 of NC_140593.1, read as the reverse complement.
AGACATACTTTACCAGGCAGCGTCTGTGGGTGGCACAACCAGTGCTGCAAGCCCACCAGCGGTATTTGTATTTACCCGCCCTGGCACTCCGGGTGCACTTTACTGGGGTCTGATAGTAAACCAAATAAGCCAATCATGGAATCCAACCTACATATACATTTTACATCGGGAGCACTTGCACTGTGGCACTGGTTGGCAGTGGCACAGTGCTCTGAGCGGCCAACACCATAAAAACACATGAGGCACAGCGACAAAAAGTGGAAGGGAGACTCACGCCAAGGTGCCAGGTCTACCACCCCCCCTGTCGTGTGTGTCAGCCCGAACTGTGACAGCATCCCGGGCACACACACAGCCTCACCCGAGTACTTCACAGGTCTTTAAAAATGAGGCTTTGTTGTTTTTTCACACCTTCTAGAGCCCCTGCATCTCCACTCTAACTATTGCTGGAAGAGTCAGCACCCCCGAAATTTTTTCTTAGCCCCCCCCCCCCCCCCCCCCGAAATTTGGCTTTAGTTGTGCCTCTGGCTCACTTGTTATAGAAAATCTCTCTTGGTGCGTTATTAAAGTGCTATATTACACCTCACAGGCAGAGGTTTTTTTTGTTTTTACATTATAAGGCTGAAAAGTTGAGTCAGCGCCCGGCGCGCTGCAAACGTGTGGTCAGTAGTTCTCACACAGCTCTCTTCAAGGACCTCGTCAGCCTGGTGGGCGGCTCCTCCCTTCATGAGGGAAATAAGCGCAACCCAAACAACAACTTTGAGGCGGCTGCCGCCGAGGAGACCCGGGTGGGCGACGGCCCGGGCCCCGAGACCAACACGGTGATCCTGCCGAGGGGCCACTGCACCTGGAGACCCACACCCACGGTAGGCGCCGGAGCCTACCTTTTGAAAGCACCGTGAGCTATTCCCTAACGATGGGAAGCTCACGTCCAGTTGACACAGGACTATTCCCAGCCCCCAACTGGACAATGCGCAGTACTTGCAGATAGTAAATGGGCCTGTGCCTATGCGGCAGCCAACTCGATTCTACCATGCCGGGATGAACCCATGCCAGCGCTCAGACCCCCCCTTGCAGTAATGCCTCTCTGGTCCAGCGGGTGCCGATGTTTGTGGCAAGATGAGCTAGAAAGCTCCTTGGCATGCGGGAAAGGGCACGCGGCGTGAGGCCGTGCAGCATGGGCCTCCCTAGCCAGCCCCAGTCCTAATCACTACCCCCAGCCCCGACCGCGGGCAAAGGCCCCGCCGGTCCCCAGCTATTAACCAGAAAAGGTGGGGGGGGAGTACTCCCTCCGGGACGGCCACAGGGAGCGGGAAATGATTGCGCCGGATTCGATCCCTGGGCCTGAAGCACTCAGTGGTGTTGTATCCACAGTGCTACGCCAGGCACGATAAGACGCTTGTGATGAGCCTAAGGGAGTTGCCCCAACTTTCCCCCCACCAAGGCGGCTCTAGAGCATGTCTGGGCCACCCTGCCCTGTGTACAGCCCTACATGGGGAGATCGGGCGGGAGCTGGGGGGGTCAGACGGCATCACTCACCGTATGCTAAATCGGCAGCTCCCAGGGGACACATCCAAACAGCAACAGGGCGGGGGGACAAAGAGCCGCCAGGTGGGCAGGAGAGGAATTTATACCTCCCCCCGACATCAACCCTGGCCGGAAGTGACGAGTGGGACCCCAAAGGGGTCTCTGGACACTAGGCTGCCCAGTGTGCCATCCTGTGGCACTAAAGGGGCCGCCCTCTTATGAGGGTCCCCTGCGGAGACTTTGTCGGTCAGCCCACAATTGCTGTGTGCATTTGCTGCTTCGATCCACACTGGACTAGAATGTCATAGATTGCAATCCCCGTAAAGTGGTTGGATGAGCAAATTAGGGTACAAACTGGTGCTGTCTGGTGTTATGAACATGCTACTGAATGCAGCTTGTGAGCCAGCACCACGGCCCAGTGACTGGAATGCTTCTTCCAAACATGCCCTGCTCTGCCAATCAGGAATCTTGGCCCCCTCGACCCGCTTAACAGCATTCAGGGGTCAGTACATTGTGTAACAATAGATCCTGCTATTTAGCGTATTAACAGCAGAAGTGTGGTATGAAGCACTAGTTACTAATAAACTACATTTCAAAAGGCATGCCTGCCATTCCCAGGAACACCCTTATGCATAAATACAGAGTTTGAGAAAGTCGAAAACACTTCTAGTTTGTGGCAACGGGCAGAGGAGTTGGCTAACGACTAGGGCGGTCGACCTCCAATCTGGGGAACCAGGTCCGAGCCTCGGCAATGACGCCGAACATCCTGTGATTCTGGGCAAATCACTTGGGGGCATATCAGCAACAACCGGCGATAATTATCGCTCAGCGCTCTTAGCGTGAGGATAATTATCGCCGGGTAACATGGATTTTTATCGCTGAGATCGCGTGCTATTAGCAACGCTTATCTCCTCAGCGATAAAAATCCTAGCGCTAACTGCCTAACGTGAGATTATCGCTGGAAACCCAGCGGTAATCTCACGTAGTGTGGCGTTAGCTTGCTGATAGGGACTCACAAACTTAGCCATGATATCCACCCTCCATAGGATATCATGGCTAAGTCAGTCCTGAAGCAGGCGTAAGGAAAGTAGCGATAACAGGGGTTATCGCTACTTTTCCTGCCGCTATGCTTCATAGCGTGGGGCTTGATGATAGGAGAAATGTCGCTTATTTAATTATAATTTTCTATCGCCGCCTTGCAAATATGCCCCGTGGCCATCACAAAGGTGCATTCGTTCTTTTCAACAACTGTGTCAAATGAACGCCAACGGGCTCCCGCCTGCCTGGTGGGCTTCACACATGATTGCAGGTGTGAACAGCCCGAAGTGCAGACCGAGTCAGTGATGAGCTAACCGTGTCCAAAGAGGGTTTATGTGCAGCGTCTAAGAAATGCTCTTAATGACCTGGGAATGTCTCGATTTACTTTTCCAAACACATCTTAAAAAACATCAGACAGTTCCGAAGGAGAACTCAAGGCCCTCTAATATGTGGGGCCACTCCCGAACCTACTAGCATTGTCCTCCTGCACTTGCTAGTTTATGTGACCAATGCAAAAATGAGTGCTTACAAAACCCTAATCCCAAAGTAAGCACCTGTGCTTCACGATGAATATGCACGCCTGGCTAACATCGTAAAATTATTTTTCTTGATTAGAAAACCCATTTCAAAATGGCCCCCACGCTCCTGCCTGCACCATCATGCACTGGCATCCATTTTGGAATTCTTTCAAACAAATACAAACAACAGCTCACCATTTTAGAGGCACAACTTGTTGGTTTTGCCTATGCTTGTTCTGTAGATAATGACTGCAGTTTTGCCCAATAGTGTTTTTCAGTTTTTGTTTTGACTCATGCACACCTACAAAGCACTGGTAATTCCAAAAGCTGTCAGATAACTGCCATCTGGCCTAAACCTTACTCATACGAATGGTGATTACTTTGATAGGTGCAGGACAGAATTTTAAAATGATTGACAATGAGAGAACTGTCTGTTGAAGTGGTGTTTGGTGCATACTAGCCTCCATTCTGGGACAGACCGCCACTGTCCTTTTTAATGCGGTGTTTGGTGCATACTAGCCTGCATTCTGGGACAGACTGCCACTGTCCTGTTTAAGTGGTGTTTGGTGCATACTATCCTCCATTCTAGGACAGACTGCCACTGTCCTGTTTAAAGTGGTGTTTGGTGCACACTAGCCACCATTCTGGGACAGACTGCCACTGTCCTGCTTAAAGTGATGTTTGGTGCATACTAGCCTGCATTCTGGGACAGACTGCCACTGTCCTGTTTAAAGTGGTGTTTGGTGCATACTAGCCACCATTCTGGGACAGACTGCCACTGTCCTGTTTAAAGTGATGTTTGGTGCATACTAGCCTCCATTCTGGGACAGACTGCCACTGTCTTGTTTAAAGTGGTGTTTGGTGCATACTAGCCTCAATTCTGGGACAGACTGCCACTGTCCTGTTTAAAGTGGTGTTTGGTGCATTCTAGCCTCCATCTGGGACAGACTGCCACTGTCCTGTTTAAAGTGGTGTTTGGTGCATACTAGCCTCCATTCTGGGACAGACTGCCACTGTCCTGTTTAAGTAGTGTTTGGTGCATACTAGCCATCATTCTGGGACAGACTGCCACTGTCCTGTTTAAAGTGGTGTTTGGTGCATATTAGCCTCCATTCTGGGACAGACTGCCACTGTCCTGTTTAAAGTGGTGTTTGGTGCATACTAGCCTCCATCTGGGACAGACTGCCACTGTCCTGTTTAATGCGGTGTTTGCTGCATACTAGCCTCCATTCTGGGACAGACTGCCACTGTCCTGTTTAAAGTGGTGTTTGGTGCATACTAGCCTCCATTCTGGGACAGACTGCCACTGTCCTGTTTAAGTGGTGTTTGGTGCATACTAGCCTCCATTCTGGGACAGACTGCCACTGTCCTGTTTAATGCAGTGTTTGGTGCACACTAGCCTCCATTCTGGGATAGACTGCCACTGTCCTGTTTAATGCTGTGTTTGGTGCATATTAGCCTGCATTCTGGGAAAGACTGCCACTGTCCTGTTTAATGCGGTGTTTGTTGCATACTAGCCTGCATTCTGGGACAGACTGCCACTGTCCTGTTGAAGTGGTGTTTGGTGCATACTACCCTCCATTCTGGGAGAGACTGCCACTGTCCTGTTTAAAGTGGTGTTTGGTGCATACTAGCCACCATTCTGGGACAGACTGCCACTGTCCTGCTTAAAGTGATGTTTGGTGCATACTAGCCTGCATTCTGGGACAGACTGCTACTGTCCTGTTTAAGTGGTGTTTGGTGCATACTATCCTCGATTCTAGGACAGACTGCCACTGACCTGTTTAAAGTGGTGTTTGGTGCATACTAGCCACCATTCTGGGACAGACTGCCACTGTCCTGTTTAAAGTGATGTTTGGTACATACTAGCCTCCATTCTGGGACAGACTGCCACTGTCCTGTTTAAAGTGGTGTTTGGTGCATACTAGCCTCCATTCTGGGACAGACTGCCACTGTCCTGTTTAAAGTGGTGTTTGGTGCATACTAGCCTCCATTGTGGGACAGACTGCCACTGTCCTGTTTAAAGTGGTGTTTGGTGCATACTAGCCTCCATTCTGGGACAGACTGCCACTTTCCTGTTTAACGTAGTGTTTGGTGCATTCTAGCCTCCATCTGGGACAGACTGCCACTGTCCTGTTTAAAGTGGTGTTTGGTGCATACTAGCCTCCATTCTGGGACAGACTGCCACTGTCCTGTTTAAGTAGTGTTTGGTGCATACTAGCCATCATTCTGGGACAGACTGCCACTGTCCTTTTTAATGCGGTGTTTGGTGCATACTAGCCTGCATTCTGAGACAGACTGCCACTGTCCTGTTTAAAGTGGTGTTTGGTGCATACTAGCCTCCATTCTGGGACAGACTGCCACTGTCCTGTTTAAAGTGGTGTTTGGTGCATACTAGCCTCCATCTGGGACAGACTGCCACTGTCCTGTTTAATGCGGTGTTTGCTGCATACTAGCCTCCATTCTGGGACAGACTGCCACAGTCCTGTTTAAAGTGGTGTTTGGTGAAAACATACATGCATTCTGGGACAGACTGCCACTGTCCTGCTTAAAGTGGTGTTTTGTGCATTCTAGCCACCATTCTGGGACAGACTGCCGCTGTCCTGTTTAAAGTGGTGTTTGGTGCATACTAGCCTCCATTCTGGGACAGACTGCCACTGTCCTGTTTAAAGTGGTGTTTGGTGCATTCTAGCCTCCATCTGGGACAGACTGCCACTGTCCTGTTTAAAGTGGTGTTTGGTGCATACTAGCCTCCATTCTGGGACAGACTGCCACTGTCCTGTTTAAGTAGTGTTTGGTGCATACTAGCCATCATTCTGGGACAGACTGCCACTGTCCTTTTTAATGCGGTGTCTGGTGCATACTAGCCTGCATTCTGGGACAGACTGCCACCGTCCTGTTTAAAGTGGTGTTTGGTGCATACTAGCCTCCATTCTGGGACAGACTGCCACTGTCCTGTTTAAAGTGGTATGTGGTGCATACTAGCCTCCATCTGGGACAGACTGCCACTGTCCTGTGTAATGCGGTGTTTGCTGCATACTAGCCTCCATTCTGGGACAGACTGCCACTGTCCTGTTTAAAGTGGTGTTTGGTGAATACATACGTGCATTCTGGGACAGACTGCCACTATCCTGTTTAAGTGGTGTTTGGTGCATACTAGCCTCCATTCTGGGACAGACTGCCACTGTCCTGTTTAATGCGGTGTTTGGTGCATATTAGCCTGCATTCTGGAAAAGACTGCCACTGTCCTGTTTAATGCGGTGTTTGGTGCATACAAGCCTTCCTTCTGGGACAGACTGCCACTGTCCTGTTTAAAGTGGTGTTTGGTGCATACTAGCCTGCATTCTGGGACAGACTGCCACTGTCCTGTTTAATGCGGTGTTTGGTGCATACTAGCCTGCATTCTGGGACAGACTGCCACTGTCCTGTTTAAGGCGGTGTTTGGTGCATACTAGCCTGCATTCTGGGACAGACTGCCACTGTCCGGTTTAAGTGGTGTTTGTTGCATACTAGCCTTCCTTCTGGGACAGACTACCACTGTCCTGTTTAAAGTGGTGTTTGGTGCATACTAGCCTGCATTCTGGGACAGACTGCCACTGTCCTGTTTAAAGTGGTGTTTGGTGCATACTAGCCTCCATTCTGGGACAGACTGCCACTGTCCTGTTTAAGCGGTGTTTGGTGCATACTAGCCTGCATTCTGGGACAGACTGCCACTGTCCTGTTTAATGCGGTGTTTGTTGCATACTAGCCTCTATTCTGGGACAGACTGCCACTGTCCTGTTGAAGTGGTGTTTGTTGCATACTAGCCTGCATTCTGGGACAGACTGCCACTGTCCTGTTTAAGGCGGTGTTTGGTGCATACTAGCCTCCATTCTGGGACAGACTGCCACTGTCCTGTTTAAAGTGGTGTTTGGTGCATACTAGCCTCCATTCTGGGACAGACTGCCACTGTCCTGTTTAAGTGGTGTTTGGTGCATACTAGCCTGCATTCTGGGACAGACTGCCACTGTCCTGTTGAAGTGGTGTTTGGTGCATACTACCCTCCATTCTGGGACAGACTGCCACTGTCCTGTTTAAAGTGGTGTTTGGTGCATACTAGCCACCATTCTGGGACAGACTGCCACTGTCCTGTTTAAAGTGATGTTTGGTGCATACTAGCCTGCATTCTGGGACAGACTGCCACTGTCCTGTTTAAGTGGTGTTTGGTGCATACTATCCTCCATTCTAGGACAGACTGTCACTGACCTGTTTAAAGTGGTGTTTGGTGCATACTAGCCACCATTCTGGGAAAGACTGCCACTGTCCTGTTTAAAGTGATGTTAGGTGCATACTAGCCTCCATTCTGGGACAGACTGCCACTGTCCTGTTTAAAGTGGTGTTTGGTGCATACTAGCCTGCTTTCTGGGACAGACTGAGACTGTCCTGTTTAAAGTGGTGTTTGGTGCATACTAGCCACCATTCTGGGACAGACTGAGACTGTCCTGTTTAAAGTGGTGTTTGGTGCATACTAGCCTGCATTCTGGAACAGACTGCCACTGTCCTGTTTAAAGTGGTGTTTGGTGCATACTAGCCTCCATTCTGGGACAGACTGCCACTGTCCTGTTTAAAGTGGTGTTTGGTGCATACTATCCTCCATTCTGGGACAGACTGTCACTGTCCTGTTTAAAGTGGTGTTTGGTGCATTCTTGCCACCATTCTGGGACAGACTGCCACTGTTCTATTTAAAGTGGTGTTTGGTGCATACTACCCTCCATTCTGGGACAGACTGCCACTGTCCTGTTTAAAGTGGTGTTTGGTGCATACTAGCCACCATTCTGGAACAGACTGCCACTGTCCTGTTTAAATTGATGTTTGGTGCATACTAGCCTGCATTCTGGGACAGACTGCCACTGTCCTGTTTAAGTGGTGTTTGGTGCATACTATCCTCCATTCTAGGACAGACTGCCACTGACCTGTTTAAAGTGGTGTTTGGTGCATATTAGTCACCACTCTGGGACAGACTGCCACTGTCCTGTTTAAAGTGATGTTTGGTGCATACTAGCCTCCATTCTGGGACAGACTGCCACTGTCCTGTTTAAAGTGGTGTTTGGTGCATACTAGCCTGCTTTCTGGGACAAACTGAGACTGTCCTGTTTACAGTGGTGTTTGATGCATACTAGCCTGCATTCTGGGACAGACTGCCACTGTCCTGTTTAAAGTGGTGTTTGGTGCATACTAGCCACCATTCTGGGACAGACTGAGACTGTCCTGTTTAAAGTGGTGTTTGGTGCATACTAGCCTGCATTCTGGAACAGACTGCCACTGTCCTGTTTAAAGTGGTGTTTGGTGCATACTAGCCTGCATTCTGGGACAGACGGAGACTGTCCTGTTTAAAGTGGTGTTTGGTGCATACTAGCCTGCATTCTGGGACAGACTGCCACTGTCCTGTTTAAGTGGTGTTTGGTGCATACCAGCCTTCATTCTGGGACAGACTGCCACTGTCCTGTTTAAAGTGGTGTTTGGTGCATACTAGCCACCATTCTGGGACAGACTGCCACTGTCCTGTTCAAAGTGGTGTTTGGTGCATACTAGCCTCCATTCTGGGACAGACTGCCACTGTCCTGTTTAAAGTGGTGTTTGGTGCATTCTTGCCACCATTCTGGGACAGACTGCCACTGTCCTATTTAAAGTGGTGTTTGGTGCATACTAGCCTCCATTCTGGGACAGACTGCCACTGTCCTGTTTAATGCGGTGTTTGGTGCATACTATCCTCCATTCTGGGACAGACTGCCACTGTCCTGTTTAAAGTGGTGTTTGGTGCATACTAGCTTCCATTCTGGGACACACTACCACTGTCCTGTTTAAAGTGGTGTTTGGTGCATACTAGCCTCCATTCTGGGACAGACTGCCACTGTCCTGTTTAAAGTGATTTTTGGTGCATACTAGCCTGCATTCTGGGACAGACTGCCACTGTCCTGTTTAAAGTAGGGTTTGGTGCATACTAGCCTCCATTCTGGGACAGACTGCCTGTTAGACCTGTCAGCCCTAGGGTGGTCTTCCCTGAGTTTTTGCCCTTGCCTCATTTTTTCCACCCCCTTTTTTCGCTGGCCTTAGGTCTCCGAGCGCCTTTCCATTGCCAATCAATGTTAAGGTGCAGGTGCTCTCTTCCTCCAATATGTCTGCCACAGGCCCCTGCTACTGCGGAGTGATCTTTTTAGTAGCACCCTAGTTTCCAGGAGCAGGCTGGGACCCTACAACATTGTTGCGACACCAGCCCACCTTTTTCTCCCATAGCTAGAGTGGGGAAGCTCCTGGAACCTGCTGGAACCTTCTAGAATAAGGGTGGGGTCTGCTTTTGCCGCCTTAGAAAGTGGTCACCTGACCTAGGTATACTTAAGGGAAGGAGGGAAACTTTTCAGTCAGTTGGGGCGACGCAGACCTGGGGGAACCTACGCAGGAGTTTTAGGCGGTAGGGCCTAGTCAGGGACCTATGCCACTGGAAGTGACAGGGCTTAGGTGCTGCCTTTTAAGTTGAGTGAGGGATCCTGAACTAGCCCACTGATCTGGCCCAGCGGGAGGGGAACCCAGGGACGGCCTACCGAAACGGTCTAAAGACTCTCTTCAGTCACCAACTCAACCTACCCCCCCCCCCCCCTCAAGAAACTAGCCACTAAGGGCTCAGGAATCAACAAGCGCCGAAGAAGATCTTTTAATCACCACAGAACTGCTGGGGGATCAGCCAGGTAATAGCGCTGCGACACTCCCGCGCTCCCTGGCCCTATCTGGGATCCCCCCACCATTTACCACAGCCCCACCGTCGTGGGACCTGGCCCTCTGAACTAGCCCCTCCAGGGCTGGCGCGCTTGCCCTCCGCTGGGCGCCAACCCAACACCCCCAGAAACTAGGCCCTGGGCCCCACGAAGCTCACCTTCCGGGGCCCGCTGCAGGTTACTGGGCCCCGCCGACACCAGTGCGCTCAGGGCCCGATTCCCCGGTGGGGATCCAACTTACGTTCCTCCTGTTGCAGCCCGCCACAAGAAGAGGGCCGCTGGAGTCCAGCGTAGGCCTCGTTAGGCCCGAAGACACCACGTGAAGGTCTCGTTAGGCCTGAGCCATCCGGCGGAGGGCGCGTTGGGCCCTGAAGCCAAGGCCAGGGTCACCTGACGGGGGCGGACTCCTCAACGCCGCCCCCGCCGCTTTGTGATTATCTGTCCGGGCCGCGCCACCGCAGGCCGCACTGCTATTGGCGGCTGCGGGCGCGCCCTTCCCGGAACCCGGAAGAATCCCTGAGCCCCGCGTCGTCCTCATCAGCCCGGACACCGCCGGGCGTCGCAGGCGGCTGGCGGGAGAGGCTCGGAGACGGGAGAGCCCCCGCCGAGCCGAGGATCACCAGACGACCCTGAAAGGACCTCCAGTGAAGGTAACCCCCAGGGGAGGCGGGCGGAGGGTCAGAGAAAGACCCTGGACTCGCCCCTCCCCTGGGGGGGTCCCTCTTTGAGCCCGTTGGGCCCACGACCCCCGGCCCCCTTGATTCGCGCTCGTGCAGGGTTACTAGCCTGCAGGGAACACTGGACATCGTGGGGCAGAAGGAGTCAAGCCCAGTGGCCCTAGGATAAGAGACCGTTTGCCCGGTTAAGGGGCGGCATAGCGGGAATGAGAAGTAAAGCGGAGTGCGCTATGTAATGGATATGCGGAGCGCTTTTGTTTAATTAAATAGGTAACGCTTGGATTTCCGGCTGTGTGCCATGCTCTGCTCTATTGCTCCGCTGTAATGCTCTGACTCAATGCCCTGATTCCTTACCAGTTTAGCGCTTCAATGAAATGTAATGTTTAGCGCTTCAGTGATATGCAGTGTTTAACGCTCTAATGAATTACCCAGTTCAGCGCTTCAATGAAATGCAATGTTTAGCGCTTCAGTGATATGGAACGAGAAATGCTTTAATGAATTGCTATGTGCAGCGCTCTGCTTAAAATGCCATGTGTGACGGTTTAATGAACTGACAAATCTATTTCTAATGGAATGCTTTGAGAACCTAATAGTGATCTAGATAAAGCTGCTGGGTTTTATTCAACCTACTGGTGTGGTGTCAATCAGTGCGTGCGTTTCCTGTCTCAGTGGATGGGTGTGCTGTACGGTCACTTTACACGTAAGCCTTTGGATGCCTACCTGCTCGCGCCACGCTACCCCCATAGGGCCTGGTGACCCCCGGTCCTACACTGCCACAGTCCTGTTTAATGCGGTGTTTGGTGCATACATACCTCCATTCTGGGACAGACTGCCACTGTCCTGTTTAATGCGGTGTCTGGTGCATACTATCCTCCATTCTGGGACAGACTGCCCGTGACTTCCTTCTTCATTACTGGCCACTTTGTCTCATTCTTCCAGTACTTGGACCCCCCCGCTCTAATCATAATTGATGGAGTCCTTTTATGAGGGGTCCATGCACATGACATCCTTGTGGAAGAAGCCATTCTGTGAGGATTCTGACCTTTCACTGCCACAAGAAGGCTGAGGCTGGCTGCTCCCACTCCAGGTGCCTGGTTTCAAAGGGGCCTGGCGGCCTGACCCTCCTGCTAGCCCGGCTGAACCAGAGCGATAGGTTGTACCTTCAGCCTCCATATACCCTTTTGCTAGAATATATTGACTTCTGGGCTTTTCACGGTTGAGAGTGACAGCCCTCTGTTTGATGCACACATCTTTGCAACCCTGCGACCACCCTCTCCTCATCAAGGGGCATATTATCAGGAAACAGAGTTAAAATTATCGCCGCTTTAGCGGCAGAAAACTGCCGCTAAAACGGCGATAATGGGCTTGATAATATGCCGCAGAGAACTCCCATAGAAGCCCATGTTTTGGTGACAACATGGGCTTATTTTTGAATTCTCTGCGGCATATTATCAAGCCCATTATTGCCGCTTTAGCGGCAGTTTTCTGCCGCTACAGCTGCGATAATTTGAACTCCTTGCATGATAATATGCCCCTAATTCCTTTGAAAAGTAAGTCTTAGGCTGCCCTCTTCACACCTCGACTGGCACTCTCCTCAATAAGCACCGATTCCAAAAGGCTCTCACAGAGGGATGTCTGTTCACCCTGCACAGGTACAAAACCTGCAGAACTATCCCTCGGTGTGCCTCAATGCGCACCTATAGGCACTCCTGTGCATACATCCAAACACGTTTCCTTATGTCTCAGTGTCATGAACCCAAATAGCACACGTATGCTGTCGAATAAACACATGAGTACAACAGCAGTGCGTCTATGCAGACCTCACAGAGGCATCATCGCGGCAGCTAGCTCTGGCCAAGTAGAACGGACGCCCACTGCTGTTTTTGTGGTTTGGCGCCCAGGCCACTCTGTGCTGCTCCTTTCACCCAGATAATGCCTGAGGCTCCTCCCTGTCCCTTTTAACCTGTCCCTCCTGACTCCACCTGGAGTCTCATTCTTGCTCCCTGAATCCAACTTCCACAAACGCCAATCCACGCCCAATGTCAGGAAGCTGTTTCCATTGTGGCATCGCCTGCCTTTTAGGAAATTTGCCAACTCAAAATTCCTATATTATTTGTGAAGTGAGTATGTCCCCTCATCTCTCTTCATGGTCACACTCCTTTTAACACGGTATGTCTGGACCTCTTGGCCCGCACATTACAGACCCCACCTTTTCTCACACCTTCTTAGGTCGAGCCGAGCGGCAGCGTCCATACTCTACTCGCTCTGCGAGGCATACTGTATTGGAGTATGCACTGGAAGCCCCGCCCACTCTCCGCCTATATTTGTCATTGGCTTGTGTAAGTGCCCTCCGTAAATGCTGGCTTCTGATTCGTAAATAGACTTCTTAGTCCCTCCTAGGTACCGCCTTGTCTTCATTGTAACCTAACATGAGGTCTGGACCTCTTACTAATGTGACACGGTACGTCTTCTTTAGTCTGGAAGTACTAATTTATTTAATGCCTTTCTCCTGCTGCAAGCACAACATGCTTTCCTTCGCGACATGCAGTGCTGGTTCTTTGCTCACTAGGGGCCTCTAGGAGCAGCTTGCGGTACTGCACCTAGACATGCAGTGCTGGTGCCTTTCTCACTAGGGACCTAAAGGAGCAGCTTGTGGTACTGCACCGAGACATGCAGTGCTGGTGCTTTGCTCCCTAGGGACCTATAGAAGCAGCTGCGGTACTGCACCTAGACATGCAGTGCTGGTGCTTTGCTCCCTAGGGACCTATAGAAGCAGCTTGCGATACTGCACCGAGACATGCTGTGCTGGTGCCTTGTTCACTAGGGACCTCTAGGAGCAGCTTGTGGTACTGCACCTCGACATGCAGTGCTGGTGCCTTGCTCACTAGGGACCTAAAGGAGCAGCTTGTGGTACTGCACCTAGACATGCAGTGCTGGTGCCTTGCTCACTAGGGACCTCTAGGAGCAGCTTACGATACTGCACCGAGACATGCTGCGCTAGTGCTTTGCTCACTAGGGACCTCTAGGAGCAGCTTGCGATACTGCACCTAGACATGCAGTGCTGGTGCTTTGCTCCCTAGGGACCTCTAAGAGCAGCTTCCGGTACTGCACCTAGACATGCAGTGTTGGTGCCATGCTCACTAGGGACCTAAAGGAGCAGCTTGTGGTACTGCACCTAGACATGCAGTGCTGGTGCCTTGCTCACTAGGGACCTCTAGGAGCAGCTTACGAAACTGCACCGAGACATGCTGCGCTAGTGCTTTGCTCACTAGGGACCTCTAGGAGCAGCTTGCGGTACTGCACCTACACATGCAGTGCTGGTGCCTTTCTCATTAGAGACCTAAAGGAGCAGCTTTGGTACTGCAGCTAGACATGCAGTGCTGCTGCCATGCTCACTAGGGACCTCTAGGAGCAGCTTGCGGTACTGCACCAAGACATGCAGCGCTGCTGCCTTGCTTACTAGGTACCTCTAGGAGCAGCTTGCGGTACTGTACCAAGACATGCAGTGCTGATGCCTTGCTCACTAGGGACCTCTATGAGCAGCTTGCGATACTGCACCTAGACATGCAGCGCTGGCACCTTGCTCACTAGGGACCTCTAGGAGCAGCTTGTGGTACTGCACCTAGACATGCAGTGCTGGCACCTTGCTCACTAGGGATCTCAGGAGCAGCTTGTGGTACTGCACCTCGACATGCAGTGCTGGTGCCTTGCTCACTAGGGACCTCTAGGAGCAGCTTGCGGTACTGCACCTAGACATGTAGTGCTGGTGCCTTTCTCACTAGGGACCTAAAGGAGCAGCTTTGGTACTGCACCTAGACATGCAGTGCTGTTGCCATGCTCACTAGGGACCTCTAGGAGCAGCTTGCGGTACTGCACCTAGACATGCAGCGCTGGCGCCTTGCTCACTAGAAACCTCTAGGAGCAGCTTGCGGTACTGCACCAAGACATGCAGCGCTGCTGCCTTGCTTACTAAGTACCTCTAGGAGCAGCTTGCAGTACTGTATCAAGATATGCAGTGCTGGCGCCTTGCTCACTAGGGACCTCTATGAGCAGCTTGCGATACTGCACCTAGACATGCAGTGCCCTTGCCGTGCTCGCTAGGGACCTCTAGGAGCAGCTTTCGGTACTGCACCTAGACATGCAGTGCTGGTGCCTTGCACACTAGGGACCTCTAGGGGCAGCTTGTGGTACTGCACCTAGACATGCAGTGCTGGTGCTTTGCTCCCTAGGGACCTATAGAAGCAGCTTGCGATACTGCACCGAGACATGCTGTGCTGGTGCTTTGCTCACTAGGGACCTCTAGGAGCAGCTTGTGGTACTGCACCTCGACATGCAGTGTTGGTGCCTTGCTCACTAGGGACCTAAAGGAGCAGCTTGTGGTACTGCACCTAGACATGCAGTGCTGGTGCCTTGCTCCCTAGGGACCTCTAAGAGCAGCTTCCGGTACTGCACCTAGACATGCAGTGTTGGTGCCATGCTCACTAGGGACCTAAAGGAGCAGCTTGTGGTACTGCACCTAGACATGCAGTGCTGCTGCCATGCTCACTAGGGACCTCGAAACACGTGTCCAGGGATGGCTAACGCTATTCACACTTGCACTCACGACACGAGCATAGGTGTATCCGCCGACGCTGACTACAGGGACCACAGTTCTTTGGGGTAACACGCAGGTAGGTCAGCAGTGTGCGACCATTTGGATTTATTAATTTAGTGGCTCCTTGAGCCGGGAGAGCCGACGGGCTCTACGTTACGCGCCTGCGTTGCTACGAGAGGTACATACCTGATAATGATTTTAGCAGCCTACACAGCAACCCTGCACTCTTTCCTACTCCCTGCTGACGAGAGGCAACAACCTCGAAACACATGTCCAGGGATGGCTAACGCTATTCACACTTGCACTCACGACACAAGCATAGGTGTATCCGCCGACGCTGACTACAGGGACCACAGTTCTTTGGGGTAACACGCAGGTAGGTCAGCAGTGTGCGACCATTTGGATTTATGCTCACTATGGACCTCTAGGAGCAGCTTGCGGTACTGCACCTAGACATGCAGTGCTGGTGCCTTGCTCACTAGGGACCTCTAGAAGCAGTTTGTGGTACTGCACCTAGACATGCACTGCTGGTGCCTTGCTCAATAGGGACCTCTATGAGCAGCTTGTGGTATTGCACCTAGACATGCACTGCTGGTGCCTTGCTCACTAGGGACCTCTAGGAGCAGCTTGCGGTACTGCACCTAGACATGCAATACTGGTGCTTTACTCACTAGAGACCTCTATGAGCAGCTTGTGGTACTGCACCTAGACATGCAGTGCTGGTGCCTTGCTCACTAGGGACCTCTAGGAGCAGCTTGCGGTACTGCCCCAAGACATGCAGTGCTGGTGCCTTGCTCACTAGGGACCTCTAGAAGCAGTTTGCGGTACTGCACCTAGACATGCACTGCTGGTGCCTTGCTCACTAGGGACCTCTAGGAGCAGCTTGCGGTACTGCACCCAGACATGCAGTGCTGGTGCCTTGCTCACTAGGGACCTCTAGAAGCAGCTTGCGGTACTGCACCTAGACATGCAATACTGGTGCTTTACTCACTAGAGACCTCTATGAGCAGCTTGTGGTACTGCACCTAGACATGCAGTGCTGGAGCCTTGCTCACTAGGGACCTCTAGGAGCAGCTTGCGGTACTGCCCCAAGACATGCAGTGCTGGTGCCTTGCTCACTAGGGACCTCTAGAAGCAGTTTGCGGTACTGCACCTAGACATGCACTGCTGGTGCCTTGCTCACTAGGGATCTCTAGAAGCAGTTTGCGGTACTGCACCTAGACATGCACTGCTGGTGCCTTGCTCACTAGGGACCTCTAGGAGCAGCTTGCGGTACTGCACCCAGACATGCAGTGCTGGTGCCTTGCTCACTAGGAACCTCTAGAAGCAGTTTGCGGTACTGCACCTAGACATGCACTGCTGGTGCCTTGCTCACTAGGGACCTCTAGGAGCAGCTTGCGGTACTGCACCCAGACATGCAGTGCTGGTGCCTTGCTCACTAGGAACCTCTAGAAGCAGTTTGCGGTACTGCACCTAGACATGCACTGCTGGTGCCTTGCTCACTAGGGACCTCTAGGAGCAGCGTGCGGTACTGCACCTAGACATGCACTGCTGGTGCCTTGCTTACTAGGGACCTCTAGAAGCAGCTTGCGGTAGTGCACAGAGAAATACACAGCTGGTTCCAGGCTCACTACGGAAGCATTTACAATGCACTAGGTCTCACATTACTGAAAGTATGAGCTATTGGCGTTGCATTATTATTTCCATGCCAATACCTCAATCTATCAGTAATGCGAGACCGATTGCATTGCAAATGCTTGTTGTTTTTAGGTTCTAAAAGCCTGTGCTGCTCAATTCAAAATTCTCATTGGGAGCAGACATTGTGAAATGAGATATTGTTTTGAAATGTTACACTTTTACAGTGTACTTTTATGTTTTCCCTCGTGTAAACCGAAGAAAAATAATAAAGCACATTATTAATAAACAGAGAATAAAAATCTTTAGGAACAGGAGAATTATAAATTAGCCAATTATTTCTGTTTTCCTGCATAAAAACCTGTGGTCTCCATAAAACTTGTTATCTACAACAGACTTCATGGCTGCATCATTAATACCTGTGACTCGAAAAACTCACCCTGGGTCGCTGCTGCTTTTGAGATGATGGTTTTCTTCCTTAATAATTTGTCCAAAAATGTTATACGTTTGGAACTCGCCTGCGGCTGAGACTTGTTCAGGAGATAATGAAAAGCCACTGGAATTGAGGGTAAACCTTTGCTCCGGCCCATTTTAGTACCTGGCAATTATCTACTAGAACCCACTCTGGTCGGATGGAACTTTTTACTTGCCCAATAGCGTGGAGGGAATAAACACAATTAACAGAAAATGCTGTCCGCAATTTATCATAATCAAGGACTCGAGACTTAATCTCTTGGCTCTCTGGCTTTTATTATCAGCATAAAGATTTGAAGATACAAAGTCCTCAATACGAGGCACAACAAGTACATAGGCACTAACACAAATGCTACTCTACGAAGAATCCGCATACGGCTAAAAATAACTAAAAGCACAATCTCTAAAAGCATGAGGTAGAAAACTACCAAGCCAATGTCGATATTAGGGACACTGGACCATACCATCTCTGTCCCTACTCTGTACTAGATGACATCCCTACTTAGCAATCCCTTGAGACCCTCAATCGAGTAAAAGGTGTCAGAGTGAAACTTCCTCAGAAGTCTTCACTTAGAGAACTTGTTCTAAGTTGCCCCCTCTAGCTCTTCGCCTCTGCTCTGGGCTGCTCTGATCTGCCTCCACCCCCGGGGCGCTTTCCCTAATACAGAACCCCAAGTCTCAGAACACGCCCTTTGCACCTCCTCTTCTGCGGGGTCGTCTTTCAGTAATTTTCCACAGAGCGCTGTCCAGTTCCATCGTCCATCGCTTGGCCTTGAGTCCCAGACGCCATCCGCACTAGGAGTTACGATTGGCACATTCCAATGCACTCCCATGTCTGGCTTTTACTACATAAGTCAATTCATGAACAAAGAGCTTCTCTACTAACGAGCAACTGTCCTTGCACCTGGGGTGAGATCATGCAAGGCAGACATACTTCGCATCTTTTAACTTTGCAATTTACTACAGCCTAAAACCTCTACTGGAATAAATCCCTTTTGGCCTATTGCCCTTGGCTAACATAAGAAAATACCAGGCCTTTCGCCTCAACGATATATATGCGAATTCTGGCCACTACTTCGGTTACACAAGCATGTCTAAATCACAGTATTGACATTTACGTCTTTCTTTCATGTGTGGTCAAACTAAACAGTCTACAGACACGAATTCTAAACTACACGTTTTTAACATCACATTGTGTTCAAATAAACTAACTCTATGCATTTCCCTAATACATTCACAATATGCTTATACATAGCTAACACTTCTATTGAAATCGATATAGGTTATACAATTCTTAATACATTGCACACAAAATGCCTGAGTACGCATTTGATTATATGCGGGTGCCGACTAACAGTGAATATAACGCACCCCTACGATTTTCAACCTTTTAAGCGCTACATCAGTTCCCCCCTTTGATGACATCTGTCATCACACCATTACAATCTTCCTTTCTTTAGAACTGATTTAAACCGAACTGGTCATAACTCTACCATGTCGAACTCCCTCCATTCTCTTAAGACTCTCATATTGCTGCTCCTGAAACTTCGCCATTCTTTTCTCGTTTGCTCTAAGAGCTCTTTCAACTTTGCCTCCTTGATACCACTTCCACGCTTTCACGCATCCCCACAAACCAATCACACAAACCGCAGCAATGACAATTGGCTTCAACACTGATCCAAGAAATCCTCTTCCCAAATTTGCAAACCACGTTCCCACTCTTCCAAATCCTTGTCCAATCTTTTTCCACACATTCTCCTCCGTTAAGTCCATAATCTCCTTGTGAATAGTTGTGATGTTATCTATGTACTTCCCTATCTCCTTCGTGTTGTCTGGAATATATGTGCAGCATTCTTGAACCTTCAATAATTTGCAGACTCCGCCTTCCTTGGCTAATAACACGTCTAACGCAAGGCGATTCTGCATAACCATATTCCGTATCGACAACATCTCTCCAGCCACCAACAACAAAGACCTCGCCGTATTCATAGACAGCTCATCAACTACAGTCGCCAACTTCCTGATCTTCACGTCATTCAACACCACACCCATACTAGGTATCATTGCTCCATATATATCTCCAATCACTGCACCTGTATTCACAGCTCTGCGTCTTCTAGAATGTTGTCTCGTCTCTAACAACTCCAAGTCCTCTGTGTGATAAATCTTCGGGAATATGATAGCCAGATAGCATATGCCATACCAATTTGCAGGTAGTCTAACGTAAGCATTCTTCCCACATACATAATACACTGTCGGAATTACTTTTACCGGACCTTGCATAAAGTCCTTAACAGAAGCCTCCAGGGTGAAGGTCTGAGAACAGGTGCTATGTCCTACTGCGACCTTCTCCGTAGCGGATTGAGGCCGTCCAATACACAAATTCCCCTTCTGTACTTCATCTAACGCTATTGGTTCATAGCTTCCCTTAGACTTGTGAGCTTTCTCCTCCTCAGTCCAATCTACTGGACTATCTCCGGTGTCTCGTGTCTGGGTCAACTTTCTATACCTGTCTTCTACTTGATCAATGAATTTCTTCTCCGTCTCAGATAACGCACATGTCAGGTTATACTTGTGAGCATGCGCAGTATCCAACTTCACAGTCGGTCTAAAATACTTCAGGAGTCTGTCCTCTTTCTTATAATAGTCATATTTATTCAAATGCTTGATTGCTGGAACCTCAGGAAGTACCGTGTCAAAATTTGAAAAGAAATACTCGAACTGCCTCCTGTCATAAAATAAACTGAGCAATAAACTACAAGAAATCCCATACGTCAATGGGAGATGGTGATACTTGATACCCTCATCCACTGAAGCAGGCAACTGCATACACACATAACAATCTTTCACATCCATCGCATCAACATATTCATACAACAACTTTGCATAAGCATTAAGCTTAAAATCACCCTTCGACAAATCCATGTGGAGTCTGCGATCCTCACTTAACTTTGAGGTTCCCTGTTCCCTGATACTAACGCCTCTCTGCTCTGGGGTAATAGGTGTGGGTGCTCCCTGAACCTTCCCCTCCTGCCTGTGAGCCACCATGTACGAACTTATCACTACTGCAAATATAGTGACTATCACAACTCCTATCAATGTGCCTATTATCAATTTAGCCCTACGATGTGTGTTTGCAGGATCTGCCATCTTCGGAATATACTCAATGTCCAGTACAGTCTCTGAAATGGTAAGTCTCTTTCTCATTAATGTCTCTTCTGTGAACTTAGGCAAACTCTCCCTAACTTTTCTTCGTTCTATAACGGAAAAATCCCTAATTTTGTTCTTCTTCCGCTCGGATCTAGGTTATCTTCTTCCCTGCTTGCAACCTTCTCAAATCAGTCCAACATAACTGCTGGTCCCAACAGTTCCAGGACTCCCTGCAATATTTCGAGCTTAAGGATAATCAGTTCTTGTGGATCTGGCACAGCTGTGAACGTCGGGAACTCTAAATTGTCCAAGATCATACCTCGAATGACACTCAGGAATGGTGGACTCGGAATGTGGATAGTCAGAATTCCTTCGATCTCCAGTCCCGGAACTTTCAGCAACACTTCCACTCTCTGGAGCGGGACACTGTTGACCAATGTCATCGACCTCAATCTTCCCGTGCTCGGTAACCCTGGCATCAGTCACTGGATATGCCCACTCTGGTGAAGCGTACTTCCGACTTGGCACTCTAGTTCTCTTTGACCTTCTCACACCTTGAGGATACTCCTCGTCGCCTGATTCTTCTTCTGGCTCCTCCAAAACTGGTGCAAGATCTGTGTCCGGTACCAACCTCAGGTTTACCCGTTTCTGTCTTGCGGGCCAAACCCTTTCTGCTTCTGTGGCACCTCCGGTCTTCCCTTCGATACCCTGTGCACTAGCCTCCTCCTCCTCGGCAGAACTCGATTCCGTACTGCCCACTGCACCTCTTGCTCCTTCGCCTGTTTCTGGGTCAGTACTTCTTCCACGTTCTTCCTCGGCTTGATTCAGTGCACCATCAGCTGCTTCAGCAACCCTTACAGCTTGACTGGCCCTCTCAGGTGGTTCTGTCGGCTCTGCTGGATTTTCGTTCTCGAGAGGGGCTGTATCTTCTAAGGGTGCTGGAACTCTACGGGTATGGGAAGCATGCACCCAGTTCGGTAAACCTCCACACTTGACGGCTGTGTTCGTAACGAGGATCACTTGAAATGAGCCGCGCCACCTAGCATCCAAGCAACTCTTCCTCACGTGCTTGCGGACTAGGACCCAATCGCCTGGGCACAAGTCGTGGCACAGGTCACTCGCAGCTGGAACCGTTGCTGTCTGCACCTGCTGAGACACAGAACGGACCACGTCAGCAAGGCCTTTACAATAGTCCAGGATCATATCATCAGTGATATTTATCAGAGCAGTAGTAGGTATTGCAGGCAAACGCATCGCTCTTCCCATGAGGATTTCATGGGGTGACAACCCAGTCCTTCTATCAGGCACACTTCGGAGGCTCATAAGGACCAAAGGTAATGCGTCAGGCCATTTCAGAGACGTAGACGAACACACTTTCGCCATCCGAGCCTTCAAAGTTCCATTCACCTGCTCCACTATCCCTGAAGCTTCTGGTCTATAGCTACAGTGTAACTTCTGATCTATATTCAAAGCAGCACAAAGCAACTTCATAACTTCGCTGTGAAAATGAGTTCCTCTGTCCGATTCAAAGGACGTCGGGAACCCGTACCTTGGAATGAGTTCTCTCAATAATAGTTTTGCTACCGTGAGTGTGTCACATCTGCGTGTAGGGTATGCCTCCACCCACCTGGAAAAAACACATACTATCACTAATATGTACCTCAACCCATTACACTTCGGCATTTCAACAAAATCCAGCTGCATCCTATTGAAAGGTCCCCCTGACCTCCCTATGTGACTCAACGTCACAGCTGTTCTCATTCCTACATTCATTTGTTGACAAGTGACACACCTCTGGCACACGGTTTCAGCCACTGCCCGAAACTTCGGGTTGTACCAAGTCTGACGAAACACTCTCATCATTGCATCCCTACCAAGATGTACAGCACCATGTATCAACCTCGCCATGGGATTCAACAAACTTTCCGGCAACACTGCTCGTCCATCATTCGAAACCCATATATCCACATCTCCTTTCTCACATCCAGCTCGTATCCAGCTGTCTCGTTCCTGATCCGAGACCCTTTCCTGAAGCTGTTTCAGTTCCTCCCATGAGTCTGCCATTGCTAACATCTGACCATACACCACCTCCTCCTCAGTTTCCTCAATGTGAGTCTCTGTAAAATTGCATCCCTGCTCTGCACAAAACCGGGCTACTTCATCAGCATAATTGTTACCCAATGAAACAAAATCATTTCCCTTCGTATGAGCAGCACCTTTAACAACGGCAATTTCATCAGGACCTTGCAATGCTTCAAGCAATTTCCGTACATGATCACCATTTCTTATGGGTGAACCTGAAGATGTCATAAACCCTCTCTGGGACCAGAGTTGTCCGAAGTCATGAACCACACCAAACCCATACTGGCTGTCCGTGTAAATCGTTACGCGGATCTTATCGGCTGCCAAACAGGCACGAGTCAAAGCAGTGAGTTCAGCCACCTGCGCGGAGTCTACTCCTTCTAAACAAGCGGCTTCAACCACCCCCATGATGGTGCATACAGCAAACGCTGCTCTCAGTCGACAGACACTGTCTCTTAAACATGAACCGTCCACAAAGAAAATCTCATCTGACACTGGGAGCGGTTCATCGACAATGTCAGGTCTTGGTTTGGTGCATAGTTCCGTAACAATCATGGTCCTCACAATCTTCATTATCCTCTATATTTGGAACAGGTAACAATGTAGCAGGATTTAAAACAGCACACCTCTTCAGTATCACATTATCGGCTGCAAGAATAACTTGCTCATAACGAGTCAGCCTATTATTCGTGAGGTGCTGTGTTTTAGTCCTAGTCATCAACAATTCAACAGAATGTGGCACATGTACAGTAAGAGGATGACCCATCACAATGCTCTCACATCTCTCGATGCTGACACCTGTTGCCGCAACGGATCTGAGACATCCGGGCAACGCAGAAGCTACTGGATCTAAAGTAGCTGAGAAATAGGCAACTGGTCTACGGACACCTCCATGGTTCTGAGTTAACACTGCTAATGCGCAACCTTCTCTTTCGCAGCAGAACAATGCAAATGCCTTATTGTAATCCGGCATTCCCAACGCAGGAGCACTACATAGGGCTTCTCTCAGCCTCAGAAATGATTTCAAACAGTCGTCGTCCCATGGTACCGGATCACTTACATCCTTTCGCGTCAGCCGCTGTAAAGGATTTGCTTCAAAGGAAAAGTTTGGGATCCACTGGCGGCAATATCCCACCATTCCCAAAAACATTCTAACTTCCCTCTGTGTCGAGGGCACTGGCATTCTCAGAATCGCATCAATGCGATCTGGAGACACCTTCCTTTTACCCTTCTCAATTCTGTGCCCCAAATACTGTACCTCAGGTAAACAGTATTGCAGCTTGTTTGGGGACACCTTGTGACCATTTTCTCCCAAGAAGTTCAGCAGCGCAATTGTATCAGTTCTGCAAGCGTCTTCTGTTTCGGACGCGACAAGCAGATCATCAATGTATTGCACTAAAACAGAGTTCTGTGGCAACACAAGGCTTTCTAGGTTTTTCTTCACAAGTTGATTAAAAATCGATGGGCTCTCTGTATACCCCTGTGGGATACGACACCACGTTAATACACGATTTTCTAGTCTAAATGCAAAAATAAATCTGCTCTCTTCGTGTAGGGGAATCGAAAAAAATGCCTGACACAAGTCAATCACTGTGAACCATTCAGCTTCACATGGGATCTGGAACAGTATCACAGATGGATTCGGTACCACTGGACAACATGGAACAACTATGTCGTTTATTTTCCGCAGATCTTGCACTATCCTGAACTTCCCACTTGGTTTCTGCAGTCCCATAATGGGCGAATTACATGGACTACCCATGATCTCCACCAGTATTCCCTGCCTAATCATAGACTCGATCACAGGTTTAATCCCTGCAATCGTTTCAGGGGATAATTTATACTGAGGTGTTCTCGGGAATTCCGCGTTTGGCTTAACCTGTATCTTCACCGGTTCCACTCCTCTGACTAAGCCAATCTCCTCTCCGCTTAGGTCCCACACGTCAGCCGACACTGACTCCCTCAAATCCTGTGGAAGCTCCTCCACTGTCAAAGCTGGGTACATTTCCACACACACCCGCTGATTTGCAACCTTAAAGGTGGCGTCATCATCCCTTGTCTGCACCTCTACTCCTTTCGGGGTACAGTAGATTGTGCAATTGAGCTTGCACAATAAATCTCTTCCCAACAAACAAACAGGACTAGAATCGCACACCACGAACTGATGTTGATCCCTAAAGTTTCCTATCCTGACTGGAATCGGTTCTGTCAAGGGGCTAACTAGCCTTTTGTTCGCCACTCCAACTACGTGTATGCTTTCTCCAGAAAGGGCTACACCCGGAACTACTGCTGATCTTATAGTTGACCTGGTAGCCCCCGTATCTACCAAAAAGGTAGTAGGGTGTCCATCTAGTTCTGCTTCCACAAAGGGTCCTCTCTGATCTACCTCTAAAATGGCCCTAAGTATGCAATCATCATCCTGGCCTAAACTCAACCGGGCCAACAAATCTGTATCCCTCTCCTCGCTTACTTCAAACATTGGCATCTGCAAATAAGTTCGAGCTCCCTGCTGTATGTTCTGTATCCTGGGTGGCTGGGGATTCTGCACTTGCGGGATGCCGGTCCCCCCTTGCATCATTCTCAGTGTAGTCACCGTCTGTACCTGTTCCGCCCCAGGGACCTGAACCATTCCTCCCTCCATCTGTTGCTGATTATAGGGGTTCAGGGGACACTCGCGCCTCCAGTGTCCCACCTGGTGACACTGGTGACAAGCGGTCGTCTTTTTCAGGATCGCTACATCTATGCCTGTCCTAGGGTCTACGGGCCTCGGCCTTCCCTGACCCTGCACATTCTGATTCCCTGTCTGATAATTCCCCTGTCTCCTTACCACTGGACCCCCATTCGGTGGTCCCTGAGCAGCTTGCATCTGAATGAGCAATAGGTTATCTTTCATCTTCTTGTGCTTCGACTCAATCTCATCCGTGCAGTACCTGGCGTACCGCAAGATCTCATCCACGGGCTTATTCTGCCAACAGATCAAGTGCTGCTGTATCATGAGACTAACCTCGGGCTTCAAACCCAACACGAACTTAGACACAAACTGTCCCATATCCTTCGTTTCCAGCTCATCTAGACCACTGTACTGCTTAAAAGCCTTCAAGAGTCTCTCATAAAATTCATGCACTGTCTCCTTTGGCTCCTGCACCGTCCTGTCTATTTTCACCCTATCAATGTCTTGGGGTGAAACCTTTGATTTCAACCAGGTAATTACTTTCTCATACAGCCTCATCACCGCTGGCGACGGACCATTTGTAATCATATTCCTCTCCGGCTCATAGTCCGGCCAATCAACAGCAACCTTACATGCGTTCCACAGATCTCCCGGAACCACAATATCGAATAAGGTATTTAGATCTATCCACAACACCTTCGAAATCTTAACAAAACGCTCAACTTGCTTGTACCACTCCGCAGGCTTCTCCCTGAGCCTGGGAAAATCATTCGTAAATGATGCCAAATCCCCCCTGCTCCATGGTACATGCACATATCCTCCATTCGCCACTTCCCTCAGGGGAAAGGTCTTTGCTAATAACAACCCTTCGCCCGGGGTTCCTCCTTCCGCTCCCTTAGAGGTCTTTTTCTTTGACCATTTCTCCTCCCATTTTTCGAGCATCAGCCATGGTCGCATGGCTAGAACCAGTTCTCTAGCATGTGACCTCAATCCAACAACCCTCTTCTCCTCCAACTCTCGCTCGGTATAATGCATCCTATGACTTCCTTGCAACACCCTGGTCTTGGATAAATCTACCTCATATTCCTTCGCCAGTCCCCTCAATTTCTCGTGTGCCATTCGTGCTTTCCGAGTCACATCTTTCGCCACAAAAAACAGCTCATCTGGACTGTAGGATACTATTCTCTCAAGAGGTAGACTTCCATATATGATTTCGTCTACCTCCGCCTTGAGCCTTACTATGTCTATCATGCCTGCCTTCAAGGCTCCTTTCAACACCTGACAACTGGCTCCACGTCCCTCATCATATTCACATTCTGGTTCCTTCTCTCTCCTCTCTTCTGGTGCTTCTATAGGAGCAGAATAACTCCTAAAGTTATCCCGAGCTTTCTCCGATTGACCCACATTCCGGTTCAGGTGCCTCTCTGACGGTACCCATGACCTTAAATCTGATCTCGACTCCATCAGATTCTTTGGCCTCACCGAACTCTGGTCCTCTTCGCCCCTAGATGTATCTGACACCGCTGCCAATGGTGTACTCCATTGTACAGGGCTTGGAGGTCGGACCATTGCCCCTTCCAACCCACTTTCCTCTCTCTCTCTCCTCGTTCTTTCTGCCACTTGTTCGGACCTCTCTCTTTCCTCCGATTCCGGACTGTATATCGACACAATCGGTCCAATGGTGACCGGTACCCTCAATGCATCCGGTAACCTCATCTCCCTCTCAATCCTCCCACTAACTTCAGACTGACTCCGGGAACCCTCTGTTTCCAACGAAACCAACCCTTCCACTCGAGTCTCGGGTTGAATGGTTACCCTTCTAGTTTCCCCTCTCTCACCCCACCTATCATCTGCTTCATCTGGATAATAAGGAGGTGGTCTCTCGTCTAACAATCTTTGCAATACTCCATCATCAGAGTCACTCTCTTCATCCTGTGCTTTCACATGCCTTATCCCCGTCGCGTCTATCAATAAGGGATACAGTTTCTCTTCCTCAATTGTCTGCACTCTCCATCTTTTCTCCGCTGCGTCCCACCTGGCATCCTGAAATGCCCTGATCGACTTTCTCATCCTTTCCTGACTTCTTCCCTTTTCCTTATCATGCGCTGCTCTAATCCACGCATGTAATGCTTCGAACTGTGCCGGTCTTGGCAAGGGTCTTAAGGACCCCATCACCGACTTCAGCTGGTACAGCACCGCTAGTCTAAATGAGCCATACCTCGGGAAAGCTAGTTCCCCTTCACCTTGTGTAATCTTGTGCCAATTCTCAATCCAAACTATAGTATGTAACCCCACATTCTTTGCCATGTAATGTGCTGGGGTGTCCTCGGGAGGGGCCTCTTCTCCCTCACGCACAACCACATGCTTATCGCCTCTACACAATTCTCGCAAAATCCTAAGACACTTCATGATTAGCGAATTCGATCTCATGCTCTGTTTACTTCTTGTTCTTAAATCCTCCAATAACAGCGCGACTCACACCAACCGGCCTATCACAGCGCGACACTCTCTGACGTCACCTTCCTCCGTTCGCAGCAGTTCCCTTCTCCAAACACGTTTCACGCCTACTCTCGTCCCTTTCATACACTGAAATAACCGATTAAGTTACTTCTCTGGCTGTCCGTCCACAGCCTCTGACTGTTCGTCCACAGTCTCTTGACCTTGTTGACCTCGATAGGCGACCGTCTGCCCCCGTCCGGCCAGACAGATCGCCACTGATAGGTTACTAACACTCCGATCCACACACAACAACCCACGACCAGCGTTAAGTTGCCATACACACACACGTTCGCTCCCCCTATCTCAGTCCAGGTGATCGATGGTACCTCACGATCTCCTTTGGGTGGTCAACAAAATCTATCTCAGGTGTCTTCTACACCACAACTCCCGGGCTGCGCGCGCTCACAGCCTGATCTCACAATCACACAACATACACATCAACTCCGCAAGACATCACACAACAAATCAACACCGCAATCTACAACATCTCATTATGTTCATACTCTCTCCTGGAACTGCTGCTTTCTGCCGCACTGCTACTCGCCGTCGATGCTCATCTGCTGCCGTCTGCTACTCGCCGTCTGATGATTCACCATCACTTATCGTCTCTTGGGCCTCAAGGATCACTTATCCTTATCTAATCTAATCGTCCCTCGCTATCGGAAGTAACCATCCTCTGCTACCAACTGCTCCGGCCCATTTTAGTACCTGGCAATTATCTACTAGAACCCACTCTGGTCGGATGGAACTTTTTACTTGCCCAATAGCGTGGAGGGAATAAACACAATTAACAGAAAATGCAGTCTGCAATTTATCATAATCAAGGACTCGAGACTTAATCTCTTGGCTCTCTGGCTTTTATTATCAGCATAAAGATTTGAAGATACAAAGTCCTCAATACGAGGCACAACAAGTACATAGGCACTAACACAAATGCTACTCTACGAAGAATCCGCATACGGCTAAAAATAACTAAAAGCACAATCTCTAAAAGCATGAGGTAGAAATCTACCAAGCCAATGTCGATATTAGGGACACTGGACCATACCATCTCTGTCCCTACTCTGTACTAGATGACATCCCTACTTAGCAATCCCTTGAGACCCTCAATCGAGTAAAAGGTGTCAGAGTGAAACTTCCTAAGAAGTCTTCACTTAGAGAGCTTGTTCTAAGTTGCCCCCTCTAGCTCTTCGCCTCTGCTCTGGGCTGCTCTGATCTGCCTCCACCCCCGGGGCGCTTTCCCTAATACAGAACCCCAAGTCTCAGAACACGCCCTTTGCACCTCCTCTTCTGCGGGGTCGTCTTTCAGTAATTTTCCACAGAGCGCTGTCCAGTTCCATCGTCCATCGCTTGGCCTTGAGTCCCAGACGCCATCCGCACTAGGAGTTACGATTGGCACATTCCAATGCACTCCCATGTCTGGCTTTTACTACATAAGTCAATTCATGAACAAAGAGCTTCTCTACTAACGAGCAACTGTCCTTGCACCTGGGGTGAGATCATGCAAGGCAGACATACTTCGCATCTTTTAACTTTACTGGAATAAATCCCTTTTGGCCTATTGCCCTTGGCTAACATAAGAAAATACCAGGCCTTTCGCCTCAACGATATATGCGAATTCTGGCCACTACTTCGGTTACACAAGCATGTCTAAATCACAGTATTGACATTTACGTCTTTCTTTCATGTGTGGTCAAACTAAACAGTCTACAGACATGAATTCTAAACTACACGTTTTTAACATCACATTGTGTTCAAATAAACTAACTCTATGCATTTCTCTAATACATTCACAATATGCTTATACATAGCTAACACTTCTATTGAAATCGATATAGGTTATACAATTCTTAATACATTGCACACAAAATACCTGAGTACGCATTTGATTATATGCGGGTGCCGACTAACAGTGAATATAACGCACCCCTACGATTTTCAACCTTTTAAGCGCTACATCACCTTCTTTAATAAGCAGATACCAGCAAGTTTTTCAAGGATGCAGGGCAGGTGGGGCAAAGATTCCTGAACAAGCCACAATGCGGCATGCTTTAGTGTCGAGTTGACAAGACCGCGGAGGTTATAAGTCTAATGATAAAAAACAGCCCATCCGAAGTTGGCAGATTTCGAATTGATGATATGATGAAAACGGTTCCATGATGACTTTTGAGTCCCTCTTCTGGCATAGCTAGAAAGAGCTGACGCAGCGTGCCCTCTTTTGGAAAGAGCCGGTGATCTGGTGCAGCGGATTGCATTTGTACCTTTCCATCCAAGGCTGCTTTGAGTTGTGGATGCTGCGGGTTTCGATTCCACAAACCTGCAGCGCCTGTGAGCTTCAGTGAACCCCGAGGGCGCGGATCCGGGCGTGAGCTTCAGTGAACCCCGAGGGCGCGGATCCGAGCGTTAGCTTCAGTGAACCCCGAGGGCGCGGATCCGGGCGTGAGCTTCAGTGAACCCCGAAGGCGCGGATCCGGGCGTTAGCTTCAGTGAACCCCGAGGGCGTGGATCCGGGCGTGAGCTTCAGTGAACCCCGAGGGCGCGGATCCAGGCGTGAGCTTCAGTGAACCCCGAGGGCGCGGATCCGGGCGTTAGCTTCAGTGAACCCCGAGGGCGCGGATCCGGGCGTTAGCTTCAGTGAACCCCGAGGCCGCGGATCCGGGCGTGAGCTTCAGTGAACCCCGAGGGCGCGGATCCGGGCGTCAGCTTCAGTGAACCCCGAGGGCGCGGATCCGGGCGTTAGCTTCAGTGAACCCCGAGGGCGCAGATCCGGGCGTGAGCTTCAGTGAACCCCGAAGGCGCGTTTCCGGGCGTTAGCTTCAGTGAACCCCGAGGCCGCGGATCCGGGCGTTTGATTGACACGAGCTATTGGGAGTAAAGCCTGCAGCCGAATGCGAATTTTTAACGATCCTGGCTCTGCTACATGTGCATATACCTTAGGATCCACACCTTCTGAGTACCTTATGATCACTCACTGTGCACTCCATCCTGATCTGGGCCAGAGAGGTGTCACACGGCCCTCTGGGAGCGGTTCAGAAAGCGCCCACTGTACCTGGGAGGCCTCTCTGCCTGTACCAGCCTTGGCACGCGTCTGGCAGCATCGACTCAAGGGGGGGCCTTTGTGTGCTTTGCAGATTGTTTGAAAGGCAGATTGCAATGAGGCCAGGTTTGGTTTTAGTGAGTTCAGGTGTAGTGAGTGACCTCCCTCGTTGTCCAGCAGCATCCCAGATATTTATGTGTGTTCGAGATAGTCAGGCGATGGTTGTTAAGGTGCCAGTAGCCTTGTTTACCTTTTGCATAACAGTGACTAACAGGACTTCCGGCGTTCTTTGAAGCCCACTTGGGGGTTGACTTAAGAGAACGACATCGTCGGCATGAATGAGTGAGGCGATATGATGATTCGCTAGTTTGGTGCGTGACTGATTGCTAGGTTCAATGCGGGCACCAAGGGGCATATTTACAAGCTGGCGATAAAAAATTATCACCGGCTTTGCGGCCGTTTTCGGCCTTTAAAGCGGCAATAATTTTATTGCCTAATTAGCAAGGCCACGCTAACGCGTGAAACCTTGCTTTAGCGTGGGGATTCCTAACGCCCAGCTTTGCATCTCTAATGAGATGCAAAGTGGGCGTTCCTGACCTAACATGACTGGAGAAATGTCGCTAAGCGACATTTCTCCTATCATCAAGTCCCACGCTATGAAGCATAGCGGCAGGAAAAGTAGCGATAACCCCTGTTATCGCTACTTTCCTTACGCCTGCTTCAGGACTGACTTAGCCGTGATATCCTATGGAAGGAGGCTATCATGGCTAAGTTTGTGAGTCCCTCTCAGCAAGCTAACGCCACATAGCGTGAGATTATTGCTGGGTTTCCAGCGATAATCTCACGTTAGGCAGTTAGCGTGAGGAATTTTATCGCTCTTGAGATAAGCGTTGCTAATAGCACACTATCTCAGCGATAAAAATCCATGCTAGCCGGCGATAATTATCCTAGCGCTAAGTGTGCCTAGCGATAATTATCGCCGGTTGTTGCTGATATGCCCCCAGTAAAGCTGCTCTTACTTGGGTCGCTTTGCTGCGAGCATCCTTAGGGCCACAAGGTTGTCAATGGTGCCAGACAGTGTTCTAAAGCCAGTTTGGTTGAGGGCAGCATGTTGCTTGCGGCTGCCCATTCTTCAAGATTCTCAAACAGGAGCGCCGCAAAATATTTTGCCTCAACATCCAGCAGAGATATGTCGATAGCTGTCAGGGAGCGACACTGGACCTTTTTATCGATAGGGTGTAAGATCGAACCTTGAAATAGATTCTCTAATTCTGCAGCAGTTGAAAGGACTCTCCAGAGCTCGGGCCCGCTGCTGGGATGCCATTGGGACCTGGGGCGCTATCAACTCTCCTCTCCGGATCAGCGTTGCTATTGTGGCATTGATCGTTCACACATGTTGAGGAAGATTCGCCACTATTGCCGCAGAGATCTGTTGTTCGGTCTTTCGTTACTGAGAGCTAATATTGGTCATGCGTTTCAGTTGTGGGTTTGTACAGACTGGTGACATCTTTTGTCCAGCTCTCTGAGGTGACATTCTTTCCATTCATCGTAGTTTGTCCTGATCCTCTAATCCAACGGTTTATTATCATCCAGAAACATTTTGAGTTTTTGTTTCATCATGCCAGGAAGAGTTCTGTATGGAGTGATTCCTTGTCTTTTTGTTTAGTTCGCCAGATCTGTTTTTTGTACCGGCTGCGTAGAGTTTCGACTTTGGCAATCAGGGTGGAGTTTGATCGTGTTTTAAGTGATCGTAACGTTTTCCTCAATGTTCTTTTCAGCTTCCTTAAGCTCTTTGTGGACCGTGGTTTAGTGACAGTAAGCTTTGTGGCTGAAGCCCCTTGCTGGCTGCTGGCCGGAGCGGAGAGTGTCTTTGGTGCTATGAGTTCCCAGTCATTGATTGTATCAATTAAGGACCTGCCAAGATTAGGTGTTTGTTCCTTCCAATTATTATACTTTGTTGCACCTTCCGAGCTCCATTTGACCCATCTCCAATTGACTGCGAGTCATGTGAGCCAATAAGGCTTAGAGTGGTGTGAGCATTTATTGGGGTTTGTATGGACCAAACTTGAGGCATATGGTCGCTTTTGCAGTGCGGAGGAATGGAGTAAGATGTGATGGTGTTAAAAAGGGTGACTGAGCTGGAAGTGTAATCTAGCACCGCTAATCTTTCGGGCAGGGATGGGTGGGGCAGGTAGGTTGGTCTCCAGGGAAATGCCCTTTCAGTGCTCACAGCGACAAGGCCTCTAGGGCTGCTAACAAGGTGCATCCAATGGAATCCGGCCGTAAGACCAGCGTTGGAATCAGCCACTGAGTGTCCGCTATTTTTTCTGCAATGGCACAAAAAGGATCAACGGTGAAGATAGGAGAAGGTGTCCATTCACGAGCTTGAACATATATAATCGATCAGCTGCTCTAATTTCTTCACACTCTGGTGCTCACCTGGAGATGCTGGACCTATAGATATATTCATCAGGATCAAATTGCAATTTGTGTGATTGTGTCGGCAGTTTTTAATTTCAATGCGAAGAAATCTTTATGACCGGTGACATGCTCAATAGCTCCAAAATCCCAGCCGGTCAGACAGAAAGAGTGAAAGTCCCCCATTGCGTGACCATTTGCGATCTGCTTGAAGGGGAGTGGAACTCACAGTAGCCTTCTATTGGCGTATCCGTCTCTCGCCAGGACTCCTGAATGCATATAATGGCATGCGAGGTTAGAAAGGATATTGCCTGGGAGTCTGTTAAAAGATTTTCTAGTCCAGCCACATTCCTAGGAGACTAAGGACATTGTTGGGGCCTTGATCACATTTCCTCATTTGGACCTATCATGGTCCCTTGCTGCGTGTCAAGGTGGTCTTGAGCTAGCCACAATTGATGCAGCCAGCCCCAGTCCTCGTAGGGTCGTTCAGCTGGTGATGCAGCTAGCATGCACTGTCTTACGGTCTTGTTGTTCATGGAAATGATTAATGACTGCAGATTGATTGCTCGCGGTGATCTAACATCCCTTGCGGGGTGTCCAACCCGAGACCAAGATGGGGTCCCACAGTCTCTCAATCCAGGTAATGGGGTTGACTTTATCCTAGAGGAATTCTTGACTTAACACCTACATACATGCTAGGTACACTTAGATACATCTAGTTAGGGAGGCATCATTTGTTTGTTGTAACGCTTTTCGCCCTAAGTGGGATGGGTATTCCCAGACGTGGGACCCGTGCTCACTACGCCACTGGAGTCAAGCTATCCTGGCTGATGACGGCTGATAGCCAGAAACCGGTCCTAGGATGCTTGATTCCGGTCCAGGGAAGACATGGCTTGGCAGTTCGGGCTGGACTGTTCCCATGAGGCACAGGGTTAAGACTGATTTGCATATGGCCATGTCTGAACTGGGGTGGCGTAGTGGGCAAAAGAACGATGGATTTAACCCAGATCTCTTGACTGGGGGAGAATGTCTGCATTGTCAGCATTCCGTCCATCATTTGTTTGTTGTAACGCTTTTCGCCCTAAGTGGGATGGGTATTCCCAGACGTGGGACCCGTGCTCACTACGCCACTGTAGTCAAGCTATCCTGGCTGATGACGGCTGATAGCTAGAAACCGGTCCTAGGATGCTTGATTCCGGTCCAGGGAAGACATGGCTTGGCAGTTCGGGCTGCACTGTTCCCATGAGGCACAGGGTCAAGACTGATTTGCATATGGCCATGTCTGAACTGGGGTGGCGTAGTGGGCAAAAGAACAATGGATTTAACCCAGATCTCTTGACTGGGGGAGAATGTCTGCATTGTCAGCATTCCGTCCATCATTTGTTTGTTGTGCAGATTGATTGGTACCATTGATCGAAGAGGACCTGCTGCATTTCTTAAAAGCAATGCTGGTTTAAGGGCGGATTCTCTGCCCAGATGTCGATAAGAGCTTTCATGATTAGAGAGAGACGGAATGAGACCTGGTTCACTTACCTTCCTTAAAAGAGCTTCTGGATAGCGTGCCTTTTTTGGGAGGGTGATCAGAATTCCCCATTCTTCAAAACTCTTTCGATTTTCACCAATAGTGTTAACTGAGGCGCAAGACAACCATGTTACTGCCATGGCCTCTTTGTGAGCTAACGTATCTGACAGAATACATTGAATGGCAATGATATTATTCGATTTCAAATGGCAAAGATTTGAGTGTGCTGCTAGTAGTTTTGTTATGTTGCCTCGATTCAGTGTTATATTCCATACAGGTACCCTAATATAGGCTCAGGTAACACCGTAATCCTTCACCTTTAATCCTCCCTACATTACAAACATAACGGTTCTTGGGGACTTACCTTTTACCTAGATACAACACTGCATTCAGAATGCAGGAATTTTCCCTGGTAAAAACCTTATACATTATGCATGAGTATTCTTGGAGGCACAGCAGGGCTAACATCGCCTGTATAATATCCATGTACAAAGTTCATTCCAGAAGTCATCCTATGTCCGACAAAGTAATACAGTGAGGTAAAACACCTGGGGAGACCTATGAGTATATATACATCACATCTTGTGAAGATAGGCAGAAGAGACCAGGACTTCCCGGCCGACACACTGACCAGAGACGCTGAGGCTCCTGCATGCAGACACTCCAGCTCGCGGTGATCTAACATCCCTTGCGGGGTGTCCAACCCGAGACCAAGATGGGGTCCCACAGTCTCTCAATCCAGGTAATGAGGTTGACTTTATCCTAGAGGAATTCTTGGCTTAACACCTACATACATGCTAGGTACACTTAGGTACATCTAGTTAGGGAGGCATCGAAGGAGTACGCACTTTTTATTATCATGTATTTTAGGGTTGTATGACATAATTTCGACAGACAGAAAATCGACCTACAAATATATCGCAACAAAAATATCGATGTCAAGAATATCGACATCCGGGGGGCGTGGCTTGCAGCCGATGAACATGGCCGCAACCTAGTGCGGCTCCGGAGCCCAGCGCCCGATCCCACCGCTATCCGGCACCCATCCTGGCCGTAAACCGGCAAACGACAAACGCGACTTAGCCCCCTGAACGCCCGGGGCTCCGACGATTGAGGGAAGCGCGAGCAGCGCAGCATCTGGCCCGTCCGGCTACCTCGCTGCGGGTGCGGGGCCTGTTGGCGGCGGAGGCGCCGGGGCCTCGAGTGATGGTTGCCTGACCCGCCACAGTACACGGAGGGCCAGACTACGCGCCAGCGGTGTGGGCGGCCGGACCGGAGGCACACCACGACAGGATCGGGCGGAGACGGAAGACCAGATCTCCCCCGGGTCCCCCCGCCATTACCGGCAGTCAGCCCGTCGGCAAGAGACGCTGGCCTGGCGTGGCGCCAATTCTGCAAGACGACCCACTGGGTGCAACGGTACCGCAGAGGACTTGGAGCGCCTTAGCCCCCTGGACACTCGAGGCTCCGACGATTACTGGAATCGCGAGCAGCGCAGCATTTGGCCCGCCCGGCTGCCTCGCTGCGGGTGCGGGGCCTGTCAGCGGCGGTGGCGCCGGGACCTAGAGTACTGGTTACCTGACCCGCCACAGTGCACGGAGGGCCGGACTAAAAAAGCCAGCGGCGTGAGCGGCCAGACCGGAGTCACACCACGACAGGATCGGGCAGAGACGGAGGGCCGGATCTCCCCCGGGTCTCCCCCGCCATCAACGGCAGTCAGCCCGTCGGCAGGAGACGCTGGTCTGGCGTGGCGCCAATTCTGCGAGACGACCCACTGGGTGCAACGGTACCGCAGAGGACTTGGGGCAGTCGGCGGCGCGGGGAGCAGCCGGCACCGAGAGGCAGGTGACGCTCCTGAGGCGAAGCCCCCCGGGATGAAGTACTGGGTATTTTAGACCCAGCGGTGCAGGGGCACACACCCTATGACTTCTGGGTTTCACCCTGTTCCGGACCTACAGAAACACAGAGTCTTCTGGGTGAAGTCAAAGAATCGTTTATTGGCTGCAGACCAATGACAGGTATCCTAGAAGTACAACAGCGTGTATGTTCTCAGGAGACTGCTGAAAATCATAGGAACGGACTTCTCCTTAAGTACAAAATATCATGCTCCAGGCACACATTCCTTAGTTTACGATATGGCCATATAAAGGTATACATTACAAACGAAAAAGCAGAGTCATGATGACCATCCCACATTCCAGTTCGGCAAGCCCACAATGATTTACACAGTAAGGTTCAGATCCCACGTTTGATGTAAAGAGACCCCCCAATAAACATGAGCATCTCCTGTTTTGGGAAACAAGTCATAAAGCAGGAACAAGCAGGTGTGGAAGAGATTAGCCGGGGGATTGTGTAGAATGAAAGGGTTTTATGACGGGTCAAGCCCTGATGCTAATCACAGGTGGACGGAGGAAGGGGAGCTCGTGAGACCGGTTTGACCCAGGGCAGCAGAGCCAGCTGCCCAGGTCACAGAGAAGTCAGAGGGAAAGCCCATGTACTGTGAGGCCCGTATTTACTCCATTATAGCCTATGTGAGGGCAATGACAAGATGGCCACTGTTTCCAAAATGGAACCCGCGTAGTGGAGCAGAATAACGTGTACACAGTGCATTCATAGCTAGAACGGTATATAAAGCACTCGTACATGCCGCATTTACCATTTGCGGTTCGCTAATACCAAGATAGACAGGGGTAGGGCCCTGTCCCCTACGCGGTCCCGAATATTAAAGTACGACAGGGAGGGAGAGCCCCAGCGGCTCCCGGAGTCAAGGATAGCCGTGCAGTAGAGGAAGTAGGCCAGGCCTAAGGCTTGGCGCAGCAGACGCGGGTGGAGCGAGGTGACCACCAACTTCACCAGTAAGGAGCCAACGAAGGGTCGGAGTCTGCACGCGACCGGGACGGGAGTAGGGCAGACACGTGGCCCTGTGGTGACCGGCTACAGTAATTTTGCACCTCCGAGGCAGGTCCCCACCCCCGCTGACCGTCTGTCGCCGGCCACCATGGGGGGGAAGGGCCAACGTGGTGGAGCACAGGCCAGGTTTGACAAGTATGCCTTCCAGAAAGACCGGACTGCCTCCCCCCCCCCCCCCCCCCCCCCCTGACAAGGCCAAAGAGATTACCCTGGCAGATGTTATGGCCACACTGACTCAGATGCAAACCTCTATTGGC
The DNA here is from genome assembly GCF_964204655.1 of Triturus cristatus. Lineage (NCBI taxonomy): Eukaryota > Metazoa > Chordata > Amphibia > Caudata > Salamandridae > Triturus > Triturus cristatus. The sequence goes on along the minus strand of NC_140593.1, from coordinate 6,188,562 downwards.
ACAATATCCACAGATGTGACACTGCTGAGAGCCGACGTCGCAAAAATCAGCACGAGACTGTCCGAGGTTGAGACAACTACCGCCACCCTTACCAAGGACGCGACTGATAGCAGGAAACGTATACAGTCGCTGGAAAGGGTTCAAAAGCAGCTTCTGGACAAGCTGGATGACCAGGAGGGAAGGTCACGACGGAACAACGTGCGCGTCGTGGGGGTGCCTGAGAGCGAGCGGGGACCGGCACTGGACCTCTTCGTGGAAAAGCTGGTCACGGAGCAGCTGCAGCCGCGTGGACTTTTCAAATTTTTCTCGGTCGAAAGGGCGCACCGGGTGCCTGGGGGGAGGCCACGGCCTGGGGCCCCCCCACGCCCGATCCTGGCCCGCATTTTTAACTTCCGAGATAGAGACGCTATCCTTCAGGCGGCGCGTACTGCCCCCCCGCTGCGGGTTGACAACTCCACAGTGACCCTCTATCCGGACTACACCGCGACAGTGTCGCGGCAACGCCAAGACTTCCTCGCGGTCAAAGTGGAACTGCGCGCTCGAGAACTGAAGTATGCGGTGCTTTACCCGGCAAAGCTGCGATTGGAGGCGGAGGGGCGCACATGGTTCTTTGCCACGCCGACGGAGGCCACGGAGTGGCTGGAGGGCTGGCGCCCGGCGGATGCATCGGGCCGGGCGGGGCGCGCCCGTCGAAGCCAGTCTGCCTCTCCTGAAAGATCTGGAGGACCCTGAACCGCGGGAGACTGTCGCTGCACTACGTAGCCGGGCCGACATGGCACGAGAGAACTTCAGCGATGGAAAGGAGGCGGAGGCCACGGGGGTCTGGAGACTCACAGTAACCTCGGACAATGAAGGGACGTTGCAGTCGTGATCTACGAACTTGACAACCTGCTGTTGACCGGTTTCTTTAATGGACACGCACATGGTGCGGGGATCGGACGAGGGGCATGGGGCAGCCATTCCCCCGCACGCAAGTAGAAAGTTATGGGACTTAAGCACTCTGCTCTGGGTGGCGGGTAGTTTTAAATCCGCTGGGCAGGGAGGCAGGGAGGAGGGAGGGGGGACAGGGGAGTTTTGGGAATTTTGGTTTTTGTTCGGTTTTAGGTTTATTTACTACACATTGGCAGGCTTGGCAACTCAGACCTGTTGGAGGGCCACGGGGAGATGCGCGGAGACGACTATTTTCCACCACCCTACATGGCAAGGGAATCACATAACAACATCAGTGAGGCCACCGTTAGCTCCACGAAGGAACAATCACAGCAACGCAGTCCCACACTTAATGTCCTATCGTGGAACGTGAACGGGTTGGGAGATAAGATTAAACGGGGGCTGGTCTTGCAGTATCTTAAGCGCAAGGGGCCGGCAGTGGCACTCCTACAGGAGACACATCTGGTAGGCTCGACCACGAAAGCACTGGACAGATGGGGTTTTAAGATGGCGATACACTCTGAGTTCACGACTGGGTCCCGAGGGGTTGGCATACTGGTAAATAAGCGCTTCCCACTGATTCTAGTCGACTCTCGTAGGGAAGAACTGGGCCGCTTTGCGGCGCTCACCTGCCAGTGGGAGGGTAGAATGTATAATATGGTAACAGTATACATCCCACCGACACTCCACCAGGATACACTCCGGGCTTTAGGGGAATTCCTGCTGACACTACCACCAGGGGACCTTATTATGGGCGGGGATTTCAATGCGACTATGGACCCGCTACTGGACAGGTCATCCTTCCGAGACCACGGTGGCGCTACCCCCAAGCTGCGCGAATTCACGGAGGCACTCGGCCTCATAGACACCTGGAGGGCCCACTGTCCTGAAGACCGACAATATACCTTCCACTCAGGGGCTCACAACACCCTCTCCCGTATAGACTATATCTTCACGTCACCCGCGGGGTTTAGGGGCATGACCGACATATCCCACTTGCCCAGGGGCATCTCGGACCACTCACCGGTAATGATCTCATATACACTTTCTACACCGCGAAACCGCAGGATATTCCCAATTCATCCGGGATACCTCAAAATCCCTACAATTCGCAAGGCCCTTCAGGCGACGACCAAATATTATTTTGCTGAAAACATGGACCCCGAGATAGGCCCTGCAACTCTGTGGGAGGCTTACAAAACAGTCCTTCGTGGACAAGCAATCTCAATGATTACAGACTATAAGAAGACCCAGCGGCTTGAGGTGCTTGGGCTTGAGCAGGGGGTAAGAGAGGCGGAGGCCGAGCACGCCACGCACATCACTGATGACACCACACATACCGCCCACATGGCGCTGCAGGAATATCGCTCCTATCTTTGGGAAGCCGCACGAGCCAAACAAACGGCTACACGGCACACTGTTTACGAGCAGGGAGACAAAGCGGCCTGGCTGGAAAGGCGGGAACGGGCGGCGCGTTGGGTGGCGCGGATCAGGCTAGATTCGGTGACTACACGTCGGAGCCGCGGCAAATCGTAGAGGCCCTAGCGGCTCACTACAAAAAGGTTTATACGCCGGAGGCCTCGTCCACGGTGGCGGAGAATGAGGCCTTTCTCCGAGACATCGCGATGCCACGGCTGGCCCCGTCGGACGCAGAAGCCCTGGAGGCGGACCTGAAGGCGGAAGAGCTCACACTAGCAATCCTCGCTCTCCGGGCCGGCGATGGGCCCGAACGGAATTCCGGTGGAATTCTATAAGTCGAACGCTGCCCACGTGGTCCCACATCTACTGGCCATGTACGAGAACAGCCTATCGACAGGGATACTCCCCCCGGACCAGAGAGTAGCTACCATAGTGGCGATTCCGAAGCCTGCCAAACCGGCGCATGAGTGCGCTTCCTATCGCCCAATCTCATTGCTAAACGCAGAGGCAAAGATTCTGGCAAAGGTGCTGGCGACGAGGCTGCAGCCCTATCTTACGGCCTTGATACACCCGGACTAATCGGGATTTATGCCGCGCCGGAACACCGCCTTAAATATACGGCGGCTCCACGGAATTCTCGAGCGCCGCACCTCGATAGAGGAGGATGCGGCCATCCTCTCGTTGGATGCGCGGATGGCGTTCGACCGGGTGGAGTGGCCGTTCCTCTTCGCTGTCCTCCGTCATGTGGGACTCGGCCCCAAGATATGCGCATGGATTCAGCTTTTGTATACCGCGCCACTGGCACAGGTGGTGGTCAATGGCCATATCTCAGACCCCTTTCCGTTGGGGCGGGGGACGCGGCAGGGCTGCCCCCTTTCCCCGCTCCTCTTTGCTTTGGCGCTGGAGCCGCTGGCGGCCTGGTTGCGGCAGGACCCGGTGATCCGGGGATTAAAGTGGACAATGGGGTGGGAAGATCGCATTTCCCTCTATGCTGACGACATCCTGTTATACTTGGCCTCCCCTGCGCACTCGATCGCCTGCCTCCTGGATATATGTGCATCATACGGGAGAGTGTCTGGCTACGAGATCAACTGGGAAAAGTCCATTGTCTACATGCTCCGCGGCTCCCCACCTCGGCTCCCGCGGGGTTGTGAGATTCGGGTGGTGACGGACGGTTTCAAATATCTGGGCGTATTTATTACAGCGGACAGGGACCGTTTTGTGGCGGAGAATCTAGCGAAGCCGCTGCAGCGGTTTCGTAGCGACGTCAAACATTGGCGCACCCTGCCCCTGACACTACTGGGGAGGGCTGCCCTCTTTAAGATGATGGCTCTCCCTAGATTTTTGTGTATACTTCAAAACACCCCCTTCCCGGTGCCACCATCTTACTTCACCGCCGTCAATGCGGAAGTCACCAGCCTACTATGGGAGGACAAGGCGCCACGGATAGCACTCCACAAGCTCACCAGGGGGTGGTACGATGGTGGGATAGCCCTCCCAGACTTGCGACTGTATTATTGGGCATCGCAACTTACGGTGATCAATCAGTGGTTGCATGCGCCAGGGGAGGACCCGGCATATCGTATGGACCGGCATCTGCTGGGGGCTGCAGGGGTCATGGGAGTGCTCTACAATCACAAGAGGGGCCGCTGCCCCCCAGGCCCCACGGCCCACACCCTCCGGCTGTGGTTCAAGGCGCAGCGAGCCCTGGGCTGGACTGGGAAAATAACCCAAGCTACTCCGTTGTGGGAGGTGAAACAGCTGGGGGTATTGCGTACTACCAAGGGGTTCCATTGATGGGACCTAATTGGCATCTCCAGGGTGGGAGACCTTTGGCAGAAGGGAGAAGTGGTCACATTTACCCAATTGCAAGCAGATTTCGACCTGGCCTCCACCGAAGGGTTCAGGTACATGCAAATCCGGCACGCACTCCAGGCAGCTGTCCCGCCCGGAACCCGGCTTCCGGAGTCGTCGCCTCTGGAGGACCGGCTCCTCACGGAACATCTGGCACAGAGGGCGACCTCCCTAACATACAGAAAACTGATAAACAACCGGCCAGATCCATTCGCAGCCCTTAAAGATCGATGGGAGGCCGAGCTGGGGGAATTCGACGAAGCGGACTGGCAGGCGGCGCTTTCCTCCCCTAGGGAGGTGGGCGTCTCATCTAGACTGCGTCTGGTCCAACTTAAAATTCTACACCGCACATACTACACTCGTACACTCCTATTTAAACTGAACCGAACTGACTCCCCGCTATGCCTAAGGCAGTGTGGGATGGAGGGAACCCTTTTACATACACTTTGGGAATGCCCGGCCATAGCTCTGTATTGGAAGGGAATTCTGCGCACGCTCTCCCAGGTGACCAAGGTCCCAACACTCCCGGAGCCACGGAGATGTGTGGTAAATAAAATTCCTTTACCGGGACTTAATTTGATATATAAACATAATAAAATAGCTCAGTAAAATGAGAGGCAGAATCCGTGGTATTAGAGGTTCGGAATGGGCTTTATTCCAGTGATCGATTATAATCGGTTGCTCCAAGTTCCATCACCACGGGGGTTCAGGAAGTGAAGTACATACATTATTGACATGAAATGACTTTTATAGATCATACATTACAATGAAGCGAATGCAGTAGGCGTAACAATTGATAAGGAAAATGACGATTTATCTGCGTAACCAAAAATGGATGTAATAAGGAGTAAAAAGGAACGTAATTGGTTATGATGTCACATATAGGTGGATCCATAAGATAATACTTGGCATAGATGCGCGCGCAGCAACATGACGTGTAATTGACGTGTAACTAGGGGGTGAAGGGGACTTGACATTTAGCTCTACATGTGGAGACAAGAAGTCTGGGGGGTCAAGTCAACCTAATCCCAAATCATATCTAATATCCTATGTTTAAAGAACTATGTAATCCACGAAAGAAGGACTCTCGGACAGAATCTATTCTATACTGACTGTGCGTGCGTGTACAAGCGTCTAAGTGTCTACACTAAATGCGAGGGGATAGGAATATTCCATGGTAACAGGGCTATGAATTACTTGCATGAGGACAGAGAAGCCGGGCCTTTTGCTTGGTAACTGGAAGAATGTTTACTTAAACTACTAGGCAGGAATGCATCGGCTGAGGGGGAAGCAGATAATTCGAAGGTGAAATACAGTTCTTGGCAGAGAATAGGCTGATGTCAGGCTTCGTGAGCCGCGCAGAGAATGAGACAAAGTTCATGGTCACAGATGCAGGCTCAGACTCGAGGTTTCAGAGGCAGAAAGCAAGAAGAGTTTGATGACAGAATCAGGGCCTACTTGCCTGGACTGTAAAATGGCATAAGTGAACCATATAAAGTCGGTGGCCTTTCATACTTAGGAATAGAATATCCGGCCTATTCATGGCGGATCTGACAGAGGACATGTTGACGGTGGACGCACATGTATTTGCGTCTTCATAACTGGAACTGGAGGAAACATACATGTACTTGTAACATGCACATAGAACCGTTGGGGTCCAAGATAGGGGACATAACTGACCAGAAAAATCCATATTTCCACATTCCCTCCTTGTCCCCTACTTGCCCGTCAAGAGATATCAATCTTCATTAATCCATTGATCTGTTCGTATAACATCATTTGTTCTTCTTTCTTCTTCCGTGACGAATGAAATCTTGGTGGTGGAATACACGATGTGGCACACAGGCCACAGATCGCTGGTCCACATTGTAGACATAGACAGCAACTGAATAGTATGAGAAGGCCAATACCTAGGAAAGATAGGACCTTCCATCCAAAGGTAGATAATATACTCCAAAACCAACCGGACCAAGTCCAGGTGCCTGGATTCTGGTGTATCTGGCTTACAATCTTGTGAAGGCGAGTTATAGCTTTATATACAGATGGCGAATTTTCTGGTATGAATACGCAGCAACTTGATCCGATGACCCTACAAGCTCCGCCCCTATCAGCCAGGATGACGTCAAGGACAAGACGATTTTGAAGCACAACAATCCGCATAGCAGACTGCTCTTCCGTTAAATTGCCTAAGGCGGAAATAGTCTCATTCACTACTGCTTCAAGGGTTCTAGTTAATCTACGTATCAGCTTACTATTTGTAACAGTACCTATATAAGGAAAGAGACCTTTATTGAAATCTGTGTATTTTTCCCATGCTGTTTCAGTGTAATCGACAATTGGGAGATCTCTCCGCTCTCTGTTGTGTACTAAATGAATATTTCTGTAATAATCGGGAGGAGCTAGGAAAACAGGTGGCAAAAGGAATGCAATGTAGCAGGTACCATCCCAATCTAGAGGTAGACGCATATATGCAGTCTGACCACATATAAAGTAGGAGTGGCGATAAGCTCTAAATGAAGATTTGCCTTGATCACTGAATTCTACTATAGTAGTGCATTTACTATGGCCCATATGTATGGAACCAACCTTTCTTACACACAATTCACCCTTCGCTGGGAATACTGACATGGTGGGTAAGACTAGTTCAACTTCGGATACGACATTTAGAATCATGAGATTAGGTGTAAAATTACCTAATCCATATACTTCATTTTCTAGATCAGTTCCTGTTCTTTTGGGGCGACCCTCCTTGTCAGGGTAGCAGACCTTGAGTAAAACTAGGTTCAGGTTTCCCCATACCCAATGATCTTGGTAAACTGCTGTGTCTGAGTCTATGGAATTGATTAAACTAAACCATGCTCCACAGGAGCCATTATGTGTAAATGGGTGTGGAAAGAATGGCAGGACTCCTTCATAATTCTGATAGGGAGGGAGCCGACCACACACCCAACAATTGGTGGCATTACTAGTCTGATGGGAATGATGTAACATATTAATGAAAGTGTTATTGCGCAGCGCAAGTCTATAAGACAATTCATGCGGAGGTAAGTCACTAAAAGAATGTTCAGCAGTAACATTATAAACATGTCTAGAAATAGGGTAATATATGTGCAGCAATATACTTGCAGTAATTATTAAAAGACTCAAGAAAAACAAGATTAATAATGTCACTATGCAGTGGCTACGCAGTGATTTACAATACGCCTGTCGTTTCAACATTTTCCGCGACTGTCCATGATTCAGGTCTAGAGGATACATGTCAGAGACAAATTCAACCGCTTCACCTTGGAGAGGACTTAAACAATCAAATTGTCTGACGTTCTAGGCCTCAATTTTACTTTATAGAGTTCGGTTTTAGTCTTTTCAACCAAAGGAAGTTTTGAATCAGTCTGTGAGGGAGTGCAGGGCACAATGTCTATATCCGAGGATAGTCCATGAAATTTCTTGATATGACTTGAATGAATCCAGCCCTTGCGGCCCTCGATCTTCACGGCTGTCCTTGTAGTGAGCAGAACCAACTTGGGTGTCTTCCACCTGGGCTCCAGCTGAGTCTTTCGGTCGAAATTTCTCACAAATACGAGATCACCCGGAACTACGTCATGGGGTTTCACCTCAGTGTTGTCGGGAAAGGCTGCAGCTACCTGTGAACGACAAGATTGTAGTGCAGACATCAAGGAAGCCAAGTAATCTGTCAGCATATTACAGTCAATATCAGTTATTTTACGAGGTATAGGCGTCCCCCACATATTTGGTGGTCTGCCAAAGATCACCTCATACGGGGATAGCCCTGTTCGAGAGTGTGCTACCATTCTCATGTAAAAGAGTGCAACTGGTAACGCTACTATCCAGTCGACACCTTTTTCTCAGCATATTTTGGACAATCTAATTTTCAGGATCTGGTTATGTCTTTCTACGAGACCTGCTGCCTCGGGGTGTCGGACACAGTGGAATTTCCACTGATATCCTAACAGAAGTGAAACATGTTTCATTAATTCGGATGAGAACGGCTGGCCGTTATCTGAGTAGACAACACGTGGTAAACCGTATCGTGGGAAGAATTCTCGAACCAACTGTTTGGCAGTAGTCGGGGCAGTGTAATCTGAAACCGGGTATGCCTCCGTCCAACGGGACAGAGCGCAGACAACTACGAGAACATATTTGAATCCTCGACATCGTTCCATCTGGATATAATCCATCTGGAGCACTTCAAAAGGGTGATCAGGAGGATGAAATCCACCCTGTTCTACGGGAACGCTTTTTCCTGGGTTGAACTGGCAACAGATCATACAGGTACGGACCTTTTGTTTGGCTGCTGCTCGTAAATGTTTATTGAACCAAATGTGTTGAATGCTGTCTAGCATAGCTTTTTCTCCTAGATGCGCTGGACTATGTATACTGTTAATTATAACTTGGACCATTGAATCAGGAAGGAACCATACAGACTTTTCCTTCATCATCCATCCTTGGTCCGTTTGGATCCCTCCTAATTCAGTCCATTTCTTTATTTCGTCTGGTGTAGCATGTGTCTGTATGTCAATTACGTCAAGAGTAGGATCTTTAACTGTCATACACTGTGTCGGTGTCGGGACTATTGTCTTTATCATGTCGGGGGTTTGAGTTTGAGCAGTCTGTTTAGCTGTTCTGTCGGCTAGATCATTGCCTTGGGAAATGATATCAGTAACCTTCGTATGAGCCTTACATTTCATAATTGATATTGCAGTGGGTCGATGTATTGCATCTAATAAGGCATGAATGAGGGGTCCGTGCTGAATGTGGGCACCGTGGGAAGTTAAATAACCTCTCTCTCGCCACAGCACGCCGAAGTCATGTACAACTCCGAATGCATAACGTGAATCAGTGTATATGTTGACTTTTTTATTTGTGGCTTGAATACAGGCTTGTGTCAGAGCGAAGAGCTCTGCGGCTTGAGCTGACAAAGTATTTATACGATTAGTTTCAATGACTTCAGTATCTGTTGTGACTGCGTAAGCGGCCACTAATTCTCCTGTACTTGTTCTCATACATGAACCATCTACATACAATGTCAGGTCTGGATCTGACAATGGGACATCGGTTAAGTCTTGTCTGGGTTTTGTCGTTATAGTAATAACTTCAATACAGTCATGAGCTAGTGGGTCTGTTCCGGTTACTGGCAAAAGTGTGGCAGGATTCAATGTGTTACAGCGTCTGATTTCTATATGTGGCTGAAACAATGTAAGTTCGTACCCTGTAAGTCGCGCTATAGTCAAGTGTTGTGTTTGCGTTCTGTTTACAAGAACCTCTACTGCGTGTGGTACTTGAACTGTCAATGGATGTCCTAACACTATGGCATCGCTTTGTCTGATTGCTAAAGCTGTCGCTGCTACTGATTTTAGGCATGCAGGCAAAGCCTGAGCTACGGGATCTAATGTACTAGAAAAATAAGCACATGGTTTGTGTGCTCCTGCTTGTTCCTGTGTGAGTACTGACAAAGCAGTACCTTCGCGTTCTGTAACAAAGAGTGTAAACTGTTTTCTGTAACATGGCGTTGCTAAAACAGGTGCTTGACATAAAGCTTTCTTTAGGCTTTCAAAAGCTTGTGTATGTTCCTGAGTCCAAGGGAGAACAGTCGATGTGGCTGCCTCCTGTGTTGTCAACTGAATGAGTGGTTTTGCTAGAAATGCGTACTGAGGGATCCACTGCCTGCAATATGACGTGAGGCCTATGAAAGCCCGTACTTCCTTTTGTGTCTTGGGTATTGGCATGTTAGCTATTAACAGAATGCGGTCGGGTGTAAGCTGCCTTCCCTCCTTGGACAGCGAGTGTCCAAGATAAATAACTCGCTGGACACAGAATTGCAGCTTAGAAGGGGACACCTTGTGCCCCTTTTCGGCTAGAAATTGTAAAACTGTCAGTGATGCTTTTTCACATTCCGGTTCGCTTCTCGCGGTGATCAGCAGATCATCGACGTATTGAAGCAGGGCAGTGTTAACTGGCATGTGGATACTATCGAGTTCTCGTTTCAGTGCTTGGCTATAGATGCTGGGGCTTTCTGTAAATCCTTGAAGTGCGCGTGAGAATTTAAAGCTACGTCCATTTAAACTAAATCCGAACAAATATTGGCTCTCCGGATCTATTGGGACGCTGAAAAAAGCATTCTTGAGATCAATTACAGTAAAGAATGTTGCTTCGGAATCAATGGCTGTCAGTAATGACGAGATATCTGGGACCACAGGGAATTGTGGCACAATGCACTTGTTTAATTCGCGCAGATCAATAACCAATCGATATACTGGCGGGGCCTTTGGATCTGTTCGTTTAAGAATCGGAATTATCGGTGAATTACATACATTGGAGTCTGTTTCCACAACTACTCCTTGGGCAATGAGCTCGTCAATGATTTGTAGTAAAGCCACTACAGCATCTGGTGGTAACTTGTATTGTCGCATTCGTGGTAGCACCACTCCTGCCTTTAATGTGACTCGATATGGCGTAATATTCATGCAACCAACATCAGTAGGGCCTTGTGCCCATAGATGTGTAGGTAAAGTCTGCAGTCGGGGATCCATGTCTCTAGACACATAGTGACCTTTAAAATCACGTAAAAACAACCTTACTCCTTCCGGAGAACAACATATTATGGCTCCTAGAGCTTTCAATGTTTTTATTCCTAGCAAGTTTTCTGGACATGATTTAGTAAGCAATAAATCTGTAGTTCGGGTCAGAGGTCCTATCGTAAGTGGAAGTGGCTGTGATACTTCATTAACAATAGGTTTTCCTGAAAAACCAAGGGAAATATTCTGTGAGCCTGAGAGGGGTGCCCCTGGAACTTCACTACGTTTTATAGTTGTTCGACTTGCCCCTGTATCGAGTAAAAATTTCCTATCTTGGCCTAATAATTCACTATGTACATAAGGTCCTTCTTGATCTACAGGAATCTCGATAAGGGGTAAGTCAACTTCCCTCTCTAGGCTAGTTCATGCGTAACGCTGATACTCAGGATATTCATACTGGGCGGTCTGATACATTTGTCGTGTTGTTGTCTGTGTGGCAGCAACAGGCAACGGTGGTGCAGCTGGCACAAACTGTATTGGCTGTTGTGCGGCTGGCATGGCCTGGGCATGCTGCGGAGCTCCTTGTTCATTTTGATCTTGTCTTAGTGGCCGTGATCTTTCTTGTGTTTTACCTATGGCGATATTATGTTTTAAAACTGGACAGTCGTGTACGTAATGACCTGGCTTTTTACAATAATTGCATGTCCCTTTTACAGGTCCTGCTGAATCGGAATGTGTCATACCCTTTTTATGTCCTTCAGCTGGAACTGTCTGGGAAACTAGCATTTTCATTTTCGTGTCTTTCATGCGTCTGTGTTCATGTTCTTGTTCCTCTCTAATTCTATTGTGATGGTACTGTAACATTTGTAACATTTGTGATGGAGTGTTACCTTGCCAGGTACTCTCGAATTTTAATACTCTATTCTTTACTGGGGGCAGGTCATTTTCTACTAATTTTGTTACAAACAGATGTGGGTATGATTCGCTACTTGCTTTTATGCCACTATTTATACCAAAACATTTTTCAAATCGGGCATAGTAATCACTAGTGTCTTCATCTTGCTTCTGTTTACAGGCTGAAATTGTACCCCAATCTTCCTTTTTCGTAGTTAATAAACGTGGCAGTACCTGTACTAATAAACCTGGTAGTGCTTTAGTTTTATCCCCAAGTCCTGCTCCTGCAGTTCGGGCCTTTTCTTCCGCTTCTAACACTGACCATTCTATCTTTTGGTCTCCTACCTCCCACTCTTTTTCCTTGAGTTTCTCATAAATACCAGCAGGCATCAATACCTTTAATATTGTCATAATGTCGGGATAGGTATACTCTCCCATGAGTAACATATCTTTAATTTCTCGGTGAAAACCCGCTGGATCTTTGTCATGACTGGGTACCACTTTCTTCATTTGTAACAATTCTATTTTTGATATGGGCGTATATACAAATACGCGCTTAAACTCGTTGTCCTCGCCTTTTATTGGGTGTACTTCTCGTAAGGGATTCTGTCTATCCATGTGATACGTGGTTCTTTCCTTGACGGGCAATGAGACATGCTCTGCGCATACAAAAAGAATATACTGCTTTCTTGATTCTAGAATTTCTTTAATTAATTTAGTACCTGCACCTCTCCATTTATTCATAAGCAATTCAGTCAATATGTCAGGTAAGGGACCAGGGTCCGAACGCTGACTCCGATATAGTATAATGAGTTGTTGAATCATATAAATCCCAACTAACGTCTGTTCATCTGGGGTGAGATTCAAAAATGTGCGTACTACTGTATCATCACTATATTTTCCGGGACTGTCCACCCAATGGACAGCTGCCCTGGCTAAATCTTGTTCATCCATAGAATCGAGAAAATGATAACCCCTTCGTTCTCGGAGTAGTTTGTCGGCGGTTTGGAACGAATGCTCGTTAGACCTTATATTAATTATAGGTATTTGGAAATTCCTGTTATTATCTGGACATATCGGACGTATCGGGTCAATAAGACATCTATTACTATTACAAGATCTTCCTCTTCCTACATAGGCTATGGTGTCTGACTGTCCTGTGGGCAGTCCTGACCCTTCTTCCTCGCTTTGTTCGAACTCGTCTACCTCTAATCTTTCTTCGTGTAGGCGTTCTATTTCTTTACGGATCTTTCGGCACATGGCTATTATACAATTTTGCTTATCATGTCTCCCTTCTGATATATTCTGGCTCCATCTGGTAAGAATTTGCATTGCTTCCGGGTTTACCCCCGGTCGGTCTTGATTTCTGATCACACAATTTATGAGGAAACGTAACAGTTCCCCCTGTATCTCTACTTTCTGGTATTCCATAGCTCTGTTAATACATTCTGGATCTCGCCCTGTTTGGACAAAATGATATATTTTATCTAGATGCGCAGTCATTCCTGGTAACTTCCCTAAATACACTGCGGCTCGTCTGATACGCAATGATGCCAGGGTCATTTCGTCCTCTTTACCGGGCACAGGGTCATATCTGCAATCTATAAGAAGTTCCTTCAGCGTACGGGCACTTATGAGTTTGGGTGTACGTGAATGTGCTGACTCTTGAAAAGTAAGTTTATTAATTCTGGGTGGCGTAGAAAAAATATTGGTAGCACCTCCCGTGGCCCCATCTGGGGTGTCGGGTGTGAAAGGATTCGTCGAACGTGACACAGCAACTACAGGTGTGGACACAGCTATAGAAGTAGCTGTAGGAGCGGATGCAGAAACAGATGTGCTTGCCGGAACTTGTGACTCGATTTGTTGCTGTAGGGATACGGGTACTGGATCTTGGCGTTGGATCTCCCTGGTATGCGGTCTATGTGGGGCGGAATCAGCATACTCGGGAGCTGCGTCATCTAAATATGAGGAAAGAAAAACATCTTCTGCGGTTCTAGGATGCCCCTTAGGATGTACCTTTATTGGGAACAATGGGGGTGGCAAGTCTTTCGGTTTTTCTGGAGTAGCCTTAGGTAATCCTTCGGCCAGGAGGGGATACATACCATTCATAAGGGCATTTCTTTGCCTATCTACTTGTTCTGATTTCACTCGGATACCTTCCTCAATTAATGGATTCTCTCGAACTTTATTTGAACTCTCTTTATTCTTTTCTTCCTGTCTACGTGCTTTTTCTGTGCGTCTATGAGATTCTTTACGCCATAACTCAACGGCGTCTTTCTGTGACTGTCTGACCTTCCTTTTCCATAACTCTTCCTCGACTTTCATGATGCACTCTGTATCCCAGGTTCCCGCTGTGGGCCACCTCTGACTTTCTGGTAATTCCTTGGTGTAATCTACCCATAAATCAAGAAATAATATAGCGTCTAAGCCATGTTTGTGATACATGAAGTGCCCTGGAGTATCCCTAGGAGGAATAGGGACGGCTTCTTCGAGAACCCCTTTTCTAGTAGTGATCTGTCTTAATTTCGAAAAGAACGGCATATTGAGAACTGACCTTATACTTGATTTTGACCAACTGACCTGATACTTGATTTTGAACAGACTTAATACAATAAACACGATAAAGAACAGTCATTCATACCACAATATGCAGAACGTACTTAAACACATTAAACATTAAACATTAAACCTTTAACTGAAACAACAATGATGATCGTCTGCATAACTAATCACCAAGCTGGATTCTTGACAATAACTAGATACTTCGGAATACTTGATATACTGCTAAACAGTACAGATACACTGCTAAAACAGTGCAGACCGGATTTGTGTACCCAAACCCGTCTTGACCGGCACAACCTATGTGCACGTCAGAAATGCCTCCCCAGTAATGGTACTCACCGGGTAGCTTCGGAAACGGAAGGCCTCGGTAACTTGAACTTGAACCGGACTGGACTCGACTCGACTCGTCGGAAACTGGGCTTGACTTCGAACTGGTGGGTCTCTGTATACCTCGGATCTTGCTCTCTCAGCTAGGCTCTGGTCGGGATACTTCGCACTTCTCACCGCCTCGTCTGGGTGTTGATCGCAGCCTCAGTCGCCCCCGCTTGACCGGAGGGAGATACAGGAAATCCTGCTGGTACGCGTTATTGTCCGTCCAGCTGTGGCAGGAGACCGGGCCTGCAACTCACCGCCGGCGCGTGAGATGAGAAAGTGTCCCTATTCGGGCGCCATTCATGTGGTAAATAAAATTCCTTTACCGGGACTTAATTTGATATATAAACATAATAAAATAGCTCAGTAAAATGAGAGGCAGAATCCGTGGTATTAGAGGTTCGGAATGGGCTTTATTCCAGTGATCGATTATAATCGGTTGCTCCAAGTTCCATCACCACGGGGGTTCAGGAAGTGAAGTACATACATTATTGACATGAAATGACTTTTATAGATCATACATTACAATGAAGCGAATGCAGTAGGCGTAACAATTGATAAGGAAAATGACGATTTATCTGCGTAACCAAAAATGGATGTAATAAGGAGTCGCCTCTGGAGGACCGGCTCCTCACGGAACATCTGGCACAGAGGGCGACCTCCCTAACATACAGAAAACTGATAAACAACCGGCCAGATCCATTCGCAGCCCTTAAAGATCGATGGGAGGCCGAGCTGGGGGAATTCGACGAAGCGGACTGGCAGGCGGCGCTTTCCTCCCCTAGGGAGGTGGGCGTCTCATCTAGACTGCGTCTGGTCCAACTTAAAATTCTACACCGCACATACTACACTCGTACACTCCTATTTAAACTGAACCGAACTGACTCCCCGCTATGCCTAAGGCAGTGTGGGATGGAGGGAACCCTTTTACATACACTTTGGGAATGCCCGGCCATAGCTCTGTATTGGAAGGGAATTCTGCGCACGCTCTCCCAGGTGACCAAGGTCCCAACACTCCCGGAGCCACGGAGATGTGTGGTAAATAAAATTCCTTTACCGGGACTTAATTTGATATATAAACATAATAAAATAGCTCAGTAAAATGAGAGGCAGAATCCGTGGTATTAGAGGTTCGGAATGGGCTTTATTCCAGTGATCGATTATAATCGGTTGCTCCAAGTTCCATCACCACGGGGGTTCAGGAAGTGAAGTACATACATTATTGACATGAAATGACTTTTATAGATCATACATTACAATGAAGCGAATGCAGTAGGCGTAACAATTGATAAGGAAAATGACGATTTATCTGCGTAACCAAAAATGGATGTAATAAGGAGTAAAAAGGAACGTAATTGGTTATGATGTCACATATAGGTGGATCCATAAGATAATACTTGGCATAGATGCGCGCGCAGCAACATGACGTGTAATTGACGTGTAACTAGGGGGTGAAGGGGACTTGACATTTAGCTCTACATGTGGAGACAAGAAGTCTGGGGGGTCAAGTCAACCTAATCCCAAATCATATCTAACATCCTATGTTTAAAGAACTATGTTATCCACGAAAGAAGGACTCTCGGACAGAATCTATTCTATACTGACTGTGCGTGCGTGTACAAGCGTCTAAGTGTCTACACTAAATGCGAGGGGATAGGAATATTCCATGGTAACAGGGCTATGAATTACTTGCATGAGGACAGAGAAGCCGGGCCTTTTGCTTGGTAACTGGAAGAATGTTTACTTAAACTACTAGGCAGGAATGCATCGGCTGAGGGGGAAGCAGATAATTCGAAGGTGAAATACAGTTCTTGGCAGAGAATAGGCTGATGTCAGGCTTCGTGAGCCGCGCAGAGAATGAGACAAAGTTCATGGTCACAGATGCAGGCTCAGACTCGAGGTTTCAGAGGCAGAAAGCAAGAAGAGTTTGATGACAGAATCAGGGCCTACTTGCCTGGACTGTAAAATGGCATAAGTGAACCATATAAAGTCGGTGGCCTTTCATACTTAGGAATAGAATATCCGGCCTATTCATGGCGGATCTGACAGAGGACATGTTGACGGTGGACGCACATGTATTTGCGTCTTCATAACTGGAACTGGAGGAAACATACATGTACTTGTAACATGCACATAGAACCGTTGGGGTCCAAGATAGGGGACATAACTGACCAGAAAAATCCATATTTCCACAGATGTCTCCTTAATGTCTGGGAACAGACTGATCACAACAAGACCACGCAACTCTGGGGAACACTGGGAATTATGCTGGCAAAACGCAATATTGCCCAGAAATGGGGCTCCAGCCAAACTCCGACCCTCGCCCAGTGGTCACGAGACATGGACTCCACAATGGTGGTCGAAAAAACTGTCTATATTCACAGAGGCTGCCCCAAGAAATGGACCCGGGTGTGGGGTGTATGGAATGCTTATAGAGGAAATATATGTGAACCCCCAAGCGACACATCAGACTCAGACCTCAGTGACCCCGAATAGGCGAGATATCATTGGTCGATGCAAAGTGATGAATACTGTCTTGTGCAGCAAAAAGGAGCTCTCTGTTTTTCACCATGTCATGTATGTCCCGCGGCACTTTCACTGGACCTTTACTCTACTGAACCTGATGCAAATGTGTAATGTTTCATGTTTAAACTTCAATAAAAATATTGACAAAAAAAAGAATATCGACATCCTATCTACAACATGGTAAGTACAAAAATATCGAAAATTAAATATCGATGTCAAAAATATCGTTATTAAAAATATCGTTTTTCTTTTACTTTAAAAATATATGTAAAATAAACCAAATTATACTTAGAAATTAAATAAACATAATTAAATATATTGTATAATATTTAAAATGTATAATTAATATATATAATTTAATTAAACTTTAATTAAACATATACATATAATATATAATATATATACTTACTTAATAATTAATTTTACTAATAATTTCTGTAACGTATAAATTATTAAATGTTTTTAAAAATTACCAATACATCTATACACATAAAATAATAACATTAATAAATATTTAATAATTACATATAGCAAATAATAATCAATATTTTTAATGTGAATAATTGTTATTATTAATGATATATTACAATAGCAAAAATAATACAAAACATATGAAATATCAGACACAATAAAACTACTAGTCCAACTCCAACAAAAACAACAGTAAGGAAAATGTTGGATACCGTAGGGGTAAAAATTACTATTCCAACTCCAAAGAGTGCAACAGTAGGGAAAGCGTTGGATAGCGTAGGGTTAAAATTACTATTCCAACTCCAGAGAGTGCAATAGTAGGGAAAGCGTTGGATAGCGTAAAGGTAAAAATTACTATTCCAACTCCAGAGAGTGCAACAGTAGGGAAAGCGTTGGATAGCGTAGGGGTACAAATTACTATTCCCACTCCAGTAAGTGAAACAGTAGGTAAAGCGCTGGATAGCGTAGGGGTAAAAATTACTATTCCAACTCCAAAGAGTGCAACAGTAGGGAAAGCGTTGGATAGCGTAGGGGTACAAATTACTATTCCCACTCCAAAGAGTGCAACAGTAGGGAAAGCGTTGGATAGCGTAGGGGTAAAAATTACTATTCCAACTCCAGAGAGTGCAACAGTAGGGAAAGCGTTGGATAGCGTAGGGGTACAAATTACTATTCCCACTCCAGTAAGTGAAACAGTAGGGAAAGCGCTGGATAGCGTAGGGGTAAAAATTACTATTCCAACTCCAAAGAGTGCAACAGTAGGGAAAGCGTTGGATAGCGTAGGGGTAAAAATTACTATTCCAACTCCAGAGTGTGCAATTGTAGGGAAGCGTTGGATAGCGTAAGGGTAAAAATTACTATTCCCACTCCAGAGAGTGCAACAGTAGGGAAATTGTTGGATAGCGTAGGGAAAAGAATTACTATTCCAACTCCAGAGAGTGCAATAGTAGGGAAAACGTTGGATAGCGTAGGAGTAAAAATTACTGTTACCACTCCAGTGAGTCTAACAGTAGGGAAAGCGTTGGATAGCGTAGGGGTAAAAATTACTATTCCCACTCCAGAGAGTGCAACAGTAGTGAAAACGCTGGATAGCGTAGGGGTACAAATTACTATTCCCACTCCAGTAAGTGAAACAGTAGGAAAAGCGCTGGATAGCGTAGGGGTAAAAATTACTATTCCCACTCCAGTAAGTGAAACAGTAGGGAAAGCGCTGGATAGCGTAGGGGTAAAAATTACTATTCCAACTCCAGAGAGTGCAACAGTAGGAAAAGCGCTGGATAGCGTAAGGGTAAAAATTACTATTCCAACTCCAGAGAGTGCAACAGTAGGGAAAGCGTTGGATAGCGTAGGGGTACAAATTACTATTGCCACTCCAGTAAGTGAAACAGTAGGGAAAGCGCTGGATAGCGTAGGGGTAAAAAATACTATTCCAACTCCAAAGAGTGCAACAGTAGGGAAAGCGTTGGATAGCGTAGGGGTAAAAATTACTATTCCAACTCCAGAGAGTGCAATAGTAGGGAAAGCGTTGGATAGCGTAAGGGTAAAAATTACTATTCCCACTCCAGTGAGTCCAACAGAAGGGAAAGCGTTGGATAGCGTAGGAGTAAAAATTACTATTCCCACTCCAGAGAGTGCAACAGTAGTGAAAACGCTGGATAGCGTAGGGGTACAAATTACTATTCCCACTCCAGTAAGTGAAACAGTAGGGAAAGCGCTGGATAGCGTAGGGTTAAAAATTACTATTCCAACTCCAGTTATTAAAACAGTTGGGAAAGCACTGGATAGCATAGGGATTCTATAAACATAATAACCAATTAAATAATTAGTTATAAAAAAATAGCATATTAATAATTAATTTACAAAATATGTATTATTAAATACCAATTATTTAAAATAAATATTTATATAAATAACTTTAAATTACATCCCACACTATTCCCCCTTTAACACACAACACACTACACATACAAAATACACAATACATTTAAATATCAGTTTATCTATTATTTACAATTAATAATACATTCTTTATAATTAATATACTTATTATTTACAAATTTATACATATTAACTACCAAATTACAATTATTCACAAATTAATTATTAATTAACAATACATTAATTAGCAATAACAACAAATAACATGAAATAATAAATTATTTATATTTACTATATTTAACGTACTAATAACAATTAATTACCAATTAATAATTAATTAACAATTAATTATTATTTATTACAAATAAATAAAAATTATCAGTAATTATTTGAATTTAATTACATCCCACCCTATTCCCCTATAAACCCACAACCCACTACACATAAAAATTCACATAATTAATTTAATCATCAATTAATCACTTAATAAAATTAAATCACCAATTAATTAGTAATTAACAATTAATTAATTAACAATACCAATAAATAAATATTAATATTAAACTAATTATAACTTACATAATTAACCAATTAATAAAATTAATTAACAATTAATAATTAATTAACAATTAATTAATCAATTAGTATATTTAATTAACAATTAGTAATTAATTAACAATTAATTAATCATAAATACCAATTAAACAATACATATTAATTAATTAATTATAATTAAATTACTTCCCACCCTATTCCCCTATAAACCCACAACCCGCTCTGATACTAAAACGCTAAATTATATTTTAAATAATTATTAATCTCTAAACATTTATTTTTAAATGTATTAAAATACATTACAATCATCTTTAACATACAAATAAAATACATATTAAAATACATTACACTAATAAAATATCGATATTCTTGACATCGAAATTTTTGATTACGATAATACTTACATCTATATTAATGACTTCGATATTATTAACTTCGATAATACTTACCTTGGGGTCGATATTCTGTCCATCGATATTCTTGACTTCGATATTCTTTACCTACGATATTAACAACTCGATATACTTGTAGGTCGAAATTTAAAACTCGATATTTAGACTGCTCACCGTATTTTACATACTCGTATATATTCATGATTATTGCAAGATGGTAGAACTCTATCATCCTTTTACTTTCCTAGTGTTTCTAATCATTTATATCTGTTGCTGTCTAATGGTTGTTTTAGCACACCTATTTTACACAAGAATAACAACCGTTCAATAAATGCTTATTGAAAAACACCTAGACCGTTTATTCTGTGTATCTCTTTGAGACTACGTGAGCACGAGTGACTGAGCGAAAAGTAGTACACTGTTTCCACGGTCCTGGGGGATCAGGGTTGCCACGTTCAATAGTTGCCAAGAACTAGTCTCCTTGGTAAGAGGAGATTCTAGTGGCACCGTGAGCTAGCTGATACAGAAGGCCAACATACCCGGTGGGGTTGTTTAGAATCAGTCTGACACTAGTCTTCCAGTGTATGTTGTCCGAATTCTCAGATCCTCTATACATTTTTATTGTAACTACAGGACATGGCGCGGCGTTGGCTGGGTACTTATTTAACAGTCAAAACTGAGTAGTTCAGTCATGCTATTCTCAGAGACCCCTACTCACGTTTCCCCAGAGACGTCTGGAGTGGGAGGGTACAAAACTCCACCGCAGCTGAGCATGCAAAATCCTATTTATTGGCTGTTGGTTAGTCAAGCTTGAAGGACAGAGTGTTCCCAAATTGTGCAAAACACCTCATCTTAGTTCCCTTGGAGAAGCTCTTCTTCGCTAAAACAATGACTGAGGAAAAAGATAACATAGAAAAAGATCTACACCTCTGAGCAGGAGAAGATGCAAATGCAATTTACATTGCAGAAAATGTTAGGAATGCCGTCACCATAAAACTAAGTGCACATGGTTTAACCCCTTCGATGCTCATGACGGAGCGGTTCCGTCATGAGCATCGGTTGGGCTATGCTCATGACGGAATCGCTCCGTCATGAGCACAACCCCTGGGGGAAGCGCTGGCGCTCCCCCCCTGGGGCATCGATCTTGCCCCCACAGAGAGGGATGTCAGCGGGAGAGTTTCCGCTGCTGCCACCCTCAACTCCCCCCACGCTTCCCCATGACGTCAGCACGCACAGCGCGAGCTGACGTCATCAGGAAGCGCTGGGACGCCTGGAAGCCATTTGCTTCCAGGCGTCCCAAGCAGGAGGAGGTAGGTTTTGGTCTCCGGTGGAATCGGTGGCATCGGGGGAGAGGAAAGAGTATTTCCTCTCCCCTGATGTCTCAGTACAGGGCATTCCTGCAGCACGATCGCGCACAGCGCCGTGATCATGCTGCAGGAATGCCCCCACTAGGCACCAGGGATGCATTTTTGTTAAAAAGGAAGCGACCCCTTGGGCAAGGGTCGCTTCCTAAAGGGGGCAAATAATTTAAAGACTTTTCTGCCCCCCCTAGGGCCAGATCGCCTCGTTTTCTTGGCGTTTCTGGCCCCGGGGGGAGGGGGCAGAAAAGCCCACCAGAGCCAGGGAAAAACGGAAGCAACCCCTTGGGGAAGGGTCGCTTCCAGGCCCCTAATTTTAAAAAAAATGTGTACTCTGCGCCCCCTGGGGGCAAATTGGCTTGTGTATTTGACCTTTCTGCCCCCAGGGGGGGCAGAATATCCCACTAGACACCAGGGAGTCCTTTTATGATCTAAAGGAAGTGAACCCTTGGGCAAGGGTCGCTTCCTTAGGGGGCACATTTTCAAAAAGTCTTTTCTGCCCCCCGGGGACTGTTTGCCTTGGTTGTTTGGCATTTCTGGCCCGGGTGGGGGGGGGCAGAAAAGCCCACTAGAGCCAGGGACGTATTTGAAATTAAAATGGAAGCAACCCCTTGGGCAAGGGTCGCTCCCAGGGGGCAGATTTCTTTTATAAATTTGTTTTTTCTGCCCCTCCTGGGGACAGATCTGCCCCTTTTTTTGTGTGGCCTTTTTGCCCTAGGCGGGAGGGGGGGCAGAAAACCCTACTAGGCACCAGGGATTTATTTCTTTTGCAAGGGGGGCATATTTATGTCTGCTGTTATCTGCCCCGCCCTCAGACAAGCTAACCCGATCCCTTGGGCAAGTTCACCCCCATTTTTGCACAGCCCTATTAGAAGGCCCATCTGGCAGATTGACCCATTGGGTAGTGAAATAGTGTGTAATAATGTTAATTCTTTTATTTTTTGTGAATTGCAATTGTAATGCTTTTTTTCTCCCTTTTTGTTTTAGTTGAAAGCTTTTGCTCTTTAGACTGTTCCAGGTTGCGGTTTTGGTACTTTTGGTTCTGCTGTTTGTGTAGTTGCTTGTGTTTGGTAAGAGACTTCTTTTTTTGTACAATGTAAATGTTTTTCATTTCTCTGCATGAATGTTTTTTTTGCAAATGGTGTAAGAATTGCAGTATGTTTGGCTTCTGTTTTTTGAGTGTCAAAAACTTTACATTTGTGCTCAATGTGCATTTTGTTGTTTTGTGAGTAATTGGTCTTGTTTTTTTTCTTTCTAGTGGGATATCATTTTTGCTGTCTCTCTGCAGAGTAGGTGCTGGTGAGTGTAGCGGTCTCTTGCAAGTGAATCGTATAGTCTTTGTGATAAAGGCACACATTTTTTTTACTTACATTGGGCATATCAGCAACAACCGGCGATAATTATCGCTAAGCGCACCTAGCGCTAGGATAATTATCGCCGGCTAGCGTGGATTTGTATCGCTGAGATAGCGTGCTATTAGCAACGCTTATCTCAAAAGTGATAAAAATCCTAGCGCTAACTGCCTAACGTGAAATTATTGCTGGAAACCCAGCGATAATCTCACGAAATGTGGCGTTAGCTTGTTGATAGGGCCCCACAAACTTAGCCATGATATCCACCTTCCATAGGATATCATGGCTAAGTCAGTCCTGAAGCAGGCGTAAGGAAAGTAGTGATAACAGGGGTTATCGCTACTTTTCTTGCCGCTATGCTTCATGGCGTGGGGCTTGATGATAGGAGAAATGTCGCTTAGCGACATTTCTCCTGTCATGTCAGGAACGCCCACTTTGCATCTCATTAGAGATGCAAAGCTGGGCGTTAGGAATTCCTGCGCTAACGCAAGGTTTCACGCGTTAGCGCGAGCTTGCTAATTAGGCGATAAAATTATCGCCGCTTTTTGTCCGAAAACGGCCGCAAAAGCGGCGATAATTTTCTATCACCGCGTTGTAGATATGCCCCTTGTTTTGCACAGTGTTGGTTGTTGTTGACTTGTTTGTGCAGTTTCCTTTCTTAGTAAGGATATGCTTTTTGAGTCTTCCTCTGACCATGGTCCAGCGACTGATTCTGCGTCTGATGCAGAGGAGGCAGGGGACGATTCTGGCAGTGAGTTTTCTCTCCATATGGAATCATCAGATGATGAAGATACTCTTAGCGCGGATGAAGTGCCTGTGTTAGAGAAGGAGATTGATGTGCCGATAGTGCGGCAAGAGGCATCTGGGGCTGCAGGGCTTCCCGTTGGTGTTGTGCGGCAAGAGGCATCTGGGGCTGCAAGGCTTCCCGTTGGTGTTGTGCGGCAAGAGGCATCTGGGGCTGCAAGGCTTCCCGTTGGTGTAGTGAGGCAAGAGGCTTCTGGGGCTGCAAGGCTTCCCGCTGGTGTAATGCGGCAAGAGGCATCTGGGGCTGCAAGGCTTCCCGTTGAAAGCGCTGACCTCTGGGTTGCCCCAGGCATGGTGCAGCTGGCATTGCCAGACTTTACTGGTGTTCCAGGGTGTAGAGTGAATACTGAAAACATTTTGCCGAGATTTTTTTTCAGTTGTTTATGGATGATGTATTTTTGGCAGAGATTGTTGAGCAGACTAATTTGTATGCCGAACAGTTTTTGAGGGACAACAGTGCCAGTCTTAAGCCCCACTCTAGAGCTACCCGGTGGACTCCCACAAATCTGGATGAGATGAAGAAGTTCTTGGGTTTAACTTTTTTGATGGGCTTGCTAAGGAAGCCATCAATGTCTTCATATTGTCTACTAGTCCCTTGATGGCAACTGCTATATTTCCGACAGTCATAAGTCGTGATAGGTATTTGCTTCTGCTTCGGATGATGCATTTTGTCGATAATGGTTTAGCGTTGCCACGATTTCACCCTGATTGTGACCGTCTTTTCAAGATTCGGCCTGTCATTGATCACTTTGTTGATCGATTTTCTGAGATCTATGCTCCAGGGAAAGAAATAGCAGTGGATGAGTCTTTGGTGTTGTTCAAGGGCCTCTTGGTTTTTAGGCAATACATTCCTAGTAAGAGGGCACGCTATGGAATTTAGCTGTATATGCTGTGTGACAGTAGGACTGGATATGTCTCTAATTTCAGGGTGTACACCCGTAAGGAATCCAGGATTAACCCCCCTGGTTGTCCGTCCACTTTTGGAGTGACTGGGAAAATTGTGTGGGAACTTGGTAGAGGATTTTTTAACAAAGGCCACCATTTATATGTAGATAACTTCTACACTGGTGTGCGGTTGTTCAGGGAATTGGCCAAAGGTGACACTGTTGCTTGTGGCACAATCTGCTCTAACCATAAAGGTTTCCCAAAAGAACTTCTTTGTCAAAAGCTTGTGCGGGGACAGGAGATGTGTCTACATGCTGACTACCATCCATGATGAAAGCACTTCATCTGTGACTGTTTTGGGTCAGGTTGCTGAAGTGCGCAAACCTGTGTGCATTTTAGACTACAATAAGCACATGGGTGGTGTTGAAAGAGTAGATCAGAGGTTGGAACCTTACGCTGCTCTTCGTAAGGCTTACATTTGTATAAGAAGTTGGCTATCCATCTTTTCCACTTGGTAACCTTTAATGCTTTTGTTGTATTCCAGGATTCTTGTCCTGAGTCAAAGATGACTTTTGCTAAGTTTCAGGAGTCTGTAATAGGCAGCCTTGTTTTAGTGGAACAGGCAAGTGTTCGTAGAGTTGGATTGGTGGAGGATGTTGCTAGATTGAAAGATCGCCACTTTCCTGATCACATTCCTCCCACACCCTCAAAAGACTTTCCCAGTAGGAGATGTAGAGTCTGTTGGCGAAGAGGTATGCGGAAGGAGACTCGTATGTACTGCCCCAAGTGTCCTTCTAACCCTGGGCTGTGTGTGCCTGCTTGTTTTAGAATGTACCACACGCAAAATAATTTTTGGGAGCATCCATGAGTGGTAAAGTGAACTGCCTGGCCTCTATTGTTTAATATTTTTTGTTCAGTTTCAAGGTTGGCATTTGTGTAGTGTATTTAGTTTCAGATTTTGTGTTAGTACATTTGTATCTATTTGCAATTTGTTTGTGTTTTCTTATTTATATAAAAAAAAATCCTAAATGTGAAGGCGGTGTGCGTGGAGTGGCGCTTGTCTGGTGGTGTGCGTGGTCTGGCGCTTGGCTGGCGGTGTGCGTGGACTGGTGCTTGGCTGGTGGTGTGTTTGTACTGGCGCTAGGCTGGCGGTGTGTTTGGACTGGCGCTTGGCTAGCAGTGTGTGTGGACTGGCACTTGGCTGGCGGTGTGCGTGGACTGGTGCTTGGCTGGTGGTGTGCGTGGACTGGCGCTTGGCTGGTGGTGTGTTTGGATTGACGCTTGGCTGGCGGTGTGCGTGGACTGGCGCTTGGCTGGCAGTGTGTTTGTACTGGCGCTTGGCTGGTGGTGTGTTTGCACTGGCGCTTGGCTGGCGGTGTGCGTGGACTGGCGCTTGGCTGGCAGTGTGTGTAGACTGGCGCTTGGCTGGCAGTGTGCGTGGACTGGCGCTTGGCTGGTGGTGTGTTTGTACTAGCACTTGGCTGGCGTTGTGTTTGGACTGGCGCTTGGCTGGCAGTGTGTGTGGACTGGCGCTTCGCTGGCGGTGTGCATGGATTGGTGCTTGGCTGGTGGTGTGCGTGGACTGGCGCTTGGCTGGCGGTGTGTTAGGATTGGCGCTAGGCTGGCGGTGTGCGTGGACTGGCGCTTGGCTGGCAGTGTGTTTGTACTGGCGCTTGGCTGGCGGTGTGTTTGCACTGGCGCTTGGCTGGCAGGTTGCGTGGACTGGCGCTTGGCTGGTGGTGTGCGTGGACTGGCACTTGGCTGGCAGTGTGTGTGGACTGGTGCTCGGCTGGCGGTGTGTGAGTAGTGACTAGCTGCTGGTCACTACACACACTGCTAGCTAAACGTCACTCAACACAATCCGTGAGCTGATATGGTTGCTGTGTCATGTAAAAGTAATGGGCCCCTGAATGGCGCTGTCTGCTGATGTGAGTGTTGTAATGTGCGTGGCCCACGGCTGGCGTTGTGAATGGTTTTGTATGTGTCACACGTATGAAAGATGCATGAATGGCCTGTAAAGAGGTTGGTGCCATGTCGTGGCTTTACAGCTCACGAGCTGTGAGTCAATGGTTCAGTTTCTCATCCTTTCAATTAACATTGCATTTCATTTTTGTGAAATCTCTGGTTAATACAACTGTATATACTGAACCATCACACACCCTCGTGCCAAATCCAAACAGTATGTGTGTGTGCTTGAGGAATAGGTGGTTGTGCATAAAAATGTGTCTTTTCTGTTTTTGTCAAGCTGGATGTACCTTGTACTTTTTTGTGTGTAGGTTTTGTGCCTGGTGGTGTGAATGGTCTTGTGTGTATCATGTATGAAAGGTGTGTGAATGGCCTGTAAAGCGGTTGGTGCCTTGAAGTGGCTTTACAGCTCACGAGCTGCGAGTCACTAGTTCAGTTTTTTGTCCATTCAATTATTGACAGTGCATTTCATTTTTGTGACATCTCTTGTTAACCCCTTCGCTGCCAGGCCTTTTCCCCCTCCTGTGCCAAGCCTTTTTTTGGCTATTTGGGGTAGTGCGCGATGAGGCCCCTGTAACTTTTTGACCACATAAGGTATCCACGCCAAATTTGCGTCCTTTTCTTCCAACATCATGGGGATTCTAAAGGTACTCAGGGTTTCGTGGATTCCCCTGGAGGGGTCACAGAAATTAGCCAAAATACAGCATTTTTCGGAAAAATGGGAAAAGCGGGCTGCAAATGAAAGCATCTGGGTTTTTCCCTGCAAATGTTATCAAAAAAGGGTTTGTGGGTTTGAAATCACCATTTTCCCAGCTTTTCGGGGATACCAGACTTTTGTCAGAAACCCAACATTTTTTACACAGTTTTGGCATTTTTCTGGGACATAGCCTATTTTTGCTATTTTTTGTGCTTTTGACCTCCTTCCAGTTAATGGTAGAAATGGGTATAAAAGCAATAATGGATCCTGGAAAGCTAAACATTTTAGAGAAGTAGACAAAATTCTGAATTCGGCAAGGGGTCATTTGTGTAGATCCATCAAGGTTTCTTTATAGAAACTAACAGTTAAATATAGGATAAATTGAAAATTACTTGAAAAAAACGGCCTTTTGTGTCAACGTTTTCACCTGTAACTTCTTCTAATTCTGACAGCTCTTTGAAAGCAATATACCGTTATATCCGCTGGACATTACTGGTTGTGGGGATATATAGGACTTGTAGGTTCTCCAAGAACCCGACGAACCCAGAGCCAAAAACTGAGCAGCAACTTGTAATGGTTTTTTATTATGTACCGGGTATGTAGTAATTATTCTGTAAAAATGTGTACATGGAAAAATCGGTATGAAAGACACCTATGTATTTCTGAAATGGGAACAAAATATAGAGTTTAGAAACAGTAGATATTTGCACATTTCTGAAATTGGGAATACTCATAGTAGCATGTGAATTATCAGTCATTTTTTAGACTGACCTCTTTTTTCACAATATCTTTCATTCGGAAGGCAGAAATGCATCGAAAGTCAATAGATAATAACAGTTCCTTTACAAATCTGAATTACCCTAAGTCTCCCGATAAAAATGGTACCTCACTTGTGTGGGTAGGCATAGTGCCCGCGACAGGAAGCGGCGCAAAATGCAACGTGGTCACAACTTAATATCGTAGTGAAAAATTACCCTTTTTTGGCAAAGTGCCTAGCTCTAGTTTTTGAACCCTAGCTCTGCGGGCACCTTGGGAAACCTAGCAAACCTATACATTTTTGAAAACTAGACACCCAGGGGAATCCAGGATGGGGTGACTTGACTGCCTCCCACCAGGGTCTGTTACCCAGAATCCCTTGCAAACCTAAACAATTGTCCAAAAAAACACATTTTCCCCACATTTCTGCTGTGGAAAGTTCCGGAATCTGCCTGGATCCACAAATTTCCACCCACCCCGCGTTCCCCAAAGTCTTCCGAGAAAAACGGTATCTCATTTGTGTGGGTCTAACTAGTGCCCGCGACAGGAAACGGCGCAAAACGCAACGTGGTCACACCTCAATTTCGCTGTGAAAAATGACCCTTTTTTGGCACAATGTCTAGCTGTAGTTTTTGAACCCTAGCTCTGCGTGCACCTTGGGAAACCTAGCAAACCTATACATTTTTGAAAACTAGACACCCAGGGGAATCCAGGATGGGGTGACTTGACTGCCTCCCACCAGTGTCTGTTACCCAGAATCCCTTGCAATCCTAAAAAATTGTCAAAAAAAACACATTTTCCCCACATTTCTGTCGTGGAAAGTTCCGGAATCTGTGTGGATCCACAAATTTCCACCCACCCCGCGTTCCCCAAAGTCTTACGAGAAAAACGGTACCTCACTTGTGTGGGTCAGCCTAGTGCCCGCGACAGGAAACGGCGCAAAACGCAACATGGTCACACCTCAATTTTGCAGTGAAAAATGACCCTTTTTTGGCAAAATGTCTAGCTGTAGTTTTGAACCCTAGCTCTGCGGGCACCTTGGGAAACATAGCAAACCTATACATTTTTGAAAACTAGACACCCAGGGGAATCCAGGATGGGGTGACTTGACTGCCTCCCACCAGGGTCTGTTACCCAGAATCCCTTGCAAACCTAAAAAATTGTCCAAAAAACCACATTTTCCCTACATTTCTGTGGTGGAAAGTTCCGGAATCTCCGTGGATCCACAAATTTCCACCCACCCCGCGTTCCCCAAAGTCTTATGAGAAAAACGGTACCTCACTTCTGTGGGTTGGCCTAGTGCCCACGACAGGAAACGGCGCAAAACGCAACGTGGTCACACCTCAATTTCGCAGTGAAAAATGACCCTTTTTTGGCAAAATGTCTAGCTGTAGTTTTGGAACCCTAGCTCTGCGGGCACCTTGGGAAACCTAGCAAACCTATACATTTTTGAAAACTAGACACCCAGGGGAATCCAGGATGGGGTGACTTGACTGCCTCCCACCAGGGTCTGTTACCCAGAATCCCTTGCAAACCTAAAAAATTGTCAAAAAAACACATTTTCCCCACATTTCTGTCGTGGAAAGTTCCGGAATCTGCGTGGATCCACAAATTTCCACCCACCCCGCATTCCCCAAAGTCTTACGAGAAAAACTGTACCTCACTTGTGTGGGTCGGCCTAGTGCCCGCGACAGGAAACGGCGCAAAACGCAAGGTGTTGCGGAGGGTCGATCGGCAGTATACACTTCCAGGTCCGGAAGTGCAGGGCGGCGCTCTAGTGGTTGAGCTGCCCCACTCTCTTCTATTTAATCTGGGTTGGGGCGCGGACGCGCGCAGCGGCGCGACAAAGGCAAGCCCGTCTGTGCCCGTCCGCGCCCGAACGCCGCCAGGCGCCCCGACCTCTGCTTATTGACAGGTAACCTCACACATTTTTGGGGGAACAGATCCCCTCTTATAGTAATTTTCTGCTCATTTACAATATGACCAGTCTGAGATATACGAGGGAGGATTTATTAGAAATCAATACTCCCATCTTGGTACGCCCTGATTGTCATATAGTAAGCTCGGGGATAGCCTCAAGTATCCCCTATATAATTAGGCCTGAAAAGGCGGCCCCATTATGTACTGTAGAATCACAAAAACATCGGCAACTCAAGGCCGTTTACCTGAATGCTCGGTCCATTCCCAAGCATTCTATCGAATTATGGGCCCTGTTAGATCAAGAGGCCCCTGATATATGCCTGATCACGGAAACATGGCTTCATGATCATGCCTTGCCAGATATACATGTTGCGTTTCCTCCCCAATATACAATAATAAGAGCAGATAGGACTCAGACTAGGGGTGGGGGCCTATTACTAGCCATCTCGGATGACTTGGATCTGACTGTTCTGGAAGTTCTTGTTGAAAATTGCCTTGAAATCTGCATTTTTAAACTCAAAATCGGCCGACATGGAACTTGGAGGGGGCCTCTGGTGTATCGTCCACCTGGTCCCAAAGGTAATTTTACTGGAAAACTCCTGGAGCTTTTAGCACCGCACGTTCTGGCAGCAGATAATTTTCTTATGATTGGGGATTTTAATTACCATATTGATGTACATGGCAACCCTGACACCGAGGAATTGATCTCCACCATGAGAATTTTAGGCCTTACCCAAATGGTGCATGAATCTACTCACAAGGGCGGTCATACTCTGGACCTTCTTTTTACTAATCAGTCCGAAATAGTTGTTTCACCACCCGTCCCTTTATTATGGACTGATCATTGCCTCCTAAAATTTCTAATTCCCTATATGTCCAGAGAAAATAAGTCCCTGGAAACAGATTCCTCGTGGCGAAGATCCTGGCATAAAGTAACTCTGCCTCTTTTCCTAGAACATTTCCCCTGTGACTTAATAAGGTCTGACCAAAATGTAACTCAGACGCTGGATTCATTAGAGGTAGCAGTTTCAAATGTGCTGGACACTATAGCCCCGCTGAAGTTGGTAAAGACCAAGATAAGAAACGCTCCCTGGTTCACGGACCAGCTCAGAACAACTAAGACTATGTGTCGTACAGTGGAGCGTAAATGGCGTAAGAATAAACGTCCAGAGGACCTCACCAACTACAAAGAACTTCATCACAGGTATATTCTGGAAATCAGAACTGCAAAAAAATGGTTCCTTACTAACAGGATAAACAAGGCAGGCAATTCCACCAAGGAGCTTTATAAGGTCTTGAATTAATTTACCACTCCCAGGAATCCGCAGGCTGTTCCTGTTTCACCACATTGGGTGGACTCTCTCTCCAAATTTTTTGAAGAAAAAGTTTTAACCATCCACCATTCTTTTACGTCCATTATTAACAATCTGAACTTAGTCACTGCGTCCTCTGCTCCTATGATTCCTTCCCATTGTTTTGAGGAATTCACTGAGGTAGATCCTGGATCAGTCCTCAAGACTCTACTGAGGGTAAAATCTGGCTCCCCCACCGATTTGATTTCCTCTAAATTACTTGCAATGGTCGCTCCTGCATTGGTTGACAACATCACTGACCTATGTAACAAATCACTATCAGAAGCTGTTTTTCCCTCTAACTGGAAAACTGCCTGCGTGAAGCCTATTCTGAAAAAACCCACGGCCGACCCCAGCCTCCTCTCCAACTACCGTCTGATTTGTCTACTCCCGTATTTAGGGAAAGTATTGGAATCCCTTGCTAATCAGCAACTTGTCAGTTATTTGGAGAGTTATGAGTTATTGGAACCCTCACAATCAGGGTTTATAGACGCCCATAGCACAGAGACGGCACTGGTCGAGGTCACTGATAACATCAGACGGGCCCTGGATAGACAACAACCAGTTATCCTTGTACTCCTCGACCTGTCAGCCGCATTTGACACCATCTCCCATAGCGTTTTAATCCACCGGCTTGGGGAGATTGGTGTCAGCAGCACGGCTCTGAATTGGTTTAGAAGCTATCTCTCGGACCGCAGTACTACCGTTCAGTTGGGACTCAGTACTTCCTCCACTAGACCTGTCACTATGGGTGTTCCGCAGGGTTCCATTTTGAGCCCCACTCTTTTTAACCTTTATGTGGCCCCTTTGGCCCCAGTGATTAGAGCATACGGATTTGAGGTCATATCGTATGCCGATGACACTCAGATCATAGCCACGTTGGGCCCGGATCCAATGGAAACCATGACGCGCTACCAAAACTGCATGTCCCATGTTAACAAGTGGATGAAGCATAACCACCTGCAATGGAATGGTGCAAAATCCGAGATTATGCTCTTCGGGAAAGCGTCAGAACACTGGTCTTCAGAATGGTGGCCCTATGACCTCGGTGCTTGTCCCGTACCTAAGGAGGTAGTCCGTAACCTGGGTTTCTACATGGACAATAAACTGTCCATGAGGGCCCAGGTTAATCATGTGGTCAGTTCCTGTTTTGGAATTATGTGCACACTGCGGAGAGTCTTTAAGTGGATCCCCTTGGAAGCCAGAAAACCGTTGCTTCAGGGTTTGATTACCAACCGAATGGATTACGGAAATGCACTTCTGTTATCCATAAATGAGTCCTTTCTGAATAAGCTCCAAGTGTTACAAGATACTGCGGCCAAGTTGATTTTGAAACTCCCTCAATGAACCTCCTCTGCTTCATGTCTCAGAGCTCTGAACTGGCTCCCAGTGAAAAAACGCATTCTCTTTAAGGTTTTATGCCTTACTCATAAATACCTTTATGGAAATAAACCTCTGTACTGGTCGAGAAAACTCCACTGGTACAAGCCCCAGAGGGTATTGCGGTCAAGTGCCAAGTCTATGCTTACCCCTTTTAGAATTCATACCACCAGGCAGGGTGGTAGATCTTTTTCATACTTAGCCCCGTCTTCTTGGAACATGTTGCCGGCCGACTTGCGGTCCATCCCCGTTCTAGGGTGTTTTTGTAACAAATTTAAAACCTGGTTGTTTGACCAGTAATCTCGCTGTGTCTTTCCCTCTCTACTTCCAGCCGCTGCAAGCGCCATGAGACTCTTTGGAGTGATATGTTTGCGCTATAGAAGTGCTGATGACTTGATGACTTGACTTGACGTGGTCCCACCTCAATTTCGCAGTGAAAAATGACCCTTTTTTGGCAAAATGTCTAGCTGTAGTTTTGGAACCCTAGCTCTGCGGGCACCTTGGGAAACATAGCAAACCTATACATTTTTGAAAACTAGACGCCCAGGGGAATCCAGGATGGGGTGACTTGACTGCCTCCCACCAGGTTCTGTTACCCAAAATCCCTTGCAAACCTAACAAATTGTCCAAAAAAACACATTTTACCCACATTTCTGTGGTGGAAAGTTCTGGAATCTGCGTGGCTCCACAAATGTCCACCCACCTCGCGTTCCCCAAAGTCTTACAAGAAAAATGGTACCTCACTTGTGTGGGTCAGACTAGTGCCCGCGACAGGAAACGGCGCAAAACGCAACGTGGTCACACCTCAATTTCGCAGTGAAAAATGACCCTTTTTTGGCAAAATGTCTAGCTGTAGTTTTTGAACCCTAGCTCTGCGGGCACTTTGGGAAACCTAGCAAACCTATACATTTTTGAAAACTAGACACCCAGCGGAATCCAGGATGGGGTGACTTGACTGCCTCCCACCAGGGTCTGTTACCCAGAATCCCTTGCAATCCTAAAAAATTGTCAAAAAAAACACATTTTCCCCACATTGCTGTCGTGGAAGTTCCGGAATCTGTGTGGATCCACAAATTTCCACCCACCCCGCGTTCCCCAAAGTCTTACAAGAAAAACGGTACCTCACTTGTGTGGGTCGGCCTAGTGCCCGCGAAAGGAAACGGCGCAAAATGCAACGTGGTCTCACCTCAATTTCGCAGTGAAAAATGACCCTTTTTTGTCAAAATGTCTAGCTGTAGTTTTTGAACCCTAGCTCTGCGGGCACCTTGGGAAACCTAGCAAACCTATACATTTTTGAAAACTAGACACCCAGGGGAATCCAGGATGGGGTGACTTGACTGCCTCCCACCAGGGTCTGTTACCCAGAATCCCTTGCAAACCTAAAAAATTGTAAAAAAAACACATTTTCCCCACATTGCTGTCGTGGAAAGTTCCGGAATCTGCGTGGATCCTCAAATTTCCACCCACCCCGCGTTCCCCAAAGTCTTAAGAGAAAAACGGTACCTCACTTGTGTGGGTCGGCCTAGTGCCCGCGACAGGAAACGGCGCAAAACGCAACGTGGTCACACCTCAATTTCGCAGTGAAAAATGACCCTTTTTTGGCAAAATGTCTAGCTGTAGTTTTTGAACCCTAGCTCTGCGGGCACCTTGGGAAACCTAGCAAACCTACACATTTTTGAAGACTAGACACCCAGGGGAATCCAGGATGGGGTGACTTGACTGCCTCCCACCAGGGTCTGTTACCCAGAATCCCTTGCAAACCTAAACAATTGTAAAAAAAAAACACATTTTCCCCACATTTCTGTCGTGGAAAGTTCCGGAATCTACGTGGATCCACAAACTTCCACCCACCCCGCGTTCCCCAAAGTCTTACGAGAAAAACGGTACCTCACTTGTGTGGGTCGGCCTAGTGCCCGAGACAGGAAACGGCACAAAACGCAACATGGTCACACCTCAATTTCGCAGTGAAAAATGACCCTTTTTTGGCAAAATGTCTAGCTGTAGTTTTTGAACCCTAGCTCTGTGGGCACCTTGGGAAACCTAGCAAACCTATACATTTTTTAAAACTAGACACCCAGGGGAATCCAGGATGGGGTGACTTGACTGCCTCCCACCAGGGTCTTTTACCCAGAATTACTTGCAAACCTAAAAAATTGTCAAAAAACACATTTTCCCCACATTTCTGTGGTGGAAAGTTCCGGAATCTGCGTGGATCCACAAATTTCCACCCACCCCACGTTCCCCAAAGTCTTACGAGAAAAACGGTACCTCACTTGTGTGGGTCGGCCTAGTGCCCAAAACGCAGGCCGAATGTATGGGTTTGGTAGGTTTCCCAAGATGGCCACAGAGCACCGGGCCAAAAACCCAAGTGACCCCCCTTGCAAAACCAGGTGGTTTTGAGATAGGCAATTTTGATGTCGCCTCACTACGTTTTGGGCCCTTGCCTGTCGCGGGTACTTGGGCCTCCCACACAAGTGAGGCACCATTTTTACCGGGAGATCCGGGGGAACGCTGGGTGGTGGGAAATTTGTGTGAGCCCGGTGATGTCACAACTTTCCCACACAAAAATGTGTGAAAAATTTTATTTTTTCAGCTAAAATTGAGGTTTGCAGGGAATTCTGGATAAGGAAACGTTGGGGGATCCACGCAAGTCATACCTCCCTGGAAGCCCCCGGGTGTCTAGTTTTCAGAACTGTCTGGGCTTGGTAGGTTTCTGTAGTATCCTCAGGTCATGTTAATATGTTCCCTTCATCCTGTACCTAGCTGCTCAGCCAGTGTTAGTGTTCCGCGTAGAATGTTAGTGTGGGTGGAATGCTTGGATGCCTGTGTGGGACTGAGACAGTTGGGAAGATGGGCTGAGCAGTTAGGATGCTGCTCCTGGTGGGGTCTATTCTGGGGCCTATTGTGGAGCCTGATCTGGGCTTGTTCTGGGTTTACTACTTCTACACCTAAGATCTCAATAAACTTCATCTACTCCTACCTGGCCACGTCTACAGCATCTACTTGTTCATCCTGCACACGTGGGGCCAGCCCACTACAGTTTCCCTAGATGGCCGCCGAGCACCGGGCCGAAAACCCAGGTGACCCCCCTTGAAAAGCCAGGTGGTTTTGCGATAGGCAATTTTGATGTCACCTCACTACGTTGTGGGCTCTTGCCTGTCGCGGGTACTTGGGCCTCCCACACAAGTGAGGCACCATTTTTACCGGGAGACCCGGGGGAACGCTGGGTGGTGGGAAATTTGAGTGAGCCCGGTGATGCCACAACTTTTCCACACAAAAATGTGTGACAAATGTGATTTTTTCAGCTAAAATTGAGGTTTGCAGGGGATTCTGGGTAAGGAAACGTTGGGGGATCCACGCAAGCCATACCTCCCTGGAAGCCCCCGGGTGTCTAGTTTTCAGAAATGGATGGGTTTGGTAGGTTTCCCTAGATGGCCGCCGAGCACCGGGCCAAAAAGACAGTTGACCCCCTTGCAAAACCAGATCGTTTTGACATTATCAGTTTTTGGTTTCTACAGCGTGAGAATTTCAGCACAATATTGCAAGGAAAATGTGACAGACATTTTGAGGTTTGCAGGACATTGTGGATAAAATTACTTTTTGGAATTCACAAGAGAGACATCACCATGAACTCCC
The DNA here is from genome assembly GCF_964204655.1 of Triturus cristatus. Classification (NCBI taxonomy): domain Eukaryota; kingdom Metazoa; phylum Chordata; class Amphibia; order Caudata; family Salamandridae; genus Triturus; species Triturus cristatus. Next base: position 6,152,071 of record NC_140593.1, on the reverse strand, counting down.
GTGGGTTTACGACAATATCTACAGTTGGTGGGTTATTCTTACATGGGACATACACCTTGGCAGAGAAACTAAAAAGACAAAGATTCCTGCACAGCCATCTATTCCTCAAACACACACACATACTGGTTGGATTTGGCACGAGGGCGAGTGATGGTTCAGTATAATAAATTTTATTAACAAGAGATTTCACAAAAATGAAATGCACTGTCAATAATTAAATGGAGAAAAAACTGAAACAATGACTCGCATCTCGTGAGCTGTAAAGCCACGGCAAGGCACCAACCACTTTACAGGCCATTCACACACCTTTCATACGTGATACACACAAGACCATTTAAACCACCAGGCACAAAACCAACATATCACAACATTCACAAAAAGGGACAAGGTACACCCTGCTTCAGGAAGACAAAAAAAGACAAATATTACTGCACAGCCATCTAATCCTAAAGCGCACACACATACTGGTTGGATTTGGCACGAGGGTGAGTGATGGTTCAGTATATACAATTGTATTAGCAAGTGATTTCACAAAAATGAAAAGCACTATTACTGTTAATAATTGAAAGGACGAGTAACTGAACCATTGACTCACAGCTCGTGAGCTGTAAAGCCACGAAAAGGCACCAACCTCTTTACAGGCCATTCATACAACTTTCATACATGTGACACATACAAAACATTCACGCCGCCAGCCACGGGCCCATCACATTACAACACTCACACCAGCAGACAGCGCCATTCAAGGGCCCATCACTTCCACACGCCCACATTCCTGACACAGCAACTACACAAACTGATGGATTGCGTGGAGTGGCGCTCGACTAGCAGTGTGTGTAGTGACCAGCAGCAAATCACTACTCACACACCACCAGCCGAGCACCAGTCCACACACACCGCCAGCCAAGCGCCAGTGCACGCACACCGCCAGTCCACGCACACCGCCAGCCAAGTACCAGTCCACGCACACCGCTAGCCAAGCACCATTCCACACACACCTCCAAACAAGTGCCAGTCCACACACACCGCCATCACATTTATGATTTTTTTAGACAAAAATAAAAACACAAACAAATCGCAAATAGATACAAATCTACAAACACAAAATCAGAAACGAAATACATTGCACTAACGCCAACCTTGAAACAGAATCAAATTTTTCAAAGAATACAGACCAGGCAGTTCACTTTACCACTCATGAATGCTCCCAAAAATTCTTTTGCGTGTGGTACGCTCTAGAAGAAGAAGGGACACACAGCCCAGGTTTAGAAGGACAGTCGGGGCAGTACATACGAATCTCCTTCCGCGTACCTCTTCGCCAACAGAATCTACATCTCCTACAGGGAAAATCTTTTGAGGGTGTGGGAGGAATGAGATCAGGAAAGTGGCGATCTTTCAATCGAACCACATCCTCCACCACTCCAAATCTAGGAACACTTGCCTGTTCCACAACAACAAGGCTAGCTATCACAGAGTGCTGAAACTGAAGAAATGTCAAGTTTGACGCAGGAGAACACTCCTTGAACACAATAAAAGCATTGAAATTTGCTAATTCGAAGAAATGGATTGCCAACTTCTTATACCAAACATAAGCCTTCCGAATAGCAGAGTAAGGTTCCAACCTCTGATCTACTCTGTCAACATCACCCATGTGCTTATTGTAGTCTAGAACGCACACAGGTTTGCACACTTCAGCAACCTGACCCCAAACAGCTACAGGTGAAGTACTCTCATCATGGATGGTAGTCAGCATGTACACATCCCTCCTGTCCACAAATTTTACAGCTAGTAGTTCATCACTACGCAAGGAACTGCACTGCCCCCTCTGAAGTTTTTTGCAAACAAGCTCTTTCAGATAACCTTTACGGTTAGAGCGGATTGTGCCACATGCAAAAGTGTCCACTTTATAGAATTCCTTAAATAAATGCACAGCAGTATAGAAGTTATAAAGGTACAATGGTGGCCTCTGTTAAATAGTCTTCTTGCAAGATCCCACACAATTTTCTCTGAAACTCCAAAAGTGGACGGACAACCTGGGGGGTCAATAGTAGAATCTCTACCAGTGTACACACGGAAATTAAAAAAATATCCTGTCCTACTCTCAGACAACATATACAGCTTAATTCCATAGCGTGCCCTCTTGCTAGGGATGTACTGCCTAAAAACCAAACGGCCCTTGAACAAGACCAAAGACTCATCAATAGATATTTCTTTCCCTGGAGTATAGATCTCAGAAAATCGATCTACAAAGTGATCAAGAACGGGCCGAATCTTAAAAAGACGGTCACAGTCAGGGTGATCTCGTGGCAAAGCCATAGAATTATCAACAAAATGCAGCATACGTAGCAAAAGTAAATACCGATTACGAGTCATAACTGCAGGAAATATGGCAGTCGCCAACAAGGGGCTAGTAGACCAATATGAAGCCAAGGTTGGCTTCCTTACCACACCCATCAATAAAGTCAAACCCAAAAACTTCTTAATCTCTTCCAGATATGTGGGAGTCCACCGGGTAGCTCTAGACTGGGGCCTAAGTTTGTCGCTGTTGTCCCTCAAAAACTGTTCAGCATACAAATTCGTCTGCTCAACAATCTCACCCAAAAATACATCATCCATAAACAACTGAAAAAACTGTATAGGCAAAAAGTGTTCACAATCCACTGTAAACCCTGCATCACCGCTAAAGGCAGGCAACACCGGCTGCACCATGTTTGGATCAACCCAAAGTCCAGCACTTCCAGTAGGAAGCCCAGCAGCCTCAGACTGCAATCCAGATGCCTCTTGCACCCTCGGCACAGCAGTTTCCTCCTCTAAGACAGGCACTTCATCCGCACTGAGAGTTGCTTCATCCACACCAAGAGTACCTTCATCTGCACTGAGAGTACCTTCATCATCCGATGATTCCATGTGGAGAGAAAACTCACAGCCAGAATCTTCCCCTCCCTCCTCTCCCTCAGACGCACGGTCAGTCTCATAATCATGATCAGAGGAAGATTCAAGAAGCATACCGACCACCTGTTGAGCAGTCATTCTACGGCTAGCCATAATGCTTACTAAAAAAGGTAACTTGTCAAACAAGTCAACAACAACAGACACTTTGTAAAATAAGTAATAAACAAAAAGCACCTTTATCAAAAACACATATATACTCCAAAACAATACCACTCACTTGCCAGAGGCAGCTAAACTACTCACCACCACCTACTCTGCACAGACACAGTATGGATCAACAATATCCCACTAAAAAAGAAAGAGAAAAGAAATTACACATAAGACTATGCAAAACACATCGCAAAGAATTTCATGCTCAAACCACTAACTAAATATGCCGCCATTAGGACATCACTTACAAAAAAATTCATTCAAACATTACAATATTACTCATTTGGAGTAAATAGAACAACAACAAAATTCTTACCAAAACAATGCAACTACACAAAACTGCAGAACAACCATTGTCGAAACCGGAAACAGGAATCAAAAGATTTAGGCTAGAATAAAAAGGAGAAAAAAACATTAATGTCACATATGCATATAATGGTCTAGACCATCAAGTACTGCGCAAAATTTATAGCTTGACCCTCCCACTTTCAAGAAGGAAAGATCGATGGCCCAATCCTTTACAGGCAACGCAGCGAGAATCTGGAACTCAGCCTCAGCTCCGGACCACCCCCTCTTCCCAGTCCTTCAAAACTGACCTCAAAGTTCTCCTCCTACAAAGACACTTCCAAACTTAATTCACGCCCTCTCTATTGTCTGAAGGAAGTCTTTACATTATAGGAAATTCTGTTCTCCATGACTATAGAAGTGCCTTCCCAGTGTGTTCCTGTGTTTTGAGTGTCTGCCATTTATTGCACTTTTATACCTCTACTTGTACTTTGTACTCTTTTGTAACTTGCACACATGTCACTTTTCCTCTTGTAACCTATTGTTTGCTACCTCTTGTATTTTGTTTGCTTTTGATACATGCACAATTACCACCATTGCCTCATGTAACGTAACGTTTGCTCTTGTTTTCTGAGTGTCTGCCATTTATTGCAGTATTTTACCTCTACTTGTATTTTGTAGTCTTTTGTAACATGCACACATCACTTTTTCCTCTTGTAACGTATCTTCTGCTACCTCTTTGATTTTGTTTGCACTTTAAAATATTTTAAAAATAATGTGGCCATAAGGGGAGCGACCCGTGACTAAGGCGCCGCTCCCACAAACAACCCCAAACCTAAAAAACGAAAAAGAATCTGGCGCTAGTGGCCATTCCTGCTGCACGATCGTGCAGCAGGAATGCATAAAAGAGACATTGGGGGCAGAGGCGTAGCTAGAGCTTGTGGCGCCCGGGGCTATCTCTCAGATTGCCGCCCCTGGGGAGGGGGGGTTGCTGGGGAAAAAAGACAGCGACCACTTGAAAGAGGTCCGAGAGACACGTAGTATCGCCGCTAATAGTTACCTCGATCATGCAAGTTACATGCACATACATGACACGGTCCAAGGCTACACAGTTGAATACACAGGTGACTGGCAGTACAAAAGAGAACACACAGACTGCATGATCTATCTGGGGGCTCAGAAAAACCACATGTGACATCCATCAGAGAGCTGCGTGAATAATTACCTGGTAATCCCCTCAGCACAATGCAAACATGCACATACATGACACTGTTCAGGGATCTATCATCTACAGCGGACATTAAATGACCATTCATCATGGTCCCCCCGTTAAAGCAGTGCACTTTGTGATCTGCATGGTACATGTTCTTTGCATCGGGCACATTAACCCTCTGTGCTACCTTTCCAGGAGTCAACCCTTCCACTAGACAAAACTCCATCTCTCTCTAGGAAGAACATTAATCACCAAAGTTATCATTACATTTTTATTGTTTCTGAAAATTGCTGGAGGCCAGGAAGGAGGCAGCAATTTTTTTCAAACCATAATATACTTGCAAACACTACGCACCCACCCAAAATAGGTACCCAGTGAGGTCACACCGTTCGCATCGCCCTAATCTGCTCAAGGTTCATGTGACCTCAGTGACAGAGTCACAGCGACTGGATCACTGTTGCTCTAGGGTGTGCTGCTTTGTAGGCCTGCCCGCAAGACTGGAGATGGATTGTGGTGGACAGGCCTTCAAGGTTAACCCACAATAGACACCACTAGGGTACACCTGCTTGTGCTAAGACATCAAGCCTTCTAAGGTCTAGTGGGGCCTTCTACGGTCTAGCATGGGAACGTGCTCCCTCAGTAGAGTGGTCTGGTGGACTGGTCATGAAGGCTGAACCTGGTTCCCCAGTTCCAAAATCGACAGCTCTGGCCATAGTGCCACATCCTCTCCCCCACTGAACACCATCCTTCCCCACTGAGAGACACTCGCACTGCCTTCAGCTACAAACTAATTGTGCCCGCTATAAACACTTGGGTGTGGCTCAAAACAAATTATGCACTTGATAAGAGTAATATGCTGCCTAAAAAAAAGTAAAAGCAACCACTCATAGGGAATGCAAGATTAAGTAAAGCATGTGAAATGTAAGCAGAAACAACATGGTAACCTTAACGATCTCTCACTCACTATTCAGAAATCAGCGAGTGGTTTCACCTGAAAAGTTATGGACATGACTAGAGGGCCCTGAAGGGAACAGTTTCAATGTCCATTGCTTATATCCTTACAAAACGTAAGCAGTATGGTATAAAAAGACCACATCCATAAACACAGAGCCATGGTAAACATTGTGATTTCCAATCCAACCAACAACCAGGTATTGCAGTACCTCCAGGAATGGTACACTCTCCCAACCTGGGAACAACAATGCTGCTCAAAGAAAGAAGAGAAAATGAAAGTAGCGCTTCACTGGCAAACTCTGTGATGCTGGTGTATTTGGATGTAAATAAAATAAATCTGGCCACTTTGCAACCCCTCTGTCTTGCTTTATTTAGTGAAGGGACCTGCTGTATCGCTCCCCCCCCACCTCCCTTTCCCACGCTAGCAGCACCCCTCAGAGAGAAAACGAGAGAAAAAGGGCATCTCTCGCAAGCGTGTGTTTCTTTTTTGGATCCATTTCACATGGAAGCAACTGCAATTAGCACGAACCAAGCGCACGAACCAAGCGGAGCCTTAAATAAAACATTTCTCCTCCCCCCAACATTGTGCCCCCACCCTACCTAACCCACCGATCGCAAAATACCCCCCTCCCCAGCCCCAAAACTCACCTTTCCTCTCCGACGCGCAGGAAGCAAATGGCTTCCTGCGCCTCGGAGAACAAATGGGAAACCTCCATGACGTCAGCCCAGCTCGCGCGCTGACGTCATTGATGACGCGTGGGTGGGTTGGCGGGGGGAGGCAGGGGAAGGTCTTCCCCTGCCTTCCCAGTAAAAAAAAAAAAAGATCGACCACTCACGGGGGGAGCGCCAGCGCTTCCCCCGTGGGTGGGTGTCATGACGTGCTGGACACGTCATGGGCACAGCGCGACTGTGCTCCATGACGTGTCCAGCACGTCATGGGCACACAAGGGGTTAATAAAATTGTATATACTGAACCATCACTCGCCCTCGTGCCAAATCCAACCAGTGTGTGTGTGTGTGTGTGCTTGAGGAATAGGTGGTTGTGCTTAAAAATTAGTCTTTTCTGTTTTTGTCAAGCAGGGTGTACCTTGTCCTTTTGTGAATGTTGTAATGTGTTGGTTTTGTGCCTGGTGGTGTGAATGACCAGTGAGGTATGGCTTGCGTGGCTCCCCATCATTCCCCTACCCAGAATCCCCTGCAAACCTCAAATTTTGACCAAAAATTCACTTTTTTCTCACATTTCTGTGTGGGAAAGTTCTGTAATCTTCATGGATCCACACATTTCCTCCCACCCAGCCTTCCCCCAGGTCTCCCGATTAAAATTTGTATTTTATCTAGAGACCTGGGGGAACGCTGGGTGGGAGGAAATTTGTGGATCCACGCAGATTCCAGAACGTTCCACCACAGAAATGTGGGGAAAATGTGGTATTTTTGACAATTTTTTAGGTTTGCAAGGGATTCTGGGTAACAAAACCTGATGGGAGTCAGTCAAGTCACCCCATCCTGGATTCCCCTGGGTGTCTAGTTTTAAAAAATGTATAGGTTTGCTAGGTTTCCCTAGGTGCCGGCAGATATATGGCTAAAAAACGACAGGTAGGCACTTTGCCAAAAAAGGGTAATTTTTCACTGCGAATTTGAGGTGTGACCACGTTGCGTTTTACGCCGTTTCCTGTCGTGGGCACTAGGCCGACCCACACAAGTGAGGTACCATTTTTCTTGGAGCACTTTGGGGAACGCGGGGTGGGTGCAAATTTGTGGATCGATGCAGATTCCAGAACTTTCCACCACAGAAATGTGGGGAAAATGTGTTTTTTTGGACAATTTTTTAGATTTACAAGGGATTCTGGGTAACAGAACCTGGTGGGAGGCAGTCAAGTCACCCCATCCTGAATTCCCCTCGGTGTCTAGTTTTAAAAAATGTATAGGTTTGCTAGGTTTCCTGTTAGACCTGGCACCTTGGCGTGAGTCTCCCTTCCATTTTTTGTCGCTGTGCCTCATATGTTTTGCTGGTGTTAGCTGCTCAGAGCACTGTGCCACTGCCAACCAGTGCTACAGTGCAAGTGCTCCCTATTTAAAATGTATATGTTGGTTGGATTCCATGATTGGCTTATTTGGTTTACTGTCAGACCCCAGTACAGTGCACCAGGAGTGCCAGGGCTTGTAAATACAAATGCTGCTGGTGGGCTTGCAGCACTGGTTGTGCCACCCACAGAAGCGGCCTGGTAAAATGTATCTAGGGTCTGCCATTGCAGAACCTGCGTGCAGTCTGGTACTGTCATGCTGACTGGGCAAGTGCACACACTTGCCAGTCCCTAAACCTTCCCTTAACTTCATATCAGTCACCCCTATGGTAGGCCCAAGGGCAGGGTGCATTGTAAGCATAAGGTAGGACAAGCCCTGATGTGTGTGGCATGTCCTAATAGTGAATTACAGCCATTTTCGTTTTTCACTATTGTAAGGCTACCTGTTCTCCATAGGCCAGAATGGGCTGTCAGAATTGTTACATTCTATGATCCTAACAGACCCAGGGAACATGGTAGAAATTCGAGTTTAGTATGCCTGAACTCAGAATGATAAAATACATCTTTTAGTAAAATTTATTTTAATATTCTGTGTTTGCAAATACCACTTTTAGAAAGTTTGGTATTTGCTTGCCTGACCATTCCAGCCCGCCTCTGCTATGATGTGTATCTGCCTGTCTGGTTGTGTGAGTGACAGGGCTGGGGAAAGCCAGAGGGGCAGGGCTAGGCAGCCTGGTGGTGAATAGGAAGATTGGCAGTCAGATGGGTGGGAGGAGTACACCTGGGCTCTGAATAGGGTTGTGCTCTGCTACCACAATGCTGGCTCCACCTCCTGCGGAGCGGCTGATGTCTCTGCCCTGCACCCTGAATAGAAAGGCAGAGTCATGTCAACAGAGTGCTCAAGAACTGGTTTGGACTGGGCAAAGGCCCCTCTACCCCAGAGGAACAAAGGAATTAGGGGTATAAGTATTGGGACCCTGCTCCCAAGAAATTAGATCCTGCTGAACAAGACAAACCTCTGCCAGAGGAGAAGGAACTGGAAAAGCTGTAGGAGGAGTAACTGTCCCTGACCTGGGGGATTGGCCTTCAGTGGTTGCCTTGCTGCTGAAGGAGAGGAGAAAAGACTACAAAGACTTTTGCTTCAACTTGTGCTTTGAAAAAGATCTCCAAGGGCTTGAACTGAGCTTGCCCCCTGAACGAAGTCCCAGGACCAGTGGACTTCACCCTCCAGCTCCCCAAAATCTTTTGGAAGTGCCTGCTGCTGTTGTTGGGCCTTCTGAGGGACTGCGTGTCGCAAGGAGCTGGAAGCGCGATGCAAGGCAGAGAAGCGTGCCGCCGTCGGAGCCGCTGTCGTCGCATCTCGCAGAGAGTGTCGCCGCTGCAGAATCGCATCGAGCGGAAGCGTCTCGCATCAACCGGAAGTGTCTCGCAACGCCGAAGAAGCGTGTCGCCATCGCAGCCATCGTAGTTGTCGCATTGCACCGCATCGAGAGGAGAGTCTCGCATCGAGGAGGAAGCGTGTCGCCATCGCAGCATCGTAGTTGTCGCATTGCACCGCATCCAGAAAAGCGCCTCGCATCCACGGAGAAGCATGCCGCCGTCGGAGCCGCTGTCATCGCATCCCACAACCGGGGTGTCACCGCAGCAGCATCGCATTGAGCGGAAGCGTCTCGCAACGTCGGAGAAGAGTGCCGCTGCCAAGGCCGGTGTCGTCGCATCTCGTCAAGAGTGCCGCCGCTGTAGCTGACGCATCGAGTCGAGCCTTCTAGCAACATCGGAGAAGCGTGAAGCATCTGGAAGATCCCGTCTTTATTTCTTTTGCACCAAGAACTTCCACGCAACTGCATCGCTGCAACACTTTCATTGCCCTGCGTGTCGCATCTAAAGGTACATTGTCTTAAAGTGTCGCATCCAAGAACTTAAGAGGATCTAAGTAATTTTCTACCAACTAAGCAACCGTATTGTGTATTTTTAATAGTTTAATGGTCTTTTGATAATCCTATATAAAGAGTTCTTATTTTTAATATAAAACCTGTGTGGTGTCCATTTGTAGTGTTGTCACTTGGTTAGTGTATGTGTTCACAAATGCTTAACCTATAACGCCCTGAGATAAGCCTTGTCTGCTCGCGCCAAGCTACCTAGAGGGTGAGCAGGGGTTATTTGAGGAGTGTACCCCCTTATCCTGACTAGAGGAAAGGTTCCTTGATTGTCACAAGTACCTACCTGCGCCAACCAGAGAACCCGGATTCTAACATTGGTGGTCAGCGGTGAGGATTCTGGACTTGCATTTGTGACTCATGTACAGTGATTGGTGAACACTACTTAGTGAGTGCAGACCTTAAACGCAACCAATGCTTGTTGGTAGATTTCTTTTTGGTACTTTCTATTTTTGAGTACTGCCAAGCTTAACCATGGTGGAGAAAGCAGCATCCGTAGTCTCTGTGAATGCTGAGTTAGCATGAGAAGAAGAGAGATTAGACAGTTACACTGCAAAGCAGCTAAAGTTTTTCTGCAAGAAATTCAAGGTTTCTACTACTGGATGCAAAGGCAAGCCAGAGTTCTACAAGGCGCTGAGGGCCTGGGTAGAAGCAAGGAATATCACTGATGATAATGATGCAGATGAGCAGCTGGATGGGCCAGTGGGCTCAAGAGGAAGGAGAAGCCCTTCCCCTGCAAGTAGCAGTGTCTCTGGTAAAAGTTTATCCCCAGACGAGTTGGCAGACAGGGAGAGAAAAAGAGCTCATGAAGTAGAGATGGCCAAACTGAATGGACAACTGGCAATGGAACAAAAAAGGCTTTAAATAGAAGAAAAGAAAATGCAGATGGAGCATGAGATGAAAATGAGGGAGCTGGAGTTGAAAGTCCAGGGCTTGGGAAGCACTCCCTCTGGTGGCAGCACACCCCCAGTGCAGGTAGAGCCCAGGGTGTACATACCCAAGGATGTAGTGAAGGAATTCTTTAAAAATGATGACATAGGGCAGTGGTTTAGAGCCTACGAAGTAGTCATGTCCTCCCACCGGGTCCCTGAGAAGGATTGGGGAGCGGGGTTGTGGGGGCGGTTCTTGAGTGAGGGGCGGGACACACTGCTAGATTTGCCATCAGATGTGTATAACTCTTACCCCCATATGAAGGATGCTTTAATGGTTAGGTATGGGTTAACTCCTGAAATGTATAGACAGAGGTTCAGGGGTTGCACTAAGATTCCCAATAGTACGTATGTCGAGTATGTGACTTTTTTTGCAGAGCACTGGATGGTTGGGTGAAGGGTAGCGAAGTTAATGATTTTCAAGGGCTTCTTGATTTAATGGCTTGGGAGCACTTGTCTGGTAATTGTTTCCCTGAGCTACGCCAGCACCTGATTGATAGTAAGCTGACTAACCCTAGGAAGCTTGCTGAGGAGGCGGACCGCTGGGTCAGTACCAGGGTCCACAAGGGTCAAGTGGGAGATTCCGCCAAGGGTGGGCAGGGTCCCCAGCAGAAGAGTGGGGGGGGGACAAGAGTAAACAGAGGGAGTTCCAGAAGAGGCCCCAAAGTAATCCCCAAGGGAACCAAGGGAAAGGTTCTCAGCCTCCCCCACCACAGAAACCGCAAGGGGCCCCGACAGGTACACCTGTTCAGAAGGGGCCCATCAGATGTTACAAGTGTGGTAACTTAGGGCATTTTGCATCTGATGTGAAGTGTCCTTCCTATGTTAAACCAGCACCCACTGGTGCTCCATCCCGTCAGGTGACTAGTGTAGCCCTGGGGGAGGAGATGGGTGTCCAAGGTGGGTGGGGTTCCACAGAGATGTCCATTGTCTCATTAGGAGACTGTGAAGTGGTCCCCCAAACCCAGCTGCCTGAGAACACTAAGAAATACAGGCAGTGGGTGACCATAAATGGCCATAGGGTTGAAGCTCTCAGAGACATAGGGGCCAGTGTGACGGCTGTCAAGCGCCACCTGGTGTCTCAGGAGCAGGTGGTCCCAGGAGCATTCTATCCGGTTGTTGCCGCCGACAACACTGAGAGTCACTGCCCAGTGGCTCAGGTTCCCTTTCAGTGGGGGGGGGGGGTCTCTGGTACTCTTCAGGTAGCTGTGAGGCCCGCCATGCCTGTAACTGTCTGTTAGGAAACGATCTGGAGAGCTCACCTTGGGCTAAGGTGGAGCGGAGTGCTCACCTGGAGATGTTGGGTATGCCAGATTGGGCGTGTGTCACCACACGGTCCATGGCAGCGAGAAAAGGTGCTCAAGAGGTCCTGGAGCCTGAGAGGGAGGCCCAGGGACCGGCTTTAAAGAGAAGGAGCAGGGGGCGCGGGAAACCGGCCCCTGAAGTTCCCACGGTCCAGGAGGGAGAAGACCTTGAGGGGGACACCCTGGAGTCTACAGGGGAACAGATAGCTGAACTGGGAGACCTGCCTGAGCTGATCCATTGGATCTTAGCGCGGCCTTCGACACAGTTAATCACCAGCTTCTGATTGATAGACTGAGGGAGTCCGGGGTTTCGGGAGCCCTTCTTAAATGGCTTGAGTCATTCCTTAAAGATAGATCTTTTCAAGTCATTGAGGACAATTTCATTTCGGCCAGAATGCCGGCGCACTGTGGGGTTCCTCAGGGTTCTTCCCTAAGCCCCATGCTTTTCAATGTGTATATGCGACCTTTGGCAGAAGTGGTTAAGCCTTTTGGGGTCAAGATTGACTCATATGTAGACGATACACAGTTAATTGTGTCCCTTAATCAGCTGAATGATAATCAGTTCTGCCTGGCCAGCTGCCTGGAGAAAGTGTCCGCTTGGATGGATAGCTCCTTTCTAAAATTAAATGCTGCAAAAACTGAATTGATGTTTCTGGGAAAACCCACTAACATAAACCCTGGTGCTTTTTGGCCTAAATGCCTAGGTACTATGCCCTCACCCAAAGAACATATAAAGAGCCTTAGGGTGTGGATTGATCGCAAATTAGAGTTCAAGGAGCAGGCACGTAAGGTAGCTGCTACCTGCTTCGGAATCCTCAAAATGATCAGGAAAATCCTACCATTGCTCCCTTTTAGTGCAGGAAAACTGCTGGTACAGGCCATGGTTTTATCCCGGCTCGACTACGCCAATGTGCTCTACCTTGGCTCCTCGGGCGCCACTATTAAAAAGCTTAAAGTGGTGCAAAATTGTGCCACATGCTCCCTCATGCAGGCCCCTTACCAAGCTTTGGCAAAGCCTTTGCTTATCTCTCTGCACTGGTTGCCAATGGCAGAGTGAATCCAGTTCAAGGCCATGTGCATCGCTCACAGGGTTTTGCCCTCCACTGCACCTCAAACTCTGAGGGCTATCATCACCCCCTATGTTCCAAATAGATCTCTACGATCAGGAAAGAAATGCCATGCGACAGTTCGTAGAGTTAATCGAGTACGAAGTGGTGGTAGGATGTTCTCTATTATATCTTCGGAAAGCTGAAATCAGCTTCCAGATCATGTTCGTCTCGAGACGAATCACCTTTCCTTTCGCAAATCGCTGAAAACTCTACTGTTCCCCTAATTCTCCTTACGGTTGGTGATTGGTTCTGTCATTAACGCTGGGAGGCTTTGGTAGCCATGCACTTTACAAATACCTATTCATTCATTCATTTACATTGCAGAGGGAGATACATCACCTGTTCAACACCCTGTCCCACTCTTCAATGATGAAGCAGGAAGAAGACATCACCATCGACCAGGACACCCTCCAAGAGCAGCTTGATTCTATTGGCATCCCATTTCCGGAAGCAGGGACATCCAGCAGCATCGGGGTTGCTCCACCAGCAGCACAAAACCCCCAGCAGGCAGCACCTACCACCACAGCTGTCTCCCAGGACTTTGAGGACCCACTGTTAACATTTCAACGTAGTGCGGTAGAAATCCAGCGTGAGATAGCTGGTCAGGTGCGGGTGGGTTTGGACAGCCTGGCAGCCAAACTGGGTGGGATCCGTGGGTGACTCAGTCCCCTTAGGGACCACCTAGAGTCCATCAGAGGCACCCACAGTCTTCTCCATGCTCTCCAGCATTCCATGGCTGACATCGCTGTAGTACTTACTCAGATACAGAACAACTGTCCAGTCAAAGTGGCTCCAGTGATGTCACCAAGGAGCTGCGTAAAGTGCGGAAGATCATGGAGAGTGTTGGACTTGGCCCTTCTTGCAGGGTCAGCCCTAAACTTTTTGCCTTACTCCTGTATTTTTTCTGACCTGGTGTTGGCTGTTTTATGACTCTGGGCACCTTGCTACTGCTGACCAGTGCTAAGGTGCATATGCTCTCCCTATGGTAAAATGTATTATGTGAATTGACTTCCATGTTTGGCTTATTTGGTTTACTATCAGTCCCAAGTAGAGCGCACCAGGGGTGCCAAGGGCTTGTATATCCAAATGCTGCTAGTGGGCTTGCAGCACTGGTTGTGCCACCCACAGAAGCAGCCTGGTAAAATGTGTCTAAGGTCTGCCATTGCAGAACCTGCATGCAGTCTGGTACTGTCATGCTGACTGGGCAAGTGTCCCCACTTGCCAGTGGCTAAACCTTCCCTTACCTTCATGTTAGTCACCCCTAAGGTAGGCCCCAGGGCAGGGTGCATTGTAAGGATAAGGTAGGACATGCCCTGAAGTGTGTGGCATGTCCTAATAGTGAATTACAGCCATTTTCGTTTTTCACTATTGTAAGGCTACCTGTTCCCATAGGCCAGAATGGGCTGCTAGATTATAACACTCTATAATCCTAGCAGGCTCAGGAAGCATGGTAGAAATTCATGTTTAGTATGCCTGAACTCAGAATAATAAAATACATCTTTTAGTAAAGGTTATTTTAATATCCTGGGTTTGCAAATGCTACTTTTAGAAAGTTAGCCTTTGCGCGCCTAACCATTTCAGTCCGCCTCTGGAGGGGAGGGCTATCTTTTTTGTGTGTAGCTTGAGTGACAGGGCTGGGAAGTTCCAGGAGACAGGCTGGGGCTGCCAGGTGGTGAATAGAGAGATTACACCAGGATGGGTGGGAGGAGTGCACCTTGACTCTGAATAGGGCAGTGCTATGCCACCACAATGCTGGCTCCACCCCCTGGGGAGCGTCTGATGTCTCTGCCCTGCCTGCTGAAAGAAGAAGCCAGAGTCCCAACAACAAAGTGTTCCTCACTGAAAAGAACTGGACTGGGATTATGCAAAGGCCCCCCTGGCCTGTAAAGACAAAAGAAACTTTGTATAAATGTAGGAGCCCTGCTCCTAAGAAATCAGATCCTGATTGAACCACGAAGACACTCTGCCTGACTAGAAGGACCTGGAAGAAGCTGAAGGAGGAGTAACTTTCCCTGACCTGGGGGATTGGCCTGCAGTTGGTGCCTTGCTGAGAAAGGAGAGGAAAAGACTGAAAGAGACTTTGCACTTTGTTTTTCAACTATCTCCAAGGGCTTGGAAGAAGAGCTTGCCCCCTGAACTGAGTCCCAGGACCATTGGACTCATCTGCCTTCAAAAATTGAGTTGCCTGGATGATCTGTGCTTGTTTCCCGCTGGATTTGGCCCCAGTACACCTCGTACCACATCCGCCGCGAAGCCGTGTCTTTGCCGCCCGGCACCGTGCGTCTACGCTGATCCAAAAGCGTTAGAACGCACCGTAACCCTCCCGGCCGCATTGCACCTAACCTTCCCCGCCGATTCGAGACGTACATCACTGGCTGCCGAACCCTGTACGCCGGACCCAAGTTCCATCGACCCGCAGGTACAGTCCGTACACTGCTAACGGACTGCACCGTGCCGTACTCAGCCGAGGAGCCGCAGTACGCTGATCCTCCCCGTACGCTGTACGGTGCCGAGAAGTGTCGCCGCCCATCCGCACCGAAGGTACAGCTCGAACGCCACGGACTCTGCAAGCTGATCCGGGCCATCCGCACGTATCCCTGAAGGTCCCGTACCAACGCCGCGTACCGACGCCGCGACCCGACCAGACCGAATACGCTGCCGAACTACGACCCGGACCCATCAACTTGTCCCGCAATGTCCGTCGCGGACCCCACGAACTTAAGGTACTTTGTTCTGTTCGCACCGCCGTGTGCGTGTCACGGACCCCGGAGTCCGCACCGATTGTTTGACTCGTACTTTCTTTGTTTTTAATGCGGACGAGTCGCACACCCTGGTACGAACCGTACAAAACCTAAAAAGAAGCAGAATTGAGTAACAGAAGCCTATTTTTGCATTTTTAGCCTTTTTACAAGAACATTGAACTCTGAAATAATACTGTGGTCATTTCTAAACGTTATTCTGGTCTTGTGCTAAGCCTTATATAAAGAAACCTATGTTTGATATAACCTTGACTGGTGTCCATTTGTGGTGTGTCATTGTATTACTGTATGTGTTCACAAATGCTTAACCTATGACGCCCTGAGAATAGTCTTGACTGCTTGCGCCACACTACCTAAAGGGTGAGCAGGGGTTATTTGAAAGGGTGATACCCTTACTCTGACTTAGAATTGAGAGTCCCTGCTTGTCGCAAGTGCATACCTGTGCCAACTAGAGACCCCCATTTCTAACACCCCAGAAGGTGCTTCTGAGCATGGCAGATGCCTGTCGCCAGAGGAGATGGCCGACAGGATTGCTGCAAGAGCACATGAAGTGGAGATGGCAAAACTTCGCATGGAAATGGAAAGACAAAGGCTGGCCATGGAGCATGAGGTGAAAATGAGGGAGTTGGATCTCGAGGCCAGGAGTTTAGACCGCTCTCCCTCTGGTGGCAGCAATATTGAATTTTATAGTGCTGAGAGAGTTGTACGCACACCCAGAGATGTGGCGCCTGACTTGAAGGAGGGGGTTAACATACACCAGGAGGTTCAAGGGCATGAGGTAGCTCCGGTAGTGCGCAGTATCCCTGAAGGGAATAGGGTAACTGGCGCAGGGGTTCATAGTCCTAGTGGAGGGAGGGACACTCTACTGACTCTAGCTGAGAGGTACAGGGAGAGGGGTTCCCCCAAAATTGAGGTCCTGGTGGGTGAGTGTAAAGACTGCCCAGAAGAGTGTGGGTTGGGTGACAGAGACAGTCAGATACTGTCTTGCCAGTCTCAGGAGAGTGGTGTGGAGTACGTGAGTGAGGCACTGGATGGTGCGGTGAAGGATAGTTTGGTTAACCCTGCTAGGGGGCTGTGTGATCCAATTGTGGGAGAGCATATTGTAAGTCCCTGTTTTCCAGAGCTATGCCAACACCTGTGTGAGGGTGAGTTCTCTGACCGCAGAGAGCCCACATTGGAGGCAGACCTTTTGGTGGATTCCAGAGGGTCTGGAGAGGCATTGGGGAGTGACCCCAAGATGAGTGGCTCAGGTATCTTCCAACCCAGAGTGGTGGAGGTGGTGCAGAGTAGCCCTGCTAGGTCCCATGGTAGTGGGAGGGGTGTAGGGGCTCACGTCCTGTCTCAGTGGAGAAGGAGTGAGTGTGGGGCTGTGTGCCCCCAGGTGCCCAAAACCCAGTCTCAGAGCCTGGATGGTTCTTTAAGGGAACACCAGGCGGGGAGCCTAGGCTGTCCTGATGGTCCGCCCGTTGAGGGGGATCCCCTAGTGTCTAGTGGACGGGGAGTGTCTGTAAGCAGGCCTCCCTCAGTTCTGGTGTCTGGCAGTACCGTTCCAGTTGGGAGGGTGCAAACGTCCAGAGTGAGGGGTGAGAGGGGGAAAGAGTCCCCAGTGGAAGAACCAGTGGGTCAGGGGCCAGCCAGAAGGGCTGCGTCACCAGTGAATGACCATGGTGACACCACTTCTGTTCTGGGGGATCTTCAGGCACTGTCAGATGGACAGGGGTCGGGAGATCAGCGCCAGGCAGACTGTCACACGACACATGAGTTATGTGTCACCCTCAGGGGGGGCATGCGTGCTCCCCAGGAAGTCCTGGTGCGCCAGGCGAGCGTTCAACCGCATGGGTTGGACCCAGGGTTGGGAAGCCAGGTTCAGGTGTTGTCTGACCTGGAGGGTGGGACCACTGTAAGCAGTGTCCTGACCCATGTTGCTTCTAGGGGTACCACGCCAGTTGGGAGTGGGCAGTACTCTGGAAGGGGGTACAGAGGGAGGGAGTCCTCGCCTCTGACCCCGGCTCAACTGAAGGGTTTAGACCCTAGGTTGGAGGGCCAGGTTCAGGGTGTCCCCCCTGACCTGGACGCCCAGTTTCAGGATAGAACCCCTGAACTGGTTGGCGAATTGCGCAGGACACCTGCCCCAGGTGCCCTGGCAATTCTGGAAGGGGGTACCACTCTAGGTGGGAGGGTACAGAGCCCCAAGGAGGAGGACCGGGTGTGGGAGAGGCCACCCCAGTCTTTGGTCCAGCCGCCGGGTACAGGCCTGGGGCTGGTGGGTCAGTGCCAGGATGTCATACCTGACCTGACAAGGGGGAGAATGGACAAAGGGTGCCAAGCACCTGGGGCTACTGCCCCCCGCTCCCTGGAGCCACAGAGGTTTGAGAGCCCTGAGAGGCATACGGCCTGGGTCTCATCCCTGACTACTGTCAGTGGCCACTGTAGCATTTTGCTGTCTGTCTGTTGGGACACACCTGTGGGCCAGTTAAGGTTAGGTGCTGCACAGGTGGTGTCCACAGGTGAGGAGAAGGGTTCCCCAGGGATTGGCTTGGTGGGCCCTGAGAGTATGGACAGAGGGATTCCAATAGGTTCAGATTGGCGTAGAACTGGAGTCTGCCCCTGCAGTTGCGGGCCAGGTCCTTGTTCTATCGCCCCAAGCAGGGAAGACCATCACGGTGGTGATTGGTCTACCCTGCGTTTTGGCTGGAAGGGGGTTGTGTTAGACTTGGCCCTTCTTGCAGGGTCAGCCCTAAACTTTTTGCCTTCCTCCTGTATTTTTTCTGACCTGGTGTTGGCGGTTTTATGACTCTGGGCACCTTGCCACTGCTGACCAGTGCTAAGGTGCATATGCTCTCCCTATGGTAAAATGTATTATGTGAATTGACTTCCATGTTTGGCTTATTTGGTTTACTATCAGTCCCAAGTAGAGCGCACCAGGGGTGCCAAGGGCTTGTATATCCAAATGCTGCTAGTGGGCTTGCAGCACTGGTTGTGCTACCCACAGAAGCAGCCTGGTAAAATGTGTCTAAGGTCTGCCATTGCAGAAACTGCATGCAGTCTGGTACTGTCATGCTGACTGGGCAAGTGTCCCCACTTGCCAGTCCCTAAACCTTCCCTTACCTTCATATTAGTCACCCCTATGGTAGGCCCTAGGGCAGGGTGCATTGTAAGGATAAGGTAGGACAAGCCCTGATGTGTGTGGCATGTCCTAATAGTGAATTACCGCCATTTTCGTTTTTCACTATTGTAAGGCTACCTGCTCTCCATAGGCCAGAATGGGCTGCTAGATTATAACACTCTATAATCCTAGAAGGCTCAGGAAGCATGGGAGAAATTCATGTTTAGTATGCCTGAACTCAGAATAATAAAATACATCTTTTAGCAAAGGTTATTTTAATATCCTGGGTTTGCAAATGCTACTTTTAGAAAGTTAGCCTTTGCGCGCCTAACCATTTCAGTCCGCCTCTGGAGGGGAGGGATATCTTTTTTGTGTGTAGCTTGAGTGACAGGGCTGGGAAGTTTCAGGAGACAGGCTGGGGCTACCAGGTGGTGAATAGAGAGATTACACCAGGATGGGTGGGAGGAGTGCACCTTGACTCTGAATAGGGCTGTGCTCTGCCACCACAATGCTGGCTCCACCCCCTGGGGAGCGTCTGATGTCTCTGCCCTGCCTGCTGAAAGAAGAAGCCAGAGTCCCAACAACAAAGTGTTCCTCACTGAAAAGAACTGGACTGGGATTATGCAAAGGCCCCCCTGGCCTGTAAAGACAAAAGAATCTTGGTATAAATGTAGGAGCCCTGCTCCTAAGAAATCAGATCCTGATTGAACCACGAAGGAACTCTGCCTGACTAGAAGGACCTGGAAGAAGCTGAAGGAGGAGTAACTTTCCCTGACCTGGGGGATTGGCCTGCAGTTGGTGCCTTGCTGAGAAAGGAAGAGACTTTGCACTTTGTTTTTCAACTATCTCTAAGGGCTTGGAAGAAGAGCTTGCCCCCTGAACTGAGTCCCAGGACCATTGGACTCATCTGCCTTCCAAAATTGAGTTGCCTGGACGATTTGTGCTTGTTTCCCGCTGGATTTGGCCCCAGTACGCCTCGTACCCCATCCGCCGCGAAGCCGTGTCTTTGCCGCCCGGCACCGTGCGTCTACGCTGATCCAAAAACGTTAGTACGCGCCGAATCCCTCCCGGCCGCATTGCACCTAACCTTCCCCGCCAATTCGAGACGTACAACACTGGCTGCCGAACCCTGTACGCCGGACCCAAGCTCGATCGTCCCGCAGGTACGGTCCGTACGCTGCTAACGTACTGCACCGTGCCGTCCTCACTGACTCGTACTTTCCTTGTTTTTAATGCGGACGAGTCGCACACACAGGTACGAACCGTACAAAGCCTGAAAAGAAGCCGAATTGAGTAAAAGAAGCCTATTTTTGTATTTTAAGCCTTTTTAGAAGAACATTGAACATTGAACTTTAAAATAATACTGTGGTCATTTTAATCGTTATTCTGGTCTTGTGCTAAGCCTTATATAAAGAGAACTATTTTTGATATAACCTTGACTGGTGTCCATTTGTGGTGTGTCATTGTGTTACTGTATGTGTTCACAAATGCTTAACCTATGACGCCCTGAGAATAGTCTTGACTGCTTGCGCCACACTACCTAAAGGGTGAGCAGGGGTTATTTGAAAGGGTGATCCCCTTACTCTGACTTAGAATTGAGAGTCCCTGCTTGTCGCAAGTGCATACCTGTGCCAACTAGAGATTCCCAGTTCTAACAGAGAGCATGGAGCGGATGCAGGCCTCACACTTGGCAGCCATGGCCGCATACCACAGAGACGTTGCTGGAGTCTTGCAAGCCCTGCAGCTCATCATCACTGCAGTGATGCCTCATCATTTGGAACAGATGAATGCTGCTGCACCTTCAGCATCCACCTCTTCCCCCACCTGATCTGTCACGGCCTCAAAGTGCTCCCGCCAATCCACCATCAGTCTCAGGGGAGGCACATGACACATCAGAGGAGGAAGATGAGGATAAATCAACATTCCAATGGACAGTTTATGCTTGAACCTGTGCGCACCATCATGCCTTGGAACATCCACTTCCACTGTCCTCTGAGTGACTCTGCTACACTCACCTTGGACTTTAATCCGGACTGCCAGTTTTGGCATTGTTGCCAATGTCGCTGCAATCAGCCTGCTGACTGAACTCTGCCTCTTCCGCAACATGTCTCTGGACATGGTTCCTCCGAAGGAATCCGTCTTGCCCTCCACCTGGCATTTACAGAGTGGGGTGTTGTTGTACAAAGAACTGTGCCAGTCTGCCAACTCAGTGAATTCACACGTAAATAACAGCACTTATTGTAGGAAGGTGGAATTTAACTGCATGGTTACCCCCACTTTTTTCCTGGTCTTTTGCTGGTTTTCAACTTAGTTTGACTGGGATCCTGCTAATCAGGACCCAGGTCTATCTGCTTTCTCCCTAAATTGGTTGCATGTACTTTAGGTGCACCACAGATTGGATTCCGGGGTACCCTTATAAGTCCCTAGTATATGGTATCCTATATACCCAGGGCATAGGTACCCAGAGGCGTCTCAGGGGCTACAGCATGTATTATGCCACCCTTTGAGAGACCATTCAAAATGACACCACAGGTCTGCAACAGCAGCCTGTCTGAGGTGGTGCATGCACCCCTTACTTAGATATAGGTTCACTATATCCACCTTTTATCACTGCACATATAAACCTATCAGTCTCCCGTATGGCAGGCCTTATCAATCCTGAAGACAAGGTGCTGGATTTTATGTGAGAGGGTGCCCCTGCATGAACAGAGCCCCTCTGCAGCTTTCGGAACCTTTATTCCAGGGTTGTTTGTGATGCAGCCAACCATATAGTCTCTGAAGAATCTAACTTGGAGTAAAGGAGTTACTCCCCTGCAAGGCAGGCACCAAAGACGCATCTGACCGGTTGCATCTACACAGCTCCAGAAGGACTCCGAAGAATTTGCAACACAGGAGGTGGGTTCCTAAGCTTTCCCGAGGTAGACCAGCGCTCTCAGCAAACCTGAGACCCGCAGCCCTCGTGGGGACCGTGCAACCCGAACCCCTGGACACCGCACACATTTGCAGCATATGCTTTTTGGCGATCCCTGAGGCTGTGCTTTGGGCTACTTGTAAACCCGACCCCGAGCAGTGATTCCACCAAAGATTACTGGCCTAACTCCACGAGTGTTCCGTGGGCTGGTAGTTTGTGTTTCCTCTCGAGGTCCCTTCGCGATCCCTGGTCCGTCGACCTGTGGGTCCCTGAGAAGGGTACTTTAACTTTCAGTGGGCTTTCCTGGTTGCTCCAGATGTGCCCTGACTCTCCATCACTTGGGGAGTCCACAGGACTTTGCTGGTCCACACAGAAGCCTATTTCCTCTGATCGTGTGGGTTGCAGTTGCCAAGGCTTGTTGGTCTCCAATCCGGACACTGACCCCACATCACTCGACATCCTTCGTGGGAGAGCTCGTCTGTGGACTTTGGTCATCGTCGACGTCTCCTGGTCCCTGTGGCTGCAGAGTCAAGCTTCACCTCTTCGCACCTGAAACACCCGACATCGGAGGGCATTTGTCTATCGTGCCCCTAGACACTGGCAAGTGACCCAGACTCTGTCCCCTCTGCTTTCAGGTTCTTCTCAGCTCCGATCCAGTCTTGGATCACATCGGACACTATTCCTCTTCACGGCAGCAGCACTTTGCAGCATCACGCCATTGAAAATGACGAAGATTCCCGACACCATTTGACACCTATGCACCCGGCTTCCCTGGGTGAGGTAACACGAGTACTCTGGTGCTCATGTGGGTGCTGGCCTTAGAACCTTCTGAGGGGCATATCAACAAGGCGGCTCTATAAAATTATCGCCGCCTTTGCGTCCGTTTTCGGACGAAAAGCGGCGATAATTTTATCGCTTTATCAGCAAGGTCACGCTATCGCGTAATTCCTTGCCTTAGCGCCCTTTTCCGTAACGCCCACCTTTGCATCTCTAATGAGATGCAAAGTGGGTGTCCCGTCCCAAAATAACTGGAGATATGTCGCTAACCGACATTTCTCCAATTATCAATGGGCACGCTAACAAGCATACCGATAAGAAAAGTCACGCTAACCTTGGTTATCGCTACTTTCCTTACGCCTGCTTTTCCTTTGACTAAACAATGTTAGCCAATGAGTAGTGGATTATAGGGCTGAGACCAGACCTATCAACAAAGATATCGTCGTTTTCCATGGAACATCGCTGGAAAACCAGTGATGTTCCATGGAAAACATCGCTATCACAGAAATAATTATCGCCATTGCGCTATGCGTTGGTAATACAGTGCTAGCATGGCGATAATTATCTGCGATAGGCGGCGATAAAATTCCTCACTCTAAGGGCGGCCAGCAATAATTATCGCTGCCGCTTGTTGATATGCCCCTAAGTATGAAAGGGTTTGCTCAAAGTCCTCTTCTAAGTGTCCTTAATCTTTAAAATTCCAACCGTGACTTTCCCATAGGATTGTACGGAGCTCGTGGCTGTGTTATCACACTGCACGCGTCCCCTGTGGGTCCTCTGTGTCAGTACCTTGGGTAGTTCCTTGGCGTCCCAGCGATTCTACCTGCTCTAGGCCCTGTGTCTAGTCAAGTCGGGGTTGTTATACCACTATCTTAGTATATGGTTGGGTCTCCCCCTGGGGCCCACTGTGTATTGTGCTATTTACTGTCGTTCTAGTGCTTTAATATTGTGTATCTTGTTGTCTAATCTCATAAAGAGGTTAGTAGAGAGTGTTTAGTAATAAATACATATATTTTATATATATATATATATATATATATACCTTGTGTGGTTCTCCTTTCATTTAGTAATTCAAGAGGTTATAATCTGGTAAAACAAGCTGCTTTACATTCCATTGAGACTTAGCCCGAAGGCTGCTCTCCTTAACTACCACTAAGATAGCTTTCAATAAAGGTTGTCTTTAATCAATCACCATAAGGGGTTGTTTGGACTGGTGCAAGGTGCCCACTAGAACTAGTGGACGGCATATACCAGGCCAACCTCTTACCATTATGTCACTAAGATGTGTGTTGCCTGTGAACATTTACGTTTAAAGGTGCCAACAATACATGGTCAGTTTAGCCACCAGTACAAATCAAGGGACATTTGGAAAAGGGAATCTGCTGACTCCTTGTCCCTGCTAGGCAGTGAGAGGCCCGGGCAGGTGTGAATCTACCAATGCTCGGATCTCTAAGACAGGACTGTTTCAGCAGCATTAAAAATACTCTATGCTCAGCATGCTGATCGCGACTTGGAGCAAAACTCAAGTCAGTGTCAAGCCACATGAAGTGGCTCAAACTTTCCTTAGAACATGTACTCATTGCCAATGGGGTCGACAGTGGTTGTTTACATGGGTGTCATGCCATGACACATATAAAGACAGTTTCCTCAACAAGTTATATATGAAAAACCCGAATCTAGCTGTAAGAAGAGGAATGGTGTAGAATAGATATTGCCCCTCGCTCACTGATTGTTGAACAGTAAGGTAATCAGCTCTGATCTGGGCGTGATGGTCTTGCCCTTCTCGTCGTTGCTCTTGTAATACCTGCAGTTTTACCGCGAGAGATGGCTGCTTAGCAGATGGCAGGTCTTCTGTCCTGTCTGTTATATCCAAAGTAGTTGCCCTGGTCATATACCCCCGCTCCAGCGCCGATACCCCATTAGAGCAGGACGCACTTAGGATGATCCACCACACTTGGATCCTCGGAGCTGGCATCTTGTCCTGTTAAGTGTATCTCTTGATCCCTGGAATTTCCCATACATTGCCCGTTTTTCAAGCCGGGTCGGAGCCAGACAGACGGGAGATTAATGACTTACCTCTCCCTTTGCTTGAACCCGTTTTCGTAAAGGTCTACTCTCCAGGCCACCTCTTCGACGAGCGCTGGAGCTGGTATGCCAACGGTGTCCTTGCAAATCTGTCACCTTCTTGCAAGGTTTGGCTACCTTAGGTTCCTTTTTATTATTATTTTTCCCAATGGAGTAGTTGGGAGTATGTTGCAGGCCCCGCCTGTTCTTCCCAGTGATCGTAATATTAGGCGTAATATCAGGCGTAATTAGGTTCCTCTTTTTTTGGTTTGGCACCCTGATCCATATATGTAGGAGGAGTCCTTTGGCCCCTGAACAAGTTTTCGGATCTGTCTCCGTCCACCTCAGGGCTAGACGCATTAAAATCCTGGGAGATACTAATAGTGCCCTCGCCATTGGTGTCCGCCACCTTATCGCCCCCTGCAACCAGATCAACCTCTTCCGATATGAAGTCATCTATAATAGCCAGAGTCTCCCCCTACACTGGGCCCTCCACATAATCCGAGGCAGACACATTCACTGGTCCAGCAGCATCATCCGAATCTATCTTCAATTCTGCTAACCCTGCAGAGTATAACAAAGTATCCTTGGCCTGTGCTGAACTCGGTTCTAAAGAGAAGCTGTTTTTTGTGTCTCTCCTCAGTGCAACATTCTTGCCAGCACTACGCAAAATCGTTTCAATAGCGATTGCGTCGGCTGTTTGAACCACCACCTCCCCCTCAGAAATTAATTCAGCAGCTTCACCCGCTTGTAGGAGGCGAAGTGCGGGTTTGCCAACCCGTGTCAAACCTCCTTTTGGCCCATTTTTAGGTCTCGCCTGAGCCAGCGCTTTAGCGCTGCTCTCGCGAGAGCTTTTGTAAAAGAGGGATCTGGAAGTGCAAACTAGTGCTTTTCAGGCCTGTACAGTGCATGTGCGCCGGGCGCGCGCACCATTTGGCAGCCTGCCTGATCACTTTCACAGCCGCTTTGATGTCCTCAGTGAGCCGCGCGGCCACTGAGGACATCACAGCGGCCGTGAAAGTGCACACCAATTGCCACCCCCTCCCTTTCCCACTTCCTGCTTGCATTTTTGCCAGTGTTGTTTAACTTTGTGCCACAGAAATCTGAGCATGAGCTTTTTAAACTGGAACTAAATATTTTCGCATGAAGTCGTATTTCTGTATGAATACAAGTACAACATTGCCCTCTTGTGATCAAAGATAGTTTCACAACATAACACTATGGGCCCGATTCACAGAACAAACTTAAGACTAAATCCTAAACTTAGTACCATTCTGGTATTCACAGAATGCACTTAGTACTTCTGGTATTCACAGAATGCACTTAGTACTTCTGGTATTCACAGAATGAACTTACTACTTTTGCTATTCACAGAATGAACTTAGTACTTTTGCTATTCACAGAATGGATTTACGACTCCTAAACTTACGTCCGCACTCGGGCCGGAAATTCCGGCCCGGAGGCGGAGCTTCTGGCCCGGAGGCGGGGCTTCCGGGCCGGAGGCGGAGCGTCCGGGCCGGAGGCGGAGCTTCCGGGCCGGAGGTGGGGATTCCGGCCGATTTAGCTATGGCTGAAATCTCCACCTCCGGACCGGAAGCTCCGCCTCCGGCCCGGAAGCTCCGCCTCTGGCCCGGAAGCCCGGCCTCCGGGCCGGAAGCTCCGCCTCCGGGCCGGAAGCTCCGCCTCCGGGCCGGAATTTCCGGCCCGAGTGCGGACGTAAGTTTAGGAGTCGTAAATCCATTCTGTGAATAGCAAAAGTACTAAGTTCATTCTGTGAATAGCAAAAGTAGTAAGTTCATTCTGTGAATACCAGAAGTACTAGGTGCATTCTGTGAATACCAGAATGGTACTAAGTTTAGGATTTAGTCTTAAGTTTGTTCTGTGAATCGGGCCCTATATTTTTTCCTGGACCGTGTTCTTCCAATAATGAACCTTGAACGTACTATTGAAGTGAATCTTTAGCGCTCCATACCCGACCAACAGCAACCCCCATTAACTGTCAGGTTGAATGCTACACTATAAGGCAGCGGTTATTAACCTTTTGTCTTGTGTAGACCCCCCACTTAATTACTGGAACTCCGGGACACCCACTGAATGATTATTGGAATCAGGGGTCCCACGCTGGGTAATTACTGGAAGCCGGGGACTCCGACTTAAGCACTTTCAATAATTTAAACCAAATGGCGAACCTCACTATCCAATCTGTTGGAAAACCGCAGTTTTTAATAAGGACTACGATTCATGTTCACAATGCTTTACTACCAATCAGCCGTCTTAATTCCAGATGTCAAGCACCAGCCCAGAAAATGTGAAATAGGTAAAGGTGATGAATAGAAAATGGCAGCTGCAAGCTTTCTGCACAATTGCCTGACTTCAATATGGCTTTCTCATAGGCTACTTTAGGGTAACTCATCTTAACCCGATTGTTGCAACAACCACAAACAAAAATGGCTGCTGAGTGCTTGTTTTCACTAGATTATGAACTATCCTGAACCTAAACATCGGGAGTTATAATACAGAAAGTGCTCTGAAGGTGCAACTGGTGAGCGCCACTGACCAAGCAGCGCACTCTAGTATTACAGGTGGGGCCATAACCGGATTAGTGGACATTTGTCATCTGCACAGTGAAAGTTGGACGGGTGGATTCAAACAGCGGGTCCAATTTTTACTAATGCACTGTTTCCACTGAAGGGGTGGGTTTACACCTGTGAAAGGAACAGCCCTGCCCTGGTCTACACCACAGTACAAAATGGAATAGTACGCTATTTCTATAATGTGGCCCTGGTCTTTACACAAAATTTCCAGTTTAACCTCATTCAGGAAGTCACATTAGCTTTTAGTAATGTAAAAACACATTTTTGTACCCAGTCTTGGTTCGATTGGGAATTGACTACTTTTTGCTGAACCTCTTCGCTCTTGGTTTCTGGTGTTTTTACGCGCCATGGCTTTCGATGGCCTTTTTGTAGGTGCACAGGTACACTTCTAAGATGATGTACTCCCAGGCACCTACGTTTGGCAAGCAGTTGTGTATCACCAACATTAATTATTCTGTGGCCATTTAAAAGCAGTGTGGTATGCAATCTTTTCTTATTATTTACTGTCACCGATTCAATTGTGACAATAACATCTGCCTTACATGGCGCTTACCAAGACAGCTTTGCCAACGAATCCTACTAGAAACACAGCTGGCATCCGCTCCCTATGAAAGGCCTTCAATATGCAGAGAACCACAGACCGCGCAGCATCTACTTCGCAGTTAACTAGACTGCGCCAGCCTCTGCCCTTGGAGCAGCGCGGCGGCTGCTGTTGCTGAATGCGGTGTGTGCAGAAGCGGGGGGCATTCTGCCCAGGTCGTCAGCAAGCCAGTCTCAGGTTTGTTATCCAACAGCACTGCCAAGGCTGGGCCTCGCGAGTTTCCCTTTATCCACCATTAGTGTCACTCGCAAATCCCACGTGCTTGGTGCTGTTGGCTGGAAAACCAGGAGTAGCTGAAAGTCACATCCGTGATGTGGTCCGTTGACAGATATTTGTGAACAGCTTCGTCTGCACTACCCAGAATGCCTTGCTTCCTTTGGGACAGCCTGCTTCAAGGCAGAGCGCAGAAATCTACTCCAATGTAAATGGCTAAAGGAACGGATACAGAGGAACTGTAGATAAACGTCGTCAATATCATTCCTGTATTTTTAAGAGAGGACAGCGGTGCCTGCTTCAACGAGGGGGCACGGTCTCGGGTCCCGGAAGAAAGAGCAGGCGAGGTACAGGCTCGCTCCGGGCAGAGGCAGCCAGGGGTTCCGCCGCCACACGGCTGACACCAGGGAAGCCGCTGGGAAGTCACCACTATTCCTTATCACCCATGGGGCTTTAGTCTGTTGCCAATAACTGCAGGCCGATAAAAAGAGACCCTTAAATAAGCTTTAAAACATAGAAACATTAAGGCAGGTGGCAGCTTGCCTTGGATCATCGATGCATTATTAACTGCACCAGGACCACATTTCTCAATCACATTTTTCTATTCACTTATGCACATCCCTCACAGAAACCGCCCACTTCCGGCCTCTCCGTTGTTCTTGGCCACCGACACTCTGATGCTCTGGCCTTTGTACAAGTGTTCGCCATCACAAGCTTCGATAAGCAGCTGCATTGGAAGCTAAATACAAACACCTTTTCACCTCGGCATTTTCTTTTTAATTAGAAGCAGCCCCGCTGCGCGCTATCAGACAGCGGCATGCCCGAAACCAATGTGCAAACTGCAAGTTAAGAGCATGAAGTCGGCTCAACGCCACTGAATTGAGAAGTAATTGGGGCATATTTATAATAACTGACGCATCCTGCATATCAGCAGGGATGCGCCAGTTATTGTGCGCCACAGCTCTGCCACCATGGATGCGCCGCATTTCTAATGCGGCGCACCATGGGGCAAAAACGGCACAGATGCGTCACGCATCTGTGCCGTAAAAGTGGCGCATTGCTGGAGTTGCGTCGCAAGCGCGACGCAGCTCCAGCAATGCTCTGGGGGGCCCTATCTGCACAATGCTGCGTCAATCCTTATGCCTGCTTCAAGCAGGCACAGGGTTTTGACGCAGTATGGGCTCAAAAGTGACTGAGTGAAATCTTGTACGAACCGCTGAAATCGCCCCACTGTTGGGTGCCAACTGAAGTACTGGGTTTTTCGGAACCCAGCGGTGCCAGGGAACACACCCGAAGACTTCGAGTTCTTCCTGTTTTAGACTACAGAAACACAGAGTCTTCTTGGTGAAGTCAAAGATCGTATTTATTGGCTGCAGCCAGTAACAGGTATCCTAGAAGTACAACACGTGTATATTCTCAGGAGACTGCTCACTTACGAAAACCAGCCTTCGCCTTGTATACCAAATATTATGCTTTAGGCAAACATTCCTCGTTTTACGGTATGATCATTCACATGCATTCATTACAAAAGAAAAGACAGAGTCATAATGGCAAGTACATATTTCAGTTCGTTCAGCCCTTAATCAATTACCCGGCAAAGCTTAGCGCCTTCATCAGATATCGACGGACACCCAATAAAAACGGGCACCTCCTCCTCGTAAAACGGGTCATAAAGAGGGAAACAGGGGCAGGTGTGTAGAAGATTAGGCATGGTTGGTGTGTGATGAAAGGTTTCGTGATATGCTGGGCCCTGATACTAATCTCATTCGGCCGCGGGAAGGGAACTGACCGATCAGGTTTGGCCTTAGGCAGCGGAGTCAGTTCACCCAGGTCACCGAGGAGTCAGCGAGGGTGTGTGTGTCCTTCAGACCCATGCTTGGCCGTAGTCCTGTTGCCTATGAGAGGGCAATCACAAAATGGCTGTCGTCCTAAAATGGAGCTCGAGGTATTAGGACAGAAACTCTGATTTCAGGCGATCTCGTCACTCGAATGTGACGCAAATGCTTGTGCATAGTATCCTAAACATTCTTGGTCTGTTGATAAAGAAATCATCATGTTAGAATTATGCCAGATACGTGGTTCCGAAATTTACAGTACCACAGACCCTCCTTTTGCCCTTACATAGGCAATAACCTATACTCCCGCTAGTCTGAATCCAGGTCTATGTCCATGAAGTCGCGGAGATGTTGCTGTAGCATCATCCTATTGCTTAGCTCGTCTCGCTTTACAGGTTTCCTTATGCATGATGTAGCGCAGATGCCACAAATTACAGGAGCACACTGTACACATAGACAGAGCAGGAAAAGAATGGCTAAGATCATTCCAATGACTATCAGGATCTTCCAACCCCAAGCGGATATCAGTTCCCATAACCACCCCGCCAATGACCATTCCCCATTATACACTTGAATAGATTCGGAGATTCTATGCAGTTTGGAAATGGCCTGGAAAACTGTTGGAGCGTTATCTGGAATAAAAACACAGCAGCTAGATTGGATCACTCTACATACCCCACCTCGGTCTGCAAGTATGACGTCTAACGCGACCCTGTTCTGAAGAGTCATAAGACGATCCGACTGCAGCTCAGCAGTCAAATTACCAAGGGCACCGGCTGTTTCAACTACCGTGGATTCAACCACTCTTGTCAATTGCCTTATGTTCCTGCTGTTAACCATTGGACCCCAAAACGGCAGAGAACCCTTTATGAAATCTCCAAATTCTTGTCCTGCAGTGTCATCCTGACTGATGACGCCTCTAACCATCCTTGTCTTGTGGTAATCTGCCGCGGTCGTGTAGGTGGGAGGCAGCAGGAACGAAACAAAACATGTGCCCGAAAAGTCCGGGGGCAACCAGGTATAGGCTCTATCATGGCAGATGAAATAGGTACCCTTGGCTGCTAAGAACGAAGGGGAAGTCTGAGATGCAAAAACGTAAGTTTCAGCGCAGATACGTTTCCCTAACTGAGCTCTGGGATTCTTGCCATAACCTTGCAAACATAGGTGACCCTGATGGGGTACAATCCAGATCGGTGAGGATTTTTTTGCTCGCTGGTTCTCGCTCAGAGTAACTTCATATCCTGTCATATTCCAGCCAATATATGCTAGTGTCTCATCTCTTGGGATGGTTTCATAGGAAATCTCTTCTCTAATCATATCCACGATCCCCTTAACTAGAGCACTATTCTTGGGATTATCTTTCACAGAATGTAGGGGGTTGGCTTCATGAGCATACATAAACATTGTTCTATATGCCCACACAGAACCATTATGGCTGAAAGGTAGGAGTAGGTACGGGATACCTTTATCAGTAGTATGGGGCATAAGGCCACACACCCAACAGTTAGTTGTGTTAACTACTAATTGGTGTTAGTGTAGAAGCTGAATGAACGAATTATTGACAAATTCTAATCTTCTAGCAGACTCGTGTTCAGGCAGAGGGTGAAATCAATGCGAGGGAACAGTAGGAGGAGGTATGGGCTGTGCAGTTGGTGCGAGTGTTACTTGGAAAGAGAATAAGACATATCCTATGACGATCGTCATCACACTTAGTAACATGGAAATACATAACATCAAAAATCGTTTTCTTGTCATCATTATACATGTTCTGTCTTTGCAGTCCATTGGTTTAGCAGGTCTCTCATTTTCGAAAAACTCCATCCTCTCGGTGGTAGGGTGTTCTATGCTAAGGAAGTGCTTCTGTCAGTCCAGGGCAACTCCTTGGACCGACAGAACTGCTGACCTAACGTCTTCAGTTGCACTCCAAAGACTTGGGCAACCGCGACCCTGCAGCTGAACCCGGATGGCGGTTCGAAAAAAGCAAAAATAAGCAAGTTTCTCAGATGAAAGAGAGAGCTGCACTTCCCAAAATTATTAAAAATAGCAAGGGAAAGGAAAATAATTTTATTTGTCCATAGTCCTTGGCCTCAACTTGTAGCGATTTCTCCCAGGTACTGTCTGATCTTGGAACAAGAGTTCAGGCTTTGTAGTGTCCAGTCGTATTGACGGTGGCACAGCCTCTTGCAAAATGTCATCGCTTTCCTGCTCAGAGCTTGTTCCTTTCACACGTGCATCGCTAAACGGCAGAAAACGAGGCACGGTTTCAGTCTCAGAATCAGCGATCACCTCCTGGACCCATCGGTCATATGGCAGAGGCAAAGGGACCCTCTTGCAATGGACGCCGTGGATCCAGTTCTTTTTCCCTTTCACTCGAACAGCTGATCCCGTTGAGAGAAGGACGAGATGGGGGCCGGTCCAACGGGGCTCATCATTCTTTGTCCGTTGAAAGTTTTTGACCAGCACCCATGATCCAGGATTGATAGGATGTCCTGGAGTTTCAGAGACCTGAGGCAGAGTATCATGCACCTGTTGGTGTAAAACACGCAATTTAGCCGTCAATTCATACAAATAATCAAGCAGTACTGGATGTTCGATCTCGCTGAATTTTGTAGGCCTTGGCACTCCTCATATATTGGCCGGGCGGCCAAACACGATTTCATAGGGACCAAGTCCCACTCGTGAATGCGCAGTCATTCTTGTTGACAGGAGTGCTAAAGGCAGAGCGTCGGGCCATCTAAGACCAGAGCTTGCTTGAATCTTAACGTGCCATTATAGCACTCTACTAATCCAGCTGATTGGGGATGATTTGCAGGGTGAAATTTTTGCCGGATACCCAGTCCATCACATACTGTTTTCATCACTCGACCCACAAATTCACTCCCATTGTCACTCCAGACCATTCTCGGCATTCTAAATCTAGGGAAAAATTCTTTGACAAGGGCTTTAGCTGTGGACAGAGCAGTGTTGTCTTTTAAAGGGTATGCTTCTATCCACCTTGAAAAGGCACAAACGACAACGAGTACATATTTCAAATTGTTGCATCTTTCCATGTGGATGAAATCTAGCTGCAAAACCTCAAACGGATACGTTGGAGGCGCAAAATGACCAGCTGGAGTTGGGGTTCCCCTACCAGGATTGTATTTCAGACATACCATGCAGTTTTTGACCACATTCTCTGCACATTTAGGAATTCCAGTATTTTGCCATACTGGAGCCAACAACTTACAAATCCCTTTCACACTGATATTGGCCATTCCATGAGCCATTGTCACCACTGCAAGCACGTACGCATCGGGTAACAACCA
Source organism: Triturus cristatus (assembly GCF_964204655.1). Classification (NCBI taxonomy): domain Eukaryota; kingdom Metazoa; phylum Chordata; class Amphibia; order Caudata; family Salamandridae; genus Triturus; species Triturus cristatus. Next base: position 6,119,052 of record NC_140593.1, on the reverse strand, counting down.
TCGCTGATGTTCTGACAAGTCAAGCCAACAACCATTTTCATCCAGTTTACCCGTACTTTCTCTCCACATACTTAATTCTTTCTCTGAAGCTTCGGCTTGAAGAGACTTCACACTCTCTATCGTGTCTTCACACATTCCAGCATCACCAACCCATCTTGCAGGGCCTGCAACATACATCCGATTCTTCACATTCTTTGCTGTTTCTTTTGAGATTTCATCCCCAAATGCGTTACCACGACCAACATCATCAGTAACCTTCTTGTGTGCACTGCATTTCACAATCGCAACTTGTAGCGGCTATGTCAGTGACTCAAGGAGCTCAATCACCAACTGACCATTTTGTATTTTAACTCCATGTGAAGTCAGGAACCCACGTTCCTTCCATAATCGCCCAAAACTATGGGCCACACCGAAAGCATACTGACCGTCGGTATATATGGTCACTTTCATTCCTTTTGATAGCACACACGCTCTTGTAAGTGCAATTAATTCTGCGGCTTGGGCTGAATTATGTGGTATACGTGCAGTTTCAACAATCGTATGCAAAGTCGTGACAGCATATGCTGCAGTCGTATCACCATTCTAAAGCTAGAAACATGAACCATCCACCCATAAGGTACCATCACATTCAACCAGGGGAGTATCCTTGAGATCCACTATCCCTTTTGTTTCTTCTTCTGTTCTAAAAAGACAATCATGCTGCTCCATCTCATCTGTCTCCACTAAAATCGGCAATAACGTGGCTGGATTCAACGTATTGCACCTTTGTATGTGAACATGACTCGCTAGCAGTGTCAACTAGTAACCCGACAATCGAGCACTAGTTAAGTGCTGTGTTTTGGTTCTGTTTAACAACGTGTCCACTGCATGTGGAACCATAACAAACAACGTGTTGTTCATTCCTAACCCAGCAGACTGTTGAATAGAAACAGCTGCTGCCGCTGTGGCTCTCAAGCAACTCGGCAATGCTTTAGCTACCGGATCCAAAATTGATGAAAAAAACGCGCATGGACGCTGCTTGCCTCCAAAAGACTGTGTCAACACCGACAATGCACAACCTTCCCTCTCGTGCACATACAGTGTAAAAGGCTTGCTGTAGTCAGGAGTACCCAGCACAGGAGCCGAACATAATGCTTCAGGCAATTCGTAAAAACTTTTCTGACAATCTTCAGACCGTGGGACGGGATTCGGTGTATCTTTAGACGTTAATGCTATCAAAGGTTTGGCCAGCAGAGAAAACCCAGGTATCCATTGTCTACAGTAGGATGTAATGCCCAAGAAAGCACGTACTTCTCTCTGTGTCCTAGGCACACTCAATTTTGCTATTGCCTGAATTCTTTCTGGGGTCAGTTTCCTTCCCTCCTTCGATAAGAGATGACCTAAGTAGGTCACTTCTTGTCGACAATATTGCAGTTTTGAAAGCGACATTACATCTACGTCCCTCGTCCTCGACCCAGTCATCACTAATGAGGCATTCCACAAGACAGGAAACAAAACAGGAAAAGCTTTTTAGGCTCCACCCACCCTCCCGTCATGGGCTATAAGAACCCAGCCAACCAAAAGCACATCCTGTTTTGTTTCCTGTCGGTGGACCTGACGGGGACGCTGGGGTAGGTGCCGGGCACTTACCTGCTTCGTGGTGTCTTGTGGTGTCCTCCTCTGCTGGGCTTTGGGGGCGCTGCTGGACCTCCGTGGGACTTCGTTGAGTCGGGCTGCGGTGCTTCCTGGACTCTGCAGGTTCCTGGTTGCTGGTCCTGCTGGGCTGTGCTGGCTTCCTGGGTGCCTGTTCCGCTGGTCACGTGAGTTTCTCCTTGCCTTTGAGGAGCGCCTGGGTGTCTCTGTGTGTTCCGTTTTTTCTTCCCAGGTTTGGAGCTCTGTCCTCTGCTCTGTTCTGACAGTCGTGGCGGTTGGTTTGGAGCACCCGGGTTTGTGGGGCCGGGCGCTCTGTCTGCTTTCCTTCCCTGCCTTCTGTGTGGAGCGCCCGAAGTGGGGTCCGGGCGCTCCATTCTCCGCTGCATTTCTGGAGCACTCGGGTTGGGGTGCCGAGTGCTCCGATTTTCTGTGGCGGTGCTGGCTATGCCCGGGTGGGCTCCGGTTGCGCTGCTCACCTTGGTCCTGGGAGCACTCGGGTTGGGGACCGAGTGCTCCTTCGTTTTCCAGCAGTTTTGACAGCGCCCGGGTGGGCTCCGGTTACGCTGTTTTTTCCTGGCTTTGCAGCGCCCGGGTGGGCTCCGGTTGCGCTGCTACAGTTCGTGGATTGTCTGCCTTCGGCGGCCGCGCGCTGCCTTGTTTTCTGGTTCCAATTTTGGCCACGCCCCCTTTTGCCTCGGTTTCTGATTTCTGCCGGGTTGTTGGGGGCGGGGTTTTTCTAGGTTCCTTTTCTTGAAAAGGAGGTTGGTCGTCTGTTCTCTGTCTTCGCTGCTCCGTGTTGGTCTTGCTGTTTTGCTCTTCTAGTTACTTTTGACTGCTGCTTTGATGGGGAAGCATCATAGGAAGAGGAGGCATGTGTCTCCTGTGTCTTCTTCCTCTTCTCCTCTGGACAGTGCGGATCCTGTTCCCCCTGGGAAGCGTCCCAAGCTGGATGATGACCGTTTGAAACGTCTTATTTTGGAGACCTTGTCTGACCTGAAGTCCTCCAAGAAGTCTGCTGGGGGTCGTTCTGGTGGGAACGCGGCCCTTTACTCTGACATTTCCTCTTCGGGATCCTCTGATGATGCTTCTTTGGGTGCGGTGGATCTGAAGGGAAAGTATGTCTCCAGGGATCTGTTGCCGGACTTACTTTCTCATGTGCGTGAGAACATGGGGTTCCCGGATGACGCTGTGGCCAGTACTTCTTCGGATGCAGTTCTACCGCAATTTAGGAAGCCTGTTACGTCTTCGCTTCCTATTCATCCGTTTGTGATGGATGTACTCTTGAATGAGTGGAAGGACCCTGATCATATTATGTTGCCGCGCTTCATGTCGAAGCTCTACCCTTTGCAGGACATGGAGGAGTCCTTTCCTGAGTCTGTGCGTGTGGACTCCATTGTCGCTAGTTTGGTTGGTCGTCCTTCCAAGGCTGATGATAACATTCTTCGCGATGGTGTGGATAGGAAGATTGACACTGCTTTGCGCAAATCCTATGCTGGTTCTCACCTCGCCATCCGTTCTGGTATCTACGGTGCTTATGTGGCTCAATCACTCTTGACTGACTTTAAGTCTTGGTTTTTGTCTATGCAGGAGGGTGGTTGCTGTCCGGACTTGCTGGAGTCGATGGAGAGACAGGCTGAGTTCCTTTCGGATATTGCCTTTGATTCTGTGCATGCTTCTGCTCTGTCTTGTGGTTCCTCTATCGCGGCTCGTAGGAATCTGTTGCTGAAAGGTTGGAATACTGATGCCGCCCAGAGGTCCATGGCCTTGCGTTTGCCCTTTACCGGCCCTCGTCTCTTTGGGGATGCCTTGGAAGACAGACTGCATAAAGTGTTTAAGGAGCGTAAACATTCCTTTTCCTTCCGGAGGCAACCTTCACGTAAGGATTTTTCCTCTTCGCAGGCCAAGTCTTTTCGTCAACCTTCCCGGTTTCAGCAGTCCTCCTTTAAAGGTTCTCGTGGAGCTGGTCGTGGTTTCCCTCGGAAGTTCCAGAAGAAGCCTCCTCGTGATGCTGGTCCTGGGCCGCAGCGTTCCTGACTATGCCCCTCCGTTCGTGGGTCCCGCTGGAGTGACGCCCATGGTTGGTGGGAGATTGAGGTTGTTCCTTCCAGCCTGGTGTCTGTCAACCTCGGATCAGTGGGTGCTGGATGTCCTGGACCAGGGGTATCGGATCGAGTTCCTGTCCCCTCCGCCTCCCTCGGGTGTGGTGCGGACTCCGACTCCCTTGTGCCGCTCCCGTCGCCAATCCTTGCGGGACGGTGTTCAGGCCCTGTTTTTCAAGAACGCTATTGTTCCCGTTCCCCGGTTGGAGTGGGGTCTGGGGACCTATTCGATTGTCTTCCTGGTTCCGAAGGTCACCGGGGGGTTCCGGATTGTCATCAATCTCCGGGGCCTGAACCTGTTTGTGAGGAAGATCCCGTTCAAGATGGAGACTTTGCAGCGGGTGGTTCCCCTGATTCAAGCAGGTTGGGTGTTTGCTACTCTGGATCTCCAGGACGCCTACCTTCATGTGCCGGTGGCCCGGGAGGATCAGATGTACCTGCGTTTCTGCCTGGAGGGTCATCATTGGCAGTTCTGTGTCCTTCCGTTTGGTCTCCGGTCCGCTCCCCGGGTGTTCACCAAGGTGGTTGCTCCGTTGGTGGCCCTTCTTCACCTCCGGGGGGTGTCGGTGTTCCCCTACCTGGACGATTGGCTGCTCCAGGCTCCTTCCCCGGAAGTCATGACTCAGCACCTTTCTTTGACCATCCTTACGCTAGAAAGTCATGGTTTTCTGGTGAACTTTCCAAAGTGCCAGCTTCTTCCTGCCACTCGACGGACTTTCATTGGGGCCATCTTCGACTCCGTCCTGGGCAAGGTGTTCCTGCCGGATTCTCGGATTCGGCGTCTTCAGTCCCTGTTGCGGATCTTGTTGTCCCAGGCTGCGGCCGCCCTTCTTCAGTGGCTCGAGGTTCAGGGTCATATGGCCGCTACTGTCTTCACGGTGCCCTGGGCCAGGGTTCATCTGCGGCCTCTTCTGTGGCATGTTCAGCGTTGGGTGCCGTTTCCAGTTCGGGACTATGCTCTCTCTGTGCCTGTGTCCTTGGGGGTGGTGTCGGATCTCCAGTGATGGCTGGATTCCGCGAATCTCTCGAAGGGGATGTGGATTCACCTGCCGCCCCCTTTGGTGTTGACGACGGATGCCAGTGCGGCCGGTTGGGGGGCCACGTTGGGACAGTGGTCTGTTCAGGCTCGCTGGCTCCGGATGGAGTCCCATCGCTCGTCCAATTGGAGGGAACTGTCTGCTGTGGCCAGGGCTCTTCATTTCTTCCATTCCCGTCTGCTGGGGTGCAATGTCCTGGTGAGGTCGGACAACACCGTGACTGTGGCTTACATCAACCACCAGGGCAGTACTCGCAGCCCTTCCTTGAATTTGGTGGCTTGTGCGATTGCAGGTTGGGCGGAGCGTCATCTTCTGGCTCTCTCGGCTCTGCATATCCGGGGGGTAGACAATGTGGTGGCGGACGCCTTGAGTCGCAGGTTTCCATCTTCCCTCTCCCTGTGTCTCTCCCCCAGGGTGTTCCGGTTGATCTGTCGGAGGTTCGGGACTCCCCTGCTGGACTTGTTTGCCTCCCGGGCGGATGCTCAACTCCCCCTGTTTTGTTCTCGGGCCCCGGAGTTGGGTGCTTGGGGGCTGGAGGCGTTGTCTCTTCGGTGGCCCCCTTGGTTGCTGTACGCCTTCCCCCCCTTCCCCCTGATTCCTGCCTTCTTGCTGAAGGTCCAGAGGTTGAGTGCCCAGGTGGTAGCGGTCTTACCTCACTGGCCGCGGAGGTCCTGGTTCCCTTTGTTGTTGAGCCTGGCGGTGGGCCCTCCTTGGATTCTGCCACGTTATCCGTCTCCCCTGAGGTCCCCCTCCCCTTCCCTCCTGGTCCCTCTCACCTTGGCGGTTTGGAGGTTGAACGGTTGTCCCTTGGGGTCCGGGGTTTGCCTGATCACCTCATCACTGTGATGCAAGGGTCTCGTAGGGGTTCCACTTTGTCCTCCTACTCTAAACATTGGGCTTCTTTCTCCTCTTGGTGTGCGGGGCTTGGTCTCTCTCCTGTCTCTTGTCCTATCGCTTCCATTCTGCAGTTTTTCTTGGATGGGTTTCAGAAGAAATATGCCTTGTCTACTCTGAGGGGCCAGTGGGCTGCTCTTCGGGCTTTCCGGGATCCGGCTTCTCTTCCTCCTGCGGATGGTTTGTTGCTTTCCCGTTTGTTCCGGAGTTTCTCTCTGTCATCTCCTTCTTCACGCTCTCCGGTTCCTCCTTGGGATCTCTCTTTAGTCTTGGGTGCTCTGCAGTCTGCTCCTTTTGAGCCATTGGAGTCGATGGACCTTAAGTTTCTCTCTTTTAAGGTGGCGTTTTTGGTTGCTGTGACTTCTGCCAGGCGGTTGGGTGAACTCACTGCTTTGCGTTGTTCTTCTCCCTTTTTGCGTTTCTTGGATGACGCGGTGGTCCTTTCTTTGGATCCTGGTTTTGTTCCCAAGATTCGTTCTAGGTTTCATTGCTCTCAGGAGTTGATTCTTCCTTCTTTCTGTCCTTCTCCTTCTTCCCCTGCTGAGTTGTTGCTTCACTCTTTGGATGTGCGGCGTGCTTTATCCCTTTATGTTGCACGGTCTGCGGGGTTCCGTTCCTCGGACTCCCTTTTTGTGACTTTTGGTTTGGCTGGTCAGGGCAAAGCTGCGTCTCGGCTTACTCTTGGTCGCTGGATCAAGTCTGTTATTTCTTTGGCTTATCAGGGATCTGGTTTGCCTTGCCCTTCTGGTGTTCAGGCCCGTTCCACTAGGGGTGTTTCTGCTTCCTGGGCTGCTTTTCATGGGGTTTCCCTTGATGAAATCTGTCGGGCTGGGACGTGGGCCTCTGAGTCTACTTTTGTGAGGCACTATCGCTTGAATTTTGCTCTGTCTGACCGACCCAATTTCGGTAGTGGTGTGTTGCGTGCTGTGGAGGTTGTTCCGCCTCCCTGATTCTGTGTTTTTTCATTAAACTATTTTTTGCTGCACGCCTCTTAGTGTTCGGTCTCTGTTTTCTGTGTGGTTTGCCAAAGGCCTGTTGTTGGGGGTGCTTTGGTATGCCTCATTAGTGATGACTGGGTCGAGGACGAGGGACGTAGAGGTAATGCTATGATTACTTACCGGTAATCCCCATTACTCTTAGTCCTACTCGTCCTCGACCCAGTCATACTTCCCGCCCGCCCTCCCTGATCAGGCCTTTGTTGCTTGGTATGTCAGGATGTGCTTTTGGTTGGCTGGGTTCTTATAGCCCCTGACGGGAGGGTGGGTGGAGCCTAAAAAGCGTTTCCTGTTTTGTTTCCTGTCTTGTGGAATACCTCATTAGTGATGACTGGGTCGAGGACGAGTAGGACTAAGAGTAATGGGGATTACCGGTAAGTAATCATAGCACTTTGTGATGTAGATTAGACAAATGACGCAACAACGACAATGTTGCTTCTTTACAAATGTCTTCAGTATCTGCGGCGATTAGTAAATCGTCAACGTACTGAATAAGGGTAGCACCATCAGGTAAAACAATCGCATCGAGCTGAGTTTTTAAAGCTTGGCTGTGTATTGATGGACTTTCACAGTAGCCCTGAGGAGCGCGTTTGAAGCGAAAGCTTCGACCTCCTAGGCTGAAACCAAAAATATCTCTGCTCTCCTCGGCGATCGGGATGCTGAAGAAAGCATTCTTTTAGTCAATCACCGAAAACCAGGCGGCGGAGGCTGGAATCATAGTCAATAAGGCAGTAATATCAGGAACGACTGGAAACTGTGGCACGACTATTTTATTGACCTCTCTAAGATCAATCACGAACCTGTAAACAGGTGGCTGAGTAGGGTTAGTATGTTTCAAAACAGGCAGAACAGGACTATTGCAAACGTTGCCTCTGGTCTCTTTGATCACATCTTTTCCAATCAAATCATAAATGATCGCTAGCAACGCTTTTTCACCTTCACTAGAGATCTTATATTGGGGAATGTGGGGCAATTTAACATTGGCTTTCAATGTTACAACATATGGCGGTATTTCCAAAAGGCCCACATCATTAGGACCAGTAGCCCAAATGGCATCAGGAAGAAACGACAATTCTGTCGGAAGTTTATCCTTTGACTAATACATTGGAGAAACCACTTTCCTACCCAGTGTAAGTTGTACTCCCGAAGGAGAACAATATAATGTTGCATACAATCTTTTCAACAAATCCAATCCCAACAAGTTTTCACCACAACCCGTTGTCAAAATTAGGGGTGCTTCCAATTCACAAGGTTCAACAGAAAGGGACATAGGGCAAGAAATCGGATTCCTAACTGGGGCGCCAGAAAAACCTACCGAAACATTCATCTTGCCAGACAAAGGCGCGCCAGGGAGTTTTGAGTGCATAATAGAACTCTTTGCAGCACCAGTATCCAACAGAAAAGGCTCTGACACACCTGATGTAGTCACCTTAACATACGGTCCACTTTGATCTAAAGGAACTGAAACAACTCCCTCTCTTTGTCTATGGCTGTCCAAGCAATCATTACCTTCCATATTCTCATCTTCCACATAATAATCATCATTATAGTACTGAGCCGTCCTGCCAGACGCATTAGTTTGTTGGTCAAAACTATTCAGTGTATTTTGAGGTGGAAGGGGACGCGCGTTCTGGGTGAGACTTCCGCGTCCTCTACCTCTGGGAGCTTGTTGAACACCTCGACCTCTTGCGCTAAATGCACCATTAGCACGCTGCAACAAAATAGGACAACTATACTTGAAATGACCCTCTTCTTTACAATATGAACACTGATTGGGACCTACAGGGGCACGCGGTCGAGTAAACTCATACCTTTGCATGTTTTTCTGAAACTGTTGAGGTTGCTGATAATTACTCTGACCACCATGTGGCGGGTATGCCTGTTGTAAAAGAACTTTCGTTTTTAATTCCTTATTTTTCTTGTCTGCTCTATCTTTCTCATCTTTATCCCTGTTTTCGTAATACTGTGCAGTAGCTAATATGTGTGCTGAAGAGGAAACAGCCCAACCGTTGACCACCTTCTGTACCCATATCTTGACCACTGTGGTCGATAAACGTTTCCTCAAACCTAGTGAAGAAATCAGACACTGTTTCATCCTCCTTCTGCTTACACGCAGATAACTTATCCCAATTAACACGCATCGCAGGCATTAAAGTTTTCATGTATGTGATGATCCTAGCAGGGAGTTCTGCTACTACGGGATCAGGCTTGGCACCACCAACTTGCCCATCGTTAGCAGCTCTAATATTAGCCCATGTGGCGGCTAACTCTTGCACGTGATCTGTATTGCGAATCAATCCCCACAAAGGCTGCGGGACCACATTCCCAAATAGCATGTCTATGTCAGCCAAATTCATAACACATGATTCCGCAGTCTGCGATAACTCCTTATAATATCCTGCAGGGTTCTTACGGGGGTCGGGTAAAGTTTGTTTAAGGGCTAACACTTCAGATCGTTTCCAAGGGACGTGTACCCAAACACGCTGAAAATGAGCTGGAGAAGCAGCAATACCTTGAGCGGCATCGGCCGCAACAGCGTCCTTCCATACCGGAGGGACTTCCCTCATAGGGTACTGCCGCACCTTTTTACCAGAGGAGTCATGTTTAAACAGTGACTGGGAAGGATCCTCAATCCTAAAAGATAACAATGTCGCAACTGCTTTTTCGACTTCGGGGCCCACAATCGTACCTTTTTCAAACTCAAACCGTACACGGCCCAAATCCTGCGGATTTGCTTCCAAATCGTTATCCTCCAATTCCTCACAAAGGAAAACACACATCTGTTCAAAAACGTATCTCTGTTTCGGGGCTTCCCATTGACAAAAGACCTCCATAACAGACTCCAAATTATACCTAGATGGGTGAACGATCCATTTGCGCGCCATACGGTCAAACATCTCTTTCTCGTGAGAATTAGGCAGTTGACTACGCGTCTGCTTACGCTCTGGATCAGGGGTCACACCAGACGACCCGAAGAAAGGTAATATAAAACTAGCAACTGTATCCGTCACTCTCTGTCGGACAGAAGGAGAAGCTGACAAAAGAACAGGGGAAAAAACAGAGGGAAGCACAGTAGGCGTAGACGTAGATGTAGAGACAGTATCAGGAAGAGCGCCAAGAGAGGCAGTCGCTGTAGTAGGCAAAGTCGTAGAAGGTAAAGGGGGGACAGGCAGCAAAGTCAGCGGCCCCTGAGGGGGCTGCACCATGGGAGCAGGGGCCAACTGAGGAGGAACTGGTGGTAGAGGAGCTTGATGTAAAATAACTGGATGTTGCACAACTTGGTGTTGCGGAGGCGCTGTAGCACTCTGCGCATAAGGGGGTGGTGAACTTAACAAGTGTGACATCAAAGTATCTTTCTCTATTTCTTTTGACGCATCTTGCTGAAGAAGCGGCAAAACTGGATAACATTTATCTATCACTAGTTTACATTGTCTGTGCAACTGCTCACTCATCTGTTCTTCTTCATTATCTTGAAACTGCAAAGCAGCTTGCATTATCGAGATACCCTTTTCTTTTTTATTTCTTTTTGCCAATTTAATTTCCTTCTGTTTGGCTTCCTTACGCCATAGGCGGAAAGAGTCAAACATTGCCGGCTGGGCTTTCTTCTTAAAGAGTTTAACCTCTAGATTATCCAGAATCTCTGTGTCGAAACTACCGTATTGGGGCCGCTTTAAGTCACCATCTTTTCTGGTGTAACGGATCCATACTTCATTATATGCGAGTGGGCCTATGCCATGTTTTACATATAATTCATAAGTTGGAGTTCCAATCGGAGGAACCGGATACGAGTCCTCCAATCGGGAATCCCTATTATAACCAAGACAAAACCAATTTCCAAGTATACTAGAACCAGGCATCTTCACTCTCTAGTCTAGTTTCAAACTTCAAAGGATTATCGAATACGATAGTCTCGTGAATACACGAGTCCCTTGGTTTTGGCGCTTGCAAGTTCCAAATCAAAAGATCCCAAAGGGGATATCAAACCAAGTAATCAAACTAAGGACTGGGAGACGCTCCACTTATACTTAACTGAGGTGTCGATGACGTCACCAGAAGACTCGTTTATCGTTTCGCTCTACCAATTCATCAAGGGTCCAAAGCAGGGCGATAGTCAGGGCAGCAGTCCTTTGTAGCCGTTGGGACGCGGAGAACCTCGCAGCAAAGACTTTCGGACCACATCGACATACAGGGGTCGATGAAGTGGCGGCCTTCCTCCAGAATTTTCACACGAAGCTCCTCACGAACCTCTGGCTTGGACCGGTACCGCTGAAATCGCCCCACTGTTGGGCGCCAACTGAAGTACTGGGTTTTTCGGAACCCAGCGGTGCCAGGGAACACACCCGAAGACTTCGAGTTCTTCCTGTTTCAGACTACAGAAACACAGAGTATTCTTGGTGAAGTCAAAGATCGTATTTATTGGCTGCAGCCAGTAACAGGTATCCTAGAAGTACAACACGTGTATATTCTCAGGAGACTGCTCACTTACGAAAACCAGCCTTCTCCTTATATACCAAATATTATGCTTTAGGCAAACATTCCTCGTTTTACGGTATGATCATTCACATGCATTCATTAAAAAGGAAAAGACAGAGTCATAATGGCAAGTACATATTTCAGTTCGTTCAGCCCTTAATCAATTACCCGGCAAAGCTTAGCGCCTTCATCAGATATCGACGGACACCCAATAAAAACGGGCACCTCCTCCTCGTAAAACGGGTCATAAAGAGGGAAACAGGGGCAGGTGTGTAGAAGATTAGGCATGGTTCGTGTGTGATGAAAGGTTTCGTGATATGCTGGGCCCTGATACTAATCTCATTCGGCCGCGGGAAGGGAACTGACCGATCAGGTGTGGCCTTAGGCAGCGGAGTCAGTTCACCCAGGTCACCGAGGAGTCAGCGAAGGTGTGTGTGTCCTTCAGACCCATGCTTGGCCGTAGTCCTGTTGCCTATGAGAGGGCAATCACAAAATGGCTGTCATCCTAAAATGGAGCTCGAGGTATTAGGACAGAAACTCTGATTTCAGGCGATCTCGTCACTCGAATGTGACGCAAATGCTTGTGCATAGTATCCTAAACATTCTTGGTCTGTTGATAAAGAAATCGTCATGTTAGAATTATGCCAGATACGTGGTTCCGAAATTTACAGTACCACACTCCACCCAACTATCAGTGCCCGCCGCAGAAGGCCACGAAATGACCCAAGACTGGTGAGGCAGTTTGTAACTCTGTAAAGTTTAAGTGGCATCTCTCGGGGAAAGACCACACTTGGTGTGAAGGGCTTTTCATGAGGGTCCATGTCATTTGGGCAGCCACCTCTAAAGTCAACAGGGTATCTCTCCCAATACTGAACCACAACCACCCGAAGGGGATGCACCAGTCCGCACAAGGGATGCACATAAACACGACCAGGGCACAAGTCCTGAAAAAAGAAGTGGGGGGGCTAACCTAATTAATCAGTATGCAAGCGGCATCACGGCGCGCGACATCGCGGCGTGTGACATCACAGCGCGTGACATCACAGGAAGTGGCATCACTAAGAAGTGACATCAGATCTTAAGCTCTCACATATATGTTTATCAGGTCTATAATGAGTACATTGGAGCGTATTTCGAGTATAGAGGGAAGCTCCCAATAGAGGCAGAAGATTTCCACTTTTGTAAGTTACACATAAAACAATGTTGCCTTTTGTCAGCGTGAACTTCCTCTACCCAAAGTGCTTTAAAAGAAAACATTGTGATATTTAAATTATTACAGCGCCTCCTAAGGGGTAGTATGCACTTTATAAATGCTATTTATTTTGTCCAAATACTGTGGAAGATCAACACATCTGACGTTCTTACAGCCCATGCATATCTCCCAAACAGGGACTGAACAAAGTGAAAAGCTGCCTCTCTTAAGCGTGTGCAAAGTGCTAACAAGGTGTGAGCCTTTGTTTCTCCTCTGCTGCATTTGCATCAGGTGTGAGGCTCCTGACCGCTCCCAGCCAGGAGACCCCAACAAAAGGAGGCCTGATGGACCCTCCGATTCGGCCTTCGTTGTGGGCCCAGCAAGAGTCAGAAATAAGAGAGCCCCCTCCCCCCTGCACCTCACGTTGTTGAGATCCAAACAGATCACACCGTGCGGGCGCTGAATGTGTCTGGGCGTTTGGAAATTACACTGGGTTGAATTCTATGTCAGGACCGGAGGCTCCGATAATGCTTCTCATTTCTTTACTGAAGAAATCTCAGCAGCCAATCAGATAACAATAAAAGAAAATAACACTACAATACCCATGAACACACACTGGGTATCACATAACAACCATAGAGAATCGCCAGTTGTTGCTGATATGCGCCCTAGTTTTTGGGAACTCACCATGGGGCATATCAGCAACAACCGGGGATAATTATCGCTAAGCGCACTTAGCGCTAGGATAATTACCGCCGGCTAGCGTGGATTTTTATCGCTGAGATAGCGTGCTATTAGCAATGCTTATCTCAAAAGCGATAAAAATCATAGCGCTAACTCCCTAACGAGAGATTATCGCTGGAAACCCAGCGATAATCTCACGAAATGTGGCGTTAGCTTGTTGATAGGGACTCACAAACTTAGCCATGATATCCACCTTCCATAGGATATCATGGCTAAGTCAGTCCCGAAGCAGGCGTAAGGAAAGTAGCGATAACAGGGGTTATCGCTACTTTTCCTGACGCTATGCTTCATAGCGTGGGGCTTGATGATAGGCGAAATGTCGCTTAGCGACATTTCTCCTGTCATGTCAGGTCAGGAACGCCCACTTTGCATCTCATTAGAGATGCAAAGCTGGGCGTTAAGAATAAGTGCGCTAATGCAAGGTTTCACGCGTTAGCGTAACCTTGCTAATTAGGCGATAAAATTATCGACGCTTTTCGGCCTAAAACGGCCGCAAAAGCAGCGATAATTTTCTATCGCCGCCTTGTAAATATGCCCCCATAATCATACGTATAAAATACGCTAAGACTCTTGAACGTAAACACAAATGCATGCTTTTATTGATGCTGACTTTGGTTATTCTAAATGTGTTGTAATAGAGTCTTTAAATTAATCCAGTTAAGATTTTAATAATAAATGGAATCGAAATAAGGGGTTTCGGAACTCACAAACTGACTCAGGCTGTAAGAGTTCAAGTTTTGTACGTTAAGTTATCAAAGTTACACACACACACACACACACGCTCTCTCTCTTTACTGTTAAATGTACACAGCAGTCCCATAAAATTCTCGATCCGTGAGCAGTCTGGGAATTACAGGTTGGAATCACAGCAGCACGGACTCACCCTTTCAACCTCACAGTTGAAAGACTCAGGGGCATATGTACAAGGAGTTAACACCACCATAGCGTCAGTTTTCTGACGCTAGGGCGGCTTTTTTTTATTGCCGTATGTACAAGTTGCCGCTAACTGCGGTTAGCAACAGCATTCTGGCGATCTCGTCCGTTTTTCCGTTCACCACTTAGCGATAGCTAACCAAAATGAGATGCAAGGTTGGCGTTCCCATGTAAAAAGCGCCGCTAACCCTACTTCGCGATATGTACAATGATCGCCGGGGCCGGCGAAACGTCAAAAAAACACCCACTAGTGTCCGTTAGTGGCTGGTTTCTAAAACCAGATAAAATGTGGTCTTAAAAATGGAGATAACAAAACAGAATATAAGGGGGAGTAGCCCTGAACCACATTTGACAACCCACTGATGCCATGGAGGTACTGCTCATGCAGCTTGGAGCACCAAGAAGATAACAACAACCACCGCCCCGCCCCCAGGACCACCACGAATGCAGCGCCAAAGAAGACAGCGGGTTTATCGTCAACGCATCACCCTGATAGACCTAACACCAGAGCATGTGATAGCCCACTACAGGCTGAAAAGGATCTCCATCCTTCGCATATTGACCCAGATAGCCCCCAGGCTGCAGGCACCAACACAGCGTTGCAGCAACATCCCTCCACAGACGAAGCTCCTAGCAGTGCTGTACACGTTGGCCTAAGATACCTTCCAAACAACCACTGCCAGAGTCGGGGGAGTCTACCAGTCATCCTTTTCAAGGTTACTCCCAAATGTCTTGGATGCCATCATCAGCCTGACGCCACAGCACCTACGCTTCCCCAACACTGCTGAAGAACAGCTTGACACTAAACGAGGCTTTTATACCATTGCTGGCTTTTCCCATGTGTTGGGGGCAATTGACTGCACCCAGGTCCTACTTGTGCCTCCTGCGGACACTGCACACATTTACCGGAACAGGAAGCACACACACTCCATAAACGTGCAGGCAATCATGGACCACCATGGCTTGTTCACCAATGTTGTAGCCTATTTTCCAGGGAGTGTGCATGACTCCAACATCTTCCTGCAGTCCATCATCAACCAGCGTTTTGAGAATGGCACATATGGAAATGGACTGCTTGTTGGAAAGTACAAATTGAACACACCACACACAACAAGTCCACAATCATGTAGCACACAAATGTGAGAATGCACATGTGGCAAACGTCAAGCAACATGCCTTAAAATATGTCCACCCACCAGACACATGAACACAAGGAAGTCGGTCCTTGGGGATAGCCTTGTAGGCAAACCTCCATCCAAAGTCCTGCCCCTCCGTCACACATCTGCAAATGCTTGGAGAGGTTGGAACCAAGTAGGTGTGATGGTGGGTCAGGACTTATGAGGAAAGTGTGAACACAAGCTCAAGTATGGTGGTGGTGTCCTGCATAGTCGTGAGCTTGCGGAGCAGAGACTGTCCCATGCTGGTGCAGAGGGCGTGTCTGCATCCCAGTCTGAAGTAAATTAGTACGTTGGTGACTGTATTCTTGGATTTGTGGGGGATCTATTTGAAGCTCTTACAGAGGATGCAGAGGGTGTTGAAGTAGCTGGATGTGACGGCGGTGACCTGTTGGTACATGGAGAGGGAGGATCTGAGTACGATGCCCAGATCTCTGGCATGGTCCGTGTCGGTTGTGGGACTGCAAAGGGTGGTGTGCCACCAGGCGCTGTTACATGCCGCTGGGGTGTTTCCAAGGATGACAACTCATGCTCCCTCTGCGTTGAGTCTCATGCAGATGTTGCTCATTCAGTATGCAACTGCCTGCATTCCTTCCTGGAAGCTAACTCTGGTGGTGGTGGGCTCCTTGGTGAGGGAGAGGATGAGCTTTGTGTAAAATAGTGGTATAACAACCCCCACTTGACTAGACACAGTGCCTAGAGCTCGTAGAATTGTTGGGACCCTAAGGAACCACCCAAAGTAGTGACACAGGGGACCCACGGGAGGACAGGTGCAGTGTGAGAACACAGCCGCGAGCTCCGTTCAATCCTATGGGAAAGTCGCGGTTGGAATTTAAAGCTTAAGGACACTTAGGAAAGGACTTGGAGCAAATCCTTTTACACTTAAAAGATTCTAAGGCCAGCACCCATGTGAGCACTGGAGTACTCGTGTTACCTAACCCAGGGAAGTCGGGTGCATAGGTGTCGAATGGTGTCGGGAATCTTCGTCATTTTCAATGACATGATGCTGCAAAGTACTGCTGCCGTGAAAAGGAAAAGTGTTCGGTGTGATCCAAGCCAGGATAGAAGCTGAGAAGAACCTGAAAGCATAGGGGACAGAGTCTGGGTCACTTGCCAGTGACCAGGGGCACGATAGACGAATGCCCACCGATGTCGGGTGTTTCAGGTGCGAAGAGGTGAAGCTTGACTCTGCAGCCATGGGGACCAGGAGATGATGACAACAACCAAAGTCCACAGGTGAGGTGTCTCACAAAGGATGTCGAGTGCTGGGGGGTAAGTGTCCAGATTGGAGACCAACAAGCCTTGGCAACTGCAACCCATGCGGTCAGAGAAAAGATGCTTTGGTGTGGACCAGCAAGGTCCTGTAGACTCCCCAAGCAATGGAGAGTCAGGGCACATCTAGGGCAATCATGAAAGCCCACTGAGAGTTAAAGTATCCTTCTCAGGGACCCACAGGTCTCTGGAAGGGACCTCAAGAGGAATCACAAAATACCAGCCCACGGAACACTCGTGGAGTGTAGGCCAATAATCTTCACTGGAATCACTGCTCGGGGTCTGGACTACAAGTAGCCCAAAGTAAAGCCTCAGGGATTGCTAAAAAGCATATGTTGCTGCAAATGTCCACAGTGTCCATTGGTTCGGGTTGCATGGTTCCCATGAGGGCTGCAGGTCTCAGGTTTGCTGAGAGCACTGGTCGGCCTCAGGTAAGCTTAGTAACTCACCTCCTGTGTTGCAAAATCTTCGGAGTCTGTCAGGAGCTGCATAGATGCCAACCGGTCAGATGCATCTTTGGTGCCTGGCTTGCAGGGGAGTAACTCCTTTACTCCAAGGGAGATTCTTCGGTCATCCAACGTAGTGTAGATCGTTAGATGTAGATTGGTTTCTGTAGCAGAGTTTCGTCCAGGTAAATCTAAAGTCCTGTAGCCAGGGGTTCCTACTTTATACCCAAGGAAGGGGTGGGACAAACTCTGGGGACCCAACTACGGGAGGGTCATGACATAGGGGTGGGTTCACCCATGTCCTTTGTCCGGTTTTGCACCAGAACAGGGGCTGAGAGCCCCTGCAACCGGTTTGAGCTGGACTATGCACAGGGACACCAAATGTGCCCCCAGTGCAGACATCAAAGCACTCTCAGAGTGCACCCACCCTGCCCCAACACACTAAAGCCTGTCTGGGAGGCGGTCACACCTCCCTGTGACAGAAAACCTATTGTCCAGCCATCCCCTGCCTGAGTTTCATTCAGCAGCAGGAGGGCAGACGCGTGTCTGTGGCTGGCAGCATCCATTTTGTGATGCCAGCATTTACAAAGCTGGTACCAGGTGTACCGGTGCTGTCATATTTCTCCCTCTAGAAGGGTGGAATCATACCTCCCACACCACTTACTGGTGTGGGGGTATGATTCCAAGGTGTTTGACACCAAACACAACATGTTTCGATGCAGCCGTTTTAAAGTTAGCATTTACCGCGAGGTTAAAATGCACTTAAGAGTATATGGTTTGGCTGCATCACAGACAACCCCGGAGAAGAGATTCCGAAGGCTGTAGAGGGGCTCTGCTCATGCATGGGCATCCTCTCACATAAAACCCAGCACTCTGCCTTCCGGATTGATAAGGCCTGCCATAATGGTGACTGATAGGTTTACATGTGCAGTAATATGGATAGATATATTGAACCTATATCTAAGTAAGGGGTGCATGCACCACCTTACACAGGCTGCAGTAGCAGACCTGTTGTGTCATTTTGAATTGGCTCCCAGGGGTGGCATAATACATGCTGCAGCCCCTGAGAGGCCTCTGGGGTACCTATGCCCTAGGTACATAGTATACCATGTACTAGGGACTTATAAGGGTACCCCAGAATCCATTATGAAGTGTACCTAAAGTAAATGAACAACCAATTTAGGGAGAAAGCAGATAGACTGGGGTCCTGATTTTCAGGATCCCAGTCAAAATAAGTCGAAAACCAGCAAAACACCAGGCAAAAAGTGGGGGTAACTATGCACTTAGATTCCACCTTCCTACAGACGTGTCCAGGATGGCATTGTCCGTGGCTTATCTGGTGGTCTTGGTGATTTCATGGATGACGTTGAAGAGGTCTTTGGAGTTGGTGGAGTATGCAACTATTATGTCGTGGATGAATCTCCTATCCGTGCCACCTATGTGTTGGTGGTATTTGGACATGGTGTTCTTGTATGTCTAGCAGTTAACGTGTGTCTTGCAGTTTCTCCTGCTTTACTCCAGGGTTCTACAGGTGTGTCTGGAATCTTTGAGTTTGGTGGTGAAATATACGGAAAAGCTGCTGCCCTTCCTGTGGGTGTTGTGTGACGGGGTGAGTTTGTCTGCGCATTTGGAGATCCATGTGTGGGATTAACTGGAAGCGCATTTGGTGTCTGCTGCAGTGTTGGGGGCGTTGCAGTTGAGGGTTGATTACATCTGCTCATTGGTGACTCAGCTCCTGTTCCTTTGCGTTGCGCTATGTGTGTGTGTGTCTGGCCTGGTTTTGTTGCCAATGAAGTGTATGCAGTGATGGTCGGTCCATGGGTGCTGTGTGGTGTGGCTGAAGTATATGATGTTTCTTCCTGCAAAGAAGGGGTCGAGTGTGTCTCCTGCCTTGTGGGTCGGTGTGGGTAAGAGTTGTGTCATTCACATGTTGGTGAGCTCTTAATCCAAAGGGCAGTGGAGTCGGTGTCTTTGGGGATGTTGAGGTGGAAGTCCAGGTCTCCGATGAGTAGGTAGTCCATGGAGGTGATGGCGTGGGTGCAAAGAGATCGTTGATGGTGTTGGCAAAGCAGTCCATGTGTCGGGGGGGTGTTAGATTTGAAATTCACCTCCCCCACAGTGCACCAGTTATGCTATGTTACGTTAGCAATGTGTGGCTAAAATAGACACCAATTGTATTCACGTTATGTAACCCACTGAATTATCATTGCCACATGTAGGCCTCAGTTAGCCAGAGTGACACCATTTTGTATTTCGTAACCACTAGAAGTCTGCTTATGCTTTGCTTACATTAGGCCTTACGTCCTTAACACGCTTGCCTCAGCAGAAAACTGTACTTCATTATTATTCTCTTTTGTTCAAGGCTGTTAGTCGAGTTGCTAATGAACTGTTATTCTGATTGCACATTCCAATCTCTTCATGTAGTTTTGCTCCCACGTTAGCAGACGCTGAGACTCGGCAAGGTGGCCTTGGAATACAGATAGTGCACCCCTCTGGCAGGTGCTAGCTCATCTCTGTGTACCTCTTTTGTACATGCCCGGCTCAAGCCGGTAATTTTCCACCAGAGGCATGGCCGAAGTCTCCAGAAGGGTTTATTATGTATTAGTGTATCCTGGGGAGTCAGTCCCCTCAACAGACATCTTAGGGTGAAGGTCTGACTGGGCTCCTCTGCAGAGTACATACCTGAATAAATGTAAGTTTTCATTATCTACTGTCTGACCGACTCTTCATTTAAGGAAGGCATAGAAGGTGGTCGTAAGAACACGCGTGGCCCTAGACGGCCGTGTCCTTCAGGGGTCTATAGGCAAGTGTGCCGCAGAGTGTGGAGTCGGGGCTGGGCTGGACCTGGAAGTGCATGTCTTCCGTGGCGGCAAATGTGTTGCTGGAGGTGGAGAGGCAGAGGGGAATTTTTCATGCACAATGGTGAGGACTCCTGCCGGGTGTTGGGGGCAATCCTCCTTCCGGATCTTGTCTCTGTCCGGGATTGTGAGGGCGATATCAGGGGCAGAGTAGTTGGTGATCCAGCTGTCCAAAAAGAAGGTGATGTTGGGTGGTAGTGTGTCCCAGAGGTACCAGATTTCCACGGTGTGTATGTGCCGGGATCATTCGGTTAGGAGGAGGCATCTTAGTGCGTTGGCGATGTGTTGGCGGCTGTGGTGATGGTGAAGGTCATGGGGCAGTGGAGGCAGGATAACTAGCCATGGGTGGTGTTCATTGTGGCCTGCTGTCAGTTGTACTTCCTTCTGGGGTTGAGTGCAACAATGGCGGATGAGTCGTAGAGGTAGACGTAATGAGATCCATGGTCCCTGGCTCCGGTTGTGACTGGCTCATGGACTGACGTAGAAGTGCTTGCTTATTGTGTGCCTTCATTGCACCAGCGGTGCTAATGTGCAGCCGCCGCCGTTACATAGGGTAGGGGGGATGGATGAGCAGCTGAGAGGCAATGTAATTTGCATTGATGCTGGACAATTGTCTGGAGCTACACATGGCAAATCTAATTTCCCGAAGTAGCACAACTCACACACACAAAAATAGGGACACAGCAAACACAGCATGCACATATACTAATGGACACATATCTCCACGTCATGTTACAGGTGATCAACGAAATGCACTAACTCCATGGCTGATGACGACCCTCAGAGCCACAAACACCCAGGCACAGACACATTACAATGTCGCACTTGGACGCACCAGGTCCATTGTGGAGAGAACATTTGGTGTACTCAAGTCACGGTTCAGGTGCTTCAACATCTCAGGCGGCAGACTGCTGTACAGCCCTGAAATAGTCTGCAAGACCATTGTGGCATGTTGTGTGCTGCACAACATATGTGTCCGCACCAATGCATCATGGATAGAAGTTCCGGATGAACCAGACAATCCTGAGGATGACGAAGAGGAAGAGGCTGATGCTGCGCCCCCCCCCCCCCCAGCTATGGCTGCAGGAACAGCACGAAGGGACAGAATCATCCACAATTCTTTCATATGACCACGTAAAAATATGACAACCCTTTCTTTGTTTATACTGTGCAAAATGCACATGAGCATAGTTCTTCAAATAAAACATCACAACACAAAAACCTTGTGTGCATGTTCATACTCTGCATTAGCACATACATCTGACAAGCGAAAGTTTAACAATGTGTCGTTATGATTGTTGAATTGTATGTTTGTGGGTGGGTAAGTGTTTTGGGCTCAGAGATGAAATTTAGGGTGTGTTTTGGGGTCAGAAATGAAATTTAGGGTGTATTTTAGGGTCAGAGATGAAATTTAGGGTGTGTTTTAGGGTCAGAGATGAAATTTTGGGTGTGTTTTAGGGTCAGAGATGGAATTTAGGGTGTGTTTTGGGAATTAGAAATGAAATTACAGCAAATACAGTTCATCTGACGTAAAACTCGCAGTTAGCCTCCAGATTTTTGCCGCATTAACGCTAACGCGATAATATTTTCATAACCGCGATAGGAAAATATAGCTAAATACAAAACACAAAATAGTACCGCAAAAACCATTTTGCGTGCAGAAAATAATCACAAACTGAAAAAACGGGCCGCAAACACACAGGAAGTGATGTCAGCATGCAGCCTGTTGTCTGGAGGAGTACTGTGCACTTTCACTTTCACAATTCTTGTGATTATGGAGAGTGTTGGAGGGTATTGGTGTTGTGTGCTGAATTTGGTTTTAAGAGTGTGGTTGTGTCCTGTAAACTGTCCCTAGTGTCCCTGTGAAGTCTTGTGTAGTTGTCCTTACTTGTTTTTTATGTCTGGTACTATATTTTGTCGGGTGTTTGTCCAAGGGGTATTTTAAATTATTAATCGTTGTTGGGGTATATATTGGGGTTTTAATTTTTTAGGAGTGGGTTTAGGTGTGTGCTGGGAGATGGTGGGTGTGGGTAGGGAGGGCAGGATGTCGGAGGGAGGATTGGGAGGCTTCCTCTGGCTGGTGAAGCACTATCTGCAAGAGCAACAGTTCATGGACAGAATGCAGAACACTGTCATACATTCACCCCAGTACAGAGATCTGGGCCTAAATCAATCGTTTTTTTGCTCGCCATGCCATTCCAGTTTGGACCCACCATATGCAAATCAGTCTTGACCCTGTGCCCAATGGGAAAAGTCCAGCCCGAACTGCCAAGCCAGGTCCTCCCTGGACTGGAAACAAGCATCCTAGGACCGGTTTCGGGATGGCATGGGGCACAGGGTCAAGGCTGATTTGCATATGGCCAGGTCTAAACTGGGGTGGCATGGTGAGCACAAGAATGATGGATTTAACCCAGATCTCTTGACTGGGGGTGAATGTTTTGATTTGTTCTGCATTCCGTCCATCTATTGTGTGTCTTTTGCTTTCTCCCCCTGGTGAAGCACTATCTGCCACTGATGATCGCAAGTGGGGGTCGGATCCTGAAGGGCTATGCGGTACGTGTGAGGAAGATGAGGTGGGAGAATGTGAGGAGCCAGATGCTGCGGGTCTTCGGTATGACAGTACTCTCCGACAGTGGAAGCATCGATGGCAGGATTGCGTTGGCCATGAGGGTGACATGTTGGACCACCTTGGAGTCCTTATTGGCCAACAAGGTGGTAAGAACAACCTCAACATAGTTGAATGAACACTTGTGTTACTAATAATAAGTGCTGTCTGTAACACAATGGGGTATATGTACAGGTATTTTGCGGAGTGAGGTGTTCTACATCATGCCTTCAGGCCTAACTTTCCCACTGCAGAGAGACGACGCTGCACCATGTTCACAAGCATATGGTGCAGGCTTGCGTATCCACCTCCGCTGGTGCAAAAACGTTGCAGTGTAGTGCCAACCCAGGCACCCTTGCACCATAGTGCAAGTGTGTCTGCGTGCCGGGAAAAGATTGTTTATTTACATGAAGTGTAACCTTACATGACATCAGCATCAATGCAGTATAATCATTCCATGTGGGCTGCACAAGGCAGCACACATGTAAAGATCATAAAAAGTGAGGATTCGTGATTTTCTCAGAGTTTTGCAGACAGGAACAGCTATTCGCTAACATCCCATGTTGGCGCAGACCACTATACGCTGCCCTTGTACCTCTGTCTAGAATACCACTGAATGAGATATGAAATGTAAAATATTTAGCATATGACTTCTCAAGAGTGACATACACCATCGATAGTTTTGACACACTCTTGTGCAATCTCCATCGATTATTCTTGGCTAAACAGGGCCTTAGGAATGTGTCACACAAGTCGTCTGTGCAAAATGTGTGAATAGGCAAGCCTGACTGTCTTGATTGCCCTCACTCGGCATTATCATGTTAGAATAACAGGCAAACTCAACACAATCATGTATGTCACATAAACTGCAAAAGTACAGTTACAGAGCATTGACACTGGAGGTGATCAATTGGATGATGACTAGGACACGTGTGA
This sequence comes from Triturus cristatus, assembly GCF_964204655.1. Lineage (NCBI taxonomy): Eukaryota > Metazoa > Chordata > Amphibia > Caudata > Salamandridae > Triturus > Triturus cristatus. The sequence continues at coordinate 6,095,761 of NC_140593.1, read as the reverse complement.
GTTGTTGTTTTGGTTGCCAACACACCTTTTGTTTTATGTCTCACAGCCGAAAGACCACTCATCACACAGGGGGACATCGACGCCTTCAGAGACCCACACGCCACTGGTGAGTACACCCATTGAATGTTGTGAGATGTGATGAATGTCAGGATCAATTCATGTCCTTAGTACCAGGCAGTATGTGTGTGTATCACATGCACCTTGACTCCAGTGTGATGGGCTTTGGTGGGTGGAAGTGTGAAGGATGTACAAATTCGTAAGTGAAGATGGAGGAATGCATATGTCTTCCTGATGTGTGTTTGCACTCCCCAGTCAGTGATACCCATGCAAGAAATATCAATGTGTTGTTTCCGTACAGCACATGCATGCTGATTGCAGAGCATACAGACAGGAGAGGCGACATGTGAGTGATGTTGGTGATGAGTATGACCAGACATGGAATGCGTGTACATCCTTGGCTGAGATGACTGCACAAGTGTGCCAGATTATGCAGAAGTGGGTAGCGTTTTCCTGGCTGTGCAGTGTCAGATACAGATCTGCACAGTACTATCGTATGTATGCTGCATAACAGCTTTAAAAGATTTCCATGGCGTAGCTTAAAGCCAAGGGTTCCAATGGCACGTTCACCCACCAACTAGCAAAGATGGCCTATGTATGTATGTGATTGGCATGTTTTGTCACTGCAATGGTGTTGTAAAGCTGTCTCATTTGACTCATTCCCCTCATTTGACTCAAGGTCAAATGTACAAGCCACTCTCGCAGAATGGGTGACATTACCCCAGATGCATTTTCAAGGCATGCTTTTAACACACATGTTTTAACACACAATACCTTTTACCGCGCTGGGCTTCACAACACAATTCTTTAAATCACATTCCCCATCAAATCTCAATGACTATTCTGACTACGGGGGCGTTACTTTTGGGAATGTCTTGTAACATTTAGCGGTCTACAGTCCTGTGTTTTGAGAGTTCAACAGGGTCAAAGCTGTGGATTAAACCACATTGGTCCCAATCACCACCACTACGTCACCTATTGTGAGGTAGTGGTGGTGAGAGGGGCTGCGCCTCATGTACAAGTCAGTGTTCAGACGCCGAATGTTGTTTTGCCATGGGTGCTGCTTGATGCAGCACCAGTGGAAGTGACAGGAGGGCTTCTCCAGGATTGTTAATGTGCATGGAAGGACACCTTCCTACCCATGAACAGTCATCACATGCACACAGGCACCCTTGTACTCTGGTTCAAGGGGGCCTGTGTTGGCGCAAAGTAGTTAAACCTAGCATCATCGCAGGATGAAAGGCAAGGCTGCGCCATATTCTTCAGAAAACGGTGCAGCCTTGCGTTTCAAACGTGGCAGAGAGTGACGTGGAGGCAAGGAGGATAACGACACACTCCGCCACTTCCTAGTACATATCCCCCGTTGTTCATGTACAGGAAGGCACAGCTTCATGTACATATACAAAACATGGCATGTTCAATCTTGCATGTGTGCTGCACAAGGCTGCACACACTGAAGAATCAACTATGATGAGAAATGCATTGGTTCTCCTCCTTTGACTATTTTGAATCAATATTATCAAGGTCTTCTTTCTGGTGCTGCCTCCTATGTACGCCACCCTTGTACATAGGGGGCAGTGTCAAATACAATGTCTGTTGCACTGGAACGACTTACACAACACCCACTGGACGCACCTTTCACACTAACCATAGTGTGAAAGGGTGCCCGAGGTCCAAGGCAGCGTTAAGCCACGTTTCATGTCTCAATACTGCCTTGTACATGATATGCAACCCCTTTCTCCACAGTAATGCCACTGAAAGTGATGTTATGGCGGCAATAATCGCTTGTACATATGCCCCTGACAGGGTCATGGGGTTGTGACACTACCAGTCACATGCCATGCACTGTCATGTCAGTGTTGCCAGCATGTTGTAACTGATCAGTGATTCTACATTGCATTGTACATGTTATTTTCAACCTTCACAATCTGTTGTTAGAGTGTAGGCCCCCATGTTTCACTGACCCAGTGTTTCTGTGTTAAATGGAGAGAATTGACATAGTCTTCATGACTCACATTTGCTCATTGCTCTTCTTTGACAGACAATATGTCGCCAGAGGAGGCCCATGCATTCAGGGTCAGGAAGGACCGATATCTCCACATCTGCAAGGTGGCGAAGGGATACTGCAACATGTCAAGGAGGTATCAAGCTGACCGAGCAGCTGGTAGGTGGAAATCGGTGCCCAATGTAGGCCAAGGACACTGCCAGAGTGTCACGCAAGCCAGACAGGGTACTTCTGGCGATAGGCGTGGGTCCTAACATGGGCAGGGATCTGCACATCCCCCAGGAAGAACACCGAGACAAGCTGCAACCTCAGTATCCAGAACACATTCTGGTGCCCCCTCACAGACCCAAGGACAAGCTACACTGGCAGCAGCAGGATCTGATCAGGTGGTCCCGTTTACCATGTAGGACCGCCGTGCAATAATGGACATGAATGCCAGGTTGGCACGTTTAGAACGTGAGATGTTTGAGCAGACCACCTACATGCAGGACATAAAGGCTGCCCTGGATCTCCCAATTTGAACATTTTCTACGTTCCCCAATGTAATTTATACTTAGTAGTTAGTGATAGGTTAGTTTTTTAATTGTTAGGTAGTGTAGTTGTAGTGTAGTGATGGGTGGTGTTAGATTTTAGCATAGTTTTATATTTATTATCTTGTAGTATTTGGGAATAAGTTTCCTTTTCCTTTGGGTTGGGGGTTGATGTCTTTGCTCTTCAATTTTTTTTTAAAACCCCCAAAAAATATAGATTTGTCTATCACATCTGTGTAGTTAGTTTATGTTTAGCTAAGATGCATTTGTCCTGTCTTCTGATGTGCTTTAATGGTGGGAGGGGGGTTGATGTCTTAGATATATTGTTGCGTGTTTAGTATTAGTAGAGTTAGATAGTTAAGGTTATTACTCACTTTGTCATGGTTAGTTAAGATTAGGCAAGTTGTAGTAGTGCTTAGTGTCAGTTAAGGGTAGTTTATTTGGTTAAATGTGAATACATTCATACTGTTTTGGAATTCAGTTAGCACTTACGTCTGAAGTGGTTTGGTGGTGTGTTGCTTTTTACCTTGTTTCCCACTTCTTCAATCTCAGGGCAATCATTTGAATGTGTATATGTGGTCATGTCATGTTACTTAGCTGGACGGACAGTGTCAGGATCCTTTGATTTGAGCACAGTAAACATGCATGCATTACTGTGTGGCAAGTTGGAGTCATGGCCTAGGCTAGGGACACTCTTTTGTACAGTTGAACATCTCATGTGTGACTCACAGAGTTGGAATGCACATTGGTGCACATTTGCAACACAATGTTGAAACATGGCCTTGAACAGACATTGACATTGCAAATATTGTCCATCATGATGATGGATGTCTGCGCTGTGTTCCACAGATTACGTCCACTCCCTTCTTATCCTTAGAGTCCATCGAACATGCACAGACATTGGCACACTTGCTGCGTAGTGAAACTGTGCCATCATTATGGGCATTGGTTGTTCCTGTGGTTGGTGGCTCACCCTCCTGCCCATGCACAATATTGTAAATTAGCTGGTCGAATGTGGGTTGCTTAAGGCTGAACACAGTTCTGCAGCAAACAGGAGGGGAAATGTAGCATTGCCCCCTGCAGTGCCTGTGTCCTTCCCCCTTTTCCACGCTGTTACTGTTGTCATTGCCTCATAGTGATGCAACACTTGAAATGGTGATACAGCATCTGACTATGTGCTAAGTGCAGTGCACTACACATCCCTGGACATATTGCCCTCTCCTTTCACAGTGAGCACAGCATGAGAGGGTTCCTTGTTTCAAAGGCATTGCTAAGCCACAGTAAGTGTCTGACAGTGGACATGCATTTAAGGCTAAGTCCCTATTGCTAACACAGCTTCACTGAAACAGAAATTGTGATTCCAATAGCAGGTGGGTGATATGTGCCATAAAGAATCAACATCTATGTGCATGTGGTGTGCTCTATCTTGGAATGTGACATGCAATGACCCCCATCCCAACAAGCTTTGTCCACCCCGTAGAGTGTGAGTAGATCTGCCAAGTGAGACTTGTTATCAATGCTAAATGAGACACTACTTGTGGCATGCGACAGACTTGGACCTATTCCCAAACATGCCTATTGCCATCATGTACGGAGGGAAATGTTGGGCTATTGCTAGTAGGTCATATTCGATCAATGAGGGCACGGCTAGATCCCACATGCCCAGTCAGCTCACTACCTATCTGTGACACAGTTTAACTCGGTGTACATTTGGATGGATTCACTGCTCAAACATTATTGGAAACTTCCATGCCTGAATGGTCATGATAAACACACATCTGTGTACATTTTAGGTTTTAATTAGCGTGTGCATTGGCTTTGGGTAAGACTGCCACAGTACTTGGTCAAACAACCCCAATATTTCATAGATGCCCAGTGGAGGGCCTGACAGAGTCCTTTGTGTGGAACATGTCCAGAGGAAGAGGCAGAGTTCAGTCAGCAGGATGATTGCAGTGTCTTTGGGAACAACACAAGGTATGGCAGTCCATATTGAGGTCCAAGGTGAGTGGCACAGCGTGCAGCAGAGGACATTGGAAGATGATGTTCCGTGGTATGATGCTAAGCACAGATCCAAGGCAGAACTGATCATTTGGCATTGATGAATTCCACCGCTATCTTCTTAGCAACATTGCAGATTCATCAACATCTTCGTCCACTGATGTGTCATGTGCCTCCGGTGTACATGGTGGTAGATTCTCAGCAGCACTGTGAGGCACTGACACATCAGGGGGCAGAGATGTGGATGTTGAAGCTGCAGCAGCATTCATCTGTGCCAAACCTTAATGCAGCACTGCTGCGACGAGCAGCTGCAGGGCATGAAAGATTCCAGCAACGTGTCTGTGGTGTTCAACCATGGCTGCCATTAGCAAGGCTTGCATCCGCTCCATGTTCTCCATGATCATTCGCATGTGACGCAACTCCTTGCTGACATCACTGGAGCCACTGTGACTGGACAGTTGTTCTTGTCTCTGAGTCAGTACTCAGCCATGGAATGCTGGAGAGCCTGGAGCGGACTGTGGGTGCCTGTGATGGTCTGTAGGTGGCCCCGAATGGGACTGAGACACCCCCGTAACCCATCTAATTTGGCCGCCAGGCTGTCAAACCCCACCCGCTCCTGACCAGCCATCTCCAGCTGGACCTCTACCGCACGACGTTGAAATGACAGAAGTGGGTCCTCAAGGTCCTGGGCGACCGCTGTGGTGGTCGGTGCTTGCTGCTGGGTGGTTTGTGCAGGGTTTTGAGTTTCCACAACATTGTTGGATAGCCCTGCTTCAGGAGATGGGTTGCTAATTGAGTCAAGCAGATGTTGGAGGGTGTCCTGGTCGATGGTTGGAAGGTCTTCCTCTTCATCAAGAGTGGGACAGGCTGCTGTACAGGAGGTGATGTTTCTCCCTCTGTACCATAAAGGGGAGATGCATTTGTAAGTGTCCGGCAGGCTGGCAAAATGTCCCCCTTGGCTCAACACCACACACATACAATTGTGTGCACTGGGCTCCATCTCTTTGACGACAATACGAGGATGCACTGTGAATGCAACAGATTATGTGCAGAAGTGAGCATGCCCCTAACAATGTCAGCACACATACACCATTGTGCACGTCTGTCTGAGTTGTGTGCAAGAATGCGTATGTGCACTAAGGTCGCCCCTCATGCACATAGACAATCTGAAAATCAACTCAGACACCCTTTCACAATGGTGCATGTGTGCTGACATCGGTGGGGGCATGCTCACTTGTGTCAGAAGGTGCGCTGGAATCTCCACGGAGGCAGAATGTTGCTTTTTCCCAATGCCCGCCTCCCGGAGCTCACTGCGTTAAGCAGCTTCTCCAGGCCGGGGGAAAGGGGAAGTGGACAGAGAAGAGACACTCGTGCTGGACCTGAACTCCTTCGTCGTCTTTCTTAGATGATACAGGAGCACCTAATGCACAGAAGGAGACAACACTTCAATACTACACTTGTACCTACTTCTGACTTCTTCCTCCTATCGATCCCTCTCTCTCTCTCTCTTTTATCCTACCAGGTTCTGCGTGAGTATTGCTTCTCTTCTTTCTTTTTTCTGTATATTCAGTAGGTTGCAGCTGGGATTGAGGGACAGCTACTTTCCTAATGCACATGGGAGAGAAAAGGATCAGTTAAACTCCCTTCCTAACCTAATTCTCTAATTCTTCTATGGGCCTCTCTTCCTACCTTTCTCGCTAATGCTGCGACTACCCAATAGAGGATTCTGGTTTACAACATACAGCAGTTTGAGTAGTCTTCTTGAAAGAAACGATTGTCAATACTCATTGCTTTTCAAATCTCTGGGAGGAAAGGCGAAGCCTTGAACTGAAAGTTGATTTTTTCCTTATGCTCAGCTCCTAGGACTGAACGCGCAAAAAGGAAGCCAGGTAGGAGCAAGGGTGGAGGTAAGAAAAGGGAAGCACGCATGAAAGGCAGGGGGGGAAGGGGAAAAGGAGACTGAGCATTTATTATCACAGAGTTGGAACTTGCTGTGTTCACGACGCAGTCTTTACCAAGTCTAATTCTTACTTGTCTCTGGTCACAATGGTATTCCACTGGCTCACCTCGAATTTGACGGTAGCCTACCGGAGCTGTGAAAAAGTAGGAAGCTTCTCAGGAATTCGACGAGCAGCGGGAAACTTTGAACTTCTCAGCTGAAGGGGCAGCACAGTTGACCAACTGCCCAAAACGAGGAGCTGTGATGAGGACGAACTGGTCTGAATGCTGCTCTTCTCTTCTGAAGAGAAAGTGCAAAACGAAGAGGAACGCTACCAGTTTTGACAGAAAACTGTAGCGCGACACGAAAATACTTCTACTTCAGTCAAGACTCAAATTGAAGTGCGCAATAGAGTGCGCGCGCGCCGAGGATGAAATCTCGGTTCACGCGATATCCATGCCTTAGCACAAGTACATCAGAAGAATTAGCAATTAGGGCGGCCATCTTAAAGGGGTCAATTCCGCCTAAACGTTTACCCAACAATTGCAACTAGAGGGCTTCACAATAACCCTACGATTGCAATTCTGATTTTCCATTACAGAAATGACGTTCACTAGGTTCCTGACAGTACCCCCTCTCAATGACCGATTGATCGGTCTTGGTTTGAAGGGGTGTTGCAAATGAAAACGTTTTATATGTAATGGAGCATGAACCTCGTCTGCAGGTTCCCAGGATCTTTCTTCAGGACCATACCCCTTCCAGTCAATTAGATAAAATAGTTTTCCTCTAATCTTTTTAGAATCTAAGATCCCTTTAACTTCATACTCTAAATGTTCTTCAATCTTTAAAGGGGGGGGTGTCTTACTTTTCCTAAGATTTGATGCCACAGCCTTTAAGAGGGAAACGTGAAAGACAGGATGGATACCCAAATGAGCAGGTAGTTTCAATTTAACAGTCACTGGACCCAAGACCTGTTCTATAGGAAAAGGACCCACAAAACGAGGCTGAAATTTTCGATTGCCTTTCAATCTGAGGTGACGTGAGGACAACCAAACTGAATCTCCCACTTGGTACTCTCTTGCTCTCTTCCTATGTTTGTCTGCTTGCTTCTTATAGCTTTCTTTTGCCTTGAGTAGGTTAGATTCCGCTGACCTATGAGCTGAGGATAACTCTGTGAACAGATCCTTAACTGAAGGTACCCCAAAATCTCCTTGAGTGGTAAAAGGATTTGGATGCCTCCCAAAATTCAAAAAGAATGGGGAAAAACCGGTGGAGACATTCCTTGCGTTATTTTGTGCAAATTCAGCCATCCACAACAGGTCGGACCAATCGCCTCCCTGATCCAGAAGGAACAGCCGAAGGTACTGTTCTAACTCTTGATTCATCCTCTCGGTCTGACCATCTGTCTCAGGGTGGTAACTAGTGGAGAGTCTGACCTCTACTCCTAAACCCTTCATAAAGGCTCTCCAGAAGTGGGACACAAATTGGGGACCTCTGTCAGAAATTAGAATCTTGGGAATCCCATGTATTTTTACTATATGTTCACTAAAAAGCTTAGCTAACTCTGGAGCCGAAGGAACCCCTTTTACTGGGATAAAGTGACTCATCTTAGTGTAGGTGTCTACTACTACCAATACTGTGTTGTAACCTCTACTCAATGGTAGGTCCACTATCAGATCTAATGTGACAGTATGCCAAGGGTGCTTTGGGATGGGTAATGGTTGCAAAAACCCCTGGGGAGCCTGTCTAGTGGATTTCCCTCGGGCACATAACTCACAGGAATCTACATATTGTTTGATCTGGGTTTTCATGTGGGGCCACCAGAAGTAACGTTGAATTAGATCGGTAGTTTTCAGGATGCCCTTATGGCCAGCTAAAGGGTGATCGTGACAATCTTTCATAACATGTTCTCGAATCTCCTTAGTCGGCACATAGAGGGTTCCATTAAAGTATGGTAAAGAATCCACAATCTCTCTTCCCTCTTCCTGACTTGCCCATTCTGTCATTTCAGAAGGAGACATGTGTTTTCCAATTTCTTCTTTGTAGTCGGTCAGAGAGAGAGTACATACAATCTTTGATTCGGGAATGATCGGCTGTGGATCTATCGGGTGTTCTGAGGCTTCTGTCTGAATTCGTGATAAGGCATCCACCTTGCCATTCTTGTTTCCGGGACGATAAGTAATTACAAAATCAAAATCTGCAAAATAAAGGGACCATCGCAATTGGCGAGGAGTTAAAGTTCGTGCGGACTTGAGGAATTGCAAATTCTTGTGATCGGTGAATACTGTAACCGTATGTCGAGCTCCAAGCAGATAGTGTCTCCATTCGGCAAAAGCATCTTTGACTGCCAATAACTCCTTCTCAGCAATGGTGTAATTGATCTCGGCTGGACTAAGTTTTCTTGAGTGATATGCCACAGGATGCAATTGCCCAGTAGTTTTGTGCCGTTGGGACAAGACTCCTCCAATAGCTTGATCTGAAGCGTCTGCTTCCACATAGAATGGCTCGGCTGGGTCCGCATGAAGCAAGATTGGGGCTGAAGTGAAACTCTTCTTGAGGTACTCAAAAGCTTGTTCCGCCTCAACTGACCACTGGAACTTTACACCCTTTTTGAGCAATCGAGTAATCGGGACAATCTTTTGCGAAAATCCTTGAATAAACCGGCGATAGAAATTGGCAAACCCCAAGAAGCTCTGGATCTCTCTGACATTCTTAGGTGGAGGCCATTCTATGACAGCTTGAACCTTCTTAGCGTCCATTGTGATCCCACCAGGAGACACTAAGAATCCCAGGAACTCTACTGACTGTACACTGAAAGCACATTTTTCTAATTTGACATACAGTTGATGTTGATGGAGCCTTTCTAGTACAGCCTTAACATGACCAGAATGTTCTTGAGGATCCCTGGAGAAGATTAAAATGTCATCCAAATAGATGACAGCAATCTTATCCAACAAATCTCCCATGACGTCGTTGATAAAATGTTGGAATGCCGCTGGGGCATTGCAGAGGCCAAATGGCATAACCTGATATTCAAACAATCCATATTTGGTTCTGAAGGCAGTTTTCCATTCATGCCCCTCCTTCATGCGAATAAGGTGATAGGCCCCTCTCAGATCTAGTTTGGTGAATATCTGAGCATCTTTAATCTGATCAAGAAGAACAGAGATCAATGGTAGTGGATAACGGTTCTTAATAGTTGCTCGGTTGATTGCACGATAGTCTATGCACGTTCTTAAGGAACCTTCTTTCTTTGGAATGAAGAACAGCGGAGAAGAGACCGGCGACTGAGACGGTCTAATGAAGCCGTTGGCAAGATATCTATCGAGGTATTCCTTAAGGTAGCCGTTCTCTGCTTCGGTCAAAGCATAAATCCTACTGCAAGGCAGAGCAACTCCTGGTTCCAAGTCAATGGCACAGTCATAAGAACGATGTGGTGGCAACTTCTCAGCCTCTTGTTCACTGAATACCTCCTTGTATTCTTCATATTCCTTTGGAATCTCCAAGGTATCAATAACTCCAATGGATCCTCCCCCATAGGACAACAGAGTTGCTAGCGAGGGCTCCAAAATCTCTTCAGCTTGCGGGAAACAATGTTCTGAGCAAAAGGATGAATCCATGTTGACTGTCCGATGTTCCCAATCAATATTAGGGTTATGCAAGGAGAGCCACGGAATACCTAGGATAATTTGAAATTGCGGAGCATCAATTAAATTGAATTGGATATTTTCTCGGTGGCCGTTGGACTGAATGAGTTCCACCAATTCTGTATGATGTGTAATAGGGCCCGAAGAGAGGTTGGTTCCATCAACTGCTCTAACTGATTCCTTACGATCCTTAAGCACCGCTTGGATTCCCATCTTTCTGGCATATTTAATATCGCAAAAGTTACCAGTGGCCCCAGAATCAATCATGATGACCACTCCTGTGATTTCTTTCTTGCTGAATCGTACAGTCATTTGCAAGGTTAAATGTGGACTTAGAGTTTGAAGGGTATTCATAATTTGATGGCTCACAGGAGTCGGATTCCCTTGTTGCACCACCTGAGCGACTCCGCCTACAGATGGTTTTGGGAGTTTCCCGAAGCTACGGTCTTAGGTCTCTTAGGACACTCCTTCACAAAATGTCCAGCACTCCCACAATACATACAGAGCTTCTTTTGTCTTCTTTGTTCTTTCTCTTCTCGGGTTAAGGGACCGCGAACAGATCCTATCTGCATTGGTTCACCTTCCAGGGAAGTTCCTGAACTCTTACTCTGATCAGCTCTTGCTCTATCGAATCGTGGAATATTCCATCGGAAATCTCGTGACCTCTTTTCTCCTTTCCTCTCTGAACTTCGGAAATCAATCTCCAACACCAGGTCCACTAGTTCCGAAAACTCTGTAGGCCGATTTGGAATCTGCGCCAAGGTATCTTTGATGTCATCACGTAATCCCCGATAGAATAGGGCAGATCTTTTTTCCTCTGGCCAGTTTGTTTCTACTAAAAGTTTATTGAAATGAGTCAAATACGTTATAAGGTCTTTGGATCCCTGACGCAACTCTAACAATTCATTGTCTGTAGCTTGGGAGATTCTGCGTCTATCGAAGATCCTCAAAAATTCAGCCTTGAAACGTTCAAAGTCATACAAAAAAGGATCATCCCGTGAAACTAAAGGCATGGCCCAGTTTGCAGCATCCCCACTCAGGTAGGATAATATAAAGGCTACTCGTGACTGAGCATCTGGAAAGAGAGTAGAACGACACATAAAATGTAAGGAGCACTGCGTTAGAAAAAGCTGGGCCTTTTGTGGATCTCCACTAAATCTTTCTGGGGGGGCCAAAGGAATAAGTGGAGAAACTGAATGCACTACCTGTGCTACTGTGCGCTGGTCTTGGTCAGCTGAAATGTTACTAGACAAGGACTGGGACATGGAAGCTCCTGTCGTGTTTTCACTAACCCTTTTAGAGAGTAACATTGTCTCTTGACGGGAAGCTAATATATCCTGCCTTAAATTTTTGTTGTCTTCACTAAGTGTCCCCATTTCTCGCTGAATTCCCTCTAACATTTCTCCTAAAGCCTTTAAACTAAATCCCTCAGCCATTCTGCCTGGGTGAAGGAAATTCGTGGGCACTTCAATCTGTCAGAAGGTGCGCTGGAATCTCCACGGAGGCAGAATGTTGCTTTTTCCCAATGCCCGCCTCCCGGAGCTCACTGCGTTAAGCAGCTTCTCCAGGCCGGGGGAAAGGGGAAGTGGACAGAGAAGAGACACTCGTGCTGGACCTGAACTCCTTCGTCGTCTTTCTTAGATGATACAGGAGCACCTAATGCACAGAGGGAGACAACACTTCAATACTACACTTGTACCTACTTCTGACTTCTTCCTCCTATCGATCCCTCTCTCTCTCTCTCTTTTATCCTACCAGGTTCTGCGTGAGTATTGCTTCTCTTCTTTCTTTTTTCTGTATATTCAGTAGGTTGCAGCTGGGATTGAGGGACAGCTACTTTCCTAATGCACATGGGAGAGAAAAGGATCAGTTAAACTCCCTTCCTAACCTAATTCTCTAATTCTTCTATGGGCCTCTCTTCCTACCTTTCTCGCCAATGCTGCGACTACCCAATAGAGGATTCTGGTTTACAACATACAGCAGTTTGAGTAGTCTTCTTGAAAGAAACGATTGTCAATACTCATTGCTTTTCAAATCTCTGGGAGGAAAGGCGAAGCCTTGAACTGAAAGTTGATTTTTTCCTTATGCTCAGCTCCTAGGACTGAACGCGCAAAAAGGAAGCCAGGTAGGAGCAAGGGTGGAGGTAAGAAAAGGGAAGCACGCATGAAAAGCAGGGGGGGAAGGGGAAAAGGAGACTGAGCATTTATTATCACAGAGTTGGAACTTGCTGTGTTCACGACGCAGTCTTTACCAAGTCTAATTCTTACTTGTCTCTGGTCACAATGGTATTCCACTGGCTCACCTCGAATTTGACGGTAGCCTACCGGAGCTGTGAAAAAGTAGGAAGCTTCTCAGGAATTCGACGAGCAGCGGGAAACTTTGAACTTCTCAGCTGAAGGGGCAGCACAGTTGACCAACTGCCCAAAACGAGGAGCTGTGATGAGGACGAACTGGTCTGAATGCTGCTCTTCTCTTCTGAAGAGAAAGTGCAAAACGAAGAGGAACGCTACCAGTTTTGACAGAAAACTGTAGCGCGACACGAAAATACTTCTACTTCAGTCAAGACTCAAATTGAAGTGCGCAATAGAGTGCGCGCGCGCCGAGGATGAAATCTCGGTTCACGCGATATCCATGCCTTAGCACAAGTACATCAGAAGAATTAGCAATTAGGGCGGCCATCTTAAAGGGGTCAATTCCGCCTAAACGTTTACCCAACAATTGCAACTAGAGGGCTTCACAATAACCCTACGATTGCAATTCTGATTTTCCATTACAGAAATGACGTTCACTAGGTTCCTGACAACTTGTGTACATCATCTGTCGCATTCACAGTGCATCCTCATTTTGTTGTCAAATAGATGCAGCCCTGTGCAGACAATTGTATATGCCTGCTGTTGAGGCAAGGGGGATATTTTGAAAGCCTGCTGCATCTCCAGGCTATGTACCACTTAGCTCTTTCCTGTTGCTCTTATATTGTGGTTTGATAGGGATCTTTGGCTATGTTTAGAATTACTTTTCTGGGCATATTTCCAAGTGTATGACCCCACCAATATGTGTCTTGCAATATATTTGTTGACTAGGGTTATATGTGTCTCTACCTCCAGGGGCAAGCGTATCTGTGACAAGATCTGCAGTCATTGTGGATGTGCACTGGTAGATGTTTAACCCCTTCACTGCTAGGCCTTTTCCCCTCCTGTGCTAACCCTTTTTTGGGCTATTTGGGGTAGTGCGCACTTAGGCCCCTGTAACTTTTTGACCACCTTAGGTATCCATGCCAAATTCGTGTCCTTTTCTTCCAACATCATGGGGATTCTAAAGGTACCCAGGGTTTGTGGATTCTCCTAGAGCAGGGGTACTCACAAACTTTCTCTTGGGGGCCAAATTTACAGTGTGGTTTGTGGCCGAGGGCCGCACATTGGGGGCGGGGTCATTGGGGGAGGGGGTGGGGCTAGAGCAACACAAAAAAACTGTGACCATGAGGTGGAACACAGGTCCCTGCAGCGGACGCCTTCGTCCACTGAGCCACCGGACCCGGCATACACATATCTCTCTCTCTCTCCCTCTCTCTATCTCCCTCCCTCCCTCCTCCGTCTCCCTCCCTCCTCTCTCCTTCTATCCGTCTCTCTCCCTCTCCGTCTCTCTCCGTGTCCCCCTCTCTGTCTCCCTCTCTCTCTGTCTCCCTTACTCTCTGTCTCCCTCCCCCTCTCTCCCTCTCCCCACCTCTCTCCCTCTCCTTCCCTCTCCGTCTTCCTCCCTCTCCCTCTGTCTCCCTCCCTCCTCCATCTCCCTCCCTCCTCTGTCTCCCTCCCTCTCTCCTTCTATCCGTCTCTCTCCCTCTCCGTCTCTCTCTGTCTCCCCCTCTCTGTCTCCCTCTCTCTCTGTCTCCCTCCCACTCTGTCTCCCTCCCCCTCTCTCCCTCTCCCTCCCTCTCTCCCTCTCCTTCCCTCTCTGTCTCCCTCCCTCTCCCTCTGTCTCCCTCCCTCTCCCTCCCTCCTCCATCTCCCTCCCTCCTCCATCTCCCTCCCTCCTCCATCTCCCTCCCTCCTCCGTCTCCCTCCCTCTCTCCTTCTATCCGTCTCTCTCCCTCTCCGTCTCTCTCTGTCTCCCCCTCTCTGTCTCCCTCTCTCTCTGTCTCCCTCCCACTCTGTCTCCCTCCCCCTCTCTCCCTCTCCCTCCCTCTCTCCCTCTCCTTCCCTCTCCGTCTCCCTCCCTCTCCCTCTGTCTCCCTCCCTCTCCCTCCGTCTCCCTCCCTCTCCCTCCCTCTCCCTCCCTCTCCCTCCCTCCTCCATCTCCCTCCCTCCTCCATCTCCCTCCCTCCTCCATCTCCCTCCCTCCTCTGTCTCCCTCCCTCTCTCCTTCTATCCATCTCTCTCCCTCTCCGTCTCTCTCTGTCTCCCCCTCTCTGTCTCCCTCTCTCTCTGTCTCCATCCCTCTCTGTCTCCCTCCCCCTCTCTCCCTCTCCCTCCCTCTCTCCCTCTCCCTCCCTCTCCGTCTCCCTCCCTCTCCCTCCGTCTCCCTCCCTCTCCCTCCGTCTCCCTCCCTCCTCCATCTCCCTCCCTCCTCCATCTCCCTCCCTCCTCCGTCTCCTTCTATCCGTCTCTCTCCCTCTCCGTCTCTCTCTGTCTCCCCCTCTCTGTCTCCCTCTCTCTCTGTCTCCCTCCCTCTCTGTCTCCCTCCCCCTCTCTCCCTCTCCTTCCCTCTCCGTCTCCCTCCCTCTCCCTCCGTCTTTCTCCCTCTCCCTCTGTCTCCCTCCCTCCTCCATCTCCCCCCCTCCTCCATCTCCCTCCCTCCTCCGTCTCCCTCCCTCTCTCCTTCTATCCGTCTCTCTCCCTCTCCGTCTCTCTCCGTCTCCCCCTCTCTGTCTCCCTCTCTCTCTGTCTCCCTCCCTCTCTGTCTCCCTTCCCCTCTCTCCCTCTCCCTCCCTCTCTCCCTCTCCTTCCCTCTCCCTCTCCCTCCGTCTCCCTCCCTCTCCCTCCGTCTCCCTCCCTACTCCATCTCCCTCCCTCCTCCATCTCCCTCCCTCCTCCGTCTCCCTCCCTCTCTCCTTGTATCCGTCTCTCTCCCTCTCCGTCTCTCTCTGTCTCCCCCTCTCTGTCTCCCTCTCTCTCTGTCTCCCTCCCTCTCTGACTCCCTCCCCCTCTCTCCCTCTCCCTCCCTCTCTCCCTCTCCTTCCCTCTCCGTCTCTCTCCGTCTCCCTCCGTCCTCCGTTTCCCTCCCTCTCCCTCCGTCCTCCGTCTCCCTTCCTCCTCCGTCTCCCTCCCTCCCCCGTCTCCCTCTCTCTCTCCGTCTCCCTCTCTCTCTGTCACCCTCCCTCTCCGTCTCCCTCTCCCTCTCCGTCTGTCTCTTTGGCTCTCTGTCTGTCTCTGCCTCTATCTGTCTGTCCCTGTCTCTGCATATCTGTCTCTGTCTGTCCCTATCTCTATTAGTCTCAATCTCTATCTGTCTCTGTCTATTTCTGTCTCTCCCTACTGCCCTCTGTCACCCTCTGTCCCCTTACCCGACTCTCACACCCTGCTGTTCTCTTGTCATTCTTTGTCACCTTCCCAGAAATTAGTCAAAATACAGCAACATTTCTTTTTTTTGTGAAAAATGGGAAAAACGGGCTGCAAATGAAAGCGTCTGGGTTTTTCTCTGCCAATGGTATCAAAAAAGGGTTAGTGGGGCTGAAATCACCATTTCTCCGGCTTTTAGGGAATTATAGAATTTTGTCAGAAAACCAACATTTTTTACACAGTTTTGGCATTTTTCTGGGACATAGCCTATTTTTGCTATTTTTTGTGCTTTCAACCTCCTTCCAGTTAATGGTAGAAATGGGTGTGAAAACAATAATGGCTCCTGGAAAGCTATACATTTTTGAAAAGGAGACAAAATTCTGAATTCAGCAAGGGGTCATTTGTGTAGCTCCATCAAGGTTTCTTTATAGAAACTAACAGTTAAATATAGGAAAAATTAAAAATTAGTTGAAAAAAGCAGCCTTTGTGTCAACGTTTTCACCTGTAACTTCTTCTAATTATGACAGCTCTTTGAAATCAATACACCGTTACATCCGCTGGACCTTCCTGGTATATATCGGACTTGTAGGTTCACCAAGAGCCCAACGAACCCAGAGTAAAAAACTGAGCAGCATTTTGTAATTGTTTTTTATTCTGTTACGGGTATATAGCAATTATTGTGGGAAAATATATACATGGAAAAATCGGTATGAAAGACACCTATGTAGTTCTGAAATGGGAACAAATTACAGAGTTTAGAAACAGTGCATATTTGCACATTTTCGAAGTTGGGAATACTCATACTAGCATGAGAATTATTGGTCATTTTTCAAAATGACTTTTTTTTTACACAATGTCTTTCATTTGGAAGGGAGAAATGCATCCAAAATCAATAGGTAATAACAGTTGCTTTACAAATCTGAACTACCCTAGGTCTCCCAATAAAAATGGTACCTCACTTGTGTGGGTAGGCATAGTGCCCACGACAGGAAATGGCTCAAAACGTAACGTGAACACACCACATTTTCACAATGAAAATTTACACATTTTTTGCGAAGTGTCTAGCTGTAGTTTTTAAACACTAGCTCTGCCGGCACCTAGGGAAACCTAGCAAACCTATACATTTTTGAAAACTAGACACACAGGGGAATCCAGGACGGAGTGACTTGACTGCCTCCCACCATGTTCTGTTACCCAGAATCCCTTGCAAACCTAATAAATGGACAAAAAAACCAAATTTTCCCCACATTTCTGTGGTGGAAAGTTCTGGAATATGCATGGATCCATAAATTTCCACCCACCCTGCGTTCCCCAAAGTGTTACGAGAAAAATGGTATCTCACTTGTGTGGGTCGGCCTAGTGCCCGCGACAGGAAACGGGGCAAAATGCAACATGGACACACCTCAATTTCGCAGTGAAAAATGACCCTTATTTGACAAAGTGCTTAGCTGTAGTTTTTTAACCCTAGGTCTGCCGGCACCTTGGGAAACCTACCAAACCTATACATTTTTGACAACTAGACACCCAGGGAAATCCAGGACGGGGTGACTCGAGTGCCTCCCACCAGGGTCTGTTACCCAGAATCCCTTGCAAACCTAAAAAATTGTCCAAAAAAACTAATTTTACCCACATTTCTGTGGTGGAAAGTTCTGGAATCTGCGTGGATCCATAAATTTCCACCCCCCCTGCGTTCCCCAAAGTGTTACGAAAAAAATGGTACCTCACTTGTGCGGGTCGGCCTAGTGCCCGCGACAGAAAATGGTGCAAAACGCAACGTGGTCACACCTCAATTTCGCAGTGAAAAATGACCCTTTTTTGGCAAAGTGCCCAGCAGTAGTTTTTGAACCCTAGCTCTGCCGGCACCTCGGGAAACCTAGCAAACCTATACATTTTTGAAAACTAGACACCCAGGGGAATACAGAATGGGGTGACTTGTCTGCCACCCACCAGGTTCTGTTACCCAGAATCCCTTGCATACCTAAAATGTTTTTTTTTTAAACACATTTCCCCACGTTTCTGTGGTGGAAAGTTCTGGAATCTGCGTGGATCCATAAATTTCCACCCACCCCGCGTTCCCCAAAGTCTTACGAGAAAAATGGTTCCTCACTTGTGCGGGTCGGCCTAGTGCCCGCGACAGGAAACGGCGCAAAATGCAACGTGGTCACCCCTCAATTTCGCAGTGAAAAAGCACCCTTTTTTTGGCAAAGTGCCCAGCTGTAGTTTGTGAACCCTAGCTCTGCCGGCAGTTAGGGAAACCTAGCAAACCTATACATTTTTTAAAACTAGACACCCAGGGGAATCCAGGATGGGGTGACTTGAGTGCTTCCCACCAGGGTTTGTTACCCAGAATCCCTTGCAAACCTAAAAACGTGTCAAACAAATTTTCCCCACATTTCTGTGATGGAAAGTTCTGGAATCTACGTGGATCCATAAATGTCCACCCACCCCACGTTCCCCAAAGTCCTACAAGAAAAATGGTACCTCACTTGTGCGGGTCGGCTTAGTATGAGAAGGTCATATTAGGTGCAACAAATGTGAGCCTTGTGAGATGTCTGAATGAACGTTATTGCCGGATACTGAGAATGTGGAAGTCAGAGACGACGTAGATCATGACTGTTTGGAAGTGCTTGATTTCTGTACCAAACCACGTCCTGATATTAAAGATGAACCTTTGTCAGAAAGTAATTATGTGATGTTTGTGGACGGGTCATACTTGAGAACAGATGAAGGAAATCTGAGTGCAGCATATGCAGTATGTACAGTTGCAGCAGTAATGGAAGCATCTTACCTAAAAGGAGTAAAACCAGCCCAGGTAGCTGAGCTCTTCGCATTGACAAGGGCATGTAAATTGGGAAAGAATGTAAGAGTGACTGTGATAACTGATAGTCAGTATGGCTTTGGTGTTGTGCATGACTTTGTCCAGATTTGGTCACAGAGAAGATTTTTGACTTCGAGTGGAGCCCCTATAAAGAATGCCGAAGTGGTAGGAAAATTGCTTGATACAGCTGCCTAAGCAATTGGTTGTTGTGAAGTGTGCTGCACACTCCAATACTCGAGATTATGTAGCAATAGGGAAAAGGTATGCAAACGATATGGCTCAATCTTGTGCGCGAAACCAGAATTCGGTTAACAGGGCAAAAGAGAAGGAAATTAATTCATGTCCTTTGTTGTTTACTAATATTGTGAATACCTGGAAAGAGGTGAGGCAGGTACAGGAAGAAGCAGGAGATGAGGAAATGAGACAATGGGTCAAGGCAGGATGTGCACCAAGGGAAACAGATCATGTGTGGGTATATCGGGATGAAAGACCAGTTATGCCTGATAGCATGGTGTCAGCTATGGCCCGGATGTATCATGGACAAGCACATGCAGGGAGAGATGACATGCTTAGATTATTTAAGCAGACATTGTATAATGCAAAATTCGGACTTGTAGCTGAGAGTCTTTGTCAACGATGCCTTATATGTCAGCAGTTCAATCCTGGAAGAAAAACAGTAGTAAGTCTAGGAACGATAGGTCGAGAAGGAGGGCCTTTCACCAGAATGCAAATCGATTTCATTGAGATGCCCCCCTGTAACAGGTTGAGGTATGTTTTTGTGATGGTCTGCCTGTTTTCTAGATGGGTAGAAGCATATCCCACAAGAAGAAGTGATGGAATAACAGTAGCAAAACTGCTTTTGAGGGAGTTCATCCCAAGATTCGGATTTCCAGTCACAATTGAGTCAGATAGAGGAAAATATTTCCATAATGAAATCATGAAGCTAATTTGTGAGGCATTGAATGTACAACAAAAACTGCATTGCACTTATAAGCCAGAGGCTTCTGGTGTGGTAGAACAGGTAAATGGCACTATTAAAAACAGATTAGGAAAGATGTGTTTAGCCACAGGGCTGAAATGGCCTGATGTCTTGCCTCTGGTACTCATGACTATTAGATCAATTCCAGATAGAAACACAGGTTTGAGTCCCCATGAAATTGTAATGGGGAGAGCAATGAGGCATGTATTCATTCCAGTCAACAAGTTATTGCCTATCTCTAATGACTTGGTGTTGGATTACTGTAAGGGGCTGGCTGACGCCGTACATTCGGTGTTTCATCGGGTTGGATCAGATACCACCACCCTTGAAAAGAAGCCAGCTCTTGATCTGAGCCCAGGTGACTGGGTGAGAATTAAAGGGCACAGAAGAAGGAACTGTTTGCTCCCATGTTGGGGAAAACCACGACAAGTGATTTTAACTACAACAACAGCTGTAAAGTGTGCTGGAATAAAGAACTGGATCCATGCTAGTTATACCCTGCGAATTCCAAATCCAGTAGATAACAAGGAAGGAGAGTATTTTGAAGAATCAGAATCCACCTCTGAATCAGATACTGAAGACAATAGAACAGGACAAAACTCTGAAAGAGGGGAGTCAGAATCAGATTTGACCGTTGCCCCAGAGAATATTTCCTTGAGAAGAAAGTTGCAGATATCAGACACCAGCTCAGACTCAGAAACAGAACAAGCACATGTACGTACTGGACAAGAGAAAAACAGTGAAGAGACAATAAAAGAGATTCTTGATAAAGAAATTCCTGATGGAAAGTTGAGAGAAATTCCACCTGAAGTGACAGAAACAGATGGTCAGGTGCCAGATATAGAGAGTGAGGGAAAGAATTTTGCGGAAGACCCCCGAGGAGTTGTAGGGAATTCAAACATCCAGTTAGAGGAAGGGACAGCTAGTCAGCAGGAAGATTATGTGCAAGAAACACGAGGAGGGACAGAAGTAGGGAGAATTGAAAAGGTGTTGGAAAGAAAAACGGTTGAAGATAAAAGTCAAGTTGAAACAGCATCAGAAGACAGTGATGAAGAGGTACCTGAAGGTCGAGTTCTGAGGAAAAGAACATGGAGAGCTGAGAAGAATGATAAACGAAATAAATGGAAAAGACCAGTAAAGGATGAAATTTGGCCAAACAAAATAAAGAGATTGAGATACCGATTGACACGAGTGAATTCATCTAGAGCTGAACAGGCGAATGAAGTATCTAGTCAAGAAAAGTTGAAAAACGAGGGAAAAACAACAACAGAATAAAATAAGAGAACAAGAAAAGCTAACCAGGAGTATAAGTCGCCGGAATGGTCTTATGTGGCGATGCCTGAAATAAAAGAAGAGGCGGATAGCTGAGAAAATCCAGAGGTGACTGTACCAGAGTTGGTTGAGGAAGGCGAAGAATCGGAAATCCTGAGAGTCATCTTTATCCGACATTGGAGAAGAAACGGATGTTCAGGAAGTTCTGTATCAAGATTGTGAAAGAAAAGTGAAAGACGATCAAATGCCAAACTGAAAAGACCAAAAGCGATACTAATGAAAAGACAATAAAATTACTGGAAGAGACATAACTGATAAAACCAAGTAGGTGCTAAGAGCCTTGGGTTAGACAAAACTAGTTGTGAAGTAGAAGAGGCTAAGTCAAAAGACACTGTTCATTTTTTCGAAATGGCAAACACAGAGAATAGAAAAACTAAATGTGTATTTCTTAGAAGGTGGTTAAAAATGTGCTGTTGTTGTACAGGATTACTAATGCTTCTATGGAGTGCTTTGGCTTTGATGATCTCATTTAAAGTTACACTAGATACAATAGAAGGACATAGTGAGAATAAAACTAATGTAGAAACGTTTCAGAAAGTATATCCGACTAATATAGATAGAAATTATATACATAAAGACAGGTCTATAAATGATTTTTCTAACAATGTATTTTCAAAACTACTATATGAATATGTAAAGACAATGGATGTGAGGGATTGCTATGTCTGCATGCAGTTACCTGCATCTTTATCTGAGGGAGTGACCTATCATCACCTCCCAGTAACGTATGGAATAACTTGTAGTGTAATAGCAAGTCTGTTTTACAAAATAGGGAAATTAGAATATTACTTCTCAGATGTAGATAACATATTTTCACAAGTACCTGTAATGAACAAATTGAATAAAGTAAAACCAGCAAAGATATTAGGGGAATTTTTCTTAGAAACTAAAGAATTAACATTAGAGTCTATATTTAGAAATAATCTAACTTGTAGTTTAAAGAAGGAGGAGAAAGTGTTCTTGGATATGGTTGAAGAAAGGAGATTAAAAATTCAAAAGAAAGTATCTGAGGGAAGAGAGGATAAGACAGTCTGGGATGTTGAAAAGGAAAAACATTTGAAAGGAGAAGTTAGTCCAACAATGGCTTTAGATTGGCCTCAGAAAGGAAAGATGTGTATTAGAAGGAATCAAACAGCATGTGATAATTATTTTGTAGGTAACAGTGATTGCCATGGTACATATCGAATCATGGGTGGATGGGGATTTAAAGGAGGAAATGATCCAGTTTTTCCTAGCTTATATTTTATCTGCGGGAACAAAGCATATTATCGATTACCGGATCATTGGTTTGGCACATGTTATATGGGCCTGGTTTTCCCAAAGATATTCCATGTGGGAAGAGGAAGAGATGGTGTACATGAGCTAGGTAGACAACTAACACGTAGAAAGAGAGAATATTGGACAGAAATTGTGGGAGACATTTTTAGAGCATTGATACCAGCAGTGGGAATATCTCTGAATGCACATAAAATTAGAAAATTATCAACAGTAGTGGATCGCTTGTCAACAAGCACCACTGGAGGATTTTTATTGGTAAATACAGAAATGGTTGCCATGCGTGCCATGTTATGCAAAATCGACTTGCCCTTGATATAATTTTGGCAAAAGAGGGTGGAGTCTGTGGAATGCTGAAAGTTCAACATTGTTGTACTTACATTCCAGACGAAAGTCAAGATCTAAATTCATACATTAAAAATATAACTGATTTGCATGAGGAAATTGCACCACTGGAGGTTGAAGGTGTTTGGGAAAAGATTGGAAAGAAATTATGTTATATTAAAGATTTTCTATTAAAGTTAGGTAATACATTTATAGGTAAAATCTTATTTCCATTAACCTGTGTAATTTTTCTAGTATTAGTTTTTACATTAGCATGCTTATGTTGCAAAAGAAAGAAAATACAGAAAAATTTAAAAATAGAAAGAGAGAGAATAAAAGACGAGAAAGAGAATTTGAAGAAGGAGAATTAGAAGAAATGAAAGATAGCATGTATAGAAAAGCAAGAGAAGACGAAATTCGGGAAACAGAGATGTGAACTAAAATGTTATGAATTCATTTTCTTTTCATAATATATATACAAAATTGTAGGTATTGTGGTGATAAAATCACCAAAGGGGGGATTGATGGAGCAGGTAGTGCAACATTTTGTATACCTCCTCTATTTTTGCATGAAAAATACTAATTAAATAATCTATTAATTATAATATTATTAAACGAGTATTGCATGTGTACTAATCAACATTATTAAAACTCAAACTACATATGGGATTTGCATTTTGCATGGCTAAATAACTCTTAGAACTTAAATCTGTACGCATACTAACAATAGTATATGTGGTGATAGAATACTGCATGTTATATTTTGCTTTTGTGATGTTTGCGTTGCTGATTGGATCAAAAAGGTGAATATAATGGCTTTAAATGTCGCTATATGCTAGATAAATACAAGCACATAGAGGGATTAGCAAGGGGTTAACATTAGGATCACCAATTCCATGAATTAATTATTCTTTTGTGTTTGTTTCGCTTAAGTTGGCGTTTGGGCCTAAATCAAAGATGGCCGCTGTCACCACACGACGAAGTGGCCACTGTCTCATGAGGCACGGAGTGAGCTGCGCATGTGCAAGAAATTTCCTAAACCTCGCAGCGACCTCTGCACAGACTGTCCCTGGTCAAGGATGGCAAATGGGATTTTCGCCAAGACAGGGGAACAATCATCCTTACAGTAAACCGGATCAAGCTGATACTTCGTTAACCTATGACCTCACCCCTCGAACTGTACTGAAAATCTTTGGACAGTGGTCGTACGATCTCAACCAGCCAATCACGACTGCTCTAAAGTTTAAATTCTATGATTTGTTTTATTATAAAAGGCTAGTAGAATAGGGAGGGAACCTACCTACCCCTACCTACAGCAGCAGCAGCGGATGCCATGTTCGTTGTGACGCTTTCCTGATGATCCAGATGCTGCCCGATTATTTGATGACTGCAAACTTTTCCAAAATCTACGAGCTATGATAGATGCTTGCACGGCTTCTGGTCCTTTGATAAATTTGGGACTGTAGCGTGCTGAGCAGAGGACTTTGAGCTTTGGCCTGCTTTGCTGACAATTTACGACAAAATTTGGTTCTGCAGAGCCAATAAATTAGAGGACTTCAAATAGCCAGATTAGGTGAATATGAAGTTCTGCGATTTATTTAAATTGATTTAAACCTTAAACTTTGACGAGACAAATGCAAATAATGATCATTATGAAAATTTAGATAAATAAATATTGATTAACGAGAATTAATGAGTTTGTGGGGTTTTTTTTATTAAGAAAGATGAGGATTCTGAATCTTAAAATGTGTTTTAGCTGGTTCTAAATCACCATCAACCAATCCAACTAAATTGGTCCATTCGACCAAGTGGGAGGAGTGCCTTGATGTAAGAGATTAGGGATCTGTAGGTGAAGGATGTCAATGTATATTTTGTAAAATAACTTTTCTCTCCTATAGGTTACAAGGTATTTTTCCCCATATGTCTAGCGCTTGAATTTCTAATCCCTCCTGTGTGTGCATACTCGAGAGTGAGAGACGAGTGAGTGTTGGTGTTATGGGCCCCACCAATGACTGCGTGTGTGAATGAGCTAGTGTGACGTCGGGTCTGCGACGTAGGGAGGGTATCAGTATATGTTGTTCCTCATTTCCCAGTCTTGCGCTTGATCACAGGCATCGGGCTCAAGTATCATTCACATCAGATGTAAAAATGAGGTCAGAGGAGGACGGTGCAGGGAAGAGGGGTGTGGAGTGGGTCCAGAGAGATGACGGTTAGTCAGAGGTGGAAGGGGGCTGGAGGAGAGAGGGGTCTGGAGTGGGTCCAGAGGGAGGACGGCTAGTGAGAGGTGGAAGGGTGTTGGAGGAGAGAGGGGTGTGAAGTGTGTCGAGATCGAGGACAGCTAGTCAGAGGTGGAAGGGGGCTGGAGGATGGAGGATGGAGGAGAGAGGGGTGTGGAGTGGGTCCAGAGGGAGGACGGCTAGTCAGAGGTGGAAGGGGGATGGAGGAGAGAGGGGTGTGAAGTGGATCCAGAGGGAGGACGGCTAGTCAGAGGTGGAAGGGGGCTGGAGGAGAGAGGGGTGTGGAGTGTGTCCAGATAGAGGATGGGTAGTCAGAGGTGGAAGGGGGCTGGAGGAGAGAGGCATGTGGAGTGGGTCCAGGGGAGGACGGCTAGTCAGAGGTGGAAGGGGACTGCAGGAGAGAAGCGTGTGGAGTGGGTCCAGATGGAAGACAATTAGTCAGAGGTGGAAGGGGGCTGGAGGAGAGAGGGTTGTGGAGTGGATCCAGAGGGAGGACGGCTAGTCAGAGGTGGAAGGGGGCTGGAGGAGAGAGGGGTGTGGAGTGGGTCCAGGGGAGGACGGCTAATCAGTGGTTGAAGGGGGATGGAGGAGAGAGGGGTGTGAAGTGGATCCAGAGGGAGGACGGCTAGTCAGAGGTGGGAAGGGGCTGGAGGAGAGAGCGGTGTGGAGTGGGTCCAGATGGAGGATGGCTAGTCAGAGGTGGAAGGGGGCTGGAGGAGAGACGGGTGTAGAGGGGGTCCAGATGGAGGATGGCTAGTCAGTGATGGAAGGCGGATGAGCACAGAGTTTCTCCACACAAAAAGAGAAACAGGTTTCTTCAGAAAAGATTTGCATGATTCATTGTTTCATGCGTATCACACAGATTCATGCCCAGTTCCCATTCATGTGCAGAGAGCTATTAATAAACACTCATTTACATTTAGAAAAGGAGACCCTCCTTCCCCTGCTTCAACAGAGGAAAGTAAGGAAGAGGTTAATCTCATTCTCAATGACATTTTGTGGTGGGTGCATATTGTTGGTAGCGAAAGCGGTGGTCATGTCCCAGGCGTCCACCGTGCCGATCGTCAGGTCCTTTAGCAGAGAGTTCATTATCTGGTACTGAATGTAGCCATGGAAGTCACTCATCGCCTCAAAATTTTCTGGTTCAGAAGAAGTGTTTTCAGTTTTGAGGACGACTTTTGTCTCTGGGCTCCTCAGGAGCAGCTCCTTTAGGGCTCTGCGGATGTTGATGGCGCGGCGGATGAAGATGTGCAGAGGGTACAGTCTGAAGTGTGCGCCAGCCGTAAAGGTGATGACCGTGTTCTTATTCCCACCCACTCGGGCAATCATTTCTGGGAGAATCGGGTTCTCCAAAATTGAATAGTAAACAAGGAATACAAATGGATTTCCATGTTTTTGGAACCTGAGTTGGATGTTGCGGTCTATGTCCACCAGCAGACGTGTCCTTTGCCATCCCTGGCCATAGAGATTAATTTCTTTGAGAGCTGAAAGGAAGAAACAAGGAATTAGAGCAAGTCAAGAATGTAAACACAGCAGAGCAAATGACACATCAAATGAAGAAGTATGGTGTTAACCAGTCCATACCATATTTATTCATTTATTCAGCACCTGGATACCCTCATGGGTGACAAGCAGCGCTCTACAAATCCACTTTACATTGCATAACATTTATTAGTCTGCAATTGTATGTATGCAAATCTTGTATGGAAACAAAAAGCTAACTTTGAGTGCACCACAGGGACAATTACAACTCCATACAAGCAGTTCACAAAAGAGCTACATTAATTACAAAGTAGAGCAACAGCTTACAAAGTTACATCAGTTTCAACAGACATCTGGCACATGAACGCAACCCGACCCCATGTGGGTATGTGCAGACTCTAGAGCAAAAAACAAATATTATTGAAGAAAAGGCACATGGACACATCATACATAAACAAAATGAAACATTGGCAGCGACGCATTTCGCGCCTATTGTTAGGCAAACTGCACCCAAATGAATACGGTCTGTTTGCTCAATGAGCCTTTAAATCCTTCGTTCCCAAGTGAAACTTTCTGCCTCCCAATAACCAAGTGCTGAGGAAAACCATAATGTGAAGAGTGGCATGCATGGATAACCTCAGTCACTGAGAACTACTTGGGCTGCATCCCAGTCGATTCTGAACCACCAAGAGAGGTCCTCACTAAATGAGAACTCAAGCAACCTAAGGCCGCTTTGGTCGATTTGGACCTGTTCAGTCAGGTGCAGCTTGGCTCCAGTGTCACAATCAGGGGTAGGTGTAACTGGCGTAATTCTCTCTAGCGTAATTACAGCAAAATTACTCGTAATTATGTGTAATCACATAAGAAGGGTAATCCAGCATTTTGCACTATTTACTAAAATGCACCTTGTGTCCAAAATGGACATGAGGATGCATTTTGCATTAAATGCTATAGGACACAAACAGCAGTAGACAGCAGCTGCTCACTCTCTCTTAGTTTGTTGTTCCTGTGCTCCTGAGACGGACAGCAGAAGCCGCAGCCACTCGCTCTCTCTTAGTTTGTTGTTCCTGTGCTCCTGAGACGGACAGCAGTAGCGGCAGCTGCTCGCTCTCTCTTAGTTTGTTGTTCTTGTGCTCCTGAGATGGACAGCAGTAGCGGCAGCTGCTCGCTCTCTCTTAGTTTGTTGTTCCTGTGCTCCTGAGATGGACAGCAGTAGCGCCAGCTGCTCGCTCTCTCTTAGTTTGTTGTTCCTGTGATCCTGAGACGGACAGCAGAAGCCGCAGCCGCTCGCTCTCTCTTAGTTTATTGTTCCTGTGCTCCTGAGATGGACAGCAGTAGCGCCAGCTGCTCGCTCTCTCTTAGCTTGTTGTTCCTGTGCTCCTGAGACGGACAGCAGAAGCCGCAGCCACTCGCTCTCTCTTAGTTTGTTGTTCCTGTGCTCCTGAGACAGACAGCAGTAGTGGCAGCTGCTCGCTCTCTCTTAGTTTGTTGTTCCTGTGCTCCTGAGACGGACAGCAGAAGCCGCAGCCGCTCACTCTCTCTTAGTTTGTTGTTCCTGTGCTCCTGAGACGGACAGCAGTAGCGCCAGCTGCTCGCTCTCTCTTAGTTTGATGTTCCTGTGCTCCTGAGACGGACAGCAGAAGCCTCAGCCGCTCGCTCTCTCTTAGTTTGTTGTTCCTGTGCTCCTGAGATGGACAGCTGTAGCGCCAGCTGCTCTCTCTCTCTTAGTTTGTTGTTCCTGTGCTCCTGAGACGGACAGCAGTAGCACCAGCTGCTCGCTCTCTCTTAGTTTGTTGTTCCTGTGCTCCTGAGACGGACAGCAGTAGCGGCAGCTGCTCGCTCTCTCTTAGTTTGTTGTTCCTGTGTTCCTGAGACGGACAGTAGTAGCGTCACCTGCTCGCTCTCTCCTAGTTTTTTGTTCCTGTGCTCCTGAGATGGACAGCAGTAGCGCCAGCTGCTCGCTCTCTCTTAGATTGTTGTTCCTGTGCTCCTGAGACGGACAGCAGTAGCACCAGCTGCTCGCTCTCTCTTAGTTTGTTGTTCCTGTGTTCCTGAGACGGACAGCAGTAGCGTCACCTGCTCGCTCTCTCCTAGTTTTTTGTTCCTGTGCTCCTGAGATGGACAGCAGTAGCGCCAGCTGCTCGCTCTCTTAGTTTGTTGTTCCCGTGATCCTGAGATGGAAAGCAGTAGCGCCAGCTGCTCGCTCTCTCTTAGTTTGTTGTTGTCGTTCTCCTGCTGTTGGATTTTTGCCCCAAGCTACTCTTAACTATGCATACTAGCGTAATTGGTAATTTCATTATTTTTGAGTTACAAGAGTAATGTGGAACTACTGAAACTACTCAGATTACTACGGCATAATTACAATTTCACCCAGGCCTCGTCGCATAGAACCCAGCACACACACAGGGCATACCGGTTGCAAATAAGGCATGGCACTGAGGTACACAACAATCTGACAGATGAAAGGCTTGAATTCATCTCAGCCTCTAGTTACTCAGGACCTTTGTTTACACGCCGGGATTGGACTATTGAGCCTCTGAGGCGATATGAAGCTTGCCATCCGGGCTAGTCTGCGGCTGTTCTCTAGCCACCCAGGCTAGGCTTCGGCTGTTCTCTCACGCTTGCCACCTGGGCTAGTCTGCGGCTGTTCTCTCATGCTTGACACTCGGGCTAGTCTGCGCCTGTTCTCTCACGCTTGCCACCTGTGCTAGTCTGTGACTGCTCTCTCTTGCTTGCCACCTGTGCTAGTCTGCGGCTGTTCTCTCTCACTTGCCACCTGGGCTAGTCTGTGGCTGTTCTCTCTCGCCTGCCACCTGTGCCATTCTGTGGCTGTTCTCTCTCACTTGCCACCTGGGCTAGTCTACGGCTGTTCTCTCTCGCTTGCCACCCGGGCTAGTCTGCGGCTGTTCTCTCACGCTTGCCACCTGTGTTAGTCTCTGGCTGCTCTCTCTTGCTTGCCACCCGTGCTAATCTGTGGCTGTTCTCTCTCGCTTGCCACCCGTGCTAGTCTGTGGCTGTTCTCTCTCGCCTGCCACCTGTGCTACTCTGTGGCTGTTCTCTCTCACTTGCCACCCGGGCTAGTCTGCGGCTGTTCTCTCATGCTTGACACTCGGGCTAGTCTGCTCCTGTTCTCTCTCGCCTGCCACCTGGTCTAGTCTGTGGCTGTTCTCTCTCGCCTGCCACCTGTGCCATTCTGTGGCTGTTCTCTCTCACTTGCCACCTGGGCTAGTCTGCGGCTGTTCTCTCTCGCTTGCCACCTGGGCTAGTCTGCGGCTGTTCTCTCATGCTTGACACTCGGGCTAGTCTGCGCCTGTTCTCTCACGCTTGCCACCCGTGCTAGTCTGCGGCTGTTCTCTCATGCTTGACACTCGGGCTAGTCTGCGCCTGTTCTCTCACGCTTGCCACCTGTGCCATTCTGTGGCTGTTCTCTCTTGCTTGCCACCTGGGCTAGTCTGCGGCTGTTCTCTCTCGCTTGCCACCCGGGCTAGTCTGCGGCTGTTCTCTCACTTCAGGAGTGGACAGAGACCTGCTTCAGCCCCTCACTGTCCTCTTCTGTTGTTGAACCACTAGAAGGAGGGACACACATAGACACCACATAAACTGTTCTTCTGGCTATCGATCAGCTGTAAAGAGGCACAACTTGTAAAAACACTTGTGCTGCAGATTGTAATATGTGTCAGCAGAGTTCATGGGGGGGGGGTACATGCGCAGACAGTGGCGGTGCGTCCATTGGGGGCGTTGGGGCGTTGCCCCACTAAGCTCATGGACGACCGTCACAGTCTGAGTCATGCTAACATTAATACATTATGAAAAAAAATATTTTGAAAATCGATCGCACTGACTCGCACTCTACTGGTGTGAACGGCACGCTCTAGCTCCCGGGACAAGCCCGACTCAATCTGGACGGCGCTGAGGGTGTGGGGGCGGGGCTGCTGCAGTGAGTGACACAGCGCGAAAATAGCGCAGCAGGCCAGCAGCAGCAGTGTGCGCATGTCAATTTTTGGGCTAGTCATGACTGGCCCGAACATGCGCACACGCACACAATACCTTGACCTTCCCTCCTCCCCTAGCAACTCAGACAGTGTGGCGAGGCGAGGGACCCTTCATACCGCAGCCCCCGGGTCTCATTATGGGCAGGGAGTAACCCTGCTCTTAGCCAATCCTGTTGCAGTGCGCTGCTAATGCAGCGCCAGGATTGGCTAAGACCCCACAGCCTGCATGGTGCCGCGCGTGTGGTGGCAACTGCCCAGTGCAGCACTTGTATGGCCAATCACAGTGTGGCTGGCTTATGTGAAGCCAAGCCATGCAGTAGTGATTGGCCATTGATTTCCCGACCTCTAAGCTGATGCGCTCGCTGACTCGGCACGTGTCGCTCGTCCCCGCGCCAGTGCTGCCACATGACTCGAGTCACTCACGGAGTCAGTCACGAGTCGTCGTCGTCAGTCTATATTTGTCTACTGCTGGCTGCTAGTGGTAAGTGAGGGTGCTGTTGAGTACCAATAGCTGACAGGAAAGAAAAGTGGCCGAATGTGAATGGGGACTGGGGAGAGGATGTGGTCCGACTCCGTCCGTTGAGTAGGACAAAGTCAGTAAGACAACTTGGTAAAAACATCCATGGGGTGTAATCACAGCGTGAGGTTCAAGACATAGACACCCACAAATCAGAGACTCGGAGGTTGCAGCAGACACGGGGGAATGGGCAGAGTTTATGGCATCAACATCTTCATATAAATCTAAATATAGATTCAATAATGCTAAGTGCTTGTGGGAAAATAAATCTGCAGTATCAGGCACTTAAAAGAAAGTCTTGTGGAGAACGTGCAGGGGTTACATGAAGACTGCTCCATGATTTATTAGCTTTAACCGCAGCGCGGCATGGCCTGTAATTTTCACGGCGATCGCTCGGAGAGCGGAATCCCACAGGTGGTTCTGGTTTCAGTACTCTATGGGAGAAACAGGATAGAAAAAACAGTGGAAGAGAAGTTGAAGGACATTTTGTTTGTAATAAATTATTGTTGGGATATAAATTATGGGAAAATTATATTGGAGTTGCAAAATGATGATATGGTGTCTGTGTCCGCCATTTTGCCTGTCTGAGATCTGTTTTCATTATCAATATTGATATGCGTGAGGGAGTTTCAATGTCTTTCTGGATAAAATGAAGATAGTCTGTAACTTTGAGAGATTTTTAGAGAAGTGTGCTGCGTATAAGAAGCATCTCGAGGGAGAGGTGGAATTGACAAAACAAAAGAGAGGAGACAGTGAGAGGTTTAAAAATAACTTGAAGGGACAGAGAGTGGAAGGGCGAATCGAACGAGAGAGAGATAATTTACCACAAGGGGAAGAAGAGACGAGGTATTACGTGCCCAGAGTTGCTTCTTTGGTGTGGCTTCTGTTGGCAGAAGTCCTTTCTTTGTCAAATGCAGGAAATCACCAGACTGTGCATTACCTCACCTCTGCGACGAGGACCACGGGAATGCAGCTTTTGTCCGATATATATATCGGGGCGTGAATCCTCCAACATCACCTACTCGTCGTTCTTACTGTGGCAGAGGGGCAGAGCCGGCAGCAGGTCAGATATAGGCGGACTAGGCGACGGCGTAAGCTAGCATCTGGCAAGATCTGGGTACATAGATTTACAATTATATTAATTTGCATTGTGACTCCTGACTCACTCGGGCCCTAGAACGACAATATAGTACGTGAGCTTTTCCTATTGTGATTGATTGACGTGACGATAATAGTATACTGGTGGTCAGCTTTTTTGCCATTCTGCCTTGAATCCTTGATGCGTTATGCAATGTGCAAAAAGCAAATTATTTGCAAATTGCAATGTAAAACGTGATAATAATACTAATAGAGAAAATTCGAGTGCGTATTCACTGTATTTCAAGATCTCCACTTTCAACTTTGCAACACGCACGTAAACTAAAGAAACAGCCTACTCCTCCGCCGTCATTAATTGGCCAGCTTCCCTCTGTCACATTAATAAGGGGGGCCACTTTGCCGATTTATTGCCCTCTTATCTCGCGGCGCACGTGCAGGATGCCTCGAGCTCGGTGCTTGTTTACCCAGCACCTTTCTTTGCTTGTTTGCTTCGCCCACCGGCTCGAGCGCACCATCTATAAAACCGCAAAATAAATAAATAACACGCTGACCAGTGTCTAGCTCTGACATGCCAGGGGTGGTGAACAACACAGCAGAATTAGGGTGCCCTGCCTTGTAGAGGGGTTCAATGCATGTGTGCCACTTCATTCGTTCATCTGTTTATTTAATAACTCATTCGTTCATTAAACCATTCACGTAGCGTTTTCCATTAAGTTATTCATAAATGTTTGCCAATGTATTAATTAATTCGTTCATGACTGAGAACCATGACTTATGAATTTGCTGTTAAATGTCACAAGATGCACAATTACCACATGTGTGCTGTCCTAATCCCCATTGGGCATTGAGGGTCTGATTAGCTGTAGATGGTCTATAAGCCTGTATCAAATAGTCATTGAAATTACGACTGTGTTTGACCACCTAAATGGGGTCAGGAAACTTCATTTTGCCCCTGTGGACAGAACGAACCAATGCTTTAATCGCCCTCTGAGCTGGAAACCCCCAGTGTTAGCATTAGGCTTCAGGAGAGTTCATGTACCTGATGCAGGTCATAAAACGCACATGAGGTCAGTGAGTCACTGCATTTGTCAGAGAGATCATTTTGTTAATTGCAGTTTGTAAGTAAAAATCCTAACATACAACAGTGAGCTATGAACTGTCATCTAAGAGCTGCATGCAAACTGCAAGGTAAAAATTGTAGCGTTATGTTTTTTTTCCCCAGTCTTTGTTTGATTACCCTAATCTTTCAAAAATAAATTGTGATATTTTTATTTTCAGCACCTGGTAAAGCCTGACAAGTTGCAACTGGAACCTTTACCTAATTTTTGGGCAATTTTTGGACAAAGAACAAGAGGCCCCAACCTCCTTTGCTGCTCTTTCATCCCAGCTACGACCTAGCAAACACCAGTGTTAAAGGTAAGGAAACTGATGATATTTTTATTTAGATTGGAGTTAGGGCTATGTTTGTGGTCACTCTACATGGTGGTTGGGGTGGCTGCACATTCTGTACATTGTACCCTCCCTCAGTGGATGGAATTTACTAATACTGAGCCTTAGCCCTGTGGTTTGGGCAATAACGGTTGTGAAAGGCACTATCTATTCCTTGCCTTCTTCAAGGCCCTCAAACAGTGTCTGTTTCAGTGCCTTCAGCAACCACTATGGCACACAGAGGCAGCGAGCAGCGGTAAGGCTGTATTTTTAGCAGTCCTGTTGCGCAAAGGGGAGCTGTTGGAGATATATTGCGAAAATGCACAAGATATATGTATTTATACTGACATTTGATATTATTGCACCAAATCTTATACGTTGTACTTTGACTATTGACAGGCTTCTTTCATATTGGTAAGGACAACATCGACATGATGAATACGGTAGAACAATTAATTACACGGTCATTCCATGCACGGCAACTAGAAGAGAAACTACAGATAAAGAGATTAGGACCTGATCGGCCAGACCTACAACTACAACAAGTTACCCAGGACAGAGGAAAATCTTACACACGTACATTCTCAAACACCTGGTACACAAAAGCTGAATGGCTTACAGGGTGTCCGTCAAGAAACAAACTGTTCTGCTTCCCCTGCTTGCTGTTTAATGGTGATTTTCCTTGGACAAGAGAAGGAGTGATAGACTTGAAGCATCTATCTGAAAAAATCAAGAAGCATGCACACACAAGAAAGCATATGGAAAACGTGACAAGACTGGGAATGTTGGGAGACACACCGATTGAGCAGCACATAAACAGTGCATACCGCCAAACAATACAGAAACACAATGAAACAGTTGATAGGACTAGGCACATACTATCAAAAATAATTGATTGCATTCGTTTCTGTGGTGCTTTCGAACTGGCATTGCGAGGCCATGATGAATCAGAAGATTCCACAAATCCAGGAATATTCAAAGGCCTTGTGGATTTAATAGCAAGCATAGACAAAGAAATGGAAGTACATTTAGCAACTGCTACAGTCTTTAAGGGCACCTCTAAAACTATACAAAATGAACTCCTTGAGTGTATGCTCGAAATTCTGAGAAGCCATATTGTCCAAGAGTTGCAAAACACAGACTTTGTGGCTATTCAGGCTGATGACACCACTGATGTGGCCACACAAACACAGTCCGTATTAGTCTTTCGGTACCTGGACAATGACAATAATGTTGTGGAGAGGTTCTATGGTTTCACTCATTTAAGAGACTCAACTGCAGAAACCATTACTGCAGCTATACTGCGTCAACTGAACTTCATTTTTCCAGAGGTGCACCAAAAAAAAAAACTTATTGCACAAAGCTATGATGGTGCGTCCGTAATGAGTGGAAGCCTTGGTGGAGTACAGAAAAGAATTAGAGATGTGTACCCTTATGCTCATTACGTGCACTGTTACGCCCACCAACTTAATCTTATTATGCAGCAGGCAGTATCAAAGATCTCCGAGACACGAATTTTCTTTCTGGATGTAGGAGGCATGGCAGCATTCTTCTCACGTTCCCCAAAAAGAACGGAAGCACTTCAGGAGATTGTGGACAAAAGGGTTCCAAGGGGATCCTCAACTCGTTGGAACTTTAACATACGTACAGTCCAACTAATATATCAATATAGGGAGGACCTTGTGAAATGTTTTCATAATATAGAAGTCAATGAAAAATGTATACAATCAGTTACAAGCACGAGAGATCGATACTGTCTCTGTGAAAAGAAATACCGCTATGTTTGTCAAGCGCATAAGCATAGTGAGAAATGAGGTTGACAATTTAGACAGCAAACTGCCAGAGGCTTCAATTTTTGGAAACCACAGGAAAAACATCACCACTCTGGTCCGAAATGCAAAGGAGATATGTGACATTGTAATTGTGCATGCACAAGAACGTTTTGCTTTCACAAAACATTTGGTGAGTGCCGCATTATTGGAAAGTCAAAACTTTACAAAATATGGTGAATCCTTCCCTCAGCATGCTCTGCAAGAGGCTGTGGAAGCTTATCCCATGCTCAACCAAGAGGACCTCAAAAGTGAGCTGACTGTACTGTACTCAATGCCTGTGTACCGAAATGCCAGAGATGCCAGGGCTTTGCTGACTTTAATTCATAAACTTAATATGGAAAAGACATTTACAGAGACAGTGACTTTACTTAAAATTGTCATAACCACTCCTATGACAACAGCAGAGGCAGAACGATCTTTTTCCGCCTTAAAGAGGATTAAGACATTCCTAAGAAACACCATGCTTCAGGAAAGACTGAATGCTTTCGCAATGCTCTCTATAGAGAGCAAGTTAGTTCAAAATATCTCTGATTTTAACGTTCAAGTAATTGAAAAGTTTGCTGCTCTTAAAGACAGACGTGCTGAGTTTAGATACAAAAAGTAAACATATGTATGTTCAATGCTGCTAGTTTCCGACCACCTGTTTAGTTGTTTGTTAAATAAAAAACACCTGTGAGGTACTCAGAAATGCATTATATCTCAAAGTCTGTTATGAAGCTCTGTGGTTACACTGAATAAGCAGCTACCTATGTTATATGACATGATCTCTTTATTACTGTAATAACTGCACTTTCTTCATTGCTTTATTAACCTTTCTGCTTTCTCAAATTTGCTTGCAAATGCACCATTTTTCCACTCTTTTTTCAAAATTTTCTCGGGGGCAGAATCCCCCCGAACCCCCCTTAGGTTGTTCGGGCTGGCTCGCTAAAAAACTTTTTACGGCAAAAATTTTACGCCCACCACTTTCAAATGTCACCGTCCGCCACTGTGCGCAGAATCTATCGCTCTACCCAGGTGACCCCGGGTGAGGATGGGTCAGGGGCAGAAAGGGCTCGAGGCTCACATCGAGGCAACTGATGGAGACGATTTTACCAGAAAGAGGAGGTTGGCATTATTAACACACTACTTGGGGCTGCGGGGGTGACTTTTAATTTAACATTTGCCCCCATGTTGCTAAAGGCAGAGAAAAAAAGAGTGTGATTTGAACAGATTTCCACAAGCTACTACACCTACATTGTGAGAGAAAAATAGGAATTTGTACTAGACATGCGTTTCTGTGAGCCAAGACCGCGGGATATGTGTCAGGTTCCAGAAGGCTTGCTGCAAAGTGCAATTATACGCCCTTCTGTGATGAAACGACCCACACGCCAGGGCTAGCTACTTCGTGAGATGCCAGGTACAAGTTTTAGCAAAATGCATTGTTGACAGAAAAACGAATGATAGGCAAACCCATCTTAATTGCAAAAAGGTTTGAAGCTACGTCACAGGGGATGAGCCGACTGTCTCAGAAGGATGACGAGCCGAGTGCAACCCATGCAGCTGGTGTGCAAGGGGTGAATCTATGCTGCACGCTAGCAGGGTGGGAGGGGAGATGTTTGCGGGCTTACCATATGGAAAGCACTCATCTGGCTACTATAAACTTTCTTTATTCGGTGCAATGCATCCATAAAATATACAATGATGCATTCATACAGTATAAAAGAATACACAACATAATAAAAAAAAACATTACACACAGTAAAGGAGAAACGTCACCAACTTTTAAAATGGTGCAGAATAATAAAACTCAAGGGGCCATATTATCAAGAACGGCGCAAACATTAGCGCCGCTTTAGCGGCAGGAAACTGCCACTAATGCGGCGATAAAGGGCTTGATAATATGCCCTCGAGAATTCCAATAGAAGCCCAGGTTCCGGTGTGAAGGACCACAAACCTGGGCTTCTATTGGAATTCTCTGCGGCATATTATCAAGCCCTTTATCGCCGCTTTAGCGGCAGTTTCCTGCCGCTAAAGCGGCGATAATTTTTACGCCGTTCTTGGTAATATGCCCCCTAGATCTGTGGGCTGCACGTAGGAACCTTATCACTGCACAGAGGGTATGAGGGTTTGGTAACAGCTGTAAGTGCAAGAGAGCCACTTTGGCCTGCCTGAACTTCCAACACTTTAACAGGGGCCGAAGGAATCGTTTCTAGGCACTGAGAACAATTTACACAATAAAAAAAAGTGGAGCGTGTCCTGTGGAGATCTAAGATGGCAGCCACGAGGACCTCTCTGTTTCACAGAGAGAAAACCTGCCGGGGATGCTAAAAGGTGGCAAAGTTGATGAAATCTAAAACGTGTAATTAAAAGGGTAATTAAAAATCTGTGGTGAGCACTAGGTAAAGCAGAAAGGTATGGTTCCATGCCCAATACAGACTTTAACAGAACACACTCCTTCACTGTGAGTTTACTAAGGTCAGTAGATTCATGCTGCATAGTAAAAAATGATGTTGTAAATCTTTTGTGATAATAACATCCTCAGGGCTTAAAGTGTCGCGTGCAAAGAAAAAGTCTGGTCTTCCTCTTGCCTGGAACGACTCCTTGATATAATGTATCCATGGGATTTTGTTAGCATATTCCAAGGCCAAGCAATATGATTGGATAAAGCAGTTTAAACCCTTATTCTCAGATAGAAGGGGGATGGCCGCACACTGCCTCACCTCCCAGCACAGTTCGCCCCTTAGCATTGTGGTAAATGCAGTTCACAGTGATTACTTACTTGAAGTTTAGCTGTAGTGGTTCACCAAAGTTGGTGCAGGTTAGTACTGTCCATCTCTAGACACGTGTTTCTGGATATTATCCTTCATCAGCAGAGATAAACAACTGTGAACTGTGCTGGGAGGTGAGGCAGTGTGCTCCCGTCCCTCTTCTGTTTGAAAAGGCTCCCTTGAGCCACTGAGCCACTGAGCTGATGAGCTTTTGGACAAGCACCTGTGCGCCAGAGAGAGGTACTGAGACCTGAAAGGACTGTGGCAGCTTTCTCAGCAAACCCACATGAATTTCGTTTTTTATCTCTACTGATAAAGTATAATATCCAGAAATATATGTCTAGAGATGGACAGCACTAACCTGCACCAACTTTGGTGAAATACTTCAGCAAAAACACAAGTAAGCATTTAAAGTGACTGCATTTACCATAATGCTAAGGGGCGAGCAGTGCAGGGAGGTGAAGCAGTGTGCTCCCATCCCCCTTCCTTATTCTCAGATGTCCATATTTTAATCCAAATTAGTCAAGGTTTACCTGCCACTTGATCCACCAGACAATCAACCCCTAACTCTTTGTGCACGGACCAGGCTGGCGTACTTTGAGGGACTCCCAGGATCCAGTGCATAAACGTATTTTCCGTCACGTGTAACCTGTGGGGAGAGGCATACTTCCAAACCTCACTACCTTATAAGACTTTCGCAATGGCTTTGGACTTATATAATTTTAAAATGACTTACGGAGACCATGATCCCAGTCTGCTTGCAAAGCTGGTAATAGCCCCCACAGATCTGTTCGACTCACTCAGCTTCTCTTCTAGGAGGGCTCTCCACTGTAATCGGTCGTCAAATAACTCTACTAGATATGGGACTACTGGGACCTTAGCAAGAGTATGGTAGCCAGCTTTAAAACTTTTCGTCCGAAACCCCTGGTGGCCTACAACTAATACATAGGACTTGGTACATATAACAGACATGTCCAACCTGTCCATAAAAGCAACAAAGCCATCTATTAAAACCTGAATACCCCGAGGTGTGCGGCCATGAGCACCGTGTCGTCAGCATAAAGTAAAACTGGCAGAGCTCTCCTTCTCACTCCTCGGGTGTCCCTCTGGAATGCCAATAAGGCTGC
This sequence comes from Triturus cristatus, assembly GCF_964204655.1. Lineage (NCBI taxonomy): Eukaryota > Metazoa > Chordata > Amphibia > Caudata > Salamandridae > Triturus > Triturus cristatus. The sequence goes on along the minus strand of NC_140593.1, from coordinate 6,056,905 downwards.
CTTGAGACCATTAATGTATACTGAAAATAGAAATGGAACTAAGATACAACTTTGGTGCACCCCGTGTGCAATTTAAAAGATCTGTAAGGGCCCCCTCATGTGAGTACATCACTGCCACTGTCGTCTGGGCATGAAGTAATATTAGTAAATGCACAATACCCGGGTCCACTCCCAATAAACTTAGAATCTCCTACAACTTTGCCCGATTAACTCGATCAAAGGTGGCCGTAAGGTCCATAAAGGCTAAGTACAAAACGCCTGATTGAGTGAGTGGATATTTAGATGTTAAAAGATAGAGATTGAGGCATTGGTCAGTAGTTGAGATGCCTTCTCGGAAACCAAATTGGACGTCTGATTAAATCTGGTTATCTGTGGCCCACAGGGATGATCTAGATAAAGAACCCACCCCAAGACCTTCACTACTGCATCTAAGAGAGGAATCGGTTGATAAGATTGTGGGTTGTCCTTGTCCCCTTTTATAAACATTGGTACCATGGTAGACCAAGAAGGCAACGCCCCTTTAAAGCCGCCACATTTAAGACTTGAGTCAATATAGGGGCTCAGACCTCAACATTATCGCGGAAGAGGTCTGGGGGTATTCCATCATGACCCGGGGCTTATTTAATGATAGCAGCTCTACACTTGAGTATATTTCATCCAGGGAGAAACTAATAGGGGTTACAGCAGGCGTGGGGGTATATCTACATCTAACCCGCATTATGTACCTTTTCAAAGTGAGAGACCCACTGTACTGCCGTCATATGATGGCACACAGTTGGTCTGGCAGGTTCCGCAAAGCAGGGACTATTGATGGTCTTCCAGAATAGGGCAGAGTCTCTAAGTTCACCCGCTTTAATTAGATCCTCCCATGCCTGCTTTTGTAACTGGAGCCTGCGCCCTTTCAGCGTCTCTTTCTAAAGACGTCGGCATGAGGTCAGTATGTCTTTCTCACGGGGCACCTGTTTCAGAGCTACCTTTAACCTCCTCAAAGCCTGCGAGCACCTGTGGTCGAACCAAGAATGGGGGGACTGGACTTGCCGCGCTGAATGTCTGGTTAAAAGCCTACTAGTAAAGACTAACGCTGAGTGGGTCAAACGTGCCATAATCACAAGGGCAGAGGCCACTGTGCCTATGGGTGTAGAGCAAGAAGGGAGTGAATGCCGCTGGAGTGAGGCATTAGGATACGGTCCATATAAAGGAGTTGACGAGTGAAGAGGTTCCCGGATAGGACATTCCTCAGGAGTCTGAGGGTGGTGAGATGAGTACGGATGATCCTTACTGTAATATTCTGGTATGATGGCAGACTGCAGTGCCAGGTACCCCCTGGATGCCAATGAGCTACTTGAGCTATTCAAAGGCATGGAAACTACAACCTCTTGACATTTGGCTGTGGAAATATGGTCCTAAGACCATTGATTTTATGGAGTACTTTGATACCTGGTACGAAGCCCCTAGATCTGTAGGGTACATTGAGAGCTGGTAGGAAGCCCAAAGATGTGGTGAGGAACAAAGAGACATTGTATGAATCTTATTGATGCTGTGGGGTACTCTAATGCCTTGCAAACTGCCCATAGATGTTGTGGGATAATTTCAGACCTGGTAAGAAGCCCCTTGATGGTGTAGGGGACTCTGACCCATGGTATGAAGCCCATAGATGCTGTGGGATACTCGAAGCCCTGGTAAGATGCTCATAGATGCTGTAGGGAATTCTAAGTCTTGGTAAGAAGCTCATAGATGCTGTGGGCTACTTTCAAACCTGGTAAGAAGCTTGTAGATGCTGTGGGGTACTCTAAGACTCAGTAAGAAGCCCAAAGATGCAGTGGGGCACATTTAAATCTGATAAGAAGCCGCTATATGCTGTAGGCAACTTTGAGAACTGGTATGAAGCCCAAGGATGCTGTAGGGTGCTCTAGGACCTGGTAAGAGGCCCATAGATGCTGGGTGGACTCTAAATCCTAGTTAGAAGCCCATAGATGCTGTGGGGGACTGTAGGAAATTAGGATCTGCTTTCATGGTTACCCCTACTTTCTGCCTGGTATCCTGCTAATCAGGACCCCAGCCACTATGCTTCCTCACCTAAATTGACATGGGAAGTACCTTGGTACCTCCCCAATTGGCTAGGAGTGTACCCTTATAAGTCCAGAGTATATGGTAATAAGGTGTCCAGGGCATAGGTACACCAGGAGTCTCCCATGGCATGCAGCATGTATTGTGTCACCCATGGGAGTCCACTTAAACTGTGACTACACTTCCTGCCATTGCAGGCTGCGTGAGTTGGTGCTTGTACTTCTCACAACAGATATAGGTTTCTGTTAGAACTGGGGTCACCAATTCCGACATGGTAGATTGGCGCGAGGCAGGAAGGCACCCAAAGGCAATGTGTAAAGCAGTTGTGCAGCACTCACTCACACGGACTCAGTAATTGCACACGTAATGAAAATACATCACACCAGGCTGATTTGCAAAACAAGACCCTTTATCTCATTCAGGTCATGGCAGATAAATTCATTTCAGTAATAGAGCAGTTAATCTCAGGGCAACCATAAATTCATTCAGGTAAATAGAACAAATAATCTCGGGGTATCAATACATTCATTCAAGTAAATAGAGCAGATAATCTCCGGGCAACAATGAATTCATTCAAGTCCAAAACAGGAGCAAATTCATTTAGGGGCATCAGGGCGTGAATATAACATCAAAACATTTCCTAGATAGGGGGACATCAAGGTAACATGCACAACATTTATGTGGTTCTCATCTCATAAAGGTAGTACTTCCTGTAAGCATGGTCCTCCAGGTAACACTTCCGGGGCATGCATATAGCGTCAGCAACCTATCACTTGCGGCTTATGGAGCATACCAGTACTCAGCCTTGTTAAGGGCAGTTCCCTACCCAATTTAGGCCCCAGCTCCCAGCAGTCCCAGGGGGCCCGGCAGCAGGGGAAAAGAACCGGTCTCAGGCAGGGTCGGCCGGCACCTCAGAGTACTGCGCTGCCCAGTCCAGGCCCCTGATTCCCTTTGGGTCTGTCCCAGCTGCCGGTAACAGGGGCCTCCTCCCCAAGTGTAGGCCCCAAAGCTCTCCACTTACCACAGAGTCCAGGAGGCGGGAAGTCTCCAAGGCTTCCTCCATGCCGGTCCTTGCATGCCACTACCCTCTTCCTCAGGGCTTGGCTGGTGGGGGGGCTCACTCCTCTTACGTTCAGAGGCCCGGGACACTCCCAGGCCTTCCTCCTTGATGTCGGTGCGGGCTCCAGGCTCCCTCCACGTCTCAGAGCCCGAGAACCAATTGGATTGCGGCTTCCTGGGGGCACGACCGCACCCGCCTATGGGTGAGCGACTTGCGAGGGTCGCGGCAGATGACGCGGCCGGCGCCCCGGTCACGTGACAATACCCTCTTCGCCCTCCTCTGGCCCAGCGCGGCCTACTCCAGCACCGCGGCGGTGATTCCTGGGCCCAAGGCACGTTCGGAGACAGCGCCTCAGGGGACGGCTTGAGGCATGGGCCAAGCTCTGGACTTCACGGTGCCTGGGCCGCGGCGGTGATTTTGGCAGATTGCGCGCGTCCTTACACCGCGCTAGACTGCAGGTACCTGGGCTGCGGCGGCGATCGGGGGTGATTAGCACTCAAAGGGTGCAGTGCTGGGCAGCATAGGTGGATCATTCCTCCATAGCGCAGGGGGGCACAGTTCCAGCAAAATAGCGCTAGGTGGGCGCAGTTCTGGCAGTAAAGCGCTAGGTGGGCACCCTTCTGGCAGTAGAGCGCTGGGTGGGCACAACGCTTTACCTTTTGATCCCCCAGTAGTACTCCCAGCAGGCAGTCCACGTCGTCAGTACAGCGCTTATCTCTGGGGGGGGTTGGATGGCAGGTCTTAGTTGCAGGTTTTTGAGGGGAAGAAGGGGGTTGAGTTGGCAGGCATCAGAGGCAGGATAGTTCCCTGCAGCACACTGGAGTTGGTCCCCTGGTTTTCCCCCTCACTGGGCAAGATCAGCAGGCTGGCAGAGTCCCTCATCTAACTTGGGTACAGCAGGGCCTAAGCTAAGCCAGTCCCAGTAGTGTAGGTTCCTCCCCTAGGCCCAACCGCCTATACTCCGGCAGAGGTTCCCCCTGGTCCAGTGGTGCCCCAACTGACTAGTTCAGTTTCCCTCCTTTCCTCTTATACCCCTAGGTCAGGTGACCATCTTGTAAAGGCGGCAAAGCATAACCCCTCCCAGGGCTGGAAGGTTCCAGGAGCTTCCACATGTTGGTCTATGGGCCAAAAAGGCGGGACGGCAAAGATACAGTATCACTATGTCCCAGTCGGCTCCTAACTACTAGTGCGTGTATTCAATGGCCACTCCGCAGTAGCAGGGGCCTGTGGCAGCCATGTTATTAAGAGAGAGCACCTGCACCTCAGCACTGTTTGGCATTGGTAAGGTGCCCAGTGGCCTACGGCCAACAAAAAGATGGTGGCAAAAATAAGGCGACAAGGGCAAAAAAAATGGGGTAAGACCACCCTAGGGCTGACAGGTCTAACAGTTTCCTTATATCTAAGGTCACTGCACTTAAATCCTATAAGTCACCCCTATGGCAGGCTCTTCAGTCCCGAGGGCAGGGTGCTTGTTAACAAGTGTAAGGGTGCCCCTGCATGAGCAGGACACCCCTACGGTCCATCATGATGTTTTGATGAACTGTTTATCAGAAGACGGGGTACAAGGTAACACCTGAAACCTCGTGAAATCTTTCCTCACAGATGGTACAGATGTGGGCTTAAAGTCCGCTCTAAACCTTTTTCCCTTCCGTGTGGAGTACCACAGGGTTCGTCCCTCGGTCCTACACTTTTTAATGTTTAGGTGACACCCCTGCGTAAGATGTCGGCTGGAATCTTTTGGGTTCCAGCTGACATCTTACGCAGATGATACGCAAATAATGCTGCCACTTCAGCCTGGGCAAGAGGCTGAGACAGGAAGAAGATTTCATTACTGCATGAAAGTGGTCAGGTTGTGGATGTCTTCGAACTGCCTGAAGCTCAAACTCAAGCAAAACGGAGGTCATCATTTTTGGAACAATACCAACTTCTGGATGCCAGACTGCTAGCCGAAAGAATTGGGGACCCTCCCCGAACCAACTAAATAAGCAAAGAATCTGGGGGTCATAGTTGACAACAAACTCACCTTCGGGGACCAGGTAAATGCGGTCGTCTCGGCCGGCTTTTATCTTCTCAGAATGATAAGGAAGATAAAGTCATTCTTACCAATAGATAGTCAGAGGACAGTGGCCACTTCACTTATCATGTCGCGGTTGGACTACTGCAACAGTCTTTACCTAAATATCCAAACAAAGCACCTAAACAGGCTCCAACTCGTGCAAAATGTGGCGGCCAGACTGCTGACTGGGACACCCAAGTTTGTCTCTGTTAAAAAAGAATTAAAACAGTTACATTGGCTCCCAGTCAAACAATGCATTCAATTCAAAGCCCTTTGCACGGTTTTTAAGGCCCTCCAGGGAGCCGACCCGACCATCTGAAACAGCGTTTTCATTGGTACGTTACCAGAAGGGCCCTCCGCTGCATGGGAGCAAAAGGAGTGATCGTACCCCCAGCCAAAAAAGTGAACTAGGGTGGTAGAAGTTTTATCACAGGTGCCGCAAGGGCCTGGAATGAACTTCAATTCCATCTTAGAAACACAACTTAGCTCATTACTTTCAGGAAAGGCTTTGAAAACTTGGCTTTTCACCCTATAGGCACCATACTCCTCAGCACTTGATAGGCATTGAGCAGCGCCAGGACACCCTAGGGTAACCATTGTGCTTAAGAAATTAAATTAACATAACATAACAAACCCCAGAGTCTATTCTATAGGCTTTGTAAGTGCAGTCAGCCATTTTAAGACATATAGTGGACATCAGTCATTACGAGATGTCTAACTATATAATGGCTGTAACAAACCTGGTCATGTTTGGTATCAAACATGGTGGAATCATACCCCAACACCGATTCCAGTGTTGGAAGCGTGATCCCATCTGGGGGGGGGGGGGGCTTCCTAGGGTACACCCTGAACTCCCGGCAACAGCCTTTCAGGGTCTGCCAGGAAGCTAGCGCTGCTGCCAGCCACAGACACAATTCTGCTCTCCTTCTGCTGAGCCAGGCTCGAGCAGGGGAATGCAGAACAATAGGTTTCCTGTCACACGGAGTGGGACCATCTCCCAGACAGGACTCCTTGCGCCACTGGTGCGTCACTTTGAAATATCGTTCCCTTTAATGCAGTTGTCTGTATTAAAGGGGCGTGCAATGGGTGATGCTGTGGGCGTTCCCAGCAACATCCATGGCTATTTGACACTGCCCCAGATTAACAAGAAATCTTAACTCTGAGGCAGCGCCAGCCACGTATGCTTCCTCAGGTTTCCCTTCCTGTACAAAAATAATCACCCCCCAACGAAGGCCCCCTTGTATGCGTTGGCGCATGGCAGCCCAATGGGCGCCGGCGCAGGTGAAAAGGACAGGAATGTGCCGTATCTTATAGATATGGTGCATTCCTGCCCTTTTTTTCGCCGTAGGGCAGCACAGCAGGAAGGCCTGCAGCTCGGCACTATGGCAAATACTCATAAATGAGGCCCTCAGTGTATTGCCCTTGGTTAGGGGCACTGGCCAGCGCCACCAGACTGCTTTCAAGGGCACAGATGGTGCCCTTTCTTGCATACACCAGTTTGAGCCAGTTCAGAAACTCTTGGTTACTGCTCTGGTGTGAAAATGGACAAAGGACAGGGGAATATCCTCCCCTCTGTCCGGCCCCACCCCTGGGAGGTACCCCTGAGTTCTTCCAACCCTTCACTTAGGGTATTTAAGGGTTCCCCTGTGGGTTGTACCTCAGATTCATTGTGGGACAAGACTCAATCCTGAAACTGCGTTGCTCTTCAAACGTCTGGACACTTGGACTTCAACTGGAACCAAGACTGCAACAGGGAAGACTCCTGCTGCAGAGCGTGGTTTGGACATGATCGAAGATGGCCGCCTGCTCCCAGAGCTCAGCACAGAAATAGGCCTCGGATGGTGGCAGCCACACCCACAGCATGGTGGGGGCTATTTGAGCAGCCTCTGCGTCACGCCCACCTTGAGTGGCTACAGCATCCTTCTTCCCGGACGCCACCTGCTGCTATATGGTGGCGTTGGCTCTCCTCGACCCGGCTTACGCGAGTGACGTCCCTTTGGGCCTGTTGTCATAGTAGAAGCCATGGTCCACAATGCTGCGGCACACCCAGCCCACTACACCTTCGACGGGGCCCGCCGCCCCGGCACGTACTCGGCCCCACCCTGACCTAGGGCTGTTTGAGGTCCTACAACTGACCCGTCAGCTTCCCCCACTGTGTGTTCAGCACTTGATGGGAAACGCTGGACCTGGAGGCACAGGTGACGCCCTGGACCTTGGCACCATGATGCGGCTGCCCCTACCACCTCTGACGAGGGCCACCGCACAGGCAGAAACCCAGCCCCGCACTGGTCACTGGTCAGACCGGGACACACCTGAGGGCCGATTTCAGTGAGAGGACCTGCACCTCCATCACCCCCACAAGCAGGTAAGCAGGGCCCCTCTGCAGTGACAAACTGGCTCCTGGGGGACCTGGTAAGACACCTCTGGACCTCTGCAGTGTTGATACTACCACGGGGCCCCCACACAGCCTGAAGCCACTCGGGCACCTGCCCTGCCTACCTTCCACACAGCCGGTAGCACCGTTATGGTCTCCCGGGTTGCATCTGGGACAGCCTACAGTTGCAGAGGGACGGCAGCCAACCGTGGATAGTTGGGTTCAGGGCCGAGACCAGCCGTAATTTCTATGAATAGGACCTGTGCTGGTGCAGTTTATGTGATGGGCAATACTTACCATAGTACATTACTTACTTTGTTCTTTATATCCTGCCACAAAATGTATGGGGCCAGATGTACGATCCTACCAATTTGCGGGTCGCAAATTGTGTCGTTTTGCGACTCACACTTTGCGACTCGCAGTTAGGAATGTACAACTGTCAGACACTGTTTGCGATTCCTAATGGGGTCGCAAATTACCTACCTAATTAATATTCATGAGGCAGGTGCAATCTGCAACCCCATTAGGAATGCCTAGCACTCCCTGGGATGGTGGCCTGCTGGGGTTAGCAGACCACCATGTCGGTGACTACTTTTTGGGTCGAGCATTCGAGACCTCTTGTATATACTTTAGCATATACTTATTATATACTTATATGTGTATATACTTAGTGCTCTGGAGATCTGCCCTAGGACTTGTCTGCTTCTGCTTAGGGACTTTTTTTCTGTTCAACTGCCTCTATTTAACTGTCTTGATAGAAAACGTCCATCAGTGGTCAGTAAAATACCAGAATCACTTTAGCATTCTCTATATTCCAGTCCATAGAAATTGTCTTCTACGAGCACCTGTAGACAATAATATTTTTTTTCAAATCTTGTATTTTCAGTGATATGACCCCCGAAGGCCCTGATTTTATATTAAAAACAGAGCTTTGGGCTATACCATTTCCCGCTGAAAGGCAATATTTCTCTCCATGTGTTCCCATACCTGCGTGTCACGCAGTTTGGTGCTTACTTTCCCTCCATGTTAAAGAACAGTAGATGTTTCATCACCCAGGCTAATGTGCACCATTGCTAAATACAAACAAGGTCCCAAAGGCGAGCCCGATTGCATTGCAAATGCTTGCTAAATAAAGCAGTTGTTTTTAAAAATGCAGTCCGTTTTCCTTAAAGGAAAACGAGATGCATTTCAAAAAAGAAAAATGAAACATTACTGTTTTCATTTTGTAAGAGTGTGCAGTGGTCTCTGGGACCATTGCCTGCTCTTAAAAAATATTTTGAATGCCAGTCACAAAGGAGAAGGGGTCCCATTGGGACCCCTTCCAGTTTGTGAGTGGCTTACTACCTTCTTGAAGTAGGTGGTAAACTGCAAGTGTTTTGTGACTGGACTTGCGGTCGCGAAACAATGGTACATATCATTGGGACGTGCTATTAGGACAGACCTTCCTAATAGCGAGTCACAAACCCTAATTTGCGAGTCGGTAATAGGTTACTGACTCGCACAACCATAGTATAGAGGGGTGTTCCCTCTGGATATTGTTACTCCAATTTTCGTGTTGATACCTTACATTTGTATCATTCCCAGCCCTGAAGAGTCGTGGGTTCATCTTTCCCCGACGAAACACGTGTCGGCTGGTTACGCTTCTCTAAGGAAAATCTGTTTTCATCCTAATAATTGTGTATATTTCATTGTTCTTACTGTTGTCTTCACTGACTTTTACTTATATGTGTGCACAGGATTACTTGAAATTTGTTTTGTCGTAGGGTTTCCCCTACACACATTAAGGGGTTTTAAGGGTTTCCCCTTCCTGTTTAGCACCATATTTATTTGTACATTCATATACTCTACACGCAAATTTGCTGACCGCCAATTCATCCTATATTCCAATACCCTTTTCTAGTATTTTGTTAAGAAACTAAAGGTGAATGAGGACAAGATATGATGGAAAGAAACGAAAAGAGGGTGTGTCAGCGCTGTTCAAAAGTATAACGGCCATTTAGAAATGGGAAATTGTGTGTATGAACTGCTGAAATATGAAATACAGAAAATACGTGAAGAAAAAGTAAAAATTAAAATTGAGATATGAATTGTGGGTAAGAACAGAATGTGATTAAAAAATGGAAGTAAGGAAAATGAAAAGATAAAAAATACAAGAATATAAAAGACTAAGAAGTTGTTAACAGAGTGTATGAAAAACATTCGACCTAAGCCGTTAATAAATGGTTAACAAAGAAGATATAAATTATAAACAGAGGACGAAGAAACCAAAGAAGGAAAAAATATTTATAATGAGAAAAGGGTAAAGAATGAGTGAACAGATGGTTGAAGACGTGACTGGAAAAAAGGTTTAGATGTAACCAAACCACAGTACAAAGTCTTTGTGGTTGTTTACAAAAAACAACTAAATTCAATACGCTCATTGAGTCTGTGGGGCGCCAGTGAGTTCATTCTGTAAATCCAGAAAGTCTCTCTCTGAAGAAGAAATTTGCGATTGTCTCTGCCTTCTTTGATGGGCACTGTTTCGCATATCAAAAATCTTAGTTGGCTGATGTTATGGTTATGATCAATGAAATGTGCTGCCACTGTAGATTTTGTGTTCTTGTTGCGAATGTTACTTTTGTGCTCATTAAGTCTGGTTTTAATCTTCCTTTCTGTTTTGCCAATATGTGCCAAGCCACATGGGCACTTGAGCATATATACGAGATTCTTGGAGTCACAAGTGGCTCTAACATATAACTTGATGTTGAACCCTCGTGTTGGATGTTGTGTATAATTACCCTTGATGATGTTGTTGCAGTTGCACAATTATGGCAAGGCACAGTACCTTTGTGTGTCGTGATTGAATCATGCTTCCTTTGCGGTTTGAGTAATTCCATTAAGTTCTTACTTCGCTCATAAGCAAACAAAGGTCTGTTCGAAAAAATGTTCTTAAAATCTGGTTCAACTTGTAACATAGGCCAATGTTTCAAAATGATTTTCTTGAAATTAAAACTCTCAGTCGAGAACTTAGTGACCATGACTGCTCTGGATTTTGCTTTAGCACTTTTTTTGGTGGTCAGAAGCTGAGATCTGGATTTTGATGATAATCGATTAGTGGCTTTAGTGATGATTTCTTGAAAATAAGCTCTGTCAAGAAACCGATGTTCCATCATTGACACGTTCTGAGAAAGTTGTTCAGGTTCATAAATAATTCTTTTAATTCTGAGAAGTGGAGAATATGGTAAATGTGTCTTGAGTGCTAGTTGATGAAAGCTAGTGTAGTGCAACAGTTTGTTCCTATCGGTATCCTTTCTGTATAGAGTAGTTTCTATATTATTATCTTTGATATACACCAGAACGTCCAAATAATTAATTTGAGACTTGAGGATGTTGTATGTAAATTTGAGTCTTTCATCAACTATATTGAGTTGGTCAATGGCATTGATTAATACATGTTTTGAACCACTCCAAATGAGAAAAATGTCATCAATGTAACGTAGAAATAATATTAAATGAGTCTTCCATGTTTCGTTGTTGATGATGTTGTCTAGTTCGAATTTGTGCATAAAAATATTCGCAAAGCTAGGAGCTGCACAATTTCCCATGGAAGTACCGTTGAGTTGTATGAAAAATTGATTATTGTAGGAGAAATAACTGTGATATAAAGTGAAATGGAGAAGTTCCAGTAGGAAGACTTTGAAATCCTGTTCCAATGCTGATCGTAATAATTCAATCGCTTCTATACCAAGGTTGTGTGGTATTGAGGTGTATAAGGCTGTTACATCGATGGTACAGAAGTACATGTCTTCACTGCACTTTGTTGTGATGTTTTGAAGTTTGTTCAGAAAATCGGTGGTGTCTCTGATGTACGTGGACATTTGTTGTACCAATGGCTGTAAATGTTTATCTAAGTATTTGCCCACTGGTTCATGAATAGATCCACGGGTGGAAACTATCGGTCTCATGGGATCTAAGAGATTTTTATGAATCTTAGGTAACATCCTCAAGATGGGGCTTATCGGAAATTCTTGAATGAGAAATTTACATTCTTTGTCACCAATAATGCTGTCACGGACTGCTTTGTCAAGAATGTTCTGAAGAACCGATTAAAATTGTACAGTGGGGTTGTGCCCCATATTGGAATAGGTTGTTATGTCCTTTACATGTTCATCAAGTTTATGATTATAGTGTACGGTATCCATTATGACTAATGCTCCACCCTTATCTGCATTGAGGAATCTAATGTTTGGGTTATCAGCCAAGTCTCTTAATAGGGCCTTGTCTTTCACAGTCAGATTAGATTGCTTGATTGAGTGACTCACACTCTGTGGGGCTTACTGGAGGTACCTGGTGGGCTAGTGCAGCCCACTTACCCGGGCCATTTTGGGCCCCGGGGACCCCATCCCCCTGGGCTTGGCCTCACTGTTGGGGACCGTGGGGGAACCCCAATGGCCCCACTGTCCCTGCCGGCTACCCGCCTCCTGCGGGAGCTGGCATTGCTTTTGGGCAAAGGGAGTTGCTAACATGCAGCTCCTTTTGCCTCAAAGCAAATTTGCTTTGCTTCATGGAAGAGAGATCAGGTTTCCTGCTCTCGCTTTCATGAAGCAAAGCAGTCTTTGCTATGACAGGGCGGGAGCCGTGCTCCCGAACTGTCATACTAAACTGCAATGTCCAGAGGGTGGGCACCCCGGGACATTGCTGGAGTCTGCCCAGGGGGGTGGCTTTCCCCAGGGCCATGGAGAGTTCCACAAGGGGGGCCGAGCTGCCCCCCTCCAACAGATTCCGCTACGGACCCCCGTATTTAATTTACTCAATGCACTGGGGAGATGGTGGTCCCCAGGGCAGTATGGGGGGGGCGGGAGCCCCCCACTTCATTTAATATATTGCAGCCCCAGGAGGTGGCAGTACCCAGGGCAATCCACCCATTTTCAAATATAAGCTCTGTGGAGGTGGCAGTCCCCAGGGCTGCAGGGGGTTGCATGCCCCCGCACATTATTGATAAAGCCCCTGGAAGGTGGCAGTCCCTGGGGCTATAGGGGCCCCGTAGGACCCAGCATAATAAATAAATATTGCTCCCAGGACCTGGCTCACCTGGGGGCCTAAAAGAAACAAAGCATGGGAGACCACGCTTCGGTTTCTTTAACATTTTTTCGGCGAGAATCATGCACCCTACGCGAATCCCACAGAATGTTTTTTTAAAAGAATGTTTGACCAGGCCTAGGGGGTCAGGGTGTTTTTACCCTGCCCTCTTTTCTTGTTTTATTTATATTTTTCTCACATTTCTGCTTGTGACTCGGTTCAACCGAGTCACACGATGGTTGATAACACTTCCTGGTTTGAAGTGTTGACAGCCAATCAGAAACAAGCTTGTGATCAGGAGGGTTCAGCCAATCAAATCTCACAATTCTCGAATATCGATATCTGTAAACGTTTAGATTTCTCAAAAACTACTGAACGGATTTACACCATTTTAAAAAAAGAGTGATTTCTGGACCAAAAGCTACCCTTTTGCTAAATTTGGTGTAATTCCATTCAGCAGTTCGGACTGTAGCCGTGTCTAAAGTTCCTATGGAAATTAACATGGAGAAAACATGTTTTGGAACCCCCCCTTTTTTCTCGGCCCCTGCTTGACAAACCACCCCGAACCTTTCAAGACAGGAACTGATCAGAGCTCCTCATTACTTTTGAAAATTTCGCAAAGATTCGTCAACCGGTGCCAAAGATATTGGCAAAGAAAAAATGCTTTTTGAATAGAAACAAGGTTTTAACTATACCTACCTACTGGGAACCGCCAGTAGGTAATATATATATATTCACTGAAAAAAGCACAGGTTTCAGGGACGTTATAGTTAATTGGACATTTCACTCGTGCAAAACCAGAGAAATTTGGCCGCTATAGTGAGTTGAGCTAACTATAACTCGTGCCCGGCAATGCACTGCTATTGAAGTCACATATTACATCATTCATGACATGGTCAGTGACATCGCTGATGACATCTCAAATGACATCACTTATGACATCACTGATGACATCATCCAGTGACTGTGTGTTTCTGTAAAGTTTAAATATGTTTTATATATATATGCCAAGGTGTATTGAAGAATGAGTGGGTGTATAAGTGTCTGAAAGGATGATTTAGTAGATGCATGACTGATTGTATAAGTGAGTGATTAAACGTGTCTTACTGAATGCATGGGTTAGTGAGTAAACTATACAAATGTCTGTATCAGTCTGTGAGTTGGTGTGTAAGCGGCTGCATGGGTTGGTGACTAGCTACATTAGTGTCTATATGGGTTATTGATTGGTTGTCTGAGTATCTGTATGGGTGCCTGAGTGTCTGTGTGGGTGGGTGAGGGGTGTGTGACTCTCTGCATAGATGTGTGAGTGGGTGATTCACTGGGTGTATGGGTTCAAGAGTGCATCTGTGAAGGGCTGTATGGGTGGGTGAGTGTGTGTATGGGTGTGTTGGTGAGTGAATGGATGTCTCAGTGGTACATGTGTGAGTATCTACATATGTGAAAGACAGTATATGTGAATGTTGGAGTATATAGATCACTATCTGTGGGAGTGAGTAATTGTGAGAGTAGCTGTATGGAGGAGTGTGTGCTTGTATCAGTGACTGTATAAGAGAGTAAGTATGTGTTAGTATCTGTATGAATAACTGAGGTGGTGTGTGTATAACTGTATAGGTGAGTAAATAGGAGTGTGATTGATTCTTTGCATGACGGACTAGATGTGTGAGTAACTCTGTATTAGTGGCGGTGTGTGAGTGTCTGTATAGGTGTATGAGTACATATGATAGTACTATATTGATATGTGACTGCATGTATGAGTGACTGTATGGTTGAATGAGTGGATGTGGTGTAGACCTAGGAATAAGTGAGTGGGTATGTGGTAACTGGTATTGATGTGTCTATGGTTTCGAAAATGGTAGTCTGTATTTTAGAGTGGGTGTTTAAAAGGTTATATTAGGGTGTGAGGAAGTGCATCAGATTATCATGTGGATGATGTCATCAGTGATGTCATCAGTGATGTCACTGACCATGTCATGAATGATGTAATATGTGACATCATCAGCAGTGCATTGCTGGGGAGCGATTTATAGTTAGCTCAACTAACTTTAACAGACACATTTTTCTGGTTTTGTATGAGTGAAATGTCCAACTAACTATAACGTCCCTGAAACCTGTGTTTTTTTTAGTGAATTTCTAAGGTTTTTTTAATGCTAATTTTTAACTATAACGTCCCAGAAGCCTATGGTTTTTTCAGTTAATTTCAAAGGTTTTTAAAATGCCAATTTCTAACTATGTCTACAGAGGTAGGACATGTGCAGAAAGAAGAAGAAAGGCGCAGAAAGAAGCAAGAGAAATGCAGAAAGAGGCAACAGAAGTCCAGAAAGACACAGATAAGTGCAGAAAGAAGCATGAGATATGCAGAAAGAAGCAACAGAGGTGCAAAAAGATGCCATGTTGCAAAGTCATCCTGTGCCCCCAACTTTTTGCTGACTGGTAGGTGGTAACTGACTCTGACTAACCAGGTCCGGAGCCAGTGCTATGCTAAAAGACACTTAGAATACAGTGAACACACCTACATACACTAGGGTACACTATGGGTTGGGGTACCCCTGTGATTGACATGACCTCCCTTGTAAGGCCCTAGTACATAATAGGGCAGGGGGATTAGAACTACCTCTAAATCAGAGGTGCAGAAAGAAGCAAGAGCAGTGCAGAAAGAACCAACAGAGGTGCAGAAAGAGGCATGAGTGGTACAGAAAGAGGAAAGAAAAGTGCAGAAAGAAGCAAATGAGGTGTTGAAAGAGGCAAGCAAACTGCTGAAACTGGCAAGAGAGGTGCAGGAAGAGGCATGAGAGATGCACAAAGAGGCAAAAGGGGTTACATAAAGAGGCAAGAAGGGTGCAGAAAGAAGCAACAGAGGTGCTTAAAGAAAAAAGAGGGGTGCAGAAAGAGCAAGAGAAGTGCAGAAAGAAGCAACAGAGGTACAGAAACAGGCAGGAAAGGTGCAGAAAGAGGGAAAAAGTGTGTAAAAAGAGGCAAGAGAGGTGCAGAAAGTGGGAAGAGGGGTGCAGAAAGAGGCAAGAGGGGTGCAGAAAGAAGCAAGTGAGGTGCATAAAGAGGCAACAGAGGTGCAGAACGATGCAAGAGAAGTACAGAAACAAGCAAGCGAAGTATACAAATAGGCAATAGAATTGCTGAAAGAAGCAACAAATGCATAGAAAGAAGCAAGTGAGGTGCAGAAAGAAGCAAGAGCAGTGCAGAAAGAACCAATAGAGGTGAAAAAAGAGGCAAGAGGGGTGCAGAAAAAGGTAGGGGAGCTGCTCAAAGAGGCAAGAAAGGTAAAGAAAGAGACAGGAGGGGTACCGAAAGAAGGAAAAGAAGTGCAGAAAGAGGCAAGAGAATTGTTGAAAGAAGAAACAGAGGTACAAAAAGAAGCAGGAGAAGTGCAGAAAGAGGCAAGTAGGGTGCACAAAGAAGCAACAGCAGTGCAGAAAGAACCAACAGAGGTACAAAAAGAGGCAAGAGAGGTGCAGAAAAAAGTAGGAGAGGTGCACAAAGAGGCAAGACAAGTACAGAAAGAGGCAGGAGGGGTGCAGAAAGAAGGAAGAGAAGTGCAGAAAGAAGCAACAGAGGTGCTGAAAGAGGCACAAAGCATGCCGAAAGAGCAAGAGAAGTGCAGAAAGAAGCAACAGAGGTACAGAAGGAGGCAAGAGAGGTACAGAAACAGGCAGGAAAGGTGCAGAAAGAGAAAACAGGGGTGCAGAAAGACGCAAGACAGGTTGCAGAAACAGAAAAAAGGGGTGCAAAAAGAGGCGAGAGCGGTGCAGAAAGAAGCAAGTGAGGTGCAGAAAAAGGCAACAGAGGTGCAAAAAGACGCAAGAAATGTGCAGAAACAAGCAAGAGAAGTGGAGAAACAGGCAAGAGAATTGCTGAAATAAGCAACAGATGTGTGGAAAGAAGCAAGGGAAGTGCAGAAAGAGGCAAGCGAGGTGCAGAAAGAGGCAAAAGGTGTAGAAAATGGCAAGAGACCAGCAGAAAGTGGCAAGAGGGATGCAAAAAAGGGAAGAAGTGTACGGAAAGAAGCAAGAGAGGTGCATAAAGAAGCAAGAGAATTGCAGAAAGAAGCAAGAGAGGTGCAGAAAGAGGGAAGATGAGTGCAGAAAGAGACAACAGGGGTGCAGAAAGAAGCAAGAGATGTGCAGAAAGAGGCAGAAGAAGTGCTTCAAAGGCAATCGAGGTGCAGAAGGAGGCAAGAGAACTACAGAAAAAGGCAAGAGAGTTGCAGAAACAGGCAAGAGAGTTGCAGAAACAGGCAAACGGGGTGCAGAAAGAGGGAACTGGTGTTCAGAGGCAAAATAGGTGCAGAAAGAGGGAAGAGGGCTACAGAAAGAGGCAAGAGGGATGCAGAAATGTGTAATATAGTTGCAGAAAGAAGCAACAGGTGCACAAAGAGGCAAGAGGGGTGCAGAAAATAAAGGAGAGGTGCACAAAGAGGCAAGACTAGTACAGAAAGAGGCAGGATGGGTGCAGAAAGAAGGAAGAGAAGTGCAGAAAGAAGCAACAGAGGTGCTGAAAGAGGTGTGAAGGATGCAGAAAGAGCAAGAGAAGTACAGAAAGATGCAACAGAGGTACAGAAAGAGGCAAGAGAGGTACAGAAACAGTCAGGAAAGGTGCAGAAAGAGGAAACAGGGATGCAAAAAGAGGCAATAGAGATGCAGAAAGAGGGAAAAGGGCTGCAGAAGAGGCAAGAGGGGGGAAGAAAGAAGCAAGTGAGGTACAGAAACAAGCAAGAGAAGTACCAAAAGAGGCAAGAGAATTGCTGAAAGAAGCAACAGAGGTATAGAAAGAAGCAAGATAAGTGCAGAAATAGGCAAGTGAGCTGCAAAAAGAAGCAAGAGCAGCGCAGAAAGGACCAACAGAGGTGCAGAAACAGGCATGAAGGGTGCAGAAAGAGGTATGAGAGGTGCAAAAAGAAGCAAGAGGGGTACAGAAAGAGGCAAGAAGGGTGCAGAAAGAAGGAAGAGAAGTGCAGAAAGAAGCAACAGAGGTGCTGTAAGAGACAAGAAGGATGCAGAAAGAGGCAAGAGAAGTGCAGAAAGAGGCAAGAGAGATGCAGAAAGAAGCAAGTGAGGTGCAGATAGAGGCAAGAGAGGTGCAGAAAGAAGAGAGTGATGTTCTGAAAGAGGCAAGAGAAGAGCTGAAAGTGGCAAGTGAGGTGCAGAAAGTGTCCTGAGAGATATAGAAAGAGGCATGATAGGTGTGTAGAAAGAGGCAAGAGAAGTGCAGAAAGAGGCCCTTGAGGTGCAGAAAGAGGCAAGAGAGGTACAGAAAGAGGCTCGAGAAGTGAAGAAAGAGGCAAGAGAAGTGCAGAAAGAGGCAAGAGAGGTGTAGAAGGAAAAGAGTGATGTGCAGAAAGAGGCAAGTGAGGTGCAGAAAGAGGCAAGAGAGGTAAAGAACGAGGCAAGGGAACTGCAGAAACAGTCAAGAGAAATGCATAAAGAGGCAAGAGAGGAGCAGAAAGAGACAATAGAGGTGTAGAAAGGAGCATGAGAAGTGCAGAAAG
This sequence comes from Triturus cristatus, assembly GCF_964204655.1. Classification (NCBI taxonomy): domain Eukaryota; kingdom Metazoa; phylum Chordata; class Amphibia; order Caudata; family Salamandridae; genus Triturus; species Triturus cristatus. Next base: position 6,038,790 of record NC_140593.1, on the reverse strand, counting down.
AGGCAAGTGAGATGCAGAAAGAGGCAAGAGAGGTACAGAAAGAAGCAAGAGAGGGGCAGAAAGAGGCAATAGATCTGCAGAAAAGAGCAACAGATTTGCTGAAAGAGGCTAGTGAGGTACAGAAAGGGGCATGAGAAGTGCAGAAAGAGGCAAGCAAAGTACAGAAAGAAGACAGTGAGGTGCAGAAAGAGGAAGAAAGGAGCAGAAAGAAGCAAGAAAAATGCAGAAAGAGGCAAGAGAGGCACAGAAAAAAGAGAGGTTTGTGCACCATTAGTACCAGTTTAGCACCCACATTTTGCAATAAGTAACACATGACCATTCCAACTTTGCAAAGGGCCTTCCACCACGCTGGAACACGTGATGCTGCATTTTTGGGAACATTTGAGCTGTTTGAGCTAGAAACAATGCTTTTTTTAGTTCAAATCTGCACATTAGGCAGTAGATTATGGAATATTTGGCAAATGCAGAAAATCTTTAATTATGTGAAAATTGGTACAGCCACATACTTTCTATTCACATAAATTCACTGCACAACATACCACACAATTCCACTACACACAATGTACATCCACTCTACACCAAAAAACATTAGTGAAAAACTTTTACATTTACAAAGCCAATATTTCTAACTCTTGCAAATGCGAAACCTATTACATTGTAAATGCTTCTTTAACTAGTAGTCGCATTTGCAAGGGTGGTGGAGAAAGGGTGCTGGGCCTCCGACCAGTGTGCAGAAATTCCACTGCGTAGGACTTACAGGAGGTACCAGGAGGACTTCTTGGCCCCCAAAGTCCCTCAGGAGTAAAGTGGACTTCATCCCCATCCCGTAGTCTGCCAGGAGGCATGTTTGCAGAGTGGTGGAGAAAGGGGACGTGGCCTACGAAGACGTCTTAGCATTCCCACTGTGTGGGGCTTACTGTAGGTAACAACAAGAGGGGTAGTTGGCCCACAAGGACATCCTTGGGGGCCAACTACCCCTCCTATTACCTCCAGTAAGACTCATACAGCAGGATTGCTAAGTTTTCATAGCAGGCCACGCCCCCTTTGCCCATCACTCTGCAAATGCGCTCCCTGGCGAGCTTTTGAATGGGTATTGAAGTCACCTTCACAGTTGTGGGTCCTTTGGGGCCAACTATCCTACCTCTTACCACCAGTAAGCCCCACACACAGTGGGATTGCTGAGAGGTAGACACAGGCAACGCCCCCTTTCTCCACCACTCTGCAAATCCAACTTCAGGCGCGCTCTTTGTTGGGAGATGAAGTCCCCTTGCCTCATGAGGGTCCCAACTAGCCCACCAGGTACCTCCAGTAAGCCTCACACAGCTGGATTGCTGAGTGGCTGATGCCACGCCCCCTTTTTACACCACTCTGCAAATGCTGCTTGGAGGATGAAGTCCACTTGTGTCCTGAGGTCTTAAGGACACAAGAGGACCTCATCGCCCCACCAGCAGTGCACCAAGAGGTGCATTTGCAGAGTGGTGTAAAACAGGAAGGGGGCCGTGTGGTCCCCCTTCCCTGGGCCTCTTTTGGCCTCGGGGACCCCATCCCCCGAGGCCATGCCCTTGTTTTTTTTAACATTATTATTGAGTGGGGCTGCATGGCCTCCGTCCTGTGACCAATTTTGGCCCCGGGGACCCCATCCCTTGGCCTTTTTTTTAATACTTATATTCAGAAGGGGGCAGCGTGGTTCCCCTTCCCTGGGCCACTTTTGGCTCCGGGGACCCAATCCCCCAGGGCATGGCCAATGCTTTATGTTTGTTTTATTAAGAGAGAGAGGCTGAGTGGCCCCCCTTCCCTGGGCTTGGCCCATGCTTTTTTTTCTAATTAGGGGAGGGGGACCGCGTGGCTCCACTCCCGGGCCACTTCTGGGCCTGGAGACCCATCCCCCCGGGCTGGCCCTCAAGTTGGGGACTGTGAGTGGAGCACCAATGCCCCCATGGTCCCACCCGGCTCCCTGCCTCCTGCGGGCAAGGGGAGCTGCTAACATGCAGTTCCCCTTGTCCAAAAGCAATCAGCTTTGCTTCATTGAAGTGAGAGCAGGTTTCCTGCTCTTGCTCCAACAAAGCGAAGCAGGAGTTTCCTATGGCAGGGTGTGAGCTGTGCTCCCAATCTGTCATAGCAAGTAGCAATGTTCCTGGGGTGGGCACCCCGGGACATTGCCGGTGCCAGCCGTGGGGGGTGGCGGTCCCCAGGGCCAAGGAGAGCACCAGGAGGGGGGCCACGTGCCCCCCCAACACATTTAAAGCCCTGGGGAGGTGGTGGTCCCTGGGAGTCTGCAACGGACCCCCACACTTCAATTATGTATGCTGTGGGGAGGTGGTGATCCCTGGGGCATGTGGTGGGGCTCTAGCCCCCCCACACAAATTCTTTTTTTTTTAATCAGAGCCCCGGGGAAGTGGCTGTCTCCGGGGCTGTGGGGGTGCGCGTGCACCCCGCGTTTGATTATCAAAGCCCCGGGGAGGGCAGCGTGGCAGGGCTGGAGCCCTTCCCCACTCATTTGTTTTTATAAATAAGCCCCAGCAAGGTCATTTGAGATGTCATCAGTGATGTCACTGAGCATGTCATGAGTGATGTAATATGTGACGTCATCAGCAGTGCATTGTGGGGGCGTGAGTTATAGTTAGCTCTACTAACTATAACAGCCGAATTTCTCTGGTTTTGTACGAGTGAAATGTCCAACTAACTATAACGTCCCTAAAACCTATGGTTTTTTCAATGACTTTCTAAGGTTTTTTAAATACTAATTTCTAACTATAACTTCCCTGAAACCTATGTTTTTTTCAGTGAATTTCCAAGGTTTTTTAAATGCAAATTTCTAACTATAGGGTGCCTGAAACCTATGGATTTTTTCAGTGAATATATATACATACACCTACTCCTGCCCTTAGTGCCCAACTGCATAGTTGTGTGGTTCACTAATTCATGTATAATACCAAAGGGGAACATGGAATATGTGTGTTTGCCATGACATAGGCCTGTGTCATGGATTGCAGTCTGCTTGGACCAGAAGGGCCACACAAATGCCTGCGCTCATAGCAGATGTCTGCTACTGCCATTGCCAGTGGGCGTGGGAGCAAGCTGTGTATTGAACAGAAGTAAGACAAGGCTAAAGTGGGCGTGGGAGCATGCAGTGCATTGAACAGAAGTAGTAGACATGACCACTTGACCCTGGCTCACTGCAATGAGGCCCACTGCTCACTCACCTCTTCAAAAGGTATGTTGCTGTGTGTTACACTCAACCCTGTCCAACATACAATGATCATGAAATGTGTGCATGAGAAAGTCATGTGCAAAATGCATGTCCCTGTGCAAGACATACACAACACATAGGTTGAGATGTGGAACAGTGTGCACATGGTTCATCTGTGTGCTGGTAGTTTGGTCAAGTCAACTTACTTCACTGCTATGCGTGAGAGCAAAAGTGCAGGAATGTGCTGCATCTAATAGAATCAATGCATTCCTGCCTTTTCCCCTGCACCTGTGATGTTTAGGCTGCCTAGCACCAATGCAGGCACCCTTGCACCATGGATCAAAGGTGCTTGTGTTGCATGCAGAGATATCGGGACCCCTCCCATACATTATCCTGTGTGAGAAATACAGAGCTTTGAAAGAGATTCTGGGCCATATGTACAAGGACTGGCATTAACTACCGCTAATGCTAGTTAGCAGACGTTTTCCTACTGCTGAGTACTGCTGAAAACTATTGCCCTTTTAGCAATGTATTTACAAGACGTGGCTACATGACAATAGTTTTAGGGAACCGCGGTGAAAACTAGCATGAGGGAGATACGAATTCAGGCGTTAGTGGGCGAAAACTAACGAAAGGCCCATTAGCAGCCCAATGTGAGTTTTTTTTTCCTCTCTAGGCAAAAATAGCCCATCAGTCCACCTTCAATGAAAAATAGGAAAAATAGGGAAAAAACAATGTAATGTAGAATGGAGCAGCCAGGGCCAAGTGCAGCACAGATCAACAACCCCCTCATTCCCCCCAACATACAGGATGACCAGCCAGAGTCCCAGGGGAAGAGGAAATTCATGGCTACATCTATGAAAAGAGGCACATCATGGTGCAAAACCAGTGATGCACTACTTTTCATTTCGCACTCCTTTCAACACAATGGCATCCAAAACCTTGAAAGCGTGGACAGTCCACGGGACCTGGAGGCCTCGCTGGGCCTGCGCCTGGGACCTGGAGCGGGATGTGGCGGTGCTGTGGAGTCACTGGGCCCTGACGGAAGATATTAAGGCACGAGGATCGCCCTTACCTGATGGTGAAGTCTGGCAGTTCGCATGGAGACATGTTGCTGACCTGTGTGACAAGACCGTCTTGAGCCCCTTGGAGCTGTGAATGGTAGAGGCGCTCCTGCACACCAATGTAGGGAGGTCTGCATCGCATACTACGATCCACCACTACACTGGGGTGCACAGAGAAGATTACCAATGGTGGGCGGTGCCTCTGTGCATCACAGGCTGGATTATGTTGCACTGGCCAGACGCTGTGGAGAGAGAGGCCCCGCTGAACTTGTGTCGCGGAAGCGCTGTAACTTCACGCCTAAGGGAGCCCTGTTGCATCACCTGCATCGGAAGGTTCCCGAGCGGACTTGGCGGCAACTGCTGTACCCAGTCATGTGAAATCCCACCTGGCTGAGGCTCCTGTTGCCTCAGTCACAGATTTGGAGAGAGTGCAGCAGATTGCGCCACAGTGTCAATGTCCAGGTAAGGAGAAGGTTAGACGTGTAGCGCAGGTCCTGGAGCAAGGGCGGAGTGGTATGCCATGTGCACACTGACTGTGTGGTCGGCCCTTTGAGACCGCCCAAAGCAGTCATTCATACATCCCTGTTCGCAATGCAGGCTGCATTACAGCCTGCATGGAGAACATGCCCACCCCTTCAACCCCTGGCTGAACGCCTTATCACAGTGCTCAAGAACAATTACAACGCTGCATTGCAGCGTTGTGCTTGGCTTAGGGGAGGGAGCCAGGCTGCCTGCTTCCTGTTCATGGAAGCAGACTCAGGAGAACAGGAGCACAGAAGACGCAGGACCCGGCCTCGAGGTAAGAATTCATTAGAAAAAATATTTACAACCCCTCGTGTCTCAGCCCCCTCTATTGTCCTTTCCTGCTTTTCCCGCCTCCCAGCTGTCCAGTCCCCCCTGCAGCACTTCTCAATGGCGGCCACTGTGCGCCCATGTGAAGCGTGCATACCACCGGTGTGCCAAAGGAATATATTATGTTACAATGTATACCATTACATCGCATTCCATTACAATGCATACAATACTATGCATATTGCAATAGTAGGGAAAGTGCTGGATAGCAGAGGGGTAACAATTACTATTCACACTCCAGTGAAGGCAACCCCAAGACTAACCCTTGTACCCCAAAACCCAAATACAGCCTGAACCCTATAATTCACCTTTGCCCCCAAAACACATATCCACCCTGAACCCTAAAATTAAACCTGGCACCCCAAAACCCATACCCACCCTAAGACTTAAATTCTCTATTACTAACCTTACAATGTGTTGTAATGGCATGCGTTGTAATGGCATGCGTTGTAATGGACATCTCCCTTGCCACAGGCAAGTCTGTCTGCATCCATCTGCCCCTGGACCGCGCCCAGCACCAAGGACCCCTCCTCTCAGACACTCAATCGCTACAACGCCAGTACCCTCCTCGCCATCAACCCTGGACGCCACATCGCCTAACATCTAGCAACACTGTGGAATTCTCTTGAACCCTGCGCATGTCGAAACTATAAACACCATCATGACGGGGTTTTCCTTAAACCCCAAAAACAGTGGCACAGCAATTATTGCATTTGCAAATGTTCATATTGCTTTGACCTTTTTTCTCCCTTTTACTCCTTTCTACTCCTTATTTCATCCACTCTTTCACTATTAAGTTTTCGATCCTCATGCAAGGAACTGCAATTTCCTGAGTTTCTCATGTTTAAGTGGGCCATCCGTACTCTTTGAAGCAATGCCAGTCTGCCTCTAGAAGTCTCCAAATAAAGCATATTACAGTAGTCAAGCCATGACACCAGCAGGGCCTGTGTTACTGTCTTTTGTGCTGAGGCCGGTATTAGCCTCAACAACTTTCTTAACAGTCTCAGCACTCTGAAACAGGTGCCCACTGTGGCCCTGATCTGACTTTGAAATTTTAGCTGAGTGTCAAAGAGGATGCCTAGGTTTTTTCCCTTTAGGTTTAAGGATAGGGGTGGGCCCGGATCCGTAGGCCCCCATGCCGAGGACCAAATATAGGGCTGTTTCCCCACCTCCACAACCTCTGTTTTATCCGCATTTAGCTTCAAGCAGCTAGCCTGCATCCATGTCGCTAGGTCCACGAGACATGATTTAAAATTTGCTGCATCCCTCTCGTCAGCATTAGCTAATGTGAAATATAGAAACACCTCCAAAAATCTGCAGTAAGTGTAAAATATGCTGCAAACATTGAAATTAAAAACATGATAGCACTAGCCCTGTCACAGAGGTAGTCAACCCCTACAATTTACTTATAGAAAGCCCTTTCTACCAACAAAATGAAGAGAAACTTAGTTCCCTTATGAACTATTTCGAAGACAGTTGGGTTGGCAGACTGCATCGCTCCGGACACAGACACCAACCCAAATTTCAAATACCATTGTGAAATGTCTATGACAGCATCTTGGCATGTGCCAAAATAAACAAAGTAGTGGAAAGATGGCACAATGTCTTGTAATCCACACTAGGCAGAACCCAACCTAAACTCTACAAATGTGTAGAAGCATTACAAACAAAGTAAAGCTACCAAGAACTATGAATGAAGCCTGCTATTAGCAAAATTGACGCTAAACGTAGCAAACAAACCAAAGTTAAAATCAATTTCTTTATAAACTAACACAGGAATAGATTACTTAAAAATCATAGCCAAAAGTATGTTATGAAATAAATAGTAACCTACCAAAGTCCTCACAAATTAAAATAAATTCTAAACCAACATACCAAGCCTCTTTTATTTAAAATAATACATATATTATTTTTTTAGAAACAGTGAAAAATAATTTAAATGTCAATGTTAATGAAGACTGATACAATAAAACTATATATAAATTATTTTTTAATAATGCAGCTGTCGCCAACTAAGACAGGTAAAAACAAACTCAGTCCATCACATAAAATAATTACAACACATAAAGCAAACAATTCCACATATCAATCACACAGGGCCTCATTATGATGTCGGGATAACCACCACCGACTGTCGGTGGTGGTCTGCCCGACAGCCAGAGGAACTGTCTGACCGCCGGATTAAGATACTAGTGCTCGGAGCATAGCGGGCGAGGGGAGAGACCACCACCTCCGACAGGCTCAAGGAGCTTGTCAGGGCGGCAGTCGGACCATAATACCTACATTGGGGGTGGTGTCTGAACCTGCGCCACCCTGGGGATTACAATGTTCATTCCCCACAGCCTTTTCATGGTGGTCCCATCGCAATGGAAAGGCTGTCAGAAAGTGACTTGGGTGTCCCTAGCTTAGGGAGAGGTGTGGCCTAGCGGCCAGGGTGGCTGAGTCTGGAGGGCGGGGCTCACGGTGCGATCCTCAGTGCCAGCGGTAGCTCAGCTCAGCACCATGTGACTCTGGGCAATAGCTTACTTAATCTATCCAACGGCCCCCAGCGCCTTGAGCCCCTTAGGGGTGAGTAGTTCATGCTTTACAAATACCTGATTTTAAATGTGATTTTGTTTTTGGGCCCCTGTCACCCATGGGCCTCCGCTATGTAGCCAGGGGGGCGCATGGGGTGCCCTCTAAAACATCCATGCATAGTGTGCCAGCACAAGCCACAACAGAAAAAGGGATGTTTCCAACCATCTATACGGCATCGCATCGTAATATCGCAGGTGGAGCCACCGACTACTAGTCGGCCGGTCTCCATCCCGCTATAATGAGGGTCGGACGCTCGTCCGCACTGCCATCGTACTGAGGCCTATAAAGTTTACACAGAGAGTATAATATTGCATTTCCCACCTAAAAGAGAAGAAATAAATACAACTAACTGTTTTGTAGCTGCAACTCTTTCTCTGTATCTACTCAATAATAATAGAAATCCACCAAAAATGGGAAAAATATTGCCCATTAAGCTCACAAAAATTCAAAATTAAAACAAATCCAAGAGAAAACCCTCAAAGCAATCCAAAGTATCTAGGAACCATAAAAAACCTGAAAAAGTGTTTGGGAAAAACAGAAACGCTCCAGGGAACCCCCCGAAAAAGGAAATCAAAGTAAAAAGCATTGGTTTGATATAAACCAAGAATAATTTCCTTAATGAAAAGTAAACTCCCAATGCCTATAGGAGACGCTTGTAGAGAACAACCTGTAGGGTGATATAAAAAACCCACCCGCAAAATACATTATATTTCCAAAAATACATATACATAACAGTTAATCATCAGAATATAGCTAACAGAACACAGTTTAAAATAAAATAGTAATACATCACTAAAATAGTGTACATTAAGCCAAAACTATCCATTAAGAAAGTAGGAGTAAAAAAAGTGGGCAGTGGATTAAACTGAAAAATAGACAATCTCCCCATAGAAATTAAGGGGAATTATTGTAAAAATGTTGAATAAATGTATATTAACATGTAAACAATTATTAAACATGTAAAACATGTCGAAAATGTTGCAATAAAATGTAAAAAAGGTAAAGTATAAATTATATAATAGTATAAAAGTATAAGAAATGTTAAAAAAATCTGTTAATGAAAAATAAAAGTTGAAAATATACAACATACAATAGTATTGAAATGTAATTTAAATTAAGTAATTGTTTAAATACAATAATAAAATTAAAAATACAAATTTCAAAACTTTCATAACTAAAACTGTATATTACTAAAACACAAATGAATAATAATAATAAACATATTCTTTCAAACACACTACAATAAATTATATACTAATTAAAACTTACCTTCGATATACAATATTTTCTTCATTGATAATTATTACAATATTAAAAACAACACTAAACGCAATATTTTTTCCTTCGATATTCCTGTCAACGATATTTTTGATATCCCAAAATTGTTGGCACAATATTTTTGTATCAAGATTTTTTTTCCCAACATTTTGCCCATATACCCTTTGGACCATGTACAACACGCAATGGGCAATACAAGTGAAGGAATTCACCCTGAAGGGAACTGTGCAGCAAAGTTAGCTGCAAAAACACTGGTGCAGACCTCTAAAGTAGATGCTAAAAATTGATCTCACGTTGAGGAGGGAGAAGCGTCCAGAAGGCGTTCCTTGAAAAGATATTCCTGCACTTTCACTCAAGATAATACTCTAATAGTTACTATACCTGGAATAAGAAATAGATATATTCCTATTACATTTTGTCAGGGCAGCTCATGAGGGAATAGCATCCGTGCATACTGGCATAAGTGCTAGTGTCTCAACACTACAACAACAATATTGCGTAAATACAGAGCATGCGATTGTTGCAAACAAAGCCTTCTTTTGTTGTAAAAATAAGCTTGTTTGCGGTCTGCCAACAATATTGCAACAACAGATGCAACTGTTGAATTGTATTTTTACTGTTTATTGTGATGTTTTTGAACTAAAGGTCATTGTTAAAATAGTTTTAATAATCAATACCAAAACTAAGGTATGTGTTATTGGGCCAAAATCAACTCACATCACAAAGTAGGTTAGGTGAATATCGGTAAAGCTACCGGATCATTGTTACTACTACACGACAGCTAGAAACATGTTGACGTATAGCTATCTAATATTACTGAAGTCTCATAGATAGCATCACGTATTTGAATATAGGAAGAGAACTTGTTCATTAAAGTTTTTCCTGAGAAGTACTTCTTATTGTATTTTTAACTTCACACTTTTCACCCTTTAACACCAATCTACTACTTAAGCCTCCACACCCGCACTTCACCAAACGTCACACGAGAGGATCTCCGGCAAAGAGCCCCCATTGTCTGTGCCCGTCGGGCATTGCAGCGCCGGCCTGACGACGAGCAAATGCCCTATGATAAAGCATCGAAACAACAACAAGATTGCCAATAGTGATCTCTCATTTGAAAAACAAATTCAATGGGTACAAGGAATTCACTCAATGTAACCCTAATCCATTTTTATCAAAATTATTGTTTATTCTTTATTCAATTTCATGAAAAAGTTCACATTTATCTTTTGTTAGAATGTGAATATGTTAGTAGCAACACACACAACAACTCATTCAACAAACATTTGGACCCTAAACACATTAGATGGATTGGGCCTATAGACTAAAACCTAAATGTCTCCGTCAATATAAAAAACTCAAACACATGATTGGGACAAAACAAATATAACATATAACACCAAACACATAAACATTTATTCAAAAATGGGGGGTCATTAAATGTAATCCGTTTTTGATGAACAACATAGTCTGACAAACAAACAGTGTGGGGTTTCAACAACAGGATTTCTGCTCTGTGTCTAGTATTGTACTGGAAATAAATAATTTGTTGACCAGACAGAAACCTCAACCTTTTAATCACACTAGTTTGAAAAGATAAGATCCTTATTGTTTGTTTGACGCTGCCCTTTAGGTCATGTGTTTCTTGTTATGTGGGTCTGATTTTCGATCACAGATTTCTGTACTCTGCACCATTCATGGAAACATGTGCTGTCCAAGGCGATGGGCGCTGGAAAGAAAACCTCAATGAGAAACGGATTGAGTCACATTTTGCGAATTAAAGGGAAAGAGGCTTCATTCAGAGCTCCCATGATTCATCAGACGCGCTGCACAGGGCTGCCTCCACTGAAAATGTAAAAACACTATTCATTCTGAAGTGTAATTCTGCACTTTTTCCAGGTTCATGGTGGAAGGAAAAGATTACGGATATGAGTTGAAGAACAGGGTTCATGATGGGTCCTATGTCTGCATGGACAGGCTCCTTTCCAAACCTCCTGCTCCCCTAGCAAAGAGGCCAGACCTCAGGTATAATGTACACACCCCTACACTGCGGTGTATGCAGTGCACTGCAGTGCACACCCCTCGGTGCCCCTGCATACCTATAAGAGGGCACCGCAGTGTATGCAGTGCACTGCAGTGCACACCCCTCGGTGCCCCTGCGTAACTATAAAAGAGCACCGAGGTGTATGCAGTGCACTGCAGTGCACACCCCTCGGTGCCCTACATAGCTATAAGAGGGCACCGAGGTGTATGCAATGCACTGCAGTGCACACCCCTCGGTGCCCCTGCATAACTATAAGAGGGCACCGAAGTGTATGCAGTGCACTGCAGTGCACACCCCTCGGTGCCCCTGCATACCTATAAGAGGGCACCGAAGTGTATGCAGTGCACTGCAGTGCACACCCCTCGGTGCCCTTGCATACCTATAAGAGGGCACCGAAGTGTATGCAGTGCACTGCAGTGCACACCCCTCGGTGCCCCTGCATAACTATAAAAGAGCACCGAGGTGTATGCAGTGCACTGCAGTGCACACCCCTCGGTGCCCTACATAGCTATAAAAGGGCACCGAGGTGTATGCAATGCACTGCAGTGCACACCCCTCGGTGCCCCTGCATAACTATAAGAGGGCACTGAGGTGTATGCAGTGCACTGCGGTGCACACCCCTCGGTGCCCCTGCATAACTATAAAAGAGCACCAAGGTGTATGCAGTGCACTGAGGAGCACACCCCTCGGTGCCCTTGCATAACTATAAAAGGGCACCAAGGCGTATGCAGTGCACTGCAATGCACACCCCTCGGTGCCCCTACAAACCTATAAAAGGGCACCGAGGCATATGCAGTGCAGTGCACTGCAGTGCACACCCCTCGGTGCCCTACATAGCTATAATAGGGCACCGACGTGTATGCAATGCACTGCAGTGCACACCCCTCGGTGCCCTACATAGCTATAAAAGGGCACCGAGGTGTATGCAGTGCACACCCCTCGGTGCCCCTGCTTAACTATAAAATGGCACCGAGGTGTATGCAGTGCACTGCAGTGCACACCCCTCGGTGCCCCTGCAGAACTATAAAAGGGCATCGAGGTGTTTGCAGTGCACTGCAGTGCACACCCCTCGGTGCCCCTGCATAACTATAAAAGGGCACCGAGGTGTATGCAGTGCACTGCAGTGCACATATGCAGTGCACTGCAGTGCACACCCCTCGGTGCCCCTGCATAACTATAAAAGGGCATCGAGGTGTTTGCAGTGCACTGCAGTGCACACCCCTCGGTGCCCCTGAATAACTATAAAAGGGCACTGAGGCGTATGCAGTGCACTGCAGTGCACACCCCTCGGTGCCCCTGCAGAACTATAAAAGGGCACCGAGGCGTATGCAGTGCACTGCAGTGCACAACCCTTGGTGCCCTACATACCTATAAAAGGGCACCGAGGCGTATGCAGTGCACTGCAGTGCACACCCCTCGGTGCCCCTGCAGAACTATAAAAGGGCACCGAGGCGTATGCAGTGCACTGCAGTGCACAACCCTTGGTGCCCTACATACCTATAAAAGGGCACCGAGGCGTATGCAGTGCACTGCAGTGCACACCCCTCGGTGCCCTTGCATACGTTTTTCGGGAACACCCCCACAGAGTGACAGACAAATGGAGCGGGTAACAGGCACAGAAAATAAACTGCAGGTTTATACCGATGAAAACAGTATATTTCAAAAACGTGTAAGAAATATCTGCTTTTGAAAGGTTCATAGAATTTACAAAACAAAAGAAAGCGCGCCATGTTCTGGGGTGAAGTTTCATCACATGGGCAGATCCGCTCAGACTTAGAATCAAACTGCCCCAGAGGGAAGCAGGGATGGCTTCCACGAGTGCCCACATTGAACGCAGCTAGAAGTGCCTTTCCCGTGCATGTTTTTACGAAAGATAAGTGGGGTTCAGACTGGGACCAGTTTTATCATATCTAATCTCCCAGTGTTGTCTTCTCCAACTCCAGACCCTCTCTTTAGCAGAGGCAGACTTCATGAGAAGGTTCTTTACCCCACACCTTCCCCTCAACAGGCATGTGAGGGGCATGGAGAGATCAGGCCTGCCAAGGGATCCTGGGGTACATTTATCAAGAAATCATGCAGCGCCGCACGCCCCCTTGCTGCGCTGCGTGATAAGGAAAGTGCAGGAATGTGCCGTATTTACATACTTTTCACTGCGCTGGCGCACAAGTGCTGCCTCGCGCCAACGCAGGCACTCTGGCACCATGGTGCAAATGTGTCTGTGTTGTAAGCAGGACTGTTTTTGTGAAGGAAGGGACACTTTCCTGCACAAAAACAATTCCCTGAGGCATTTTTCTCATCTATGTGTGCTGCATTTTGCAGAGGAATAAACGAGAAGAAATAAAGGTAGGCCTCACTTGGGAAGGTGCAGCATGTTTATGAATTCCCAGGTCTACCAGTAATGGTAAAACTGGGAATGCGCCAAAGTCCAAGGGTGGATGTGTTGGACCACCCACACTCCACCCATGGATCGCTTCCCTGGGGCACAATCATGCTTTTCAGCGATTTGCCCTGCCTTGCGTTGCTCCATCTTATCACGCCCCTCAGAGCCATTCAAGGTGGCCTGGCGTAGCTTGATAAATCTAACTCAGTAGTTGCGTCGCTCATGCGCCCTATAGCGTGCCACAAAGGCGACGCAACTCTTTGATAAATATGCCTCCTTAGGTCCGAATCACAAGCAAGTCAGTCAGTGATAACGTCACAATTCAAGGAGGCATGCTGGTTCCCCCACAGAAGGGGGGCATGTTTAATATGGTCTTTCCCGTAAGTTAGACCTAATTCCTCATGAAGGTAAAAATTAGGGTTACATGAGCCTAGTCTAGCATATGCATGCAAAAATGATTACTTCCGGCTGAAATTTAGTACAGTCGTGGTAACCCCAAAACACTGCCCCGTAGGTCAACACTGGAACAAATTTTTTATAGACTTCAGGAAGGGGCAGGACTGGCTTCATTCCAACATTTGATGCCATGCCCAATAGGGCCCCAACTGGGACATTGAAACGGAGATAACTGTTGGAAATGAAAGGTAACCAGCCAAAGTGCGAATCGAATACTACCCCAAGATAGGAGAACCCGCTAACCCTAGTCATGTTTGCCCCTTAACTAACATAGGTCTCATTTTAAGTCTTTGGGGCCCACATAATATATAGTGTGTTTTGGCAATGTTAGTTTTCAGGTCAAGACTATCCATAAACAATACAAAGTTATCTATGGTCGATTCTCGCGAACGGAGATGCCGCTAAGGTCCCTGAATGAGAGGTGGAGCTCTTCTTAGCAATCATATATTCACCTTCAATTAGGTGAAGGTTAACACACTCTTCCTGGGTTCCTAACTTCTCTCCATATTGCACTGTTCTGAAGGCACTAGTGAGCTGTGCTCACTCCTCGTTCCCTTACGGAATGATGCATCCAACTACTTTAACTACAGAATGCAATAGAAATATTGGTCTATAGCAGCAAGGCTCCTGCCTAGGGCCCTTCTTCAAGGTTGAAGCAATGCTTACAGGCTTCCATGAGGCCGGATCTCAGGGATAAGGCAGCGTTCGGAGCATTGGCCATCATACCTCCCAGAGAGTGAAGTTCTTCTTATACGGATCCCAGGGGACCCCATTGTTGTCTCCGAAGGATCTTCGGCACCACTATCTCCAACGCAGTATATTTGTTTAGTGATCCGCTCATCTGCCTGTCCTGATGTTAGTTCCTAACCCACCAGACTTTACAGGATTTAGTTTATTTCCATTTACTATGTTTCATAAGCTCTTATTATAACTGTTTTTGCATGTCCTTACAGGGTTCTCCCACGTTCCTTCCTTAATTGCTGACTTCTTTTTCTCTACTGCCAATTTGCAGTCGTGCCTTGCTTTTGCTATGGAAGGTGAAGAGACAGAATATCGAATCAAAAATGTTGAGTTGCACAAATATCGAGCTGCACATATCGTGGGTCAGAAATATCGACAGCAAGAATACGTGGTCAAGAATATCAATTTAAGGTAAGTAATATTGATTTTAAAAATATCGAAGTGTTTAATATTATATGTAAAAATCTGGTTGTTAAAAATATCATTTGTTCATTAATGTTTTGTATTTTAGTATATATTTTATATGTATGTGTTGAATGTTTTTGTATAAGAATTGTTTGTATTTTTAATATATGTGTTACATTTTTAGTAGTTATTAATTTTTATTTTATTTGAATTTTGGGTATTATTTCCATAGCAGGTTGTGGGTTTATAGGGAAATAGGGTTGGAAGTAATTTAATTATATTAAATGTATTGATGAGCTTTTATTTATTAATATTTGTTTGATTGAGATGTTAAGTGTGTTAAGTAATTTATTATTAATTAATTAATAATTGGTTGTTAATTAATTTAAATTAATTAATTGTTAATGAATTATAGTAATTGTGTAATTAATTTTAGGTGCGTCTTATGGTGTTTATAGGTGTTATGAATGGGAAGGAATTTATTTTTAATTAATTAATATTTGTATGTAATTGTAATGAAATAGTAGTTAATTAATTATGGAAATTGTGTAATTAATTTTAGGTGTGTGTTGTGGTGCTTATAGGTGTTAAGGGCGGGAAGTAATTTAATTTTAATTGATGAATTATAGATGTCAATTAACTTTAATTAATTCATTGGTAATCAATTATGGTTATTGTGTAATTCATTATAGGTGTGTGTTTTGGTGTTCATAGGAGGAAGGGGTAGGAAGTAACTTGTATTTAATTGATTGATATATAGTTGTTAATTAATGTTAATTATTTAATATTTATTTTGGGTAATTGTATATTTATTTGTCTGATATTTTTATTTTTAAAAGGGTAACGGCTGGGTATTAAATACATTTTAATTACTTTACTATTAGTTGTTAATAGTAATAGTTTTTAATTAATAAATACGTTTTAATTGTGTTTTTTTATTTTAGAGGTTAAGTTATGTGTGTGTTGTGGATATCCTAGTTTTAAAGTGTGTGTAACCAATTAATGTTTATTCGTTTTTTTCAATAATAATATTTTTTTAATTGATCATTAATTATGTTAATTTTGGAAAATTAATGATTTAAAAATGTTGAAGTGTTTTGTTATTGGTATGGTGTTATAGAGTAGGAAACACATAAAAACATTATGTATTAATTAATTAATTTGTTTGTAAATATTTTCTAGTTTAAAATATTTATCTTTTATAAATGTATTTATTATTTTCAATTATATTTTATTTGTGGGTTGTATATGTAATTAATATTACAATATTTGTTCTTTCTATATAATATATATATATATGATTTTTATTTCTAAATATTGTTTATTTATTTTTGTGATTTTTTAATATTGTTTAATGTTTTTAATTATTGTTTGAAATGTTTGAGTGTGAATAGTAATTTTTGATTCATCGCTATCCAACTCTTTCCCTACTGTTGCACTCACTAGAGTGGGAATAGTAATTTTTACCTCTCTGCTATCCAACAGTTTCCCTTCTGTTGCACTCTTTTGAGTGGGAATAGTAATTTTTACTCCTCCGCTATACAACACTTTTCCCACTGTTGCTCTCACTGGAGTGTGAACAGTAATTTTTACCCCTCTGCTTTCCATCACTTTCCCTACTGTTGCCCTCACTGGAGTTGGAATAGTAAATTTAATTATTTTGCTATCCAACACTTTCCCTACTGTTGCACTGATTGTATTAGGATATTTAAGTTTAAATATTTTTTAATAGTTTAATGTTTTAATTTATTATAGAATTTTTTGTATATTTTACATTATTGATATATATATATATTTAATAATTTTATAGTTTTAAAATAAAATAAAGATAATAGTTTATTAGTTATTTTAAAGTAAATATGTATATATATGTATAAATTAATATGTCTGTGTGTTTATCTTTTTTTAATTATGTTTATTGGTTATATTTTGTTAAAATGTATGTACATTTAGTTAATTTTGATACAATTAATATTAATATTTAATATATATTATTTTATTAGGACTCAGGCCACAAGTGGACTTCATACCCCCAGCAGCAGTGCGCCAGGAGCTGCGTTTGCAGAGTGGTGTAAAAAGGGTGTGTGGCTCGGACCACCTCTCTGCAACGCAGCTCTGTGGCACATACTGGAGGTACCTGGTGGGCTAGTTGGCCCCCAGGGACCCGCAGGAATGAAGATGACTTAATACACCAACTTAGAATGTGCCATGGGGCGCGTTTGCAGAGTGGTGGGGAAAGGGTGCAAGGCCTTTGTCCACCTGTAGGAGAGTAGGATCTGCACTTATGTTGCCCCCACTTTTTTTCTGATGTTAACACTGGTTTCTGGCTATAGTCTGGCTGGGTCCCTGCTAATCAGGGCCCCAGTCTCTCTGTTCTCTCTAAACAACTAGGAGTGCATATTAGATGCACTAGTGATTGGATACTGTGGTACCTTATGAGCCCCTAGTATATGGTACCCTAGGTACCAAGGGCATAGGTACTTCACAGGCCTATCAGGGGCTGAAGCATGTATTATGCTACCCCTGGGAAGCAGACTAAATCTGACACCACAGGCCTGCTACTGCAGCCTGGGTGAGGTAGTGTTAGCACTCCTCACTGAGGTATAGTTTCCTATATCTCACCATACACACACATATAAACCTATCAGTCACCCCTAAGGCAGGCCCTATCAATCCTGAGGGCAGGGTGCTTGGTTTACAATGTGAGGGGGTGCCTCTGCATGAGCAGACCCCTCTGCAGCTGGCAGAGTCTATTCTCTGTGGCTGTTTGTGGATGCGGTCAAACAATATACTCTTAAATGCATTATAACCTCCCGGTAAATGCTAACTTTGGAATGACTGCATCAAAACATGTCGTGTTTGGTGTCAAACAACTTGGAATCATACCCCCACACCAGAAACTGGTGTGGGAGTATGATCCAACCCTTCTAGAGGGGACGACATGTACCCACTGTGGAAACACGGTAGAAATCTGAAAGAGCCCTGGCATCACAAAATGGATGCCACCAGCACAGACACTCGTGCTGCTGACTAAAACTCGCAGTGTAGGAGGCCCAACAATAGGCATCCTGTCACAGGGAGCTGTCACCACATTCCAGACAGGATTTAGTGTATTGCGGCTGGGTGGGTGCACTCCTAGAGTGCTTTAAAGTCCTGCACTAGGGGAGCAGCAGGCTCCTCTGTGCATATGCCAGCTCAGACCGGTTCAGGGGCTACCTGTCCCTGCTCTAGCATGAAACTGGACAAAGGGAAGTGGGTGTAACCATCCCCTAACCTGACCCTCCCAGAGGAGTGGTCATAAAGCTAGTCCCTCCCTTTCTTTTAGTATAAGATAGGGAACCCTTGCCATTGCAAACTAGATATCCCTGGACGACGCTTTACAAGAAGAATCCTGGCCCTTTGACATTCCACTACCTTTGGAAGACTGAAGAATCACCCTTGGAGTCAAGGAGTGACTCCCCTGCTTGGCAGGCACCAAAAACTCTAATCAATGGTCGCAAACTTTCCCGCTCCCGCTGGAGTCCGAAGTCCCTGCAGCCCCAAAAGTGGATTTTCTAACTTCTCAATGGCCATTGTGAGTCCCCAGCAGAGCTGAGGCAAGTGAACCTCACGAGTGACGAGGAACAGCAATACCCGGGTACCATGCCCTATTTTCAAGTGCAACCTTTCCACGATGTTGTGCAAACTTGTGCATTGGACCATTTGTGGCCCAAGCCTCCAGCAGGTTGTGCACCGAAAATCAGAGGCCTACCCTGTCCCGAGTGACCGTGGGCTCTTGTAAAGCATTTCCTCATGAGGTGTCTTCTTGATCCGTTGCCCATTGGCTTGTGGGTCCCTTGAAGACTTTCTCATCAAACCAAAGGGCTCCCCTGGTTGCTCCAGGCCAGCCCTCACTTACCCTTGCTGGGTGAGTCTCTCAGACCTTGCTGGTGTGCAGCGCTGACTTTATCCATTTTCCACAAGACTTGCTGTTGCCAAGGCTTGTTGGCTCCAATCCGGTTGCCGACACATCAGTAAGCCGCAGACAATGTGGGACAGTCTGAATCCAGCTCCTGGTCATCATCGATGCCTCCTGGACCTCGTGGCTGAAGAGTCAAAACACCCTTGAACACCTGAAATCACCGACTTCCGAGGGCATCCATATTCCTGGCCCCGGGTCACTGGCAAGTGACTGTGAACACTGTCCCTTCTGCTTTCAGGTCTTCTTCATCTTGAATCCAGCCTTGGATTCCACCGGACACTTCTTCAGTCTTCACAAGCAGTTAATCAATCAATCAGTTACATTTATAAAGCGCGCTACTCACCCGTAAGGGTCTCAAGGCGCTGGGGGGAGGGGGGGGTCAGTGCTCGTAGAGCCAGGTCTTGAGCTGCCTTCTGAAGGAGAGGTGGTCCTGTATGGCGCGAAGGTGGCTGGGAAGGGAGTTCCAGGTCTTTGCTGCCAGAAAAGAGAAAGATCTTCCTCCGGCGGTGGCTTTGCGGATGCGGGGTACGGCTGCCAGGGCTTGTCCGGTCGAGCGTAGGGTGCGCGGAGGAGTGTAGAAGGAGACGCGGTGGTTGATGAGTTTTGGTCCGAGGTTGTGCAGGGCTTTGTGTGCGTGGGTGAGGAGTCTGAAGGTGATCCTCTTGTTGACTGGGAGCCAGTGAAGTTTCTTCAGGTGTCCGGAGATGTGGTGGTGGCGGGGTATGTTCAGGATGAGTCGTGCGGCAGCGTTCTGGATTCGTTGCAGTTTCCTCTGCAGCTTGATGGTGATGCCGGCGTACAGAGTGTTCCCATAGTCCAAGCGACTGGTGACGAGGGCGTGGGTGACGGTCTTCCTGGTGTCGGTGGGGATCCAGCGGAAGATCTTGCGGAGCATGCGGAGGGTGTTGAAGCATGCCGAGGTCACCGAGTTGACCTGTCTGGTCATGGAGAGGGATGAGTCCAGGATGAAGCCGAGGTTGCGTGCGTGGTCGGTGGGTTGGGGAGTGCTGCCCAGGGCGGGAGGCCACCAGGAGTCGTCCCAGGCGGAGGGTGTAGGGCCGAGTATGAGGACCTCCGTCTTCTCTGTGTTCAGTTTAAGCCGGCTGTCTGACATCCAGTTCGCTACTTCCTTCATGCCTTCGTGTAGTCTGGTTCTAGTTGAGGTGGAGTTGTTGGTGAGGGATGAGATGAGCTGGGTGTCGTCGGCGTAGGATATGAGGTCGAGTCCGTGTTTTCGTGCGATGTTCGCCAGGGGGGTCATGTAGATGTTGAAGAGGGTGGGGCTGAGGGAGGATCCTTGGAGCAGCAAAACCTCTTCGGCTTCCACTGAAAACGACGACACGACCCAACACCAAAAGACACCTATGCACCCGACTTCCCTGGGTGAGGTAACTCGTGCACTCCAGTGTTCTAGTGGGTGTTGGCCCTCGAACTACTAACCTTGTAAGTGACTTGCTTGTAGACTTCCTAGAAGTACCCTTAAACTTAAAAAATCCAACCGCGACTTGCTCCATTGAAATCAATAGGGAACCCACGGCTGTGTTCTCACACTGCACGCGTCTCCCGTGGGTCTTTTACTTACCTGCCTTGGGTAGATTAGTGAAGCCCCAGCGATTCTACAGGCCCTAGGCCTTGTCCCTCTGCAAGTCGACATTCCTAAACCTCTTTTTTAGTATATGGTCTGGTACGCCCCTAGGGCTCCAGCCATATTTGTGCTTAACATATTGTGAAACGTTGATATTTGCATATGTTCCTGATTTCTAATCTCATAAATAGATTAGTAGAGTGTGTCTAGTAATAAATACATATATATTTGATATACATACCTGTGTGGTGTCCTTTCATTTGGTAATTCAAGAGGTTTTAAGGTAAAACAAGCTGCTTTACATTCCTCAGTGACTTAGCCTGAAGCTGCTCTCCACAGCTACCACTAGGATAGCTTTCTTTAAAAGGTTGTCTTAAACCTATCTACCATAAGAGTCGAATTGGACTGGTGCAAGGTGGCCACTATAACTAGTGACCAGCATATACCAGGCCAACTTCTCACACCACCTTTAAGCAATCCCACTGTGTGGGGCTTACTGGAGGTAAGATGTAGGCTAGTTGGCCCCTAAATGACTCCCAGCAGCAAAGGGGATTTCAATCCCCATCCAAGAGCGCGCCAGGGAGAGCGTTTGCAGAGTGGTGGACAAATGGGGCGTGGCCTGCTATGAGAATTAAGCAATCCTGTTGTGTGGGACTTACTGGAGGTAATAGGAGGGGTAGTTGTCCCCCAAGGCTGTCGTTGGGGGCCAATGACCCCTCTTCTTACCTGCAGTAAGTCCCAGACAGTGAGATTGCTAAGACGTCTAAGGAGAAAATGCCCCCATTTCTCCACCGCTCTGCAAACGCGCCTCCTGGCAGACTACAGGATGGCGGATGAAGTCTAATTTACTCCAAAGGGACTTTGGGGGCCAAGAATTCCTCTTGGCATCTCCACTAACTCCTATGCAGCGGAATTCCTGAGCGCTGGTCGGAGGCCCAGCACCCTTTCTCCACCACTCTGCAAATGGAACTACTACTTAAAGAAGCATCTTTCTGCAACACTGGACTTAGAGGTAGTTTTAATCCCCCTGCCCTATTATGCACTAGGGCCTTACAGGGGAGGTCATGCCAATCACAGGGGTACCCCAACGCACAGTGTTCCCTAGTGTATGTAGGTGTTTTCACTGTATACTAAGTGTCTTTCGGCATAACACTGGCTCTAGGTCTGGTTAGTCAAAGTCAGCTACCACCAGTACCCATCAGCAAAATGTTGGGGCACAGGATGACTTTGCAACAAGGCCTCTTTCTGCTCCTCTTTTGGTTCTTTGTGCATATCTCTTGCTTCTTTCTGCACCTTTCTTCGTCTTTCTGGAATTATGTTGACTCTTTCTGCATTTCTCTTGCTTCTTTCTACGCCTTTATTCCTCTTTTTGCACATGTCCTACCTCTGTAGGCATAGTTAGAAATTAGCATTTAAAAAACTTTAGAAATTCACTAAAAAACCACAGGTTTCAGGCATGTTATTAGTTAGTTGGACATTTAGCTCGTACAAAACCAGTGAAATTCAGCCGTTATAGTTAGTTCAGCTAACTATAACTCGCGCCCCCGCAATGCACTGCTGATGATATCACATATTACATCATTCATGACATGGTCAGTGACATCACTGATGAAATCTCAAATGACATCACTGATGACATCATCCATGTGATTATCTGATGCATCTTCTCACACCCTAATATAACTTTTGATACACCCACTCTAAATTACAGAGTACAATTTTCAAAACCATAGACACACCAGCACCAGTTACTACGTACTCACTCACTGATTCCTAGGTCTACACACACTTCCACTCACTCACCCATACAGTCACTCATAATTGTGGTCACTCATCAGTACATGACTATCATAAGCACTCTTATTTTTTTTATTTTTTAGAAGAGGGGCTGTGTTGCCCCCCTTCTTTACATTATTTGGGGCCCTGGGGACCCCATCCCCCTGGGCCTGACCTCTTTTTACATTTGTTTAAAAAAAACAGGAAGGCTAATTACGGCCCCGGGGACCCCATTCCCTGTGGTGGGCCTTTTGTGTTGGGGACTGTGGGTGGAGCCCCAATGCCCCCGCGGTCCAGCAGGTTCCCCGCCTCCTGCGGGAGCCGGCATTGATTTTGGGCAAGGAGAGCGGCTGACATGCAGGTCCCCTTGCTCAAAACCAATTCTGCTTTGCTTCATTGAAGCGAGAGCAGGTTTCCCTGCTCTCGCTTCAATGAAGCAAAGCAGAGTTTGCTATGGCAGGGCGGAGCCGTGCTCCCGCCCTGCCGTAGCAAACAGCAATGTCCCGGGGGTGGCCACCCCAGGACACTGCAGGAGCTGGCCCTGGGGAGTGGCAGTCCCCAGGGCCATCACGGGCTCCAGGAGGGGGGGCCACGTGGCCCCCTCCCAATGTTTAAAGCCCCGGGGAGGTGGTGGTCTCCGGGGCTTGGGGGTCCGTAATGGACCCCTGTGTTTAAATAAAGATTGCCCCGGGGAAGTGGTGGTCCCCGGGGCGCATGGGGGGCTGTCGCCCCCCACACTTCCTTTAAAAAAAATAATTAACACAGCCCCGGGGAGGTGGCGGTCCATGGGGCTGCGGGGGGGCGCGTGCCCCCTGCATACAAGTGAAAAAACACCAGGGAGGTGACGGTCCCCAGGGCAGCGTGGGGGTGGGACCCCCGACGCATTTATTTTTAAAAAAGCCCCAGGGAGGTGGCGGTCTCCGGGGCTGCGGGCACTTCCTTTTTTTTTAAAAAGGGCTGCGGGGGGCCACAGCAGTGCATTGCGTGGGCGCGAGTTATAGTTAGCTGAACTAACCATAACAGGGGAATTTCACGGTTTTTGTACAAGTGCAATGTCCAACTAACTATAACTTTCCCTAAAACCTATGTTTTTTTCAGGGAATTTCAAAGGTTTTTTAAATGCTAATTTCTAACTATAACGTGCCTGAACCCTATGTTTTTTTCTGTGAATTTCAAAGGTTTTTTAAATGCTAGTTTCTAACAATGCCTACAGAGGTAGGACATGTGAAGAAAGAGGGAAAAAAGCACAGAAAGAAGTAAAAGAAATGTCAAAAGAAGCAACAGAAGTCCACAAAGACGAAGAAAAGTGCAGGAAGAAGGAAGACGTGCAGAAAGAACCGACAGAGGAGCAGAAAGAGGCCTTGTTGCCAAATCATCCTGTGCCCACAGCTTTTTCAGACGGGTACTGGTGGTAACTGACTCTGACTAACCAGGCCTAGAGCCAGTGCTATGCTAAAAGACACTTAGAATACTGTGAAAACACCTACATACACTAGGGAACACTATGCGTTGGGGTACCCCTGTGATTAGCATGCCCTCCTCTGTAAGTCCCTAGTACATAATAGGGCAGGGGGATTAAAACTACCTCTTAAAACGCGCCACGGGGCGCGTTTTCACAGTGGTGAAGGGAGGGGGGGCCTGAGGTGACATGTGTGCAAACACGCCCTGTGGCCGTTTTAAGTTGGGGGATTAAGTCCCCTTGAATTCTGAGAGTCCCTGGGTCCAACTAGCCCACCAGGTACCTCCAGTAAGCGCCACAGAGCTGCGTTGCACAGAGGTGGTCCAAGGCCATGCCCCATTTTACACCTCTCTGCAATGCAACTCTGTGGCACCTATTGGACGGGCCTCCCCCACACTTTTTTTTCAACTGCCCCCAGGACCTGGCCCACTTTATTCAGTTTTTTTTTTTTTCGCCCGGAACCTCCGCGCACCCGCGATTTTATTATTCATTTTAATGCTTTTCTTGGCCCTGGGGGTCCTTCTGGGACCCCCTGAGCAGGCCTAGGGGGTCAGGGTGTTTCTACCCGGCCCCCTTTTCCTGTTTTGCGCATTTGTTTTTCTGTTTTCTTGTGCCTCGGTTCTACCGAGGCACAAGATGGCTGCCAACACTTCCTGGTTTGAAGTGTTGACAGCCAATTAGCATGAAGCTCGTGATCGGGAGGGTGCGCGGATCCACCGCGGCCATAGATATCACTATTTTTATTTCTTAATTTCTCAAACACTACTGAACCGATTCACACCATTTTTTAAAAGGTTGCTTTCTGAGCCAAGCAGTACCTTTTTTGCCAAATTTGGTGTAATTTCGTTTAGCAGTGTTTGCTATAACTGTGTCTAAAGTTTCCTATGGGAAATTGATTTTTTGACCTCTATTTTTTTAATTTCTCAGGAACTACTGAACGGATTTACACCATTTAAAAAAAGGTCTCTTTCTGAACCAAGGGATACCTTTTTGCAAAATTTGGTGCAATTCCGTTCAGCAGTTCGGGCTGTAGCCTGTTCCAAAATTTCCTATGGAAAATAACATGGCGAAAACGCGTTTTGGGACCCCCCATTTTCCTTGGCCCCCGCTTGACGAATCACACCCAAACTTTCACGAGAGGAGCTGACGGGAGCGCCCCACCAGTTTAAAAAATTTCACGAAGATTCGTCATCCGGCGCCAAAGTTATTGGAAAAAGTATGTTACAAATTTCCTATGGATAATAGGTCCAAACTATAACTACCTACTGGTGACCGCCAGTAGGTGATCAAGGGCTCTGGGTGGCCCGAAACGCGTAATGGCGGCATAAGCAAAATAAACATTTGAATGCACAAAATAAGTGGAGTCCGTTCTGTTCTTTTTGGGAAAAACAAAAGAAGGAGTATCGCAATATATATATGTATATGTACATCCATTTTTTTTTTTAAATCTATTTTTTTGATCATCAATATTTTTGATTTAATATTTTTGTACTTACCTGTGTAGGTATGGGAGTCGATATTTTTGTAGTCTATATTTTTTTCGATATTCTGAACATCAATATTTTTGTCATTGATATTCCATCAGTGAACCGGTATGGAACTCTTATTTCTGGGGCTATTATTTCGCACTGCACGTAGAAGTTCATTTGTTACCCTGCAATCCTTATTAAACCACCCTGGCTGTGGGCTCTTGACAAATTTGGCAGGGCATTAAAGGGAGGCTTTAATCGATTGATTTAATTTCACAAAAGCCTGGACTGTACAAGGTGTGAATTTATTAGAAGTCAGCAGCCTGCCGATGATTAAGTCCAGTTTAACCCTAACAGTTGTGGTTGATAAAGGTGGAACCTGCACTGCCTGCCATCAGAGCCCAAGCCCTTCATCTTCTGGAACTAAATGTGGTGCAGCTTTTGTGCAGGAGACGCAGAGTGTGCTGGGAGTGGTACCAGCTCATGAGGATGATGGACGCCACAGCGGCTCTCAATCAGGCCTCCCACAAAGACAAACTCCTTCATGGAGATAAAAATGTAATCAATAATTGTGCCTTGACCCAACCAGTAAAGGTGGCAGCTTGCTTGGTAAGGTCCAGCACCATTTCAACTGAGTTATAAAGGTCACATTTAAGTAAGTCATGCAACAGCTTTATCCCCCTGCTGTCTACTCTTCTAACAGGAGGTGCTGTGTCAAAAACCAAAAAAAGGGTAAAGCTGGTCACATTCATGCCCAGTTTAGTGTTTAGACACCAATAATCACATTAAAGCTGAGGAACACCCAGTTTGATATATTCCTTAAAATGGCTAACACGTTAAATAAGGTGTCAACCTGGCTACCTTTGCCCTGTGTATTTATTGGATTATATAAACAAATCAAACTTATGCATAAGGACAACCCTTGAAAAGTGAATTCCAGGATGATTATAGACAACGGATCTGACCTTAAAAACCTTGGAAATTCCTGAAGTGTTTTGAAAACATCTGCTTGGATGCGCCCTTGTAAATACCAGCTACCATATAATTTAACATGAGGGAAATGGTTCGACCGATAAAAATCTACCAGGCATACCGCCCGGCCATGCAGTGTCCCATCCTGAAGGACACACAGTAGGAAAAGCCATCAATACTGACTCCTGCTCCAAGACTTGCTTCAACACCTGCTCTGGTGAGAGTCAGACCAGAGAGTGCCTCCTCCTAGGAATCCATGGATGCTGCGCTTCATCATGCCCGCACCTCATCTTATGCGTCAGCAGCCATCCCGAGATCAAATTTAGGCATGGCTGGTCTGCAGACTATCACAGCTCCCGCCTTGTCATCAATAGCACTTTTCTACTGTGCCTTCATCTTCTGCATCTGCAGCCATCCTGAGGTCAGACTCAGGCATTGCTGGTCTGCAGACTATCACAGCTCCCGCCTTGTCATCAATAGCACATGTTTCTACTGTGCCTTCATCTTCTGCATCTGCAGCCATCCTGAGGTCAGACTCAGGCATTGCTGGTCTGCAGACTATCACAGCTCCCGCCTTGTCATCAATAGCACATGTTTCTACTGTGCCTTCATCTTCTGCATCTGCAGCCATCCTGAGGTCAGACTCAGGCATTGCTGCTCTGCAGACTATCACAGCTCCCGCCTTGTCATCAATAGCACATGTTTCTACTGTGCCTTCATTTTCTGCATCTGCAGCCATCCTGAGGTCAGACTCAGGCATTGCTGGTCTGCAGACTATCACAGCTCCCGCCTTGTCATCAATAGCACATGTTTCTACTGTGCCTTCATCTTCTGCATCTGCAGCCATCCTGAGGTCAGACTCAGGCATTGCTGGTCTGCAGACTATCACAGCTCCCGCCTTGTCATCAATAGCACATGTTTCTACTGTGCCTTCATCTTCTGCATCTGCAGCCATCCTGAGGTCAGACTCAGGCATTTCTGGTCTGCAGACTATCACAGCTCCCGCCTTGTCATCAATAGCACATGTTTCTACTGTGCCTTCATCTTCTGCATCTGCAGCCATCCTGAGGTCAGACTCAGGCATTGCTGGTCTGCAAACTATCACAGCTCCCGCCTTGTCATCAATAGCACATGTTTCTACTGTGCCTTCATCTTCTGCATCTGCAGCCATCCTGAGGTCAGACTCAGGCATTGCTGCTCTGCAGACTATCACAGCTCCCGCCTTGTCATCAATAGCACATGTTTCTACTGTGCCTTCATCTTCTGCATCTGCAGCCATCCTGAGGTCAGACTCAGGCATTGCTGCTCTGCAGACTATCACAGCTCCCGCCTTGTCATCAATAGCACATGTTTCTACTGTGCCTTCATCTTCTGCATCTGCAGCCATCCTGAGGTCAGACTCAGGCATGGCTGGTCTGCAGACTATCACAGCTCCCGCCTTGTCATCAATAGCACATGTTTCTACTGTGTCTTCATCTTCTGCATCTGCAGCCATCCTGAGGTCAGACTCAGGCATTGCTGGTCTGCAGACTATCACAGCTCCCGCCTTGTCATCAATAGCACATGTTTCTACTGTGCCTTCATCTTCTGCATCTGCAGCCATCCTGAGGTCAGACTCAGGCATTGCTGGTCTGCAGACTATCACAGCTCCCGCCTTGTCATCAATAGCACTTTTCTACTGTGCCTTCATCTTCTGCATCTGCAGCCATCCTGAGGTCAGACTCAGGCATTGCGGGTCTGCAGACTATCACAGCTCCCGCCTTGTCATCAATAGCACATGTTTCTACTGTGCCTTCATCTTCTGCATCTGCAGCCATCCTGAGGTCAGACTCAGGCATTGCTGGTCTGCAGACTATCACAGCTCCCGCCTTGTCATCAATAGCACATGTTTCTACTGTGCCTTCATCTTCTGCATCTGCAGCCATCCTGAGGTCAGACTCAGGCATTGCTGGTCTGCAAACTATCACAGCTCCCGCCTTGTCATCAATAGCACATGTTTCTACTGTGCCTTCATCTTCTGCATCTGCAGCCATCCTGAGGTCAGACTCAGGCATTGCTGGTCTGCAGACTATCACAGCTCCCGCCTTGTCATCAATAGCACATGTTTCTACTGTGCCTTCATCTTCTGCATCTGCAGCCATCCTGAGGTAAGACTCAGGCATTGCTGCTCTGCAAACTATCACAGCTCCCGCCTTGTCATCAATAGCACATGTTTCTACTGTGCCTTCATCTTCTGCATCTGCAGCCATCCTGAGGTCAGACTCAGGCATTGCTGGTCTGCAAACTATCACAGCTCCCGCCTTGTCATCAATAGCACTTTTCTACTGTGCCTTCATCTTCTGCATCTGCAGCCATCCTGAGGTCAGACTCAGGCATGGCTGGTCTGCAGACTATCACAGCTCCTGCCTTGTCATCAATAGCACATGTTTCTACTGTGCCTTCATCTTCTGCATCTGCAGCCATCCTGAGGTCAGACTCAGGCATTGCTGGTCTGCAAACTATCACAGCTCCCGCCTTGTCATCAATAGCACATGTTTCTACTGTGCCTTCATCTTCTGCATCTGCAGCCATCCTGAGGTCAGACTCAGGCATTGCTGGTCTGCAAACTATCACAGCTCCCGCCTTGTCATCAATAGCACATGTTTCTACTGTGCCTTCATCTTCTGCATCTGCAGCCATCCTGAGGTCAGACTCAGGCATTGCTGGTCTGCAGACTATCACAGCTCCCGCCTTGTCATCAATAGCACATGTTTCTACTGTGCCTTCATCTTCTGCATCTGCAGCCATCCTGAGGTCAGACTCAGGCATTGCTGGTCTGCAGACTATCACAGCTCCCGCCTTGTCATCAATAGCACATGTTTCTACTGTGCCTTCATCTTCTGCATCTGCAGCCATCCTGAGGTCAGACTCAGGCATTGCTGCTCTGCAGACTATCACAGCTCCCGCCTTGTCATCAATAGCACTTTTCTACTGTGCCTTCATCTTCTGCATCTGCAGCCATCCTGAGGTCAGACTCAGGCATTGCTGGTCTGCAGACTATCACAGCTCCCGCCTTGTCATCAATAGCACATGTTTCTACTGTGCCTTCATCTTCTGCATCTGCAGCCATCCTGAGGTCAGACTCAGGCATTGCTGGTCTGCAGACTATCACAGCTCCCGCCTTGTCATCAATAGCACATGTTTCTACTGTGCCTTCATCTTCTGCATCTGCAGCCATCCTGAGGTCAGACTCAGGCATTTCTGGTCTGCAGACTATCACAGCTCCCGCCTTGTCATCAATAGCACATGTTTCTACTGTGCCTTCATCTTCTGCATCTGCAGGCATCCTGAGGTCAGACTCAGGCATTGCTGGTCTGCAAACTATCACAGCTCCCGCCTTGTCATCAATAGCACATGTTTCTACTGTGCCTTCATCTTCTGCATCTGCAGCCATCCTGAGGTCAGACTCAGGCATTGCTGCTCTGCAAACTATCACAGCTCCCGCCTTGTCATCAATAGCACATGTTTCTACTGTGCCTTCATCTTCTGCATCTGCAGCCATCCTGAGGTCAGACTCAGGCATTGCTGGTCTGCAGACTATCACAGCTCCCGCCTTGTCATCAATAGCACATGTTTCTACTGTGCCTTCATCTTCTGCATCTGCAGCCATCCTGAGGTCAGACTCAGGCATTGCTGGTCTGCAAACTATCACAGCTCCCGCCTTGTCATCAATAGCACATGTTTCTACTGTGCCTTCATCTTCTGCATCTGCAGCCATCCTGAGGTCAGACTCAGGCATTTCTGGTCTGCAGACTATCACAGCCCCCGCCTTGTCATCAATAGCACATGTTTCTACTGTGCCTTCATCTTCTGCATCTGCAGCCATCCTGAGGTCAGACTCAGGCATTGCTGGTCTGCAGACTATCACAGCTCCCGCCTTGTCATCAATAGCACATGTTTCTACTGTGCCTTCATCTTCTGCATCTGCAGCCATCCTGAGGTCAGACTCAGGCATTGCTGGTCTGCAGACTATCACAGCTCCCGCCTTGTCATCAATAGCACATGTTTCTACTGTGCCTTCATCTTCTGCATCTGCAGCCATCCTGAGGTCAGACTCAGGCATTGCTGGTCTGCAGACTATCACAGCTCCCGCCTTGTCATCAATAGCACATGTTTCTACTGTGCCTTCATCTTCTGCATCTGCAGCCATCCTGAGGTAAGACTCAGGCATTGCTGGTCTGCAGACTATCACAGCTCCCACCTTGTCATCAATAGCACATGTTTCTACTGTGCCTTCATCTTCTGCATCTGCAGCCATCCTGAGGTCAGACTCAGGCATTGCTGGTCTGCAGACTATCACAGCTCCCGCCTTGTCATCAATAGCACTTTTCTACTGTGCCTTCATCTCTGCATCTGCAGCCATCCTGAGGTCAGACTCAGGCATTGCTGGTCTGCAGACTATCACAGCTCCCGCCTTGTCATCAATAGCACATGTTTCTACTGTCCCTTCATCTTCTGCATCTGCAGCCATCCTGAGGTCAGACTCAGGCATTGCTGGTCTGCAGACTATCACAGCTCCCGCCTTGTCATCAATAGCACATGTTTCTACTGTGCCTTCATCTTCTGCATCTGCAGCCATCCTGAGGTCAGACTCAGGCATTGCTGGTCTGCAGACTATCACAGCTCCCGCCTTGTCATCAATAGCACATGTTTCTACTGTGCCTTCATCTTCTGCATCTGCAGCCATCCTGAGGTCAGACTCAGGCATTGCTGGTCTGCAGACTATCACAGCTCCCGCCTTGTCATCAATAGCACATGTTTCTACTGTGCCTTCATCTTCTGCATCTGCAGCCATCCTGAGGTCAGACTCAGGCATTGCTGGTCTGCAGACTATCACAGCTCCTGCCTTGTCATCAATAGCACATGTTTCTACTGTGCCTTCATCTTCTGCATCTGCAGCCATCCTGAGGTCAGACTCAGGCATTGCTGGTCTGCAGACTATCACAGCTCCCGCCTTGTCATCAATAGCACATGTTTCTACTGTGCCTTCATCTTCTGCATCTGCAGCCATCCTGAGGTCAGACTCAGGCATTGCTGGTCTGCAGACTATCACAGCTCCCGCCTTGTCATCAATAGCACTTTTCTACTGTGCCTTCATCTTCTGCATCTGCAGCCATCCTGAGGTCAGACTCAGGCATTGCTGGTCTGCAGACTATCACAGCTCCCGCCTTGTCATCAATAGCACATGTTTCTACTGTGCCTTCATCTTCTGCATCTGCAGCCATCCTGAGGTCAGACTCAGGCATTGCTGGTCTGCAGACTATCACAGCTCCCGCCTTGTCATCAATAGCACTTTTCTACTGTGCCTTCATCTTCTGCATCTGCAGCCATCCTGAGGTCAGACTCAGGCATTGCTGGTCTGCAGACTATCACAGCTCCCGCCTTGTCATCAATAGCACATGTTTCTACTGTGCCTTCATCTTCTGCATCTGCAGCCATCCTGAGGTCAGACTCAGGCATTGCTGGTCTGCAGACTATCACAGCTCCCGCCTTGTCATCAATAGCACATGTTTCTACTGTGCCTTCATCTTCTGCATCTGCAGCCATCCTGAGGTCAGACTCAGGCATTGCTGGTCTGCAGACTATCACAGCTCCCGCCTTGTCATCAATAGCACTTTTCTACTGTGCCTTCATCTTCTGCATCTGCAGCCATCCTGAGGTCAGACTCAGGCATTGCTGGTCTGCAGACTATCACAGCTCCCGCCTTGTCATCAATAGCACATGTTTCTACTGTGCCTTCATCTTCTGCATCTGCAGCCATCCTGAGGTCAGACTCAGGCATTGCTGCTCTGCAAACTATCACAGCTCCCGCCTTGTCATCAATAGCACATGTTTCTACTGTGCCTTCATCTTCTGCATCTGCAGCCATCCTGAGGTCAGACTCAGGCATTGCTGCTCTGCAAACTATCACAGCTCCCGCCTTGTCATCAATAGCACATGTTTCTACTGTGCCTTCATCTTCTGCATCTGCAGCCATCCTGAGGTCAGACTCAGGCATTGCTGGTCCGCAGACTATCACAGCTCCCGCCTTGTCATCAATAGCACATGTTTCTACTGTGCCTTCATCTTCTGCATCTGCAGCCATCCTGAGGTCAGACTCAGGCATTGCTGGTCTGCAGACTATCACAGCTCCCGCCTTGTCATCAATAGCACATGTTTCTACTGTGCCTTCATCTTCTGCATCTGCAGCCATCCTGAGGTCAGACTCAGGCATTGCTGGTCTGCAAACTATCACAGCTCCCGCCTTGTCATCAATAGCACATGTTTCTACTGTGCCTTCATCTTCTGCATCTGCAGCCATCCTGAGGTCAGACTCAGGCATTGCTGGTCTGCAGACTATCACAGCTCCCGCCTTGTCATCAATAGCACATGTTTCTACTGTGCCTTCATCTTCTGCATCTGCAGCCATCCTGAGGTCAGACTCAGGCATTGCTGGTCTGCAGACTATCACAGCTCCCGCCTTGTCATCAATAGCACATGTTTCTACTGTGCCTTCATCTTCTGCATCTGCAGCCATCCTGAGGTAAGACTCAGGCATTGCTGCTCTGCAAACTATCACAGCTCCCGCCTTGTCATCAATAGCACATGTTTCTACTGTGCCTTCATCTTCTGCATCTGCAGCCATCCTGAGGTCAGACTCAGGCATTGCTGGTCTGCAAACTATCACAGCTCCCGCCTTGTCATCAATAGCACTTTTCTACTGTGCCTTCATCTTCTGCATCTGCAGCCATCCTGAGGTCAGACTCAGGCATTGCTGGTCTGCAGACTATCACAGCTCCTGCCTTGTCATCAATAGCACATGTTTCTACTGTGCCTTCATCTTCTGCATCTGCAGCCATCCTGAGGTCAGACTCAGGCATTGCTGGTCTGCAAACTATCACAGCTCCCGCCTTGTCATCAATAGCACATGTTTCTACTGTGCCTTCATCTTCTGCATCTGCAGCCATCCTGAGGTCAGACTCAGGCATTGCTGGTCTGCAAACTATCACAGCTCCCGCCTTGTCATCAATAGCACATGTTTCTACTGTGCCTTCATCTTCTGCATCTGCAGCCATCCTGAGGTCAGACTCAGGCATTGCTGGTCTGCAGACTATCACAGCTCCCGCCTTGTCATCAATAGCACATGTTTCTACTGTGCCTTCATCTTCTGCATCTGCAGCCATCCTGAGGTCAGACTCAGGCATTGCTGGTCTGCAGACTATCACAGCTCCCGCCTTGTCATCAATAGCACATGTTTCTACTGTGCCTTCATCTTCTGCATCTGCAGCCATCCTGAGGTCAGACTCAGGCATTGCTGCTCTGCAGACTATCACAGCTCCCGCCTTGTCATCAATAGCACATGTTTCTACTGTGCCTTCATCTTCTGCATCTGCAGCCATCCTGAGGTCAGACTCAGGCATTGCTGGTCTGCAGACTATCACAGCTCCCGCCTTGTCATCAATAGCACATGTTTCTACTGTGCCTTCATCTTCTGCATCTGCAGCCATCCTGAGGTCAGACTCAGGCATTGCTGCTCTGCAAACTATCACAGCTCCCGCCTTGTCATCAATAGCACATGTTTCTACTGTGCCTTCATCTTCTGCATCTGCAGCCATCCTGAGGTCAGACTCAGGCATGGCTGGTCTGCAGACTATCACAGCTCCCGCCTTGTCATCAATAGCACATGTTTCTACTGTGCCTTCATCTTCTGCATCTGCAGCCATCCTGAGGTCAGACTCAGGCATTGCTGGTCTGCAGACTATCACAGCTCCCGCCTTGTCATCAATAGCACTTTTCTACTGTGCCTTCATCTTCTGCATCTGCAGCCATCCTGAGGTCAGACTCAGGCATTGCTGGTCTGCAGACTATCACAGCTCCCGCCTTGTCATCAATAGCACATGTTTCTACTGTGCCTTCATCTTCTGCATCTGCAGCCATCCTGAGGTCAGACTCAGGCATTGCTGGTCTGCAGACTATCACAGCTCCCGCCTTGTCATCAATAGCACATGTTTCTACTGTGCCTTCATCTTCTGCATCTGCAGCCATCCTGAGGTCAGACTCAGGCATTTCTGGTCTGCAGACTATCACAGCTCCCGCCTTGTCATCAATAGCACATGTTTCTACTGTGCCTTCATCTTCTGCATCTGCAGCCATCCTGAGGTCAGACTCAGGCATTGCTGCTCTGCAAACTATCACAGCTCCCGCCTTGTCATCAATAGCACATGTTTCTACTGTGCCTTCATCTTCTGCATCTGCAGCCATCCTGAGGTCAGACTCAGGCATTGCTGGTCTGCAGACTATCACAGCTCCCGCCTTGTCATCAATAGCACATGTTTCTACTGTGCCTTCATCTTCTGCATCTGCAGCCATCCTGAGGTCAGACTCAGGCATTGCTGGTCTGCAAACTATCACAGCTCCCGCCTTGTCATCAATAGCACATGTTTCTACTGTGCCTTCATCTTCTGCATCTGCAGCCATCCTGAGGTCAGACTCAGGCATTTCTGGTCTGCAGACTATCACAGCCCCCGCCTTGTCATCAATAGCACATGTTTCTACTGTGCCTTCATCTTCTGCATCTGCAGCCATCCTGAGGTCAGACTCAGGCATTGCTGGTCTGCAGACTATCACAGCTCCCGCCTTGTCATCAATAGCACATGTTTCTACTGTGCCTTCATCTTCTGCATCTGCAGCCATCCTGAGGTCAGACTCAGGCATTGCTGGTCTGCAGACTATCACAGCTCCCGCCTTGTCATCAATAGCACATGTTTCTACTGTGCCTTCATCTTCTGCATCTGCAGCCATCCTGAGGTCAGACTCAGGCATTGCTGGTCTGCAGACTATCACAGCTCCCGCCTTGTCATCAATAGCCCATGTTTCTACTGTGCCTTCATCTTCTGCATCTGCAGCCATCCTGAGGTAAGACTCAGGCATTGCTGGTCTGCAGACTATCACAGCTCCCGCCTTGTCATCAATAGCACATGTTTCTACTGTGCCTTCATCTTCTGCATCTGCAGCCATCCTGAGGTCAGACTCAGGCATTGCTGGTCTGCAGACTATCACAGCTCCCGCCTTGTCATCAATAGCACATGTTTCTACTGTGCCTTCATCTTCTGCATCTGCAGCCATCCTGAGGTCAGACTCAGGCATTGCTGGTCTGCAGACTATCACAGCTCCCGCCTTGTCATCAATAGCACTTTTCTACTGTGCCTTCATCTTCTGCATCTGCAGCCATCCTGAGGTCAGACTCAGGCATTGCTGGTCTGCAGACTATCACAGCTCCCGCCTTGTCATCAATAGCACATGTTTCTACTGTGCCTTCATCTTCTGCATTTGCAGCCATCCTGAGGTCAGACTCAGGCATTGCTGGTCTGCAGACTATCACAGCTCCCGCCTTGTCATCAATAGCACATGTTTCTACTGTGCCTTCATCTTCTGCATCTGCAGCCATCCTGAGGTCAGACTCAGGCATTGCTGGTCTGCAGACTATCACAGCTCCCGCCTTGTCATCAATAGCACATGTTTCTACTGTGCCTTCATCTTCTGCATCTGCAGCCATCCTGAGGACAGACTCAGGCATTGCTGGTCTGCAGACTATCACAGCTCCCGCCTTGTCATCAATAGCACATGTTTCTACTGTGCCTTCATCTTCCGCATCTGCAGCCATCCTGAGGTCAGACTCAGGCATTGCTGGTCTGCAGACTATCACAGCTCCCGCCTTGTCATCAATAGCACATGTTTCTACTGTGCCTTCATCTTCTGCATCTGCAGCCATCCTGAGGTCAGACTCAGGCATTGCTGCTCTGCAAACTATCACAGCTCCCGCCTTGTCATCAATAGCACATGTTTCTACTGTGCCTTCATCTTCTGCATCTGCAGCCATCCTGAGGTCAGACTCAGGCATTGCTGGTCTGCAGACTATCACAGCTCCCGCCTTGTCATCAATAGCACATGTTTCTACTGTGCCTTCATCTTCTGCATCTGCAGCCATCCTGAGGTCAGACTCAGGCATTGCTGGTCTGCAGACTATCACAGCTCCCGCCTTGTCATCAATAGCCCATGTTTCTACTGTGCCTTCATCTTCTGCATCTGCAGCCATCCTGAGGTCAGACTCAGGCATTGCTGGTCTGCAGACTATCACAGCTCCGCCTTGTCATCAATAGCACATGTTTCTACTGTGCCTTCATCTTCCACATTTTGTGACAGATTTATGTCAACGTCACCCCCTGAGAAGAAGTAATAACAACAGGACCTGCAACTCAGCATTCAAGGAACTGTTCCTGCTTTTTAGAATATTCCATGAAGCAAAGTTTTCTAAAAAGGGGCAGTTTGTCTCTTTTTTGTTTTTTCAATATATATTTTGTATCCGACCGCAATAATTAACATATTACATTATTTGTCTGTTTTTTCCACTTTGTTATTATGCATACAATCTAATATACATAAATAAAAATATATTAATTTCACACCTTTCTTATCATTGTGGGATGTTGCAAATATCATAGCATATTTCCTAAAAGTTCACGCAACGCAGGGCAGCCAGCAAAGTTGCTGTACTGCATTGCGTGAACGATAGAGAGCTGCAGAGCACCCTCCTTCCTTAGCATTGCACTCTTCAGCTCTCTCCCTGTGCCGGCACACTTGAGGCTGCCTAGCACCAGCGCATGGTACAATGGTGCCTGCATCATTG
Source organism: Triturus cristatus (assembly GCF_964204655.1). Taxonomy (NCBI): domain Eukaryota; kingdom Metazoa; phylum Chordata; class Amphibia; order Caudata; family Salamandridae; genus Triturus; species Triturus cristatus. Next base: position 6,001,876 of record NC_140593.1, on the reverse strand, counting down.
TCAGGGTTGTTTATGGGTAGGAAGCGATACCTTCCTGCACAAAAAGAATCCTAAGAGGCAATTCCCTTTTTCTATGCGCGATGCTCAATGCATCACAAATGGAAGGAGGAAGCATGGGAGGAATAAACATATTTCTTCTTATTATACCGTGGTTGGGTGGCGTACTTCCTGGTGCAATCCCAGATTTCCTGATTTCAGTATTGGAATGCATCAAACACCAAGGGTGGATGCAGCGGAACGCCCATGCTCCGCCCATTGACCGCTGACCACTCGAAATGAGGGCTCCTGGGGGTGGCATTCGTGAATGTCCACCCCTGGGCAGCTTCGGGCTATTGGCACGTTTCGCTGGACAGGGCTGTCTTTGATTGGCTGACGTTGTTAGTGCAAGCCGGTTAGGGCGCGAGGCAGTTGTCAGTGAGGGCATGAGGTAGGCACTTGTGTTTTTTGGTCGGGGGAAGAAATTCTTATATGAGGCGCTTACATATTTATTTCAATTACGTCATGGGAGGCAGCTTCTGTGAGGGAAGCTTTGTGTACAATTTGCGAGGTGGGGTGGGAAGATTTATTATTACCCGGCTATCTGTCCCATGTGTGGGCGGGGCTTGAAAAGATAACCAGGACAGCAGCAAGAGGTGTGTCTGCCGTCGGTGCTGCCTGCTTTTCAAGTGAAGGCTCTCTACAAGCCAGAGAGCCTCCAGCAATTTAGGAATGAATAATGTTAAATGGAGCCAGCAGGCTTTACTCACGTCTGCCCCAGGTCTCTTCAAGTCAAGGGGGGGGGGGGGAGGGGCAGAGCTCCCACACTGCTCTCTGCCCCAGGTCTCTTCAAGTCAAGGGGGGAGGGAGGGAGGGGCAGAGCACCCACACTGCTCTCTGCCCCAGGTCTCTTCAAGTCAAGGGGGGAGGAAGGGGCAGAGCACCCACACTGCTCTCTGCCCCAGGTCTCTTCAAGTAAAGGGGGGGGAGGGGCAGAGCACCCACACTGCTCTCTGCCCCAGGTCTCTTCAAGTAAAGGGGGGAGGGAGGGGCAGAGCACCCACACTGCTCTCTGCCCCAGGTCTCTTCAAGTCAAGGGGGGAGGGAGGGGCAGAGCTCCCACACTGCTCTCTGCCCCAGGTCTCTTCAAGTCAAGGGGGGAGGGAGGGGCAGAGCACCCACACTGCTCTCTGCCCCAGGTCTCTTCAAGTCAAGGGGGGGGGGGAGGGGCAGAGCACCCACACTGCTCTCTGCCTAGGTCTCTTCAAGTCAAGGGGGGAGGGAGGGGCAGAGCACCCACACTGCTCTCTGCCCCAGGTCTCTTCAAGTAAAGGGGGGGGGGGAGGGGCAGAGCACCCACACTGCTCTCTACCCCAGGTCTCTTCAATTCAAGGGGGGAGGGGCAGAGCACCCACACTGCTCTCTGCCCCAGGTCTCTTCAAGTAAAGGGGGGAGGGAGGGGCAGAGCACCCACACTGCTGTCTGCCGCAGGTCTCTTCAAGTCAAGGGGGGAGGGAGGGGCAGAGCACCCACACTGCTCTCTGCCCCAGGTCTCTTCAAGTCAAGGGGGGAGGGAGGGGCAGAGCTCCCACACTGCTCTCTGCCCCAGGTCTCTTCAAGTCAAGGGGGGAGGGAGGGGCAGAGCACCCACACTGCTCTCTGCCCCAGGTCTCTTCAAGTCAAGGGGGGAGGGAGGGGCAGAGCACCCACACTGCTCTCTGCCTAGGTCTCTTCAAGTCAAGTGGGGAGGGAGGGGCAGAGCACCCACACTGCTCTCTGCCCCAGGTCTCTTCAAGTAAAGGGGGGGAGGGGCAGAGCACCCACACTGCTCTCTACCCCAGGTCTCTTCAATTCAAGGGGGGAGGGGCAGAGCACCCACACTGCTCTCTGCCCCAGGTCTCTTCAAGTAAAGGGGGGAGGGAGGGGCAGAGCACCCACACTGCTGTCTGCCGCAGGTCTCTTCGAGTCAAGGGGGGAGGGAGGGGCAGAGCACCCACACTGCTCTCTGCCCCAGGTCTCTTCAAGTCAAGGGGGGAGGGAGGGGCAGAGCTCCCACACTGCTCTCTGCCCCAGGTCTCTTCAAGTCAAGGGGGGAGGGAGGGGCAGAGCACCCACACTGCTCTCTGCCTAGGTCTCTTCAAGTCAAGGGGGGAGGGAGGGGCAGAGCACCCACACTGCTCTCTGCCCCAGGTCTCTTCAAGTAAAGGGGGGAGGGAGGGGCAGAGCACCCACACTGCTCTCTGCCCCAGGTCTCTTCAAGTAAAGGGAGGAGGGAGGGGCAGAGCACCCATACTGCTCTCTGCCCCAGGTCTCTTCAAGTAAAGGGGGGGAGGGAGGGGCAGGGAACCCACACTGCTCTCTACCCCAGGTCTCTTCAATTCAAGGGGGGAGGGGCAGAGCACCCACACTGCTCTCTGCCCCAGGTCTCTTCAAGTAAAGGGGGGAGGGAGGGGCAGAGCACCCATACTGCTCTCTGCCCCAGGTCTCTTCAAGTAAAGGGGGGGAGGGAGGGGCAGGGAACCCACACTGCTGTCTGCCGCAGGTCTCTTCAAGTCAAGGGGGGAGGGAGGGGCAGAGCACCCACACTGCTCTCTGCCCCAGGTCTCTTCAAGTCAAGGGGGGAGGGAGGGGCAGAGCTCCCACACTGCTCTCTGCCCCAGGTCTCTTCAAGTCAAGGGGGGAGGGAGGGGCAGAGCACCCACACTGCTCTCTGCCCCAGGTCTCTTCAAGTCAAGGGGGGGGAGGGGCAGAGCACCCACACTGCTCTCTGCCCCAGGTCTCTTCAAGTAAAGGGGGGGAGGGAGGGGCAGAGCACCCACACTGCTCTCTGCCTAGGTCTCTTCAAGTCAAGGGGGAGGGAGGGGCAGAGCACCCACACTGCTCTCTGCCCCAGGTCTCTTCAAGTAAAGGGGGGAGGGAGGGGCAGAGCACCCACACTGCTCTCTACCCCAGGTCTCTTCAATTCAAGGGGGGAGGGGCAGAGCACCCACACTGCTCTCTGCCCCAGGTCTCTTCAAGTAAAGGGAGGAGGGAGGGGCAGAGCACCCATACTGCTCTCTGCCCCAGGTCTCTTCAAGTAAAGGGGGGGAGGGAGGGGCAGGGAACCCACACTGCTCTCTGCCACACCTCTCTTCAAGTCAAGAGGGGAGGGAGGGGCAGAGCACCCACACTGCTCTCTGCCCCAGGTCTCTTTCAAGTCAAGGGGGGAGGGAGGGGCAGAGCTCCCACACTGCTCTCTGCCCCAGGTCTCTTTCAAGTCAAGGGGGGAGGGAGGGGCAGAGCACCCACGCTGCTCTCTGCCCCAGGTCTCTTCAAGTCAAGGGGGAAGGAGGGGCAGAGCACCCACACTGCTCTCTACCCCAGGTCTCTTCAAGTCAAGGGGGGAGGGAGGGGCAGAGCACCCACGCTGCTCTCTGCCCCAGGTCTCTTCAAGTCAAGGAGGGAGAGGCAGAGCACCCACGCTGCTCTCTGCCCCAGGTCCCTTCAAGTCAAGGGGGGGGGAGGGGCAGAGCGCCTGTTAGAAGGCGACCTCAGAGGAGACAGGGAGGTTACCTGAGCACCCTGAGACCTACCCTCGGGGAATCGTAGCCGGGCACTGGCGGGAGACTCCTCAGGGGAAGAGTCTCGTGTCTAGGATCGTACACACTGCACCACACGACAAAGAGACACCACACTGTATGTTCTTGGGAACAGATCTTTATCTAATCAGTTTCGTAGGATCTTTATGATCAACAAGGTGGATATTTACAAATAGAGCACGGGCTCAAAGAGTCTCAGTAGGGATAGGGGGTAGCGGGACAGTCTTTGGGGATCCGGATCAATGCAGGGACGTACCCGGCGCACAGCTGACAATCCTCGAGCTGGGGATACGCTGTGGGCATTGGGGTCCAGCCGGACCGAGGGAGTCTTTAGGAGCCGCGAGCCACTCAGCAGGGCTCAAGCACAAGGTCGGAGGTCTTACGATCTTCAGGGGAGCCGCGAGTCACTCAGCAGGGCTCAAGCACAAGGTCGGAGGTCTTACAATCTTCAGGGGAGCCGCGAGTCACTCAGCAGGGCTCAAGCACAAGGTCGGAGGTCTTACGATCTTCAGGGGAGCGGCGAGTCACTCAGCAGGGCTCAGGTGTTCCAAGGTTGCAAGGGAGCCGCGACCACGTCAGTGTGGTACTGTAAATTTCGGAACCATGTTGGTAGCATGGTCCTACCCTGCCGATTTTGGTATCAGCGAACCGCAAATGACTAATGCGGTATGTATGAGTGTTTTCGTCATGTTTCACCGATGAATTCACCGTGTATACGATACTACATGTCGAACCCTCGGGTTCCATTTTAGGTTTAAGATGTTTTTATTATTATTGCAATGCATAGAAACAAACAATACGACACATCGTGAGTATACGAGTACAGCGGCGAAGTTCAATGCCGGGCTGGAGGCCCTGTAGCGAACATTCCAATAATACTGCAGTCCGCTGTGACCCTCGATGATGAACAGTGCCGTAACAATAAAAAAAAACAGTTCACACCCCTCCCGCACCAACCTCCCCCACCCCTAATTCCCATACCCCCACCCCAAACCCTGCCCTCCCCCCGTCCAGTGCGTAGGTCTGATCCACTCCGTCTCCCCCTCCCCGTCTCTCCCAGAGGGACATCATCCCATTACCAGTTAAGAGGCAGATTCCTCCAGGGCCGTAAGCCGCAGGAGGCGAAGATATCTCGGGCAGGTCAGTTCCCTGAATTCAGTAACCAGCAGGGACTGAAACGGCTGCCAGAGATCATTGAACTGCTCTATATCCCCTGCCAGTGTAAGCGACAATTTCTCCATCCCCAACACATGCCATAATCTGTGAAGCCAGCCCGTGACCGTGGGGAGTGTCTTGGAGCGCCAGTGCGCAAGGATGTTCTGCATCGCCGATCCCAGTGCAATGGCTATCTGTCTACCCCTGCGGGATTTCAAGGGATACATCAGCCCGTTCGGGAGGCCCAGTAATATGTATGCAGGGAAGCGCGGCAGCTCAGTGGCAAAATGGGAATCGATATCGTCTATCACCTCCTTCCAATAAGAGTCGAGGAGCGGACAGCCCCACAGAATGTGTAGCAGCGTGCCCACCCGCCCGCATCCCCTCCAGCAATTAGCATCCTTGCTATGATCCATGTCGTGTATGCGCTCCGGGGTGTAGTACCAGTACGTCGAGACTTTGGTGAACGTGTCAGTGAGTCCCATATGGTACGCCGAGTGCCTGGCCCTAAATGCCACCTGCTCCCATTCCCTATGGCTCAGCGACCGGCCCAGTTCCCTCTCCCAGCGCTCCCATCCCGGATTATAGAAGTGGGAGGAGGGTATTTGTAACAGCTTGTAGAGGTCGGTGATCAGCTTCGCGTCGGACGTGCGAGTCAGAAGCCACCGCTCATACGGGAGAAGTCTCCTATCAGCCGTCTCTCGCACCTGTGGATGCAGTGCCCAGTGGCGAGCCTGTAGGTAGTGCAACCTCTCGGTCTCCGGGAGCGCATACTCCTGTCTGAAGCGCACGAAGGGGATGACCCCTTCCGGATCATACATATGACACAGGGCCCGACAACCCACCTCCCGCCAGAGAGCGAAGGCCCTTTTCTCCAGTCCCGGGGTGAAGTCCGGATTATCCAGCAAGGGTGTAAGAGGTGAAGGGAATGTTGTCAGGCCGTGCACAGCGTTGGTAGCATCCCAGACCCGTAGGGGTACTCGCGTGACGAAGGAGGCATATAGATTCGCCGGGCGGTGAGCCCTTCGAAGGAACGGCACTTCCTGCAAGGGCCTGCCCGCCACTGCTTGATCCTGAAAAAGCCAGTGCTTGTCGGATACCCACCTACTCCACTCCACCAAGTAACGTAACTGCACGGCCTGAAAGTACTTGCGGAGGTCCGGGATCCCCAGCCCCCCGGCCTCCGGCGTGAGCATAGAGAGCGCCCTTTTCATCCTGGGCTTCTTGCCCCGCCATATGAAACGCGCCAGGTCCGACTGCGTCTGCTGGATCCAGCCCGTAGGCGGCTGCAATGGTAACGCCCTAAACAAATACAAAATCTGGGGCAAAACAGTCATTTTGATGGCAGCTATTCTGCCCAACCATGACAGGGCGCTGCGATCCCACCGGCCTATCTCCTCTCGAATCTTCCTGCCCAAAGCGGCATAATTAGCCGCCACCATAGCCGGCAAGGTGGGAGCCAGCTGAATCCCGAGATAAGGCACCAACTCTTTTGACCAGAGCATCGGGAAGAGGTCCTGCTACGAAGTCCTAGTAGCTGGCTTGAGCGACACGTCCAACGCCACTGACTTCCCCACGTTCATTTTGAATCCCGAAACCGCGGCAAAGGAGTCCAGCTCCTCGAGACACGCCGGAAGGGCAGTGAGCGGATCATCCAGCGACAGTATGACGTCATCCGCGTACAGGCTAATGGCATGAGTGAAGCCTCCGAACCGCACCCCCCTCACTGCTGGGTTATGACGCACCCGTTGGGCGAAAGGCTCCATGTACAAAGCGAAGAGCAAGGGCGACAGCGGGCAACCCTGCCTCGTGCCCCGCTCAATGGCAAAACTTCTGGAGCTGTAGCCATTCACCCGTACTGCTGGCGTCGGAGATTTGTAGCAATTGAAAATCCATGATCGGAATCTGTCCCCTATCCCCACCTTCCGCAGGACCTGCTCCAAAAAAGGCCAGTGGACGCGGTCAAACGCCTTTTCCGCATCCACCGAAAGCATCATTCTCTCCCCTGGGATCCGTGATGCTTTTTCTAAGAGGTGAACTATCCGCTTGGTGTTGTCCACCGTCTGCCGTCCGGGGACAAAGCCCGCCTGGTCTGGGTCTATAAGGCTCGGTAGGTGGGGAGCCAGCCGGGCCGCTAGGATCCCAGTGTACAGCTTAAGATCCACGTTCAAAAGTGAGATCGGCCTGTAGGAACTACATTGCGTCCGGTCCTTCCCCGGTTTGGGGATGACCGTGATAGAGGCTTGCAGCAGGTCCGGTGGGATGGCCCCGGGAGCAGTGAAGGAGTTGAAGAGGCGCGTGAGAAGCGGGGCCAGCGTCGCACAGAACGTTTTGTAGAAAAGGGATGTGTAGCCATCCGGCCCCGGGGCCTTCCCGTGTTTAAGTCAGGCAATGGCGGAGATCACTTCCTCAACTCGTATATCCCTGTCCAGGTGCTCCGCCTGCAAAGGCGTCAAGGAGGGGAGGGCAATCGGGTCCAAATAGGCCGCCGTCGCCGATGCATCCGGGGGGTCCCCCGTATAGAGGTCCGCATAAAATCCCCAGAAAGCCTCAGCTATATGGGTGTCCTCCGTAACCCTCGACCCCGTGGAGTCGGAGACCTCCTTTACCACCTGTTGTTGTCGAGCCGCTCTAAGCCTGTTCGCCAGCAGCCGGCCACATCTATCCCCTCCCGTGTAGTAGGCATGGCGTAAGCGCAAGGCCGCGTACTCCGCGCGGTCCATGTTCAGGGCCGCCAAGAGCTTTCTGGCCTCCTTCAGCTGCCGCCATACCCGGGGAGCCCCTGTCCTGCGATGCACCTGTTCCAATTCGCGGACCCGCTGGGTGAGCTCCTCCCTCTTGTGCCGCCGCTCCTTGTTGTCAGCTGAGGAAAGAGCTATAAACTCCCCCCGTATCACCGCCTTCATGGCCGTCCACTGTGTCGCTTGCGAAGTGTTGGAATCCGCATTATGGGACAGGTAGTCCTGGATGGCATGCGTCACTTGCGTGACTACTGCCTTCCTATGCAGCAATGTGTCCCGCAGGCGCCAAACCCGCGGTGGACCCGAGATAGGCGGCAGTCGAAGCTCAACGGTGACCGGAGCGTGATCAGACAGGGAGACCACCCCCATCTCTGTCGCTGTAGCTATCGCACATACCGGCGTGGTGACCAAAAAGTGATCCAGGCGCGCGTAGGTCTTATGTGCGTGGGAGTAGTATGAATAGTCTCTATCAGTAGGATGCATGCGGCGCCAGAGGTCGTGGAGGTCCAGCTCCGCCAGCTGTGTCTTACACCCGGTCGAGAATTCCCCCGCCTGCGGAGAGCGAAGCGCGGATCTGTCTAGGGCAGAGTCAAAGACCATATTGAGGTCACCCCCGAGGATAATGTGCCTGTCCTGTGAGGCAGTGACATCCTCCAAGGCTGCCCGTAAGAAGCGTTCTTGTTGTTCGTTTGGGCTATATACAGATCCCACTGTGAAGTGGATACCCCCCACCCTGAACCTATAGGCTAACAGTCTCCCTTTCTGTTCGGATTGTTTGTGCAAGATCTCTCCCCTGAACTGCCTGGCCACCAAAATCGCCACCCCCGCCGTCTTAGCATTGCCAGAGGAAAAGAGTTGAGTCGGGAATTTGTGGGATCGGAGCCTGTGGCAGTCCCGAGGCAACAAGTGAGTCTCCTGGAGGAGGCAGATGTCAGCTCGGGTGCTTTCTAGTAGGGATAATACAGCGCGCCGCTTAACCGGGTTGTTGAGGCCCCGGACATTAAGTGTCACGAGCTTAAGAGTGGTAGGCGGCATAGGGAAGGATAGGTGAAGTAGCGCAGAGCCTCCGCAGGCGCGGAGTCCGTCTCAAGAGCACCGCCAAGGCGGCCGTGATCCCTGTGGTGCACTGGACGGTCCCCCCTCCCCCCCAAGCCCCCCCCACACTCCCACTCAATCCCCCAACCACTCCCTTCCCCTCCCTCAACCCCATAACCAAAACGAACCCCCCCGAACCCCAACAAGCAACCCCTTGGACAACAGTCGAACAACCCCACACCCCACCCTTCCCTCCCTCCCTCCCCCGGCCTCCAACCCCAGTGAACCATAGTCCCAGCCGAGTTCCACGAGGGACTAGTCTGTGGTGAGTAACTTAAGTGGACGTCCAGCCACCGTCTCCTCCTCGCTACCCCCTCCCCCCCCAGAGCCCCCAAACCTGCAAAGTGAAATAAGCTGTGGTGATCTCCCCCCGGAGTGTTCTCACGCCGTCAATGCGACGTCACCAGCGGCGGTGTCTCTGGCCACCTCGAGCACCGCGCCGGCCATGCCAGCCCTGATGGTGGGTGAGTCCGGCCTCCCGGTGCGGCCAGAAGAGTTCCGCCCCGTCACCCGCTGCCAGCCGTCTCTGGTAACGCGCCTCCAGTGTGGCATAGCCGTATCCTCCTCCGTCTCCGGAATGCCCAATACCCCGCAGGTCTCCCGCAGGGAGCGCAGTTGGTGCAAAGTGCCATTCCACCGAAAGATAAGTCGGAAGGGGTGCCCCCAGGCGTAGGGCGTGCTGTGCTCCCTCAGAAAGTCTGTGGCAATCCTGAAAGCTTTGCGTTTCTGAAGCGTTATGGCAGATAAGTCCTGATACAAAGCCACTGGGTGTCCTCGAAATGTCAGGGGTGTCTTCTTCCTTGCCTCAGCCAAGATTCGCTCCTTGAGTGGAAAGTCCGGTAGAAAGGCCAGAATATCCGGCTGTGGTGCCGACGTGCGTCTCGGCGGGCCCACCCTATGTGCTCTGTCAATCCGGATGGGGAAGTCCGTCGCCTCTCCCAAGATCTCCCTGAACAAGCTCTGTAGGTAGCTGGTCACATCAGACCCCTCGTCCGCGCTCGGAACTCCCCGGACCCGAATGTTGTTCCGCCGGGATCTGTTTTCAAGGTCCTCATTATGAGCTTGCAGGTCGAGCTGCTGGTCTCGGAGGCGCAGCACCTCCTGCTGCAACTGCTCAATGTCCTCGTCCCTCCTCTGACCAGCACCCTCCACGGAAGCCACCCGCTCTCCTAGGCCGTCCACCTCTCTGCGCACCTCTCACATCTCCCCAGCGACCTCCTGTTTCAGCGTTTGAAAGTCCTCCCTAAGGGAGCTGAAGAGTGACTCCATGAAGGCTCTAGTCACCGGCGGCTCTCTCTCGTCCGTCTCCTGCGCACCCCCGGAGGAGCCCGGCGACGGTTGCCCCTTATCCACCCTCTGGTGGTTCCTGCTGAGCATCTCCGGGAGAGTGCGGTCCCCCTTCTTGCTGCTTCTGTTGCCCGCCATTGGTAGGGGGCGGCCGGCTCCTCCCGTGTCTCGGGTGCTCCACCTGCCCGCCGGCGTCGCTAGGCCACGGAGCTCGCTCTACGCTTCTTCAGTCTCCCGTCCTCCAGCTGCGTCGGTTGGTCGGGCGGCACCAGCCTACCACCTCACCTCTCGGGCCCGTTGACGTGACACACCGCAGGAGGGTCTCCTCAGCCTGCTCCTCTCTCGGGCCTTCAGTCCCGGTGCTGCTGCCTCTCACCCCTGGGTGGCAGCGCGAGGCCGTGGGGCCTACTTTCTCTCTCTGCAGCCCTTCCCAGGGAACAGCGCTGGCCAGGGGGGGGGGGGGGAAACCGTCCACTCCGAGTTTCGCTGGATACACTAGTGTCCTCTACCCAGCCCCCGGCCACGCAGGTGGCGCCCTTCGCAGGCCCCTGGCCGCTCCTCGCAAGGTGCCACGTGTCCTCCCAGGGGCCTAGATCGCCCGATCCGGGCCCGGTTCCGCTGTTGCAGCCCTCCGGGGCTCACCGGCTGCTCCGGCAGGTGAACTGTCCGTCTCTAAGCAATACGGGGGCGACTCCCCCAGGCAGATGCGTGCTGGGCCCTCGGCCAGGCCGCCGGGTGCACCTCGACCTCTTCTCCTGCCGGGCTCGCCCCCCCGCTCCTCCGCACTCCTCACTGGGCCGTTCCTCGCAAGATGCCACGTGTCCTCCCAGGGGCCTAGATCACCCGATCCGGGCCCGGTTCCGCTGTTGCAGTCCTCCGGGGCTCACCGGCTGCTCCGGCAGGCAAACTGTCTGTCTCTAAGCAATACAGGGACGACTCCCCCAGGCAGATGCGTGCTGGGCCCTTGGCCCGGCCGCCGGACGCACCTCGACCTCTTCTCCTGCCGCGCTCGCCCCCACGCTCCTCCGCACTCCTCACTGGGCCCTGTACCGCTCTGCCGCTCTTCCTCTGACGTCAGGCGGCCAGCGGGGCCATCCGTCGTGTCCCCCGCTGAGCCCAGGACCGGCTGCCGCTCAGGCTATCTCGCCAGAGAACCTCCTCACCAGGGCCTCCGACGCGGGGCTCCACTGTCGCTCTCCACCTCGCTGTCCGCCTGTAGGCCGCGCCCCCGGCTCCGCGCCGTGTAGTGGCTCCGGGCCCCGGCCTCGGCTCTGCCTCCCGCCGTCTTCAGTCGACCTCTCCCCGCGAGGGTCTTCTGGCAGTCCCGGTCCCGGTGTCTCCCTCAATCGGGGTAGGTTCTCGCCGGCTCAGCCTCGGGGGCGCTTGGCTCCGCACCGTGGTCCGCGTCGGCAGGCTCCGGCTCTCGCCCCTCCCTGCTGCTCCGTCCCGCGCTTGCCTTCCGCGGCCTCCTGCGATATCGTTCGGGGTCTCGCTGAGTCCCACCGCCGGGTCGCTGGTAGTCCCCTTCTTTCCCCACGATCTCCCAGCAGATTTGGGGGAGATACTGCTAAAATTCTCGGTCCAAGGGCCTGGGGATTCAGGAGCTCACGGAGAGTGCGACCGCTCACTCCGCCATCTTGGCCACGCCCCTCCCTCGGGTTCCATTTTAAAAGGGTAACCATTTTGTGGTTGCCCTCACATAGGCTGCGCATTGAGGCCATGCCTAGGCCTAAAGGACACGCAATCTTTCTTTGACTTCTTTGTGACCTATGCAAACTGACTCCGCTGCCCGAGGTCAGTCCTGCCCGGCCGGTTCCTTTTACTGCGGCCTTATGGGATTAGCATCAGGGCCCAACACATCATAAAGTCGTGTATCCCACGCGACTCCTGACTAATCCCGTTCACACCTGACTCTGTTTCCTACTTTATGGCTTGTTTTACGAGTAGGAGGTGTCCGTTTTATTGGGGTCTGCTGATATCTGATGAGGGTTCGGAGCCTCGCTGGGTAAATAATTATGTGCTGACCGAGCTGAAATGTGGGATTATCATCATGACTGTGCTCTTTCTTTGAAGCGAAAATATATGAACGACCACTTGTAAAATAGGGGCGGTGTTGCCCAGAGCGTAATATTCTGTATATAAGAAAAGACTGGTTTTTGGTTGGGAGCAGTCTCCTGAGAACATACACCGTGTTGTACTTCTCGGATACCTGTGATTGGTCTGCAGCCAATAGATACGATCTTTGACTTCATCTAGAAGACTCTGTGTTTCTGTGGTCTGAAACAGGAAGAACTCGAAGTCTTCGGGTGTGTCCCCTGGCACCGCTGGGTTGGTTCTGAAAAACCCAGTACTTCAGTTGGCGTCCAACGTAGGGCGATTTCAGCGGTACCGGTCCAAGCCAGAGGTTCGTGAGGAGCTTCGTGTGAAAATTCTGGAGGAAGGCCGCCACTTCATCGACCCCTGCATGTCGACGTGGTCCGAAAGTCTTTACTGCGAGGTTCTCCGCGTCCCGACGGCTACAAAGGACTGCTGCCCTGACTATCGCCCTGTTTTGGACCCTTGATGATTTGGTAGAGCGAAACGATTTAACGAGTCTTCTGTTGACGTCATCGATACCTCAGTTTAGTATAAGTGGAGCGTCTCCCAGTCCTTAGTTTGGTTTGGTATCCCTTTGGGATCGCTTTGATTTGGAACTTGCAAGTGCCAAAGCCGAAGGACTCGTGTATTCACGAGACTATCGTATTCGATAATCCTTTGAAGTTTGAAACTAGACTAGTGAACGACGATGCCTGGTTCTAGTATATTTGGAAATTTGTTTTGTTTGGGTTGTAATAGGGACTCCCGATTAGAGGATTCGTGTCCGGTTCCTCCAATTGGAACTCCAACGTATGAGCTTTATGTGAAACATGGCGTGGGCCCCATTGCGTATAATGAAGTATGGATCCGATACACTAGGAAGGATGGTGTTTTAAAATGGCCCCAAAATGGTAGTTTCGACACAGAAATCCTAGATAACTTAGAAGTTAAACTATTTAAAAAGAAAGCCCGGCCGGCGATGTTTGATTCTTTCCGCCTATGGCGAAAGGAAGCCAAGCAGAAAGAAATCAAATTAGCCAAGAAAAATAAAAGAGAGAAAGGTATGTCGATAATGCAAGCAGCCTTGCAGTTTAAAGATAATGAAGAAGAGCAAATGAATGAGCAGCTGCACAGGCAACGTAAATTAGTGATTGATAAATGCTACCCAGTTTTGCCGCCCCTTCAGCAAGATGTGTCAGAAGGAAAGGAGAAAGATCCCCTAATGTCACATTTGCTGAGTTCGCCACCCCCGTATGCGCAGAGTGCTACAGCGCCTCCGCAGCCTTTAAATATATGGCATCTAGTTAATTTTCCGCAAGCTTTCCCGCAGCCACCAGCTCCTCCTCATCCGGCTCCTATGCCTACGGCGCAGCCCTCTCAAGGGCCGCCGGTTTCGCTGCCTATTTCTTCTGCGCTTCCTGCGACTTTACCTAGTACATCAGCTGCCTCCCTCGGCGCTCTTCCTGATACGACCCCTGTACCTGTATCTGCACCCGTTTTTCTTCCCTCTGTCTTTCCCCCTGTCCTTGCCTCAACTTCTCCTTCTACATGACAACGAATAGCTAGTGCGGTCACTAGTTTTATATCGCCTCTCTTTGGGTCATCTAGTACGACCCCTGGTTCACAACGTACGCAGTTGCGTAGTCAGCTGCCAGGTTCTGAAGAGAAAGAAGTATTAGACCGCATGGCATATAAATGGATTGTTTTTCCTTCAAGATATGATGTAGAGTCTGTTGTAAATGTTTTTCATCAATGGGAAGCACCAAAACAGAGATACGTCTTCGAGAAAATGTGTGAATTCCTCTGTGAGGAATTGGAAGATCATGGTTTGGACTTAAGCCCGCAGGAATTGTGTCATGTACGGTTTGAATTTGGAAAAGGTACGATTGTGGGTCCCGATGTTGCGACATTATTGTCTTTTAGGATCGAGGGTCCTTCTCAGTCACTGTTTGAACGTGACTACTCTGATAGGAAGGTTAGACAATACCCTATGAGAGAAATCCCTCCGGTATGGAAGGACGCGGTTGCGGCTGATGCCGCTAACGGTATTGCTGCTATGCCAGCTCATTTCCAGCGTGTTTGGGTACATGTTCCTTGGAAGCGATCAGAAGTTTTAGCCCTTAAGCAGACATTGCCTGACCCCCGTAAAAACCCCACAGGATATTATAAGGAGTTATCACAGACTGCAGAATCGTGTGTCATGAACCTAGCTGACATAGATATGTTGTTCGGGAATGTCGTTCCGCAGCCTTTATGGGGGTTGGTTCGTAATGCAGATCATGCTGCAGAACTAGGTGGCACATGGGCTAATATCACTGCTACAGACACTAGACAAGTTGGTGGTGCGAAACCTGAGCCCCTAGTAGCAGAACTCCCTGGTAGAATTATTACCTACATGAAGACTTTAACGCCAGCGATGCGTGTGAATTGGGATAAATTATCCGCATGCAAACAAAAGAAAGACGAAACAGTGTCTGATTTCTTCACCAGGTTTGAAGAAACATTTATCGACCACAGTGGTCAAGACATGAGTACGGAAGGTGGTCAACGGTTATTTGTTGATAAATTTGTGCATAATTTGCTTCCCGAGTTGTGTAAGAAATTAAAAGATTCATAGAGTTCTTGGGCTGTTTCCTCATCAGCGCAAATACTGGCTACTGCACAGTATTACGAAAATAGGGATAAAGATGAGAAGGATAGAACAGACAAGAAAACAAAAGAATTAAAGACGAAGGTTCTTTTACAGCAGGCTTACCCGCCACGTGGAGATCAGAATAACTATAAGCAAGGTCAGAGTAACTATCAACAACCCCAACAGTTTCAGAGTATGTAACTCGCAATGGTTCGGGTATTCCCAACCGCGTGTTCCTGTGGGTCCCAATCAGTGTTCGTATTACAAACAAGAAGGTCATTTTAAGTATAGTTGTCCTATATTGTTGCAGCGCACGAATAATGCTTATGGCGCGAGAGGTAGAGGTGGTCAGCAAGCTCCTAGAGGTAGAGGGCGTGGGAATGTTCCCCAGAACGCGCGTCCTCTTCCGCCTCAAAATACGATGAACAGTTTTGATTAGCAGGCCAATGTAACTGGTGGGACAGCTCAGTACTATAATAACGACTATTATGCAGAAGATGGAAATGCGGAAGGTGATGATTACTAGGACAGCCATAGACAGAGAGAGGAAGTTGTTTCAGTGCCAGTGAACCAGAGTGGACCGTATATCAAGGTGACTACAGCGGGTGTATCAGAGCCTTTTCTATTGGATACTGGTGCTGCAAAGAGTTCAATTATGCACTTAAAACTCCCTGGCGCGCCTTTGTCTGGCGAAATGAATGTTTCAGTAGGTTTTTTCTGGCGCCCCGGTTAGGAACCCGATCTCTAGTCCTATGCCCCTTTCTGTTGGACCTTGTGAGCTGAAAGCACCCCTTATCCTAACAACAGGTTGTGGTGAAAATCTGTTAGGATTGGATTTGTTAAAGAGATTACATGCGACATTATATTGTTCCCCCTCGGGAGTACAACTTACACTGGGTAGGGAAGTGATTTCTCCAATGTATTTGACGAAGAATAACCTGCCAGCTGAATTGTCGTCTCTTCCGGATGTCCTTTGGGCTACTGGTCCTAACGATGTGGGTCGCTTGGAAATACCGCCATATGTGGTCACTTTGAAAGCCAATTTTAAATTGCCACGCATTCCCCAGTACAAGATCTCTAATGAAGGTGAGAAAGCGTTGTTAGTGATCATCTATGACTTGATTGAAAAGGATGTAATCGAAGAGACAAGAGGCAACGTTTGCAATAGTCCTGTTTTGCCTGTTTTAAAACGTACTGACCCTTCTCAGCCACCTGTTCACAGATTTGTGATCGATCTTAGAGAGGTAAATAAGATAGTTGTGCCCCAGTTTCCGGTTGTCCCTGATATAACTGCCTTGTTAACTATGATCCCAGCTTCCGCTGCTTGGTTCTCAGTGATTGATTTAAAGAATGCTTTCTTTAGCATTACGATTGCAGAGGAAAGCAGGGATATTTTTGGTTTTAGTTTAGGAGGTCGCAGCTTCCGCTTTAAATGCGCTCCGCAGGGCTACTGTGAAAGTCCATCAATATACAGTCAGGCTTTAAAGGCGCAGCTTGATACAATTGTTCTTACCTAGTGGTGCTACCCTTATTCAGTATGTTGACGATTTACTAATCGCCGCGGATACTGAGGAGATTTGTAAAGAAGCTACATTGTCATTGTTGCGTCATTTGTCTGCCTTTCATCACAAAGTGTCTCTCTCTAAACTGCAATATTGTCGACAAGAAGTGACCTACTTAGGTCATCTCTTGTCGAAGGAGGGAAGGAAACTGACCCCAGAAAGAATTCAGGCCATTACACAATTGAGCGTGCCAAGAACACAGAGAGAAGTGCGTGCTTTCTTGGGTATTACTTCATACTGTAGGCAGTGGATCCCGAGTTTTTCTTTGCTGGCAAAACCTTTGATAGCATTAACATGCAAAGACACACTGAATCCCGTCCCATGGTCTGAAGAGTGTCAGAAACGTTTTTCGGAATTACGTAAGGCATTATGTTCGGCTCCTTATTGGGTACCCCCGACTACAGTAAACCTTTTACATTGTATGTTCACGAGAAAGAAGGTTGTGCGTTGTCAGTACTGGTATCCATGCGCGTATTTTTCGTCGACTTTGGATCCGGTAGCCAAGGCATTGCCAAGTTGTTTGAGAGTCACAGCGGCAGCAGCTGTTTCTATTCGACAGTCTGCTGGGTTAGTAATGAACAACACGTTGATTGTGATGGTGCCACACGCAGTGGACACGTTATTAAACAGGACCAAGACACAGAACTTAACTAGTGCTCGATTGTCAGGTTATGAGTTGACACTGCTAGTGAGTCATGTGCACATAAAGAGGTGCAACACGTTGAATCCAGCTACTTTACTGCCGATTTCAGCAGACACAGATGAGATTGAACAGCATGATTGTCTGTTCAGAACAGAAGACGAAACAAAAGGGAGAGTGGATCTTAAAGATACTCCCCTGGTTGAGTGTGATGGTACCTTCTGGGTGGATGGCTCGTGTTTCAAGCTTCCGAATGGTGATACGACTGCTGCATACGCTGTCACGACTTTGCACACGATTGTTGAAACTGCACGTATACCACATAATTCGGCTCAAGCAGCAGAATTAATTGCACTTACAAGAGCATGCGTGTTGTCAAAAGGAATGAAAGTGAACATATATACTGACAGTCAGTATGCCTTTGGCGTGGCCCATAGTTTTGGGCGCTTGTGGAAAGAACGTGGGTTCCTGACTTCGCATGGAACTAACATTCAGAATGGTCAGTTGGTGAATGATCTCCTTGAGTCGTTGACCTTACCGTTACAAGTCGCGATTGTGAAATGCAGTGCACACAAGAAGGTTATTGATGATGTTGGTCGTGGTAATGCATTTGCTGACGAACTCGCGAAAGAAACAGCCAAAGATGTGACAACTCGAATGTATGTTGCAGGCTGTTGGACCTGGCCTCGTGGCGTGGTCCTTAACCCCCTGGATTGTGGCCGTTCCCCGCCCCGGCCGTCACGGGCCACCCGTCTGGACTGCACCAAGGCCCTTCACCCGGAGCTACACGTGGTCGCATACTCCTCGTGGCTCCGCCATCTTGTTGGCATCCACGTCACACCGTGCACCAGCCGGCGCGACCCCGCTCAACCCGGCCTCGACCCCAGCGAAGCCCCGACATCGAGGCACCACGAACTGGCCAGGGGGTGCCGCAGGAACCATTCATCGCCCCGGCGGAGGACAGTATCGATGGGACCCCCAACTGTCCTCCCCTCTCGAGGTGTGATCACCCTGCAAACTCCCATGGGCCTGGCGCCTCTCCTGCTGGGCGTCTGGCCACCTCCACCCGGCCACTCCGCCCCCTCGGGCGCATAGGTCCGGACATCAAAGGGCTCCAGACCTATATCTGGGGCGACCCCACCACAGCTCGGCAGTTGTATCCCGGAGTCGAGAGCCCTGCTGATTGAATCGCGGCTGACCCTACGGAGAAGAACTCTTGTCGGAACAATCACGAGCCCTGCTGACTGCGTCGCGGCTCCCTCCTGTGAACCCTTTTCTGAACCACCTGGAACATCGGAGCCCTGCAGACGCCGTCGCGGCCCAACCTCGCTGGAACCTTCCTCGGAGCCCTGCTGACGACGTCGCGGCTCGAGCTGAACAGAGACCATCTTGAGAGCCCTGCTGATTGAATCGCGGCTCTCCACGAACTGTACGCCAGAGCCCTGCTGACGCCGTCGCGGCTCGACCCCTCCGAGATCGGAGGTCCTCCAGCGTGAGGATAAGAACTGGGCCCCAGGTACCCTCGTACCACATTCCTGCCAAAGACTGTCCCGCTACCCCTACCCTTCCAAAGAGACATTGAGACTTTTGGTGGATCCCTCGATCCCTTCGTGTAAATATTGAGCTCGTAACCTTTTATTGATGATAAAGAATTGCTTGTCTTGAGACAACCTCCTTGAGTCCGGTGTGGTGGTGTTACTGTGCTAGTACGGGATAGGAGAAGGATCTCTCAGGAGACTTCTCGGCAGCGCTCGGCTACTTCGTGCAGTGAGAGGGCCCCCCCCCTTGGTGGTCTCACCGACTCCTCGGGGTCCGCCTTCCAACATTTGGTGGCCAGCGACGGGATCCGAGCCGAACGCAGTACGTACCAGCCAGTACCCACTAGCTACCCATCCAAACGAATAGCATCATGAGCAGCCAGGAAAACAACGCGACAATGGAGTTCCAGCCCGAACGGCTGGAAGAATATACGCACAAAGAATTAAAACAGTTCTGCAGAGACAAAGGCATTGCAACCACCAGCCTCGGTACCAAGGAAGAGATGCAGAAAGCTCTGAGGGCATGGTTGGAGGCTGGGGCAGGCCCCTCCCAGGAAGAAGGGCCCTTGCCCCTGACGGAGACCACAGCAACCGCACTGACCCCGGCAACCGGAGGAAGAAAGAGCCTAGAAACCGGCCTCTCCGAGGAAGAAATACGAGAGCGGGAAAAGGTCCGGAGCCACGAACTAGAGCTCGCCCGACTGCGGCTGGACGGCGAACTCCAGCTGGCAGAAAAGAAACTGGCCCTCGAGCAGCTACGCCTTCAAGAAGAAATAGAAGAGAAGAGACGACACCGGGAGTTGGAGGAAAAGAAACTAACTCTTGAGCACGAGCGCAGTCTCAAGGAGCTCGAGATCAAGGCCAAGAACGGAGGGACCAACACCCCCAGTACTAGAGACACTCTACCGCCCCCCGAGGCCAAGGTGCATATCCCGAAGGAGGTCGTCAAGGAGTATTACAAGAATGACGATATCCAACAATGGTTCAAGGCCTACGAGGTGGCCATGACCTCCCATCGGGTGCCCCGAAAAGACTGGGGCGCAGGCCTGTGGGGGCGATTCCTGAGTGAAGGGCGGGACACGCTGCTCCAGCTACCGGAGGAGGTGATGACCTCCTACGATCACATGAAGGAGGCCCTGCTCACCCGATACGGGCTAACAGCGGAGATGTACCGCCAGCGGTTCCGAGACTGCAAGAAAATCCCGGGTACCACATGGGTGGAATATGTGGACTTTTTCAGTCGGGCCCTAGAAGGGTGGATCAAAGGCAGCAAAGTAACCACCTACGGACAACTGGTCGACCTCATCGTCTGGGAACACCTTTCCAATAATTGCTTCGTGGAACTGAGACAGCACCTCCTCGACAGCAAAATGACCGACCCGCGAAAACTTGCCGTCGAGGCCGATCGATGGGTCAACTCCCGGGTCCCCCGGAGCTCAATGGGGGAGTACCAGAGGAACCCCAACGGACCCCCACGCCAGCGCGGTGGGGGGGAGGGCCGAACAGGAACCGAGACCCTCCCGCTGGGGCCCCCAGGAGCCCCCCTCGAGGGCCACCGCAGCCACATCTCTCCCCGAGCCTAGCGCGAAGGGTGGGCCCGGCCCGACCCGGACCACGGCCACCCGTGACCTGCTATGGCTGCCAACAAACCGGACACTTTGCCAGCGACCCGGCCTGCCCCCTGAACCGAAGAAACGGGGCCGGCGGGCCCCCGCCCCGGCAGCTGACAGCCGCCGCCTTGGGGGGAGAGGAGGAAGAAGAGGCCCTCGACCGAGAAAACACTGAGTGGGAGCCGGCATCCATGTCCCTGGTCTGCCTGGGTAGCCGAGAGATGGTACCCTGCACCCCCATCCCAACCAACACCCAGAAGTACCGGCAGCAGGTCACGGTCAACGGACAACGGGCCGAAGCCCTTCGCGACACCGGCACCAGTATCACCGCTGTCCGCTGCCACCTGGTGACCCCTGAACAGATTCTACAGAATGTGCTGTGCCCTGTGCGGACGGCCGACAACAGTGAAAGCCTATGCCAGATGGCCCTGGTCCCCTTCGAGTGGGGAGGGGTGACGGGCCTGCTGAAGGTGACGGTGCACGACGACGCCCCGGTCGACTGCCTCCTGGGGAATGACTTGGAGAGTTCCCCCTGGGCTCAAGTAGAACGACGAGAGCACCTCCGAATGTTGGGACTGGCTGATTGGGCCTGCGCCATCACCCGGTCCATGACCGCCCAGGCCCCCCGCTCCTCCTCGACCTCCAGGACGGCCCGACCCGAGGGGCTCACACCCCCTCCCGCCAGCAGCGAGGAGGAGGCGGACACCGACCCCGGGCCCAGCGAATCCTCCCCCGAAGAGATGACTTCTCCGAGCGCCCTACCAGAACTGACGCAATGGCAACATGAAGGGGGCCCCACCCGAGAGCAGTTCCAGCAAGAGCAACAGTCCTGTCCCTCTCTCGAAGGGGTCCGACAGCAGGCGACCGCGCAAGCCAACGGTGACCAGACCGGCACCCACTGGATCTACTGGGCCGAGGGCCTGTTGTACAGTGAACAGAAAGTGGCAGAACTCGGGGCCGGCCGCGTGTTGGTGGTCCCCCTCCGCTTCCGGGAGTTCCTTCTCAACCTGGCCCATGATGTGCCCCTCGCCGGACACTTGGGGCAAGACAAAACGTACAGTCGTCTGGTGACCCACTTCTACTGGCCTCGGATGCGGAGAGATGTGGACAACCACTGCCGGTCCTGCCAGACCTGCCAAGCCAGCGGAAAGACGGGGGGTCGGGTCAAGGCCCCCCTCCAGCCCTTTCCCGCCGTCAGCACCCCGTTTGAACGAGTCGGAATCGACATTGTGGGACCCCTGGACCCCCAAACCGCCCTGGGCCACCGCTTCATCCTGGTCCTCGTGGACCACGCCACCAGGTACCCGGAGGCGGTCCCGCTCAGAACTATAACGGCCCCTGTGGTAGGCCGGGCCTTGATGGGGATCTTCTCCTGAGTGGGATTCCCCAGCGAAGTGGTGAGCGACCGTGGCACGAACTTTATCTCCAGGTACATGCGGTCCCTGTGGCAACAATGCGGGGTCACATACAAGTTCACGACCCCATATCACCCTCAGGGGAACGGGCTGGTTGAGCGGTTCAACCGAACATTGAAAGGGATGATCCAGGGCCTGGAAGAACCCCTCAGGCGGAAATGGGATGTCCTGCTGCCCTGCCTCCTGTTTGCCTATCGGGAGGTCCCGCAGAAGTCCCTGGGGTTCAGCCCGTTTGAACTATTGTATGGGCACCCGGTCCGCGGACCACTCAGCCTGGTCAAGGAGGGCTGGGAGATGAAGCCCCGAGGCGCCCCTCCTGACGTCTACCGATACCTCCTGACCCTCCGAAACCAGACCTGCAAGTTCCGAGCCATAGCCGAAGCCAACCTCGAGGCCAGCCAGGAGGACATGAAGCGGTGGTACGATCGCAACACTTCTACGGTAGAATTCGAGCCAGGTCAGAAAGTATGGGTCATGGCCCCGGTCGAACCCGGCGCCCTCCAGGACAAGTGGACCGGGCCCTTCAAGGTGGTGGAG
This sequence comes from Triturus cristatus, assembly GCF_964204655.1. NCBI lineage: Eukaryota > Metazoa > Chordata > Amphibia > Caudata > Salamandridae > Triturus > Triturus cristatus. The sequence continues at coordinate 5,980,034 of NC_140593.1, read as the reverse complement.
AAGAAAAGTCCCGTCACCTACCTGGTCGATCTGGAGTCCCCCCGGAACCCCCTCCGGGTCCTACATGCGAACAGGCTAAAACCCCACTTCGCCCGGACCGAACTGAGCCTGCTGCTGGCGACCGACGAGGGGAGCGAGGACGACTCCGAGCCCTTGCCCGACCTCTTGCAATCCGACAGTCACGATGGATCGATCGAAGGGGTCCAACTCGCCTCGTCCCTGACCCCGGAGCAGCGCAACGACTGCCAGCGATTACTGCGGGACTACGCAGCCCTCTTCTCTCTCACCCCGGGGGTGACCCACTGGTGCGTCCACGACGTCGACACCGGGGAGAACCCCCCCATACGACACAGAGCCTACCGGGTGCCTGACCGAGTGCGGGCCTGCATCCAGGCCGAAGTAGCGAAGATGCTGGCCCTGGGGGTCATCGAGCCTTCCGACAGCCCGTGGGCCAGCCCTGTCGTCCTGGTGCCCAAGGCCGCAGCTCCCGGTCACCCCCCGGAGTTGCGATTCTGCGTGGACTACCGAGCCCTGAATGTAGTAACCAAGACAGACGCACACCCGATACCCCGGGCCGACGAACTGATCGACCGCCTAGGGGCCGCTCGCTACTTGAGCACGCTGGACCTCACCGCCGGGTACTGGCAAATCCAGCTCACCCCCGGCGCCCAAGAAAGATCCGCCTTTTCGACTCCGGATGGGCATTACCACTTTCGGGTGATGCCCTTCGGAATGAAGAACGCCCCGGCCACCTTCCAAAGACTGGTGAACAAGGTTTTGGCCGGGCTTGAGGCCTTCAGCGCGGCCTACTTAGATGACATTGCCGTGTACAGCAACCACTGGGCCGAGCACCTCCTCCACCTGGAGGCCGTCCTGGCCGCCCTCCAGCGGGCCGGGCTCACAATCAAGGCCAGCAAATGCCAAATCGGCCACGGATCCGTGACCTACCTGGGCCATCAAGTGGGGAGCGGGCAGGTGGCCCCCCTCCAAGCGAAGATAGATGCCATCCAGACCTGGGAACCCCCCACTACCCAGACCGCTGTCCGGGCCTTCCTGGGCCTCACCGGATACTACCGGCGGTTTATCCGGGACTATGGGAGCATTGTTGGCCCCCTCACAGAGTTAACGTCCAAAAAACAGCCCAAGAAGGTACACTGGACACCCCGCTGCCAAACAGCCTTCGACACCCTCAAAACGGCCATGTGTACTGCTCCGGTGCTGCAAGCCCCGGACTACCAGAAGGAGTTCGTGGTACAGACGGACGCCTCCGAGTATGGGATCGGGGCCGTCCTCTCCCAAACTGACGAAAGGGGGCTCGACAGACCAGTGGCCTTCATCAGCCGGCGACTACTGCCCCGGGAGCAACGCTGGAGCACTATTGAGCGCGAGGCCTTCGCTGTGGTGTGGGCCCTCAAGAAGCTCCGGCCCTACCTCTTTGGCGCCCACTTCCGGGTCCAGACCGACCACCGGCCCTTGCAATGGTTAATGCGAATGCGGGGCGAGAACCCCAAGCTGCTGCGATGGTCCATCTCGCTACAAGGGATGGACTTTGACGTCGAACACCGGCCCGGCAATGACCACGCCAACGCCGACGGCCTGTCCCGCTTCTTCCGCCTTGACGAGGAGAATCCCCAAGGAGATGGGTGACTCTCCATGCCTTCGGCTGGGGGGGACGCCTGTTGGACCTGGCCTCGTGGCGTGGTCCTTAACCCCCTGGATTGTGGCCGTTCCCCGCCCCGGCCGTCACGGGCCACCCGTCTGGACTGCACCAAGGCCCTTCACCCGGAGCTACACGTGGTCGCATACTCCTCGTGGCTCCGCCATCTTGTTGGCATCCACGTCACACCGTGCACCAGCCGGCGCGACCCCGCTCAACCCGGCCTCGACCCCAGCGAAGCCCCGACATCGAGGCACCACGAACTGGCCAGGGGGTGCCGCAGGAACCATTCATCGCCCCGGCGGAGGACAGTATCGATGGGACCCCCAACTGTCCTCCCCTCTCGAGGTGTGATCACCCTGCAAACTCCCATGGGCCTGGCGCCTCTCCTGCTGGGCGTCTGGCCACCTCCACCCGGCCACTCCGCCCCCTCGGGCGCATAGGTCCGGACATCAAAGGGCTCCAGACCTATATCTGGGGCGACCCCACCACAGCTCGGCAGTTGTATCCCGGAGTCGAGAGCCCTGCTGATTGAATCGCGGCTGACCCTACGGAGAAGAACTCTTGTCGGAACCATCACGAGCCCTGCTGACTGCGTCGCGGCTCCCTCCTGTGAACCCTTTTCTGAACCACCTGGAACATCGGAGCCCTGCAGACGCCGTCGCGGCCCAACCTCGCTGGAACCTTCCTCGGAGCCCTGCTGACGACGTCGCGGCTCGAGCTGAACAGAGACCATCTTGAGAGCCCTGCTGATTGAATCGCGGCTCTCCACGAACTGTACGCCAGAGCCCTGCTGACGCCGTCGCGGCTCGACCCCTCCGAGATCGGAGGTCCTCCAGCGTGAGGATAAGAACTGGGCCCCAGGTACCCTCGTACCACATTCCTGCCAAAGACTGTCCCGCTACCCCTACCCTTCCAAAGAGACATTGAGACTTTTGGTGGATCCCTCGATCCCTTCGTGTAAATATTGAGCTCGTAACCTTTTATTGATGATAAAGAATTGCTTGTCTTGAGACAACCTCCTTGAGTCCGGTGTGGTGGTGTTACTGTGCTAGTACGGGATAGGAGAAGGATCTCTCAGGAGACTTCTCGGCAGCGCTCGGCTACTTCGTGCAGTGAGAGGGCCCCCCCCCTTGGTGGTCTCACCGACTCCTCGGGGTCCGCCTTCCAACACAGGCCCTGCAAGATGGGTTGGTGATGTTGGAATGTGTGAAGACACGATAGAGAGTGTAAAGTCCCTTCAAGCTGAAGCCACAGAGAAAGAATTGAGCATGTGGAAAGAAAGTAAGGGTAAATTGGATGAAAATGGTTGTTGGATTGATTTGTCAGAACACCGGCGATGGTTGTTACCTGATGCATATGTGCTTCCAGTGGTCACGGTGGCACATGGAATGGCGCATATCAGTGTGAAAGGGATTTGTAAGTTGTTGGCTCCAGTATGGCAGAATGCTGGAATTCCCAAATGTGCAGAGAATGTGGTCAAAAAATGCATGGTATGTTTGAAATACAATCCTGGTAGGGGAACCCAAACTCCAGCTGGTCATTTTGCGCCTCCAACGTATCCGTTTGAGGTTTTGCAGCTAGATTTCATCCACATGGAAAGGTGCAACAATTTGAAATATGTACTTGTTGTTGTCTGCGCTTTTTCAAGGTGGATAGAAGCATATCCCCTAAAAGACAATACTGCCTCATCCACAGCTAAATCCCTTGTCAAAGAATTCTTCCCTAGGTTTGGAATGCCAAGAATGGTATGGAGAGATAATGGGAGTGAATTTGTGGGACGAGTGATGAAGAATGTATGTGAGGGACTAGGTATAAAGCAGAAATTCCACGCTGCAAATCACCCCCAATCAGCTGGACTAGTAGAGTGTTACAATGGCCCATTGAAGCTCAAATTAGCCAAGATCCAAGCGAGTTCTGGTCTTAAATGGCCTGACGCTCTGCCCTTAGCACTCCTATCAACAAGAATGACTGTGCATTCACGGGTGGGACTTAGTCCCTACGAAATCGTGTTTGGCCGCCCGGCCAATATATGGGGAGTGCCAAGGCCTACCAAATTCAGTGAGATCGAACACCCAGTACTGCTTGATTATTTGTATGAATTGACGGCTAAATTGCGTGTTTTACACCAACAGGTGCATGATACTCTGCCCCAGGTCTCTGAAGCTCCAGGACATCCTATCAATCCTGGATCATGGGTGCTGGTCAAAAACTTCAAAAGGACAAAGAATGATGAGCCCCGTTGGACCGGCCCCCATCTCGTCCTTCTTTCCACGAGATCGGCTGTTCGAGTAAAAGGGAAAAAGAACTGGATAGACGGCGTTCACTGCAAGAGGGTCCCTTTGCCTTTGCCTTACGACCAGTGGGTCCAGAAAGGGATCGCTGACTCAGAGACTGAGACTGTGCCTCGTTTTCTGCCGTTTAGCGATGCACGAGTAAAAGGAACGCTTTCTGAGAAGGAAAGCGATGACATCTTGCAAGAAACTGTGACACCGTCAATTCAATTGGACACTACTGAGCCTGAACTCTTGTTTCAAGACCAAACAGTACCTACAAGAAGTCGCTACAATCTGAGGCCGAGAACTATGGACAAATAAAAATTCCTTTTTCATTGATATATTTTTTTTTTTGAGAAGTGCAGCTCTCTCTTGGGCCATCTGAAAAACCTTCTTATTTTTGCTTTTTCGAACCGCCATCCGGGTTCAGCTGCAGGGTCACGGTGCCAAGACTTTGGGGTACAAGCCGGAGACGTTAGGTCAACGGTCTAGTTGGTCTAGGGCGTTCCCTGGACTGGCAGGTGTACTCCTTAGCAGAAGACACTCATCCGCCGCGAACAGCACGATTAGAGGATGGAGTTTTTCGAGATGAAGAGACCCACTGAGGAAATAAATTTTAAGAGCAGAATATGTAAAGTAATGAATAGCAAACGTTTTGTAATATTATGTCTGTTTGTCCTATTTAGCATGATGATGTTTTCTGTAGGTTATGTATTATTGTCTTTTCAAGTGCCGTTTGCACCCACTATACAGCCCATACCTCCTCCTACTGTTTCCTCACACTCTTTCCACCCTCTGCCTGAACACGAACAAGCTAGACGTTCTGAGTTCGTAAACAATTCGTTTATTCAACTTCTGCACCAGCACCAACTAGTTATGAATACGACAAATTGCTGGGTGTGTGGTTTGATGCCGCATACCATTAATAAGGGTATCCCATATCTAGTGTTGCCGTTTAGCTATAATGGGTCATCATGGGCATTCCAGACTATGTTTCTTTTTGCACTTGAGACCTATTCCCCACGACCACCGCGTTCCATTAGACCTAGCACGAACGATAAAGCCTTGATGAGAGGAGTTGCTGATATGAGCAGAGATATCGATGCATATTCATTTATTCCGAAGGATGAGTTGCGAGCTTATGTGGGTTGGAACGCGACGGGGTATAGGATTAGTCTGGGCGAGAAACAGCGTAAAAGTTCATCCCCGATTTGGGTCGTACCCCACATAGGTCGGTTCTGTTTACAAGGCAATGGTCAGAATCCAAGAGCTCAGTTAGGGAAGAGTGACTGTGCTGAAACTTACATTTTCCCATCACAGTTTTCCCCTGCGTTTTTGGCTGCCAAGGGTACATACTTTGTTTGTAATGATCGAGCATATACATGGTTGCCCCCTGATTTCTCGGGCACGTGTTATGTTGCAAATTTGCTACCGCCGACATTTACTGCCGCCTCTGATTATCACAAGACAAGAGTTGTGAGAGGCGTTGTTAGTAAGGAGGATACTGCCGGTCAGGAAGCGGGAGACTTTTTCCTGGGTTTCCTGCCGTTTTGGGGACCAATGGTCAATAGTAGGAACCTGAGACAACTAACTCGAGTAGTTGAAACCACTGTTAATGTAACGGCTGGTGCCCTTGGTAACTTGACAGCTGAGCTCCAAGCGGATCGCCTCATGACGTTGCAGAACCGTATGGTTCTAGATGTCATACTTGCAGACCGTGGTGGGGTATGCAAGGTTATCCAATCAAGCTGTTGTATTTTCATACCAGATAGCGCTCCGACAGTCTATCAAGCCATATCCAAACTGCATAAGATTTCCGAATCCATTCATGTGGATAAAGGAGACTGGTCGATGATGGGGTGGTTCTGGGGACTGATATCAGCTTGGGGATGGAAGATTCTAATAGTCACTGGGACGATCTTAGCCATTCTTTTCCTGTTCTGCCTATGTGTACAGTGTGCTCCTGTAATGTGTAGCCTCTGTGTTACATCATGTGTAAGGAGACCTGTATCAAGGGACGAGCTAAGCAAAGGATGATGCTACAGCAACATCTTCATGACTTTATGAATATAGACCTGGACTCAGATTAGTATGAGTATAGTTATTGCCGATGTAAGGGCAAAAGGAGGGTCTGTGGTACTGTAAATTTCGGAACCATGTTGGTAGCATGGTCCTACCCTGCCGATTTTGGTATCAGCGAACCGCAAATGACTAATGCGGTATGTATGAGTGTTTTCGTCATGTTTCACCGATGAATTCACCGTGTATACGATACTACATGTCGAACCCTCGGGTTCCATTTTAAAAGGGTAACCATTTTGTGGTTGCCCTCACATAGGCTGCGCATTGAGGCCATGCCTAGGCCTAAAGGACACGCAATCTTTCTTTGACTTCTTTGTGACCTATGCAAACTGACTCCGCTGCCCGAGGTCAGTCCTGCCCGGCCAGTTCCTTTTACTGCAGCCTTATGGGATTAGCATCAGGGCCCAACACATCATAAAGTCGTGTATCCCACGCGACTCCTGACTAATCCCGTTCACACCTGACTCTGTTTCCTACTTTATGGCTTGTTTTACGAGTAGGAGGTGTCCGTTTTATTGGGGTCTGCTGATATCTGATGAGGGTTCTGAGCCTCGCTGGGTAAATAATTATGTGCTGACCGAGCTGAAATGTGGGATTATCATCATGACTGTGCTCTTTCTTTGAAGCGAAAATATGTGAACGACCACTTGTAAAATAGGGGCGGTGTTGCCCAGAGCGTAATATTCTGTATATAAGAAAAGACTGTTTTTTGGTTGGGAGCAGTCTCCTGAGAACATACACCGTGTTGTACTTCTCGGATACCTGTGATTGGTCTGCAGCCAATAAATACGATATTTGACTTCATCTAGAAGACTCTGTGTTTCTGTGGTCTGAAACAGGAAGAACTCGAGGTCTTCGGGTGTGTCCCCTGGCACCGCTGGGTTGGTTCTGAAAAACCCAGTACTTCATCAGCAGGGCTCTCGTCGTTCCAGGGTCGAATCTGCCGGATATCCCAGAGCACCCCTTGTTATAGGTCAACTCCTCTTTGATGTCCGGAGTCTGTGTAGGCAGGGGTCTTAGCACCTGGGGGTCGCTTGTTGGAGCTTCCTGCCATGTCGTCCTTTGATCCTTTCAGGGCCGGGTTGGGAGGAGTCCCAGACACACAGCAGGCGTGGAGCCAGCCCTCAGGGAGGCCGGAGGGCCGATCGAAACCCATCTCCCAAGGGGAGGTCAGAGGTGTGATGGAAACTGCTCCTCCCTCTCTCACTCCGTGGGAGCGCGAAGTCCTCCAGCCGGGGCGACGCCTCTAGGCCTGGGTTGCGCTGGAGCCGGGCGGCCATTGTAGGTGCAAGAAGTGGGCATGTGGGCTCTGTGGTGCTGGGAAGATAGAGGGCACGGACGGGGAAGTCCGGGGCGGGTGTGTGTGGGTTCTGGCGGGAAGGGCCGGCTAGGCCGTGTACTCGGGGGCTGAATGAGGTGCACTGGTCAGGGTGTGTGGCTAGGGGTCAGGGATGGCCATGCCACAAGGCCGGGTCTAACACGCGTCCCCCCCCAGCTGAAAGCCGGAGAGAACTACCCATCCTCTTGGGGGTTCTCTTCGCCGAGGCGAAAGAACCGGGAGAGGCCATCAGCGTTGGCGTGGTCAGTACCAGGGCGATGCTCTATGGTGAAATTCATCCCCTGGAGGGAGATTGACTACCGCAGTAGTTTGGGGTTTTCTCTTCGCATCTGCATGAGCCATCGCAAGGGGCGATGGTCGGTTTGGACTTTGAAATGGGTGCCGAACAGATAGGGTCGTAATTTCTTGAGGGCCCAGACTACGGCGAACGCCTCGCGCTCAATGGTGCTCCATTTCTGTTCTCTAGGTAACTGCCTTCGTCTGAGGAAGGCTACGGGCTGGTCTAGGCCTTGGTCATTCACCTGTGACAGGACTGCCCCAATGCCATGCTCGGAGGCATCAGTTTGTACCACAAACTCCTTGGAGTAGTCGAGGGCCTGGAGCACGGGGGCAGTACACATGGCCACTTTCAGGGCATCGAACGCCTCCTGGCAGCCAGAGGTCCACTGCACTTTCTTGGGCTGTTTCTTGGACGTGAGTTCTGTGAGGGGACCGACAAGGCTGCCGTACCCCCGGATGAATCTCCGGTAGTAGCCGGTGAGGCCCAGAAAGGCTCGGCCCTCCGTTTGGGTAGTGGGTGGTTCCCAGGCTAGGATGGCGTCGATCTTAGGCTGCAGAGGGGCGACCTGCCCGCTTCCGACCCGGGGCCCTAGGTAGACCACCGAACCTTGCCCAATCTGACACTTGCTGGCTTTTACTGTGAGGCCTGCCTGGCGCAGGGCCGTTAGCACCCGCCGGAGGTGCTGGAGGTGCTCACTCCATTCGGAACTGAAAACCGCGATATCGTCTAGATATGCGGCGCTGAACTTTTCCAGCCTGGCTGTCAGGAATCTAGTGAACGTCATTTCTGTTATGAAGAATCAAGGTTGCAATCATAGGGTTATTGTGAAGCCCTCTAGTTGCAATTTCTGGGTAAACGTTTAAGCAGGAATTGACCTTTCAAGATGGCCGCCCTATTCGCCAGTTCCTCTTATGTGCTGGTACTGAAGGAGTGGATCTCGCGTGATTCGAGATTTCATCCTCGGCGCGCACTTCAATTTGAACTTTGACTAGAGAAGAAGCTGTTTCCTGCGTCACGCTACAGTTTAGTCAAAACTGGTAGCGTTCTTCATAGTGTTTCCACATTTTCTCTCAGAAGTATTTGAACTAGAAATGCCTCATCACAGTTCGTAGTTTTAGGCAGTTTTTGACAAGAGCATTGTTGTGACTAGAGCTGCCCCTTCAGTCCAGAAGCAATCAGTTTTTCTCTTCATTGATATCCAGAGAAGCTAATCGAGGATTCGCTGCTTCGGTAGGCTTACCGTTGAGCACGAGGTGAGCGAGTGAGAATATTTTCATCACCCAGAGCCAAGTAAGCACAAGACAGTTTAAGACTGCATCGAGAACAGCGCAAGTTAAAAGGCTTCAATCATACATGCTCAGACTCCCCCTCCCCTCCTTCCATGCGTGCTACCCTATTCTGTCCCTCCACCTTTTTTCCTTCCTAGTTTCCTTTTGCGCGTAAATCCCATTTTGAGCTGAGCATATCGATATCTGTTTGCATTCAAGAGATTAGAAATTCCTTTGAGGAGCCAGAGAACAAAGGATACGATCGTCAAGGAGTTTAATCCAATTGCTGACTATTGCATTTCACACATTTCCATTGGATAGTCACAGTATAGTGAGAAGGTAGGAAGACAGGCCCGTAGAGATATTAGAGTAGAAGGTTAGGAAGGGAGTTTAACTGTTACTTTTCTCTCCCATGTGCATTAGGAAGTAGCTGCCCCTCAATTCCAGCTGCAACCTCCATAATATCAGAAGAGGAGCAATTACTCATGCCGAACCTGGTAGGATTAAGGAGAGAGAGAGAGAGAGAGAGAGAGAGGAAGAAGTCAGAAGTAGGTACAATGTTGAAGAGTTGTCTCCCTCTGTGCATTAGGTGCTCCCGTATCGTCTAAGAAGAGCGAAGCAGGAGTTCAGGTCCAGCACGAGTGTCTCTTCTCTGTCCACTCCCCTTTCCCCTGGCCTGGAGAAGCTGCTTAACGCAGTGAGCTCCGGGAGGAGGGCATTGGAAAAAGCAACATTCTGCCTCTGCGAAGATTCCAGTGCACTCTTGACAGATTGAAGTGCCCACGAATGTTCTTCACCCAGGCAGAATAACTGAGGGTTTTAGTTTAATGGCTTTAGGAGAAATGCTAGAGGGAATTCAGCGAGAAATGGGGACACTTAGTGAGGACAACAAGAATTTAAGAGAGGACATACTAGCTTCCCGTCAAGAGACTATGTTACTCTCAAAAAGGGTTTGTGAAATCACGACAGGAGTTCCTTTGTCCCAGTCCTTGCCTAGTAACATTCAATCTGACCAAGACCAACGCACAGTAGCACAGGTAGTGCATTCAGTTTCCCCACTTATTCCTTTGCCCCCCCCAGAAAGATTTAGTGGGGATCCTCAAAAGGCCCAACTTTTCCTTACGCAGTGCTCCTTACATTTTATGTGTCATTCTACTCTCTTTCCTGATGCTCAGTCACGAGTAGCATTTATTTTATCCTACCTGAGTGGGGATGCTGCAAATTGGGCCATGCCTTTAGTTTCACAGGATGATCCTTGTTTGTATGATTTTGAACTGTTTAAGGCTGAATTTCTGAGGATATTTGATAGACGCAGAATCTCCCAAGCTACGGATAATGAATTGTTAGAGTTGCGTCAGGGATCCAAAGACCTTATAACATATTTGACTCATTTCAATAAACCTTTAGTAGAAACAAATTGGCCAGAGGAAAAAAGATCTGCCCTATTCTATCGGGGTTTTTGTAATGACATAAAAGATACATTGGCACAGATTCCGAATCGCCCCACAGAGTTTACGGAATTATTGGATCTGGTTCTGGAGATCGATTTTCGAAGTTCGGAGAGGAAAGGAGAAAAGAGGTCAAGAGATTTACGATGGAATTTTCCACGTTTTGATAGAGCAAGATCTGATCAGAGCAAGAGTTTGGGAACTTCCATAGAAGGTGAACCCATGCAGATTGGATCGGTTTGCGGTCCTTTGACCAGAGAAGAGAAAGAACAAAGAAGACAAAAGAAGCTTTGTATGTATTGTGGGGTTGCTGGACATTTTGTGAAGGAGTGTCCTAAGAGACCTAAGACCATAGCTTCGGGAAACTCCCAAAACCATCTGTAGGCGGAGTCGCTCAGGGGGTGAAACAAGGGAATCAGACTCCTGAGAGCCATCAAATTATGAATACCCTTCAGACTCAAACTCCACATTTAACCTTGCAAATGACTGTAAGGTTCAGAAAGAAAGAAATCACAGGTGTGGTAATCATGATTGATTCTGGTGCTACTGGCAACTTTTGCGATATTAAATATGCCAGAAAGATGGGAATCCAAGCGGTGCTCAAAGAACGTAAAGAATCAGTTAGAGCGGTGGATGGTACTAACCTCTCTTCGGGCCCTATTACACACCACACAGAACTGATGGAACTCATCCAGTCTAACGGTCACCAAGAGATGATCCAATTCAATTTAATTGACGCCCCTCAGTTTCAAATAATCCTAGGAATTCCGTGGCTCTCTTTGCATAACCCCAACATTGATTGGGAAAATCGAACAGTCAACATGGATTCGTCCTTTTGCTCAGAACATTGTTTCCCTCATGCTGAGGAGATCTTAGAACCCTCGTTAGCTACTCTGTTGTCCTTTGGGGGAGAATCCATTGGAGTTATCGATACCTTGGAAATTCCAAAGGAATATGAAGATTACAAGGAAGTATTCAGTGAACAAGAAGCTGAGAAGTTGCCACCACATCGTTCCTACGACTGTGCCATTGACCTGGAACCAGGAGTCGCCCTGCCTTGCAGTAGGATTTATGCTTTGACCGACGCAGAGAATGGCTACCTCAAGGAATATCTTGATAGATATCTCGCCAACGGGTTCATTAGACCGTCTCAGTCGCCGGTCTCTTCTCCGCTGTTCTTCATTCCGAAGAAAGAAGGTTCCTTAACGACGTGCATAGACTATCGTGCAATTAATCGAGCAACCATTAAGAACCGTTATACACTACCACTGATCTCTGTTCTTCTTGATCAGATTAAAGATGCTCAGATATTCACCAAACTAGATTTGAGAGGGGCCTATCACCTTATTCGTATGAAGGAGGGTCATGAATGGAAAACCGCCTTCAGAACCAAATATGGATTGTTTGAATATCAAGTTATGCCCTTTGGCCTCTGCAATGCCCCAGCGGCCTTCCAACAGTTTATCAATGACATCATGGGAGATTTGTTGGATAAGATTGCTGTTATCTATTTGGATGACATTTTAATCTTTTCAAAGGATCCTCAAGAACATTCCGGTCATGTTAAGGCTGTACTAGAGAGGTTACGTCAACATCAACTGTATGTAAAATTAGAAAAATGTGCTTTCAGTGTACAGTCAGTGGAATTTCTGGGATTCCTTGTGTCTCCTGGTGGAATCACAATGGACGCCAAGAAGGTTTAAGCTGTAATAGAATGGCCTCCACCCAAGAATGTAAGAGAAATTCAGAGTTTCTTAGGTTTTGCCAATTTCTATCGCAGGTTTATACAAGGATTTTCGCAAAAGATTGTACCGATTACTCGATTGCTTAAGAAGGGTGTAAAGTTCCAGTGGTCAACTGAGGCGGAACAAGCTTTTGAGTACCTCAAGAAAAGTTTCACTTCAGCCCCAATCTTGCTTCATGCAGATCCAACCGAGCCATTCTATGTGGAAGCAGACGCTTCAGATCAAGCTATTGGGGGAGTCTTGTCCCAGCGGCACAAAACTACTGGGCAATTGCATCCTGTGGCGTATCATTCCAGAAAACTAAGTCCAGCTGAGATCAATTACACAATTGCTGAGAAGGAGTTATTCGCAGTCAAAGATGCTTTCGTCGAATGGAGACACTATTTGCTTGGAGCTCGACATACGGTTACAGTGTTCACCGATCACAAGAATTTGTAATTCCTCAAATCCGCAAGAACTTTAACTCCTCGCCAATTGCGATGGTCCCTTTATTTTGCAGATTTTGATTTTGTAATTACCTACCGCCCTGGAAACAAAAATTGCAAGGCGGATGCCTTATCTCGAATTCAGACGGAAGCCACAGAACACCCGATAGATCCACAGCCAATCATTCCAGAATCAAAGATTGTATGTACTCTCTCCTTGACCGACTACAAAGAAGAAATTGGGAAACACATGTCTTCCTCTGAAATGACAGAATGGGCCAGTCAGGAAGAAGGAAGAGAGATTGTGAACTCTTTACCATATCATAAGGGAACACTATATGTGCCCACTGCGGAAATTCGAGAACATGTGATGAAAGATTGTCATGATCACCCTTTGGCTGGCCATAAGGGTACCCTGAAAACTACAGATCTAATTCAACGTTACTTCTGGTGGCCCAACATGAAATCCCAAATTAAACAATATGTAGATTCTTGTGAGCTATGTGCTCGAGGGAAATCCACTAGACAGGCTCCCCAGGGGTTTCTGCAACCTTTACCCATCACAAAACACCCTTGGCATACTGTCACATTAGACCTCATTGTGGACCTACCATTGAGTAGAGGTTACAACACAGTACTGGTAGTAGTAGACACTTACACTAAGATGAGTCACTTTATCCCAGTAAAAGGGGTTCCTTCAGCTCCAGAGTTAGCTAAGCATTTTAGCGAACATATAGTAAAGATACATGGGATTCCCAAGATTCTAATTTCAGACAGAGGCCCCCAATTTGTGTCCCACTTCTGGAAGGCTTTTATGAAAGGTTTAGGAGTGGAGGTCAGGCATTCCACTAGTTACCACCCTGAGACAGATGGTCAGACCGAGAGGATGAATCAAGAGTTGGAACAGTACCTTCGGCTGTTTCTTCTGGATCAGGGAGGTGAGTGGTCCGACCTGCTGTGGATGGCTGAATTTGCACAAAACAATGCAAAGAATGTCTCCACAGGTTTTTCCCCATTCTTTCTGAATTTTGGGAGACATCCAAATCCTTTTACCACCCAAGGGGATTTTGGGGTGCCCGCAGTTAAGGATCTATTCACAGAGTTATCCTTAGCTCATAGGTCAGCAGAATCCAACCTATTTAAAGCATAAGAGTGCTATAGGAAGCAAGCAGACAAGTGTTGGAAGGCGGACCCCGAGGAGTCGGTGAGACCACCAAGGGGGGGGGGCCCTCTCACTGCACGAAGTAGCCGAGCGCTGCCGAGAAGTCTCCTGAGAGATCCTTCTCCTATCCCGTACTAGCACAGTAACACCACCACACCGGACTCAAGGAGGTTGTCTCAAGACAAGCAATTCTTTATCATCAATAAAAGGTTACGAGCTCAATATTTACACGAAGGGATCGAGGGATCCACCAAAAGTCTCAATGTCTCTTTGGAAGGGTAGGGGTAGCGGGACAGTCTTTGGCAGGAATGTGGTACGAGGGTACCTGGGGCCCAGTTCTTATCCTCACGCTGGAGGACCTCCGATCTCGGAGGGGTCGAGCCGCGACGGCGTCAGCAGGGCTCTGGCGTACAGTTCGTGGAGAGCCGCGATTCAATCAGCAGGGCTCTCAAGATGGTCTCTGTTCAGCTCGAGCCGCGACGTCGTCAGCAGGGCTCCGAGGAAGGTTCCAGCGAGGTTGGGCCGCGACGGCGTCTGCAGGGCTCCGATGTTCCAGGTGGTTCAGAAAAGGGTTCACAGGAGGGAGCCGCGACGCAGTCAGCAGGGCTCGTGATGGTTCCGACAAGAGTTCTTCTCCGTAGGGTCAGCCGCGATTCAATCAGCAGGGCTCTCGACTCCGGGATACAACTGCCGAGCTGTGGTGGGGTCGCCCCAGATATAGGTCTGGAGCCCTTTGATGTCCGGACCTATGCGCCCGAGGGGGCGGAGTGGCCGGGTGGAGGTGGCCAGACGCCCAGCAGGAGAGGCGCCAGGCCCATGGGAGTTTGCAGGGTGATCACACATCGAGAGGGGAGGACAGTTGGGGGTCCCATCGATACTGTCCTCCGCCGGGGCGATGAATGGTTCCTGCGGCACCCCCTGGCCAGTTCGTGGTGCCTCGATGTCGGGCTTCGTTGGGGTCGAGGCTGGGTTGAGCGGGGTCGCGCCGGCTGGGGCACGGTGTGACGTGGATGCCAACAAGATGGCGGAGCCACGAGGAGTATGCGACCACGTGTAGCTCCGGGTGAAGGGCCTTGGTGCAGTCCAGACGGGTGGCCCGTGACGGCCGGGGCGGGGAACGGCCACAATCCAGGGGGTTAAGGACCACGCCACGAGGCCAGGTCCAACAGGCGTCCCCCCCAGCCGAAGGCATGGAGAGTCACCCATCTCCTTGGGGATTCTCCTCGTCAAGGCGGAAGAAGCGGGACAGGCCGTCGGCGTTGGCGTGGTCATTGCCGGGCCGGTGTTCGACGTCAAAGTCCATCCCTTGTAGCGAGATGGACCATCGCAGCAGCTTGGGGTTCTCGCCCCGCATTCGCATTAACCATTGCAAGGGCCGGTGGTCGGTCTGGACCCGGAAGTGGGCGCCAAAGAGGTAGGGCCGGAGCTTCTTGAGGGCCCACACCACAGCGAAGGCCTCGCGCTCAATAGTGCTCCAGCGTTGCTCCCGGGGCAGTAGTCGCCGGCTGATGAAGGCCACTGGTCTGTCGAGCCCCCTTTCGTCAGTTTGGGAGAGGACGGCCCCGATCCCATACTCGGAGGCGTCCGTCTGTACCACGAACTCCTTCTGGTAGTCCGGGGCTTGCAGCACCGGAGCAGTACACATGGCCGTTTTGAGGGTGTCGAAGGCTGTTTGGCAGCGGGGTGTCCAGTGTACCTTCTTGGGCTGTTTTTTGGACGTTAACTCTGTGAGGGGGCCAACAATGCTCCCATAGTCCCGGATAAACCGCCGGTAGTATCCGGTGAGGCCCAGGAAGGCCCGGACAGCGGTCTGGGTAGTGAGGGGTTCCCAGGTCTGGATGGCATCTATCTTCGCTTGGAGGGGGGCCACCTGCCCGCTCCCCACTTGATGGCCCAGGTAGGTCACGGATCCGTGGCCGATTTGGCATTTGCTGGCCTTGATTGTGAGCCCGGCCCGCTGGAGGGCGGCCAGGACGGCCTCCAGGTGGAGGAGGTGCTCGGCCCAGTGGTTGCTGTACACGGCAATGTCATCTAAGTAGGCCGCGCTGAAGGCCTCAAGCCCGGCCAAAACCTTGTTCACCAGTCTTTGGAAGGTGGCCGGGGCGTTATTCATTCCGAAGGGCATCACCCGAAAGTGGTAATGCCCATCCGGAGTCGAAAAGGCGGATCTTTCTTGGGCGCCGGGGGTGAGCTGGATTTGCCAGTACCCGGCGGTGAGGTCCAGCGTGCTCAAGTAGCGAGCGGCCCCTAGGCGGTCGATCAGCTCGTCGGCCCGGGGTATCGGGTGTGCGTCTGTCTTTGTTACTACATTCAGGGCTCGGTAGTCCACGCAGAATCGCAACTCCGGGGGGTGACCGGGAGCTGCGGCCTTGGGCACCAGGACGACAGGGCTGGCCCACGGGCTGTCGGAAGGCTCGATGACCCCCAGGGCCAGCATCTTCGCTACTTCGGCCTGGATGCAGGCCCGCACTCGGTCAGGCACCCGGTAGGCTCTGTGTCGTATGGGGGGGTTCTCCCCGGTGTCGACGTCGTGGACGCACCAGTGGGTCACCCCCGGGGTGAGAGAGAAGAGGGCTGCGTAGTCCCGCAGTAATCGCTGGCAGTCGTTGCGCTGCTCCGGGGTCAGGGACGAGGCGAGTTGGACCCCTTCGATCGATCCATCGTGACTGTCGGATTGCAAGAGGTCGGGCAAGGGCTCGGAGTCGTCCTCGCTCCCCTCGTCGGTCGCCAGCAGCAGGCTCAGTTCGGTCCGGGCGAAGTGGGGTTTTAGCCTGTTCGCATGTAGGACCCGGAGGGGGTCCCGGGGGGACTCCAGATCGACCAGGTAGGTGACGGGACTTTTCTTCTCCACCACCTTGAAGGGCCCGGTCCACTTGTCCTGGAGGGCGCCGGGTTCGACCGGGGCCATGACCCATACTTTCTGACCTGGCTCGAATTCTACCGTAGAAGTGTTGCGATCGTACCACCGCTTCATGTCCTCCTGGCTGGCCTCGAGGTTGGCTTCGGCTATGGCTCGGAACTTGCGGGTCTGGTTTCGGAGGGTCAGGAGGTATCGGTAGACGTCAGGAGGGGCGCCTCGGGGCTTCATCTCCCAGCCCTCCTTGACCAGGCTGAGTGGTCCGCGGACCGGGTGCCCATACAATAGTTCAAACGGGCTGAACCCCAGGGACTTCTGCGGGACCTCCCGATAGGCAAACAGGAGGCAGGGCAGCAGGACATCCCATTTCCGCCTGAGGGGTTCTTCCAGGCCCTGGATCATCCCTTTCAATGTTCGGTTGAACCGCTCAACCAGCCCGTTCCCCTGAGGGTGATATGGGGTCGTGAACTTGTATGTGACCCCGCATTGTTGCCACAGGGACCGCATGTACCTGGAGATAAAGTTCGTGCCACGGTCGCTCACCACTTCGCTGGGGAATCCCACTCGGGAGAAGATCCCCATCAAGGCCCGGCCTACCACAGGGGCCGTTATAGTTCTGAGCGGGACCGCCTCCGGGTACCTGGTGGCGTGGTCCACGAGGACCAGGATGAAGCGGTGGCCCAGGGCGGTTTGGGGGTCCAGGGGTCCCACAATGTCGATTCCGACTCGTTCAAACGGGGTGCTGACGGCGGGAAAGGGCTGGAGGGGGGCCTTGACCCGACCCCCCGTCTTTCCGCTGGCTTGGCAGGTCTGGCAGGACCGGCAGTGGTTGTCCACATCTCTCCGCATCCGAGGCCAGTAGAAGTGGGTCACCAGACGACTGTACGTTTTGTCTTGCCCCAAGTGTACGGCGAGGGGCACATCATGGGCCAGGTTGAGAAGGAACTCCCGGAAGCGGAGGGGGACCACCAACACGCGGCCGGCCCCGAGTTCTGCCACTTTCTGTTCACTGTACAACAGGCCCTCGGCCCAGTAGATCCAGTGGGTGCCGGTCTGGTCACCGTTGGCTTGCGCGGTCGCCTGCTGTCGGACCCCTTCGAGAGAGGGACAGGAATGTTGCTCTTGCTGGAACTGCTCTCGGGTGGGGCCCCCTTCATGTTGCCATTGCGTCAGTTCTGGTAGGGCGCTCGGAGAAGCCATCTCTTCGGGGGAGGATTCGCTGGGCCCGGGGTCGGTGTCCGCCTCCTCCTCGCTGCTGGCGGGAGGGGGTGTGAGCCCCTCGGGTCGGGCCGTCCCGGAGGTCGAGGAGGAGCCGGGGGCCTGGGCGGTCATGGACCGGGTGATGGCGCAGGCCCAATCAGCCAGTCCCAACATTCGGAGGTGCTCTCGTCGTTCTACTTGAGCCCAGGGGGAACTCTCCAAGTCGTTCCCCAGGAGGCAGTCGACCGGGGCGTCGTCGCGCACCGTCACCTTCAGCAGGCCCGTCACCCCTCCCCACTCGAAGGGGACCAGGGCCATCTGGCATAGGCTTTCACTGTTGTCGGCCGTCCGCACAGGGCACAGCACATTCGGTAGAATCTGTTCAGGGGTCACCAGGTGGCAGCGGACAGCGGTGATACTGGCGCCGGTGTCGCGAAGGGCTTCGGCCCGTTGTCCGTTGACCGTGACCTGCTGCCGGTACTTCTGGGTGTTGGTTGGGATGGGGGAGCAGGGTACCATCTCTCGGCTACCCAGGCAGACCAGGGACATGGCTGCCGGCTCCCACTCAGTGTTTTCTCGGTCGAGGGCCTCTTCTTCCTCCTCTCCCCCCAAGGCGGCGGCTGTCAGCTGCCGGGGCGGGGGCCCGCCGGCCCCGTTTCTTCGGTTCAGGGGGCAGGCCGGGTCGCTGGCAAAGTGTCCGGTTTGTTGGCAGCCATAGCAGGTCACGGGTGGCCGTGGTCCGGGTCGGGCCGGGCCCACCCTTCGCGCTAGGCTCGGGGAGAGATGTGGCTGCGGTGGCCCTCGAGGGGGGCTCCTGGGGGCCCCAGCGGGAGGGTCTCGGTTCCTGTTCGGCCCTCCCCCCCCACCGCGCTGGCGTGGGGGTCCGTTGGGGTTCCTCTGGTACTCCCCCATTGAGCTCCGGGGGACCCGGGAGTTGACCCATCGATCGGCCTCGACGGCAAGTTTTCGCGGGTCGGTTATTTTGGTGTCGAGGAGGTGCTGTCTCAGTTCCACGAAGCAATTATTGGAAAGGTGTTCCCAGACGATGAGGTCGACCAGTTGTCCGTAGGTGGTTACTTTGCTGCCTTTGATCCACCCTTCTAGGGCCCGACTGAAAAAGTCCACATATTCCACCCATGTGGTACCCGGGATTTTCTTGCAGTCTCGGAACCGCTGGCGGTACATCTCCGCTGTTAGCCCGTATCGGGTGAGCAGGGCCTCCTTCATGTGATCGTAGGAGGTCATCACCTCCTCCGGTAGCTGGAGCAGCGTGTCCCGCCCTTCACTCAGGAATCGCCCCCACAGGCCTGCGCCCCAGTCTTTTCGGGGCACCCGATGGGAGGTCATGGCCACCTCGTAGGCCTTGAACCATTGTTGGATATCGTCATTCTTGTAATACTCCTTGACGACCTCCTTCGGGATATGCACCTTGGCCTCGGGGGGCGGTAGAGTGTCTCTAGTACTGGGGGTGTTGGTCCCTCCGTTCTTGGCCTTGATCTCGAGCTCCTTGAGACTGCGCTCGTGCTCAAGAGTTAGTTTCTTTTCCTCCAACTCCCGGTGTCGTCTCTTCTCTTCTATTTCTTCTTGAAGGCGTAGCTGCTCGAGGGCCAGTTTCTTTTCTGCCAGCTGGAGTTCGCCGTCCAGCCGCAGTCGGGCGAGCTCTAGTTCGTGGCTCCGGACCTTTTCCCGCTCTCGTATTTCTTCCTCGGAGAGGCCGGTTTCTAGGCTCTTTCTTCCTCCGGTTGCCGGGGTCAGTGCGGTTGCTGTGGTCTCCGTCAGGGGCAAGGGCCCTTCTTCCTGGGAGGGGCCTGCCCCAGCCTCCAACCATGCCCTCAGAGCTTTCTGCATCTCTTCCTTGGTACCGAGGCTGGTGGTTGCAATGCCTTTGTCTCTGCAGAACTGTTTTAATTCTTTGTGCGTATATTCTTCCAGCCGTTCGGGCTGGAACTCCATTGTCGCGTTGTTTTCCTGGCTGCTCATGATGCTATTCGTTTGGATGGGTAGCTAGTGGGTACTGGCTGGTACGTACTGCGTTCGGCTCGGATCCCGTCGCTGGCCACCAAATGTTGGAAGGCGGACCCCGAGGAGTCGGTGAGACCACCAAGGGGGGGGGGCCCTCTCACTGCACGAAGTAGCCGAGCGCTGCCGAGAAGTCTCCTGAGAGATCCTTCTCCTATCCCGTACTAGCACAGTAACACCACCACACCGGACTCAAGGAGGTTGTCTCAAGACAAGCAATTCTTTATCATCAATAAAAGGTTACGAGCTCAATATTTACACGAAGGGATCGAGGGATCCACCAAAAGTCTCAATGTCTCTTTGGAAGGGTAGGGGTAGCGGGACAGTCTTTGGCAGGAATGTGGTACGAGGGTACCTGGGTCCCAGTTCTTATCCTCACGCTGGAGGACCTCCGATCTCGGAGGGGTCGAGCCGCGACGGCGTCAGCAGGGCTCTGGCGTACAGTTCGTGGAGAGCCGCGATTCAATCAGCAGGGCTCTCAAGATGGTCTCTGTTCAGCTCGAGCCGCGACGTCGTCAGCAGGGCTCCGAGGAAGGTTCCAGCGAGGTTGGGCCGCGACGGCGTCTGCAGGGCTCCGATGTTCCAGGTGGTTCAGAAAAGGGTTCACAGGAGGGAGCCGCGACGCAGTCAGCAGGGCTCGTGATGGTTCCGACAAGAGTTCTTCTCCGTAGGGTCAGCCGCGATTCAATCAGCAGGGCTCTCGACTCCGGGATACAACTGCCGAGCTGTGGTGGGGTCGCCCCAGATATAGGTCTGGAGCCCTTTGATGTCCGGACCTATGCGCCCGAGGGGGCGGAGTGGCCGGGTGGAGGTGGCCAGACGCCCAGCAGGAGAGGCGCCAGGCCCATGGGAGTTTGCAGGGTGATCACACCTCGAGAGGGGAGGACAGTTGGGGGTCCCATCGATACTGTCCTCCGCCGGGGCGATGAATGGTTCCTGCGGCACCCCCTGGCCAGTTCGTGGTGCCTCGATGTCGGGCTTCGTTGGGGTCGAGGCTGGGTTGAGCGGGGTCGCGCCGGCTGGGGCACGGTGTGACGTGGATGCCAACAAGATGGCGGAGCCACGAGGAGTATGCGACCACGTGTAGCTCCGGGTGAAGGGCCTTGGTGCAGTCCAGACGGGTGGCCCGTGACGGCCGGGGCGGGGAACGGCCACAATCCAGGGGGTTAAGGACCACGCCACGAGGCCAGGTCCAACAACAAGCATAGAAAGAGAGCAAGAAAGTATCAAGTGGGAGATTCAGTTTGGTTGTCCTCACGCCACCTCAGATTGAAAGGCAATCGTAAATTTCAGCCTCGTTTTGTGGGTCCATTTCCTATAGAACAGGTCTTAGGTCCAGTGACTGTTAAATTGAAACTACCTGCTCATTTGGGAATTCATCCCTGTGAGACCGGCCTCCTGGCGTGGGCCCTCCCGACCAGCAAGCCACCCTGCAACCGCACCGATCCTCGATGTCACAGACTTCTGGCCACCCCGGCCCAACATCCCGATGGCCGGCCCGACCCCAACACGCATGCCCAGCCGAGGGAGAGAGGAACCCCCCAAGCCAGACCGAAAGGCGCCGACCCTGTCACACCTCTGGTCTCTTCCCAAAGGACGGTTTCGATCGGCCACCAGGCCCCTGGTGAGCGGCCGCCTCGCCTGCTGGGTGTCTGGAGTCCCTCCCGGACCCACCTGAACAGATCAAAGGGCCGAGCGACAGGAAGCCCCGACACACCGCCCCCAGGCACCAAGACCCCTCTCGGCGAGGACTCCGGACTTCAAAGAGGAGGGGAAGTATAACAAGGGGTGCGGAAGGGACGGGAGGCAGAGAAGACCTGGACTGACGAGAGCCTGCTGACCTGGTCGCGGCTCGATCGCTCCTCGAACCGAAGAACGCTACCCGAACTCTGAACCATCTGAGCCCTGCTGACGCTGTCGCAGCTCCCCGAACTCTGAACCATCTGAGCCCTGCTGACGCTGTCGCGGCTCCCCGAACTCTGAACCACCTGAGCCCTGCTGATGCTGTCACGGCTCCCCGAACTCTGAACCATCTGAGCCCTGCTGACGCTATCGCGGCTCCCCGAACTCTGAACCATCTGAGCCCTGCTGACGCTGTTGCGGCTCCCCGAATTCTGAACCGTCTGAGCCCTGCTGACGCTGTCGCGGCTCCCCGAACTACGAACCACCTGTGCCTGCTGAGTGACTCGCGGCACCCTCCTCCAAGAGAATCGTCAGAGATTGCCGAGAGAAGCAACATCCCCCCAGCTCGAGGATTGAGAGCTGTGCGCAGGATACTCCACAGAGACACTGACTCAAAGACTGTCCCGCTACCCTCACACCCCTATCACAAGATCGCCGCCGCTTGTGGCACTAATTCCATACCTGCCTTCCGGATCATAAAGATCCCTTACAACTAACGATAAAGTATACTGTCTTACGAAGAACTACTGTGTGGTGTCCCTCTATCAGAAGAGTGTAAGCGCAGCGTGTGCGATCCTACGTACGAGACCCTTCCAGGAAGGGCCTCCCCGCTCTTGCTCGGCCTAACTCTGGGAGAGGTGGGTCCCCGGGTGGTCAGGAACGCATTCCGCAGCCTCCCCGGTGAACGCCTTACAACATTTGGTGGCAGATGACAGGATCTGAGCCAACACCTAGAGATCGTGCAGTAAACGGCTGACGCACTACCAAGAAGAAATGGAAGGAGAAACCTCCCTAGGTGCCGCAGGTACCAACATGAGCACGACATTCCGAGAGGACCAGTTGGAATCTTATACGCACGAGAACTGAAAGAATTTTGCAAAGACCTTGGAATCGCTACCACCGGATTAAGCACGAAAGAGGACTTCCAGGGAGCATTAAAGACCTGGGTCGAGGCAGGAGCTTCCCGGGCACAAACAGAAGGAGAGCCGCCAAACGAACCACGAAGCACCCCGGGAGGAATGGCGCCCCCGAGGGGGGCCTATCCCCAGAGGAGCTAGCGGACCGAGAAAGGGGCCGCAACCACGAACTAGAGCTAGCAAAATTAAAAATCGAGGGAGAGCTAAAACTGGCCGAAAAGAAACTGGCGGTAGAACAATTACGCCTACAAGGAGAACTCGAGGAAAAGAAACGACAGAGAGAACACGAATAAAGAAAACTCCAACTAGAACACAAACGCAGCCTGAAAGAGATCGAGCTCAAGGCTAAAAGTGAGGAGGCCAGACCCTCGGGAACTCAACCCCTCTCCTCCGTCGTGGAACCCAAGGTCCACATCCCCAAGGATGTGGTGAAGGAATACTATAAGAACGACGACATCCAGCAATGGTTCAAGGCCTACGAAGTCGCCATGACCTCCCACCGAGTCCCGCAGAAAGACTGGGGGGCTGGGTTGTGGGGCCGGTTCCTGAGCGAGGAGAGAGATACCCTACTAGATCTACCCTCCTCGGTGCTGAACTCCTACAGTCACATGAAGGAGGCCCTAGTAGCTAGATATGGGCTCACCCCCGAGATGTACCGGCAACGATTTAGAGACTGCAAGAAGATACCCCGTACCACATGGGTGGAGTACGTGAACTTTTACAGCCGGGCCTTGGACGGGTGGATCAAGGGCAGCAAGGTCTCCACCTTTGAGGAGCTGTTCGACCTAATCGCATGGGAACACTTGTCCGCCAATTGCTTTGTGGAGTTACGCCAGCACCTCCTGGACAGCAAACTCACGGACCCTCGAAAACTGGCCGTCGAGGCTGACCGATGGGTGAACACCCGGGCCTCATGGGGTCCCGTGGGAGACTACGGTCGCCACAGTCAGGGACCCCCCCGCCAGAGGGGCAGAGGGAATCAAGGCTGACCAAGAGAACTCCCGGGGGGATCCCAGCACAGTCCCCCCAGAGGACAACCTCCGTCCTTTCCAGCCCCACCTCCGGCCAGCACCGGGCCACCGGGGAGGTCGGGGCCCCGAGTGAGGATCACCTGTTTTCGCTGCCAACAGACCGGACACTATGCCAGTGACCCTCAATGTCCCATGTACCAACGACCCGCCACGACAACCCCGCCGGCTCGACAAATTGCCTCCGTAGCCCTGGGGGAAGAGATGGAAGACTCCGAAGAATGGGAACCAGCCGCCATGGCCTTGGTCTCCCTAGGGGACCGAGAGATGGTCCCCGGAACGTCCCTGCCCGCCAACACGAAGAAGTACCGACAGCAGGTGACGGTCAACGGTCACCGCGTCGAGGGCCTCCGGGACACGGGGGCGAGTGTCACAGCGGTCCACTGTCACCTGGTCTCCGAAGACCAGATCCTGCCCGATGCCTTTTGTCCAGTCATATTGTCAGACAATTCCGAGAGCCTATGCCGGATGGCCCTGGTCCCCTTCGAATGGGGGGGAGTCACCGGCAAGTTGAGGGTGGCAGTCCGAACCTCCCAGCCCGTAGACTGCCTCCTGGGCAACGACCTTGAGAATTCCCCGTGGGGACAAGTGGAACGAAGAGCCCATCTAGAGATGAAGGGCCTACCCGAATGGGTATGCGCCACCACGCGCTCTATGACTCTCAGATTGCCTTCCTCC
Source organism: Triturus cristatus (assembly GCF_964204655.1). Taxonomy (NCBI): domain Eukaryota; kingdom Metazoa; phylum Chordata; class Amphibia; order Caudata; family Salamandridae; genus Triturus; species Triturus cristatus. The sequence continues at coordinate 5,955,751 of NC_140593.1, read as the reverse complement.
GAGGGAGGTGAGGCCATTCCGCTGAACACAGTCACCGTCCCCGAGGTCCGGGACGCACTACCCGAGCCCGACGACCCTCTTCCGGAAGAAGCGACCATTCCCGATGATGGATCGGTGCCCCAGATCCCGAACCCCTGACCGAGCTCGGGGACCTGCCAGAGATGGCCCAGTGGCACTGCGAGGGAGGTCCCTCCCGAGAAGAATTCTGCCAAGAACAATCCACCTGCCCTTCTCTCATTGGACCCCGACAGCAGGCCGAGGCCCAAGCAGCAGGCGACCGGACCGGAACCCACTGGGTGTACTGGGAAAACGGCCTCCTGTACAGCGAACAGAAGTCGGCTGAGTTGGGATCGGCCCGAGTACTGGTGGTACCCCTGCGCTTCCGAAATCTCCTCCTGGGCCTGGCCCATGATGTACCCCTGGCCGGACACTTAGGCCAAGATAAGACCTACCAGCGACTCGTCACCCACTTCGATTGGCCCAAGATGCGAGCAAATGTGGAGGCCCACTGCAAGTCCTGCCTCACGTGCCAGGCCAGCGGAAAGAGTGGGGGGAAGCGCAAGGCTCCACTAGAACCCTTCCCCGTCGTCAGTACCCCTTTTGAGCAGGTGGGACTCAACATCGTGGGACCGCTGGACCCCAAGACCGCCCAGGGCCACCGGTTCATCCTCGTCCTGGTGGACCATGCCACCCGCTACCCCGAAGCCATTCCCCTCCGCACCGTGACAGCCCCCGTGGTAGGCCGGGCCTTGATGGGGATCTTCTCCCGCGTGGGGTTACCTCGCGAAGTCGTGAGTGATCGTGGCACGAAGTTTATCTCCAAATACATGAGGTCCCTATGGCAGCAGTGCGGAGTATCGTACAAATTCACCACCCCATACCACCCCCAAGGGAATGGCCTAGTCGAGCGATTTAACAGGACCCTGAAAGGAATGATCATGGGCCTCGAAGAACCCCTACACCGGAGATGGGACGTCCTCCTCCCTTGCCTCCTGTTCGCCTACCGAGAGGTTCCACAAAAATCTCTGGGGCTCAGCCCGTTCGAACTACTGTACGGACACCCCGTCCGGGGACCTCTGAGCCTGGTCAAGGAGGGTTGGGAAACAACTCCCCGGGGGACCCCTCCGGATGTGTTCCGATACATCTTGGCGCTCCGCAACCAGACCCGGAAGTTCCGAGAACTCGCAGAGACGAACCTCGAGGCTAGCCAGGAAGAGATGAGGCGCTGGTATGACCAGAATGCCACGCTGGTCGAGTTTCAGCCGGGCCAACAAGTCTGGTCATGGCCCCGGTGAAACCCTGCGCCCTCCAAGACAAATGGACTGGTCCCTTCAAGGTGGTCGAGCGGAATAGCCAAGTCACATATCTCGTCGATGTGCAGTCCCCGCGGAACCCCCTCCGGGTCCTCCACGTGAACCGCCTCAAACCCCACTTTGTGAGGATGGAGTTGAGTTTACTCCTGGCCACCGACGATGGGGCTGAAGAAGACACCAAGCCCCTTCCAGACCCCCTGGGGGCTAAAGAGACCGATGGTTCCGTGGAGGGGGTGAGACTGTCCACCGCCCTCACAGTCCAACAGTCCGACGACTGCCGCCAGCTACTAAGGCAGTTCACGGACCTCTTCTCCCTAACCCCTGGGGTCACCGACTGGTGTGTCCACGACGTGAACACCGGCGACAGCCCTCCAGTGAGACACCGGGCCTACCGGGTCCCTGATCGGGTCCGAACCTGCATCCAGACCGAGGTAGCGAAGATGTTGGCCCTCGGGGTGATTGAACCCTCCGACAGCCCCTGGGCCAGCCCGGTAGTCCTGGTCCCGAAAGCGGCTGCCCCTGGTGTCGCCCCCGAACTGAGGTTTTGTGTGGACTACCGAGGACTCAATGCGGTCACCCGAACGGATGCTCACCCTATCCCCCGCGCCGACGAGCTCATCGACCGCCTCGGGGCCGCTCACTACCTCAGCACCTTCGATCTAACCTGCGGATACTGGCAGATTGCCCTCACCGAGGGAGCCAAGGAGCACTCCACCTTCTCCACCCCGGATGGGCACTACCGCTTTAGGGTGATGCTGTTTGGAATGAAGAATGCCCCGGCCACCTTCCAGCGGCTGGTGAACAGGGTCCTGTCCGGACTAGAGGGGTTCAGCGCAGCGTACCTCGACGATATAGCGGTATTCAGCTCTCAATGGACCGAGCACCTCCAGCACCTCCGACAAGTCCTGCTGGCTTTGCACCAGGCCGGCCTCACCATCAAAGCCAGCAAATGTCAAATTGGACAAGGCTCCGTAATCTATCTGGGGCACCAGGTGGGAAGCGGCCAGGTCGCCCCCCTCCAGCCAAAGATCGACGCCATCTTGTCCTGGGAGCCCCCAACGACCCAAACGGAAGTCCGGGCCTTCCTGGGCCTCACCGGTTACTACCGGAGGTTTATTAAGAACTATGGCAGCATCGCAGGCCCCCTCAGAGAACTAACCTCCAAGAAACACCCCAAGAAAGTACAATGGACTCCCCCCATGCCAGAAAGCGTTCGACGCCTTGAAAGCCGCTATATGCACTGCTCCGGTACTTAAAGCCCCCGACTACGCCCAGGAGTTTGTGGTCCAGACGGACGCCTCGGAACACGGCATCGGGGCAGTCCTTTCACAGTTCAACGACAAGGGCGTAGATCAGCCCATAGCCTTCATCAGCCAAAGGTTGCTGCCCCGAGAACAGCGGTGGAGCACCATTGAAAGGGAGACCTTCGCAGTAGTCTGGGCCCTCAAAAAGCTACGGCCCTACCTGTTTAGAACACACTTCCGAGTTCAAACAGATCACCGACCCTTGCGGTGGTTGATGCAGATGCGAGGAGAAAACCCCAAGCTGCTACGCTGGTCAATCTCCCTCCAGGGGATGGATTTCACTGTGGAGCATCGCCCCGGGACGGACCACGCCAACGCGGACGGCCTGTCCCGATTCTTCCACTTCAGCGAGGAGAACCCCCAAGTAGATGGGTAGTTCTCCCCGCCTTTCAGCTGGGGGGGGCACGTGTGAGACCGGCCTCGTGGCGTGGGCCTTCCCGACCAGCAAGCCACCCTGCAACCGCACCGATCCTCGATGTCACAGACTTCCGGCCACCCCGGCCCAACATCCCGATGGCCGGCCCGACCCCAACACGCATGCCCGGCCGAGGGAGAGAGGAACCCCCCAAGCCAGACCGAGAGGCGCCGACCCTGTCACACCTCTGGTCTCTTCCCCAAGGACGGTTTCGATCGGCCACCAGGCCCCCGGTGAGCGGCCGCCTCGCCTGCTGGGTGTCTGGAGTCCCTCCCGGACCCACCTGAACAGATCAAAGGGCCGAGCGACAGGAAGCCCCGACACACCGCCCCCTGGCACCAAGACCCCTCTCGGCGAGGAATCCGGACTTCAAAGAGGAGGGGAAGTATAACAGGGGGTGCGGAAGGGACGGGAGGCAGAGAAGACCTGGACTGATGAGAGCCTGCTGACCTGGTCGCGGCTCGATTGCTCCCTGAACCGAAGAACGCTACCCGAACTCTGAACCATCTGAGCCCTGCTGACGCTGTCGCGGCTCCCCGAACTCTGAACCACCTGAGCCCTGCTGACGCTGTAGCGGCTCCCCGAACTCTGAACCATCTGAGCCCTGCTGACGCTGTCGCGGCTCCCCAAACTCTGAACCATCTGAGCCCTGCTGACGCTGTCGCGGCTCCCCGAACTCGTTTAGATGGTGATAAAGTCATTAACTTCGTTTTAGAGGTGTTAATTTCAAGGCCACCTGGCATCACAAAACTGACTAAACCTGGCGAGCAGCTTTTGAAGGCCGCTTGGGCTTTTGGACAACAAAAGGGTATCGTCAGCAAAAAGAAGGGTGGGAGTTTTTTCCCCTGCCAGGACGGGGGCATCTGTTGGGTCCTCTCTCAGATGGTCAACCACCCCATTTATGAAGAGAGAGAACAGAGTTGGAGCCAACACACAGCCCTGGCGGACTCCCCTGTCCACGGACAACCTATCTGTCAACTGGCCCTGGTTGCCCCACCTAATTTTTGCGTTGTTCCCCTCATGGAGGCGCCTGACAATATTAAGGATCAGAGGTGGAAATCCCAAATCGAACAACACCGACCAGAGTTTGGAGCGAGGGACCAGGTTGAATGCGGTCTTGAGGTCGATAAAGGCCAGATATAAGCTGCCTTTCCCGATAACGACCACTTTCCAGTATATCGTAAAAAACCGGAAGACCTGGTCCATCGTGCCCACCCTAAGTCTGAAGCCTGCCTGGAGATGTGAGAGGACGTTAGCATCATCCATCCATGTCCTGACCCTCACCAGGAGGACCCTGCCAACCACCTTCTGTATTATGTCGATTAGACTTATCGGCCTGTAGTTGGCAGGATCCTCCCTACACCCCTTCTTAAATATAGGTACCACTTCGGCACCTTTCCAGGAATCCGGGACAGGATGACCTCTAGCAATTAAATTCAATGTGAGCAGGATAGCTTTAGCCCATGGTTTTAGATCATAGTGAAGGAGATCGCCTGGAATGCCATCGGGACCTGCCGCCTTCCCAGGTGATAGCCCCGAAATGGCTGAAAAAACCGCATTAAGCTTAAAGAAGTCAGGTGCACTATCGGATACAAAAGGCTCATCCAAGGAGGAGTCCTCGGAGAGTAGTGAGGACTTGTCGCCAATGGATTGAGAATGGCTAATAGCCTCACTATACAAGCCGGAGAAGTGTTTATGCCACTGTTGAGCCGTAATATGATTGGGGATTGGATCGTCACCCATACGGCTATCTTTGTCAATGAGACCCCAAAACAGCGTGACATCTTTCGAGAGGGAGGCAGATTTGAGTTCCTGCCAATACTCTTCTTCCCAGGAACGCTTGGCTAGCTCAATTGTCCTTGCATACTCTTTTCTGGCATCTCTAACAGGAGACATATTATTACTTTGAAGAGCTATGGTTAACATTCGTCTCTTCTCCCTACACGCCCTCGAATACCATAAGTTAGATGCCCTAGGGCGTGAATTGTGGGTCCAGGGCTCGGATGTGGTGAAGAGCAAGCTCATTTTTCCAATAAAATCTACATAGCGTTTTGTGAGGGGAGAAATCTGCACACCCATAAGGGGCACTTGGGGTAGGTGGAGCTCCAGAGACAACTGCTCTACCAGTGCTCTTGTTCTACACAATATATCCTCGTCCTGTGAGATCCTGTGCCACTTTAGGCGGCGATTACAATGAGAAGGCACTACCTCTTTTGTAGACATTTTTGTTGCAATGGCAGTTTTAGAGGCTGACCAGATGTTACATATTAGCATGCAAAGCGGATTATGGTCACTATCCTGGGTAGGTAGAATTTCCATATCCTCTAAAGCGTGCCAAAGTCGTATATCCAGCAAGATGTAGTCTATCCTTGACGGACAACTGGGTATAAGTATTAGCCCCGCATAAGTCGGAGCGTGATCTACCATTTACAGCTCTGAGGTTATGTTCCAATGTAAGCGCGCTCAGTTGAATAGCCATTTGTGTCCACTTCTTAATTGGGGTTATGCTGAGGGGGTGGGATGGCAAATTTGGTGTCTTGGTCACCAGTACCCAAAACATCCTCGGAACAGAGAGGTTCATAAGTACAATTGAAATCCCCAGCAACAATACCTACTGAGCTGGGGTTAATATTAGACAACACTTTCTCTAGAGTTGCTATAGTCGACGAACGTTGAGCCCCAGGAGACCCTCTGGCGTAGACATTAAATATTTCCAAATTGGAACCTTTTTGGAGGCCTTTCACCGACAGATGTAAAATGTCGTCTGAGGGAGTGGTGATGATGACTGAAGACCAGTTTAAAGAAATATTTAACCAGATATGCAGCCCCCCCACTGGTCGGCCTTTCCCTGATCTTAAAGCTGGGCTGAAATATGTGCTAAACCTAGGCTTGTGTAGGGGAACCAGACTCCAGGTTTCTTGGAACAAACAGATATCTTGGCCATCTATAAATGTGTTCCACTCTGGGAGCGACAATTTTTTCTGAAGGCCAGCAATATTCCAAGAAAGGAAACGTATTGACCCTTGGAAGTTGGCCACAGTTGCGGTATCTCCCACACCTAAAAGTCTGTTATAGTCAACCAGTGGACTCCCCCACTCAACTTGCTTTTCCCCCCTATCATTTATACATAGGACAGTTTCATCTTTTCTCCCCCTCTGTTTGTTTATAAAATTCCCAGGGGCTAAAAATTGACTAGTATCCAGTCAGTCTACCAGGCTTAGACTGAACTCCTTTGCTTCCCCGTCTTGTGACCATAATAGAGATTTGCGAAATTGAATTTCTGAGGGACCAGGGGGGGAATTACGGAGTTTAAGTGACACCAGATTTTCGGCTATTTCAGCATTAAATACCTTAATCTCAATGCAATCTGTCCTCGAGCCGACCTTTTTAATCCTTGTTACTTTAGCCACATTCTCTCTTATGACTGACCTACATCCCCTCACATATCTTGTCCAGTGAATTACTTTATTGTGTAGCGATTCTTGGCTTTCATAGCAGTGGGGGCTCCTGAGTTTAGGGACCTTGGTCATATAGATTGTAGAAATAGGGCCCCTTATTGGTGTGGTGCCCCTATTGGTCCCCCAGGAGGGCCGACCAGACTGCTCTTCCCAATTCATGGCAGTGCTAGCTGGATTTGCACCAAGAAGGGGCCGATCTGGTCTACTGCTTCTGCTACCCCTTCCAGGCCCCAAAACCATGTGTGGAATTGAGCGACTATGTGGGATAGAGGTGGCAATGGGGAACCGGCCTTGGGGCCCTTGGCCTTGTACTAATCCGCCCCCTTCCTTCCCATAACAATGTCCCCTCGAATCCTGACTTAAACTGTTACTAGTCGGTACGGGGAGAGGGAGTACTGGGTCCGAAGGCCTATTCCCAAAAATGTCCATCTTCTCCCTTAACAAAGCCAGTTCTCTTTCAAGGAGTTCCACTCTCAGTTGTAGGGCATCATACTGAGAACCACATTGGCAGCATAACGATGAGCTGGCAGAGGGCTTGGCCTTCCCTACTTTACCAGGGGTAAACATTATGCTATCCTCAACACAAGGATCTAAAACTTCATATCTATTTGAACAGGGAAGATGGACAGACATGAGTTAGTAACGTTCGTAGAGACACTTGGGACTGCCTTTTTTCGTGGAGATGGAGGCCCTTGGATACCTTCCATGAGGGTATGTAACTCGTGGGTAGGTTAATTTTTAGATGATTTCTTATTAAACATAGCTGGAACAACTCTGTCCTGTAAATGAGATGGTGCTAGTACTTCCCCAGGCCGATTCTCCTCCGCAGCTGCCAGAGTGTCAATAGTAGTACCCAAGATATTCTCACAGTCATCCACAATGCCCTCAATCCTTGTTAGGACACAGTTGGAAGCGGCGTGGGAAAGTTTTTTTGATTTTCTCCTCCTTTTACTCAGGAGTGGGCCCCCACCCTCAGTTAGCTTCCTCTTTCCCATTATGGTTAGACCACTGTACCACAGGGAAACGATAAGCCACAATGAAAAACAGGGGTGATCTAGCTGTATACCAGGACAAATGTGCGCCAACAGTACTTACGAACAAGTGCTCGTGGAATAGGGGACAGAAGTGTGGCCCAGCCCGGCCTCCTTCGGCCTTTGACGGGCAAGGACGGGCCCGTCCTTGGCCCGGGCTTTGCCCGGGCACGGCCCGCGCGCGTCCCGCGCCGCGGAAGATGTAGGCGCGTTTTATGCGCAAGGAACTGCTGGCACCTCCCTCCGGGAAGCGAGGCACACTGGGGCTTAGAGTCCCCACAGCAGAGTCCGGGTGAAAGCAAGGCGCGTCTCGCGCCGCGGAAGATGTGGGCGCGTTTTATGCGCAAGGAACTGATGGCACCTCCCTCCGGGGCTTAGAGTCCCCACAGCAGAGTCCGAATGAAAGCAAGGCGCATCCCGCGCCGCGGAAGATGTAGGCACGTTTTATGCGCAAGGAACTGATGGCACCACCCTCTGGGAAGCAAGGCACACTGGGGCTTAGAGTTCCCACAGCAGAGTCCGGGTGAAAGCAAGCCGCGTCCCGCGCCGCGTAAGATGTAGGCGCGTTTTATGCGCAAGGAACTGATGGCACCACCCTCTGGGAAGCAAGGCACACTGGGGCTTAGAGTCCCCACAGCAGAGTCCGGGTGAAAGCAAGGCGCGTGTATGATAAGGAAAACGGGTGCCAAATCAAATTCACAGGTGGAGAGGGCGGGTGCTATATACATAAATAAAACAAGGATGTGGGAGATCAGAATTCGTAGGGGATGGATTTCACTGTGGAGCATCGCCCCGGGACGGACCACGCCAACGCGGACGGCCTGTCCCGATTCTTCCACTTCAGCGAGGAGAACCCCCAAGTAGATGGGTAGTTCTCCCCGCCTTTCAGCTGGGGGGGGCACGTGTGAGACCGGCCTCGTGGCGTGGGCCTTCCCGACCAGCAAGCCACCCTGCAACCGCACCGATCCTCGATGTCACAGACTTCCGGCCACCCCGGCCCAACATCCCGATGGCCGGCCCGACCCCAACACGCATGCCCGGCCGAGGGAGAGAGGAACCCCCCAAGCCAGACCGAGAGGCGCCGACCCTGTCACACCTCTGGTCTCTTCCCCAAGGACGGTTTCGATCGGCCACCAGGCCCCCGGTGAGCGGCCGCCTCGCCTGCTGGGTGTCTGGAGTCCCTCCCGGACCCACCTGAACAGATCAAAGGGCCGAGCGACAGGAAGCCCCGACACACCGCCCCCTGGCACCAAGACCCCTCTCGGCGAGGAATCCGGACTTCAAAGAGGAGGGGAAGTATAACAGGGGGTGCGGAAGGGACGGGAGGCAGAGAAGACCTGGACTGATGAGAGCCTGCTGACCTGGTCGCGGCTCGATTGCTCCCTGAACCGAAGAACGCTACCCGAACTCTGAACCATCTGAGCCCTGCTGACGCTGTCGCGGCTCCCCGAACTCTGAACCACCTGAGCCCTGCTGACGCTGTAGCGGCTCCCCGAACTCTGAACCATCTGAGCCCTGCTGACGCTGTCGCGGCTCCCCAATCTCTGAACCATCTGAGCCCTGCTGACGCTGTCGCGGCTCCCCGAACTCGTTTAGATGGTGATAAAGTCATTAACTTCGTTTTAGAGGTGTTAATTTCAAGGCCACCTGGCATCACAAAACTGACTAAACCTGGCGAGCAGCTTTTGAAGGCCGCTTGGGCTTTTGGACAACAAAAGGGTATCGTCAGCAAAAAGAAGGGTGGGAGTTTTTTCCCCTGCCAGGACGGGGGCATCTGTTGGGTCCTCTCTCAGATGGTCAACCACCCCATTTATGAAGAGAGAGAACAGAGTTGGAGCCAACACACAGCCCTGGCGGACTCCCCTGTCCACGGACAACCTATCTGTCAACTGGCCCTGGTTGCCCCACCTAATTTTTGCGTTGTTCCCCTCATGGAGGCGCCTGACAATATTAAGGATCAGAGGTGGAAATCCCAAATCGAACAACACCGACCAGAGTTTGGAGCGAGGGACCAGGTTGAATGCGGTCTTGAGGTCGATAAAGGCCAGATATAAGCTGCCTTTCCCGATAACGACCACTTTCCAGTATATCGTAAAAAACCGGAAGACCTGGTCCATCGTGCCCACCCTAAGTCTGAAGCCTGCCTGGAGATGTGAGAGGACGTTAGCATCATCCATCCATGTCCTGACCCTCACCAGGAGGACCCTGCCAACCACCTTCTGTATTATGTCGATTAGACTTATCGGCCTGTAGTTGGCAGGATCCTCCCTACACCCCTTCTTAAATATAGGTACCACTTCGGCACCTTTCCAGGAATCCGGGACAGGATGACCTCTAGCAATTAAATTCAATGTGAGCAGGATAGCTTTAGCCCATGGTTTTAGATCATAGTGAAGGAGATCGCCTGGAATGCCATCGGGACCTGCCGCCTTCCCAGGTGATAGCCCCGAAATGGCTGAAAAAACCGCATTAAGCTTAAAGAAGTCAGGTGCACTATCGGATACAAAAGGCTCATCCAAGGAGGAGTCCTCGGAGAGTAGTGAGGACTTGTCGCCAATGGATTGAGAATGGCTAATAGCCTCACTATACAAGCCGGAGAAGTGTTTATGCCACTGTTGAGCCGTAATATGATTGGGGATTGGATCGTCACCCATACGGCTATCTTTGTCAATGAGACCCCAAAACAGCGTGACATCTTTCGAGAGGGAGGCAGATTTGAGTTCCTGCCAATACTCTTCTTCCCAGGAACGCTTGGCTAGCTCAATTGTCCTTGCATACTCTTTTCTGGCATCTCTAACAGGAGACATATTATTACTTTGAAGAGCTATGGTTAACATTCGTCTCTTCTCCCTACACGCCCTCGAATACCATAAGTTAGATGCCCTAGGGCGTGAATTGTGGGTCCAGGGCTCGGATGTGGTGAAGAGCAAGCTCATTTTTCCAATAAAATCTACATAGCGTTTTGTGAGGGGAGAAATCTGCACACCCATAAGGGGCACTTGGGGTAGGTGGAGCTCCAGAGACAACTGCTCTACCAGTGCTCTTGTTCTACACAATATATCCTCGTCCTGTGAGATCCTGTGCCACTTTAGGCGGCGATTACAATGAGAAGGCACTACCTCTTTTGTAGACATTTTTGTTGCAATGGCAGTTTTAGAGGCTGACCAGATGTTACATATTAGCATGCAAAGCGGATTATGGTCACTATCCTGGGTAGGTAGAATTTCCATATCCTCTAAAGCGTGCCAAAGTCGTATATCCAGCAAGATGTAGTCTATCCTTGACGGACAACTGGGTATAAGTATTAGCCCCGCATAAGTCGGAGCGTGATCTACCATTTACAGCTCTGAGGTTATGTTCCAATGTAAGCGCGCTCAGTTGAATAGCCATTTGTGTCCACTTCTTAATTGGGGTTATGCTGAGGGGGTGGGATGGCAAATTTGGTGTCTTGGTCACCAGTACCCAAAACATCCTCGGAACAGAGAGGTTCATAAGTACAATTGAAATCCCCAGCAACAATACCTACTGAGCTGGGGTTAATATTAGACAACACTTTCTCTAGAGTTGCTATAGTCGACGAACGTTGAGCCCCAGGAGACCCTCTGGCGTAGACATTAAATATTTCCAAATTGGAACCTTTTTGGAGGCCTTTCACCGACAGATGTAAAATGTCGTCTGAGGGAGTGGTGATGATGACTGAAGACCAGTTTAAAGAAATATTTAACCAGATATGCAGCCCCCCCACTGGTCGGCCTTTCCCTGATCTTAAAGCTGGGCTGAAATATGTGCTAAACCTAGGCTTGTGTAGGGGAACCAGACTCCAGGTTTCTTGGAACAAACAGATATCTTGGCCATCTATAAATGTGTTCCACTCTGGGAGCGACAATTTTTTCTGAAGGCCAGCAATATTCCAAGAAAGGAAACGTATTGACCCTTGGAAGTTGGCCACAGTTCCGGTATCTCCCACACCTAAAAGTCTGTTATAGTCAACCAGTGGACTCCCCCACTCAACTTGCTTTTCCCCCCTATCATTTATACATAGGACAGTTTCATCTTTTCTCCCCCTCTGTTTGTTTATAAAATTCCCAGGGGCTAAAAATTGACTAGTATCCAGTCAGTCTACCAGGCTTAGACTGAACTCCTTTGCTTCCCCGTCTTGTGACCATAATAGAGATTTGCGAAATTGAATTTCTGAGGGACCAGGGGGGGAATTACGGAGTTTAAGTGACACCAGATTTTCGGCTATTTCAGCATTAAATACCTTAATCTCAATGCAATCTGTCCTCGAGCCGACCTTTTTAATCCTTGTTACTTTAGCCACATTCTCTCTTATGACTGACCTACATCCCCTCACATATCTTGTCCAGTGAATTACTTTATTGTGTAGCGATTCTTGGCTTTCATAGCAGTGGGGGCTCCTGAGTTTAGGGACCTTGGTCATATAGATTGTAGAAATAGGGCCCCTTATTGGTGTGGTGCCCCTATTGGTCCCCCAGGAGGGCCGACCAGACTGCTCTTCCCAATTCATGGCAGTGCTAGCTGGATTTGCACCAAGAAGGGGCCGATCTGGTCTACTGCTTCTGCTACCCCTTCCAGGCCCCAAAACCATGTGTGGAATTGAGCGACTATGTGGGATAGAGGTGGCAATGGGGAACCGGCCTTGGGGCCCTTGGCCTTGTACTAATCCGCCCCCTTCCTTCCCATAACAATGTCCCCTCGAATCCTGACTTAAACTGTTACTAGTCGGTACGGGGAGAGGGAGTACTGGGTCCGAAGGCCTATTCCCAAAAATGTCCATCTTCTCCCTTAACAAAGCCAGTTCTCTTTCAAGGAGTTCCACTCTCAGTTGTAGGGCATCATACTGAGAACCACATTGGCAGCATAACGATGAGCTGGCAGAGGGCTTGGCCTTCCCTACTTTACCAGGGGTAAACATTATGCTATCCTCAACACAAGGATCTAAAACTTCATATCTATTTGAACAGGGAAGATGGACAGACATGAGTTAGTAACGTTCGTAGAGACACTTGGGACTGCCTTTTTTCGTGGAGATGGAGGCCCTTGGATACCTTCCATGAGGGTATGTAACTCGTGGGTAGGTTAATTTTTAGATGATTTCTTATTAAACATAGCTGGAACAACTCTGTCCTGTAAATGAGATGGTGCTAGTACTTCCCCAGGCCGATTCTCCTCCGCAGCTGCCAGAGTGTCAATAGTAGTACCCAAGATATTCTCACAGTCATCCACAATGCCCTCAATCCTTGTTAGGACACAGTTGGAAGCGGCGTGGGAAAGTTTTTTTGATTTTCTCCTCCTTTTACTCAGGAGTGGGCCCCCACCCTCAGTTAGCTTCCTCTTTCCCATTATGGTTAGACCACTGTACCACAGGGAAACGATAAGCCACAATGAAAAACAGGGGTGATCTAGCTGTATACCAGGACAAATGTGCGCCAACAGTACTTACGAACAAGTGCTCGTGGAATAGGGGACAGAAGTGTGGCCCAGCCCGGCCTCCTTCGGCCTTTGACGGGCAAGGACGGGCCCGTCCTTGGCCCGGGCTTTGCCCGGGCACGGCCCGCGCGCGTCCCGCGCCGCGGAAGATGTAGGCGCGTTTTATGCGCAAGGAACTGCTGGCACCTCCCTCCGGGAAGCGAGGCACACTGGGGCTTAGAGTCCCCACAGCAGAGTCCGGGTGAAAGCAAGGCGCGTCTCGCGCCGCGGAAGATGTGGGCGCGTTTTATGCGCAAGGAACTGATGGCACCTCCCTCCGGGGCTTAGAGTCCCCACAGCAGAGTCCGAATGAAAGCAAGGCGCATCCCGCGCCGCGGAAGATGTAGGCACGTTTTATGCGCAAGGAACTGATGGCACCACCCTCTGGGAAGCAAGGCACACTGGGGCTTAGAGTTCCCACAGCAGAGTCCGGGTGAAAGCAAGCCGCGTCCCGCGCCGCGTAAGATGTAGGCGCGTTTTATGCGCAAGGAACTGATGGCACCACCCTCTGGGAAGCAAGGCACACTGGGGCTTAGAGTCCCCACAGCAGAGTCCGGGTGAAAGCAAGGCGCGTGTATGATAAGGAAAACGGGTGCCAAATCAAATTCACAGGTGGAGAGGGCGGGTGCTATATACATAAATAAAACAAGGATGTGGGAGATCAGAATTCGTAGGGTGTTATGGGAAGGGGAAAGGCATGAAGGGCAGCAAGGTGTAGGCGGTTAGACGTGAGACACGGAGGAAGCAAAGGGGAGGAAATTTGGTAGGAGGGGTGGTGGTGGGCGAGGATGAGAGAAGTGGGAAAGGGAGGGGAAAGCCGAACCAGTAGAGTATAATGGGAGGGGAGGGGGAGGAGAAAGGTAGGAGAGACAGGGGGACTGGAGAAGAGTAAGGGGCGAGTTCACTGCGCTGGTAGGAATCCCCAATATTTATTAAGGAGGTGCATTTTGAGGTCTTTTTTTAAGCTGGGGTAGGAAGGGTTGCATCGCAGGTCTTTTGGGAGGGCATTCCAGATGTTTGGGGCATTGTCGGAAAAGGAGTGGGACTGAGTAGATTTCTTTTTTAGCAGGGCTGGGACTAGGAGGAGCTTCTCATGAGTCGGGTGCTGCCAGCTTTGCAGATTTTATTGGCCACGTATGGCGGAGTATTTTGATGGAGGACTTTGTGTGAAATGCAAGCAGTTTTGTAGGCAGACTTGCCTTCAATGGGGAGCCATTTAAGGGTTTTGAGGGCAGGGGAGATGTGGTCGAAGCTCTTGCAGTCGGTGATGAGCCTGGCTGCAAGGTTGAGCACAGATTTGAGCGGGGCAAGGTGGACCTTGGGGATTCCGGTAAGGATGGCGTTTCCGTAATCAATACGCTACAGGAAAAGATATTGGACGACAAATTTAAAGTCATCAGTAGGGATAAAGGGCTTAATTTTCTTTAGATGACGGAGCGTTAAGAGGGCTTCTTTAGCCAAGTTTTTGATGTGCACATTGAGAGTTAGGCTATTATCGATGGAGATACGCAGGGATTTTATAGACTTGGAGAAGGATAGGGAGCAGGTTTGATCCAGGTTTGAATGTGGAGATGGTTGCTTTTAGGGGAGAAGAGAATGATTTCAGTTTTTTTGTGGTTAAGTTTGAGATGATTTAATTGGAACCAGGATTGAACCTTAGTGAGGGTGTTGTTAAGGTGTGAGATGTCAGCGTGGGTTTTGATCTTGTGATAGAGTTAGGTATCATTGGCATAGGGGTGGTAGTTGATACAAGCTTGTTTTAGAATGAGAGTGAGAGGTTCCATGAAGAGATTGAAGAGAGAGGTAGAGAGAATAGAATCTTGGGGACTCCTAGGAAGACCAGAGTGGGGTTAGATAAGCAGTTGTGCATTTTGATTTGCTGTGATCGGTGTTACAGGTATGAGACAAACCATTTATGTGTCGTACCATTGAGGCCGAATCGATCTCTGAGAACATGAAGTAGGGCAGAGTGGTTGACTGTATCGAACGCAGCAGTGAGATCAAGGAGGATCAGTAGGCAGGTCTCGTCATTATCAAGGGAGTGGTGGATGTCATCAACAATGTTAAGCATGGTAGTTTCGGTGCTGCAACCTTTCCGGAAACCTGATTGTAGAGGGTCCAGTAGGTTGAAATTTTCAATGTGTTTATCTAATAAGAACAGGACAAATTTTTCGAGGGCTTTGGAAAGAAGGGGGAGGTTAGAGATGGGGCGGAGATTGTTAAGGTCATTGGGGTCAGCCATGGGGTTTTTGAGAATGGGAGTGATTTGTCCAAGTTGAAGGGCAGTAGGGACGCAACCCGTGGCAAGGGAGGTGTTGATGATAGCGGTCCAGGATGGGGTTATGATGTGTTTAGGGTCCTGAACAAGGTTGGAAAGGAGGGGGCCTTTGGTGTGGGAGGACGGTTCAAGTTTGTCAATGATGTTAAAAACTTCATGCTCCGTTACAGGGTGGAAATTGTGCCAGGAGGCATTGTTTTTTAGTGGCAGGATAGGTAGATTGATTTTAGGAGGTGTGGTTATGGGTAAATGAGGGGAGGGGTTAAGGGGAGGTGATGTAGAGACAGTGTGCGCAGAAAGGTAAGGGAGAGGAAAAGTAGTATGTAGGTTTGAAGTGGGATCAGGGAGTGTGGGGGTTGCAGAGAGAGTTTTTGAGGAGTTGTCAGGAGTGAGTTGGGGGTTGGTTGGGAGCAGAGTTGAAAGGAAGGATTGATCTATATTCGTGATTTTTTTCAGAGAAGTGGGCGATTTCTTCACATCTAGTCGTCGAGGCCATTGGAACTGGAGGTGCGGAGGAAGTTTGGTTACCAATAATGTTGAACAGTTCTCTGGGTCTGCCTTGGCCTGGTTGAGTTGAGCTCGGAAAAAGGATGCCTTTTAGTGAAAAGTGTGTTTTTTTGTAAGTCGATCTTGTTCATCTGAGGAGAGCCAGATGTGAGGGAGAGGGATGCTGTCTCCAAGTTCTTTCAGTCAGTCTGAGTGTATGTCTTTCTTTGTTAAGCTCTGAGTTAAACAATGATTTGGAAGGGATATTTCTTAGATTTTTTAGTTTCAGCGGGGCCAATTGGTCTAAGGTATTGGTGACTGCTTTATTAAAGTGTTCAGTAAGCTCATCTGCGTTTTGTGAGGGAGGGATGAGAAGTTGAGCATGCAGTTTGGACTCGAGTACATCAGGGGGGATAAGATTAAAATTTCTGGTCCATTTCTTAGGTTTAATGATTTTAGTGGGGGGGGTATCGAGGTAGCTATGGTGAATGGAATAAGGCGGTTGTCAAGCCAGTTGATGGGGACAATATTGGATAAGAAGGCCAGATCTGTATTGGTAATCATAGCATCCAGGGCAGCTCCTTTGGTGTGGGTAGGGACTGACATAGTTGTTTGAGGTCATTGATCTCAAGATTGGAGAGGAGGGTCATTAAAGGGTGATTGAGAGATCATCGGTATCGTTCCAATGGAGGTTAAGGTCACCAAGGAAGAGATTTTTAGAGTTGGATATTGAGGCTTGTGTCAGAAGATTGGATAATTCATCCACAAAGGGATGAGGATCTCCAGGAGGGTGGTAGATATTATGTAGGCGAATAGGGTGTGGACCTTGTAGTTTAAGTTCTGCTTCAAGGTATTCTATGGTGGAGTGTTCAAATTTGTTAACAAGGGAAAGCTGAATTTCTTCTTTGAAGATGATGGCTAAACCACCACCTATTCTGTCATGTCTGTCTTTCCTAAGGATAGACTATCCTGGATGGGAAAGTAGGTGAAGTATGCTAGTGGAATGGTCATTAAGCCGGGTTTCCGTGAAGAACGCAATATCAATGGATTCGATAAGGATAGTTTCGGAAATTTCGATGGCATGTCGGACAGCGGATTGAGAGTTCACAAGCATGCATGCGAGTGGTTTAGGGTTGCATTTGGGGGGTGGACAAGAGTGGATGGTGGTGAGTTGAGGAGGGCGTCTGGGTGAGATGGGACAGAGGGAGATTCTGTACTTCCCCAGTATAACAGGGATGTTCGAGTAGTGTGGTGAAGGATTATTGATTGATGAGCTAGAAAGGTAGGAGTTGCGTAGGTCAATATGGTCGGACGGGGAGAGATGGCTGGAGGTGCAGAGAGGTCTATGCATACGGCTACGGAGAGGAGTAGTTCTCCACGGTTTGTAGTTGGTGGCATTTTTATTGCCTGGATAAGGGGAGTTAGCCCTACAAAGGAGGGTTCTGGAGCTATGGCCATTAAAATCTATTCTGAGACGAGTGAGATCTCTCGTCAATGTGGAGAGGTCTCCTTTGCGTAGAGGCTGGGTTATTAGAGTGAGGGGGGACATGGTTGAAGAGGAGGAGGCGGATAAGGGGTGTTCCGTATTATTTGTAGCAGGAGGTCTGCCGTTTGTAGGGAGGGTGGGAGGGCATTGGGAGGGGTATGAGGAGTGCAACGATCGTGGAGCGTGAGGGAATATGTGAAGGGGAACAGGAGATTCAAGACCTCAGGGGAAGAGGTTTGAGGCGAAGGAAGGGTGAGATGATTAAGAAGAGCACCAGGGTTAGGGGGCGATGTGTATTTCAGATAGTGAGAAGGTGGCTTCGGGGAGGGAGATGAAAGGGTTGGAGGTGGTATGATAGAGGACTCAGGGTGGAGAAGAAGGGGTTCAGGTTGGGATGAAGGTAGGAAGGGAAGGCGTTAGATTAGCTCATAAGATGACACTGAATGAGGTTCAATGCTTATTGGGCCATCCGAATTTCGCTTGCCGTGTCGTAAGGGCAGGTAGAAGTTACTGTAGAAGATTAGGCTTTGCCATGTCAGGTGTCTCGTTGCCACATAACAGGATTAGGATATCCGCTAGCATAAGAGCAGATTTTGAAGTTTGGCTCAAGTTTTCACGAGCATTCATGGTGTCACGATTTTGTCGCTGGATGAAGACTTTATTTGGCAGGTTCAGTTATTTTCTGATGCTTCAGGTGCAAATGGCTTTGGTCTTTTTTGGGAAGGTAAATGGTGTGTCGAGAAGTGGCAGCTAGATGGGTATCGGAGGCAAAAAACATTGGCCCATACTACCAAGAATGTGCGATAATTATCACAAAGCGTGCTTAGCGCTGTACTTTTTATCGCCGGCTATCGCTGGTTTACATCGCGGAGATAATTCGTTATTATCAGCGTTTATTTCCAAGGCGATAATAAACCAGCGATAGCGGCGATTCTCCAGCAATAACGTGGGAATTCCAGCAATAAATTCCCATCGCTAAGGAAAAGGTCGCTAATAGGCAGGTGAGGATGCAGCCGTAGAATCCACCTCCCATAGAAAACAATGGCTAAGTCAGGATTTCAGCAGGTGTTAAAATCCAGCGATAATTGCGGTTTGCGCAAGTTTTTTTATCACTTCGCGGGCATGGGATAATAGGGAGAAGTTGTGTTAGCGACTTCTTCCTATTACTTTTAGTGGGGAACGCCTACTTTGCATGTCAAAGCGGTAAAAAAACGGCCGCTATCGCCATTAAGCTGTCTCTAACAGCTGTTAGCGACAGCTTGCTAATAGGGCGATAAAAATATCGCCGCTTTATCAGCAAAAAGTGCCGCTAAATCGGCGATACTGCCCTTGCTAATATGCCCCATAGCCTTTCCTGAATTCTTCCCATCGGTAGTTGCATTAGCTGCGTGGGGTTTTGAGTCTGTGTAGGAGAGTAGGGTCTGCTTCACATGAGTACCCCCACTTTTTGCTGGTGTTTCACTGTTTTTCAACCTTAGTCTGGCTGTGGCCCTGCTAATCAGGACCCCAAACTAGCTGCTTCCTCTCTAAAATGGTTTTCATGTACATTAGGTACATTCCTAATTGGATTCTAGAGTGCCTTATAAGCCCCTAGTATATGGTATACTATGCACGTAGGGCATACGTACCTCAGAGGCCTACCAGGGGCTGAAGCATGTATTATGCCACCCCTGGGAAGCACTCCAAAATGACACAACAGGTCTGCTACTGCAGCCTGGGTAAGGTCGTGCATGCACCCCTTACTGTGGTATAGGCTACCTATATCACTACCATTGCACACACATATAAAACCTATAAGTCACTCCTATGGCAGGCCTTAACAATCCTGAAAGCAGAGTGCTTGCTTTTTATGTGAGAGGGTGCCCCTGCATGAGCAGAGCCCCTCTGCAGCATTCGGAGTACCTTCTCTGATGCTGTTTGAGGTGCAGCCTGACCATATACTCTTAAGTACATTATAACCTCGCGGTAAATGCTAACTTTGGACTGGATGCACGGAAACATGTCGTGTTTGGTGTCAAACACTTTGGAAAACTACCCCCCTGCCAGTTCTGGTGGCGGGGTAGCATTCCACCCTTCTAGAGGGAGAGCCATGTTCACACTGGTCTACCTGGTTAAGACTTTCTAAAGCCCTGGCATCACAAAATGGATGCCACTGCCACAGACACAGGTATAGTCTCCTGCTGCTGACCGAAACTCCGGCAGGGGAGGCCTGGACAATAGGTTTCCTGTCCCAGGGAGGGAGGTGTAACCACCTCCCCAGACAGGCAGATGTGTATTGAGGCTGGGCGGGAGCACTCTCTGGTGCTTTGAAGTCCTGCACTGGGGGCACACTTTTGTAGGTGTATCTGGGCAAGAGTATAAATTTCCGTTAATTAGGATAAAATATCCAATTGATGCAAGTAGATCAGATGATGAGGGTAAGAAATTCGTGTTTTTATTCGTCTGCTGGAAAAGAAGAAGGGATGGCACAGCTAACACGTGTTTCGCCCCTTAATTGGCCATCAGGCCTGGGGCTTCCTCAGGGCGGGTATTCGCGTAAAGACGTATCTTTGTAAGAGGGTTTGTGAACCCGAAGATTCTCCAGTCTCGGCTAAATGCCAGGTTCTGTGGGTATCTGCGGCTGTGGTAGTGGTGTCCTGTCCCAGGGAGGGAGGTGTAACCACCTCCCCAGACAGGCAGATGTGTATTGAGGCTGGGCGGGAGCAGTCTTTGGTGCTTTGAAGTCCTGCACTGGGAGCACACTTGGTGTCCCTGTGCATAGTCCAGTTCAAACCGGTTGCAGGGGCTACCTGCCCCTGCTTTGGCGTGAAACTGGACAAAGGAAATGGGTGTAACCACCCCTCTTTCCAAACCCTCCCATAGGTGGGTCCCTAGAGTATGTCCAACCCCCAAACTTAGTATAAGTATGGGAACCCAGTCCTTGAGTCTTTAGATTACCCTGGACGAAACTCTGCAACAGATATCCTGGACCTTTGACTTTCTATTTCGACTAAAAGACTGAAGAAATCTCCCTTGGGGTCAAGGAGTGACTCCCCTGCTTGGCAGGCACCAAAGAAGCAACTGACCGGTCTGCATCGCTGAAGCTCCCGCCGGACACCAAAGTCATTGCATCACCAGAGGTGGATTTCCAGACCTCGCCAAGGCTACCCTGAGTCCACAGCAAAGCTGAGACCCGTGGCAATCTTGGGTGATGTGGAACCGTGACCCCTGGACACGGTGATCTTTTGCCAATCCATCACCTTCCTGGTCTTCCTCTAAGTTGTGCTTTGGGCTTCAAGTAGCCCCAGCTTTGGGCATCTACAGCACCAAAGATCTCTGGCCTCCACTCCACGACTGACCCATGGGCCACTTTCCAGTGCGACTGCTTGAGGCTCCTTCGCGATCGCTAGCCAGTTGGCTAGTGGGTCCATACGAAGGCAACTCCTCTTTTGATTGGGCTTTCCTGGTTGCTCCAGACGTGCCCTGAATTACCGTCGCTGGGTGAGTCCCCCAGACCTTGCTGGTCTGCACCGACGTCTTTTTTCTATTTCCACATGACTTGCCGTTGCCAAGGCTTGTTGGGTCCAATCTGGTCGCCGACACCGCACCACTCGACAGACTTCATGGGACTACTCGAATCCACCTCCTAGTTGTCATCGACACCTCCTGGACCTCGTGGCTGAAGAGTCAAGACACCTGTCAACTCACCTGAAGCACCCAACATCTGTGGGCATTCGACTATCATGCCCTTGGTCACTGGCTAATTACCCAGACTCTGTCCCCTCTGCTTTCAGGTACCTTCCATCCTCAATCCAGGCTTGGATCACTTCGGACACTTCTCCTCTTCACGGCAGCAGCACTTCCTGAGCAGCTTCCATTGAAAACGACGCCGCGACCCGACAACATTTGACACCTATACACCCGGCTTTCCTGGGTGAGGTAACTCGAGTACTCCGGTGCTCCCATGGGTGTTGGCCCTAGACACCTCTAAGTCCAAAAGGGTTTGCTTGTAGTCATCCTCTAAGTGTCCTTAAACTCTAAACTTCCAACCGCAACTTTCCCCATAGAAGTTAATGGTGATTCGCGGCTGTGTTCTCACACTGCATGCGTCCCCCGTGGGTCCCCTGTGTCACTACCTTAGGTGGTTCCTTGTGGTCCAAGCACTTCTACAGGCTCTAAGCCTTGTGTCTAGTTCAGTCGTGGTTCTTATACCACTTTATTGGTATATGATTTGGTACGCCCCTAGGGCCCAAATGTGTATTTGTGCTTTTACTGTTGAATACTGACTTGTAACTTAAGTACTTCGAACTCTAGCCTCATAAAGAGACTAGGGGGATGTGTTTTATCTTAAATACATATATTTAAAATATATACCTGGTGTGGTTGTCCTTTCACTTGGTCATTCAAGAGATTATAGACTGGTAAAACAAGCTGCTTTACATTCCTTCAAGACTTAGCCTGAAGGCTGCTCTCCATAGCTACCACTAGGATAGCTTTCAATAAAGGTTGTCTTTAACCTATCACCTTAAGGGGTTGTTTGGACTGGTACAAGGTGCCCACTTTAATTAGTGGACAGCATATACCAGGCCAACTTCTCACAGTCTGCCTGACAAGACAGTCATGTTTCATGTGGATAATAGAACAGTGGTTGACCTGGTAAATAGTCAGAGAGCAAAAAAGAAGAATTTACGGAAACTGCTACAAAGATTCATTTTAGGTTGCTTGAGGCATGACATAATTTTCAGAGTAAGGCTCGTACCTGGAGCTGACAATAACCTTGCAGATGCGTTATCTCATTTTCAGAGGCAGAGATTAAGTGGTTTGGCGCCTCAGAGCAGATCTGCAGAAGAATTAGATTCCCCAAGAGGTATGGGAGTCAGCAAACTGACAGCGCATCAACTGATTGTAAATTAATTGGCAAAGAAAATTGGTACATCAGGTACTTCATTTAGAGCTAGTAGAACCAAGAGGATTGGAAAGTGCAGGTATGATGTCATTAATTTTAAAATGTCCAATATTGAAAGGAACATTTCGCAGCGACAATAGCAGGAAAAATTAGCAGGTGTGTTTTTTACGGGAAATTATTTTAGGGTTCTGATCTTTCAGCCGGTGAGATGAGAAGAAGAATACTACAAGGATGGACAAAAATAAAAAAGAGAGGTCGAATTTTAAGAGAACCAATTACTCTGAAACTTTTATGAGATATGACACAGAGTTTGAAATCTATTTGTTTTTCAGACTTTGAGTATCGTTTATTCAAGTTATGCATGATTTGGTTATTTGTTGGGTGTGAGAAGTTGACCTGGTATATGCTGGTCACTAGTTATAGTGGCCACCTTGCACCAGTCCAATTCGACTCTTGTGGCAGATAGGTTTAAGACAACCTTTTAAAGAAAGCTATCCTAGTGGTAGCTATGGAGAGCAGCCTTCAGGCTAAGTCTCAGAGGAATGTAAAGCAGCTTGTTTTTCCTTATAATCTCTTGAATTACCAAATGAAAGGACACCACACAGGTATATATATCAAATATATATGTATTTATTTCTAGACACACTCTACTAATCTCTTTATGAGATTAGAAGTCAGGAACACATTCAAATATCAACGTTTCACAGTAAGTTAAGCACAAATATGGCTGGGGCCCAAGGGGCGTACCTGACCATATACTAAAAAAGAGGTTTAGGAAAGTCGACTTTCAAGGGGACAAGGCCTAGGGCCTATAGAATCGCTGGAGCTTCACTAATGCAGTAAAATCAGGTAAGTAAAAGACCCACGGGAGACGCGTGCAGTGTGAGAACACAGCCACGGGTTCCCTATTGATTTCAATGGAGCAAGTTGCGGTTGGATTTTTAAAGTTTTAGGGTACTTCGAGGAATTCTACAAGCAAGCCACTTACAAGGTAAGTAATTCGAGGGCCAACACACACTAGGGCACTGGAGTGCACGAGTTACCTCACCCAGGGAAGCCAGGTGCATAGGTATCTTTTGGTGTCGGGTTGCGTCGCTGTTTTCTATGGAAGCCAAAGAAGATTTGCTGCTTGCGAAGACTGAAGAAGTGTCCGGTGGAATCCAAGGCTGGATTCAAGATGAAGATGACCTGAAAGCAGAAGGGACAGTGTTCACAGTCACTTGCCAGTGACCCGGGGCCAGGAAGATGGATGCCCACGGAAGTCGGGTGATTTCAGATGATCAAGGGTGTTTTGACTCTTTGCTCATGAGGACCAGGAGGCATCAATGATAACCAGCGGCTGGATTTAGAGTGTCCCACGATGTCTGCAGCTTACTGAGGTGTCAGCAACCGTATTGGAGCCAACAAACCTTGGCAACAGCAAGTCTCATGAAAAGTGAATAAAGTCAGCGGTGCAGACCAGCAAGGTCTGAGGGACTCACTCAGCAAGGATGAGTGAGGGCAGGCCTGGAGCAACCAGGGGAGCTCTTTGGATTGATCAGAAAGTCTTCAGGGGACCCACAAGCCAATGGGCAAGGGGTCGCAAAGATGCCTCGTGAGGAAATGCTTCACTGGAGCCCACGGTCACTCGGGATGGGGTAGGCCTCTGATTTTCACTGCAAAACCTGCTGGAGGCTTGGGCCACAAAATTGTCCAATGCACAAGTTCGTAGAACATCATGAAGGGGTTGCACTCGACAATAGTGCACGGTACCCGGGTATTGCTGTTCCTCGTCACTCGTAGGGTCCACTCGCCTCAGCTCTACTGGGGACTCACTATGGCCATTGAGAAGTCAGGAAAACTACTTCTGGAGCTGCAGGGACTTCGGACTCCGGCAGGAGCAGGAAAGTTTGCGACTGTTGATTAGAGTTTTTGGTGCCTGCCAAGCAGGAGAGTCACTCCCTGACTCCAAGGGAGATTCTTCTGTCTTCCAAAGGTAGTGGAACGTCGAAGGGCCAGGATTCTTCTTGTAAAGCGTCATCCAGGGATATCTAGTTTGCAATGGCAAGGGTTCCCTATCTTATACTAAAAGAAAGGGAGGGACTAGCTTTATGACCACTCCTCTGGGAGGGTCAGGGTAGGGGGTGGTTACACCCACTTCCCTTGGTCCAGTTTCACGCCAGAGCAGGGACAGGTAGCCCCTGAACCGGTTTGAGCTGGCATATGCACAGAGGAGCCTACTGCTCCCCCAGTGCAGGACTTCAAAGCACTCTAGGAGTGCACCCACCCAGCCCCAATACACTAAATTCTGTCTGGAAGGTGGTGACACCTCCCTGTGACAGGATGCCTATTGTTGGGCCTCCTCCACTGCGAGTTTCAGTCAGCAGCAGGAGGGCAGCCCAGTGTCTGTGCTGGTGGCATCCATTTTGTGATGCCAGGGCTCTTTCAAATTTCTACCGTGTTTCCACAGTGGGTACATGTCGTCCCCTCTAGAAGGGTGGGATCATACTCCCACACCAGTTACTGGTGTGGGGGTATGATTCCAAGTTGTTTGACAGCAAACATGACATGTTTTGATGCAGTCATTCCAAAGTTAGCATTTACCGATAGGTTATAATGCACTTAAGAGTATATGCTTTAACTACATCCACAAACAGCCACAGAGAATAGACTCTGCCAGCTGCAGAGGGGTCCTGCTCATGCAGAGGCACCCCCTCACATTGTTAACCAAGCACCCTGCCCTCAGGATTGATAGGGCCTGCCTTAGGGGTGACTAATAGGTTTATATGTGTGTGTATGGTGAGATATAGGAACCTATACCTCAGTGAGGAGTGCTAACACCACCTCACCCAGGCTGCAGTAGCAGGCCTGTGGTGTCAGATTTACTCTGCTTCCCAGGGGTGGCATAATACATGCTTCAGCCCCTGGTAGGCCTGTGAAGTACCAATGCTTTTGGTACCTAAGGTACCATAGACTAGGGGCTCATAAGGTACCACAGTATCCAATCACTAGTGCATCTAATATGCACACCAGTCATTTAAGGGAGTA
This sequence comes from Triturus cristatus, assembly GCF_964204655.1. Taxonomy (NCBI): domain Eukaryota; kingdom Metazoa; phylum Chordata; class Amphibia; order Caudata; family Salamandridae; genus Triturus; species Triturus cristatus. Next base: position 5,930,578 of record NC_140593.1, on the reverse strand, counting down.
AGCAGATAGGCTGGGGTCCTGGACAGCAGGATCCCAGCCAGACTAGTCAATAACCATTCAAACACCAGGAAAAAAGTGGGGGCAACCATGCAGTCAGATTCCACCTTTCTACATTGGGGCTTTCAGAATATCAGAACTTTTGGGCAAATCAATAACAAAAATGACCATCTTTTAGTTAAAAATGTTATGGTATTGGTAACAAAAAACTCAATCGGTATTATCCTCAAAAAATCCGAAAAAGACCAAGTTGGCAAAGGTTCAAAAATAGTTTGGCAAAATTAAATGGACCTTTATGCCCTATAAAAGCTTGGTTAAAATTTAGAGATGTAGGAGGTGCAGCATTGGAGTTTGTGTTTAGTCACCAAGATGGATTTCCACTCAAAGCTACCCAGATGCTGGCAGTTTTGAGGAAAACACTAAGGGGCCCATTACGATGACAGATGCAGAAGCCCTCTGACCGCCATGAAATTGGGAAATATCCCCCGCATGACCCGTGGCATTTTCGTTGGTCAAATTACGATACAATGTATGCGAAATCAGACCGCGGCGGACAGATGTCACAAACCACTGTCCACCACGGTCGGAAAAGCTGCAGATCTGACCTCTACGGACAGGGAAAGCTGTACAACGGCCCGAAAAGCCTGCTCCTGATGCGGTATGACCGCACGGCCAATTACGATGAGAATGCGGAGCTGGCAGACTGAGCAATACCACCTGATCGCCTCGAACGCACACGGGTCAAATGAATGGCAGGCAGAACCAACCCCACAATCACACCGAAGTGTGCCTGTACTCTCTGCCGCCCACAATCACAACACACACGCCACAATGACACATCCCAACTTGCTCCAGGTAGGGAAAGCCATGCGCAGCATGGAACAGACATCTGGAGGTCATCACCCATGTGGACACACACATACACCACAGATGAAAACCAACCCCTTCCTGGACCAGCAGCCTTTGTACACCACAAACCGAGACAGAGAGATAGGACACCATTGACTCACACTGCACAACATCACACCCACCTATCTCCACACACCACTTACACCCTCACACCTGACAAACTACACATATCTCCACCATTACCTTGCACCCTGCACCCCTCATTCATTTGCACCATGCCCCCAAGAAAATGCCCAAATTCACCACCTCAGAGTTGAAAATCAGGGCAGAACCACATTTGTCCGAGCACCTGGTCCAACACACCCCACTTGCGCGCAAGAATCAGATGTGGGCAAGGATCCACAGCAAAGTCAATGCCGTAGGTACCACCCTACGCACTGTGCATGATATCAGGAAGCGGGGGAACGATCCCAAGGGCCGGGAAAAGCAACCAGCCCAGGGGAACCATGCGGCGGCCCAGAGTACTGGTGGCGGCACTCCCATTCTCCCACCAACCTTCACTGAATGGGAGGAGAAGGTGCCTACTATAATTCATCCAGAGGGTCTCACAGGAATCGAGGAGGGACTGGAGGCTGGTAAGTCCCAACAAATTGATCACATCACACTACAATACACCGTTGTGCACAAGTGAGCCCTGTTGGACCTGGCCCTTTTTGCAGGGTCATCCCTAAACTTTTTGCCTTCCTCCTATATTTTTTCTGACCTGTTGTTGGCTGTTTTATGACTCTGGGCACCTTAACACTGCTGATCAGTGCAAAGGTGCATATGCTCTCCCTATGGTAAAATGTATACATTGATTGGTGTCCATGTTTGGCTTATTTGGTTTACTATCAGCCCCTAGTAAAGTGCACCTGGAGTGCCAGGGCTTGTAAATACAGATGCTGCTGGTGGGCTTGCAGCACTGGTTGTGCCACCCACAGAAGCGGCCTAGCAAAATGTGTCTAAGGTCTGCCACTGCAGAACCTGCGTGCAGTCTGGTACTGTCGCGCTGACTGCGCAAGTGCACCCACTTGCCAGTCCCTAAACCTTCCCTTAACTACATATTAGTCACCCCTCTGGTAGGCCCAAGGGCAGGGTGCATTGTAGGCATAAGGTAGGACATGCCCTGATGTGTGTGGCATGTCTTAATAGTGAATTACAGCCATTTTCGTTTTTCACTATTGAAAGCTACCTGCTCTCCATAGGCCAGAATGGGATGCTGGAATTACTACACGCTGTAATCCCAGTGGACCCATAGAGCATGGTAGAAAGTCAAGTTTAGTATGCCTGAACTCAGAATAATAAAATACTTCTTTTAGTAAAGTTTATTTTAATATCCTGTGTTTGTAAATACTACTTTTAGAAAGTTAGTATTTACTGACCTGGCCAATTCAGTCCGCCTCTGCTGTGTGTGTGTGTGCTGCCTAGTTTCAGTGGGGAGCAGGGCTGGGGAATTCCAGGAGACAGGCTGGCTTCCAGGTGGTGAGTAGAGAGATTACACCAGGATGGGTGGCAGGAGTACACCTTGACTCTTGAATAGACCTGTGCTCTGCCACCACAATGCCGGCTCTGCCCCCTGTGGAGCGGCTGATGTCTCTGCCCTGCTGCTGAAAGGAAAGAGCAGAGTCACCACAACAAAGTGCTCCAAAACCAGACTGAGCCAGGCCCAGGCCCCCTGGCGACAAAGAACAAAAGAATTGCTGTATAGAAGAAGGAGCCCTGCTCCTAAGAAGTCAGATCCTGTTTGCGCCAAGAAGAAACTCTGCCTGAAGAGAAGGACCTGGGAAAGCTGCATGGAGGAGTACTGTCTCTAAGCCTGAGAGACTGGCCTGTGGTGGGTGTCTTGCTGTTGGAAGGAGAGGAAGAAAAGACTGAGAAAGACTTTTGATCAACTTGTGCTTTACAAACAATCTTGGGCTTGCTTGTGAACTTGCCCCCTGAACTGCGCCCCAGGAACAGTGGGCGCTACCTTTCCCCTCGAATAAGAGAAGCTGCTGGAGGTGATCCTACAAAACGCTGACCCCAGAGAACCTGTGTGCCCCTCATCTGAGCACCGCAACGTCTGCCACCGGGGCTACTGTAAGCACAGCAAAGGCCTGCCTGCCTGGCCCGAGCACCGCAAGCAACTGCCCCCCCGAGCCGTAGCTCGCACAGCAAAGAAGAGACTGATCAGGCTCCAAGCGCCGAGCCTCTGCGACCCCCCTGGCCGTGGGAGCCACTGTAAGGACCTGTGAGGCACTGTCCGTCCTCTGCGTGAAGCTGACCGCGCTGCGACGCGCTGGAAATCGCCCCCGAGCTGCCCCTCCTTCTGCCAACCTCGTGTGCGCCTGGGACCGTCCTGAAGCGCCCCACGAAGCATCGCCGCCCACTGACTACGAGGGACGACAACGCAATGTGGGACACTCCTCTGTGGACCCCTGAGGCTGCTACGACCATCTCCCCCAAAGAACAAGGTACTGTGAACTGAAAGCGCGCTCGTACGAACCGTACTTGCCTTTGCACGGTCCGTACCAGTGCTGGCGTCGCGCTACGCTATTCACGCGTGAAACGTGAGCTTTGGTACAGGTCGCACCAGCTGTACGGAGCGTCCCAGCGAAGGTACGGTCCGTACCGTTGAAAATATATAGACGTTGCTCACGCGGGAAGCGTGAGGTTTGGCAAGAGGCGTACCGGACTTGTACGACGCGTACCTACGAGGGTACGGTCCGTACGGCTTAAGTCCTAGTACGCTTGCTCACGCGAGAAGTGTGAGAAACGGCACGACGTGTCTAAAAACTCGTACGAAGCGTACCGACGGCCCTACGAAGCGCACAGACCTCAAAGAAGTGTATTTTGAGCCAAGAATTGCCATTTTAAGAACTGTGGACTCCTGCAAAGTCATTACAAGTAACTGGAATCTAATTTGAAGTGAAGAACTGTATTTTTAAAGCCTGCTTGAAGAAACCTTTTATATAAAGAGTTTATGTTTACAAAAATACAGCCTTATGTCTCTGTGTGGTGGGTTGGTGGTTGTTGTGTGGGACATCTTGAATGCTTAACCTAATGCCCTCTGGAATCTAGCCTGACTGCTCGCGCCACGTTACCTAGAGGGTGAGCAGGGGTTATTTTTAAAGAGATAATCCTACGCCCTGACTTAGATGAAAAGGGTCCCTGCTTGTCGCAAGTACATACCTGCGCCAACCAGAGACCCCGGATTCTAACAAGCCCTAATCGCCCGCCCCCATCAAACTCATGTGGAATGCACGCTTACAATATGAATGAGTCACAAGGACAGCATTTCCTTAATCAGTTCAACCTCACAGGTAGGTGGCCAGCTCATGCACCCTGGCCTTTCTCCCAAACAGCATGGCTCACCCTCCCCACCCCACCCCACAGCCATGTGCCAGCTAACACCGTTAACTGTGCCTCCCAACAGGTAGCTAGCTATCTCACTGGGGTGGGGCATGTCGAGCCCTGACAGCAACTCCACAACTTCCATATGGCCCTCTGTCTCCCCTCACAAACAGCATGGAGCCAAATGACCCCCACATCCTGCACTTCGTAGCCAACTCTGGAAACCCCCATCAGTCAGTAGGCCGTGCACATAATGAGAAATCCGTCCAGAGGCCACATGATTCACAGTGTCATTGATGAAGGAACATGCAACCGAAAAGCAGAATACAAGAACGCGACCACAAAAAAACAATGTGCAAGTCCCATTGCCTCAAACCAGAAAAACTTGGGTCAACACAACACATACATGGAAACTCTGTCAAACATCACAAACCCACAGGAGGCACAAGAAGCCCAACACAAAGCAAGAAATGGCGGCAGAGTAGAAAGATACACATAGAAAAGACAGAAATATCCAAGAATTAACTGAATCGGATGAGCAACAAGTCAGTACCAGAGGACATGTCCTCGGGAATTCGTCATCGGCCCATATGAACTTGGCCCTTTAGCCATGTCACATCGCTAACGAGCAATGCAAGAACCCGGGGGGGTCCCTCAAAGGAGCCTGGACAATATAATTAAGGGCGTGGTCCAAAAGCCTCAGACATTAATCTGGTCTTAGCATATCGGGCTACCCCACTAGCATTTTCCTGTCACTGCCATTGCAACCAGATATATGAGACAACAAGGAACATGATACCTACTGCAACCCCAGGCTACTGGCCTTGGCAATGTTTGTCAGTTGCATACGATAAGGAAGCTGCAACTATGGCTTGCATCTAACATTGGAAAATCTTCCACTGAAAACCCCAATGACACCACAAGGATGTTGCTGCTGATGAGTCTCCAAAGGAGTGATTTCCCAAGACAAAATGAATCCACAAAAAATTTCGCTTCCCCACAATGCTCACCTGCCATGTCGTCATGCCGTAACTACTCCACAAGGGACAAGTGAGGAGAATGACCATGCGCACATCGATGTGCCGGCTGGCTATGCATTCCAGCAGAAAGGATGGAGCGCCTGTGGCAGGGAACAAAATAGAACTCGAAAGAGACCGGTACCGAGGCCCACTCAGAAAAAGGGACAGTACACAGCACCGGTGAGAACCGGCCCACTGAAAGCTCTGCATGTACATCAACACCACGTGCGACTGATGACATACTGACATGAATGTCTAGTAAAGCTAAGGCAAAAGTCATGTCACCTCAATTCAAATGTGACAAAACATGAACATCTAAGTTGTGATGTGTGCATAACATGCTGACAAAAGTGACCTAACTCCAAGAGATGAGTCGATAGCAACAGCAGGTGACCATGCCATGGACGAGCCCAACCAGCCCCCAACCCCCGAAGTTGAAGCCTTGGATGCTGAGTCCCTGGTCTGTTCAGGTGAGGAGGACCGACATGGACACTCCTGCGTGCACTGGCCAGGCATTACGTATACGGTAACAGTTGCACAACGTATCCTTTCTGTGCCAATGTTCTGCTAACTCCCCCATAAGTGATTGTGGATAGTCAATTGTGGCCTTACATTCCCACAGCGAAAGCATACTACCATGAGTGTGCATGCACAATGGGCCTCTCTTTCGACAAGCAGTCGCTCCCACACCAGCCCGAAAACCTTCAGATACCAGGTGTCTTGACCGTCCTGCACGATTCAGCCAGTGCTGAACACGGATCGCCCACTATTTTCGCAGTGAACTGAGACACAGGGTATTGATAGCGTCTGATACTGAAGGCCGTTGCACACTTTTTATCAGACTTGTGGGCTCTGGCCTCGTTCCTTCCTTCCATGCTTTTCCCGGAGTACCACCAGGCGTCAGTCCTCCAATTAGCACACTGCATTCACGCTTTCTGAACATAAGTTTGGCTGTACAGCTGAGCGCTGCTTCTGAGATTGCTCTCACGCCATGTCTGACTGTCCAGTGGGCCAGGCCGAGCCCGTTCAGTTGCAACTGTACCGTGCACACATGCAGCTTCTCTTTGGATATGTCCCACTGGCTGTGCTGGGCATCAGTTATAGGCTAATGTTCCGCCATGCATATTTCACCTGCGTGCAACCTGTCTTTTCCTGTAGAAGATGTCTGTTTCAGTGGGCCATGGATATCTGCCTTTCAAACACATCCCTTGCTGACCTGGATCATGAGCTGTGGGTGACTCCTTTGTTGGTCCACGTGCAAGACTGCTTTGGTGAGACATGTTTATGGGATGCCTTTCAATGTCAAACTCACAAAAAGTACCATAATGGAATATACTAAAGATAAAATTCAAAGTGTACATAGACTACACCTAAAAAGTGTAAGTTTTAAAGACGAGAACCCTCACTCACCATGATGGTGACATGCTTCATCATTGGGTCCACTCTTGCACACAGTGTCCGCAAGGTACACTGTGTGGGCTAAAACTCTCCCTTTGGAGAGGAGCTTGAGGTGTTCTACACTCCAATGTGAGTTTAACCCCTTCAGTGCCATGCCCTTTCCCCCTCCTGTGCCGGGCGTTACATTAGCGGGCGGGGTCCATGACGAGATAGTCTCGTCATGGGCACAGCGCAACCGTGCTCCATGACGAGACTATCTCGTCAGGGGCATAGAAGAGGGTAAGAATGAGGGGCAGAGTGCAAAATAATATCAAAAGTGTGTTAAAACCATCACAAAACGGAGAATTTTTTTTTATTAACTCTCCCTGACGGATGGAATTAAAATAAGTAGTGTGACGATAGGAGTAAGGATGTTTCCTATCTGACTAGGTCAGGTCAACATGTTTCTGCCAGATGATACAAATTCATGGCATTCATCAGGACCATTGTCTTGTCACTCTGCTTAAAAATAATAAACAAAAACCATACTTATATTTTGTAGGTGTCGTAAATGACCAACTTCAATTTGGTCTTCTTACAGAAGGCAGATCAAATATCTGCCAATACCTTTCATTGGTCCTTTACTTATAAGCGGGTGCCTAATACCACCGCACGCCTCTCTCAAATGGGGCCGAATGCCTTTCAATGTGTCAGGCAGACTGATAGCTGCGCCTGTGCGTTTGCACAATGGCTCCTGTGCAAGGCCTACATCGAACTTCTCCCATGTTGCGATGGGATGCACCTTGCAACCTCTTGGTGCGAGGAGCACATCTGTTCCTTCATACTGCTGGATTGGATGGTGGTCCTCTTCGCTGAAGATGAACTGGATAATCTCTTGGAACTGATTGCCTTCGAAGCTTTCTGAGCCTTCTTGAATTTGTAACTACTTCAGAGCAACAGGAGCTGTTTCTGACTAATGCAATAATCGTTTCCCTTTCTTCACGCCTCCTGACAAGAATTGGCAACCAGCTCGCTGACTTTGGCCCTGTCTGCATTGGCTTGGACTGTGCTGTGCTCTGCAGTCTATTTAGCTTGGTACCACAGACCGGAGCAAGTGGAGGCTGTCATCTGACCGTCGTGGACATTGTCATCTGGCATGAGCTCGGCTTCCATTATGCAGCTGTAGCGCACAAAGATTACATGGTGTTGTTGTTTTGCAATTACCCAGGGCTCGAGTCGGGGGTACACGCAGGTACACGGTGCCCCCCCTCTTTGCACGGGGTGGACGCCGCCCCCCCTACCAGGACGTTGGTCCCCACATGGATATGCTTAACTTGTCCCAGTGTACTCTCCAGATGCTGGGAAACGTTCAGTAGCACCTGCACGCTGACTGCTGTCCATTCCCAGCAGCAACGTCCATGCAGTGAGTGAGCCTTTTCTCACCTCCAGCCGGGCCGAGGTAAAGGGGCCATCCGGCCTCCTTTTGTTTGTACATGCTGACTGGGCTCCGCCTTGGACCTTGCAATTAGATGTAGATGCCACCGAGGGAAACATATGCACACAGCTTGTCGTCTCTTCACAGGTACTTAAGGGAGGCATGCTTTTGCCTTTGTTCAGGCCCTGTATATAAATGTGAACACTGTAGGAATGTCAGGTGGGTTACCCAGTCCCAGCATTTGTACAAATCATGTTATTCGCACAATTTTACTTCTTTCTTAGCGCTACGTCGTGACGTTGTGAGGTAATTTGCATTTTGTCTTACTTGGTCAGTCCCCCCCACTTTTTATTTTTAGGACTTGTGCCCTGCAAGTCTCTTAGTACATGTCTGTCAGACAAGACGTGTCCGCAGAGCTTGTTCTTTGCGCGGTCCTGGAGTACTGTCTGAACATTCTGTCCATGGTCGGATAATCTTGTCCCTTGTCATTCAGTTCTGTTCAGGCTCTAGCACCCTGACTCAACAAAGTCTCACAGCTGCAGTAGGACATGGATCCCCTTTGAATGACATGGGATTGCGGGCCAGATGCCCCACACTAGGAGAGAGATCCATCCAGTGATGAGTGCGACACAACCAATCTGGTGTAATTTCCTTATGTATAGGCCGAGTAATGGGTTCTGCTGACAAAGGCCATGGATCAGGGACATCCCTTACAATTCCTTCCTACAAGGAGTGGGGGGGGATATGCACGTGGTTAGACGTCCAGAGGGATTTTTGATGTGACATCTAGCTTCATGTTAACTGGATATGTCACTGTGGTTACTGGTTGTGTACTCTTGCATTTTCAACCTGTTGTGGCACGTATGTTGCATGCTTTGACACCGAAGTAAAAACTGCACTTTTGGAAACGTTTCTTGTCTTCAACTTCTATGGTTGTGTACAGGCGCTTGAATGCTTCTGAGTGAGTAGGAGAGGAGTGAGGCAGTATGGCAAAGGTGTCCTGTGTGTAGGGGTGCTCAGTCCCTGCATGCATGTGTTTTCTACTCCGGCGCATTGTCCAGTATGTGTACGAAGTCTCTGGAACATTTGTCAAAGTTCGTGAGACAACAGCAAGGCACACAGACCCAGTCATAGTTGCTCATTGTTGCATCACACTCAATGGAAGTTGTTGACGATGATCTGTTGACACTGGTCAAGGCCTTCTTCCTCACCACTGTCATCGTCACTGGGCATGTGTGGGTTGGGGGCGGGGGAGATGTTGCTGGTCTGCCAGATGTAGCAGTCATGTGCCGACCCCGGATGCTCTGCACACACATGTGAGATGACCTGCTCCGCCTGTCATACCACTTGCACGTTGATGGAGTGGTAGTGTTTGTGGTTCCTATAGATGGGTTCACTTGCCTGTGGTGGTACGAGGTGAATGTGTGTACCATCAACGGCTCCCATCAACATTTGGGATGCCTCCCAGGCAGGGCCGGCTCAAGAAATCTGTATTTGTGTGGTCCAACGAGGCATTCTGGTGGGCCACTGTGTGCTCGATTTGTCACTTATGTCTCTCACCAGGCCAGCTTCAGGGCCCTCCTTTATCTCTCCTCAGTTTTACAAGGGCCAGGGAGACGCATTCTTTCCTTCCTAATTCTCATTTTAGATGTTGTCACTCTCATGAAGTGTGTTTTTTCCTAAAAGGTCCTCCTGATGGGAGGAGGGGGTTTTCCTGAGGTGGGATTATCAGGCAAGTGATGCTTCTCGTGCTCTCACTCATGCCCTCCTCCTTGGATTCCCTCTCTGCCACCCTCATCCAGCACCCCTCATCTCTCCATAGCCACGCGCTCATGTGACTTTCATTTGTTGTATTGTGCTACTGATAGGAGTGTAGGGTGTGACAGTACTTTACTTCACGCACACATTGTACAGAGACAATCAGTCATGCAAGCATGTAAGTGCATCAGTCTACAGGGAACATCACGAAAGACAGTGAGGATTGCAGGGTGTGGTGATCACATGTCCTACATACTGGTGGGCATGATTTTTGAGGGCGTTTGGTCTGGAGAAGCACTGACTCGGGACTTGTGTCGGGATATTTACAGGTCGTGGCAGCTGGGTACACTGCATGCCACACCAGTACGTGTGTTGGACGTGCTAGGGATAACACATATGTCTGATTTGCAGACAATGGGCACCTCTGGTTGTCGGCCTACGCCACTGGCCCTTCACAAGACGACCCCTGGCCCAGAGACGCCAGTCAGATATCAAGGGATATTCAAGTAATGTTCACATGTTGGAGGTTTCAGTAGACAACATTGGTACCGTGCGGGAGGCCTTTGTCCTTTTTGACTCCGTCCCTCATTTAAGTCCATCTGGCCACGAGGCATGGCTATGTATGTAATTTCACTCTCCTTTCCTTGGACATTCCATGTGTGTGAAGACTTGGCTCATGGGTCACACTCTCTCATCCCTTCACAGTGTAGTGAGCAGCTGGTCTAATGTACCAGCCACTCCCAGAGGGCTGGCTTACCCCCACCCCATAGCTGCCCAGCCCAGGCGTCACTGAACCTGTGACCCTGCCAAAGGAGCAGGATGCACGTGCCTTGGGCCGGTTCTCCTGTACATGTACGATGTCTGTGCGGGTACTTTATATGCATGGGGGCCTCGTGCCCTAAAACATTAAACATGGGGTGCACCAGTCACTTTAGGCAAATGAGTTGTGATGTGTGATGTAAATGCAGTATGTGTTTGCATGCGCGGTAGCTGGCATTCACAGCGATGACACGCATTGGCCCCACTTGAATGTTGCAGGGTTGCAGTCGCAGCTTCTGGGTTGCCAGGGTGTGGCACACACTACGCGGATGAGCCATCAGCCAATGGGTGCCTTTGGCGTACCTGTTTAGATGTTGCGGTGTGCACGCTCTGCAACTGCGAGGCATGTCATTGGCCCATTTGCCTTCGGGGGCACTGAGGGTCACTCATGGGGATTGGGTGGGCCTCTCTCATTTTGCATTTGGAAGGTTGCCATGATCATCGTGGTGCCGCCACACTTGTTGGGAGTTGTAGTTGTTCAGGGGTTTCATGCGTGGAAATGTTTGGTACATACCTCTGTTGTTGGGCGTGGCGGCGTCTTGTCTGTCGGAGGTGCAGCAGGTGGTGCAGCGGGAAGGCCTTTTGCACCGTATCCATGCTGGCTCCGGAGGTTTAGAACGCTTCTGTTCCGACTCTTCCTCTCCGTAGTTGTATTTCCACCATCCGCAATGCGGTGGTTTTTACGTGGCAGTGGAAAGGGCTGTCTGCAACATGATGATCTGCTTGGCAGACGGAACGTGTTTGCGCACGTCAGTCCTGCCCTGTTGGCTCTGTCCGCCACCCTTGTGTACGCTAAAAACGTGTGGAGTCTGACAGGCTGCGGCGGACAGAAAATAGCCTCTGTGGGTCCATTGTGATTTGTTGGTCGCAATGACCCCACGTGGGGCGGGAAACATATCGGTTTTCCGTCACCAGCATGGATGGTCTTCCGTCCATCATCGTAATGACCCCTAAGAAAATTGGATGAAAATCCATTCAATTTTGAGACTCACTCCTTTAGAATAGGTGCGGCTTCAGAAGCTGCCAGGTGGGGGTTTTCAGTGAACGAACTAAAGAAATTGGGGTGTTGGTCTTCTGATTGTTTTCTCAGATACATTAGAGAACTAGATGATTAAGGTCATAGGTCAAGTTCATTAACTGTCATTTCTTCCTAGGTTTGGCGGTGGTTTCCACATTACCACAGAAGACTGTGTGGATATTTGGACATTAATTTGTTAAGTGGGCTTCAAAACAAGTTGAAAAGAGACATTTTGGGAAGAATTTGGGTTTTCAGTCAGACGAAGTTTCAGTATATGGTGGGGAAAAAGGGGTATGAAACGGGGCCAGTTAATGCCTCTGAAGTGAGCTGCCATCAAAAAAGCACCCGGAAGTTTTAGTGATCCCCCTTGGGGTTAAAATTACCTTGTACAGTTATCTGGCCCAGGTTTGCTCCTAGAAATAAAAGTGGATATGGAGTTACTAGCAATTTTGTAGGCCCTTACAAATGGGAGCATAAAAGCCCTAATGTCACATGGTTTATATTGGTTGGCTCACAGCGATATTCAAAAGAGGATTATCAATTCTTCCGTCATAATAGAGATCACCTTTCTTTCATAGGTACTGAGATTTACATTCTGAATATAAAGGAGATGATTTAAAACGTTTTGGGGTTAAAAGCTTGGTGTTGATGAATAAGCTGTTAGGCAACAGCTTCATATATATATTTCTGACCATGCCCCCACCCCTCTCTTTTCTTAGAATGTTTCTGTCTTTTTTACTTAAAAACAAGAGCTTTTCGAATATGTTGTTCAAGTTACGGTATTAAAGCACTTTTACCTGTTTTAGCCACAGGGTGTGCGTTTTTTGCAAAAGTTTTGATAGCAATTGTCATAGTAAAAAGACAAAGAAGGGGACACGAAAAACACCTATATTAGGGTTTTTCCTGGTGGCAGAATTTGAGGAGATCGAGACAGGCAGGAAGGGTTGGGGCATTCAGACTAGCTTCGGACAGAGCAAATCAGGGGAGCAAGGAATAAGGCAGGAGGTAGGCGGGGGACGAAAGATAGGGGTTGGGGAGGAGGATCAGTTAGAACAATCTTGGGAAAGTTTGTTGTGGGGAATGATTAAGGGCGGGGGGTGATAGAATATGACTCTGTATTAGTGAGGCCTTTATTTTGCATATCTGTATTACATGAAACTGCTTACCTGTCCAATAAAGCGGCCTTGTACAACAATTTGGCCTGAAATGTGTTTATTGCCCGGTGTAGCGCAGAACAAGCCCTGCTTTGCGTTATATTTCTTTGCAAAGTCGCACAAGACGGTTGAACTCACCCCCCTTGTGTGGCTTTGTAAATCTTACGTAAGCTTTGCGATGCCGTGCGTCGCCCTTCAACGGCTTAGTAAATTTGGGCCATCATGTTTTGTCTACCACTTTTAGGGTCTGAATTCCCCTTTTGGGAATGCCTCTTCTGTAAATGACACTGCATAATAATTAATTCATTTAAAGTGAATGGGATTAAATACATAGGGGCATATTATCAAGCCCTGTATCGTCGCTTTAGCGCCCGTTTTCGGCTGAAAAGCGGCGATAATTATATTGCATAATTAACAAGGGCACGCTAGCGCGTGTTTCCGATTCTTAGCGCACGTTTTCATCATGCATCGCATCGCTAATGAGATGCAAAGTAGGCATGCCTGACAAAACTCCACGGGAAAATATCGCTAACACGCCATTAACGCTGGATTCTGACGTTTGTTAAAATCCTGACTTAGGCATACCTAACATGGGAGGTGGATTATGGGGTTAAGACCACAAGGTCGTATCAACAAGCTTTTCGCTGTTGTTCAGTAAACATCGCTTATTTTCCAGCGATGTTGGCCCATTTCACCGCTATCGCTGGAATTTTTTTAGCCATTACGCTAAGCGTTGTTAATAGAGCGCTAGCATGGCAAGTGTTAGAAATGGGGGTCTCTTGTTGGCAGTGGATGGCCACTGTCCAAGCAGGGACCCTTCTTTCTAAGTCAGAGTGAAGGGCTGCACCCCTTTGACAACCCCTGCTCCACCCTGTGGTAACGTAGCACGAGCAGTTAGGCTAATCTCAGAGGCAGTGTGTTAAGCATCTATGACCATACACAGTAATACAGTGAGGAACAATACGAAGGGACACAACGCAGGTAGTTATCAAAAATACTTATCTTTATATATAGGCTTATCACAAGACCAAATAACGAGGAAGCCACAATACTGTACAAAAATAGTACTCTCTTGATGCTGCAAAAATAGTTCAAATGGGGAATGCAAAGTTCAGTTCAGGGCGGTGGTCTCTTCGACCCCTTTTACTCACAGTTCCTGGATGTTGGTATCAATAATCCACAAAATGCCGCTACTGCTTGATAGTGATGTTTTTCCTCACGCTCTTGGTCACGGCGGCTCGCAAACGGACCTTAGCGATGGTTTCGAGGCCCGCAAACGTGCGGGACGATGATCAGGTCAGCGAGAACTCAGCGACAGCAGCGCGATGGATTTCCGAGCGCTCTTCGGCGGCGACAGCTCGCTAACGGGCGTTAGCGACAAGATAGTGATCTGTAACCGTGCAGTGCGATGATTTGGTCAGCGAGCACTAAGCGGCAGCAGTGCGACAAATTTCTTGACGCTTCTCGGCTGCGGCGGCTCACTAACAGGCTTTAGCGACGAAATGAAGTCTACTGGGCCTGAGACTTCAGTCAGGAGGCTAGTTCTCTCTCTAGCCCTTGGGTGATTGCAGGTTCAAGATTAAAAAGTTCTCTTACAGCTCCTTTTCCCTCTTCTTTCCAGTCCAATGACAACTACTGCAGGCCAATCCAGGGAACAGCACACAACACAAGGACAGTCCTCTCCTGCAGTTTTCCTTCAGTTCCACGGACAGAGGTTGGTCTTGAGATCCAGGGGCAATACCATTTGTAGGGGTTTCAGCACAGATATTTATACCCCAAAAGTCTTTGTTCTCAGAAGCTACAAGTCACTGAACCCAGCCAGAACCAGTTCTGCCCAGACCTGGAGCACTTTGTTTACCAGGCTGCATCCTTCCTTTCAGAAAGAGAGGTTCTGCCATCAGATGCACAGTAGGAGGTTGAGCCAGCATTCACCTTGCCAGGCACAGCCCTATTCAGGTCAAGGAGGCACAGGGTCAGACTGATTTGCATATGGCCATGTCTGAACTGGGGTGGCAGAGTGGGCTAAAGAACGGTGATGGATCAAACCCAGAACTGGGGTGGCAGAGTGGGCTAAAGAACGGTGATGGATCAAACCCAGATCTGTTGACTGGGTATGAGTGTTTGATTGGTTCTGATGCTCCGTCCATCACCACCCCCTTTTGTACCGCTTTGTTCGCCAAAAGTTGGCAGGGTATGCTCAGACGTGAGTCCCTTGCTCACTTTGCCACTGGATTCAAGCAAGCCTGGCTGAAGACGGCTGAAATGCCAGAAACCGGTCCTATGAAGCTTGTTTCCGGTCCGGGGAAGGCATGGCTTGGCAGTTCGGGCTGGACTGTTCCCATGAGGCACAGGGTCAGACTGATTTGCATATGGCCATGTCTGAACTGGGGTGGCAGAGTGGGCTAAAGAACGGTGATGGATCAAACCCAGATCTGTTGACTGGGTGTGAGTGTTTGATTGGTTCTGATGCTCCGTCCATCACCACCCCCTTTTGTACTGCTTTGTTCGCCATAAGTTGGCAGGGTATGCTCAGACATAAGTCCCTTGCTCACTTTGCCACTGGATTCCAGCAAGCCTGGCTGAAGACGGCTGAAATGCCAGAAACCGGTCCTAGGAAGCTTGTTTCCGGTCCAGGGAAGGCATGGCTTGGCAGTTCGGGCTGGAATGTTCCCATGAGGCACAGGGTCAGACTGATTTGCATATGGCCATGTCTGAACTGGGGTGGCAGAGTGGGCTAAAGAACGGTGATGAATCAAACCCAGATCTGTTGACTGGGTGTGAGTGTTTGATTGGTTCTGATGCTCCGTCCATCACCACCCTCTTTTGTACCGCTCAACTATCTATTAAAAAAGTTTTTCCCCCTCGGGTTTTTGGCAGGCCGGCAGAGGCAGGAGTCGCTCTTCCATCCGCTCCTATCTAAATCAAGGCTCCAGAGGCTCCTTCAACACAGGCTACCAGGAGTACAAATCTCAATTCTACCCACAACGAGGCCGTGGTTACAGAGGTCGTGGCCAGAAAAATTTCCGGCACAACAGCAACCAACAAGGCAGGTCTTCCCCCAGTAGGGGGTCGTCTAAAACTCTTCATCCAAAAATTGCACACTCTCTCCACAGACCCCTGGGTTCTAAACTCAGTCCAAGGTTATCTTATAGAGTTCTACCTTCCCAAACTATTTTTCCTCCTCCTCTAGTCTTTTCGGCAGACATGTCTCACCTCATTTCTCTGGAGATTCAAAACCTTCTCCAAAAACAGGCCATTCTCATCGCCCCTCTAGATCCGTCCGGCTTTCTCAGTTCCATTTTCCTTGTTCAAAAGAAAAACAAGAAAGTGCGCCCTGTTATAAATCTAAAGTGGTTCAATCAATTTGTAGTATATCGCCACTTCAAAATGGAAACTATCATTCATCTGAGAGATATTCATCGCCCAAATGACTGGATGGTCAGGTTAGATCTGCAAGATGCTTATCTTACCATTCCTACTCACGATTCTCACACCAAGTTCCTTCAATTCCAATGGCTAGGCGTCACCTACCGGTTTTGCTCCCTTCCTTTCGGCCTTTCGTCAGCACCATGGTGCTTTACGAAAATCATGAAACCAGTGGTGTCTTACCTACGATCCCTCGGGATTAGATTGATCATTCACCTAGATGACATTCTGCTAATGAACACAGACAAACAGAATCTCTTGTCAGACTTGAATACCACCCGATCTCTTCTAGATCTGGGTTTTCTTCTCAATAGAGAAAAGTCTATGCTCATTCCTTCCCAATCCATCGAATTTCTGGGTTTTCTCGTGGACTCTTCCACAGCGTCTCTTCTGCTTCTCTTCAGGGGTTTTGCAGCTGCTTCAGGGCACTTTAGGGCTTAACAATTTTCACAGAGGTATTTTCGGATATTTACCTCTTTACATGGGCTTCATGGCTTGGTTTTACTAGCAATAAGTTGTCTTTCGAAGTATCACACATTTGGCAGCAGAATGTCACTCATACTTACACTCAAAGCATGGATATGCCACGCATAAGCTGTCTGAAGCTTGGCAGCTGCATCGCACTGGGGTTCTGAACTCTCTCTGGTGGTGGGGCATGACGTACTATCTTCATCTGATTAGAACGACAGACTCACAGATTCCTCTCTACAGCTAGTTGGACTCAGTGTCACACATAACACAATGAATGTCACATATAAGCACACTGCAAACAGAGAAATCTCACAAATAAGGATTTGAAAACTCTGCAGCTATGAGCAAGCCTGGTAACCCCAGGTCTGCTCCAGGCAGGAGAGCACCACACTGTGCACTGCACCTCTGGGACTGCTCTGCTGATTGGATGCAGCGCATGCAGTGTCACACACATGGACCCCAGGGTCACATCCCAGGGTGCCATGCAGTGCAGGCTGATAGGTGCCATGCAGTGCAGGCTGATAGGTGGCATGCAGTGCAGGCTGACAGGTAGGATGACAGGTGACATGCAGTACAAGCTGACAGGTGACATGCAGTACAGGCTTACAGGTGACATGCAGTAAAGGCTGACAGGTGACATGCAGTACAGGCTGAAAGGTGACATAAAGTACAGGCTTACAGGGAGCATGCAGCACAGACTGACAGGTGACATGCAGTACAAGCTGACAAGTGGCATGCAGTACAGGCAGGCAGGTGGCATGTAGTACTGGATGACAGTTGGCATGTAGTACAGGATGACAGGTGACATGCAGTACAAGCTGACAGGTGGCATGCAGTACAGACTGACAGGTGACATGCGGTACAGGCTGACAGGTGGAATGCAGTACAGGCTGACAGGTGGCATGCAGTACAAGCCGGCAGGCGCCATGCAGTACAGGCTGACAAGTGACATGCAGTACAAGCCGGCAGGTGGCATGCAGTACAAGCTGACAGGTGACATGCAGTACAGATTGACAGGTGACATACAATACAGACTGATAGGTGGCATGCAGTACAGGCTGACAGGTGACATGCGGTACATGCTGACAGGTGACATGCCGTATAGGCTGACAGGTGGCATGCAGTAAAGGCTGACAGGTGACAGGTGACATGCCGTACAGGTTGACAAGTGTTTACAGTACAGGATGACATGATAACTGTACAGAATGACATGTGACATGCAGTAAATGCAGACAGGTGACACACTGCATTCTGACTTGTTACATACAGTACAAAGTAACATATGCTAACAGTTGCTCATAGCTCAGTACATGACATGAGACACACAGATGATATTCCATGCAGGCTGAAATGTGACATACAGAACAGGCTGACAGATGACATACACCACAGGCTGACATGCAATGTACATGACATGCTGATGTGTGATGTGCAGTACAGGCTGGCATGTAATGCACAGCTCCTGGCACTCTAGTACACACTGATTAGATGTGCACTATAGGAAAACATGTGATGTACATGACAGGCTGATGTGTGATGTGCAGTACAGGCTGGCATGTGATGTATAGTAGAGGCTGACTTGAGATGAGCAGTACAGCTTGACATGTGCACTACAGCTGCCATGTGATGTACATGACAGGCTGGCATGTGATGTATAGCTGCTGACAGTCTGGTATAGGTTGACATATGATGAGCAGTGCAGGTTGACATGATGCACAGCAGAGGCTGATATGAGATGTACAGCTACTAACAGTATAGCACAGGCTGACATGTGATGTGTTGTGTAGTACAGGCTGACTTGAGATGTGCAGTACATGCTGGTATGGCTAACTAGGTGTGGGTGGAATTCTCCGTTTTTTAATCCGCGGAATGAGTCAGAATTACATTCAATTCTTCCAGATTCCACAGAATTCCGCAACAGGGTGTAGTGGGGAAGTGGCGCTATGTTCTGAGCGGAATATGCTCCCTCACACCCAAAAACTGGTTCTGAGGATGTAGTTTGCCTAAGAATATAGCAACGCCAAATGTGCTCCCTCTTGCTGCCGTGCTTAGATACATTTAATCACTGCAGCGTATGTAAGGGCACCGAGGGGTATGAAGTGGATTACAAATGTAGAAACCACTGTAACCACTCGACGTCCTAGCATGCTCTGCAGTGATTACAACTTTTAATCATTGCAGTGTATGTAAGGGCACCGAGGGGTATGAAGTGGATTCCGAATGTAGAAACCACTGTAACCACTCGGCGTCCTCGCATGCTCTTCAAAGATTGCAACTTTTAATCACTGCAGCGTATGAAAGGGCATCGAGTGGTATGAAGTGGATTACAAATGTAGAACCCTCTCTATAACACTCCAATCCGCGCATGCTCTGCAGTGATTACAACTTTTAATCACTGCAGCGTATGTAAGGGCACCGAGGGGTATGCATAAGTTTCCAAATGTAGAGTGCCTGCTCCCGCTCACCCCGTGTCTAGACACCACTGGATACCACTCGACGCCTGTGCATGCTCTATGAAGATGACAACTTTTAATCATTGCAGCATATGTAAGGGCACCGAGTGGTATGCTGTGGATTCCGAATGTAGAAAATACTCTATACCACTCGGCGTCCTCGCATGCTCTGCAGTGATTACAACTTTTGATCATTGCCAAGTATGTAAGGGCACCGAGGGGTATGCATAAGTGTGATAAGTTGGCCTGATATATGCTGTCCACTACTTATTGAAAGCTATCCTAGTGGTAGCTATGGAGAGCAGCCTTCAGGCTAAGTCTTGAAGGAATGTAAAGCAGCTTGTTTTACCAGTCTATAATCTCTTGAATGACCAAATGAAAGGACAACCACACCAGGTATATATTTAGAATATATGTATTTAAGATAAAACACACCCCTGTAGTCTCTTTATGAGACTGGAGTTCGGAGTACTTAAGTTACAAGTTAGCAATCAACTGTAATAGCACGAACACACATTTGGGCCCTAGGGGCGTACCAAACCATATACCAATAAAGTGGTATAAGAACCACGACTGAACTAGACACCAGGCCTAGAGCCTGTAGAATCACTGGGACCCCAAGGAACCACCCAAGGTAGTGACACAGGGGACCCACGGGGGCCTTGTGCAGTGTGTGAACACAGCCGCGGGTTCCCGTTAGCTTCCATGGGCAATGTCGCGATTGGAAATTTAAAGATTAGGGATACTTAGAAATGAGTCAGGACCAAACCCTTTTGGACTTAGGAAGTTCTTGGGCTAGCACCCACAGGAGCACAGGCGTACTCGTGTTACCTCACCCAGGGAAGCCGGGTGCATAGGTGTCTTTTGGTGTCGGGTCGCGTCGCCGATTTCAATGGAAGCTGGCAAAGAAGTGCTACTGTCGTGAAGAGAAGAAGTGTCCGAAGCAATCCATGCCTGGATCTAGGATGGAAGGAACTTGAAAGCAGAGGGGACAGAGTCTGGGAAACTTACCAGTGACCAAGGGCACGATAGACCAATGCCCACAGATGTCGGGTGCTTCAGGTGAGTTGATGGGTGTCTTGAATCTTCAGCCACGAGGTCCAGGAGGTGCCCCACAAAGTTTGTTGAGTGCTGTCGTATCGGTGACCACATTGGACCCAACAAACCTTGGCAATGGCAAGTCACTTGGAATCAGAGAAAGGACGGCGGTGCAGACCCAGCAAGGGTAAGTCATGGCACGTCTGGGGAAACCAGGAAAGCCCAATCAGAAGAGGAGTTGCCTTCGTGGGGACCCACTAGCCAATGAACTAGCGATTGCAAAGGAACCTCGAGCGGTCGCACTGGAAACTAGCCCACGGGTCACTCGTGGAGTGGAGGCCAGAAATCTTCAGTGCAGGACATGCTCAAGGCTGCGGCTACTGGGAGCCCAAAGCACAACTTCGAGGAAGACCAAGAAGATGATGGAGCTGAAAAAGATCACGGTGTCCAGGGGTCTCGGTTTCATGTCACTCACGATAGCCACGGGCCTTAGCTTTGCTGGGGACTCAGGGTAGCCTCAGGGAAGTCTGGAAATCCACCTCTGGTGATGCAAAGACTTCGGCATCCAGCGGGAGCTTCAGCGATGCAGACCGGTCAGTTGCTTCTTTGGTGCCTGCCAAGCAGGGAAGTCACTCCTTGACCCCAACGGAGATTTCTTCAGTCTTCTAAGCAAAGTAGAACGTCGAAGGTCCAGGATATATATTGCATAGTGTTGTCCAGGGTAATCTAAAGTCTCAAGGACTGGGTTCCCATACTGATACCAAGTTTGGGGGTTGGACATACTCTAGGGACCCACCTATGGGAGGGTTTGGAAAGAGGGGTGGTTACACCCATTTCCTTTGTCCAGTTTCATGCCAGAGCAGGGGCAGGTAGCCCCGGCAACTGGTTTGAACTGGACTATGCACAGGGACACCAAGTGTACCCCCAGTGCAGGACTTCAAAGCACCAGAAAGTGCTCCCGCCCAGCCACATTACACATCGGCCTGTCTGGGGAGGTGGTTACACCTCCCTCGGACAGGAAACCTATTGGCAGAGGCATCCATTTTGTGATGCCAGGGCTGTAGAAAGTTCTACCGGGTTAGACCAGTGTGAACATGTCTCTCCCTCTAGAAGGGTGGAATGCTTCCCCTGCTGCCAGAACTGGCGGGGGGGGGGTAGTATTCCAAAGCGTTTGACACCAAACATAACATGTTTATGTGCAGCCATCCCAAAGTTAGCATTTACCGCGAGGTTATAATGCACTTAAGAGTATATGGTCAGGCTGCACCACAAACAGCATCAGAGGAGGTACTCTGAACGCTGCAGAGGGAGAGGGGCTCTGCTCATGCAGGGGCACCCTCTCACATAAAAACCAAGCACTCTGCCTTCAGGATTGTTAAGGCCTGCCATAGGAGTGACTCATAGGTTTTATCTGTGTGTGCAAGGGTAGTGATATAGGTAGTCTATACCACCACCTTACCAAGGCTGCAGTAGCAGACCTTTTGGAGTGCTTCCCAGGGGTGGCATAATACATGCTTCAGCCCCTGGTATGCCTCTGAGGTACCTATGCCCTAGGTACATAGTATACCATATACTAGGGGCTTATAAGGCACTCCAGAATCCAATTAGAAATGTACCTAATGTACATGGAAACCATTTTAGAGAGGAAGCAGCTAGGCTGGGGTCCTGATTAGCACGGCCACAGCCAGACTAAGGTCGAAAAACAGTGAAACACCAGCAAAAAGTGGGGGTACCCATGTGAAGCAGATCCTATTCTCCTACACAACCCCCCCCCCCCCAAACACAGGGACATTAAACTAGCCTTGACCAGTTGAGTCTTCATGTTCTAAGAGGAAATACCTAGAGAGTCCATCTGCATTGGCAGGGTTACTCCCAGGTCTATGTTCCACTGTAAAGTCCATCCCCTGTAGGGAAATGGACCACCTAAGCAGTTTGGGGTTTTCACCCTTCATTTGTTTTAGCCATAAGACGGGCTTATGGTCTGTCTGAACAAGGAAGTGAGTACCAAACAAGTATGGCCTCAACTTCTTCAGAGCCCAAACCACAGCAAACGCCTCCCTCTCAATGGCTGACCAACGTTTCTCTCTAGGGGTCAGCCTCCTGCTTATGAAAGCTACTGGCTGATCCTGACTTTCATCATTCAATTGTGACAGTACAGCCCCTACCCCCAATTCAGATGCATCTGTTTGGACAATGAACTTCTTGGAGTAGTCAGGACTCTGCAGAATGGGAGCAGTGCACATGACCTGCTTCAGGTCATCAAATGCCTTTTAACAGGTAGCTGTCCACTGAACCTTTTTGGGCATCTTTTTAGAAGTTAAGTCATTCAGGGGTGTCACTATTGATCCATGCCCCTTGACAAATCTCCTATAGTACCCAGTCAGGCCTAAGACGGCTCTAACCTGAGTCTGGGTAGTTAGAGCAACCCAGTCCATGTTGGTCTGGATTTTGCTCTGTAGTGGTTGAACCTGGCCTCCACTTTCAAGGTGGCCCAGGTACACAACCTGACTCTGCCCTATCTGGCACTTAGTAGCCTTGATAGTTAGGTCTGCTTTTTTCAGGGCCTCCAAAACATTCCTCAGGTGGACCATGTGATCCTCTCAGGTGGAGCTAAAGACAGCAATATCATCTAGATATGCTGCACCATAGTCGTCCAGGCCTGTAAGGACTTGATTCACCAACCTTTGGAAAGTGGCAGGTGCATTCTTCAAACCAAAGGGCATTACCACAAGCTGATAGTGCCCACTAGAGGTAGAAAATGCTGTCTTTGCATCATCAGCTAGTCTGATCTGCCAGGAGCCAGCTGTCAGGTCAAATGTGCTTAGAAGCTTGGCTGATGCCAAAGTATCTATTAGCTCATCTGCCCTGGTGATGAGATGGGCATCAGTCCTTTTGACTGCATTTAGACCCCTTGAGTATACACAAAACCTCATTTCTCTCCTGCCATCTGTGGTGTGAGGTTTAGGTACCAGGACTACTGGACTAGCCCAAGGGCTAACTGAGAGTTCAATCACTCCCAAAGCCAACATCTTTTGGACTTCTGTCCTTATACAGTCACTGACATGGTCAGGTTGCCTGTAGATCTTATTCTTCACAGGCAGACTGTCCCCAGTGTCCACTTCATGAGTGCACCAGGTGGTCTGACATGGAGTCAGGGAAAACATATGTCTGAACTGGCTGAGAAGGTGTCTGCAGTCAGTTTGCTGCTGGGCAGTGAGGATACCTGGCAAGGCTACACCATCAACTGACCCATCATCAGGGTTCTGCGAAAGCAGGTCAGGGAGTGGGTCACTCTGTTCCTCCTGTCCTTCATCAGTAGCCATGAGCAAGCCCATGTCTGCTCTGTCAACGTATGGTTTCAGTCTGTTGACATGAAGTACCCTATGGGGACTCCTAGGGGTTCCAAGGTCTACCAAGTAGGTAACCTCTCCTTTCTGTTCATCAATTTTATGGGGGCCACTCCATTTGTCCTGGAGGGCTGCCAGGGCCACAGGCTCCAACACCCACACTTTCTGTCCTGGCTGGTAAACAGTCAGTACAGTCTTTTGATCATGCCAGGCTTTTTGCAGTTCCTGGCTAGCCTCAAGGTTTTTGGTTGCCTTTTTCATATACTCAGCCATCCTGGAGCGGAGACCAAGTACATAGTCCACTATGTCCCTGTTTGGGGGGCTTGAGAGGTAACTCCCATCCTTCCTTAACCAGACACAATGGACCTGAGGAACTTCGATTTTCGATCACGATCGAATCGTCCCTCCATTTTGTGGCCCGCCGCCATTTTGTGTTGCCATCACTCAGGCAGCACGGCGAACAAAGTCTATTCTGCTTTTTCTGTAGCCTGGTGTCGAAATACGCCCTCGGCCTCTATTTGCAAAGCTGGCGTTAGAACTAGCCGAGTACACTAATCCCTGTCTGGCTTTTCTAATCCGCATCTCAACTATCTGTTGGCTCACACTATTCTTTCCTGACCTTATCTTATCGACTGGCCTTCACTGTCTCCTGCTAGCATTCTCTCGTTTCACGACTGTCCTCCAACACACACAAACGTATCTCGCCACCTGCAAGTTAGTTATGAATCTGTTAATGTATTAGTTTGAGGGTGGGGTGACAAACATAGTTGGAGGAGAGGTCTCTTCGAGTCATCTGACACTTTGTTTTCAAACTTTTCCTATTGGTTCCACCTTGTTTTCCAACTTTCATTATTAGCTCTTTCTTGTATGCTCTGGGAGTGTATTTTACTAATAATTATAACATTGTATGGTATAAAACCTGATGCGCCACAGAGTGAAGTGGCAGTCTCCTGAGAACCTACTTTGTGTACTTCTAGGATAACTGTACTAGCTGCAGCTAAATAAATCTGATCTTCTAACGCCGACAGAGTGTCCCGTGTCTCTGTGTAGCGAAGCAGGAGAACTCCGGAGACTTCGGCCGTACCCTGCGCCGCCAGGTCCAAAAGGTTCTGGTTCTTCAACTGGCGCCCAACGTGGGGCGGCTTCAGTGGTACCGGTTCTGCTCAAAGGTTGTGAGGAACCCCGCAAGAAAATTCCGGAGGGTTCGCGAGCCACACTAAGCGGCCCCTGTATGTCGAAAGTGGTCCGAAGGTCTTTTGCAGCGCGGTTACTCCTTCCTGACGGCTACTGATGACTGCTGCCCTGACTGCCGCCCTGCTTTGGCCCTTCCTTTGATGTTGTATGGTAAGGCGAGACGATAGAAGGGCCTCTGTTGGTGGAAGAAGACGTCCTTAGTTAAGTATTTTCGTGGGTCGCGCCCACAAGTTTTGTTCTTTGATTGATTTCCTTGGGTTCTTAGATTTATCTTTTGCAAAAGATAAAGCCGAGGGTAAGTGCATTTGTGCTGCGTAAACTGAGTTTTACTCCCTTGAAGTTTGTAAACAGTCCGGAGACATCTCGAGATGCCTGGTCTAACTAAGTTTGGAAGAATTTGTTGCCTTGGTTGTAATAGGGATTCCCGACTTGAGGACTCTTGTCCGATTGCTTCGGTTGGAACCCCCACATATGAGCTCTATTCAAAACATGGTATCGGCCCCATTGCCTTTAACGAGACATGGACTCGATACACGAAGAAAGATGGTGTTCTCAAATGGCCAGAAAATGGTAGTTTTGATCCTGATGTGCTAGATAATTTAGAAGCAGTTTTATTCAAAAGAAAAGCCCGGCCGGCAATGTTTGACTCTTTCCGCCTTTGGCGTAAGGAAGCCAAACAGAAAGAAATTAAACAAGCAAAACGAGATAGGAAAGCACAGGGTATGACAATTATACAGGCTGCCCAACAGTTCAAAGATGATGAAATTGATAATGCGACTGAAATTTCAGAAAGACAGCATCGTATGGCGATAGATAAATGCTATCCGATGTTGCCTGTTTCTCCTTCTGATAATAAGAAAGATATAGAAGAAGGTCCCCTAATGTCCCATTTATTAAGGTTGCCTCCGCCCTATGCGCAAAATGCCAATGTACCTCAGCCATTACAGCCTGTTCAGCCGCCAGTGGTACTTCCGCCTGTTCCGGCTCTTCCACATTTGCCTCCTCCAGTATTACCGCCCTTGCCGGTTTTACCGTTAGTTTCAACTTCTTTGCCCTCATCTCCTGATCTTAGATCTCCTTTGCCTTCTGCTCCTCCTGCAGTTATCCATTCTTCTCCTGTTAGTTCCCCTAATACTCTGTCTCCAATTCTTATGTCTAATTCACCGTCTGTGCGTAAGCGTCTCACAGACACAGTCACTGGTATTCTATCTCCTTTCTTTGGAGCTTTAAATGTGTCTCTGGCTTTTGTTCGAAGACAATCTCGTAGTCAGTTCCCAGATTTCGAGGAACGAGAGAAGTTAGACTCTCTTGCACGAAAATGGATCAAGAAGGGTCCACAATACAGTGTGCTTGATATTATGCCTACCTTCTTGCAATGGAATGCGCCTACGCAAAGATACGCTTTCAATGTAATGTGCGACATTCTTATTAAAGAATGGCACGATGTGAGTTTGAGTCCGATCCCACAAGATCTGTTAAATGTTGAGACTGATTTTGAAAAAGGACTTATTGTAGGTTCTAAGGTTGAGGAAGCCGTAAGGACGCGTATCTCTTATAGATCCTTATTGTTCTCTCAAATTTTCCTTGATTCTGATCCGTCGGTTAAACTGACGTCGAAAAATTATCCTATGAGAGAGGTTCCTCCAGTATGGAAGGAAGAGGTTGTGGGAATAGGTGGTAATGCACCTATCCCTGCCCATTTCCAACGTATATGGGTACATGTCCCTTGGAAGAGATCTGAAGTTTTGGCTCTTAAGCAGACTCTACCAGATCCTCGTAAGAACCCTGCAGGTTATTATAAAGAATTATCGCAGAGAGTTGACGCCTGCACTATGAACCTAGCAGATATCGACATGCTAATGGGAAATGTAGTCCCACAGACAATATGGGCTAAGATTCGTAGAGAGGATCATGCGCAGGAACTAGGTGCTACTTGGGATGTTATAACTAATACAGATAGAGACCAAGTAGGTGGCGCAAAGCCTGACGCTCTGATATCGGAACTTCCTGGTAGAATCATTACGTTAATGAAAACTATAATGCCTGCACTGAGAGTTAACTGGGATAAACTAGCAGCATGCAAACAAAAGAAAGATGAAAGTGTCTCTGACTTCTTTACTCGTTTCGAGGAGACATTTATCGACCACAGTGGTCAAGACATGGCTACAGAGGGTGGACAGCGATTATTCGTGGACAAATTTGTATTCAATTTGCTTCCCGAGCTGTCACACAAATGAAAAGATTCAGAAAGTTCATGGGCTGTTTCTTCTTCAGCTCAGATATTGGCTACTGCGCAATATTATGAGATTAGGGACAAAGAAGAAAGAGAAAAGCAAGAGAAAAAGACAAAAGAATTGAAGACAAAGGTTCTCTTGCAACAAGCCTATCCGCCACGTTATGCTCAGCCTCAAATTCAGCAGCCCCCGCAGTTTCAGAGGTTGTATCAAAAACCTGAGCCATACAATCCGCGACCTTTGTTAGGTCCTAATCAATGTGCCTATTGTAGAGAGGAAGGTCATTTTAAGAATAGTTGTCCGGTTTTATTGCAGCGCAATGGAGCGTTATCTGCTCCACGAGGTTGTGCTGGCCTCCAGTCAGCAAATAGAGGTAGAGGTCGAGGTGTGTTGACTCAAGCACAGCGTGCCCTTCCTTCTCCCAATTCCGTGAACTACTTTGATCAGCAAACTGTGAGGTCTGCACAATATTACAATGAAGACCATTATGTTGAAGGCGAGAATGAAAGTCTTCATGCTAACTAGGACAACCATGGACAAAGTAAGGGAGTTGTGCCAATCCCAGTAGATCAAAATGGACCTTATGTTAACGTCACTACAATGGGTGTTTCAGAGCCATTTCTTCTGGATACTGGATCAATGAGAAGTTCTATCATTCATTCTAAACTCCCTGGGGCACCTTTGTCTGGCTTAACGAATGTCTCCGTAGGATTTTCTGGCGCCCCTGTTCGCAATCCAGTTTCTTGCCCTTTGCCCATTTCAGTTGGTCCCTGTTAGAGTCGGGGATCTCTGGTTGGCGCAAGGTTGACCTTGTGTCAAGCAGGAACCCTCTCCTCCACGTCAGGGCGCAGGATAACCCCTCGCGAATGACCCTTGCTCACCCTCTAGGTGCGTGGCGTGAGCAGCCAAGGCGATTCCTCAGGCGTTGTTGGTTAAGCACTTACAATCATACACACAGTAAATACATTAATCCCCCCAGAAACGGACACCAGACTTGGATATATATAAAAATACGATTTCTTTATGTAAAAATAAGGTATATATATCTCAGCAGACTTATCACAAGACCAATAACGTTTTCGCTATGCCACCAGGTTGTACAGCGGGCAAATGTTCGTTGTTCGTAGCTTCAAATGGATAGTTCGTAGTCTCTTTACTCGTAGTTCCAGTACTCACAGAGATCGGTTCCTGCGAACGGGGAAATAAGGCGTTGCGGGCCCCGAGCCCGATACTGGACTTCTTTCGTGATTAGGAGAGTCGGCACAGATCGGTGCGACTCTCAGCTTGGGAAGTGTTCTTGGGTCCTCAATCAGCAGGTGTGGGCACGTAGGCAGGCGCGGCCAGCGACCCTTTAGCACGGCGGTGCAGGAGGGTCTCCACAGCGGGGGCGGCGCGGCCTGAGAAGTCCGGGGATAGCGAAGCGGGGTCGCAGGGCACGGTTAGTGCAGCTGGGTGACCCGGCGTAGATCACAGTCGTCGGACGGCTTCCGGCAGGAGGGGTGATAGCGCGTTCAGCGCACTCCAATGGCAGGCGGTGACAGGGATGCAGGCGGCCTGGCCCGGGAACAGAGAGCGGCTCCGGACGGAGCGGGGCTCTCACGGGTTGGAGGCAGGCGAGCTTCTGAGTGTCACGGCCCTAGGAGGGGCGATGAGGGGCGCAGTCTCTTTTCCAGCGGGATGCACACACGGCTCGAATTGGAGGACGAGCAAGAAGCACAGAGAACCCACTGTTCCTGGGGTTCAGTTCAGGGGGCAAGCTCAGATCAAGCCCTTGGAGAATGTTCAAGCACAAAGTAGCAAAGTCTTTTCAGTAAGTCTCTTCCTCTCCTTTCTCAGCAAGGCAAGCAGCAGGCCAGCTCCTCCGGCGTCTTCTTCTCCTTCTAGTCGGGCAGAGGTTCTTTGTGGTAAACAGGATTCTGATTTCTTAGGAGCCAGGCTCCTACTTTTATACCATGATTCTTTTGTTCTTTAGCGCCAGGGGGCCTAGGCCTGGCTCAGTCCAGTTCTGGAGCACTTTGTTATGGTGACTCTGCTCTTTCCTTTCAGCAGCAGGGCAGAGACATCAGCCGCCCCACAGGGGGTGGCGCCGGCTTTGTGGTGGCAGAGCACAGGTCTATTCAAGAGTCAAGGTGTACTCCTCCCACCCATCCAGGTGCAATCTCTCTACCCACCACCTGGCAGCCAACCTGTCTCTGGGGATTCCCCAACCCTGCTCCCTACTGTTGCCAGGCAGAACACATACACACAGCAGAGGCGGACTGAGATGGTCAGGTCAGTAAATACTAACTTTCTAAAAGTGGTATTTACAAACCCAGGATATTAAAATAAACTTGACTACAAGAAGTATTTTATTATTCTGAGTTCAGGCATCCTAAACTTGACACTTCTACCATGCTCTCTGAGTCCACTGGGGTCACGGCGTTGGCGTGATCCCGGCAGCCCATTCTGGCCTATGGAGAGCAGGTAGCCTTCAATAGTGAAAAACGACAAGGGCTGTAATTCACTACTAAGACAGGCCACACACACCAGGGCATGTCTTACCTTATGCCTACAATGCACCCTGCCCGTGGGCCTACCAGAGGGGTGGCTAATATGTAGGTAAGGGAAGGTTTAGGGACTGGCAAGTGGGGGCACTGGCGCAGTCAGCGCGACGGTCCCGGACCGCGCACAGGGTCTGCGGTGGCAGACCCTAGACACATCTTACAAGGCCGCTTCTGTGGGTGGCGCAACCAGCGCTGCAAGCCCACCAGCGGCATTGGCATTCACGAGCCCTGGCACCCCTGGTGCACTTTACTGGGGACTGACAGTGAATCCAATAAACCAATCATGGACATCAATTACAGGTACACTTTACCTCGGGAGCCCTTGCACTGCGGCACGGATTAGCCGTGGCGCAGTGCCCTGAGCGGACAACACCAGCAAAACAGTCGAGGCACACCATCAAAAAGTGGAAGGGAAACTCACGCCAAGGTGCCAGGTCTAACACGTGTCCCCTCCAGCTGAAATGTGGGGAGAACTACCCTTGCCCAGGGGGTTCCTCGTCACTAAGGCGGAAATACCTGGACAGACCGTCAGCGTTGGCGTGATCTGTACCAGGACGGTGTTCCACCGTAAAGTCCATACCCTGTAGGGAGATGGACCACCTCAACAGCTTCGGGTTTTCACCCCTCATTTGCATCAACCATCTGAGGGGCCTGTGGTCCGTCTGAACCCGGAAGTGAGACCCAAACAAGTAGGGTCTTAGCTTCTTCAGCGCCCAGACCACAGCAAATGCTTCTCGCTCAATTGCACTCCACCTACTTTCCCGTGGAAGTAACCTCCTACTGATGAAGGCTACGGGTTGGTCCCAGCCCTCCTCAGTCATCTGTGAAAGAACAGCCCCCACACCATGCTCTGAAGCGTCTGTCTGCACTAGGAATTCCTTGGAGAAGTCAGGGGCCAAGAGCACGGGCGCCGTGCACATGGCCGTCTTCAGGGTGTCGAAAGCTTTCTGACAGGTGTCAGTCCAAATCACGTTCCTGGGCTGCTTTTTCGAAGTCAGCTCTGTCAAGGGGGCAACGATCGTTCCATAGCCCTTGACAAACCTCCTGTAGTACCCAGTGAGCCCCAGGAAGGCCCTCACTGCGGTCTGCGTCTTGGGGGTTTCCCAAGCCAGGATGGTTTCAATTTTGGGTTGCAAGGGTGCCACCTTGCCACTCCCCACTTGGTGTCCCAAGTACACCACGGAACCCTGCCCGATCTGGCACTTGCTTGCCTTGATCGTGAGGCCTGCTCGGCGCAGCGCCATCAACACTTCCCAGAGGTGGCGCAGGTGTTCAGGCCAGGTGGCACTGAACACTGCGATGTCATCCAGGTAGGCGGCACTGAACGCATCCAGCCCAACCAGTACCTGGTTGACCAACCTCTGAAAGGTGGCAGGGGCATTCTTCATCCCAAATGGCATGACTCGGAACTGGAAGTGCCCATCTGGTGTAGAGAATGCTGACCTCTCTTTGGCCCCATCGGTCAAGGCGATCTGCCAGTACCCAGACGTTAAATCAAACGTACTGAGGAACCGGGCAGCCCCCAGCCGATCAATGAGCTCATCAGCTCTGGGGATGGGGTGCGCGTCAGTCTTCGTGACTGAATTGAGTCCTCTGTAGTCCACACAGAACCGGAGTTCAGGTGTGGCTCCCGGCGCAGCAGCCTTTGGGACCAAGACCACGGGGCTGGACCAAGGACTGCTGGAGGACTCAACCACCCCTAGCGCAAGCATTTTGGAGACCTCCTCCTTGATGCAAGCTCTGACCCTGTCAGTTACCCTGTAAGCCTTGTGCTTCACAGGTAAGCTGTCTCCTGTGTCCACATCATGGACGCACCAATCTGTGACACCAGGAACCAGGGAGAATCGGTCGGAAAATTGTCCCAGCAAGTGGCGGCAGTCTTCCTGTTGTTCGGGCGTCAGGATGGGTGAGAGGTTAACTCCATCCACTGACCCATCTTTCTCAGAGGCCACTAAGAGGTCAGGAAGAGGCTCGGTCTCCTCTTCCACTCCATCATCAGTGGCCAGCAGCATGCCCACTTCGGTCCTCTCTAAGTGGGGCTTAAGGCGGTTAACATGTAGGACCCTCAAAGGGTTCCTGGGAGTCTGCATGTCCACCAAGTAGGTGATAGGGCTTTTGCGCTCCACAACCTCAAATGGACCTGTCCACTTATCCTGAAGTGCACACGGCTCCACTGGGGCGAAGACCCACACCTTTTGTCCAGGTTGAAGCTCTACCAGAGTGGCATTCCGGTCGTACCACCGCTTCATCTCCTCCTGGCTGGCTTCCAGATTTGCCTCAGCAAGTTGCCTGAAACGCCGAGTCTGGTTTCGGAAGGCCAGCATGTAACTATATACATTCTGGGGAGGTTTCCTGGGAGATTGCTCCCAGCCTTCCTTCACCAAACTCAGAGGTCCTCTTACCGGGTGACCATACAGAAGCTCAAAGGGGCTGAACCCTAGAGACTTCTGTGGCACCTCTCGGTAAGCGAAGAGCAGGCATGGCAAGAGGACGTCCCACTTACGCCTCATTGGACCGTCCAGGCCCATGATCA
Organism: Triturus cristatus; assembly: GCF_964204655.1. Lineage (NCBI taxonomy): Eukaryota > Metazoa > Chordata > Amphibia > Caudata > Salamandridae > Triturus > Triturus cristatus. The sequence goes on along the minus strand of NC_140593.1, from coordinate 5,898,541 downwards.
TGCCTTTGAGGGTTCGGTTGAATCTCTCAACCAACCCATTTCCTTGGGGATGGTAAGGAGTGGTGAACTTGTACGTAACCCCACACTCCTTCCACAGGGATTTCATATATGTGGATATGAAATTGGTCCCCCTGTCGCTCACCACCTCTAGAGGGAATCCCACTCGGGAGAAAATTCCCATCAGTGCCCGTCCCACCACGGGGGCCGTCACTGTCCTCAGAGGGATGGCTTCAGGGTACCGGGTGGCATGGTCCACCAAGACCAGGATGAACCTGTTGCCCAGGGCTGTCTTGGGGTCCAGAGGCCCCACAATATCAATACCCACTCGTTGGAATGGCGTACCGACCACAGGGAAAGGTTGCAGAGGAGCCTTGTGCTTCCCTCCGCTCTTACCACTTGCCTGGCAAGTCTGACAGGTTCTGCAGTAGGAATCTGAATTCTTATGCATTTGGGGCCAGTAAAAGTGGGTGACAAGCCTGTCATAGGTCTTGTCCATCCCCAAATGTCCTGCTAAAGGCACATCGTGAGCCAGCCCCAGTAGGAAGGTTCTGAACTTCTGGGGTACCACCAGCACACGGGCTGACCCAGGTTCAGCAGCCTTAGGCTCGGAATACAGGAGGTCACTCTCCCAGTACACGTAGTGTGTTTTGGCCTGAACACCGTTGGCCTGGTCTGCAGCCTGTTGCCGCATACCCACGAGAGAAGGGCATTCTTTCTGCTCCCTGCAGAATTCCTCCCTGGAGGGACCTCCTTCTTGCTGCCAATGGGTCAGCTCAGGCAGATCTCCCAGTTCGGCAATCTGTTCCCCGGTAGGCTCCAGAGCATCCCCCTCAGGGTCTACTTCCTCCTGGGCCGTGGGAACTTCGGGGGCCGGTTTCCCGCGCCTCCTGCGCCTTCTCCCTAAGGCCGGTTCCTGGACCTCTCCCTCAGGCTCCAGGACCCTCTCAACACCCCTACTGGCTGCCATGGACCGGGTGGTCACGCACGCCCAGTCGGGCAGACCCACCATCCTCAGATGCGTGGTCTTCTCCACCTTTTCCCAAGGGGAGCTCTCCAGGTCGTTCCCTAGCAGACAGTCTACAGGCATGTCAGTTCTCACAGCGACTTGTAGAGTACCAGAGACCTCCCCCCACTCAAAGGGAACTTGAGCCATTGGACAACGACTCTCTATGTTGTCAGCATTGACAACCCTACAGTAGGCATTGGGTACAATCTGCTCTTGAGACACCAGGTGTTGCCTCACCGAGGTCACGCTGGCTCCTGTATCTCTAAGAGCCTCAACCTTCTTTCCATTGATGGTCACTACTTGCCCATATTTCTTAGTGTTAGAGGGCAAGTAAGTTTCGGGGACCATCTCACTGTCTCCTAGCGAGACTAGGGTCATCTGCCCGGGACCCCCACCCTCCTGGACTGCTACCTCCTCCCCAAAGTTAACACTAGCTACTTGCCGGGGTGGAGCACCAGTGGGTGCGGTCTTACCAAACAGGCGACACTTAGGATCAGAGGCAATGTGACCCGGGTCACCACACCTATAACAATTGAAGGGCCCCTTTGGAACAGGTCTACCTGTCGGGGCCCCGTTCTGCTGCGGGGGTGGGGGAGGCTGAGAACCCTTCTGCTGGTTCCCTTGGGAATTACTTTGGGGGCCTTTTTGGAACCCCTTCTGTTTACCCCTGTCCCCCCCACTCTTCTGCTGGGGACCCTGCCCACCTTTGGCGGAGTCTCCCACTTGACCCTTGTGGACCCTGGTGCTGAGCCAGCGGTCCGCCTCCTCAGCAAGCTTCCTCGGGTTGGACAGCTTGCTATCAATCAGGTGCTGGCGTAGCTCAGGAAAACATTGACTGGACAAGTGCTCCCATGCAATTAAATCAAGCAGCCCTTGATAATCATTCACTTTGCTACCCTTCACCCAACCATCCAGCGCTCTGCAGAAAAAGGTCACATACTCCACATACGTACTCTCAGGGATCTTCTTCGTCTCCCTGAACCGCTGTCTATATAGCTCCGGAGTTAACCCATACCTGTTCATTAAAGCTTCCTTCATATGGGTGTATGAGGCTTGGAGATCTAAGGGTAAATCTAACAGTGTGTCACGCCCTTCAGCAAGGAACCTTCCCCACAACCCCGCTCCCCAGTCTTTCTCAGGGACCCGGTGTGAAGACATGGCCACCTCGTAGGCTCTAAACCACTGCCCTATGTCATCCTTTCTAAAATACTCCTTTACTACATCTTTGGGGATGTACACCTTGGACTCTACCTGCACTGGTGGAGTGCTGCCACCAGAAGGAGCGGTGTCCAAACTTTTCGCCTTCAGCTCCAACTCCTTCAATCTGATATCATGATCCATTTGGCGTTGTTGTGCCTCCAGGGCCAACTTCTGCTTTTCCATTTCCATTTGTCCTGCCAACTTTGCCATCTCCATTGCATGCGCCCTGTCTGCGGCCCTGTCTGCCAGCTCCTCCGGCGACCGGACTCTGCTGGGCTCCTCAAGATTGTCGGGTGGAACGATGTCCCCCGCATTCCGTGGGTCTCTTGACTCCTTCCAGGCTCTCAGCGCCTTGGTGTACTGGGTCTTCCTCTTGAATCCAGCATGGGGGACTCGGAATTTTACACTGTAGCCTTTCAATTGCTCCATCGAGTAGCCTTCCAGTCTCTCCCAATCCACCTCATCTATTCCAGAAATCACAGAGAGCGCTCTTCCAGCAGAGAGTGAGCCAGGCATGGTTGCAGTAATGGCAGATGTCTCAACAAAGTTCAAAAATGAAAACCTGTGGCTGCGTTACTTGGTCTGCTCTCTCTATCTGGTGATTAATAATTCACTGTATGCAAATTACAAGTGCAAATCCGAAATCCCACCCGCTGCCAACAATGTTAGAGTCGGGGATCTCTGATTGGCGCAAGGTTGCCCTTGTGTCAAGCAGGAACCCTCTCCTCTACGTCAGGGCGCAGGATAACCCCTTGTGAATGACCCTTGCTCACCCTCTAGGTGCGTGGCGTGAGCAGCCAAGGCGATTCCTCAGGCGTTGTTGGTTAAGCACTTACAATCATACACACAGTAAATACATTAATCCCCCCAGAAACGGACACCAGACTTGGATATATATAAAAATACGATTTCTTTATGTAAAAATAAGGTATATATATCTCAGCAGACTTATCACAAGACCAATAACGTTTTCGCTATGCCACCAGGTTGTACAGCGGGCAAATGTTCGTTGTTCGTAGCTTCAAATGGATAGTTCGTAGTCTCTTTACTCGTAGTTCCAGTACTCACAGAGATCGGTTCCTGCGAACGGGGAAATAAGGCGTTGCGGGCCCCGAGCCCGATACTGGACTTCTTTCGTGATTAGGAGAGTCGGCACAGGTCGGTGCGACTCTCAGCTTGGGAAGTGTTCTTGGGTCCTCAATCAGCAGGTGTGGGCACGTAGGCAGGCGCGGCCAGCGACCCTTTAGCACGGCGGTGCAGGAGGGTCTCCACAGCGGGGGCGGCGCGGCCTGAGAAGTCCGGGGATAGCGAAGCGGGGTCGCAGGGCACGGTTAGTGCAGCTGGGTGACCCGGCGTAGATCACAGTCGTCGGACGGCTTCCGGCAGGAGGGGTGATAGCGCGTTCAGCGCACTCCAATGGCAGGCGGTGACAGGGATGCAGGCGGCCTGGCCCGGGAACAGAGAGCGGCTCCGGACGGAGCGGGGCTCTCACGGGTTGGAGGCAGGCGAGCTTCTGAGTGTCACGGCCCTAGGAGGGGCGATGAGGGGCGCAGTCTCTTTTCCAGCGGGATGCACACACGGCTCGAATTGGAGGACGAGCAAGAAGCACAGAGAACCCACTGTTCCTGGGGTTCAGTTCAGGGGGCAAGCTCAGATCAAGCCCTTGGAGAATGTTCAAGCACAAAGTAGCAAAGTCTTTTCAGTAAGTCTCTTCCTCTCCTTTCTCAGCAAGGCAAGCAGCAGGCCAGCTCCTCCGGCGTCTTCTTCTCCTTCTAGTCGGGCAGAGGTTCTTTGTGGTAAACAGGATTCTGATTTCTTAGGAGCCAGGCTCCTACTTTTATACCATGATTCTTTTGTTCTTTAGCGCCAGGGGGCCTAGGCCTGGCTCAGTCCAGTTCTGGAGCACTTTGTTATGGTGACTCTGCTCTTTCCTTTCAGCAGCAGGGCAGAGACATCAGCCGCCCCACAGGGGGTGGCGCCGGCTTTGTGGTGGCAGAGCACAGGTCTATTCAAGAGTCAAGGTGTACTCCTCCCACCCATCCAGGTGTAATCTCTCTACCCACCACCTGGCAGCCAACCTGTCTCTGGGGATTCCCCAACCCTGCTCCCTACTGTTGCCAGGCAGAACACATACACACAGCAGAGGCGGACTGAGATGGTCAGGTCAGTAAATACTAACTTTCTAAAAGTGGTATTTACAAACCCAGGATATTAAAATAAACTTGACTACAAGAAGTATTTTATTATTCTGAGTTCAGGCATCCTAAACTTGACACTTCTACCATGCTCTCTGAGTCCACTGGGGTCACGGCGTTGGCGTGATCCCGGCAGCCCATTCTGGCCTATGGAGAGCAGGTAGCCTTCAATAGTGAAAAACGACAAGGGCTGTAATTCACTACTAAGACAGGCCACACACACCAGGGCATGTCTTACCTTATGCCTACAATGCACCCTGCCCGTGGGCCTACCAGAGGGGTGGCTAATATGTAGGTAAGGGAAGGTTTAGGGACTGGCAAGTGGGGGCACTGGCGCAGTCAGCGCGACGGTCCCGGACCGCGCACAGGGTCTGCGGTGGCAGACCCTAGACACATCTTACAAGGCCGCTTCTGTGGGTGGCGCAACCAGCGCTGCAAGCCCACCAGCGGCATTGGCATTCACGAGCCCTGGCACCCCTGGTGCACTTTACTGGGGACTGACAGTGAATCCAATAAACCAATCATGGACATCAATTACAGGTACACTTTACCTCGGGAGCCCTTGCACTGCGGCACGGATTAGCCGTGGCGCAGTGCCCTGAGCGGACAACACCAGCAAAACAGTCGAGGCACACCATCAAAAAGTGGAAGGGAAACTCACGCCAAGGTGCCAGGTCTAACAGTCCCCATGATTTGGAAGCTCCACTTCTGCTAACGAATGGTTGCGGTGAGAATCTGTTGGGTCTAGACCTATTGAAAAGAATGCATGCTACAATATATTGTTCTCCTTCTGGCATACATCTTACTTTAGGACAGCAATTGGTCTCCCCAATCTTTTTATCCAAAGATAAGTTTCCACCTGAATTACTTTCTCTTCCAGCAACACTTTGGGCCACGGGTCCGAACGATGTGGGTTGTCTTGAGATTCCGCCTTATGTTGTCACTCTCAAGCCCAATGTTGAATTACCGCGCATCCCACAATATAGAATTTCTGCAGAAGGTGAGAAAGCGCTTTTGGGAATCATCCATGACTTAATACGGAAGGGTGTGATTGAAGAAACAAGAGGTAACACATGCAATAGTCCTATTCTTCCTGTTCTTAAACGCACTGATCCTTCTCAGCCTCCTGTGTACCGTTTTGTAATTGATCTGCGAGAAGTAAACAAAATTGTGATCCCACAATTTCCTGTTGTTCCAGATATCACTGCTTTGTTGACAATGATACCTTCCACAGCGACTTGGTTTTCTGTTATCGATCTAAAGAATGCTTTCTTTAGTATTCCCATTGCAGAAGAGATTAGGGACATTTTTGGTTTCTCTCTTGGAGGCCGAAGCTTCCGGTTTAAGCGCGCACCCCAAGGCTACTGTGAAAGTCCCTCTATTTACAGCCAAGCTTTAAAATGTCATCTTGATACTTTCCATTTGCCGTCTGGTGCTGCTCTTATCCAATATATGGATGACTTATTAGTTGCCGCTGATTCAGAAGATATCTGCAAAAAATGTCACTGTTGCATTGTTACGCCACTTGTTTAAACTGAATCACAAGGTTTCACCTTCCAAACTACAATATGTTTGTCGAGAGGTTACTTACTTGGGTCATCTCCTCTCAAAGGAGGGACGACGATTGACACCAGAACGAATTCAGACGATTGCGCGAATGTCTGTACCATCCACACAAAGGGAAGTACGTGCCTTTCTGGGTATCACTTCTTATTGTAGACAGTGGATCTCTAACTTTTCTCTAATTGCTAAACCTTTGTTGGCACTCACTTTAAAAGATACGCCTCAGCCCCTTCCATGGACTGATGAGTGCCAAAAGAGTTTCACTGACCTCTCTGTGTTCTGCTCCTGTACTAGGCACTCCAGATTACACTAAGCCTTTTACGCTCTATGTGCATGAGAGAGAAGGTTGTGCATTGTCAGTCTTAACACAGCAATTTGGAGACAAACAGCGGCCATGTGCCTATTTTTCGACTATGTTAGATCCTGTAGCTAAAGCATTGCCCAGTTGTCTCAAAGCGACAGCAGCAGCAGCAATTTCTATCCGACAGTCTGCTGGAGTGGTGTTGGATAACACTCTCATTGTCATGGTACCACATGCAGTGGATACTTTGCTAACCAGAACAAAAACACAGCATCTTACGAGCGCTCGTCTAACTGGATACGAGCTGACACTTTTGGCTAGTCACATACACATCAAGCGATGTAATACCCTGAATCCAGCTACTCTGTTGCCCCTTCCAGATGAGAAAAATGTTGAGGATCAACATGATTGTTTCTTCCGTACTGAGGAAGAGACAAAAGGAAGAATTGACCTGAGAGACACACCGCTAGAGAATCCGGATGGAACTCTATGGGTAGACGGTTCTTGCTTTAAAATGCCTAATGGAGATACAGTTTCAGCCTATGCTGTAACTACTTTACATACGGTTGTGGAAACTGCACGCATTAGACACAATTCAGCGCAAGCAGCAGAATTGATAGCATTAACAAGAGCTTGTGTATTATCGAAAGGGAAAAGAGTGAACGTGTACACTGACAGCCAATACGCTTTTGGTGTAGCGTTCAATTTTGGGCGTCTCTGGAAGGAAAGGGGTTTCCTCACTTCACATGGCACCAAAATACAACATGGTCAGTTAGTGACTGATCTCCTCGAATCACTTGCCTTACCCACCCAAATAGCGATAGTGAAATGTAGTGCACACAAGAAGATTACGGATGATGTTGGTCGAGGAAATGCATTTGGAGACGAAATAGCGAAGAAGACAGCAAGAGATTCAACGAGTCGAATGTATGTGGCAGGTCCTGCGAATTGGGTCAGAGAGAGAGGAATGTGTGAGAATACAGTGGAAAGTGTAAAAGCGATTCAGAAAGAAGTTTCAGAAAGGGAGATGAGCAAGTGGAAAGAAAGTACGGGAATGTTAGATGAGATGGGTTGTTGGGTGGAATTATCTGAACATCAACGTTGGCTGTTACCAAATGCCTATGTTCTCCCAGTGGTTACTATGGCACATGGTCCAGCCCACTTAAGTGCAAAAGGCATTTGTAAACTTCTGGCTCCAGTGTGGCAGAATGAAAATATCCCAAAATGTGCAGACAATGTAGTAAAGCACTGTATTGTTTGTTTAATGTACAACCCGGGAAAGGGAACCCCAACTCCAGCAGGTCACTTTGCTCCTCCGACATATCCATTTGAGGTGTTGTAAATCGATTACATTCACATGGAGCAATGCAACAACCTCAAATATGTTCTGGTGGTAGTATGCGCCTTTTCAAGGTGGATAGAAGCATACCCTCTAAAGGATAACACAGCCCTATCCACAGCTAAAATCCTTCTAAAAGAGTTCTTCCCCAGGTTTGGTTTGCCGCGCATTGTCTGGAGTGACAATGGGAGCGAATTTGTTGGCCAAGTCATGCAGAAAGTTTGTGCAGGTCTTGGTATCAAGCAAATGTTCCACGCGGCAAATCATCCACAGTCAGCGGGTTTAGTAGAATGTTACAACGGAACCTTGAAATTGAAATTAGCAAACGTTCAAGCAAGTACAGGACTCAATTGGCCTGATGCTTTGCCGTTAGCTCTGCTATCCACCAGAACTGCAGTACACTCTCGTTTGGGACTTAGCCCATACGAAGTGGTATTTGGCCGTCCAGCCAACGTATGGGGAATACCTCCCCCTAAGAAATTCTCAGACTTGCCATATCCAATGTTGATTGATTATCTGCATGACCTTACGACTAAATTGCGTGTTCTTCATCAACAGGTTCAGAGTGCTCTGCCAGAGGCTTCCACAGACCCAGGTCACTCCATCCGACCAGGTGACTGGGTATGCGTAAAAGATTTTCAGAGGTCAAGCAATTTGCAACCCAGGTGGCGGGAGCCTCGAATGGTTTTGTTGACTACAAGGACAGCAGTTAAAGTCGAAGGAAAGAAAAATTGGATTCACGGTGTGCATTGTAAGAAAGTGCCTTTGCCTTTGCCTTACGATCAATGGGTACGCAGAGGTGTTGGTGACTGTGAAAGCGAAAAGACTCCACGATTCGTACCCTTCAGCGATGCACACCTGAATGGGACACTGTCTGAGAAAGAGGACGACGACATTTTACAGGAAGCAATTCCATCACATCGTCGCTTGGATACGACTGAACCACGAACATTGTTCCAAAACCAGAATGTTCCGGGGAAAGAACACTATAATTTAAGACCTAGACCGAAGAACATTTAAGACTCTTTTCTCCCTTGTGTAGTATTCTGTCCCGGTTGCAGGGTCACGGTAGGAGTCTAGGTCACGACCTGAGTAGTGCCAATAGGCCTGCAGGATCTTCAGTGTCATAGGACGGTAGTACATCGTGACTTGAGTGATTGAGAAAGATTGCTGTGAGCATCCATTAGTAAGATGGAAACTACACTAAGTAATAAAGAAAGAAGAGATGAAATGAAGAAAGCATCCTGTAAAATAATGTACAGTCGTTTTAGTATAACTTTATGTGTTTTTATATCATTATGTATTGTTTTGGCGTTTATTAGTTGGATAATTTATGCTTTGCAGCCAAGAAATGCCTCCCCTTCTTCCTCTTTGCCTTCTTCTACTATCTCTCCACACCTCTTTCATACTCTTCCTTGACATGAACTCGTCAGAAGAACTGAGTATTATAACAATTCCTTTATCCAGCTATTACATCAGCACCAATTAGTGGTTAACACAACTGATTGTTGGGTGTGTGGTCTTATGCCACATACCACAGAGAAAGGAATGCCATACCTAGTTCTCCCTTTTTCCTATGAAGGTTCTGCTTGGGCTTACTTCGTCATCTTCTCCAACGCTTATCAAAGTAAATTCAGACGATCTGTTAGTTCACATATTAATTATCCGGATTTTAGACATAGTTCTTTGATTAAAGGTATGGTAGTTACGGCTAAAATCATGGAAAATAGTAAAATCTCCATTGACGAAAGAAAAGCATACACTAATTGGAACGTCACTCAATATATGTCTAGTCTTAGTAGTAAGGTTGGAAAAGGAAAGTCCTCGCCGATTTGGACTATACCACATCAGGGTAACTTCTGCTTACAGATAAATGATCGCCCTTCTGACACTACACAAAGGAATAACTGCTCCTACACGTACGTTTATTCCTCTCAGAACTCGCCTCCTCTAGTGCCAGCTCAAGGCACCTATTTCATCTGCTATGATAGAGCTTATACTTGGTTACCAACGGGTTTCTCTGGTACTTGTTATATAGCCTTTCTTCTTCCCCCTACCTACAATGCTTCCGCAAATCAGCACCGAACCCGATACGGCAGAGGGATTATTGATTCAAAGGACACCGCAGGACAAGAGGGAGGTGATTTCCTTAAAGGTTTTCTTACCTTCTGGGGTCCAATGGCTAACAGCAGAAATATAAGGCAATTGGTCCGTGTCGTAGCGACTACAATAGACATCACTGTAGGAGCCTTCAGTAACATCACGGCAGAACTACAGGCGGAAAGTCTTATGACCTTACTAAATCGAGTTGCCTTAGACTTTGTTCTTGCCGATCGTGGTGGAGTGTGCAAATTGATCGGGTCAAGTTGCTGTATTTTCATTCCTAATGACGCTCCGACAGTATACCAAGCTATCTCCAAGTTGCACATAATCTCTGAGTCTATTCATCAGGACAAAGGAGATTGGTCTTTAACTGAATGGTTTTGGGGACTACTGTCCAAATGGGGTTGGAAAGCATTAACGTTCCTTGGTATAATCCTGACCATTATATTTTCCTGTTGTCTTTGTATGCACTGTGGTCCCGCTATCTGTGATCTTTGTGCTACTATGTGCATCCCAAAACCCAAACCACAAGTAACAGAAAACATAAGAATGATGTTACAGCAACAGCTCGATGACCTCATGGCTCTTGACGTGGACTCAGATTAACATGAGTCTATCTTGCCTGAGTTCTGGCAAAAGGAGGGTCTGAGGAACTTCGATTTTCGATCACAATCGAATCGACCCGCCATTTTGTGGCCCGCCGCCATTTTGTGTTGCCATCACTCAGGCAGCACGGCGAACAAAGTCTATTCTGCTTTTTCTGTAGCCTGGTGTCGAAATACGCCCTCGGCCTCTATTTGCAAAGCTGGTGTTAGAACTAGCCGAGTACACTAATCCCTGTCTGGCTTTTCTAATCCGCATCTCAACTATCTGTTGGCTCACACTATTCTTTCCTGACCTTATCTTATCGACTGGCCTTCACTGTCTCCTGCTAGCATTCTCTCATTTCACGACTGTCCTCCAACACACACAAACGTATCTCGCCACCTGCAAGTTAGTTATGAATATGTTAATGTATTAGTTTGAGGGTGGGGTGACAAACATAGTTGGAGGAGAGGTCTCTTTGAGTCATCTGACACTTTGTTTTCAAACCTTTCTTATTGGTTCCACCTTGTTTTCCAACTTTCCTTATTGGCTCTTTCTTGTATGCTCTGGGAGTGTATTTTATTAATAATTGTAAAATTGTATGGTATAAAGCCTGATGCGCCACAGAGTGAAGTGGCAGTCTCCTGAGAACCTACTTTGTGTACTTCTAGGATAACTGTACTAGCTGCAGCTAAATAAATCTGATCTTCTAACGCCGACAGAGTGTCCCGTGTCTCTGTGTAGCGAAGCAGGAGAACTCCGGAGACTTTGGGCGTACCCTTCGCCGCCAGGTCCAAAAGGTTCTGGTTCTTCAGACCCATGACAGGGTGCCCAAACAAAAGTTCAAAAGGGCTGTAGCCAACCCCCTTTTGAGGCACCTCCCTGTATGCAAATAAAAGGCAGGGCAAGAGTATGTCCCATCTTCACCTAAGCTTTTCTGGGAGTCCTTTATACATGCCCTTTAAGGTTTTGTTGAACCTTTCAACTAAACCATTGCATTGTGGGTGATAGGGTGTAGTGAACTTGTAGTTCACTCCACACTCCTTCCACATAGCAGTAAAGTAACTACAAATGAAGTTTGCAACCCTGTCAGATACTACCTCCTTAGGAAAGCCTACTCTTGAGAATACACTCAAGAGAGCTCTTGCCACCACAGGTGCTGTGGTGGTTCTTAGGGGAATTGCCTCTGGGTACCTGGTGGCATGATCCACTATCACCAGTATAAATCTGTGCCCAGATGCTGTTTGTGGATCCATGTGACCAACAATGTCAATCCCTACCCTTTCAAAGGGCACCCCCACCACAGGTACTGGTATCAGGGGGTCCTTTGTAGTGCCACCTGCTTTGCCACTGGCTTGGTAGGTCACACAGGAGCGACAAAACTCCTTAGTGTCTTCAGACATGTGGGGCCAGTGAAAGTGAGGGAAAATTCTGTCCCAAGTTTTGTTCTGGCCCAGGAGTCCTGCTAGGGGAATATCATGGGATTGTGTCAATAGGAAGCCCCTAAACTTCAGAGGTATAACCAACCTCCTGGATGCACCAGGCCTGGGGTCTCTACTCTCTGAGTAAAGGAGTCCATCATCCCAATAAACTTTATGGGTGCCACTAGCATTCCCTGCAGCCTCATCAGCAGCTTGCTTTCTGAGGGGTTCAAGAGAGGGGCAGGTTCTCTGCTCCTGGCTCAGATCAGACCTGGAAGGGCCCCCTGTCCCCAAGAACTCAACCTGGTCAGGTTCAAGCTCTTCCGGGACAATTCCTTCTTCAAGCTCAAGATCATCTCCCTGAGGAGACTGATCGGTATTCTGAGTCAGGTGGGAAGACTCTGACTTAACCCTACTGCTCCTTCTCTTGTTTTTTTTTTTTTCTTGTTTTTTTTTTTATCCCATGGTGGTGGGAAAGAGATTGACATTGGAACCAAAATCATACAGACATATATACATAGAAAATTGCACAGCTGAAAAACATTATTAATTGAGCACTAAAACCAAAGACAAATAAAAATGTATACATAGAAAACAATACATTATTAATTTGTCAACCACTCTTCAAAAGGAGCCCAATTCTTAGAGGCAATTAAACGTTGTCTTTTCCCTCTAAACTTTTGTACAGAAGTTTCTAATTTAAACCAGGCAAGCATCCTGGCTTGCCAGTGACTACAAGTGGGCGGTTCAGGATTTATCCAGAGAGACGTGATACAAAGTCTCACCATTGCCATTGCAATAAACAAAAAAGCCTGCATGTATCTTGATCTTTCAGGGGCCGTGGAATATTGATAGCCAGTAATTACCATTTCTGCAGAAATTTTAATTGAGGATTGAGTGATCTGCATGAGAAAGTTTTCAATTTGATTAATACAAAATGACAACTCAGGGCAGTCATAGAACATGTGGAGAGAATCTGCAGATGGAAATTTACATCTTGCACAGAGTGAGCTTTTACCCCCACTAACAGCCCCTCATCTGGCCAGTTTTGCAGGCGTATGATAAAGATTGAACATAGCCATATAGCTTTGAGTGCGAAGAGTACCGGAAACCAGAACGGACCTAGCTAACGTCAATGGGAATTTTAAGTCAACACAAGGTACTCCAAATATAATCGCCCATTTATTATTATGATCGGCTAAGTCATCTGGAAGTTGAGACAGAAAAGACTGATACAAAATCCCAATTTTTACTTTCCTTCTTACTAATTCCACAATTTCAATTTTATCAAACAAGGTTGGATTCAACAGAAGTTTTTTATCAAGGAAACTTCTGAATTGTAAATATTTGAAAAAATGATTAGATTGTAGTTGAAACTTGTCTTTTAGAGACACAAAAGAAGCCATCAGGCCAAGATCAGCCAAGTCTCCGATATCCCTCAGACCTTGAGAAGCCCAGATGGAGGCTACCCCCTCTTGGAATATTACTGGGAGTAATCCAGAGGCGTTTAATGGCGTGTAATAGTTAAGCTTGGGGATATGAAAATGACGCCGTACTTTTTGCCAGATCGCGAATAGTGCCCACGCCACCTTAAATCTAGTTTTTTTTAAATAGCTTGGCTCAAGAATGCGTGTTAATATTCCTTTTGTGGCATCTCCTAATGCGATTGAATATACTGATTAGGGGTGGGCGGAATTTGCGTAATCGCGTTACGCAAATCTCCGCGAAACGGTAAAAAATCTCCGCGAACACGCAGAAATTCCGCGAACACGCGGAATTGCTTGTTCGCGATACTTTTTTCCTGTTCGCGATCGCTGTTTGCGTGCTCGGGGTGAAATATCTCGCGAACACGCATATTGAGAACGCGAACAAGCAAAAAATTTCGCGAAGTCGCGGAACGCAGATTTTTGGGCAATTTCGCGTTCTCCGCGGAACGCGAAATTACCCAAATTCCGCAAATTCCGCGAACGGGGCGGAATTTACCGCCCAGGCCTAATACTGATGGCACTAAATGCAGCGGAATCTCGGCAGTCTCCCCTAATATCGGAAGAACAAAATGTTGACTCATAGCTGCCCAATAGTAATATGTTAAGTTCGGGACTGACCACCCCCCACGATCCTGCGGGAGACAGGTCCATTTGGTGGCCCTTCTTTGCTTACGATACGCCCATAAAAACCTTTGACAGATCCTTTCAGCTCTTATTAAAGTGGAGTTGGAAATTAAAAGTGGAATAGATCTAAATAAATATAAAAATTTAGGAAGGACAAACATTTTGAGGATATTACAGCGCCCGAATAATGAAAGATGCAAATGATCCAATCTTTCTAGCTTATTGCGGAGCAGATCAGTGACAGAAGACTAATTCAAATCCGAAATCAGCTCGACATCGGCAGAGATCTGTATACCCAAATATGTTGCCTGTGTACTAATAGGGACTTGGGATATTGGCATGGCCGATGTTTGCAGAATTTGCGTCTTTGCAATATTTAGCTTGTAGCCCGAAATTGAGCCAAATTGAGCTGCCAGAATCTCCAATGCCACGAAAGACCCGGCGACATTATCTGTTAGTACCACTATGTCATCGGCATATGTCAATGCCTTATATTCAGTTCCATGAACAGTAATTGGAGAGATATTTTGGGATTTTTCTATCAAAGACAAAAAAGGATCGATAAATAAAGCAAAAAGAAAAGGAGAGCAGGGGCATCCTTGTCTGGTGCCCCGGCTAATGGGAAAATAACGTGATTCATTCCCTGAGATACGTATTTTGGCGGTTGGGGATATATACAAAGCTTGTAGAGCCTGAATGAATTCCGGCGCTAGACCCTTCCAGCGGAGATCAGCCCATAAATACCCCCAGGAGACCCTGTCGAACGCCTTCTCGGCGTCCAACAGGATCACCCCGAGGGGAGAATTTGTGACTTTAGCCCAATCTAGGAGGGCGATAACCCGCCTAATGTGGTCAGTCGTAACCACAGCACCGAGACCGCCCTGATCGCAGCCACCAATGAAACCACAGCACCGAGACCGCCCTGATCGCAGCCACCGATGACATCCGAGCACTGCTTGACAACGGAGAAACAGCAGCCCTCATCCTCCTAGACCTCTCCGCGGCCTTCGACACTGTCTGCCACCGTACACTAGTGCAGCGACTCAGCAACGTCGGAGTCCAGGAGAAGGCACTGGAGTGGATCATCTCCTTCCTCGCTGGAAGGACACAGAGAGTCCGCCTCCCCCCGCTCAGATCTGAAGCCACCGAAGTCATCTGCGGCGTTCCTCAAGGCTCCTCGCTCAGTCCAACCCTCTTCAACGTCTACATGAGCCCCCTTGCAGACATCGCACGCCAGCACAACCTCAACATCATCTCCTACGCCGACGACACCCAGCTGATTCTCTCCCTCACCAACGACCCCGCCACCGCCAGAGCCAACCTTCACGAAGGGATGAAAGAAGTAGCCGAATGGATGAAGACCAGCCGCCTGAAACTGAACTCGGACAAGACGGAAGTCCTCATCCTGGGGTCCTCACCCTCCGCCTGGGACGACTCCTGGTGGCCCCCCGCCCTAGGCAGCGCACCCAAACCAACAGACCACGCACGCAACCTGGGCTTCATCCTGGACTCCTCCCTCTCCATGACCAGACAAGTCAACGCCGTCTCCTCGTCGTGCTTCAACATCCTGCGCATGCTACATAAGATCTTCCGGTGGATCCCCACCGAGACCAGGAAGATGGTCACCCAGGCCCTCGTCACCAGCCGTCTGGACTACGGCAACTCCCTCTACGCCAGAACCACCGCCAAACTCCAGAAGAGACTCCAGCGAATCCAGAACGCCTCAGCACGACTCATCCTGGACATCCCCCGTCGCAGCCACATCTCCGGACACCTGAGAGACCTGCACTGGCTCCCGGTCAACAAGAGAATCACCTTCCGACTCCTCACCCACGCACACAAAGCCCTACACAACCAAGGCCCAGGATACCTCAACAGCCGCCTCAACTTCTACGCTCCCAAACGCCAGCTTCGATCGACCGGCCACGCCCTCGCTGCCGTCCCCCGCATCCGAAGAGCCACCACAGGGGGACGGTCCTTCTCCTACCTCGTCGCCAAGACGTGGAACTCCCTCCCGACCCACCTCCGCCTGACCCAGGACTACCTCGCCTTCAGGAAGCAACTCAAGACCTGGCTGTTCGAGCAGTAGCGGACCCCCCTCCCCCAGCGCCTTGAGACCCTCTGGGTGAGTAGTGCGCTATATAAATGCTTTGATTGATTAATTGATTGATCCCTGCCAGGGATAAACCCATGCTGGCGAATAGAAACTAAGGGAAGAATTATTTGAGCTAAACGAAGAGCTAAAATCCTTGAATAAATTTTACTATCAGTGTTTATTAGCGCTATGGGCCGATATGATGCAGGGTTTAATTCATCCTTACCCTTCTTCTTAAACAAAACAATTTTCGACTGCCGCCAGGAATCAGGAATGACCCCCATCTGGGCAAGTTGAAAAACCTCTAGCAACTGCCGCTTGAATAAATGTGAGAAGGTCTTATAGAATTCAAGATGAATAAGATCCGGCCCCGCTGCTTTACCGTTGGAAAGGGATTTTATAGCAGCCACAATTTCTTCCCAGCTGATAGGTTCTGCAAGAATTAGATTCTGATCGGCGGTGACCTTCTGAGTATCGAGGCATTCAAAGAATTGCGTCAACCGGATTTGTTGCTGCTCAATTATATTTGACTCCTCGGTGTATAAAATCGAATAAAAATCAACAAAAGTATTTACAACACCCCTAGGTGAATCTTGAATGATGCCAAACTGATCCTTGACCCTAAGAATTTGACTGGCTACTGCCCTTTGCTGTAGACGTTTTGCTAGGACCTTTCCAGCCCTTTCCCCCACTTCATACATTGAAGAGCGGAATTGGAAATACTTGGCTGCTATATCCTCATAGAAAGGATCCAAAAGATTAGCCTTTGCTAAAGCAACCAATTTCTGGCTTATTGTTACATCCTCCCCCCAACGAATATTAGTACTTAAATCCAGCTCTGCTTGTTGAAGTGCTGCTATTCTAATTTTTACAGTCTGTTGTTCTGTTTGCCAGCGATAGGACGCAATTCTCTTAGTTTCGCCGCGCAAGGCGGCTTTAAAAGTATCCCAGACGATACCAGCCGATGCTGTGGAGCTATTGATTTAAAAAAACTCTGGGATCCAGACCGACAGACGTTCCTGATATAGTTTATCAAATAATAGTTTCCTATCGAAGGTCCATGATCTAATTTGATTAGCGGGACGATCCCATGGAAAACTAAAAATGATAGGGTTGTGATCGGATATGGTCCGGGGATTGGTTTGAATCTTGGTAGACCCTACAACTTCATAAAAACAAAATCAATGCGGACCATTTTATTGTGAGGTATTGAATAAAAAGTAAACCCATCTTCATTTCGATGATTATAATGCCATAAATCTACAACCCATACTCAGAAAGCAAAGTAGGGAGCACCTTGTAAACTTGGGGCTTCCGCCCGACATATGCACTATGCATTGCGATGTCTAGCTGGCTAGGGATGTTAATATTGAAGTCCCCGCAAAAAATCAATGGGCGTGGCCATGTAGCTAACTCTAAATTTAGATCCTTCAGGACCTGCGGGTCATCTAAATTAAGTGTGTTAGACTTGGGGGTCTCTGGTTGGCGCAAGGTTGCCCTTGTGTCAAGCAGGAACCCTCTCCTCTACGTCAGGGCGCAGGATAACCCCTTGTGAATGACCCTTGCTCACACTCTAGGTGCGTGGCGTGAGCAGCCAAGGCGATTCCTCAGGCGTTGTTGGTTAAGCACTTACAATCACACACACAGTAAATACATCAATCCCCCCAGAAACGGACACCAGACTTGGATATGTAGAAAAATACGCTTCTTTATGTAAAAATAGGTATATATATCTCAGCAGACTTATCACAAGACCAATAATGTTTTCGCTATGCCACCAGGTTGTAAAGCAGGCAAATGTTCTTTGTTCGTAGCTTCAAATGGATACTTTGTAGTCTCTTGCAAATGTTACTTGTGGTTCCAGTACTTACAGAGATCGGCTCCTGCGAACGGGGAAATAAGGCGTTGCGGGCCCCGAGCCCGATACTGGAACTTCTTTAGTGATGTGGAGAGTCGGCACAGGTCGGTGCGACTCTCAGCTTGGGAAGTGGTCTTGGGTCCTCGATCAGCGGGTGTGGGCAGGTAGGCAGGCGCGGCCAGCGACCCTCAGCACGGCGGTGCAGGGGGGGTCTCCACAGCGGGGGCGGCGCGGCCTGAGATGTCCGGGGATAGCGAAGCGGGGTCACAGGGCACGGTCAGTGCAGCTGGATGACCCGATGTAGATCACAGTCGTCGGACGGTTTCCGGCGGGAGGGGTGATAGCGCGTTCAGCGCGCTCCAATGGCAGGCGGTGACAGGGGTGCAGGCAACCTAGCCCGGGGACAGAGAGCGGCTCCGGACGGAGCGAGGCTCTCATGGGGTTGAGGCAGGCAAGCTCCTGAGTGTCACGGCCCTAGGAGGGGCGATGAGGGGCACAGTCTCTTTCCAGCGGGATGCACACACGGCTCGAATCGGAGGACGAGCAAAAGCACAGAGAACCCACTGGTCCTGGGGTTCAGTTCAGGGGGCAAGCTCAGATCAAGCCCTTGGAGAATGTTTAAAGCACAAAGCAGCAAAGTCTTTTCAGTAAGTCTCTTCCTCTCCTTTCTCAGCAAGGCAAGCAGCAGGCCAGCTCCTCCAGCGTCTTCTTCTCCTTCTAGTCGGGCAGAGGTTCCTTGTGGTAAAACAGGATTCTGATTTCTTAGGAGCCAGGCTCCTACTTTTATACTGTGATTCTTTTGTTCTTTAGCGCCAGGGGGCCTGGGCCTGGCTCAGTCCAGTTCTGGAGCACTTTGTTATGGTGACTCTGCTCTTTCCTTTCAGCAGCAGGGCAGAGACATCAGCCGCTCCACAGGGGGCGGCGCCGGCTTTGTGGTGGCAGAGCACAGGTCTATTCAAGAGTCAAGGTGTACTCCTCCCACCCATCCTGGTGTCATCTCTCTACCCACCACCTGGCAGCCAACCTGTCTCGGGGGATTCCCCAACCCTGCTCCTTACTGTTGCTAGGCAGAACACACACACACAGCAGAGGCGGACTGAAATGGCCAGGTCAGTAAATACTAACTTTCTAAAAGTAGTATTTACAAACCCAGGATATTAAAATAAACTTGACTACAAGAAGTATTTTATTATCCTGAGTTCAGGCATACTAAACTTGACATTCTACCATGCTCTCTGAGTCCACTGGGGTCACAGCGTGTAGTGACTCCAGCAGCCCATTCTGGCCTGTGGAGAGCAGGTAGCCTTCAATAGTGAAAAACGAAAATGGCTGTAATTCACTACTAAGACATGCGACACACATCAGGGCATGTCCTACCTTATGCCTACAATGCACCCTGCCCTTGGGCCTACCAGAGGGGTGGCTAATATGTAGGTAAGGGAAGGTTTAGGGACTGGCAAGTGGGGGCACTTGCGCAGTCAGCACGACGGTCCCAGACCGCGCACAGGGTCTGCGGTGGCAGACCCTAGACACATTTTACAAGGCCGCTTTCTGTGGGTGGCGCAACCAGCGCTGCAAGCCCACCAGCAGCATTGGCATTCACAAGCCCTGGCACCTCTGGTGCACTTTACTGGGGACTGACAGTGAATCCAATAAACCAATCATGAACATCAATTACAGGTACACTTTACCTAGGGAGCACTTGCACTGCGGCCCGGATTAGCCGTGGCGCAGTGCCCTGAGCGGACAACACCAGCAAAACAATCGAGGCACACCATCAAAAAGTGGAAGGGAAACTCACGCCAAGGTGCCAGGTCTAACACGTGTCCCCTCCAGCTGAAATGTGGGGAGAACTACCCTTGCCCAGGGGGTTCCTCGTCACTAAGGCGGAAATACCTGGACAGACCGTCAGCGTTGGCGTGATCTGTACCAGGACGGTGTTCCACCGTAAAGTCCATACCCTGTAGGGAGATGGACCCCCTCAACAGCTTCAGGTTCTCACCCCTCATTTGCATCAACCATCTGAGGGGCCTGTGGTCCGTCTGAACCCGGAAGTGAGACCCAAACAAGTAGGGTCTTAGCTTCTTCAGCGCCCAGACCACAGCAAATGCTTCTCGCTCAATTGCACTCCACCTACTTTCCCGTGGAAGTAACCTCCTACTGATGAAGGCTACAGGTTGGTCCCAGCCCTCCTCAGTCATCTGTGAGAGAACAGCCCCTACACCATGCTCTGAAGCGTCTGTCTGCACTAGGAATTCCTTGGAGAAGTCAGGGGCCAACAGCACGGGCGCCGTGCACATGGCAGTCTTCAGGGTGTCGAAAACTTTCTGACAGGTGTCAGTCCAGATCACGTTCCTGGGCTGCTTCTTGGAAGTCAGCTCTGTCAAGGGGGCAACAATCGTTCCATAGCCCTTGACAAACCTCCTGTAGTACCCAGTGAGCCCCAGGAAGGCCCTCACTGCGGTCTGCGTCTTGGGGGGTTCCCAAGCCAGGATGGTCTCAATTTTGGGTTGCAAGGGTGCCACCTTGCCACTCCCCACTTGGTGTCCCAAGTACACCACGGAACCCTGCCCGATCTGGCACTTGCTTGCCTTGATCGTGAGGCCTGCTCGGCGCAGAGCCATCAACACTTCCCAGAGGTGGCGCAGGTGTTCGGGCCAGGTGGCACTGAACACTGCGATGTCATCCAGGTAGGCGGCACTGAACGCATCCAGCCCAACCAGTACCTGGTTGACCAACCTCTGAAAGGTGGCAGGGGCATTCTTCATTCCAAATGGCATGACTCGGAACTGGAAGTGCCCATCTGGTGTAGAGAATGCTGACCTCTCTTTGGCCCCATCGGTCAAGGCGATCTGCCAGTACCCAGACGTTAAATCAAACGTGCTGAGGAACCGGGCAGCCCCCAGCCGATCAATGAGCTCATCAGCTCTGGGGATGGGGTGCGCGTCAGTCTTAGTTACTGAATTGAGTCCTCTGTAGTCCACACAGAACCGGAGTTCAGGTGTGGCTCCCGGCGCAGCAGCTTTGGGGACCAAGACCACGGGGCTGGACCAAGGACTGCTGGAGGACTCAACCACCCCTAGCGCAAGCATTTTGGAGACCTCCTCCTTGATGCAAGCTCTGACCCTGTCAGTTACCCTGTAAGCCTTGTGCTTCATAGGTAAGCTGTCTCCTGTGTCCACATCATGGACGCACCAATCTGTGACACCAGGAACCAGGGAGGACCTATCTGGAAACTGCCCCAGCAAGTGGCGGCAATCTTCCTGTTGTTCGGGCGTCAGGGTGGGTGAGAGGTTAACTCCATCCACTGACCCATCTTTCTCAGAGGCTACTAAGAGGTCAGGAAGAGGCTCAGTCTCCTCTTCCATTCCATCATCAGTGGCCAGCAGCATGCCCACTTCGGTCCTCTCTAAGTGGGGCTTAAGGCGGTTAACATGTAGGACCCTCAAAGGGTTCCTGGGAGACTGCATGTCCACCAAGTAGGTGATAGGACTTTTGCGCTCCACAACCTCAAATGGACCTGTCCACTTATCCTGAAGTGCACAAGGCTCCACTGGGGCCAAGACCCACACCTTTTGTCCAGGTTGAAGCTCGACCAGAGTGGCATTCCGGTCGTACCACCGCTTCATCTCCTCCTGGCTGGCTTCCAGATTTGCCTCAGCAAGTTGCCTGAAACGCCTAGTCTGGTTTCGGAAGGCCAGCATGTAACTGTATACATTCTGGGGAGGTTTCCTGGGAGATTGCTCCCAGCCTTCCTTTACCAAACTCAGAGGTCCTCTTACCGGGTGACCATACAGAAGCTCAAAGGGGCTGAACCCTAGAGACTTCTGTGGCACCTCTCGGTAAGCGAAGAGCAGGCATGGCAAGAGGACGTCCCACTTACACCTCATTGGACCGTCCAGGCCCATGATCATGCCTTTGAGGGTTCGGTTGAATCTCTCAACCAACCCATTTCCTTGGGGGTGGTAAGGAGTGGTGAACTTGTAAGTTACCCCACACTCCTTCCACAGGGATTTCATATATGTGGATATGAAATTGGTCCCCCTGTCGCTCACCACCTCTAGAGGGAATCCCACTCGGGAGAAAATTCCCATCAGTGCTCGTCCCACCACGGGGGCCGTCACTGTCCTCAGAGGGATGGCTTCAGGGTACCGGGTGGCATGGTCCACCAAGACCAGGATGAACCTGTTGCCCAGGGCTGTCTTGGGGTCCAGAGGCCCCACAATATCAATACCCACTCGCTGGAATGGCGTACCGACCACGGGGAAGGGCTGCAGAGGAGCCTTGTGCTTCCCTCCGCTCTTACCACTTGCCTGGCAAGTCTGACAGGTTCGGCAGTAGGAATCTGAATTCTTGTGCATTTGGGGCCAGTAAAAGTGGGTGACAAGCCTGTCATAGGTCTTGTCCATCCCCAAATGTCCTGCTAAAGGCACATCATGAGCCAGCCCCAGTAGGAAGGTTCTGAACTTCTGGGGTACCACCAGCACACGGGCTGACCCAGGTTCAGCAGCCTTAGGCTCGGAATACAGGAGGTCACTCTCCCAGTACACGTAGTGTGTTTTGGCCTGAACACCATTGGCCTGGTCTGCAGCCTGCTGCCGCATACCCACGAGAGAAGGGCATTCTTTCTGCTCCCTGCAGAATTCCTCCCTGGAGGGACCTCCTTCTTGCTGCCAATGGGTCAGCTCAGGCAGGTCTCCCAGTTCGGCAATCTGTTCCCCGGTAGGCTCCAGAGCATCCCCCTCAGGGTCTACTTCCTCCTGGGCCGTGGGAACTTCGGGGGCCGGTTTCCCGCGCCTCCTGCGCCTTCTCACTAAGGCCGGTTCCTGGACCTCTCCCTCAGGCTCCAGGACCCTCTCAACACCCCTAGTGGCTGCCATGGACCGGGTGGTCACGCACGCCCAGTCGGGCAGACCCACCATCCTCAGATGCGTGGTCTTCTCCACCTTTTCCCAAGGGGAGCTCTCCAGGTCGTTCCCTAGCAGACAGTCTACAGGCATGTCAGTTCTCACAGCGACTTGTAGAGTACCAGAGACCTCCCCCCACTCAAAGGGAACTTGAGCCATTGGACAACGACTCTCTATGTTGTCAGCATTGACAACCCTACAGTAGGCATTGGGTACAATCTGCTCTTGAGACACCAGGTGTTGCCTCACCGAGGTCACGCTGGCTCCTGTATCTCTAAGAGCCTCAACCTTCTTTCCATTGATGGTCACTACTTGCCCATATTTCTTAGTGTTAGAGGGTAAGTAGGTTTCAGGGACCATCTCACTGTCTCCTAGCGAGACTAGGGTCATCTGCCCGGGACCCCCACCCCCCTGGACTGCTACCTCCTCCCCAAAGTTAATATTAGCTACTTGCCGGGGTGGAGCACCAGTGGGTGCTGTCTTACCAAACAGGCGACACTTAGGATCAGAGGCAATGTGACCCGGGTCACCACACCTGTAACAATTGAAGGGCCCCTTTGGAACAGGCCTACCTGTCGGGCCCCGTACTGCTGAGGGGGTGGGGGAGGCTGAGAACCCTTCTGCTGGTTCCCTTGGGGATTACTTTGGGGGCCTTTTTGGAACCCCTTCTGTTTACCCTTGTCCCCCCCACTCTTCGGCTGGGGACCCTGCCCACCTTTGGCGGAGTCTCCCACTTGACCCTTGTGGACCCTGGTGCTGAGCCAGCGGTCCGCCTCCTCAGCAAGCTTCCTCGGGTTGGACAGCTTGCTATCAATCAGGTGCTGGCGTAGCTCAGGAAAACATTGACTGGACAAGTGCTCCCATGCAATTAAATCAAGCAGCCCTTGATAATCATTCACTTTGCTACCCTTCACCCAACCATCCAGTGCTCTGCAGAAAAAAGTTACATACTCCACATACGTACTCTCAGGGATCTTCTTAGTCTCCCTGAACCTCTGTCTATATAGCTCAGGAGTTAACCCATACCTGGTCATTAAAGCTTCCTTCATATGGGGGTATGAGGCTTGGAGATCTAAGGGTAAATCTAACAGTGTGTCACGCCCTTCAGCAAGGAACCTTCCCCACAACCCCGCTCCCCAGTCTTTCTCAGGGACCCGGTGTGAAGACATGGCCACCTCATAGGCTCTAAACCACTGCCCTATGTCATCCTTTCTAAAATACTCCTTTACTACATCTTTGGGGATGTACACCTTGGACTCTACCTGCACCGGTGGAGTGCTGCCACCAGAAGGAGTGGTGTCCAAACTTTTCGCCTTCAGCTCCAACTCCTTCAATCTTATATCATGATCCATTTGGCGTTGTTGTGCCTCCAGGGCCAACTTCTGCTTTTCCATTTCCATTTGTCCTGCCAACTTTGCCATCTCCATTGCATGCGCCCTGTCTGCTGCCCTGTCTGCCAGCTCCTCTGGCGACCGGACTCTGCTGGGCTCCCCAAGGTTGTCGGGTGGAACGATGTCCCCCGCATTCTGTGGGTCTCTTGACTCTTTCCAGGCTTTCAACGCCTTGAGGTACTGGTTCCTCCTCTTGAATCCAGTATGGGGAACTCTGAATTTTACACTGTAGCCTTTCAATTGCTCTACCGTGTAGCCTCCCAGTCCCTCCCAATCCACCTCATCCATTCCAGAAATCACAGAGTGTGCTCTTCCAGCAGAGAGTGAGCCAGGCATGGTTGCAATAATGGCAGATGTCTCAACAAAGTTCAAAAATGAAAACCTGTGGCTGCGTTACTTGGTCTGCTCTCTCTATCTGGTGATTAATAATTCACTGTATGCAAATTATAAATGCAAATCCGAAATCCCAGCCGCTGCCAACAATGTTAGACTTGGGGGTCTCTGGTTGGCGCAAGGTTGCCCTTGTGTCAAGCAGGAACCCTCTCCTCTACGTCAGGGCGCAGGATAACCCCTTGTGAATGACCCTTGCTCACCCTCTAGGTGCGTGGCGTGAGCAGCCAATGCGATTCCTCAGGCGTTGTTGGTTAAGCACTTACAATCACACACACAGTAAATACATCAATCCCCCCAGAAACGGACACCAGACTTGGATATGTAGAAAAATACGCTTCTTTATGTAAAAATAGGTATATATATCTCAGCAGACTTATCACAAGACCAATAACGTTTTCGCTATGCCACCAGGTTGTAAAGCAGGCAAATGTTCTTTGTTCGTAGCTTCAAATGGATACTTTGTAGTCTCTTGCAAATGTTACTTGTGGTTCCAGTACTTACAGAGATCGGCTCCTGCGAACGGGGAAATAAGGCGTTGCGGGCCCCGAGCCCGATACTGGAACTTCTTTAGTGATGTGGAGAGTCGGCACAGGTCGGTGCGACTCTCAGCTTGGGAAGTGGTCTTGGGTCCTCGATCAGCGGGTGTGGGCAGGTAGGCAGGCGCGGCCAGCGACCCTCAGCACGGCGGTGCAGGGGGGGTCTCCACAGCGGGGGCGGCGCGGCCTGAGATGTCAGGGGATAGCGAAGCGGGGTCACAAGGCACAGTCAGTGCAGCTGGATGACCCGGCGTAGATCACAGTCGTCGGACGGTTTCCGTCGGGAGGGGTGATAGCGCGTTCAGCGCGCTCCAGTGGCAGGCAGTGACAGGGGTGCAGGCAACCTAGCCCGGGGACAGAGAGCGGCTCCGGACGGAGCGAGGCTCTCACGGGGTTGAGGCAGGCAAGCTCCTGAGTGTCACGGCCCTAGGAGGGGCGATGAGGGGCGCAGTCTCTTTCCAGCGGGAGGCACACACGGCTCGAATCGGAGGACGAGCAAAAGCACAGAGAACCCACTGGTCCTGGGGTTCAGTTCAGGGGGCAAGCTCAGGTCAAGCCCTTGGAGAATGTTTAAAGCACAAAGCAGCAAAGTCTTTTCAGTAAGTCTCTTCCTCTCCTTTCTCAGCAAGGCAAGCAGCAGGCCAGCTCCTCCAGCGTCTTCTTCTCCTTCTAGTCGGGCAGAGGTTCTTTGTGGTAAAACAGGATTCTGATTTCTTAGGAGCCAGGCTCCTACTTTTATACCGTGATTCTTTTGTTCTTTAGCGCCAGGGGGCCTGGGCCTGGCTCAGTCCAGTTCTGGAGCACTTTGTTATGGTGACTCTGCTCTTTCCTTTCAGCAGCAGGGCAGAGACATCAGCCGCTCCACAGGGGGCGGCGCCGGCTTTGTGGTGGCAGAGCACAGGTCTATTCAAGAGTCAAGGTGTACTCCTCCCACCCATCCTGGTGTCATCTCTCTACCCACCACCTGGCAGCCAACCTGTCTCGGGGGATTCCCCAACCCTGCTCCTTACTGTTGCTAGGCAGAACACACACACACAGCAGAGGCGGACTGAAATGGCCAGGTCAGTAAATACTAACTTTCTAAAAGTAGTATTTACAAACCCAGGATATTAAAATAAACTTGACTACAAGAAGTATTTTATTATCCTGAGTTCAGGCATACTAAACTTGACATTCTACCATGCTCTCTGAGTCCACTGGGGTCACAGCGTGTAGTGACTCCAGCAGCCCATTCTGGCCTGTGGAGAGCAGGTAGCCTTCAATAGTGAAAAACGAAAATGGCTGTAATTCACTACTAAGACATGCCACACACATCAGGGCATGTCCTACCTTATGCCTACAATGCACCCTGCCCTTGGGCCTACCAGAGGGGTGGCTAATATGTAGGTAAGGGAAGGTTTAGGGACTGGCAAGTGGGGGCATTTGCGCAATCAGCGCGACGGTCCCAGACCGCGCACAGGGTCTGCAGTGGCAGACCCTAGACACATTTTACAATGCCGCTTTCTGTGGGTGGCGCAACCAGCGCTGCAAGCCCACCAGCAGCATTGGCATTCATAAGCCCTGGCACCTCTGGTGCACTTTACTGGGGACTGACAGTCAATCCAATAAACCAATCATGAACATCAATTACAGGTACACTTTACCTAGGGAGCACTTGCACTGCGGCCCGGATTAGCCGTGGCGCAGTGCCCTGAGCGGACAACACCAGCAAAACAATCGAGGCACACCATCAAAAAGTGGAAGGGAAACTCACGCCAAGGTGCCAGGTCTAACAAGGTGCATATATCGAGCACACAGAGAGCGGACAATTATTAACCAACAATTCTGCGACTAGCCATCTGCCTGAGTTATCTTGCTTTATCCTTTTAACCCGCCCAGCCCCGGTTTTTAGAATAATAGCAACACCCCTGATAGTAGAAGTTTGTCGGGTGGAAGCCGCTAAATCGTAGCCCAGGAATCTGAGATAGCCTCTGCTACCCCAGGGGATATGGGTTTCCTGCAGGCAGATTAGGTCCACCTGCATCACCTGTAACATCTTGTGAAAAATCCTACGCTTCTTAGGGTCATTCAGTCCACAAATATTCCAAGTTGCACACGTCAATCTAGGACCTCCCATTGATTATTATAGAGAACGAAACGTCTGACAAACAATTTGAGTATTTTATGAAATATGTTACTGCAATCCATCCTGAGAAATAAGTGAGTTGACAACATCTTGAATGCATCGAAATACTCCTACTACTGAGATCTGTATCAATAAATCTAGCCATCTCTTCCTCCCACCACCACCACCACCACCCGATGACCCCACCCTGCCACCCTCCCCACCCCTGCTGAACCCACCCGCCCACCCACTGCACCCCCATACCCCTCTCCCCCCATTCGGAGCACAGGACCGAAGTCCTTGTGATGGTTGAGTAAGCGTCACCCCACACTCCGCTGGACCGACAAATTCTCCCTTGCTGAGAATAGATGGGAAATGATCCTAAATGTCATTAGGAAAAGAAAAAAGTTCAAAAGTTCGTATATATGAAAGAGATCATCCCCGAAGATCTAAAAGAAAAAAACAATATAGAATGACACCAGCCCCGCATTTGCAAGTGAGAAAAAAAACATGACATAAGACAATACGGCTACATTGAATCCAAAAATTCCTTGGCGGATATCTCCGACAGAAAGAACTTCGTCTGGCCCTTGAAAATCACTTTTAACTTTGCCGGAAAGAGCAGAAACGCCTGAGCCCCCTTCGCCTGAAACAAAGAAATTTGCTGGCGTAAATGCCAGCGACGATCAACTGTCTCTGCACAGAAATGCGGACAAACAAAGAATTGACACGGCGAAGGGAATTCTGCATTTTGCGGCAAGCGCCTTGAGTACGCATGTTTTCTTGCCTAGTCGCTTCTCTGTGCAGCATTATCGTGCGATATATTGTTACGAAAGAGACCTCTTCCGGAATATCAAAAGAATCCCCTCCACTGCCTAGGGCATCCTGCAGGTTAAGCTGAGATCGATCCTCTCGGGAGTCGCCCTGTAGACTTTGCTTGATACGTTGAAGAGATGCCTTAGAACCAGGAGCCTTGCGCACCGTACCGGCTATCATATCCTTCGAATTCTCACTAAGTCGCCAGTCAGCCGCATCGCTATCATAATCCGACCACTGAAGATCGGGATCATCCTCCTCCCCGGACACAGAATGGTCGGACACAGAATATAACTTATCTGCGGACTCACTGACCTCAGAGCCCCTAGCGTTATGAGGACGTTCTGTGGGAAGCTCCAGAGTGGCAGGCATAAGTATGTTGGGGGATTGAACTACATTACCCAGAGTGCACTGAACCGGAGCAGATACAGCACTAAGAGGACCTGGACCTGGAATCCGCATTACTTCCTGTTGAATATCATTTGATTTCATAGGTCCAGGTAGGTCCCCAGGAGCAACTATATGCACAGAGCTTGTCACATCGAGAAAGGGTGAAGTAGGTAGATTCAAAGAAAAGGACCTCTGTAGTATGTCAGAACTGACAGCAACAGCTTCAGAATGAGAAAGCATCACAACGTTAGACGCTTGCGGCTTTGTCCCCTCCTTACGACCAAGCCGTTAGGAATCGGCGCAGCATCCCCCGGAGTAGCAGCAGATAGACTGGCGGCTGCGGTCAGCATCGGAACCTTTTCTCTAGCTCCAAGCTTGACAAAGATCTCAGGCAGCGTCTGCCCCTTAGCAGGCAACGAAGACATGGCGGCTGTAGCTGCGGGATTGAGAGAAGAAAGTTTATCCACAGTCGACACTCGACCTTTCTGGCAAGCAGTCCCAGAGCCTTTCGTGTCTGTGTCCTGCACATTGCGTGTAGAGCTGCGGGATTTCAAAGCGACAGCCGCCGCTTTAGAGGCAGCCTTCGGTGGCATCTTCAAAGTCAAAGAGAAGACTGAAGGAGAAACGCCGATCTTGGAGGAGGGAAGCTGCACCAGAGACGCCCACCACGGTGGACGGAGGTCAAAGCGCTGAGCAACCCGTCAGAACCACTGCAGCTTCAAAGATAAAGCAAGTCTGACAATAGCCAGGTGAGAGCCGAGGGCCATGAGCTCGTATCGTTTTTCTTTCTGTTTGTCTTTCAATTTCGCCGCATATTAACGCCGTGGGGCAGAGCCGTCGTTCAGGGGTCCATTGCGGTCCAGCAGAGCAAACGCTACCTCACTCGACAGAGGTCACGGCCGCCATCTTGCCCTGCTCCTTCTCTTGTGAGGCACCTTGTCCATTTTTCCAGAATCCAGAGCCTGTCCAGCTTTAGATATTTTGGCCTGTGACCTAGTCACAGCAAAGACATGAGCTGGGATCCCTAACATTTTTGCATGTGTCCTGAGCTCCACTTCAGCCCAAGCTGAAGTCTCTAGATCATTGCCAAGCAAGCACTGTACTGGTAGGTCTGCACTTACCACAACCTTCTTAAGGCCAGTTACCCCTCCCCAGGAGAGGTTAACAACTGCCAGAGAATGGTCTGTTCTGACATTGCTAGCATTGGTCACTTGGTACATTTCACCAAGTATAATCTGCCCAGCATCCACAAGATCTTTTGTCACCATTGTGACACTTGTTCCTGTGTCCCTGAATGCCCAAGCCTCTACTCCATTTATAAAAGGCTGTTGTCTGTATTTGCCCAGATTACTGGGACTCACAAAGGGGGACATATCCATGCCCCCATCACAAACAAGCACGGACTAAGTTGGAACTCTGACTAGGCCATAGTCCATCTCAGAACTCAGGGTCAACCCTACTACACCCTTATTCTGGACATTGCCACCACCTATTGTAGCTGTGCTAGGGGGAACAGTTGCCTTAGGGGCAATGGTGGTTGGTGTAGATTATTTGGACTTGGTGCAGTCACTGGTCCAGTGAGTTTTCTGTTTACAGATTTTGCACCAAGGTTTCTTTTGGCCTTTTCCCTTATTAGACTGTGACTCCCCATTTAAAGAAGATTTGTGGGGCCCTTGAGAAGTGGCTCTGTATATACTGTTCCCAAATAGGTACAGGGTGTATAGAGTCCACAGTCCCCAGAGGTTTGGCAGAGGCTAAAGTTAGATATAACCTTACTCTCTAAAGTGGTAGCTTGGTCGAGCAGTAAGGCAGTATCAGAGCACAGTGTAAAGCATTTGTTGAACACACTCAGCCAGCAAATGGTCTCACACACTCAAGAACTGAACTCTAGGCCAATGGTTTATATATAAAAAATATATGCTTGTTTTATATTAGAACCAACAATTGGAATTAAAATATACTTTCTCAGAATGAGATGCTTTATATAACTACTTTTGCAATATGCAATTGACTTTTGTAAACAGTTACAAGTGGTTGCAATAGGCAACACTATTCTAAACACAATAATGCATTGAGTTCAATGGAAGTTTCAGGTTATTTGCCACAGATTACTTTTAGGATTACTTTTGGAATTCCAGGACTGGATCCTAGATTCAGTCCTGGGTCAGTACTTGGAATCAAGTGATAAAAGTCGACTTAATTACTGTGATGATTTTTAGACAATATTGAGCTATTTTAAAAGTTGACAGAAAATAGTTCATAGAAAACAGTCAATGATTCCCTATGGCAGAAAATTCAAGTTGCAGGTACAGTATGTTCTCGTTACTTTTGTAATCCAGTACTGGGTGCCTAGACTCAGTACTGGGACCTTTATCCAAAACAGGTAAGTAATTACGTTTTCAGATATTATACGATTTTTAAAGAATATTTAAAGATTGCAGAAATTGACACAGAAGAAATTTCACAGAAAAACAGTCAATGATTTCCTATGGAAGAAAATTGGGTTACTGGTAAGTACAGTTGTAAGTAGTTTTCAGAGTCAGTGCTGGGCACCACGTTCCAGCACTTGGAGCTCACCTAAGATAGGTGAGTATTTTCGTTTTCGTTACTCGGCTGATTTTTGGTGAATATTTTAAGTTTTGAAAAGTCCACACAGAAGAAATTTCAGAAAAAGCCAGTCAATGTTACCCTATAGAGAAAATTGAGTTATCGGTTTAAAGGTAAGTACTTGACTGGCAGAGTTAAGGTTCTGGGCATAGACTCAGGGGTCTCCCAGGGTCAGGTAGGTACAGTTAGTTCACCCCCAGCGGCACAAGGGCGACCGGGTGCAGAGAGAGTTAGACCCAATGTTATCCTATGAGAGGTAGGGGGGCCTTGGTTGGTAGCTGCTGACTAGCAGGCCACGCGGCTGTGGGAGCTGGGCTCCTGGTCACTTACTCAGGGCAAGTGGGGAAGTAGATAGGTGTAGAGGTTGCACTGCCAGGGTCACTCGGGCCGCTGGGTGCAGGGTGCTTTTGAGCCTTCGGGCGGTCAATTGATTTCAATGGGAAATCTCCGGTTTAGAAAAAGACTGCAAGCTCGAGGACGAGGATTCTTTAGGTGCCACCACCACTTTGAGAGGTAAGTTGGGTAGTTGGAGGATAGGTAGGTACCCCGGGATAGGGCACAGGGGGCCGCGGGGCACCGGGTGCAGGGGTGCCTTTTGTTGTCAGGAAATCTTACCCTCTGTTGATCGCGGTTGGGGGGGCACCTTGTTCTGAGGCTGCAGGCTTCTTCAGGAGTGTCGAGGGAGGTCCTTGGGTGCCGGACTCGGGGTCACAGTCACCGTGGGGTCATCCTCGTGGTCTTTGTTCACTCCGGCACAGGCCAGGCTTGGCTGGTGCAGAGTGTGCTGGGTTAGCGGTTCCGGGCTGCTGCCAGGGATTTAAAATTAGATTTTGAGTAGAGCCTCTACTCCTGGGAGTCCCAGGGGCTTAGAGTCAAAAGGTAGCCAGGTCCTCCGGGGTTTGTGAGGTTGCTGGCCACAAGAGATGCCGGGTTGGAGCAGGAGTAGGTTAGAGGGTCGACAGGCCGGTAGGGCTGGGGCCAAAGCAGTTTGTGTCTTCCTCTTCTCATCAGCTGCAGGGCAGGTCTTCTTTCTTCTTGCTCTTCTTCGGATTTTGGAATCTGGTCTCTGGGAAGGAAGGTTCAGATTTAGGGGCGTTACAGGTAGGTGAAGGGCAGGGACCAATGGGTCCTTGTCCTGGGGTGGGTACACCCACTATCCTGCCTCTCTACTGTGGGAGGGGGGCAGTAGCCTAGTCCTGATAGGGTAGGGCTTCCCATCTTCAAAATGGCGAGAGCCTGGAGATGTGCTTCACCTCGCCTCCCCCACCTGAGGGGTTGGGTTGGCAGGCTGGCACATCCCCTGTCCTTATTTGGGGTTTCCAGCCAAGTTTCCCACCAGAGTGGGGGGTTGCAGTGGCCTGGGGAAGCTCACAGAGGCGGCATGCCTTTGAAGATTCCCCCTGCCCATCCTGGGGGAGGAGATTTAGCACCTCGCCCAGGATGTGCATTGTTGCAGGCCCAGGAGAGCAGGGGCTCTCCTACCCATTGGTCCAGCAACATGTCTGCTGTGTGGCAGCCTAGGCAGACTCAGAACAGACGTGGATCGTAGGTTAGGTTTTAGGGGGCATCTCTAAGATGCCCTCTGGGGTGCTTGGTACATTAAATCCCACACTGGCATCAGTGTGGGTTAATTGTGCTGAGAAGTTTGATACCAAACTTCTCAGTCTTCAGTGTTGCCATTATGGTACTGTGGAGTTCGTGTTTGACAAGCTCTCAGCACCATGTACTCTTAAATGGCAGCACTGCACTTACAGTGCCCAGGAATGGACCCGGGTACTGTAGGGGCACAGGGCTCCTGCTCCTGTGCCCACACCATTGACATAGGGCACCCAGCTAGAGGGGTGGCTGATATATGCCATGGCTGTGTAGGCGATGGGCATGGCACACGGGGATGTGTGCCATATCGACTCTTTGTTTTGTATTGCACCCAGACACCCAGCCTGCAAGGGCAGTGTGTGTGTGTAAGGGTACAGGGCCTCTAAGGGTGTCACAATGAGTGCTGCAGACCTTAGAGGCCTTCCCTGGTCACAAGGCCCTGGGTACCTAGGGTACCATTTACCAGGGGCTTACATGTGGCCATGGTTTGCCAATTTGGGTTTTGTGTGTTTAGGGAAGGAACATAGGCCCTGGGCACCTGATTGGCAGGAGTCCAGGGCACACTCAGTCAAAGTACATTCAGCAATTCAGCAGAAAGTGGGTGCATACCATGCAAGAAAGATGGCACTTTCTCACAAAGGGTATCTAGTGGTATGAAGTTGATTCCAATTGTAGAAAACACTCTATACCACTCGGCGTCCTCGCATGCTCTGTAGTGATTACAACTTTTGATCATTGCCAGGTAGGTAAGGGCACCAAGGCGTATGCATAAGTTTCCAAATGTAGAGTGCCTGCACCCACTCACCCTGTGTCTAGACACCACTGGATACCACTCGACGCCTGCGCATGCTCCGCAGAGATTACAACTTTTAATCACTGCATCGTATGTAAGGTCATCGAGTGGTATGCAGTGGATTTTGAATTTAGAAACCACTGTAACCACTCTCCGTCCTAGCATGCTCTTTAAAGATTACAACTTTTAACCATTGCAGCGTATGTAAGGGCAGCGAGTGGTATGAAGTGGATTCCAAATGAAGAACCCTCTCTATAACACTCGACGCCCGCACATGCTCTGTAGTGATTAAAACTTTTAATCACTGTAGTGTATGTAACAGCATCGAGTGGTATGAAGTGGATTCCAAATGTGGAAACCACTGTAACCACTCGATGTCCTAGTAATATGTAAATAGGCCGCATTGTTTGCGCCGCTGTTGCGTCAAAAAAGTGACGCGACTGCAGCGCAAAAGTCACGCCAGGGGCTTGTAAATCTGCCCCCCGGTGTCCCTGTGCATAGTCCAGTTCAAACCGGTTGCAGGGGCTACCTGCCCCTGCTCTGGCACGAAACTGGACAAAGGAAATGGGTGTAACCACCCCTCTTTCCAAACCCTCCCATAGGTGGGTCCCTAGAGTATGTCCAACCCCCAAACTTATTATAAGTATGGGAACCGAGTCCTTGTGACTTTAGATTACTCTGGACGAAACTCTGCAATATATATCCTGGACCTTTGACTTTCTATCCTGACTAGAAGACTGAAGACATCTCCCTTGGAGTCAAGGAGTGACTCCCCTGCTTGGCAGGCACCAAAGAAGCAACTGTCCAGTCTGCAATTCCGAAGCTCCTGTTGGATGCCGAAGTCTCTGCATCCCCAGAGGTGGATTTCCTGACTTCCCCGAGGCTACCCTGAGTCCACAGCAAAGCTGAGGCCCGAGGTTATCATGGGTGATGAGGAACCGTGACCCCTGGACACCGCGTACTATTGCTGGTACATCAACTTCTTGTGTTGTCCTGAAGTTCTGCTTTCTCAGCGTCCTCGCATGCCCTGCATTGATTACAACTTTTAATCACTGCAGCGTAAGTAAGGGCATCAAGTGGTATGAAGTGGATTCCGAATGTAGAAACCACTGTAACCACTTGGCGTCCTAGCGTGCGCTTCAAAGATTGCAACTTTTAATCACTGCAGTGTATGTAAGGGCATCGAGTGGAATGAAGTGAATTCCAAATGTAGAAAACACTCTATACCACTCGGCGTCCTCGCATGCTCTGCAGTGATTACAACTTTTGATCATTGCCAAGTATGTAAGGGCACCGAGGGGTATGCATAAGTTTCCAAATGTAGAGTGCCTGCTCCCGCTCAGCCCGTGTCTAGACACCACTGGATACCACTCGACGCCCGCGCATGCTCCGCAGAGATTACAACTTTTAATCACTGCAGCGTATGTAAGGGCATCGAGTGGTATGCAGTGGATTCCGAATGTAGAAACCACTGTAACCACTCGGCGTCCTAGCATGCTCTTTAAAGATTACAACTTTTAATCACTGCAGCGTATGTAAGGGCATCGAGTGTTATGAAGTGTATTCCAAATGTAGAACCCTCTCTATAACACTCGATGCCCGCACATGCTCTGCAGTGATTACAACTTTTAATCACTGCAGTGTATGTAACAGCATCGAGTGGTATGAAGTGGATTCCAAATGTGGAAACCACTGTAACCACTCGACGTCCTAGCATACAGTGATTAAAAGTTGCAATCTTTAAAGAGCACGCTAGGATGCCGAGTGGTTAGAGTGGTTTCTACATTTGGAATACACTTCATACCACTCAAAGCCCTTATTATTATTATAATAGTCGGATTTGTAATGCGCATGGCTGCCCCAGCGACGGGGCATCCCAGCGCCACCAAGGACATTGAGAGTGAGCATGGAGGAGAAAAAAGAAGATTACGCCGGGAAGAGCCAGGTCTCTATGGCTTTACGAAAAGCAAAATGATTCTGAATCCCTCTGATAGAGACTGGAAGCAAATTCCATAGTTTCGCCGCAAGACTGCGAAAAGAGCGACCTCCGGCTCTAGCTCTTAAAACTCGAGGAATACAGACCAAGGCTTGGTCAGCAGACCTTAAGGTGCGCTGCGGCGCATAAAACGCTAGTAAGTTAGCCAGCCCCAAATGTGCTTGTTGCATCAGAATCCTGTGAGACACACAAAGTGTTTTTGGGAGAAGTTGGCCTGATATCTGCTGTCCACCAGTTCTAGTGGGCACCTTGTATCAGTCCAAACAACCCCTTATGGTGATTGGTTAAAGACAACCTTTATTGAAAGCTATCCTAGTGGTAGCTATGGAGAGCAGCCTTCAGGCTAAGTCTTGAGGGAACGTAAAGCCGCTTGATTTACCAGTCTATAATCTCTTGAATCATCAAATGAAAGGACAACCACACCAGGTATATATTTAAAATATATGTATTTAAGATAAAACACACCCCTCTAGTCTCTTTATGAGACTGGAGTTCGAAGTACTTAGGTTACAAGTTAGTTATCAACAATATTAGCACAAATACACGTTTGGGCCATAGGGGTGTACCAAACCATATACCAAAAAAGTGGTATATGAACAACGACTGAACTAGACACAAGGCCTAGAGCCTGTAGAATCGCTGGGACCCCAAGGAACCACCCAAGGTAGTGACACAGGGGACCCGCGGGGGCCGTGTGCAATGTGTAAACACAACCGCGGGTTCCCGTTAGCTTCTATGCGCAATGTCGCGGTTGGAAATTTAAAGATTAGGGACACTTAGAATCGAGTCAGGACCAAACCCTTTTGGACTTAAGCAGTTCTAGGGCTAGCACCCACGGGAGCACCGGAGTACTCGTGTTACCTCACCCAGGGAAGCCGGGTGCATATGTGTCTTTTGGTGTCGGGTCGCGTCGTCGATTTCAATGGAAGCTGGTGAAGAAGTGCTGCTGCCGTTAAGAGGAGAAGAGTTGAAGAAATCCAAGCCTGGATCTAGGATGTAAGAAACATGAAAGCAAAGGGGACAGAGTCTGGGTCACTTGTCAGTGATCGAGGGCAGGATGGACCAATGCCCACAGATGTCGGGTGCTTCAGGTGAGTTGATCGGTGTCTTGACTCTTCAGCCACGAGGTCCAGGAGGTGTCGACAAAGTCCACAAGCCGGATTCTAGCTTTCCCACAAAGTCTGTCGAGTGCTGCGGTGTCGGCGACCAGATGGGACCCAACAAGCCTTGGCAACGGCAAGTCACAGGAATTTAGAGAAAGGACTGCGGTGCAGAACAGCAAGGTCTGAGTGACTCACCCAGCAAGGGTAAGTCAGGGCACATCTAGAGCAACCAGGAAAGCCCAAGTAAAGGAGGAGTTGCCTTCGTGGGGACCTCCTAGCCAACGGGCTAGTGATCATGAAAGAACCTCGAGCGGTCGCACTTGAAACTGGCCCACGGGTCACTCATGGAGTGGAGGCCAGCAATCTTCAGTACAGGATATGCTCAAGGTTGGGGCTACTCGGAGCCCAAAGCACAACTTCGAGGAAGTCCCAGAAGATAGTGTTACTGCAAAAGTTCAGGTTGTCCAGGGGTCAAGGTTCCACATCACCCACGATAGCCACGGGCCTCAGCTTTGCTGTGGCCTCAGGATAGTCTCGGGGAAGTCAGGAAATCCACCTCTGGGGATGCAGAGACTACGGCGTCCGGCGGGAGCATCAGAATTGCAGACCGGTCAGTTGCTTCTTTGGTGCCTGCCAAGCAGGGGAGTCACTCCTTGACCACAAGGGAGATT
This sequence comes from Triturus cristatus, assembly GCF_964204655.1. Taxonomy (NCBI): domain Eukaryota; kingdom Metazoa; phylum Chordata; class Amphibia; order Caudata; family Salamandridae; genus Triturus; species Triturus cristatus. The sequence continues at coordinate 5,861,461 of NC_140593.1, read as the reverse complement.
TCTTCAGTCTTCTAGTCAGGATAGAAAGTCGAAGGTCCAGGATATATATTGCAGAGTTTCGTCCGGTTAATCTAAAGTCACAAGGACTGGGTTCCCATACTTATACTAAGTTTGGGGGTTGGACATACTCTAGGGACCCACCTATGGGAGGGTTTGGAAAAAGGGGTGGTTACACCCATTTCCTTTGTCCAGTTTTGCGACAGAGGAGGAGCAGGTAGCCCCTGCAACCGGTTTGAACTGGACTATGCACAGGGACACCAAGTGTGCCCCCAGTGCAGGACTTCAAAGCACCAGAGAGTGCTCCCGCCCAGCCCCAATACACATCTGCCTGTCTGGTGAGGTGGTTACACCTTCCTTCGACAGGAAACCTATTGGCCAGGCCTCCCCTGCCGGAGTTGCGGTCAGCAGCAGGAGGCCAGACTCGTGTCTGTGGCAGAGGCATCCATTTTGTGATGCCAGGGCTCAGGAAAGTCCTACCGGGTTAGACCAGTGTGAACATGTCCCTCCCTCTAGAAGGGTGGAATGCTACCCCCGCTGCCAGAACGGGCGGGGGGGGGGGGTAGTATTCCAAAGCGTTTGACACCAAACATGACATGTTTTGATGTAGCCATTCCAAAGTTAGCATTTACTGCAAGGTTATAATGCACTTAAGAGTATATGGTATGGCTGTATCACAGAACAGCCATAAGGAACTATTTACGAAAGCTGCAGAGGGGCTCAGCTCATGCTTGGGCACCCTCTCACACAAAACCAAGCACTCTACCTTCAGGATTGTCAAGGCCTGCCATAGGAGTGACTTATAAGTTTATATGTGTCTGCATATATAGGTGGATATAGGCAGCCTATACCACTGTAAGGGGTGCAAGCACACCCTTACCCAGGCTGCAGTAGCAGACCTGTGGTGCCATTTTGGAGTGCTTCCCAGGGGTGGCATAATACATGCTTTAGCCCCTGGTAGGCCGCTGAGGTACCTATGCCCTAGGTACATAGTATACCATATACTAGGGACTTATAAGGCACTCCAGAATCCAATTAGATATGTACCTAATGTACATGGAAACCATTTTAGAGAGGAAGCATCTAGGCTGGGGCCCTGGATAGCAGGGCCACAGCCAGACTAAGGTCGAAAAACAGTGAAACACCAGCAAAAAGTGGGGGTACCCATGTGAAGCAGATCCTACTCTCCTACAGTTTTAAACTGGATTCGTTTCTCGACTGGTAGCCGATGTAATTCAGGCAGAACATTAGATACAGAGCAAGATTTCGGGAGTGCCACAAGAATGCGCGCCGCTGCATTCCGTATTCTCTGCAAGCGCCTAATACTGGACTTATTAGCACCAAGATAGAGGGAATTGCCATTGTCCAGTCTAGATAAAATCGTCGCCTGGACAATGGTTTGGTGCACTTTAGGAGGGAAAAACCCAGTGGAGGTTTTAAACCTCGCAGGAGCCTAAAGCAGATCCCTGCCACCGCTTTCGATTGAGTGTCAAAGGTAAGACCATTGTCAATCCACACTCCAAGGTTCTTTACTGCCTCTTTAGGTGCAGGAGACGGTTTGAGATGATCCGGCCAACACTGCTCGGACCACATAGCCCGATCCTTCCCGAAGAGCAAAACCTCTAACTTGCCGACATTCAACTGCAAGCAGTTTGAAGTCATCCAATCCGCAACCTCTAGCAAGTCGTCCTTAAATTTTTCAAGGTTGAGACTGCATTTTTTTGAGAAGGCAATCACCAATTGGGTGTCGTCAGCATACGACACCAGTGACAGCCCTCTTCTTTTAGCCACTAACAGAAGGGGTCGAACATAAATGGTAAAAAGTAAGGGGCTCAGTATTGAGCCCTGCGGTACCCCCTGTTGCAGGGCGAACTCCCGCAAATAGAAAGATGGGACCAAGACCTGGAAAGAACGCCCCTCTAAAAAAGAACGAAACCAGGCCAAGGCCGAACCCCTGATTCCTATTTCCTGTAAGCGCTTTAAAAGTATCATGTGGGATACAGTGTCAAAAGCGGCGCTTAGGTCCAAAATGGATGGATGGATATGCAGTAGTTTCCAAATGTAGAGTGGCTGCTCCCTCTCACCCCGTGTCTAGAAACCACTCTATACCGCTCGGTGTCCCTTGCATGCTCTGCAGTGATTACAACTCTTAATCACTTCAGCGTATGTAAGGACATCGAGTGGTATGAAGTGGATTCCAAATGTAACAAGCATTTGCAATGCAATAGGTCTCGCATTTATGTGAGTTTAAGCTATTGGCATTGTAAATGACAAAGCCTTTTATTTATGTTTTAAAAACCAAAACATAAATAAAAGGCATTGTCAATTTGAATGCCAATAGCTCAAACTTGCGTAAATGCTAGACCTTTTGCATTGCAAATGCTTTTTTCTGGGAAGGCTTGTCATCAAGCCCTGCAGAGAAAAATGCAAATTTCACTTGTGTTCTCCTCCCTCCCCCTGCAGGTCTGGGGATATCGCTGGATTAGAAAGCAGACATTCAGCAAAACAACAGGACAGCTATAATGTAAGGTAATATTCAGATGGGCTCACTTACTTTCCTGGTCTTCGACACACTCCACTGAAACGCAAGCATTCAAATGTGACCGGTTTTCGTGATTTAGCTCAGACCCAATTTGCAGGAGTCTGACAAAAAGAAAACCGACTATGTTTTTTCATGCAGCTAAAAATAGACAGCGCCCCTTGTTCGCAGGGCACTTTCTCCTACAGCAGCAGCATTTAATTGCCTTTATTATACGTTATCTCACATAGGAAAACAGATGTGGCAACACGGTATGACGTGTGTGTGTTGTCATTCTGCAGTGAAGCACCTCTAGTCATCCCTATGCACCGATGCGGTATAAATCGAAGGTGACAAGAATATTATTTTCCTAAACGCCCCCCAAACTCAGCATATCGTTTGTTGAGTAAGACAAATAAGAAACATATATTTGTTTCCGTTTACAAAGCGGTACATACTGCAGACTCTCTGCAGCTGGCTGACACTGCTGCGCTCAGTCTGCTGGCTGACACTGCAGCGCTCAGTCTGCTGGCTGACACTGCAGCAGCGCTCAGTCTGCTGGCTGACACTGCAGCAGCGCTCAGTCTGCTGGCTGACACTGCAGCAGCGCTCAGTCTGCTGGCTGACACTGCAGCGCTCAGTCTGCTGGCTGACACTGCAGCAGCGCTCAGTCTGCTGGCTGACATTGCAGCGCTCAGTCTGCTGGCTGACACTGCAGCGCTCAGTCTGCTGGCTGACACTGCAGCAGCGCTCAGTCTGCTGGCTGACACTGCACCGCTCAGTCTGCTGGCTGACACTACAGCAGCGCTCAGTCTGCTGGCTGACACTGCAGCAGTGCTCAGTCTGCTGGCTGACACTGCAGCAGCGCTCAGTCTGCTGGCTGACACTGCAGCACCGCTCAGTCTGCTGGCTGACACTGCAGCAGCGCTCTGTCTGCTGGCTGACACTGAAGCAGCGCTCAGTCTGCTGGCTGACACTGCAGCAGCGCTCAGTCTGCTGGCTGACACTGCAGTGCTCAGTCTGCTGGCTGACACTGCAGCAGCACTCAGTCTGCTGGCTGACACTGCAGCAGCGCTCAGTCTGCTGGCTGACACTGCAGCAGCGCTCAGTCTGCTGGCTGACACTGCAGCAGCGCTCAGTCTGCTGGCTGACACTGCAGCAGCGCTCAGTCTGCTGGCTGACACTGCAGCAGCGCTCAGTCTGCTGGCTGACATTGCAGCGCTCAGTCTGCTGGCTGACACTGCAGCGCTCAGTCTGCTGGCTGACACTGCAGCAGCGCTCAGTCTGCTGGCTGACACTGCACCGCTCAGTCTGCTGGCTGACACTACAGCAGCGCTCAGTCTGCTGGCTGACACTGCAGCAGCGCTCAGTCTGCTGGCTGACACTGCAGCACCGCTCAGTCTGCTGGCTGACACTGCAGCGCTCAGTCTACTGGCTGACACTGCAGCGCTCAGTCTACTGGCTGACACTGCAGCAGCGCTCAGTCTGCTGGCTGACACTGCAGCGCTCAGTCTGCTTCGTGACACTGCAGTAGTGCTCAGTCTGCTGGCTGACACTGCAGCAGCACAAAGTCTGCTGGCTGACACTGCAGCAGCGCTTAGTCTGCTGGCTGACACTGCAGCAGCGCTCTGTCTGCTGGCTGACACTGCAGCAGTGCTCAGTCTGCTGGGTGACACTACAGAAGTTCTCAGTCTGCTGGGTGACACTGCAGCAGCGCTTAGTCTTCTGGCTGACACTGCAGCAGTGCTCAGTCTGCTGGCTGACACTGCTGCGGCGCTCAGTGTGCTGGCTGACACTGCAGCAGTGCTCAGTCTGCTGGCTGACACTGCTGCGGCGCTCAGTGTGCTGGCTGACACTGCAGCAGTGCTCAGTCTGCTGGCTGACACTGCAGCAGCGCTCAGTGTGCTGGCTGACACTGCAGCAGTGCTCAGTCTGCTGGCTGACACTGCTGCGGCGCTCAGTCTACTGGCTGACACTGCAGCAGCGCTCAGTCTGCTGGCTGACACTGCAGCAGCGCTTAGTCTTCTGGCTGACACTGCAGCAGCGCTCAGTCTGCTGGCTGACACTGCAGCTCTCAGTCAACTGGCTGACATTGCAGCAGCGCTCAGTGTGCTGGCTGACACTGCAGCGCTCAGTCTGCTGGTTGACACTGCAGCGCTCAGTCTGCTGGCTGACACTGCAGCAGCGCTCAGTCTGCTGGCTGACACTGCAACGCTCAGTCTGCTGGCTGACACTGCAGCACTCAGTCGGCTGGCTGACACTGCGGCAGCGCTCAGTCTGCTGGCTGACACTGCAGCGCTCAGTCTGCTGGCTGACACTGCAGCGCTCAGTCTGCTGGCTGACACTGCAGCGCTCAGTCTGCTGGCTGACACTGCAGCAGCGCTCAGTCTGCTGGCAGACACTGCAGCAGCGCTCAGTCTGCTGGCTGACACTGCAGCACTCAGTCTGCTGGCTGACACTGCAGCACTCAGTCGGCTGGCTGACACTGCGGCAGCGCTCAGTCTGCTGGCTAACACTGCAGCGCTCAGTCAACTGGCTAACACTGCAGCAGTGCTCACTCTGCTGCCTGACACTGCAGCAGCGCTCAATCTGCTGGCTGACACTGCAGCGCTCAGTCTGCTGGCTGACACCGCAGCAGCGCTCAGTCTGCTGGCTGACACTGCAGCACTCAGTCTGCTGGCTGACACTGTGGTAGCGCTCAGTCTGCTGGCTGACACTGCAGCGCTCAGTCAACTGGCTAACACTGCAGCAGTGCTCACTCTGCTGCCTGACACTGCAGCAGCGCTCAATCTGCTGGCTGACACTGCAGCGCTCAGTCTGCTGGCTAACACTGCAGCGCTCAGTCTGCTGGCTGACACCGCAGCAGCGCTCACTCTGCTGCCTGACACTGCAGCAGCGCTCAATCTGCTGGCTGACACTGCAGCGCTCAGTCTGCTGGCTGACACCGCAGCAGCGCTCAGTCTGCTTTGTAGGTCACGGATAGCTGTAGCTGCAGCAGTTGTAGTGGAAGGCAGCTACAACAGGTTTCCCCTGATCTATATTCATTTTCCTGCTCCCACCCCCATGAGCCCCAATTCTAATGCGTACAAACTCACCCCACTGCGCAGTAACCCCGTGCGAGGTCAAATGGCCACGAGGCAGTGTTAGAAGCTTGGGACGAGGTCCATGTAACCAGCAAAAAAGCGTGGAAAAAAAGAGATGCTGCAAAAAAAGTAGCAAGGGGTATGCTTGAGAGAAGAAAAGAAGGATGGGAAATTAATATTGCAACAGGTAGGTCCCTCCATGTAATTAACCATGCTGCTTCTCCGTAGCAAGCGGAGGGCCGAGTTGCTATTTTAAATGCATCGCAGAACAAAAGAAATGCGCACCCCCATAATAGAAGACACAGCTCAGCATGCTGGGCTGCAACAGTTGTAAATGAGTGCCAGCCCCGCATCCTGCCTGCCGTCATTTTTCACCCCCAGGCGAGCACAGGGTTCCTGCCCCTCCCTCTCTTCAGCAATGGCCGCTTCTCTTCCAAGCATATGCTGTGGCATTGACAAAAACCTAAAAAATGCGTGAGCAAACGCAGTTCGGCCTCAAATCTGGAAAGTGTTAAAAACAAAGAGTGACAGGTGGGTGGGGGTACAACACAGAGAGTGGGTGGTGGTGGGTAGGGGGCCGACACAGACGTGCATTGAGCACTGACACATGCATGAAGCATGCAATTAACAAAAAAAAGAGTTCACCAAATAACAGTTAGGCTGTCTAAGCGTAACAAAACAGTACTTGGTCGGTGCTGCACTGGAAAAAAGCAGAAGTGATGTTTGCTGCCTAAACCAATTATGCGGCAGCAAAGAAGACCGACACTGCGCTGAGCCAATAGTAAGCAGCAGGCGGGAGCTACCTCCTTCACTCAATACTACAGGTTGTTGCCGACAGCGCATGCGCGCTGCCTAGGCTCGACCTAAAAACCACTGTTACCACTTGGCGTTCTTGCATGTTCGGCAGTGATTACAACTTTTAATCACTGCCGAGTATGTAAGGACACCGAGGGGTATTCAGTGGATACCAAATACGATGGGAAGATCGAATGGTTCAAAAACTCTGCATTCCATCATACGAGAGTAACGCAGAATTACCAAATTCACCCGATACCCAGGCCTATTGCTAATGTGGTGAACACAACCTACTTGTGAGTTTGCCGGTGAGGAAAGTGTTCCACTGCACCATGGTGGAGTCTCCGATGAGGTGAAGCGACTTCCCCTTCAGGCAGCCATTCATGTCATCCAGTGAGGGGAACCTGTTCATGCTGCAGTAGACGGGGTGCCAGACGTTCTGCAGGAAATAACCCGCAGGAACCTCATGCTTCATCCCTGTCTTACACTTCTCCTTCACAGGGGCAGACTTATCTGCAAGACAAGAGGGAGGGCATTGTAAGTATCAGACAAAGGAGCAGAGACTGCAGGAGAGCAAGAGAGAAGCATGGGAAAGGGCAGGAGAGCAAGAGAGACATGGAAAAGGGCAGGAGAGCAAGAGAGAGACATGGGGCAGTGCAGGAGTGCAAGAGAGACATGGGGCAGGGCAGGAGAGCAAGAGAGAGACATGGGAAAGGGCAGGAGAGCAAGAGAGAGACATGGGGCAGTGCAGGAGTGCAAGAGAGACATGGGGCAGGGCAGGAGAGCAAGAGAGAGACATGGGAAAGGGCAGGAGAGCAAGAGAGAGACATGGGGCAGTGCAGGAGAGCAAGAGAGACGTAGGACAGGGCAGGAGAGCAAGAGAGACATGGAGCACTGCAGGAGAGCAAGGGAGACATGGGGCAGGGCAGGAGAGCAAGGGAGACATGGGGCAGGGCAGGAGAGCAAGAGAGACATGGAGCAGGGCAGGAGAGCAAGAGAGAGACATAGGACAGGGCAGGAGAGCAAGAGAGAGACACGGGAAAGGGCAGGAGAGCAAGAGACAGACATGGGGCAGTGCAGGAGAGCAAGAGAGAGACGTAGGACAGGGCAGTAGAGCAAGAGAGAGACATGGGGCACTGCAGGAGAGCAAGGGAGACATGGGGCAGGAGAGCAAGAGAGACATGGAGCAGGGCAGGAGAGCAAGAGAGAGACATAGGACAGGGCAGTCGAAAAAGAAAGAGAGATATGGGACAGGGCAGAATAGCAAGAGAGAGACATAGGAAAGAGCAGGAGAGCAAGAGAGAGACATAGGGCAGGGCAGGAGAGCAAGAGAGAGACCTGTGTAAGGGCAGGAGAGCAAGAGAGAGACACTGTACAGGGCAAGAGAGCAAGAGAGAGACTTGGGTCAGTGCAGGAGAGAAAGAGAGACCTGAGGCAGGGCAGGAGAGCAAGAGAGAGTCACGGGTCATGGCAGGAGAGCAAAAAAGAAACATGGGGCAGTGCAGGTGAGCAAGAGAGAGATGGGCAGGGCAGGAGAACTAGAGAGAGACATGGGGCAGTGCAGGAGAGCATGAGAGACATGGGAAAGGGCAGGAGAACGAGAGAGACACGGAAATGGACAGGAGAGCAAGAGAGAGACATGGTGCAGTGATGAATACAGGCCCCAGCTAGGCCCGCAAGACACAAGGGTTCGCTCTCCTGTAACGGAATCTATAAGGAAGTTGGCACGGAAACTGCAAAGTACAAAAACAACGTTTATTAACCCTTAAGGGTGGTCCTACAATCCACACAACACTCTTCAGTATTGCATGGAGTAGTACACAGAACTTGCGTACACAGTCCCCTTTTATACACAACAGAGGGGCTCATAAGTGGGTGGATACAACATGAGGCCGAAGAACATTACCATTTATGGTCATTCTCGATACTGAATCAATACATGGGCGGAGCCAACACACTCCTTGAGCCCGTGAAAGGACATGGTCAAGCAAAGCTAATTATAATAGATGTGGTCAAGTCTGGGCATGCGCCAGATGGACAAGAGGGAGCTATTTATAAACTGTTGCTAGGCAGATTACAAGAGCAACTAACACAGAGGTCGGACTCTCCTCGTGGTGAACACATGGCAGCATGTCAATACAAAATGGAGTCCGGACTTCGGTCAACATAACGAAGAAAACATGATCTAAAGGGAAAGCATTAATGTTTTCAGTAAATGCTTAATCACATTCTGCCTTAATTTACAACAGACGACCCTTTCAGCATTTACTGAAGACATCCGGCTTCCAAGAATAATCATCATATATGTCAATTATCATCATTCCTTTAACCTCTTTAGCTAGACCCTTTTGGTGAGCAACATCGGCAACAGCTTTCTTATCTGGAATGCAGAATGAAATGCATACAGAACAGCACAATGGTCCACATTGAATACACATACAGAAAAAGAACAGAATTGCTATAATAATACAGAGACCAGTTAAAACCTTCCATCCCCAGGCAGTAACCAATGCCCAAAACCATCCAGAAAAGGACCAAGTGCCGTTTTCTGTGTGGATTTCAGCTGCTATTTTATGCAGCTTGTTAATGGCGTTATAAACGGATGGCGTATGATCAGGGATGAACACACAGCAGCTACTTCCAATAATTTTACAGGCTCCTCCTCGATCAGCTAGCATTACATCTAATACCATACGATTCTGCAACGCAACAATCCTAGTTATTTGTAACTCTTCCGTAAGATTCCCAAGAGCAGCGGCAGTCTGATTGGTCACAGCTTCTACCACTCTTGTTAATCTTCGGATCTTCCTACTATTCAAAGCGGCTCCAACAAAGAAAAACAGTCCTAAGTTAAAATCAACATACTGTTGCAAGCTGGTATCGGTCTGATCCACATCATCAATTGATAGAGTACGTTTATACCTGTTTACAGTCACATTATTCAACAATTTCAAATCCTTATGATATGACGCGGGTGCTAGGAATACAGGAGGTAATAGGAATGATACATAGCATACCCCAGACCACCCAGCCGGCAAACGGTAATAACCTTTATTTCCACACACAAAGTAGGTATTATGGGACGCTAGGAAGGTACTGTCATTCAACCCGTCAATGTTCAATACGGTTATGCAATCACTGACACCAACAGGGATAAAACCCACACTCTGGACACACAGGTCCGCTTGAGCTTGTGCTACTTGGATTACGAATTTGTCCTTCCCCACAGTGTCTCTGGTGTTCGTGAAGATATAGGGAATGGATTCATTGTCCGGTCGGTACTCCTCCCATTCCCAAATTGTCCCATTCGCTTGTGGATACCCATTCTTGTCCTGATGGCATTCTTTATTAAGTCTAAAAAGCAATCGTCCCACTGTCGGTTTCCGAGTGGCAAAAAGCAAAGTGTACCATGCTCTACAAGAGCCATTATGAGAGAAAGGAAGTGGTATGAATGGCGTACCTCCTTTCTTCTGATGGGCTGGCATCATCCCACATATCCAACAGTTCGTAGCGTTCGTAGCAACGTGGGTATGATGCAGCATCTGGATGAAAGTGTTGTTCAAGTAGGATTGTCGATGCTTCAACTCTTGGTACGGTAATGTATAAAAGTAGTGCTCCTCGGGCACCGGAGTTGTCAACACAAGTGTTTTCCGAGCAGGAGTTACCTCCTCCACAAACCATGTGGTTATCCCAACAATAGCTACTGTTAGCATGAACCCCAACGCACAAAGGATTTTCTTCTTCTCCATGTCAAAAGAAACAATACCCTGGTATCTTCCTGAAACTAAAAAGTCTGTCAGAACTCTTCCCCTTGGGCAGCGGTTGATTTCTTCACCAGCGGGCCAAGACGGGTGTCACTACACTAATGCAGGGCTGATCCCCCCCCCTTGCCTCATCGGCTCTCCGTTTCACTAACCCAAGGGCCGTTCTGACAGTATGTCCCGGTACTGGAAACCTTACTTCCTTGGTCGAAGATGATATCGCCTTCCTCCAGAAGTCGTGTGGTCCGGAAAGAGCTCCTCAGTGTCTCGTGGCTCAGCAGCACGGCCTGTCTCTGCTGCTAGGATTTCTCGTTGATCGGTCAGCACGGCAGACTCCACCAATCCGGGCGGTACCTTTCGACAGTGCAAGGAATGGATCCAATTCTTTCGGTTCGAGACTCGCACAGCCGTCCTCGTTGCAAGGAGGACTTGTTCAGGTCCTACCAATCTCGGCTCCAAACTGTTCGTTCTGTCGAAGACCTTCACCATAACATGATCTCCAGGCCGGAGACCATGTCCTTCGCCGGTAGACCGATCAGGGAGCGCCTCTCGGACCTGTTGATGAATAGAAACCAAGTTATCCGTTAACTGTGCCAGATAATCGCTCATCATTACACAAGGTACATCATACACAGCCTTAGGCCTTGGTGGACCCCAAATGTTCATTGGGCGTCCGAATACTATTTCGTATGGCGTAAGGCCGGTTCGAGAGTGTGGCACTGACCTAATTGACAATAACGCCAGTGGCAGGGCGTCTGGCCAAGTCAAAGACGTTGAAGCTTGGATTTTGGCGATCTTAAGCTTCAGTGTACCATTATACTTCTCGACTAGTCCGGCAGACTGAGGGTGGAACACGGCATGAAACTTCTGAGTGATGCCTAGGCCCTTCAAGACATACTTTATAACATCCGCCACAAAGTGAGGGCCATTATCACTCCACAGAAGTCTACAAACGCCATATCGGGGGAAAAACTCTTTTAGCAGTAGCTTCGCCGTGGTCATTGCAGTATTGTCTTTCGTAGGGTACGCCTCAACCCATTTACTGAAATCGCAAACCACTACTAGAACATACTTCAAATTGTTACAGCGCTCAAGCTGGATGTAATCCATCTGCAGAACCTCAAAGGGTGCAGTGGGTGTCGCAAATCCTCCTGCTGGAGTTCGAGTGCCTTTCCCTGGATTATACTTCAGACAGATCATACAGGTCTGCACCACCCTCTTTGCCGTGCTAGCAATCTCTGGATGCTCCCAGACTTGGGTAAGCAATTTCACAATTGCGGAAGCTCCAACATGTGCTAGCCCATGTGCCATCTGAACCATAGGTTGTACGAAAGCCGTGGGTAACTTCCATCTATCCATCTGTTTATTTCTCCAACAACCCTCGTCATCCAGTTCTCCTTCGCTAGCCCATTGTTCCCGCTCTTTGTCAGAAGCGGTCCTTTGCATTTCTCGCACTTCCTCCTTCGCATCACGCCATCTCTCCACCTGTGACTTTACTACATACATGGCAGTAGCGCCGGGCTGCATCGCAGTCTCCCGTGCTACTCGATCCGCTAACGCATTCCCTTCTCCAACTTTATCAACCACTTTCCTATGGGCGCTACACTTAACGATAGCAATTTTCCTTGGGTATGTCAATGCAGTTAAAAGATTATGAACTAACTCTCCATGCATTATCTGTACTCCATGTGACGTTAAAAACCCTCTCTCCTTCCAGAGTAGGCCGAAGTCATGCGCTACTCCGAAGGCATAGCGGCTATCTGTATAAACATTCAGACATAATCCTATACTGAGCTCACATGCTCGTGTTAATGCTATCAGTTCCGCTGCTTGAGCTGATTTCTGTGGTATGCGTGCTGTCTCCACTATCGTGTGTAATGTGGTAATTGCATACGCTGCTGAAGTCGTACCATCTGGTAGCTTCAGGCATGATCCGTCTACCCACAACTCTCCATCTACATCTGAAAAGGGCGTATCCTGGAGATCAATACGACCCTTTGTTTGTTCCTCAGTCACAAGAATACAATCATGCGCTTTCTGCGCCTCAGGCTGGGTCTCGGGGTATGGCAACAATGTGGCCGGGTTTAATGTCACGCACCTTTTCAACGTAATATGAGGAGCCAAAAGCGTCAGCTCATATCCCGTTAAACGGGCACTGGTCAAATGCTGCGTCTTTGTTTGATTAAGCAGGGCATCCACAGCATGGGGAACTAACACCAACAATTTATGGGACAACACAATTCCTTCACTTTGGCGTATTGACACAGCTGTCGCCGCTACCGAGCGAAAACACCCTGGTAATGCTCGGGCGACAGGATCAAGCACAGCCGAAAAATATGCACAAGGGCGCTGCTTATCGCCGTGCATCTGCACTAAAACTGACAATGCACATCCATCTTTCTCATGCACATACAACGAAAAGGGTTTTGCATAATCAGGGGTCCCTAACACTGGTGCTGAACAAAGGGCCTGTCGCAGTTGCTGAAAAGCAGCATCACACTCATCTGACCAAGGGATTGGGATAGGCGTGTCTTTTGTCAAAAGAGCTAGTAATGGCTTAGCTATGTGTGAAAACCCCAATATCCACTGTCTACAAAAAGAAACAAGGCCCAAAAATGCACGCACATCCTTCTGCGTGGATGGTCTCGGTGTGTCCAAAATTACTTGGATACGATCTGGTGTGAGTGCACGCCCCTCCTTAGACAAAAGGTGACCTAAAAAAGTCACCTTTGGTCTACAGAATTGCAATTTCTTCCTAGATACTTTATGATTGTGGGAGGCTAAAAAGGAAAGTAAGGATAGCGTGCTTTTCTCACACAATTCCAGGGTGTCAGCCGCCAACAAGATGTCATCGACATATTGAATGAGGGCGACCCCCTCGAGTAAAACAAAGGAATCCAACTGTCGTTTCAAAGCCTGACTGTAAATACTAGGGCTTTCTGTATAGCCTTGGGGAATTCTACAAAAACGATAAGATCTATTGTTTAATGTGAACCCAAAAAGGAATCGGCTATCAGGGTGAATGGGAATAGAAAAGAAGGCATTTTTCAAATCAATCACTGAGAACATGGTTGCCGTAGGCGGGACCAAGGTAAGCAACGTCGTGATATCAGAAACCACCGGGTACTGAGGTATCACGATCTTGTTTACCTCCCTCAAATCAATTATGAACCGATAGACCTTTGCATCCGTGTCCTTTTTCAAAATTGGGAGAATCGGACTGTTACAGATATTATAGGGAACTTCTTCCACTACCCCTACTGCGATCAAGTCTTGCACAATCTGTATGAGAGCCTCCTCGCCCTCCTGGGAAATACGATACTGCGGGAGGCGTGGTAACACCGCCCCCTCCTGGACGCTAATGTGGACCGGAGGAATCACCATTTGTCCCACATCTGTGTCCGAAGTTGCCCATAAAGCTCGGGGGAGGGTAGCCAACAATGCATCCTCTGATATCGTACACATCCGCCCAGACCTGGGATAGTTGTCATTTAAGATCACCCTCACACCCTCAGGGGAGCAGCGTATTGTAGCCCTAAAGTACTTTAACATATCAAGGCCCATAATGTTATCCGGTGTATACGGAGCAAGCAGAAACGGACAGGGCGCAGAAAAAGAATCAACCTTAAATGTAAGGGGCTGTGAAAGAGGGCTTCGGGAGAGCGTACCGTCAAACCCTACCGATGTAACCACTGAGCCGGATGGGAGAGCCCCCAGGACCAAGTACCTAGACAATGCACTACGTGTCGCTCCTGTATCTACTAGGAACTGATCAGTAGAACCTAAAACTTCAGCCGATACATAAGGACCCGTCTGATCGACCGGCACCTCAACTGATTCAGACCCCCATCCAACGCATTCCTATGCATGCTGCGAATCGTGATATCCCGATCGATCGATGTCCGATACATGATACTGGTGCTGGCGATCGAAAACATTTGAGCTATCTCGGTGCTGCCCAGCAGTATCGAAACGGGCATTGTCATTAGAATTCCCTCTAAAGTTCGAGGAACCCCCTCTACCTCTCGGGCCACCCGGAGTATGCCCCTGACGTGAAACACGCAACACTGGGCAATCCCTGGCCCAATGGCCCAATTGCTTGCAATATGCACACTGGTTCCTATTCAAATCAGATCGGCCCGGAGGGGGACCATAAGATCCGCCCCTTCCTCTATTATTACCCCGTCGGGGCGGGCCATATACTTGTGCTAACATCACCTTAGTCTTGAGGTCTTTCGATTTCTTCTCTTCCTGGCCCTTCGCCTCGTGCTCCTGACGCTCATAATACTGAGCGATAGTCAGAAGGGCCGTCGGCGTCGCGGAGGACCAGGAACTCTCGCTCGCTTTTAACCGGGCTGCAACTGCTGGTAGCAGATTAGCCACATATTTGTCCGCGAAAAGGTGGCGGCCCGTGTCGTCAGTAAGCGACTGGCCACTAAAATCATGAAACGTCTCCTCAAAGCGCGTAAAGAAGTCCGCAACTGACTCGTCAACTTTCTGCTTACATGCAGCTAACATATTCCAGTCAATCTTTTTAGGGGGAATAATCGTCTTCAACTTAGTCACAATAGCAGCGGGGAGATCTAAAATATTCTGGGGTGGTTTCTGTGCAGGCTTCCGTTCCCTATCCTCATCCTCAAGGTCAGACCACCGGGCCTTAAAGGCAACCGCATCATCTACCTTTCGGACAGAGCGCCACGTATCCGGCGGTAGGATAAGGCCAAAGAACAGGTCTATATCCGCTAAGGTCATAATGCAAGAATTCAAGGCCCCCTCGACTTCTTCATAGAAGGCCGCTGGATTCTTGCGGGGGTCAGGCAACGCATTCTTTAGTGCCATAACATCGGCCCTATGCCATGGAGTGTAAACCCAGTTATATACAAAATATCCCCTTGCATCGGCGGAGTTAATATCCGAGCTAGTCCCTGCTCCCTTAGGAGGAACATACAAAGGCGCCGCCTCTCGCATTGGTTTAGCATGCACTATGTCATCCTTATCTGACTGGGAGGCGGATGGGTGGCCCCCTGCTGCAGACGAATCCGACTGCTTCTCCTCCTCCGTTTGTTGGCGTGCTTTCTCTCTAAGGGCCAGCACCTCGTCCCGTAAAGCGAACAGCCGCCGAGCCGCCTCAGGAGCCTTAGGGGGAGAAAAAACACCATTACGTAATGCTCCGGCATCCGAAGACACTTCGTCAGGCTCAAGGACACTAGAATATTTTCGGAAAGCAGCAATTACTTCATCTGCGAAATGAGACAGAAAATACACCCTCTCTCTATCTTGCCACGACCCCCAAGTATGGAACAACTCCTCCTTAGACATCTTGCCCTTAAGTGCACGGAGGGAAAGTTTCCGAAGCTCAGCCATATGCTCGGCCGATAACATGGACCGTGTGTCGACCTTACCCGGAGCCGGGCCAGAATCTTGCGGCCGCGGAGCAGATGCGCCAACATAAGGGGGCGGAGAGCGATCTAGTAAATAAAAATCATCATCAGGATTATTAAGGACAGGATAAAGTGGCTGACGAACAACATATTGACCCGAGACCTGTAGCCTACGCTCTTTCTCTTGTCTGTCCGTTTGCTCTTTGTCCTCCCGACGCTTCGCTTCCTGCGCTCGCACATGATCATTCTTCCGTTGCTCTTTATCAAACAGCGCTTTCTCACGTTTCTCTCGCTCACGCACTTCCTTCACCCATAATCGCACACACTCAAACATATCCTGACGAGCACGTCGCTTACACATACACTGTTCCACATACTCAATCTTACGTATATCAAACGATCCATACAAAGGCCATCGCAACTCAGGATCCTTCCTCGTGTATTTCCTCCATAGCGTGCTGTACATTATGGAAGAAAGACCATGCTTCACATACATATCCCTATTAGGAGTCCCCTCCGGGGGAGCTGGAGCAGATTCCTCGAGGTTCAACCGGTTACCAAAACAGCAGCACCACTTACGGAGTGCGCTAAAAGCAGGCATGCTAGGAATAATGCAAAATATGCAATATTATAAGGAAAAATGGCACTTAATCGTTGCGCCGTTCAAAGTTTACACAGCTCCGGAGAAATCTCTCCACATTACCTGCCTATATGTGTTGCAAAGCATATATTTTCACAAAGACAAATTCAAAATATGACTAGTCATCATCAATCAAACTCAAATAGCCAACCCAGGCTTCAAAACTCGGAGCAAGTACCGTACAACGGTTCTTACCAATCAAGAGTCCAGGTTCCAACTGCCAAGCTCCACAATCGCCCAAACGGCTCTCACGGCAGGACCGACAGAAGAGGTCTCAGTCGATGACCGGCGCCACCCAGACGGTCAGCTCGGAAGGGAAGGAAGAAAAACCTCGGGATGCCAGGGCTAAGACGCCGCTGGCAGTGATCACGTCCCCGGCCAAACTCCTCACCTTCGTCGCGACCAGTCCTTCGAGCATCCGAGTCGCCGATGAGCCCCACGTGACGGGCGCCAATTGATGAATACAGGCCCCAGCTAGGCCCGCAAGACACAAGGGTTCGCTCTCCTGTAACGGAATCTATAAGGAAGTTGGCACGGAAACTGCAAAGTACAAAAACAACGTTTATTAACCCTTAAGGGTGGTCCTACAATCCACACAACACTCTTCAGTATTGCATGGAGTAGTACACAGAACTTGCGTACACAGTCCCCTTTTATACACAACAGAGGGGCTCATAAGTGGGTGGATACAACATGAGGCCGAAGAACATTACCATTTATGGTCATTCTCGATACTGAATCAATACATGGGCGGAGCCAACACACTCCTTGAGCCCGTGAAAGGACATGGTCAAGCAAAGCTAATTATAACAGATGTGGTCAAGTCTGGGCATGCGCCAGATGGACAAGAGGGAGCTATTTATAAACTGTTGCTAGGCAGATTACAAGAGCAACTAACACAGAGGTCGGACTCTCCTCGTGGTGAACACATGGCAGCATGTCAATACAAAATGGAGTCCGGACTTCGGTCAACATAACGAAGAAAACATGATCTAAAGGGAAAGCATTAATGTTTTCAGTAAATGCTTAATCACATTCTGCCTTAATTTACAACAGCAGTGCAGGAGAACACGAGAGACATGGAAAAGGGCAGGAGAGCAAGTGAGAAACATGGGGCAGTGCAGGAGAGCAAGAGAGACATGGAAAAAGGCAGGAGAGCAAGAAAGACTTGGAGCAGGGCAGGAGAGCAAGAGAGAGACATAGGACAGGACAGGAGAGCAAGAGAGAGACATGGGAAAGGGCAGGAGAACAAGGGAGACATGGGTCAGACAGGAGAGCAAGAGAGAGACATAGGACAGGGCAGGAGAGCAAGAGAGAGACACTGGAAAGGGCAGGAGAGCAAGAGAGAGCCATGGGGCAGTGCAAGAGAACAAGGGAGACATGGGGCAAGGCAGGAGAGCAAGAGAAAGACATGGGACAGGGTAGGGGAGCAAGAGAGACATGGAGCAGGGCAGGAGAGCAAGAGAAAGACATAGTACAGGGCAGGAGAGCAAGAGAGAGACATGGGAAAGGGCAGGAAAGCAAGAGAGAGACATAGGACAGGGCAGGTGAGCAAGAGAGAGACATGGGACAGGGCAAGAGAGAGACATGGGAAAGGGCAGGAGAGCAACAGAGACATAGAAATGAACAGGAGAGCAAGAGAGAGATATTGGACAGGGCAGGAGAGCAAGAGAGAGATATGGGGCAGGGCAGGAGAGCAAGTAAGAGGACATGAGACAGGAGAGCAAGAGAGAGACATAGCACAGGACAGGAGAGCAAGGGAGACATGGGGCAGGGCTGGAGAGCAAGAGGGAAACATGGGGCAGTGCAGGAGAGCAAGAGATAGGACATGGGGCAGGGCAGGAGAGCAAGAGAGAGACATGAGGCAGTGCAGGAGAGCAAGAGAGACTTAGAGCAGGGCAGGAGAGCAAGAGAGAGACATAGAACAGGGCAGGAGAGCAAGAGAGAGACACAGGAAAGGGCACGAGAGCAAGATAGAGACATGGGGAAGTGCAGGAGAGCAAGGGAGACATGGGGCAGGGCAGGAGAGCAAGAGAGAGACATGGGACAGGGCAAGAGAGAGACATGGGAAAGGGCAGGAGAGCAAGAGAGACATAGAAAAGAACATGAGAGCAAGAGAGAGACATTGGACAGGGCAGGAGAGCAAGAGAGAGATATGGGGCAGGGCAGGAGAGTAAGTGAGAGACATGGGAAAGGGGAGGAGAGCAAGGGAGACATGGGGCAGGACAGAAGAACAAGTGAGAGGACATGGGACAGGAGAGCAAGAGAGAGACATAGCACAGGACAGGAGAGCAAGGGAGACATGGGGCAGGGCAGGAGAGCAAGAGGGAAACATGGGGCAGTGCAGGAGAGCAAGAGATAGACATGGGGCAGGGAAGGAGAGCAAGAGAGAGACATGAGGCAGTGCAGGAGAGCAAGGGAGACATGGGGCAGGGCTTGAGTGCAAGAGAGACATGGAGCAGGGCAGGAAAGCAAGAGCGAGACATAGGACAGGGCAGGAGAGCAAGATAGAGAAAGGTGAAAGGGCAGGAGAGCAAGAGAGAAACACAGTACAGGGCAAGAGAGCAAGAGAGAGACCTGGGGCAGTGCAGGAGAGAAAGAGAGACCTGGGGCAGGGCAGGAGAGCCAGAGAGAATCACAGGTCATGGCTGGAGAGCAAAAAAGAAACCTGGGGCAGTTCAGGGGAGCAAGAGAGAGATGGGCAGGGCAGGTGAACAAGAGAGAGACATGGGGCAGTGCAGGAGAGCAAGAGAGACATGGGAAAGGGCAGGAGAACGAGAGAGACACGGAAATGGACAGGAGAGCAAGAGAGAGACATGAGACAGGGCAGGTGAGCAAGAGAGAGACATGGGACAGGGCAAGAGAGAGACATGGGAAAGGGCAGCAGAGCAACAGAGACATAGAAAAGAACGGGAGAGCAGGAGAGAGACATGAGGCAGTGCAGGAGAGCAAGGGAGACATCGGGCAGGGCAGGAGAGCAAGAGAGACATGGAGCAGGGCAGGAGAGCAAGAGAGAGACATAGGACAGGGCAGGAGAGCAGGAGAGAGACACGGGAAAGGGCAGGACAGCAAGATAGAGACATGGGGAAGTGCTGGAGAGCAAGGGAGACATGGGGCAGGGCAGGCGAGAGACATGGGAAAGGGCAGGAGAGCAAGAGAGCCATAGAAAAGAACAGGAGAGCAAGAGAGAGACATTGGACAGGGCAGGAGAGAAAGAGAGAGATATGGGGCAGGAGAGTAAGTGAGAGACATGGGAAAGGGGAGGAGAGCAAGGGAGACATGGGGCAGGACAGAAGAACAAGTGAGAGGACATGGGACAGGAGAGCAAGAGAGAGACATAGCACAGGACAGGAGAGCAAGGGAGACATGGGGCAGGGCAGGAGAGCAAGAGGGAAACATGGGGCAGTGCAGGAGAGCAAGAGATAGGACATGGGGCAGGGCAGGAGAGCAAGAGAGAGACATCAGGCAGTGCAGGAGAGCAAAGGAGACATAGGGCAGGGCAGGAGTGCAAGAGAGACATGGAGCAGGGAAGGAGAGCAAGAGAGAGACATAGGACAGGGCAGGAGAGCAAGATAGAGACGGGTGAAAGGGCAGGAGAGCAAGAGAGAAACACGGTAGAGGGCAAGAGAGCAAGAGAGAGACATGGGGCAGTGCAGGAGAGAAAGAGAGACCTGGGGCAGGGCAGGAGAGCAAGAGAGACATAGAAAAGAACAGGAGAGCAAGAGAGAGACATTGGACAGGGCAGGAGAGCAAGCGAGAGATATGGGGCAGGGCAGGAGAGCAAGTGGGAAACATGGGGCAGTGCAGGAGAGCAAGAGATAGGACATGGGGTAGGGTAGGAGTGCAAGAGAGACATGGAGCAGGGCAGGAGAGCAAGAGAGAGACATAGGACAGGGCAGGAGAGCAAGATAGAGATGGGTGAAAGGGCAGGAGAGCAAGAGAGAAACATGGTACAGGGCAAGAGAGCAAGAGAGAGACATGGGGCAGTGCAGGAGAGAAAGAGAGACCTGGGGCAGGGCAGGAGAGCAAGAGAGACATAGAAAAGAACAGGAGAGCAAGAGAGAGACATTGGACAGGGCAGGAGATCAAGCGAGAGATATGGGGCAGGGCAGGAGAGCAAGTGAGAGCCATGGGAAAGGGGAGAAGAGCAAGGGAGACATGGGGCTGGACAGAAGAACAAGTGAGAGGACATGGGACAGGAGAGCAAGAGAGAGACATAGCACAGGACAGGAGAGCAAGGGAGACCTGGGGCAGGGCAGGAAAGCAAGAGGGAAACATGGGGCAGTGCAGGAGAGCAAGAGATAGGACATGGGGCAGGGCAGGAGAGCAGGAGAGAGACATGAGGCAGTGCAGGAGAGCAAGGGAGACATGGGGCAGGGCAGGAGACCAAGAGATAC
Organism: Triturus cristatus; assembly: GCF_964204655.1. Lineage (NCBI taxonomy): Eukaryota > Metazoa > Chordata > Amphibia > Caudata > Salamandridae > Triturus > Triturus cristatus. The sequence continues at coordinate 5,840,889 of NC_140593.1, read as the reverse complement.
ATGGAGCTGGCAGGAGAGCAAGAGAGAGACATAGGACAGAGCAGGAGAGCAAGAGAGAGACACGGGAAAGGGCAGGAGAGCAAGATAGAGAAATGGGGAATTGCAGGAGAGCAAGGGAGACATGGGGCAGGGCAGGAGAGCAAGAGAGAGACATGGGACAGGGCAAGAGAGAGACATGGGAAAGGGCAGGAGAGCAAGAGAGAGACATAGGACAGGGCAGGAGAGCAAGAGAGAGACACGGGAAAGGGCAGGAGAGCAAGATAGAGACATGGGGAAGCGCTGGAGAGCAAGGGAGACATGGGGCAGGGCTGGCGAGAGACATGGGAAAGGGCAGAAGAGCAAGAGAGACATAGAAAAGAACAGGAGAGCAAGAGAGAGACATAGCACAGGACAGGAGAGCAAGGGAGACCTGGGGACGCGCAGGAAAGCAAGAGGGAAACATGGGGCAGTGCAGGAGAACAAGAGATAGGACATGGGGCAGGGCAGGAGAGCAGGAGAGAGACATGAGGCAGTGCAGGAGAGCAAGGGAGACATGGGGCAGGGCAGGAGAGCAAGAGGTACATGGAGCTGGCAGGAGAGCAAGAGCGAGACATAGGACAGGGCAGGAGAGCAAGAGAGAGACACGGGAATGGGCAGGAGAGCAAGATAGAGACATGGGGAAGTGCAGGAGAGCAAGGGAGACATGGGGCAGGGCAGGAGAGCAAGAGAGAGACATGGGACAGGGCAAGAGAGAGACATGGGAAAGGGCAGGAGAGCAAGAGAGACATAGAAAAGAACAGGAGAGCAAGAGAGAGACATTGGACTGGGCAGGAGAGCAAGAGAGAGATATGGGGCAGGGCAGGAGAGTAAGTGAAAGACATGGGAAAGGGGAGGAGAGCAAGGGAGACATGGGGCAGGACAGAAGAACAAGTGAGAGGACATGGGACAGGAGAGCAAGAGATAGACATAGCACAGGACAGGAGAGCAAGGGAGACATGGGGCAGGGCAGGAGAGCAAGAGGGAAACATGGGGCAGTGCAAGAGAGCAAGAGATAGGACATGGGGCAGGGCAGGAGAGCAAGAGAGAGACATGAGGCAGTGCAGGAGAGCAAAGGAGACATGGGGCAGGGCAGGAGTGCAAGAGAAACATGGAGCAGGGCAGGAGAGCAAGAGAGGGACATAGGACAGAGCAGGATAGCAAGATAGAGACAGGTGAAAGGGCAGGAGAGCAAGAGAGAAACACGGTACAGGGCAAGAGAGCAAGAGAGAGACATGGGGCAGTGCAGGAGAGAAAGAGAGACCTGAGGCAGGGCAGGAGAGCAAGAGAGAATCACGGGTCATGGCTGGAGAGCAAAAAAGAAACCTGGGGCAGTTCAGGGGAGGAAGAGAGAGATGGGCAGGGCAGGTAAACAAGAGAGAGACATGGGGCAGTGCAGGAGAGCAAGAGAGACATGGGAAAGGGCAGGAGAATGAGAGAGACACGGAAATGGACAGGAGAGCAAGAGAGAGACATGAGACAGGGCAGGTGAGCAAGAAAGAGACATGGGACAGGGCAAGAGAGAGACATGGGAGAGGGCAGCAGAGCAACAGAGACATAGAAAAGAACAGGAGAGCAGGAGAGAGACATGAGGCAGTGCAGGAGAGCAAGGGAGACATGGGGCAGGGCAGGAGAGCAAGAGAGACATGGAGCAGGGCAGGAGAGCAAGAGAGAGACATAGGACAGGGCAGGAGAGCAAGAGAGAGACACAGGAAAGGGCAGGAGAGCAAGATAGAGACATGGGGAAGTGCTGGGGAGCAAGGGAGACATGGGGCAGGGCAGGCGAGAGACATGGGAAAGGGCAGGAGAGCAAGAGAGACATAGAAAAGAACAGGAGAGCAAGAGAGAGACATTGGACAGGGCAGGAGAGCAAGAGAGAGATATGGGGCAGGAGAGTAAGTGAGAGACATGGGAAAGGGGAGGAGAGCAAGGGAGACATGGGGCAGGACAGAAGAACAAGTGAGAGGACATGGGACAGGAGAGCAAGAGAGAGACATAGCACAGGACAGGAGAGCAAGGGAGACATGGGGCAGGGCAGGAGAGCAAGTGGGAAACATGGGGCAGTGCAGGAGAGCAAGAGATAGGACATGGGGCAGGGCAGGAGAGCAAGAGAGAGACATGAGGCAGTGCAGGAGAGCAAAGGAGACATGGGGCAGGGGACGGAGTGCAAGAGAGACATGGAGCAGGGCAGGAGAGCAAGAGAGAGACATAGGACAGGGCAGGAGAGCAAGATAGAGATGGGTGAAAGGGCAGGAGAGCAAGAGAGAAACACGGTACAGGGCAAGAGAGCAAGAGAGAGACATGGGGCAGTGCAGGAGAGAAAGAGAGACCTGGGGCAGGGCAGGAGAGCAAGAGAGACATAGAAAAGAACAGGAGAGCAAGAGAGAGACATTGGACAGGGCAGGAGAGCAAGCGAGAGATATGGTGCAGGGCAGGAGAGCAAGTGAGAGCCATGGGAAAGGGGAGGAGAGCAAGGGAGACATGGGGCAGGACAGAAGAACAAGTGAGAGGACATGGGACAGGAGAGCAAGAGAGAGACATAGCACAGGACAGGAGAGCAAGGGAGACCTGGGGCAGGGCAGGAAAGCAAGAGGCAAACATGGGGCAGTGCAGGAGAGCAAGAGATAGGACATGGGGCAGGGCAGGAGAGCAGGAGAGAGACATGGGGAAGTGCAGGAGAGCAAGGGAGACATGGGGCAGGGCAGGAGAGCAAGAGAGAGACATGGGACAGGGCAAGAGAGAGACGTGGGAAAGGGCAGGAGAGCAAGAGAGAGACATAGGACAGGGCAGGAGAGCAAGAGAGAGACACGGGAAAGGGCAGGAGAGCAAGATAGAGACATGGGGAAGTGCTGGAGAGCAAGGGAGACATGGGGCATGGCAGGCGAGAGACATGGGAAAGGGCAGGAGAGCAAGAAAGACATAGAAAAGAACAGGAGAGCAAGAGAGAGACATTGGACAGGGCAGGAGAGCAAGAGAGAGATATGGGGCAGGAGAGTAAGTGAGAGACATGGGAAAGGGGAGGAGAGCAAGGGAGACATGGGGCAGGACAGAAGAACAAGTGAGAGGACATGGGACAGGAGAGCAAGAGAGAGACATAGCACAGGACAGGAGAGCAAGGGAGACCTGGGGCAGGGCAGGAAAGCAAGAGGGAAACATGGGGCAGTGCAGGAGTGCAAGAGATAGGACATGGGCAGGGCAGGAGAGCAGGAGAGAGACATGAGGCAGTGCAGGAGAGCAAGGGAGACATGGGGCAGCGCAGGAGAGCAAGAGATACATGGAGCTGGCAGAAGAGCAAGAGAGAGACATAGGACAGGGCAGGAGAGCAAGAGAGAGACACGGGAAAGGGCAGGAGAGCAAGATAGAGACATGGGGAAGTGCAGGAGAGCAAGGGAGACATGGGGCAGGGCAGGAAAGCAAGAGAGAGACATGGGACAGGGCAAGAGAGAGACATGGGAAAGGGCAGGAGAGCAAGAGAGACATAGAAAAGAACAGGAGAGCAAGAGAGAGACATTGGACTGGGCAGGAGAGCAAGAGAGAGATATGGGGCAGGGCAGGAGAGTAAGTGAGAGACATGGGAAAGGGGAGGACAGCAAGGGAGACATGGGGCAGGACAGAAGAACAAGTGAGAGGACATTGGACATGAGAGCAAGAGAGAGACATAGCACAGGACAGAAGAGCAAGGGAGACATGGGGCAGGGCAGGAGAGCAAGAGGGAAACATGGGGCAGTGCAGGATAGCAAGAGATAGGACATGGGGCAGGGCAGGAGAGCAAGAGAGAGACATGAGGCAGTGCAGGAGAGCAAAGGAGACATGGGTCAGGGCAGGAGTGCAAGAGAAACATGGAGCAGGGCAGGAGAGCAAGAGAGGGACGAAGGACAGAGCAGGATAGCAAGATAGAGACAGGTGAAAGGGCAGGAGAGCAAGAGAGAAACACAGTACAGGGCAAGAGAGCAAGAGAGAGACATGGGGCAGTGCAGGAGAGAAAGAGAGACCTGGGGAAGGCAGGAGAGCAAAAAAGAAACCTGGGGCAGTTCAGGGGAGCAAGAGAGAGATGGGCAGGGCAGGTAAACAAGAGAGAGACATGGGGCAGTGCAGGAGAGCAAGAGAGACATGGGAAAGGGCAGGAGAACGAGAGAGACACGGAAATGGACAGGAGAGAAAGAGAGAGACATGAGACAGGGCAGGTGAGCAAGAAAGAGACATGGGACAGGGCAAGAGAGAGACATGGGAGAGGGCAGCAGAGCAACAGAGACATATAAAAGAACAGGAGAGCAGGAGAGAGACATGAGGCAGTGCAGGAGAGCAAGGGAGACATGGGGCAGGGCAGGAGAGCAAGAGAGACATGGAGCAGGGCAGGAGAGCAAGAGAGAGACATAGGACAGGGCAGGAGAGCAAGAGAGAGACACGGGAAAGGGCAGGAGAGCAAGATAGAGACATGGGGAAGTGCTGGGGAGAAAGGGAGACATGGGGCAGGGCAGGCGAGAGACATGGGAAAGGGCAGGAGAGCAAGAGAGACATAGAAAAGAACAGGAGAGCAAGAGAGAGACATTGGACAGGGCAGGAGAGCAAGAGAGAGATATGGGGCAGGAGAGTAAGTGAGAGACATGGGAAAGGGGAGGAGAGCAAGGGAGACATGGGGCAGGACAGAAGAACAAGTGAGAGGACATGGGACAGGAGAGCAAGAGAGAGACATAGCACAGGACAGGAGAGCAAGGGAGACATGGGGCAGGGCAGGAGAGCAAGTGGGAAACATTGGGCAGTGCAAGAGAGCAAGAGATAGGACAAGGGGCAGGGCAGGAGAGCAAGAGAGAGACATGAGGCAGTGCAGGAGAGCAAAGGAGACATGGGGCAGGGCAGGAGTGCAGGAGAGACATGGAGCAGGGCAGGAGAGCAAGAGAGAGACATAGAACAGGGCAGGAGAGCAAGATAGAGATGGGTGAAAGGGCAGGAGAGCAAGAGAGAAACACGGTACAGGGCAAGAGAGCAAGAGAGAGACATGGGGCAGTGCAGGAGAGAAAGAGAGACCTGGGGCAGGGCAGGAGAGCAAGAGAGACATAGAAAAGAACAGGAGAGCAAGAGAGAGACATTAGACAGGGCAGGAGAGCAAGCGAGAGATATGGGGCAGGGCAGGAGAGCAAGTGAGAGCCATGGGAAAGGGGAGGAGAGCAAGGGAGACATGGGGCAGGACAGAAGAACAAGTGAGAGGACATGGGACAGAAGAGCAAGAGAGAGACATAGCACAGGACAGGAGAGCAAGGGAGACCTGGGGCAGGGCAGGAAAGCAAGAGGGAAACATGGGGCAGTGCAGGAGAGCAAGAGATAGGACATGGGGCAGGGCAGGAGAGCAGGAGAGAGACATGAGGCAGTGCAGGAGGGCAAGGGAGACATGGGGCCGGGCCGGAGAGCAAGAGATACATGGAGCTGGCAGGAGAGCAAGAGAGAGACATAGGACAGGGCAGGAGAGCAAGAGAGAGACACGGGAAAGGGCAGGAGAGCAAGATAGAGACATGGGGAAGTGCAGGAGAGCAAGGGAGACATGGGGCAGGGCAGGAGAGCAAGAGAGAGACATGGGACAGGGCAAGAGAGAGACATGGGAAAGGGCAGGAGAGCAAGAGAGAGACATAGGACAGGGCAGGAGAGCATGAGAGAGACACGGGAAAGGGCAGGAGAGCAAGATAGAGACATGGGGAAGTGCTGGAGAGCAAGGGAGACATGGGGCAGGGCAGGCGAGAGACATGGGAAAGGGCAGGAGAGCAAGAGAGACATAGAAAAGAACAGGAGAGCAAGAGAGAGACATTGGAAAGGGCAGGAGAGCAAGAGAGAGATATGTGGCTGGAGAGTAAGTGAGAGACATGGGAAAGGGAAGGAGAGCAAGGGAGACATGGGGCAGGACAGAAGAACAAGTGAGAGGACATGGGACAGGAGATCAAGAGAGAGACATAGCACAGGACAGGAGAGCAAGGGAGACATGGGGCAGGGCAGGAGAGCAAGAGAGAGACATGAGGCAGTGCAGGAGGCAGTGCAGGAGAGCAAAGGAGACATGGGGCAGGGCAGGAGTGCAAGAGAGACATGGATCAGGGCAGGAGAGCAAGAGAGAGACATAGGACAGGGCAGGAGAGCAAGATAGAGACGGGTAAAAGGGCAGGAGAGCAAGAGAGAAACACGGTACAGGGCAAGAGAGCAATAGAGAGACTTGGGGCAGTGCAGGAGAGAAAGAGAGACCTGGGGCAGGGCAGGAGAGCAAGAGAGACATAGAAAAGAACAGGAGAGCAAGAGAGAGACATTGGACAGGGCAGGAGAGCAAGCGAGAGATATGGGGCAGGGCAGGAGAGCAAGTGAGAGCCATGGTAAAGGGGAGGAGAGCAAGGGAGACATGGGGCAGGACAGAAGAACAAGTGAGAGGACATGGGACAGGAGAGCAAGAGATATACATAGCACAGGACAGGAGAGCAAGGGAGACCTGGGGCAGGGCAGGAAAGCAAGAGGGAAACATGGGGCAGTGCAGGAGAGCAAGAGATAGGACATGGGGCAGGGCAGGAGAGCAGGAGAGAGACATGAGGCAGTGCAGGAGAGCAAGGGAGACATGGGGCAGGGCAGGAGAGCAAGAGATACATGGAGCTGGCAGGAGAGCAAGAGAGAGACATAGGACAGGGCAGGAGAGCAAGAGAGAGACACGGGAAAGGGCAGGAGAGCAAGATAGAGACATGGGGAAGTGCAGGAGAGCAAGAGAGAGACATGGGACAGGGCAAGAGAGAGACATGGGAAAGGGCAGGAGAGCAAGAGAGACATAGAAAAGAACAGGAGAGCAAGAGAGAGACATTGGACTGGGCAGGAGAGCAAGATAGAGATATGGGGCAGGGCAGGAGAGTAAGTGAGAGACATGGGAAAGGGGAGGACAGCAAGGGAGACATGGGGCAGGACAGAAGAACAAGTGAGAGGACATGGGACAGGAGAGCAAGAGAGAGACATAGCACAGGACAGGAGAGCAAGGGAGACATGGGGCAGGGCAGGAGAGCAAGAGGGAAACATGGGGCAGTGCAGGAGAGCAAGAGATAGGACATGGGGCAGGGCAGGAGAGCAAAGGAGACATGGGGCAGGGCAGGAGAGCAAGATAGATACAGGTGAAAGGGCAGGAGAGCAAGAGAGAAACACGGTACAGGGCAAGAGAGCAAGAGAGAGACATGGGGCAGTGCAGGAGAGAAAGAGAGACCTGGGGCAGGGCAGGAGAGCAAGGGAGAGTCACGGGTCATGGCAGGAGAGCAAAAAAGAAACCTGCGGCAGTTCAGGGGAGCAAGAGAGAGATGGGCAGGGCAGGTGAACAAGAGAGAGACATGGGGCAGTGCAGGAGAGCAAGAGAGACATGGGAAAGGGCAGGAGAACGAGAGAGACACGGAAATGGACAGGAGAGCAAGAGAGAGACATGGGGCAGTGCAGGAGAACACGAGAGACATGGAAAAGGGCAGGAGAGCAAGAGATAGACATGGGGCAGTGCAGGAGAGCAAGAGAGACATGGAAAAGGGCAGGAGAGCAAGAAAGACTTGGAGCAGGGCAGGTGAGCAAGAGAGAGACATGGGGCAGGGCAAGAGAGAGACATGGGAAAGGGCAGGAGAGCAAGAGAGACATAGAAAAGAACAGGAGAGCAAGAAAGACATGGAGTAGGGCAAGAGAGCAAGAGAGAGACATTGGACTAGGTAGGAGAGCAAGAGAGAGCTATGGGGCAGGGCAGGAGAGCAAGTGAGAGACATGGGAAAGGGGAGGAGAGCAAGGGAGACATGGGGCAGGACAGAAGAACAGGTGAGAGGACATGGGACAGGAGAGCAAGAGAGAGACATAGCACAGGGCAGGAGAGCAAGAGGGAAACATGGGGCAGTGCAGGAGAGCAAGAGATAGGACATGGGGTAGGGCAGGAGAGCAAGAGAGAGTCATGAGGCAGTGCAGGAGAGCAAGGGAGACATGGGGCAGGGAAGGAGAGCAAGAGAGACATGGAGCAGGGCAGGAGAGCAAGAGGGAGACATAGGACAGGGCAGGAGAGCAAGAGAAAGACATGGGACAGGGCAGGAGAGCAAGATAGAGACAGGTGAAAGGGTAGGAGAGCAAGAGTGAAACACGGTACAGGGCAAGAGAGCAAGAGAGAGACATGGGGCAGTGCAGGAGAGAAAGAGAGACCTGGGGCAGGGCAGGAGAGCAAGAGAGAATCACGGGTCATGGTTGGAGAGCAAAAAAAAAAACCTGGGGCAGTTCAGGGGAGGAAGAGAGAGATGGGCAGGGCAGGTAAACAAGACAGAGACATGGGGCAGTGCAGGAGAGCAAGATAGACATGGGAAAGTGCAGGAGAACGAGAGAGACACGGAAATGGACAGGAGAGCAAGAGAGAGACATGAGACAGGGCAGGTGAGCAAGATAGAGACATGGGGAAGTGCAGGAGAGCAAGGGAGACATGGGGCAGGGCAGGAGAGCAAGAGAGAGACATGGGACAGGGCAAGAGAGAGACATGGGAAAGGGCAGGAGAGCAAGAGAGACATAGAAAAGAACAGGAGAGCAAGAGAGAGACATTGGACTGGGCAGGAGAGCGAGAGAGAGATATGGGGCAGGGCAGGAGAGTAAGTGAGAGACATGGGAAAGGGGAGGACAGCAAGGGAGACATGGGGCAGGACAGAAGAACAAGTGAGAGGACATGGGACAAGAGAGCAAGAGAGAGACATAGCACAGGACAGGAGAGCAAGGGAGACATGGGGCAGGGCAGGAGAGCAAGAGGGAAACATGGGGCAGTGCAGGAGAGCAAGAGATAGGACATGGGGCAGTGCAGGAGAGCAAAGGAGACATGGGGCAGGGCAGGAGTGCAAGAGAAACATGGAGCAGGGCAGGAGAGCAAGAGAGGGACATAGGACAGGGCAGGAGAGCAAGATAGAGACATGGGAAAGGGCAGGAGAGCAAGAGAGAAACACGGTACAGGACAAGAGAGCAAGAGAGAGACATGGGGAGTGCAGGAGAGAAAGAGAGACCTGGGGCAGGGCAGGAGAGCAAGAGAGAGTCACGGGTCATGGCAGGAGAGCAAAAAAGAAACCTGGGGCAGTTCAGGGGAGCAAGAGAGAGATGGACAGGGCAGGTGAACAAGAGAGAGACATGGGGCAGTGCAGGAGAGCAAGAGAGACATGGGAAAGGGCAGGAGAGCAAGAGAGAAACACGGTACAGGGCAAGAGAGCAAGAGAGAGACATGGGGAGTGCAGGAGAGAAAGAGAGACCTGGGGCAGGGCAGGAGAGCAAGAGAGAGTCACGGGTCATGGCAGGAGAGCAAAAAAGAAACCTGGGGCAGTTCAGGGGAGCAAGAGAGAGATGGGCAGGGCAGGTGAACAAGAGAGAGACATGGGGCAGTGCAGGAGAGCAAGAGAGACATGGGAAAGGGCAGGAGAACGAGAGAGACATGGAAATGGACAGGAGAGCAAGAGAGAGACATGGGGCAGTGCAGGAGAACACGAGAGACATGGAAAAGGGCAGGAGAGCAAGAGAGCAAGAGAGAGACATGGGGCAGTGCAGGAGAGCAAGAGAGACATGGAAAAGGGCAGGAGAGCAAGAAAGACTTGGAGCAGGGCAGGTGAGCAAGAGAGAGACATGGGGCAGGGCAAGAGAGAGACATGGGAAAGGGCAGGAGAGCAAGAGAGACATAGAAAAGAACAGGAGAGCAAAAGAGAGACATGGGGCAGTGCAGGAGAGCAAGAAAGACATGGAGTAGGGCAAGAGAGCAAGAGAGAGACATTGGACTAGGTAGGAGAGCAAGAGAGAGATATGGGGCAGGGCAGGAGAGCAAGTGAGAGACATGGGAAAGGGGAGGAGAGCAAGGGAGACATGGGGCAGGACAGAAGAACAAGTGAGAGGACATGGGACAGGAGAGCAAGAGAGAGACATAGTACAGGGCAGGAGAGCAATAGGGAAACATGGGGCAGTGCAGGAGAGCAAGAGATAGGACATGGGGTAGGGCAGGAGAGCAAGAGAGAGACATGAGGCAGTGCAGGAGAGCAAGGGAGACATGGGGCAGGGAAGGAGAGCAAGAGAGACATGGAGCAGGGCAGGAGAGCAAGAGGGAGACATAGGACAGGGCAGGAGAGCAAGAGAAAGACATGGGACAGGGTAGGAGAGCAAGAGAGAGACAGAGAACAGGGCAGGAGAGCAAGAGAAAGACACGGGAAAGTGCAGGAGTGCAAGAGAGAGACATGGGGCAGTGCAGGAGAGCAATGGAAACATGGGGCAGGGCAGGAGAGCAAGAGAGAGACATAGGACAGGGCAGGAGAGCAAGAGAAAGACATGGGACAGGGTAGGAGAGCAAGAGAGAGACAGAGAACAGGGCAGGAGAGCAAGAGAGAGACGTGGGAAAGGGCAGGAGAGCAAGAGAGAGACATGAGACAGGGCAAGAGAGCAAGAGAGAGACATGGGGCAGTGCAGGAGAGCAAGAGAGAGACATGGGAAAGGGCAGGAGAGCAAGAGAGAGACATGGGGCACTGGAGGAGAGCAAGGGAGACATGGGGCATGGCAGGAGAACAAGAGAGAGACATAGGACAGGGCAGGAGAGCAAGAGAGAAATGGGAAAGGGCAGGAGAGCAAGAGAGACATAGAAAAGAACAGGAGAGCAAGAGAGAGACATGGGGCAGTGCAGGAGAGCAAGAAAGACATGGAGCAGGCCAAGAGAGAGACATTGGACAGGGCAGGAGAGCAAGAGAGATATATGGGGCAGGACAGCAGAGCAAGTGGGAGACATGGGAAAGGGGAGGAGAGCAAGGGAGACATGGGGCAGGACAGAAGAACAAGTGAGAGGACATGGGACAGGAGAGCAAGAGAGAGACATAGCACCGGACAGGAGAGCAGGGGAGACATGGGGCAGGGCAGGAGAGCAAGAGGGAAACATGGGGCAGTACAGGAGAGCAAGAGATAGGACATGGGGCAGCGTAGGAGAACAAGGGAGACATGGGGCAGGGCAGGAGAGCAAGAGAGACATGGAGCAGGGCAGGAGAGCAAGAGAGAGACATAGGACAGGGCAGGAGAGTAAGAGAGAGACACGGGAAAGGGCAGGAGAGCAAGAGAGAGACATGGGGCTGTGCAGGAGAGCAAGGGAGACATGGGGCAGGGCAGGAGAGCAAGAGAGAGACATAGGACAGGGCAGGAGAGCAAGAGAAAGACATGGGACAGGGTAGGAGAGCAAGAGAGAGACCGAGAACAGGGCAGGAGAGAAAGAGAGAGACGTGGGAAAGGGCAGGAGAGCAAGAGAGAGACATGAGACAGGGTAAGAGAGCAAGAGAGAGACATGGGGCAGTGCAGGAGAGCAAGAGAGAGACATGGGAAAGGGCAGGAGAGCAAGAGAGAGACATGGGGCACTGCAGGAGAGCAAGGGAGACATGGGGCAGGGAAGGAGAGCAAGAGAGACATGGAGCAGGGCAGGAGAGCAAGAGGGAGACATAGAACAGGGCAGGAGAGCAAGAGAAAGACATGGGACAGGGCAGGAGAGCAAGATAGAGACAGGTGAAAGGGTAGGAGAGCAAGAGAGAAACACGGTACAGGGCAAGAGAGCAAGAGAGAGACATGGGGCAGTGCAGGAAAGAAAGAGAGACCTGGGGCAGGGCAGGAGAGCAAGAGAGAATCACGGGTCATGGCTGGAGAGCAAAACAAAACCTGGGGCAGTTCAGGGGAGGAAGAGAGAGATGGGCAGGGCAGGTAAACAAGAGAGAGACATGGGGCAGTGCAGGAGAGCAAGATAGACATGGGAAAGTGCAGGAGAACGAGAGAGACACGGAAATGGACAGGAGAGCAAGAGAGAGACATGAGACAGGGCAGGTGAGCAAGATAGAGACATGGGGAAGTGCAGGAGAGCAAGGGAGACATGGGGCAGGGCAGGAGAGCAAGAGAGAGACATGGGACAGGGCAAGAGAGAGACATGGGAACGGGCAGGAGAGCAAGAAAGACATAGAAAAGAACAGGAGAGCAAGAGAGAGACATTGGACAGGGCAGGAGAGCAAGCGAGAGATATGGGGCAGGGCAGGAGAGCAAGTGAGAGCCATTGGAAAGGGGAGGAGAGCAAGGGAGACATGGGGCAGGACAGAAGAACAAGTGAGAGGACATGGGACAGGAGAGCAAGAGATAGACATAGCACAGGACAGGAGAGCAAGGGAGACCTGGGGCAGGGCAGGAAAGCAAGAGGGAAACATGGGGCAGTGCAGGAGAGCAAGAGATAGGACATGGGGCAGGGCAGGAGAGCAGGAGAGAGACATGAGGCAGTGCAGGAGAGCAAGGGAGACATGGGGCAGGGCAGTAGAGCAAGAGATACATGGAGCTGGCAGGAGAGCAAGAGAGAGACATAGGACAGGGCAGGAGAGCAAGAGAGAGACACGGGAAAGGGCAGGAGAGCAAGATAGAGACATGGGGAAGTGCAGGAGAGCAAGAGAGACATGGGGCAGGGCAGGAGAGCAAGAGAGAGACATGGGACAGGGCAATAGAGAGACATGGGAAAGGGCAGGAGAAGAAGAGAGACATAGAAAAGAACAGGAGAGCAAGAGAGAGACATTGGACTGGGCAGGAGAGCAAGATAGAGATATGGGGCAGGGCAGGAGAGTAAGTGAGAGACATGGGAAAGGGGAGGACAGCAAGGGAGACATGGGGCAGGACAGAAGAACAAGTGAGAGGACATGGGACAGGAGAGCAAGAGAGAGACATAGCACAGGACAGGAGAGCAAGGGAGACATGGGGCAGGGCAGGAGAGCAAGAGGGAAACATGGGGCAGTGCAGGAGAGCAAGAGATAGGACATGGGGCAGGGCAGGAGAGCAAGAGAGAGACATGAGGCAGTGCAGGAGAGCAAAGGAGACATGGGGCAGGGCAGGAGTGCAAGAGAAACATGGAGCAGGGCAGGAGAGCAAGAGAGGGACATAGGACAGGGCAGGAGAGCAAGATAGAGACAGGTGAAAGGGCAGGAGAGCAAGAGAGAAACACGGTACAGGGCAAGAGAGCAAGAGAGAGACATGGGGCAGTGCAGGAGAGAAAGAGAGACCTGGGGCAGGGCAGGAGAGCAAGAGAGAATCACGGGTCATGGCTGGAGAGCAAAAAAAAAACCTGGGGCAGTTCAGGGGAGGAAGAGAGAGATGGGCAGGGCAGGTAAACAAGAGAGAGACATGGGGCAGTGCAGGAGAGCAAGATAGACATGGGAAAGTGCAGGAGAACGAGAGAGACACGGAAATGGACAGGAGAGCAAGAGAGAGACATGAGACAGGGCAGGTGAGCAAGATAGAGACATGGGGAAGTGCAGGAGAGCAAGGGAGACATGGGGCAGGGCAGGAGAGCAAGAGAGAGACATGGGACAGGGCAAGCGAGAGACATGGGAAAGGGCAGGAGAGCAAGAGAGACATAGAAAAGAACAGGAGAGCAAGAGAGAGACATTGGACTGGGCAGGAGAGCAAGAGAGAGATATGGGGCAGGGCAGGAGAGTAAGTGAGAGACATGGGAAAGGGGAGGAGAGCAAGGGAGACATGGGTCAGGACAGAAGAACAAGTGAGAGGACATGGGACAAGAGAGCAAGAGAGAGAGACATAGCACAGGACAGGAGAGCAAGGGAGACATGGGGCAGGGCAGGAGAGCAAGAGGGAAACATGGGGCAGTGCAGGAGAGCAAGAGATAGGACATGGGGCAGGGCAGGAGAGCAAGAGAGAGACATGAGGCAGTGCAGGAGAGCAAAGGAGACATGGGGCAGGGCAGGAGTGCAAGAGAAACATGGAGCAGGGCAGGAGAGCAAGAGAGGGACATAGGACAGGGCAGGAGAGCAAGATAGAGACAGGTGAAAGGGCAGGAGAGCAAGAGAGAAACACGGTACAGGGCAAGAGAGCAAGAGAGAGACATGGGGAGTGCAGGAGAGAAAGAGAGACCTGGGGCAGGGCAGGAGAGCAAGAGAGAGTCACGGGTCATGGCAGGAGAGCAAAAAAGAAACCTGGGGCAGTTCAGGGGAGCAAGAGAGAGATGGGCAGGGCAGGTGAACAAGAGAGAGACATGGGGCAGTGCAGGAGAGCAAGAGAGACATGGGAAAGGGCAGGAGAACGAGAGAGACATGGAAATGGACAGGAGAGCAAGAGAGAGACATGGGGCAGTGCAGGAGAACACGAGAGACATGGAAAAGGGCAGGAGAGCAAGAGAGAGACATGGGGCAGTGCAGGAGAGCAAGAGAGACATGGAAAAGGGCAGGAGAGCAAGAAAGACTTGGAGCAGGGCAGGTGAGCAAGAGAGAGACATGGGGCAGGGCAAGAGAGAGACATGGGAAAGGGCAGGAGAGCAAGAGAGACATAGAAAAGAACAGGAGAGCAAAAGAGAGACATGGGGCAGTGCAGGAGAGCAAGAAAGACATGGAGTAGGGCAAGAGAGCAAGAGAGAGACATTGGACTAGGTAGGAGAGCAAGAGAGAGATATGGGAAAGGGGAGGAGAGCAAGGGAGACATGGGGCAGGACAGAAGAACAAGTGAGAGGACATGGGACAGGAGAGCAAGAGAGAGACATAGTACAGGGCAGGAGAGCAATAGGGAAACATGGGGCAGTGCATGAGAGCAAGAGATAGGACATGGGGTAGGGCAGGAGAGCAAGAGAGAGACATGAGGCAGTGCAGGAGAGCAAGGGAGACATGGGGCAGGGAAGGAGAGCAAGAAAGACATGGAGCAGGGCAGGAGAGCAAGAGGGAGACATAGGACAGGGCAGGAGAGCAAGAGAAAGACATGGGACAGGGTAGGAGAGCAAGAGAGAGACAGAGAACAGGGCAGGAGAGCAAGAGAAAGACACGGGAAAGTGCAGGAGAGCAAGAGAGAGACATGGGGCAGTGCAGGAGAGCAAGGGAAACATGGGGCAGGGCAGGAGAGCAAGAGAGAGACATAGGACAGGGCAGGAGAGCAAGAGAAAGACATGGGACAGGGTAGGAGAGCAAGAGAGAGACAGAGAACAGGGCAGGAGAGCAAGAGAGAGACGTGGGAAAGGGCAGGAGAGCAAGAGAGAGACATGAGACATGGCAAGAGAGCAAGAGAGAGACATGGGGCAGTGCAGGAGAGCAAGAAAGAGACATGGGAAAGGGCAGGAGAGCAAGAGAGAGACATGGGGCACTGGAGGAGAGCAAGGGAGACATGGGGCATGGCAGGAGAAAAAGAGAGAGACATAGGACAGGGCAGGAGAGCAAGAGAGAAATGGGAAAGGGCAGGAGAGCAAGAGAGACATAGAAAAGAACAGGAGAGCAAGAGAGAGACATGGGGCAGTGCAGGAGAGCAAGAAAGACATGGAGCAGGGCAAGAGAGAGACATTGGACAGGGCAGGAGAGCAAGAGAGAGACATGGGAAAGGGGAGGAGAGCAAGGGAGACATGGGGCAGGACAGAAGAACAAGTGAGAGGACATGGGACAGGAGAGCAAGAGAGAGACATAGCACCGGACAGGAGAGCAGGGGAGACATGGGGCAGGGCAGGAGAGCAAGAGGGAAACATGGGGCAGTGCAGGAGAGCAAGAGATAGGACATGGGGCAGTGTAGGAGAACAAGGGAGACATGGGGCAGGGCAGGAGAGCAAGAGAGACATGGAGCAGGGCAGGAGAGCAAGAGAGAGACATAGGACAGGGCAGGAGAGTAAGAGAGAGACACGGGAAAGGGCAGGAGAGCAAGAGAGAGACATGGGGCTGTGCAGGAGAGCAAGGGAGACATGGGGCAGGGCAGGAGAGCAAGAGAGAGACATAGGACAGGGCAGGAGAGCAAGAGAAAGACATGGGACAGGGTAGGAGAGCAAGAGAGAGACCGAGAACAGGACAGGAGAGAAAGAGAGAGACGTGGGAAAGGGCAGGAGAGCAAGAGAGAGACATGAGACAGGGTAAGAGAGCAAGAGAGAGACATGGGGCAGTGCAGGAGAGCAAGAGAGAGACATGGGAAAGGGCAGGAGAGCAAGAGAGAGACATGGGGCACTGCAGGAGAGCAAGGGAGACATGGGGCAGGGCAGGAGAGCAAGAGTGAGACATAGAACATGGCAGGAGAGCAAAAGAGAAATGGGAAAGGGCAGGAGAGCAAGAGAGACATGGAAAAGGGCAAGAGAGGAATAGAGAGACATTGGGCAGTGCAGGAGAGCAAGAGAGAGACATAGGACAGGGCAGGAGAAAAAGAAAGATAGACATGGGACAGGGCAGGACAGCAAGAGAGAGACATAGGACAGAGCAGGAGAGCAAGAGAGAAACATAGGACAGGGCAGGAGAGCAAGAGAGAGACCTGTGTAAGGGCAGGAGAGCAAGAGAGAGACACGGTACAGGGCAAGAGAGAGACATGGGGCAGTGCAGGAGAGAAAGAGAGACCTGGGGCAGGGCAGGAGAGCAAGAGAGAGTCATGGGTCATGGCAGGAGAGCAAAAAAGAAACGGTACAGGGCAAGAGAGCAAGAGAGAGACATGGGGCAGTGCAGGAGAGAAAGAGAGACATGGGCAGGTCAGGAGAACAAGAGAGAGACATGGGGCAGTGCAGGAGAGCAAGACAGACAAGGGAAAGGGCAGGAGAATGAGAGAGACATGGAAATGGACAGGAGAGCAAGAGAGAGACATGGGGCAGTGCAGGAGAACACGAGAGACACGGAAAAGGGCAGGAGAGCAAGAGAGACATGGAAAAGGGCAGGAGAGCAAGAGAGAGATATGGGGCAGTGCAGGAGAGCAAGAGATACATGGAAAAGGGCAGGAGAGCAAGAAAGACTTGGAGCAGGGCAGGATAGCAAGAGAGAGACATAGGGCAGGAGAGCAAGAGAGAGACATGGGAAAGGGCAGGAGAACAAGGGAGACATGGGGCAGGGCAGGAGAGCAAGAGAGAGACATAGAACAGGGCTGGAGAGCAAGAATGAGACACTGGAAAGGGCAGGAGAGCAAGAGAGAGACATGGGGCAATGTAGGAGAGCAAGTGAGACATTGGGCAGTGCAGGAGAGAAAGAGAGACCTGTGACAGGGCAGGAGAGCAAGAGAGAGACACGGGTCATGGCAGAGCAAGAGAGACATGGGGCAGGGCAGGAGAACAAGAGAGAGACATGGGAAAGGGCAGGAGAGCAAGAGAGAGACATGGGACAGGGCAAGAGAGCAAGAGAGAGACATGGGTCAGGGAAGGAGAGCAAGAGAGAAACATTGGGCAGTGCAGGAGAGCAAGAGAGAGACATGGGAACGGGCAGGAGAGTAAGAGAGAGACATAGGACAGTGCAAGAGAGCAAAAAAGAGAGACCTGGGGCAGTGCAGGAGAACAAGAGAGAAATGGAGCAGGACAGGAGAGCAAGAGGGAGGCATGGAGCAGTGCTGGAGAGCAAGAGGGGGACACAGGGCAGGGTAGGAGAGCTAGAGAAAGACGTGGGGCAGGGCAGATGAAGCACAGCCGTGAACAATTACTGACACGGACCGACTTGACACAGTACACTTAGTAGGACAGAGACATAGAACTGTGCAGACAGAGGGACAGAGAAGTAGAACTGTGCAGACAGAGGGACAGAGAAGTAGAACTGTGCAGACAGAGGGACAGAGACCTAGAACTGTGCAGACAGAAGGACAGAGACATAAAACTGTGCATACAGAGGGACAGAGACATAAAACTGTGCAAAGAGACAGAGATATAAAACTGTGCAGACAGAGGGACAGGGATAGCGTATTTTGGGGAATTTGGGGAATTTCACAAATCACAACCTGCTCCTTATGACAAAGTACCAAAATGGTGCTGTTGCGCCACGTTGCACAATTACGCTGTAGTTCAGGGCACAATAATAACACGATAACAAGGCAAATGACCAGAACGCAAGTGGCTGTTGTTTGTGGCAATTGTTTTGTCCGCTCTCTACTTCTCTTCATGTCACAAATTGATGCAATGACGCTTTTTGTGCTAAAATACAGTTCTAAATGACGGATTCACATTTAGCTTAATTTAGCATAATTTTCTTGAAATTTCACATCATTGTGTGAAAGCAAATTGCAGACATTTTGCAGACCCATAATCTGAAGTGTGTAAGTGGGGCAGTCCAAAGCCCTATAGTGGGTCATTGGCATTCACAAGAGCAGTGTTCCTGGTGCAGTCCTGCAACAGACCTCTCACCCTAATCAAATTGGTGTATCTGGTGCAGCGCAGAGGTAGGTTAATCAGATCTGTGTATCTGGCGCAGCGCAGAGGTAGGTCCTTGGTGTTCATCAGAGGTGTGTAAATGGCACTATGCTGAGAGAGATCGCTTGCACTAATCAGATCTGTGCAGGGCAGAGATAGGTCCATGGCATATATCAGGGATGTGTAAATGATGCAGTCCTGCGACAGATCTCTGGCAGTCTTTAGAACCTTGTCAATTTTGCATCTTTCGTAGATTCCTGAGTTTCATATTATTTATGTCTTATAAAGCACACAGCTACCCCAGAGGGTGTCCCAGCGCTAGACCAAAGTAGAGAGAGTGCAGCCAATAAACTACAACAGCCAGGTCTTCCAACCCTTGCAAAATGCCATAAGAGACGGGCAATGTCGCAGGGACTCTGGGAGATTGTTCCAAAGCTTCGGACCCAGATACGAGAAGGTGACTCCCCATGTGTGCGCGGCGATGACCTCTGTACCTGGCGCAGCTCTGGAGTAGATCTTCGACACATGCTCTTGTCTTGCAATGTAAGGTGCACATGTTTCCCAAGCCCTGTATCCCTGAAAAAAATCTAGAAAATCCTAAAATTCACACTTGAACTCCCCACCGACTCAATGACCTCATGTACCTTTATTGACGCTCTTAACTCATCGTTTCCCTCTCTCTTTCATATTTACTCTAACACCAATAGCGAGTGGATTCATCAAATACTATAAACAATGCACCCATTATTAGAAAGAAGTCTCACTTGAACACTGGGTGACGTTGAGGTCTTGTAAGCCATGAGGGATTGCAGCTCTGATGCGAGACCTGGAACATGGAGAGAAGAAGGAGGAATCAGCATGTGGAGCAGATCTGCAGCATCAAACCATGCCCAACCAAGAAGAGCATGTCTACTACACCTGCTCTGTTCCTGGGGAGACCCACGCGGCTCTGGGAGCGTTCATGATGGAGCCCACGCCACACTGGGAGTCTTATGGATAGGAGTCTTATGGATGGGAGTCTGTCTGAACTGATGAGACCAGTCTTTACTGGGAGTCTTACGGATGGGATTCTGTCAGAACTGATGAGACCAGTCTTTACAGGGAGTCTTATGGATAGGAGCCTGTCTCCCCTGGAGTGAGAACTTATGAGACCAGTCTTTACTGTGAGTCTTATGGATGGGAGCCTGTCAGAACAGATGAGACCAGTTTTTACTGGGAGTCTTATGGATAGGAGATTTATGGATGGGAGTCTTATGGATGGGAGCCTGTCAGAACAGATGAGACCAGACTTTACTGGGAGTCTTATGGATGGGAGTCTTATGGATGGGAATCTTATGGGTGGAAGCCTGTCAGAACAGATGATACCAGTCTTTACTGGGTGTCTTATGGATGGGAGCCTGTCAGAACAGATGAGACCAGTCTTTACTGGGAGTCTTATGGATGGGAGCCTGACTCCCTCGGAGACTTCTGGATGGGAGTCTTATGGATGGGAGCCTGTCAGAACAGATGAGACCAGTCTTTACTGTGAGTCTTATGAATGGGAGCCTGTCAGAACAGATGAGACCAGTCTTTACTGGGAGTCTTATGGATAGGAGATTTATGGATGGGAGTCTTATGGATGGGAGCCTGTCAGAACAGATGAGACCAGACTTTACTGGGAGTCTTATGGATGGGAGTCTTATGGATGGGAATCTTATGGGTGGAAGCCTGTCAGAACAGATGATACCAGTCTTTACTGGGAGTCTTATGGATGGGAGCCTGTCAGAACAGATGAGACCAGTCTTTACTGGGAGTCTTATGGATGGGAGCCTGACTCCCTGTGAGTCTTATGGATGGGAGTCTTATGGATGGGAGCATGTATCCCCTGGAGTTAGAACTGATGAGACCAGTCTTTACTGGGAGTTCTATGGATGGGAGCCTGTCAGAACAGATGAGACCAGTCTTTACTGGGAGTCTTATGGATTGGAGCCTGACTCCCTGGGAGTATTGTGAATGGAGTCTTATGGATGGGAGTCTTATGGATGGGAGCATGTATCCCCTGGAGTTAGAACTGATGAGACCAGTCTTTACTGGGAGTTCTATGGATGGGAGCCTGTCAGAACTGATGAGACCAGTCTTTACTGGGAGTCTGTCAGAACTGATGTGACCAGTCTTTAATGGGAGTTCTATGGATGGGAGTCTGTCAGAACTGATTACATCAGTCTTTACTGGGAGTGTTATGGATAGGAGTCTGTATCCCCTTGAGTCAGAACTGATGAGACCAGTCTTTACTGGGAGTCTTACGGATGGGAGCCTGTCAGAAGTGATGAGACCAATCTTTACTGGGAGTGCTATGGATGGGAGCCCGTATCTCTTGGAGTCAGAACTGATGAGACCAGTCTTCACTGGGAGTGTTATGGATGGGAGCCTGTATCCCCTGGAGTCAGAACTGAGGAGACCAGTCTTCACTGGGAGTCTTATGGATGGGAGCCCGTATCCCCTGGAGTCAGATCTGATGAGACCAGTCTTTACTGGGAGTCTTACAGATGGGAGTCTGTCATAACTGATGAGACCAATCTACTGGGAGTGCTATGGATGGGAGCCTCTCAGAACTGATGAGACCAGTCTCTACTGGGAGTGCTACGGATGGGAGCCTGTATCCCCTGGAGTGAGTACTGAGGAGACCAGTCTTTACTGAGAGTCTCATGGATGGGAGCCTGTATGCCCTGCAGTCAGAACTGATGAGACCAGTCTTTACTGGGAATCTTAAGGATGGGAGCCTGTATCCCCTGGAGTCAGAACTGATGAGACCAGTCTTTACTGGGAGTGCTATGGATGGGAGTGTTAAAAAGATGAATTCTTGAATGAAGACAGGAAGTGAATGAAAATCCAATATTCGTATTTATTGATAAGTGTTGGAGATAAAACAGCTCAGCCACCCAACCGCCTCTGGCTCAAGTCAGCAATCTCTTTCACCAAGATTCTGCCACTGAGCCGGAGTAACTCTACAGTTCTAGAATGTATAGTTGTCAACCCAGGAAGAAGTAACATTACAACACATCTCCCTCTGTTATGCAACAAACAACGGAGAGAAAATGTGGACAAGCAACAAAGAAATACAACATATCAAAATTATACCACATAGTCATTCAAGTATGAAGGAGCATGGGACTCTCTGCTAGATCTCTTTGGATCCCCAGAAATACCTTTTTCATAAACATTATGAAAATAATTACCTATCTGGTCATTCTCTCCACATACAGCAACCCTGCCCAAATTCCAAAACCTTTGGTTCGAGGTCTTCATAGCATTATCAAAAAAATTAATAACTTTCAAAGGTCTTGAGAATTTGGAACCAGAAACACAGAAACCAGGTTTTTGTCCATAACAAGATCACCGACAGCAACCTTAGTTGACTTGACAGCATGTCTCATATCATAATGTTCTTTACTTTTCAAACATTTTTGATCTTCTTTCTCTTTCCAGGAAACTAAATCAGGAACTCCACACCTGTCAGAAAGGAATCGATTAACCCATGGTGGTTCTAAAAAGGTATCAGGTTGTCTACTGCGAAACAAAAGAAAAGGAGTTTTACCAGTTGTTGAGTGAGGCGCAAAGCGATAAACGCCAACTCTCATAGGGGCATATCAACAACAA
Organism: Triturus cristatus; assembly: GCF_964204655.1. NCBI lineage: Eukaryota > Metazoa > Chordata > Amphibia > Caudata > Salamandridae > Triturus > Triturus cristatus. The sequence goes on along the minus strand of NC_140593.1, from coordinate 5,819,150 downwards.
CCGGCGATAATTATCTCTAAGCGCACTTAGCGCTAGGATAATTATCACCGGCTAGCGTGAATTTTTATCGCTGAGATAGCGTGCTATTAGCTGTGGTAAATATTTCATTACCGGTACTATTTTTTATGCGGTAAAGTCTAGTAAGAATAACTCAGTAAATATAAGAGGCAGAATCCGTGGTATTAGAGGTTCTAAAAGGCTTCATTCCTTCACAAAGGAAATACAATTCGAATTGCAGGCTTCTATTCCATCACCACGAAAGTTCAGGAAGGAAGGGCATACATTATTGACAGATAATCAGTTTTATAGGAAATGCATTACAGTGAAACAGATGCAGGAGGCGTAACAGCTGATAATACAGATAAAATATGCATACGTAACTAATAAAGGCGGACATATGGGCGTAATTTAATAAACGTCATTATACATGATGTCACAAGTGGGTGGATCTATAAGAGAATCCTGCAATGTCAGCAGAAATATTTGGCAGAGATGCGCGCGCAGCCGCATGACGTGTGATTGACGTGCAACTAGAGGATGAAGGTGACTTGACATTTAGCTCTACATGTGGAGACAGAAGTCTGGGGGTCATGTCAACCTAATCCCAAATCATATCTAATATCCTATGTTTAAAGAACTGTGTTATCCAAAAGGAAAGGTCTCTAGGATAGAATCTATTCTATACTGACTGTTAGTGCGTGTACAAGCGTCTAAGTGTCTACATGAGATGCGAGGGGGTAGGAATATTCCATGGTAACAGGGGCTATGAATGAGGACAGCGAGGCCTGGCCCTTTGCACGGTAGCTGGAGGAATGTTTACCTAAACTACTAGACAGGAATGCATCGGATGAGGAGCGGAGCAGATAATCTTGAAGGTGAAATACAGTTTTTGGCAGGCAACAGGCTGGATCAGGCACCGTTAGCCGCGCAGGGAGTAGGACAAAGTTCATGGATACAGATGCAGGCTCAGACTGGAGCTTTCAGAGGCAGAAGGCAGGAAAAGGCTTGATGACAGAATTCTGGGCCTACTCGCCTGAATCTGTAAAATGTGGAAAGTGAACCACATAAAGTCGGTGGCCTTTCATACTTAGGAATGGAATATCCGACCCATTCATGGCGAATCTGAAAGAGGACATGTTGACGGTGGACGCACATATATTTGCGTCTTCAAAACTGGAACTGGAGGGAACATACATGTACTTATAGCATGCACATGGAGCCGTTGGGGTCTACGATAGGGGACATAACTGATCACAAAATTCATATTTCCTCATTCCCTCCTTGTCCCCTACGGACCCTCAGGAGATATCGATCTTCATCAATCCATCGATCTGTTCATATAGCATCATTTGTTCTTCTTTCTTCTTCCGGGATCTTGAACGAAAACTTGGATGTGGGATACACGATGTGGCACACAGACCACAAATCGCTGGCCCACATTGTAGACATAAGCAGCAACTGAATAGTATGAGGAAGCCAATACCTAGGAAGGATAGGATTCTCCATCCCCAGGCTGACAACACGCTCCAAAACCAACCGGACCAAGTCCAGGTGCCTGGACTCTGGTGTATCTGACTCACAATCTTATGGAGGCGAGTTATGGCTTTATATACTGACGGCGAATTTTCTGGTATGAAAACACAGCAACTTGATCCGATGACCCTACAAGCTCCGCCCCTATCGGCCAGGATGACGTCAAGGACAAGACGATTTTGAAGCACAACAATCCGCATAGCAGACTGCTCTTCTGTTAAATTGCCTAAGGCGGAAGTAGTCTCGTTCACTACTGCTTTAAGGGTTCTAGTTAATCTACGTATCAGCTTACTATTAGTGACTGTACCTATATAGGGAAAGAAACCTTTATTGAAATCTGTGGCGGTGACAGCGTTTTGGGGGTGATCTGCGGGCCCACCCTCTACCCGGTACCTGAAGTGACGCTTGGGCTCAGAGGCAGCCACAACAACCACGCTTCGCCGCGACCGCGGCAGAAAGGGGGGACTACAATCCCCAGATTCCCCAGCGGCGGATGCCGGAAGGTGACATCTTCGCGCCCGGAGGCGGATAAAGTTGCAGTGAGACCCGGCAGAGCGGGCGGTGACAGCGTTTTGGGGGTGATCTGCGGGCCCACCCTCTATCCGGTACCTGAAGTGACGCTTGGGCTCAGAGGCAGCCACAACAACCACGCTTCGCCGCGACCGCGGCAGAAAGGGGGGACTACAATCCCCAGATTCCCCAGCGGCGGATGCCGGAAGGTGACATCTTCGCGCCCGGAGGCGGATAAAGTTGCAGTGAGATCCCGCGACGCGGGACGCGAGCGGGACGCGCCGGACTAAGCCCGGACAAAGGGCGGACCGTCTGAGGCCGTCAGAGGCAGAAGGAGGCTGGGCTGGGCCACGTCCTTTGTTTCTGCTAGACCTGTGAGTACATATTCAGGTTTTGTACCCACTAAACTATGTCTACCCGTTCTGGTAAACTGTTAAGGAATGAAGCTGTAAGGGGGCCAAATGCAGCAAGCCCCATTATTGGATCTATGGACCGCTTCATTACCAGGGTGGCGGCGGTGATTGATAAGGAGATTGCAATGTCTGAGCGGCGTTTATCTGAGGTCTACCTCCCTTCGAGACGTTCATCCCTGGGGGGCGATGCTCAATCATCACTTATAACTGCCAGTACCCAGTTCCAGGGCGATACTGCGCCTAGTGTTTTTGGTACTTCCTCAAACCCACCCCAGTTGGTTGACATTGAACAAAATATAGGCAGGCTAGAAAGTTTGGCTGATCTTTTTCCAATAGTCACCATGGAGCCTGATGATCTTGGTAAACTGATTGCATCATCGTCCATCAACACCCCAAGTGAAGCCATTAGTGTTGTGGAACCTTTATTATCGTCCACCTCGCACTTGGGATCACCAGAAGGGGAGATAGTTAGGTCCCCCAATAATTCCCAAACAACCACCATTAGACAGGAGAATAGGCCCTTAAGCAAAAAGGTTCGTAAACGTAAAAGGGGCTGCCCAGTTAGACAGGCCGCGCTTTACCAAAATTCAAGAAAGCCTTTTGGAGTGGGTATAAGAACTACAAGGGCCAAAGCCACAGTGAATAAACTGGCCATACCTGGGGATGTTGTAAACTCTCCTGAGGAGTCACACTCTGGCCCAAATAGTGCGAAACTTTTAAAGTTTACGGACTTAGCAGCGGTAGAAAATATTCTTGAGAAGGTCTATAGACTCTTGAATCCGTTGCTAACTCAAGTTAAAGGCCTTGGGGATAGGATTGACAAACTCGAGCAATCAACCCTTGACGGCTTCCACTCACTTAAAGTAGCAGTTAAACAAACAAGTAGAGTGACCGAAGTTAAGAACCTGGTTACAAGCGGAAACGTGCCCTCATCTCAGCGAGCCTCTAAGCATCCACTATGTTGTGAGAAGGGAGCTTCTAATAGCCCATCTACCCTAGCTTCCACATCTATTCCAAGTCCCAAAGCAGGACTTCAGCAAAAGGGTACTCAAACCCAGTTAGAGCCCGATAAAAATAAGCCTAAATCTCCCCGACAGAAGCAGCCACAGGTAGTGAGTGGCATAATGGAAATTCCTAAAAAACAAGGGGCATGTACCAACTCTAGCAGGTTAGCCTTAGAGAAATTCCCTAGGTCCGTCCCCCATCCTACCACTAGATCAACCCTTTCACTTGCCCCTAGTAAACAAGTACGACAAATTCCTCCAGTAAACCTTCCACCAGACTGTCAACCCTTTGCGGCAGTCATGGTTAATGTGCCTCCTCTAAAGGACGGCCAGTTGGAAAATCATCAATCACTTAAGAATAAGTGTATCCACTGGCTAAAGGCAAATAAGCCAATCCCGCTAGGTGTGGATGGCATTATACTGAGTGTCCGTAGAGTGGACTGGGTTGGACACGGGGAAAAAACACAGGAGGGGGACTGTATAATTGTAAATTTCCAAGACCCAAGAGTGGTACCATCGATTTGTACCCCTGTTCCTAATATGGGGGTCCCGGGGGTCAAAGTGGTAGACCTTTCCTTCTTTTACCCCAGGCAAATTATTGATTTTAGCGGTAGAAGCTTAAGTCCCCCTGTTCTTGTCCAGAATAGGAATGGGGTTTTAGGGGACACCAGGGAGAAAAATTTGTGGCCAGCGGGACCCATCTGACTGGAAGTTGGGCAGAGAGTAGATTCAGTGGAAATATTATCACTTAGCAAAAGTAATCCTACAAGTGGGATAGGTGACCTTATACCCACCTTGCATGACCCTTGCTGTCCTCACGTTTTCCCGAGGAGCTCTACAGGCGGGGACATTCCGGCGCCCTGCAGCACTCCGGCTGTGACGGACCTTGTCCTTAAGGTTTTCAGCTGGAATGTCGCGGGGATTGCAGGAAAGTTGCCCCTCCCTGACTTTATTAGGCAGGTCGACGAGCACTCTCTGTGCCTCTTTCAAGAGACATGGAGTCGTGTGCCGGTCCACAGGGTGGGTTTTTCCTCCTACTTCTCCCCTGCGCATGTCTCATCTTCAGGGAGGGGGCGCCCAGCCGGTGGCCTCCTTATCTGGGTTGCGGCATCTCTTGATTGCAGAATTATGGATTTCCCCACAGGTTCTCCTGACATTCAAAACATAACCATAATAGACCAAAGGGGGAGAGCTGTTTTAAACGTTTATAATGTTTATGCCCGGGGAACCGTGGGCGGGAGAAAGTCTCCTGTAATATCTTTACTCGAGACTTTGTTAAACAACACCCCATATAAGTCTCGTACATTGGTTGCAGGTGATATGAACTGTACGTTCGAGCCTTTGGGTTCGGACGTTTCCCTCGACCAAGAGGAGGAGGACACTAGGTGGGGGATTCCGGCTCTGGAAATCCCACCGATCAAGAGGTGGTCAGAAGTGGCGCTTCAGTTATACTCCCTGAGCCTTGAATTCAATCTAAGGGCTGCTAATGGGAGGACACCCTCGGATAGGCTGGGCGCACACACATATAATAGGCCCGGACATACATCTAGGTTAGATTATCTTTTAGTAGACGTGTGTCTATGGCCTTATGTAAAGGATATGCAGGTGGTCCCCTCGGTTGAAAGCGACCATAACCTGCTTTCTCTAAGTATGGCCCAGTGGTGGCGTCACTCAAGTAAGGTTTCTATAAACCAGGTAGCAGCACCACCTGAGGTATCTGAAGTCTCCCCTTGTGGTAGGCGAATTAAATGGGCCAAACTGGTTTTATCAGAGGGGAAGGTAGAAGAAATAAAATCTCTCCTAAACCATACGGTATTAAACCTTGGAACATCCTCGGAAGGTGTGGGCAGAGCGAGTGGGCTCTTCGTCTCCCTGATAGATGCCTTGACTAATGTCTTTACTGTTCACCACAATAAATTGGGTAATAAACTCTCTAAAAAACCCCTCGATGGTTGGTATTCCCAACCATGTAGGGTTCTTAAGGCTAAGTTAGTTGAGGCGATCAAAGCTAAGTCCCGTCTTGAGATACAGGAAGCAAGGAAGGCCTACAATAACTCTCTTAAACTAGCCAGGAGGGAGTGGGAAGTTAAACATTGGGATGACCTGCTCCAGGCCAGCAAAAGTAGAGACCCAAGGGCATTTTGGAAACTTATAAGTGCACGGAAAAGCCCCGATGCACTTATGAGACCCTGTAACATCTCGCCACAAAGCTGGGTAAAGCACTTTGGGTCTTTATACCTCCCTCCAGATGAGGATGGTAATGCGGGGATGGTTCTTACGCATATAATCGAACCTCATGCCTACGATCTCTTTACTCCGCTAGAACTTGAGGGGGTTATAGGGTGGGTAGCCCCACGCAAGGCTGCGGGTCCCGATGGCCTCCCGGGAGACCTTATGAGGGCATACCCAGTGGAATGGGCACGGGTCATAGCAGCGCTACTTAATGATATCATGATGGGAGGGGCAGTACCTGAATCCTGGAAAGGGGCGGTGGTGGTCCCAATTTATAAAAAAGGGTGCAGGGAAGCTCCAGGTAATTACCGACCCATAAGTCTGATCGACTCCACCCAAAAGATAGCAGGTAAAGCTATCCTTGGAAGGATTCTCCATTGGGTGGAGGAGAATAAAATTCTTTCAGACTTTCAGGCAGGTTTTCGGGTTGGAATGGGGACAATTGAGCAGGTGTTTAGGCTGGTATTATTGTGGTGGAAGGTGGTGGAACTGGGCAAGGGCAGCCTTTATCTGGCCTTTATAGACCTGAAGACTGCCTTTGACCTAGTCCCCCGAGAGGATCTCTGGAGGGTACTTCTCGAGCTGGGCTTACCCCCTTACATCTTGTCACTTCTTATCAGCCTTCACGCCCATACCTTTGCCCAGGTCCGTTGGGGTAAAAACGGTGAACTTACTGAGAAGATTCCAGTCTCTAGGGGCGTAAGGCAGGGCTGTGTCCTGGCACCAACCCTATTTTCACTTTATGTGAATGGGGTGGTAAAACATCTCCAGCAAGAACCAGCCGACGCCCCCTGTCTCGGAGGAGTCCGGATCCCCACCCTGCTATTTGCGGACGATACGCTCCTGATTTCGAAGACCCCTCAAGGTCTCCAGAAATTATTAACACGATTTCAGGAGTTTTGTGATGTAAGAGTATTAACAATAAATGTGGATAAAACAAAATATCTAGTCCTAAATCCTCCTAAGAAACTGGGCCGCCCACCGACTCTAAATTCGACCCCCCTAGAGAAAGTAGCCGAATTCGACTACCTTGGCATCCGGATTACGGATAGGATGTCCTGGGTTAGTCATATTGATAAAATGGTCCTCAGCCACAGGAGAGTGGGAGGTGCCCTTATGAGGGAGTTCAGGGCCTCTCCAAGAAGATCACTCACCCCAGTAGTTGATATTTACAAGGCTAAAGTAGTGTCATCAGCCTTGTATGGTGCAGAATTGTGGGGCCACTGCTGTTTGAAAGACCTAGAGACAGCGGAGAGTAAGTTACTGAAATCCCTTATCTCCGTCCCCCTGAGTACTCCATCCGTACCTGTCCGGTTGGACATGGGCTGCAAAAATATTAAAGACCAGGCCCAGCTTCGCCCGCTTTTGTTATGGACAAGAATCTGGAGGGGTGAAGAATTGAAATCTTATGCCGATGCCTTGGGAGAAATTATAAGTTTGGGGGGCTGGGCTAAAATAAAGTGGCTTAGAGATACTAAAAAGCTCTTGGAGAATGTCGGTCTAGGAGGCTGCTGGTCATCACGTTCAGCCCCTACAAAAGAAGTTGTCAAGGCGCATTATTGGAACTGGTGTGCGGAGCGGTTAAACACAACCTCTAACCACTGCAAGTCGACTGTCGCCTTTTTGCAAATTAAAGACACTGTGGCTTTTGAACCCTACCTGGACCTGATAACTCTCCCTTATGACCGAGCCCTTTATTTCAAATTTAGAGTTGGATGTCTCCCCCTAGGTGCATTGGTATCGAGTTGGTCACCTGTGCCCCGCATTTCTCCCAACTGTGCGTGTTGCCCTAGCAAGGCCGAGTCTATTCTACATGTCTTATTTGTTTGCCCTGACTATGCAAGGCCCAGGAGTGTCTGGTTGAAACCCCTCTGTCGCAATATGGGCACACGTAGTCACCTTGAAGCCCTGCGTATTTTAACTACGGACACTTCCCCCCTTTTAGTGTGTGGAATTGCGAAATTTTTAAAGTGGTCCTGGCTTATTCGCTGCAAGAGATTGTCAGTAGCTGTTTAATTCTTTTTTTAGATAATTTATTATGGGAAATTTATGCCCTTTTTATATTCTTATGACTTTGATACTGGCTTCTTGTAACTGTGATTTTTATGTGTCTACTGTATTTTTTATGTGCTTACAAGATATCTTGCATATCGAATAAAAGCTTATGACTGACTGACTGAAATCTGTGTATTGCTCCCATGCTGTTTCAGTGTAATCGACAATTGGGAGATCTCTCTGCTGTCTATTGTGTACTAAATGGGTATTTCCATGATAATCAGGAGGAGCTAGGAAAACAGGTGGCAGAAGGAATGCTATGTAACAGGTACCATCCCAATCTAGAGGTAGACGTATATATGCGGTCTGGCCACATATGAAGTAGGAATGACGGGAAGCTCTAAATGTAGACTTGCCTTGATCACTGAATTTTATTACAGTGGTGCACTTACTATGGCCCATGTGTATGGAACCATTCTTTCTTACACATAATTCCCCTTTTACTGGGAATACTGACATGGCGGGCAAGAGTGGTGTAGCTTCAGATTCAACGTTCAGGATCATGAGGTTAAGTGTAAAATTACCTAATCCATATACTTCATTCTCTAGATCAGTTCCTGTTCTTTTGGGAAGTCCCTCCTTGTTAGGGTAGCAGACTTTAAGCAAAACTAGGTTCAGGTTTCCCCATACCCAGTTGTCTTGATAAACTGCGGAATTTGAATCTATGGAATTAATCAAACTAAACCATGCTCCACAGGAGCCATTGTGTGTGAACGGATATGGAAAGAGGGGCAAAACTCCCTTATAGTTCTGATAGGGAGGGAGTCGGCCACATATCCAACAATTTGTGGCATTGCTGGTCTGATGGGAATGATGTAACATACTAATGAATGTGTTGTTGCGCAGCGCAAATCTATAGGACAACTCATGCGGAGGTAATTCGCTAAAAGAATGTTCTGCAGTTACATTGTAAGTACGCTTAAAAATAGGGTAATACATGTGCAATAGTATACTGGTAATGATGATCAGAAGACTTAAAAAAAACAAAATTAATAATGTTACCGTGCAGTGACTACGAAGTGATTTACAATACGCATGCTTTTTAAGCTGCATCTGTTGATTTCTTTCTCTATTCCGGTCTAGAGGATACATGTCAGAGACAAATTCAACCGATTCACCTTGGAGAGGACTTAAACAATCAAATTGTCTGACTTGCTAGACCTTAACTTCAGTTTATAAAGTTCAGTGTTTGTTGGTTCAACCAAGGAGAGCTTTGAGTCTGTCTGTGAGGGAATGCAGGGCTGAGCGTTCACACTAGATGGTAGTCCATAAAATTTCTTGATATGACTCGAGTGCAACCACCCTTTACGTCCCTCGATCTTCACGGCTGTCCTTGTGGTTAGTAGAACCAATTTTGGCGATTTCCATCTAGGCTCCAGTTGGGTCTTCCGGTCAAAATTCCGGACCAGAACCAGGTCGCCTGGAACCACGTCATGGGGCTTCACCTCAGTGTTATCAGGAAAAGCTGCAGCTACCTGTGAACGACAAGATTGTAGTGCAGACATCAAGGAAGCCAGGTAATCTGTCAGCATATTACAGTCAACATCAGTGATTTTGCGAGGTATAGGCGTCCCCCACATATTTGGTGGTCTACCGAAGATCACCTCGTACGGGGATAGCCCTGTTCGAGAATGTGCTACCATTCTCATGTAAAAGAGCGCAACTGGTAAGGCTACTATCCAATCGACACCTTTTTCTCTACATATTTTGGACAATCTAATTTTCAGAGTTTGATTATGGCGTTCCACGAGACCTGCTGCCTCGGGATGTCGGACACAGTGGAATTTCCATTGGTAGCCTAACAAAAGGGAAACGTGTTTCATTAGTTCGGATGAGAACGGCTGGCCGTTATCTGAGTAGACAACACGTGGTAAACCGTACCGTGGGAAGAATTCTCGAACTAACTGTTTGGCAGTAGTCGGGGCAGTGTAATCTGAAACCGGGTAGGCTTCTGTCCAACGGGAAAGAGCACAGACAATTACGAGAACATATTTGAATCCTCGACATCGTTCCATCTGGATATAATCCATCTGGAGGACTTCAAAAGCATGATCGGGAGGTTGAAATCCACCCTGCTCTACGGGGATGCTTTTACCTGGATTAAACTGACAACATATCATACAGGTACGTACTTTCTGTTTAGCTGCGGCTCGTAAATGTTTGTTAAACCAGATGTGTTGAATGCTGTCTAGCATAGCTTTTTCTCCTAGGTGCGCTGGACTATGTATCGTGTTAATGATGACTTGAACCATAGAGTCGGGAAGAAACCATATAGATTTTTCCTTCGTCATCCATCCTTGATCCGTTTGGATCCCTCCTAATTCAGTCCATTTCTTTATTTCTTCTGGTGTAGCATGTGTCTGTATGTCAATTACATCAAGGGCGGGATCCTTAACTGTCATGCAATGTGTTGGTGTCGGAACTATTGTCTTTGTCGCGTCAGTTGTGTGAGTCTGATTCTGAGCAGTCTGTTTAGCTGTTCTGTCAGCTAGGTCATTACCCTGAGAAATGATATCGGTAACTTTTGTATGGGCTTTGCATTTCATAATCGATATTGCAGTAGGTAGATGAATCGCGTCTAATAGGGCTTGAATGAGGGGTCCGTGTTGGATGTGGGCACCGTGAGAAGTTAAATAACCTCTCTCTCGCCACAGTACGCCGAAGTCATGGACGACTCCGAATGCATAACGTGAATCTGTGTATATGTTGACTTTCTTATCTTTGGCTTGAATACAGGCTTGTGTCAGAGCGATGAGCTCTGCTGCTTGAGCTGACAAAGTGTTAATACAATTTGTTTCAATGACTTCAGTGTCTGTTGTGACTGCGTAAGCGGCCACTAACTCTCCTGTACTTGTTCTCATACATGACCCATCTACATACAATGTCAAGTCTGGATCTGACAAAGGGATATCTGTCAAGTCTTGTCTGGGTTTCGTCGTGATAGTAATGACTTCGACACAATCATGTGCCAATGGATCTGTTCCGCCTACTGGCAACAGTGTGGCAGGATTTAACGTATTACAACGTCTGATTTCTATGTGTGGCTGAAACAATGTCAATTCGTAACCAGTGAGTCTCGCTATAGTCAAGTGTTGTGTTTGTGTGCGGTTCAAGAGAACCTCAACTGCGTGTGGTACTTGTACTGTCAATTGGTGTCCTAACACTATGGCATCGCTTTGTCTGATTGCTAAAGCTGTTGCTGCCACCGATTTCAGGCACGCAGGAAGAGCCTGAGCTACTGGATCTAATGTACTAGAGAAATAAGCACATGGTTTGTGTGATCCTGCTTGTTCCTGAGTGAGTACTGACAAGGCAGTACCGTCGCGTTCTGTAACAAAGAGTGTAAACTGTTTACTGTAACATGGTGTTGCTAAAACAGGTGCTTGGCATAAAGCTTTATTTAAGCTTTCAAAGGCGTGTGTATGTTCTTGAGTCCAAGGGAGGACAGTCGATGTGGCTGCCTCCTGTGTTGTCAATTGGATGAGTGGTTTTGCTAGAAATGCATATTGAGGGATCCACTGCCTACAGTATGAAGTGAGGCCTATAAAAGCCCGCACCTCCTTTTGTGTCTTGGGTGGTGGCATGTTAGCAATTAACTGGATGCGATCAGGTGTAAGCTGCCTTCCCTCCTTGGACAGCGAGTGCCCAAGGTAAACAACTCGCTGGACACAGAATTGCAGCTTAGAAGGGGACACCTTGTGCCCCTTGTCGGCCAGAAATTTTAAAACCGTCAGTGACGCTTTCTCACATTCAGGTTCGCTTCGGGCGGTGATCAGCAGATCATCGACATATTGAAGCAAGGCAGTGTTAACTGGCATGTGGATACTGTCAAGTTCTCGTTTCAGTGCTTGGCTATAGATGCTGGGGCTTTCTGTAAATCCTTGAGGTGCGCGTGTGAATTTAAAACTTCGTCCATTTAAACTGAATCCGAACAGATATTGACTTTCCGGATCTATTGGGACGCTAAAGAAAGCATTCTTGAGATCAATTACAGTGAAAAACGTTGCTTCTGAGTCAATAGCTGTGAGTAATGAAGAGATATCTGGGACCACAGGGTATTGTGGTATAATACATTTATTTAGTTCGCGCAGATCAATAACTAATCGATATACTGGTGGTGCTTTTGGATCCGTTCTTTTAAGAATCGGAATTATCGGGGAATTACATACATTGGAGTCGGTTTCGACAACCACTCCTTGTGCAATGAGCTCGTCAATGATTTGCAGCAAAGCCACAACAGCATCTGGTGGTAACTTGTATTGTCGCATTCGTGGTAGTACTACTCCTGTTTTCAGTGTGACTCGATATGGTGTAATGTTCATGCAACCAACATCAGTGGGGCCTTGTGCCCATAAATGTGTAGGTAAATTCTGCAGCCGGTGATCCATGTCCCTGGACACGTAGTGACCTTTAAAGTCACGTAAAAATAGTCGTACTCCTTCCGGAGAACAACATATTATGGCTCCTAGAGCTTTCAATGTTTTTATACCTAACAAGTTTTCTGGACATGATTTAGTAAGCAATAAATCTGTAGTACGTGTCAATGGACCGACCGTAAGTGGAAGAGGTTGTGTTACGTCATTGATTATAGGTTTTCCTGAGAATCCAAGGGAAATATTCTGTGAGCCTGAGAGGGGTGCCCCTGGAACTTCACTGCGTCGTATAGTTGTTCTGCTTGCCCCTGTATCAAGTAAAAACTTTCTGTCTTGCCCTAATAGTTCACTATGTACATAAGGTCCCTCTTGGTCTACAGGAACCTCGATAAGGGGTAAGCCAACTTCCCTCTCTAGGCTATTTCATGTGTATCGCTGATAATCGGGATAATCTGCTTGTGCATACTGATACATCTGTTGTGTCGTTGCTTGTGTTGCAGCAATAGGCTGCGCTTGTGGTGGTGCTACGGTCTGTTGTGGAGCTGCCTGTTGCGGAGCTAGTTGTTGCGGAGCTGACCTAAGTTGTACATGCTGAGGGATTTGTTGTTGATTCTGATCCTGTCTAGGTGGACGTGGTCTTTCCTGGGTTCTACCTGTGGCAATATTATGTTTCAGGACTGGACAATCGTGTATATAATGACCTTGTTGTTTACAATAGTTACATGTCCCTTTCGTTGGACCTGTGGAATCAACCTTTTGATGACCATCGGCTGGAACTGACTGTGCAACAAGCATTTTCATTTTTGTATCTTTCATACGTCTTTGTTCATGTTCTTGTTCTTCTCTAATTCTATTGTGGTGATATTGTAACATCTGTAACATCTGTGATGGGGTATTACCTTGCCAGGTACTTTCGAATTTCAATACTCTATTCTTGACTTGCAGCAGAGAATTTTCAACTAATTTTGTCACAAACAGATGTGGATATGACTCACTACTGGCTTTTATGCCACTATTTATACCAAAACATTTTTCAAATCGGGAATAGAAATCACTAGTGTCTTCATCTGGCTTTTGTTTACAGGCTGATATTGCACCCCAGTCTTCCTTTTTCGTAGTTAATAAACGTGGCAGTACCTGCACTAGTAGTCCTGGTAGTGCTGTAGTCTTTTCCCCAAGCCCTGCTCCTGCAGCTCGGGCCCTTTCTTCGTTTTCTAATGCTGTCCAATCTATCTTTTGGTCTCCCACCTCCCATTCCTTTTCTTTGAGTTTCTCATAAACACCGGCGGGTAATAGGACTTTTAATATTTTCATAATGTCGGGGTAGGTATACTCTCCCATGAGTAACATGTCTTTTATCTCACGGTGGAAACCTGCTGGATCCTTGTCATGGCTGGGTACTACTTTCTTCATTTCTAATAATTCCATTTTAGTTATAGGCGTGTACACAAACACGCGTGTAAAGTTATTACCTTCACCTCTGATTGGGTGTACTTCGCGTAACGGGTTCTGTCTATCTATGTGATACATTTTTCTTCCCATGATGGGAACTGGAACGTGTTCTGGGCATACGAAAGTTAAATATTGGTTTCGAAATTCTAGAATTTCTTTAATCAAATCAGTACCTGACCCTCTCCATTTATTCGTGAGTAGTTCTGTCAATATGTCAGGTAAGGGTCCTGGATCGGAGTGTTGGCTTTTATATAATATAAGGAGGTGTTGAATCATGTATATACTAGCTAAACGCTGTTCGTATGGGTCAAGATTCAGAAACGTGTGTGCAAGTACATCATCATTGTATTCGCTGGGACTGTCAGCCCATTGTACTGCTGACCTGGCTAATTCTTGTTCGTCCATGGAATCGAGCATGTGGTACCCCCTTCGATCTCGGAGTGATTTATCAGCGGCTTGAAATAGGTGTTCCGGGGATCTTGTATTTAACATAGGGTTTGGAAAATGTCTATTACATTCTGGACGTATCGGACGTATCGGATCATTAAAGCCTCTAGTATTATTATGGGGTCTTCCTCTACCTACATAAGCTATCGTGTCTAATTGTTCTGATTCTTGCTCCTCCTCTTCCTCTGATTCAACTCTGTTTGCTTCTCGTCTTTCTTTATGTATTCGTTCTACTTCCTTGCGGATCTTTCGATACATGGCGATTATACACGCCTGTCTATCATGTTTCTCTTCTGATATGTTCTGACCCCATTTGGCAAGTCTTTGCATGGTATCATGATCTGCCCCAGGCCTGTCTTGATTCCTAATTACGCAATTTATGAAAAAACGGAGTAGTTGTCTCTGTACATCCACTTTCTGGTACTCCATAGCTTCGTTAATACTCTCTGGACCTCGCCCTGTTTGGACAAAGCGATATATATCGTCTAGGTGTTCAACCATTCCTGGTATCGTCATTAAATACAATGTAGCTCGTCGTATACGTAGTGATGATATGAGCAATTTGTCCTGTTTACCTGGTACTGGGTCGTATCTACAATCTACAAGCTGTTCTTTAAACATGTCGGATGTCGCTAGTTGGGGTGTACGTTGGAGTGCTAAATCTCTAAGGGTCTGTTTATTTCGCGGCGGTGTGGCAAACATATCTGTCGTACCTCCTGTAGCACCATCTGAGGTGCTGGGCAAGAAAGGATTCGTTGGACGTAAAATGGAAATTGTAGATGCGGGAAAAACAGTGGAAACGGACGGACCTGTTGGGACTTGTGTAGGAGTTTGTTGTTGCGGGGGTACAGACGAATGCTCTGGGTGTTGAACACCATCGGCAAGCGGTGTGTGTGGTATGGCATTAGCATACTCGGGAGCTACGTCATCTAAATAGGAGGAAAGGAAAACGTCCTTTGCTGTTTTGGGATGTGTTTTGGGATGTGCTTTTATCGGGAGCAGTGGAGGAGTCAAGTCTTTTGGTATCTCCGGGGTAGCCTTAGGTAACCCTTCGGCCAGAAGAGGATACATACCATTCATAAGAGTGTTTCTTTGTCTATCTACTTGTTCTGATTTTACTCGGGTACCTTCCTCAAGTAATAGATTTTCTCGAGTTTTATTTGAATTCTCTCTACCTTTCTCTTCCTGTCTGAGCGCTTTTTCTGTACGTCTATGTGATTCTTTACGCCATAATTCAATGGCATCTTTCTGTGACTGTCTGGCTTTCTTTTTCTATAATTCTTCTTCTACTCTCATGATGCAATCTGCATCCCAGGTCCCCGCTGCGGGCCATCTCTGACTTTCTGGCAAATCCTTGGTGTAGTCCACCCATAAATCAAGAAATAAGACGGCATCTAGGCCATGTTTATGATACATAAAGTACCCTGGAGTGTCCCTAGGTGGGATGGGAACAGCTTCTTCGAGTACCCCTTTTCTAGTTTTGATCTGTCTTAGTTTCGAAAAGAGCGGCATTTTTAGATGGTTGCTAGGACACACTTTATACAGTAAACACAATAATGAACAGTCATTCACACCACAATATATAGATCCAATTAAAACATTTAACACTTAACAGTTTTACGAACGATGATAACTAATAGAAAACTAGTTAATGACATAATACTGACACTAGATAATACTGATTTATATGCAAGACATACTAGATATACTGCTAAACAGTACAGATACACTGCTGAAACAGTGCAGACCGGATTTGTGTACCCAAACCCGTCTTGACCGGCACAGACTATGTGCACGTTAAATGCCTCCCCGGTAATGGTACTCACCGGGTAGCTCGGAACGGAAGGCCTCGGAACGGAACTGAAACTGGACCGGACTGGACTCGACTCGACTGGACTCGGAACTTCGGAACCTGGTGGGCCTCTGTATACCTCGGATCTTGCTCTCTCAGCTAGGCTCTGGTCGGGATACTTCGCACTTCTCACCGCCTCGTCTGGGTGTTGATCGCAGCCTCAGTCGCCCCCGCTTGGCCGGAGGGAGATACAGGAAATCCTGCAGGTACGCGTTTTTGTCCGTTCAGCTGTGGCAGGAGACCGGGCCTGCAACGCACCTCCGGCGAGTGAGATGAGAAAGTGTCCCTGTTCGGGCGCCAATTTATGTGGTAAATATTTCATTACCGGTACTATTTTTTATGCGGTAAAGTCTAGTAAGAATAACTCAGTAAATATAAGAGGCAGAATCCGTGGTATTAGAGGTTCTAAAAGGCTTTATTCCTTCACAAAGGAAATACAATTCGAATTGCAGGCTTCTATTCCATCACCACGAAAGTTCAGGAAGGAAGGGCATACATTATTGACAGATAATCAGTTTTATAGGAAATGCATTACCGTGAAACAGATGCAGGAGGCGTAACAGCTGATAATACAGATAAAATATGCATACGTAACTAATAAAGGCAGACATATGGGCGTAATTTAATAAACGTCATTATACATGATGTCACAAGTGGGTGGATCTATAAGAGAATCCTGCAATGTCAGCAGAAATATTTGGCAGAGATGCGCGCGCAGCCGCATGACGTGTGATTGACGTGCAACTAGAGGATGAAGGGGACTTGACATTTAGCTCTACATGTGGAGACAGAAGTCTGGGGGTCATGTCAACCTAATCCCAAATCATATCTAATATCCTATGTTTAAAGAACTGTGTTATCCAAAAGGAAAGGTCTCTAGGATAGAATCTATTCTATACTGACTGTTAGTGCGTGTACAAGCGTCTAAGTGTCTACATGAGATGCGAGGGGGTAGGAATATTCCATGGTAACAGGGGCTATGAATGAGGACAGCGAGGCCTGGCCCTTTGCACGGTAGCTGGAGGAATGTTTACCTAAACTACTAGACAGGAATGCATCGGATGAGGAGCGGAGCAGATAATCTTGAAGGTGAAATACAGTTTTTGGCAGGCAACAGGCTGGATCAGGCACCGTTAGCCGCGCAGGGAGTAGGACAAAGTTCATGGATACAGATGCAGGCTCAGACTGGAGCTTTCAGAGGCAGAAGGCAGGAAAAGGCTTGATGACAGAATTCTGGGCCTACTCGCCTGAATCTGTAAAATGTGGAAAGTGAACCACATAAAGTCGGTGGCCTTTCATACTTAGGAATGGAATATCCGACCCATTCATGGCGAATCTGAAAGAGGACATGTTGACGGTGGACGCACATATATTTGCGTCTTCAAAACTGGAACTGGAGGGAACATACATGTACTTATAGCATGCACATGGAGCCGTTGGGGTCTACGATAGGGGACATAACTGATCACAAAATTCATATTTCCTCATAGCAACGCTTATCTCAATAGCGATAAAAATCCTCACGCTAACAGGCTAACGTGAGATTATCGCTGGAAACCCAGAGATTATCTCACGTTACCTTGTTGATAGGGACAGGCAAACTTAGCCATGATATCCTCCTTCCATAGGATATCATGGCTAAGTCAGAAAAACACCAGACGTAAAAAAGCAGCGTTAACCGCGGTTAGCGCTGCTTTTTTGTCTCTAACAGGGTTAGCGACATTCTTGATAATAGGAGAAATGTCACTTAGCGACATTTCTCCTAATATTTTACTCTGGAACGCCACCTTTGCATCTCATTAGAGACGCAAAGGGGAAGCGTAGAGTAAAAGGGTGCTAACATGCAAAATTGCATGTTAGCACCCTGTTGTTGATAGGGCGCTAGTTTTATCTCTCCTTTTTTGGCTTTTAAAGCGAAAAAAGCAGAGATAAAGCCCTTGTTGATATGCCCCATAGACACCGCTTCCTTCCAATCAAGACTGTTTTGTTTTGCCATAGTTTCCTTTATAACCCTGTTCAACAGTCCCATTTGACTCAGGGTGATATAGGGCACATTTCTTATGAACAATTCCACAATTAATAAGAAATTCTTCCATGTCTTTAGAGAGAAGTTGGACACCATTAGCTGTCAACAAGGTTTCTGGTATCCCTTCTCTAGAGATCAAATTTTTAAGGAAATCGATCACAGTTTTAGAGTTAATATTTTTTACAAAAGCTATTAGACCCATTGCCATGCACAGGTATCAAAATATCAAGAGCTATGTCCTTCCAAGGACCGCTGGGGCGCGACTGCATTTCCATTGGTTGAGTCCTGATTTTTAGACTCTTCTCACTAAGTGAACATTGAACACTCAACCTGTACATCCATAACAGGCCACCAGTAGGTAGAGAGCACTGAACAACAATCGAGATGCCTTGTTGGAGCCTCCTGTAATTAAACCACCTTTGTCGAGGCTTACATTTGTACACACTTTTTGCACTCAGACGAATAAGATTCAAAAAAGCATACGCAGACACTGGTCGATTTTAAACATCGGCCAAGTTACCCTTCCAAGGCCCCTTTTTTCCTACAAAAGAGGCACCAATTTACGAGATACCCTTGTGCACACTAGACCTAAAATCATCCCATCTGTCAGAACTAACACATTATGGGATTTACCGAGGGTGCAAGGACATTTTCCCTGTGGTACATGCACTGCTTGTCCACAGACCGCACCAACTAAAGAGATTGATGTTGGGACACAGAAACCCTGGGCTATAACTAAACATACCAATTGCAATTCTGAACGAGTCATATACCTTATCACTTGCCCCTGTTCATTGAGGTATGTCGGGATGACGACACGCAAAATAAAGCTTCGCATCAATGAACACAAAAGTACCATCCGGTGCAAGAAACAGGCAACTAAATTGACTCAACACTTCCTCACCTTCCAGCATACAGCAGAGGAACTCCAATGGACGGTGTTAGAACAGCCGTTCATTCCACCACATGTCAGTGACATTGCCCGCTTTCTTTTTAAAAAAGAACAGAAATGGATTTATTTACTCCATAGCGACACACAAGGGTTAAATGATGATATACCGTGGACTAGCCTTTGAACTCATGGTGTCTATATCTCCAACTTGGTTACTTGATCCAAACTATTTTGCAGTCTTGTTATCCTGCTGGTAGTGGAATAGATTGAGCTACACCATGGTTTGACCTCCCCTTCAGGTCATCATTAGACTGCCTTACATTTATGAGCCGCTTCTCACACTACTTTTGGAACGAGTGACATTTAGCTCATTTTAATCTAGCCCAAGCCGGATCTTACACGGCTTTACCATTTAATAATGTCATGACATTGAGCCCCATCGCTTTTAATAAGACACCATTGCAAGCGATATGAGATCCTTTACTTTCAGACGTTCAAACATTTTGTGATAGACTTCAATTACCAGAAGTCTTTGTTGCCGCTGACGCTCCCGTCATTGAGACGCGCGTCTATTTACACGCGTTAGATGTATGCGTCGGTGCCTCCCCGTCCAGCTCAATACAGCCGGAGGTACCGACGGATAGGTAAGCGCACACAATGTGATGTTTCTGCATTTACATGTACTCACAATCGAGCAAGACGCAACTACTATAGCCTCACAGCGAGCAAACATTAGCGTTGCCATATTAGTCTCGTAATGTCCATACTCGTGATAAAGTGAGTCCCAAGGCTTGTTTCGTTCTTCATGCACATAATGCGGTGTCTCTGTCTCTGCATTTATCTGTACTCCCAATCGAATAAGACGCAATCAGTACAGTCTTACAGCTAGTAATCTAGACAAACACTAGCGCTGCCATACTTGTCTCGCTATGTCCTGGTCTTCATGCACATAATGCGGTGTCTCTGTCTCTGCATTTATGTGGACTCTCAATCGAGTAAGACGCAATCAGTACAGTCTTATAGCTAGTAATCCAGACAAACACTAGCGCTGCCATACTTGTCTCGTTATGTCCACACTTGAGACAAACTTCGAAAAACAAGTCCCATGTATGTTTTCTGTCCTGTTCTCCATGTTCCTATCGTTAGAACAAACGCGTAGTGATTTTAATATTAACAGCAAATATTGCTTGGCATACACATTGTCATACCAGTTTATTCTGATACAGAGCGGGGCCTCTTTCATCTGAGCGGATGCCAGGTGGGGTGAGGCGAGACCCCCTACGTTGAGGGGTAAGCACTTTACCAATTGAGTTTTCATGTTGGTGAAATAATTTTTGAATTAAACATAACTTGTTATAGTTTGTGCTCGATCTAGTTAAATCTCAGTCAGCTTACTAAATAAAGAGAGCCGTTTAAACGCTAACAATGTTTTACATTAATGTTGACAAAAAGCCTGTGAACTACATTGATATTTTCCATTACAAGTCTTTTTATTAATAATTTCCTTTATTTTAGGATTTGAATTACACTCCACGTTATTCGGGAGTGTACCAGTACCTCCATTCAAGTAGGTCGTGTTTTTCATTTTCTTTCTGGATAATTACACCGATTAGCAGTAGCTTGTTTAGATCTGGTCCTGACGAAAGCCTGATTGGCACCCAATTGTAAGGCTGAAACATGTAGACCAACTTTAGGACAACAGCAGTTATTATTTCAAACTGCTTCCTGCACTGTTTTTAGTTACACCACTCGGTCAGTTCTGAATAAACTAGTTGTACTGACCCAGTAGTTGTTTTTAACATCTGCACTCACCTATTTTGTTTTTCATGCACTGCTTTAATACCATCTACCACTCCTAACTACACTTGAGCGACATCATACTATACCTGGGGTTGTGAATTCCATCGTTTTCCCTTGGTCTCATACACCACACGTTTCTCTGGCACTAGAGTTGTGTGTATGGCTGAATCCTAGATGATGTTATGTTATGTTATGTTAGGAGTATTTATATTGCGCACAGCTGCCCCAGCTAAGGGGCGTCCTGGCGCATGACCGGTAAAAACACAACTAACACTGAACATGGAAAACCCAGGAGGGGGAACATCTAGATAAGGGGGAAATTAAAACAGAAGGCTTTTTATGGCTTTACGAAAAAGGAGAAGATCATCCATCGCACGAATCTCAAACGGAAGCGAGTTCCAAAGTGCTGCTGCTTTTACCCGAAAAGACCGACCACCAACTCGGCTGAGCTTAAACCTCGGAACCACAGCGAGTGCTTGGCCCATTGATCTTAAAGAGCGAGTCGGAACATAGCTAGACAAGAGATTCGAAAGGATCTGGGGAGCTACTCCTTTCATGATCTTAAAAGCCAAGCATAGGACTTTAAAATGAATTCTTGACTTAATCCGTAACCAGTGTAAGGATCGTAGAGTACTTGAGACCGAGCAGGACCTAGGCAAGCCAACTATGGCTCTAGCTGCGGCATTTTGGACACGTTGAAGGCGGATGATTTCTGCCTGATTTGCCCCTATCAGGAGCGAGCTGGCATAGTCTAGATGGGATATTACTGTTGCCTGAACAACCAGCTGCCTGGTAGGAGGGTCAAAAAACTTCAGGACAGATCTTAAGCACCGAAGGACCCCAAAGCAGCAAGCTGCGGTTTTCTTAGTGTGCCCAATAAAGCTCAGAGTAGAGTCCAACCATACTCCTAGGTTTCTCAATACAGAAACCGGAGTTGGAGACGGCCCCAATTCTGAAGGCCACCATCTGTCCCCCCAAAGTTCCTTACCCTTCCCGACAACCATGACCTCGGTCTTCTTAGCATTGAGCTGGAGACAGTTGGCACTCATCCAGCTCGCCACTGCCCTCAGTCCATTCTGGAACCTAGGGGCATCCACGTCAGCATCCCCGCTGATGGTCACCGCCAACTGTGTGTCGTCCGCATATGAGACCATATTCATGCCCCACTGCTTGACGACATCAGCCAGCGGTCTCACGTAAAGATTGAATAATGTGGGACTCAGCGAGGATCCCTGAGGCACCCCCAGGCCCAGATGATGGAATTTGGACTGATACGGTGGTATAGCAACGCAAAAGGACCGGTCGTCGAGAAAGGAACGAAACCACTGTAGGGCTAACCCCCCAATACCTATCTCCTCCAGGCGATGTAGAAGGATGCGATGTGAAACAGTATCGAAGGCGGCGCTCAGATCTAATAATACTAGCGCCGCCGTCTGTCCCCCATCCAGCACCGATGGATGATATGCGCTACTTGTAGTGGCTGATGGGATTCAATACCAATGACATTGTTCACATTTGTGCTTTTTCCTTCTTAATTCAGGCGTTGTTCTTTGTAATAACTGGCTCCTGTATTTTGACCCTGGTTACTTTTGGTTGTTATTGCATGTAAGGTTAAGGGATTGGTAACCACTGGGTCGGTAAATACATTTCCCTCTGACCCTCCTTTTAAAATTTATTGTTGGAACGAGGGGAGAGATACCCTGCTGGACCTGCCCTCCACGGTGCTGAATTCTTACATCCACATGAAAGAGGCCCTATTAGCCAGATATGGGCTCACCCCCGAGATGTACCGGCAACGGTTTTGAGACTGCAAAAAGATACTCGGTACTACGTGGGTGGAATATGTGAACTTTTACAGCAGGGCCTTGGACGGGTGGATCAAGGGCAGCAAGGTCTCCACCTTTGAGGAACTGTTTGACCTAATAGCATGGGAACACTTGTCCACAAATTGCTTTGTGGAATTACGCCAGCACCTCCTGGACAGCAAGCTCACTGACCCTCGGAAACTGGCGGTCGAAGCTGACCGATGGGTGAACACCCGGGCCTCCCGGGGTCCCGTGGGAGACTACGGTCGCCACAGTCAGGGACCCCCCCGCCAGAGGGGCGGAGGGAACCAAGGCCGACCGAGGGAATCCCAGGTGGGCTCCCAGCATAGTCCCCCCAGAGGCCAACCCCCGCACTTTCCAGCCCCACCTCCAGCCAGCACAGGGCCCCCGGGGAGGCAGGGACCCCGAGTCAAGATCACCTGTTTCCGCTGCCATCAGACCGGACACTATGCCAGTGACCCCCAGTGTCCCATGTACCAATGACCCGCAGCGACAGCCCCTCCAGCCCGACAAATGGCCTTCGTAGCCCTAGGAGAAGAGATGGAAGACTCCGAAGAGTGGGAACCAGCAGCCATGGCCCTGGTCTCCCTGGGAGACCGAGAGATGATTCCCGGAACATCCCTACCCGCCAACACGGAAAAATACCGACAACAAGTGACAGTCAACGGCAACCAAGTCGAGGCCCTCCACGACACCAGGGCGAGTGTCACAGCGGTCCACTGCCACCTGGTATCCGAAGACCAGATCCTGCCCGACGCCTTCTGTCCAGTCATATCTTCGGACAACTCCGAGAGCCTCTGCCGGATGGCCCTGGTACCCTTCGAATGGGGGGGAGACACCGGTAAATTGAGAGTGGCAGTCCGAACATCCCAACCAGTAGACTGCCTCCTGGGCAACGACCTCGAGAGCTCCCTGTGGGGACAAGTGGAACGAAGAGCCCATCTGGAGATGATGGGCCTACCCGAATGGGTATGCGCCACCACGCGCTCCATGGCTGCCCGATCGCCTTCCCCCCTGAACCCAGTCGCCGTCCCCGAGGACCGGGACGCGCTACCCGAGCCCAACGACTCTCTTCCGGAAGAAGAACCCGTTCCCAATGATGGGTTAGTGCATCCAGACCCCGAGCAACTGACCGAGCTCGGGGACCTACCCGAGATGGCCCATTGGCACTGCAAGGGAGGTCCCTCCTGTTGGAAGGCGGACCCCGAGGAGTCGGCGAGACCACCCAGGGGGGGCCCTCACACTGCACGAAGTAGCCGAGCGCTGCAGAGAAGCCTCCTGAGAGATCCTTCTCCTATCACGTACTAGCACAGTAACACCACCACACAGGACTCAAGGAGGTTGTCTCAAGACGAGCAATTCTTTATCAGCACTTAAAGGTTACGGGATCAATATTTACACGAAAGGGATCGAGGGATCCACCAAAAGTCTCAGTGTCTCTTTTAGAAGGGTAGGGGTAGCGGGACAGTCTTTGGCAGGAGCTTGGTACGAGGGTACCTGGGGCCCAGTTCTTATCCTCAAGCTGGAGGGCCTCCGGGTCTCGGAGGGGTTGAGCCGCGACAGCGTCAGCAGGGCTCTGGCGTTCAGTTCGTGGAGAGCCGCGATTCGATCAGCAGGGCTCTCAAGATGGTTTCTGCTCAGCTCGTGCCGCGACGTCGTCAGCAGGGCTCCGAGGGAGGTTTCAGCGAGGTTGGGCCGCGACAGCGTCAGCAGGGCCCCGATGTTCCGGGGGGGCTTCAAGGTTTCAACAGAAGGAGCCGCGACGCAGTCTGCAGGGCTCGTGGTATTTCAAGCAAGAGTTCTTCTCCGTAGGGTCGGCCGCGATTCAATCAGCAGGGCTCTCGACTCCGGGATACAACTGCCGATCTGTGGCGGGGTCGCCCCAGATATAGGTCTGGAGCCCTTTGATGTCCGGACCCTTGCGCCCGGGGGGGCGGAGAGGCCGGGTGGAGGTGGCCAGACGCCCAGCAGGAGAGGCGCCAGGCCCAAGAGAGTTGCAGGGCGATCACACCTAGGGATGGGAGGACAGTTGGGGGTCCCATCGATACTGTCCTCCGCCGGGGGCGGTGAGTGGTTCATGTGGCACCCCCTGGCCAGTTCCTGGTGCCTCGATGTCGGGGCTTCGCTGGGGCCGAGGCCGGGTTGAGCGGGGTCACGCCGGCTGGCGCACAGAGTCACGTGGATGCCAACAAGATGGCGGAGCCCCGAGGGGTATGCGACCTCGTGCGGCTCGGGATGAGGGGTCTCGGTGCAGTTCTGAAGGGTGGCCCGTGAAGGCTGGGGCGGGGAACGGGGCCGGGGCTTTACAACATGGGCAGGCTTTGCCATTGCTTGTACGCCATTTCGCTGTATTCTCGCAAAGAGGGAGGGTGCCTTACCTGAAATTTAAGTACAGCATTCTATCCCTTGGTACTTGAATTATGTCGAGAAAGGGCTCAAGCTGTCTGATTTGTTTATGAAGATAGAATTCTGTTGTAAGTTTACCCGTATTAGGCTTGCGAATCTCTCGCAGGTCCACCCATTCCCAGTAAAAGCATTTGAGCTCCTCTCTCCTTCGGGGTTCCTGACTATCCCAACACTCTCGGAGACCCATAGCTATCAACATATTTTTGATATTTGAAATCCAGCCGATTTTACAGCCGGTATCTAATCGAATAATTTCGAGAGGGCATAGGGAAGAAGCTCAGGGGTCCGCCTAATGCGGGCCCAGTACAGTAATGGGCGTAACCTAGCTACATCACCAATCGACCGCTTGCCAATGTCCATCAATGGAGGGGTGAGGGGAACATATTTGGGTGCTGTGAACAGATCTCTTAAAAATTTGTGTTCCGATCTACAGAGGTCGTCTAGCTTGTTACAGTCGTATGGATGGGAGCCTGTATCCCCTGGAGTCTGAACTGATGAGACCAGTCTTTACTGGGAGTGCTATGGATGGGAGTCTTTCGGAACTGATGATACCAATCTTTACTGGGAGTCTTATGCATGGGAGTCTGTCAGAACTGATGAGACCAGTCTTTACTGAGAGTGTTATGGATGGGAGCCTGTATTCCCTGGAGTCAGAACTGATGAGAGCAGTTTTATTTCTGGGAGTGTTATGGACGGGAGCCTGTATCCCCTGGAGTCAGAACTGATGAGACCAGTTTTTACTGGGAGTGTTATGGATGGGAGCCTGTATCCCCTGGAGTCAGAACCGATGAGACCAGTCTTTACTGGGAGTGCTATGGATGGGAGTCTGTCAGAACTGATGAGAGCAGTCTTTACTGGGAGTCGTATGGATGGGAGCCTGTATACACTGGAGTCAGAACTGATAAGACCAGTCTTTACTTGGAGTCTTATGGATGGGAGCCTGACTCCCTGGGAGTCTTATGGATGGGAGTCTCATGGATGGGAGCCTGTATCCCTTGGAGTCAGAACTGATGGGACCAGTCTTCACTGGGAGTACTATGGATGGGAGTCTGTCAGAACTGATGAGACCAGTCATTACTGGGAGTCGTATGGATGGGAGCCTGTATACACTGGAGTCAGAACTGATAAGACCAGTCTTTACTTGGAGTCTTATGGATGGGAGTCTGTCAGAGCTGATGAGACCAGTCTTTACTGGGATTGTTATGGATGGGAGCCTGTATTCCCTGGAGTCAGAACTGATGAGACCAGTTTTTACTGGGAGTGTTATGAATGGGAGCCTGTCAGAACTGATGAGAGCAGTCTTTACTGGTAATGCTATGGATTGGAGCCTGTATCCCCTGGAGTCAGAACTGATGATACCAGTCTTTCCTGGGAGTCTTGCGGGTGGTATTCTGTCAGAACTGATGAAACCAGCCTTTACTGGGAGTCTTACCGATGGGAGCCTGTCAGAACTGATGAGACCAGTCTTTGCTGGGGAGTCCTATGGATGAGAGCCTCTCAGAATAGATGAGACCAGTCTTTACTGGGAGTCGTATGGATGGGAGCCTGTATACACTGGAGTCAGAACTGATAAGACCAGTCTTTACTTGGAGTCTTATGGATGGGAGTCTGTCAGAGCTGATGAGACCAGTCTTTACTGGGAGTGTTATGGATGGGAGCCTGTATTCCCTGGAGTCAGAACTGATGAGACCAGTTTTTACTGGGAGTGTTATGGATGGGAGCCTTTCAGAACTGATGAGAGCAGTCTTTACTGGGAGTGCTATGGATGGGAGCCTGTCAGAACCGATGATACCAGTTTTTTCTGGGAGTGTTATGGATGGGAGCCTTTATCCCCTGGAGTCAGAACTGATGAGACCTGTCTTTACTGGGAGTGCTATGGATTGGAGTCTATCAGACTGATGAGACCAGTCTTTACTGGGAGTCTTACGGATGGCATTCTGTCAGAACCGATAGGACCAGACTTTACAGGGAGTCTTATGGATGGGAGCCTGTATCCCCTGGAGTGAGAACTGATGAGACCAGTCTTTACTGGGAGTGTTGTGGATGGGAGTCTGTCAGAACTGATGAGACCAGTCTTTACTGGGAGTCGTATGGATGGGAGCCTTTATCCCCTGGCGTCAGAACTGATGAGACCAGTCTTTACTGGGAGTGCTATGGATGGGAGTCTGTCAGAACTGATGAGACCAGTCTTTAATGGGAGTGCTATGGATGGGAGTCTGTCAGAACTGATAAGACCAGTCTTTCCTGGGAGTCTTGCGGGTGGTATTCTGTCAGAACTGATGAAACCAGCCTTTACTGGGAGTCTTACGGATGGGAGCCTGTCAGAACTGATGAGACCAGTCTTTGCTGGGGAGTCCTATGGATGAGAGCCTCTCAGAATAGATGAGACCAGTCTTTACTGGGAGTCTTACGGATGGGAGTCTGTCAGAACTGATGAGACCAGTCATTACTGGGAGTCGTATGGATGGGAGCCTGTATACACTGGAGTCAGAACTGATGAGAACAGTCTTTACTTGGAGTCGTATGGATGGGAGTCTGTCAGAACTGATGAGACCAGTTTTTACTGGGAGTGTTATGGATGGGAGCCTTTATCCCCTGGAGTCAGAACTGATGAGACCTGTCTTTACTGGGAGTGCTATGGATTGGAGTCTATCAGACTGATGAGACCAGTCTTTACTGGGAGTCTTACGGATGGCATTCTGTCAGAACCGATGAGACCAGACTTTACAGGGAGTCTTATGGATGGGAGCCTGTATCCCCTGGAGTGAGAACTGATGAGACCAGTCTTTACTGGGAGTGTTGTGGATGGGAGTCTGTCAGAACTGATGAGACCAGTCTTTACTGGGAGTCGTATGGATGGGAGCCTTTATCCCCTTGCGTCAGAACTGATGAGACCAGTCTTTACTGGGAGTGCTATGGATGGGAGTCTGTCAGAACTGATGAGACCAGTCTTTAATGGGAGTGCTATGGATGGGAGTCTGTCAGAACTGATAAGACCAGTCTTTCCTGGGAGTCTTGCGGGTGGTATTCTGTCAGAACTGATGAAACCAGCCTTTACTGGGAGTCTTACGGATGGGAGCCTGTCAGAACTGATGAGACCAGTCTTTGCTGGGGAGTCCTATGGATGAGAGCCTCTCAGAATAGATGAGACCAGTCTTTACTGGGAGTCTTACGGATGGGAGTCTGTCAGAACTGATGAGACCAGTCATTACTGGGAGTCGTATGGATGGGAACCTGTATACACTGGAGTCAGAACTGATAAGACCAGTCTTTACTTGGAGTCTTATGGATGGGAGTCTGTCAGAGCTGATGAGACCAGTCTTTACTGGGAGTGTTATGGATGGGAGCCTGTATTCCCTGGAGTCAGAACTGATGAGACCAGTTTTTACTGGGAGTGTTATGGATGGGAGCCTTTCAGAACTGATGAGAGCAGTCTTTACTGGGAGTGCTATGGATGGGAGCCTGTATCACCTGGAGTCAGAACAGATTATACCAGTCTTTACTGGGAGTGTTATGGATGGGAGCCTGTATCCCCTGGAGTCAGAACTGATGAGACCAGTTTTTTCTGGGAGTGTTATGGATGGGAGCCTGTATCCCCTGGAGTCAGAACTGATGAGAGCAGTCTTTACTGGGAGTGCTATGAATGGGAGTCTGTCAGAACAGATGAGACCAGTCTTTACTGGGAGTCTTACGGATGGGAGTCTGTCAGAACTGATGAGACCAGTCATTACTGGGAGTCTTATGGATGGGAGCCTGTATACACTGGAGTCAGAACTGATGAGAACAGTCTTTACTTGGAGTCGTATGGATGGGAGTCTGTCAGAACTGATGAGACCAGTTTTTACTGGGAGTGTTATGGATGGGAGCCTTTATCCCCTGGAGTCAGAACTGATAAGACCTGTCTTTACTGGGAGTGCTATGGATGGGAGTCTATCAGACTGATGAGACCAGTCTTTACTGGGAGTCTTACGGATGGCATTCTGTCAGAACCGATGAGACCAGACTTTACAGGGAGTCTTATGGATGGGAGCCTGTATCCCCTGGAGTGAGAACTGATGAGACCAGTCTTTACTGGGAGTGTTGTGGATGGGAGTCTGTCAGAACTGATGAGACCAGTCTTTACTGGGAGTCGTATGGATGGGAGCCTGTATCCCCTGGCGTCAGAACTGATGAGACCAGTCTTTACTGGGAGTGCTATGGATGGGAGTCTGTCAGAACTGATAAGACCAGTCTTTCCTGGGAGTCTTGCGGGTGGTATTCTGTCAGAACAGATGAGACCAGCCTTTACTGGGAGTCTTACGGATGGAAGCCTGTCAGAACTGATGAGACCAGTCTTTGCTGGGAAGTCTTATGGATAAGAGCCTCTCAGAAAAGATGAGACCAGTCTTTACTGGGAGTCTTATGGATGGGAGCCTGTATTCCCTGGAGTCAGAACCGATGAGACATGTCTTTACTGGAAGCCTTATAGATAGTAGCCTGTATCCCCTAGTGTCAGAACAGATGAGACCAGTCTTTACTGGGAGTGTTATGGATGGGAGCCTGTATTCCCTGGAGTCAGAACTGATGAGACCAGTTTTTACTGGGAGTGTTATGGATGGGAGCCTGTCAGAACTGATGAGAGCAGTCTTTACTGGGAGTGCTATGGATGGGAGCCTGTATCCCCTGGAGTCAGAACTGATGAGACCAGTTTTTTCTGGGAGTGTTATGGATGGGAGCCTGTATCCCCTGGAGTCAGAACTGATGAGAGCAGTCTTTACTGGGAGTTCTTTGGATGGGAGTCTGTCAGAACAGATGAGAACAGTCTTTACTGGGAGTCTTATGGATTGGAGCCTGTATCCCCTGGAGTGAGAACTGATGAGACCAGTCTTTACTGGGAGTGCTATGGATGGGAGTCTGTCTGAACTTATGAGACCAGTCTTTACTGGGAGTGTTATGGATGGGCTTCTTTCAGAACTGATGATACCAGTCTTTACTGGGAGTGTTATGGATGGGAGCCTGTATCCCCTGGAGTCAGAACTGATGAGACCAGTCTTTTCTGGGAGTGCTATGGATGGGAGTCTGTCTGAACTGATGAGACCAGTCTTTACTGGGAGTCTTACTGATGGGATTTTGTCAGAACCGATGAGACCAGACTTTACAGGGAGTCTTATGGATAGGAGCCTGTATCCCCTGGAGTGAGAACTGATGAGACCAGTTTTTACTGGGAGTGCTATGGATGGGAGCCTGTATCCCCTGGAGTCAGAACTGATGAGAGCAGTTTTTACTGAGAGTGTTATGGATGGGAGCCTGTCAGAACTGATGAGACCAGTCTTTACTGGGAGTCTTACGGATGGGATTCGGTCAGAACTGATGAGGCCAATCTTTACTGGTAGTCTTATGGATGGGAGCCTGTATCCCCTGGAGTCAGAACTGATGCGACCAGTCTTTAATGGGAGTCTTATAGATGGGAGTTTTTCAGAACTGATGATACCAGTCTTTACTGGGAGTCTTATGCATGGGAGTCTGTCAGAACTGATGAGACCAGTCTTTACTGGGAGTGTTATGGATGTGAACCTGTATCCCCTGGAGTCAGAACTGATGAGACCAGTTTTTACTGGGAGTGTTATGGATGGGAGCCTGTATCCCCAGGAGTCAGAACTGATGAGACCAGTCTTTACTGGGAGTGCTATGGATGGGAGTCTGTCAGAACTGATGAGACCAGTCTTTACTGGGAGTCTTACGGATGGGAGTCTGTCAGAACTGATGAGACCAGTCATTACTGGGAGTCGTATGGATGGGAGCCTGTATTCACTGGAGTCAGAACTGATAAGACCAGTCTTTACTTGGAGTCTTATGGATGGGAGTCTGTCAGAGCTGATGAGACCAGTCTTTACTGGGAGTGTTATGGATGGGAGCCTGTATTCCCTGGAGTCAGAACTGATGAGACCAGTTTTTACAGGGAGTGTTATGAATGGGAGCCTGTCAGAACTAATGAGAGCAGTCTTTACTGGGAGTGCTATGGATGGGAGCCTGTATCCCCTGGAGTCAGAACTGATGATACCAGTCTTTACTGGGAGTGTTATGGATGGGAGCCTGTATCCCCTGGAGTCAGAACTGATGAGACCAGTTTTTTCTGGGAGTGTTATGGATGGGAGCCTGTATCCCCTGGAGTCAGAACTGATGAGACCAGTCTTTACTGGGAGTGCTATGGATGGGAGTCTATCAGAACAGATGAGACCAGTCTTTACTGGGAGTCTTACGGATGGCATTCTGTCAGAACCGATGAGACCAGACTTTACAGGGAGTCTTATGGATGGGAGCCTGTATCCCCTGGAGTGAGAACTGATGAGACCAGTCTTTACTGGGAGTGTTGTGGATGGGAGTCTGTCAGAACTGATGAGACCAGTTTTTACTGGGAGTGTTATGGATGGGAGCCTTTATCCCCTGGAGTCAGAACTGATGAGACCTGTCTTTACTGGGAGTGCTATGGATTGGAGTCTATCAGACTGATGAGACCAGTCTTTACTGGGAGTCTTACGGATGGCATTCTGTCAGAACCGATGAGACCAGACTTTACAGGGAGTCTTATGGATGGGAGCCTGTATCCCCTGGAGTGAGAACTGATGAGACCAGTCTTTACTGGGAGTGTTGTGGATGGGAGTCTGTCAGAACTGATGAGACCAGTCTTTACTGGGAGTCGTATGGATGGGAGCCTTTACCCCCTTGCGTCAGAACTGATGAGACCAGTCTTTACTGGGAGTGCTATGGATGGGAGTCTGTCAGAACTGATGAGACCAGTCTTTAATGGGAGTGCTATGGATTGGAGTCTGTCAGAACTGATAAGACCAGTCTTTCCTGGGAGTCTTGCGGGTGGTATTCTGTCAGAACTGATGAAACCAGCCTTTACTGGGAGTCTTACGGATGGGAGCCTGTCAGAACTGATGAGACCAGTCTTTGCTGGGGAGTCCTATGGATGAGAGCCTCTCAGAATAGATGAGACCAGTCTTTACTGGGAGTCGTATGGATGGGAGCCTGTATACACTGGAGTCAGAACTGATAAGACCAGTCTTTACTTGGAGTCTTATGGATGGGAGTCTGTCAGAGCTGATGAGACCAGTCTCTACTGGGAGTGTTATGGATGGGAGCCTGTATTCCCTGGAGTCAGAACTGATGAGACCAGTTTTTACTGGGAGTGTTATGGATGGGAGCCTTTCAGAACTGATGAGAGCAGTCTTTACTGGGAGTGCTATGGATGGGAGCCTGTCAGAACCGATGATACCAGTTTTTTCTGGGAGTGTTATGGATGGGAGCCTTTATCCCCTGGAGTCAGAACTGATGAGACCTGTCTTTACTGGGAGTGCTATGGATTGGAGTCTATCAGACTGATGAGACCAGTCTTTACTGGGAGTCTTACGGATGGCATTCTGTCAGAACCGATAAGACCAGACTTTACAGGGAGTCTTATGGATGGGAGCCTGTATCCCCTGGAGTGAGAACTGATGAGACCAGTCTTTACTGGGAGTGTTGTGGATGGGAGTCTGTCAGAACTGATGAGACCAGTCTTTACTGGGAGTCGTATGGATGGGAGCCTTTATCCCCTGGCGTCAGAACTGATGAGACCAGTCTTTACTGGGAGTGCTATGGATGGGAGTCTGTCAGAACTGATGAGACCAGTCTTTAATGGGAGTGCTATGGATGGGAGTCTATCAGAACTGATAAGACCAGTCTTTCCTGGGAGTCTTGCGGGTGGTATTCTGTCAGAACTGATGAAACCAGCCTTTACTGGGAGTCTTACGGATGGGAGCCTGTCAGAACTGATGAGACCAGTCTTTGCTGGGGAGTCCTATGGATGAGAGCCTCTCAGAATAGATGAGACCAGTCTTTACTGGGAGTCTTACGGATGGGAGTCTGTCAGAACTGATGAGACCAGTCATTACTGGGAGTCGTATGGATGGGAGCCTGTATACACTGGAGTCAGAACTGATGAGAACAGTCTTTACTTGGAGTCGTATGGATGGGAGTCTGTCAGAACTGATGAGACCAGTTTTTACTGGGATTGTTATGGATGGGAGCCTTTATCCCCTGGAGTCAGAACTGATGAGACCTGTCTTTACTGGGAGTGCTATGGATTGGAGTCTATCAGACTGATGAGACCAGTCTTTACTGGGAGTCTTACGGATGGCATTCTGTCAGAACCGATGAGACCAGACTTTACAGGGAGTCTTATGGATGGGAGCCTGTATCCCCTGGAGTGAGAACTGATGAGACCAGTCTTTACTGGGAGTGTACTGGATGGGAGTCTGTCAGAACTGATGAGACCAGTCTTTACTGGGAGTCGTATGGATGGGAGCCTTTATCCCCTTGCGTCAGAACTGATGAGACCAGTCTTTACTGGGAGTGCTATGGATGGGAGTCTGTCAGAACTGATGAGACCAGTCTTTAATGGGAGTGCTATGGATGGGAGTCTGTCAGAACTGATAAGACCAGTCTTTCCTGGGAGTCTTGCGGGTGGTATTCTGTCAGAACTGATGAAACCAGCCTTTACTGGGAGTCTTACGGATGGGAGCCTGTCAGAACTGATGAGACCAGTCTTTGCTGGGGAGTCCTATGGATGAGAGCCTCTCAGAATAGATGAGACCAGTCTTTACTGGGAGTCTTACGGATGGGAGTCTGTCAGAACTGATGAGACCAGTCATTACTGGGAGTCGTATGGATGGGAACCTGTATACACTGGAGTCAGAACTGATAAGACCAGTCTTTACTTGGAGTCTTATGGATGGGAGTCTGTCAGAGCTGATGAGACCAGTCTTTACTGGGAGTGTTATGGATGGGAGCCTGTATTCCCTGGAGTCAGAACTGATGAGACCAGTTTTTACTGGGAGTGTTATGGATGGGAGCCTTTCAGAACTGATGAGAGCAGTCTTTACTGGGAGTGCTATGGATGGGAGCCTGTATCACCTGGAGTCAGAACTGATTATACCAGTGTTTACTGGGAGTGTTATGGATGGGAGCCTGTATCCCCTGGAGTCAGAACTGATGAGACCAGTTTTTTCTGGGAGTGTTATGGATGGGAGCCTGTATCCCCTGGAGTCAGAACTGATGAGAGCAGTCTTTACTGGGAGTGCTATGAATGGGAGTCTGTCAGAACAGATGAGACCCGTCTTTACTGGGAGTCTTACGGATGAGAGTCTGTCAGAACTGATGAGACCAGTCATTACTGGGAGTCTTATGGATGGGAGCCTGTATACACTGGAGTCAGAACTGATGAGAACAGTCTTTAGATGGAGTCGTATGGATGGGAGTCTGTCAGAACTGATGAGACCAGTTTTTACTGGGAGTGTTATGGATGGGAGCCTTTATCCCCTGGAGTCAGAACTGATAAGACCTGTCTTTACTGGGAGTGCTATGGATGGGAGTCTATCAGACTGATGAGACCAGTCTTTACTGGGAGTCTTACGGATGGCATTCTGTCAGAACCGATGAGACCAGACTTTACAGGGAGTCTTATGGATGGGAGCCTGTATCCCCTGGAGTGAGAACTGATGAGACCAGTCTTTACTGGGAGTGTTGTGGATGGGAGTCTGTCAGAACTGATGAGACCAGTCTTTACTGGGAGTCGTATGGATGGGAGCCTGTATCCCCTGGCGTCAGAACTGATGAGACCAGTCTTTACTGGGAGTGCTATGGATGGGAGTCTGTCAGAACTGATAAGACCAGTCTTTCCTGGGAGTCTTGCGGGTGGTATTCTGTCAGAACAGATGAGACCAGCCTTTACTGGGAGTCTTACGGATGGAAGCCTGTCAGAACTGATGAGACCAGTCTTTGCTGGGAAGTCTTATGGATGAGAGCCTCTCAGAAAAGATGAGACCAGTCTTTACTGGGAGTCTTATGGATGGGAGCCTGTATTCCCTGGAGTCAGAACCGATGAGACATGTCTTTACTGGAAGCCTTATAGATAGTAGCCTGTATCCCCTAGTGTCAGAACAGATGAGACCAGTCTTTACTGGGAGTGTTATGGATGGGAGCCTGTATTCCCTGGAGTCAGAACTGATGAGACCAGTTTTTACTGGGAGTGTTATGGATGGGAGCCTGTCAGAACTGATGAGAGCAGTCTTTACTGGGAGTGCTATGGATGGGAGCCTGTATCCCCTGGAGTCAGAACTGATGAGACCAGTTTTTTCTGGGAGTGTTATGGATGGGAGCCTGTATCCCCTGGAGTCAGAACTGATGAGAGCAGTCTTTACTGGGAGTTCTTTGGATGGGAGTCTGTCAGAACAGATGAGAACAGTCTTTACTGGGAGTCTTATGGATTGGAGCCTGTATCCCCTGGAGTGAGAACTGATGAGACCAGTCTTTACTGGGAGTGCTATGGATGGGAGTCTGTCTGAACTTATGAGACCAGTCTTTACTGGGAGTGTTATGGATGGGCTTCTTTCAGAACTGGTGATACCAGTCTTTACTGGGAGTGTTATGGATGGGAGCCTGTATCCCCTGGAGTCAGAACTGATGAGACCAGTCTTTTCTGGGAGTGCTATGGATGGGAGTCTGTCTGAACTGATGAGACCAGTCTTTACTGGGAGTCTTACTGATGGGATTTTGTCAGAACCGATGAGACCAGACTTTACAGGGAGTCTTATGGATAGGAGCCTGTATCCCCTGGAGTGAGAACTGATGAGACCAGTTTTTACTGGGAGTGCTATGGATGGGAGCCTGTATCCCCTGGAGTCAGAACTGATGAGAGCAGTTTTTACTGAGAGTGTTATGGATGGGAGCCTGTCAGAACTGATGAGACCAGTCTTTACTGGGAGTCTTACGGATGGGATTCGGTCAGAACTGATGAGGCCAATCTTTACTGGTAGTCTTATGGATGGGAGCCTGTATCCCCTGGAGTCAGAACTGATGCGACCAGTCTTTAATGGGAGTCTTATAGATGGGAGTTTTTCAGAACTGATGATACCAGTCTTTACTGGGAGTCTTATGCATGGGAGTCTGACAGAACTGATGAGACCAGTCTTTACTGGGAGTGTTATGGATGTGAACCTGTATCCCCTGGAGTCAGAACTGATGAGACCAGTTTTTACTGGGAGTGTTATGGATGGGAGCCTGTATCCCCAGGAGTCAGAACTGATGAGACCAGTCTTTACTGGGAGTGCTATGGATGGGAGTCTGTCAGAACTGATGAGACCAGTCTTTACTGGGAGTCTTACGGATGGGAGTCTGTCAGAACTGATGAGACCAGTCATTACTGGGAGTCGTATGGATGGGAGCCTGTATTCACTGGAGTCAGAACTGATAAGACCAGTCTTTACTTGGAGTCTTATGGATGGGAGTCTGTCAGAGCTGATGAGACCAGTCTTTACTGGGAGTGTTATGGATGGGAGCCTGTATTCCCTGGAGTCAGAACTGATGAGACCAGTTTTTACTGGGAGTGTTATGAATGGGAGCCTGTCAGAACTAATGAGAGCAGTCTTTACTGGGAGTGCTATGGATGGGAGCCTGTATCCCCTGGAGTCAGAACTGATGATACCAGTCTTTACTGGGAGTGTTATGGATGGGAGCCTGTATCCCCTGGAGTCAGAACTGATGAGACCAGTTTTTTCTGGGAGTGTTATGGATGGGAGCCTGTATCCCCTGGAGTCAGAACTGATGAGACCAGTCTTTACTGGGAGTGCTATGGATGGGAGTCTATCAGAACAGATGAGACCAGTCTTTACTGGGAGTCTTACGGATGGCATTCTGTCAGAACCGATGAGACCAGACTTTACAGGGAGTCTTATGGATGGGAGCCTGTATCCCCTGGAGTGAGAACTGATGAGACCAGTCTTTACTGGGAGTGTTGTGGATGGGAGTCTGTCAGAACTGATGAGACCAGTCTTTACTGGGAGTCGTATGGATGGGAGCCTGTCTCCCCTGGCGTCAGAACTGATGAGACCAGTCTTTAATGGGAGACTTGCGGGTGGTAT
Source organism: Triturus cristatus (assembly GCF_964204655.1). Lineage (NCBI taxonomy): Eukaryota > Metazoa > Chordata > Amphibia > Caudata > Salamandridae > Triturus > Triturus cristatus. The sequence continues at coordinate 5,782,387 of NC_140593.1, read as the reverse complement.
TCTGTCAGAACTGATGAAACCAGTCGTTACTGGGAGTCTTACGGATGGGAGCCTGTCAGAACTGATGAGACCAGTCTTTACTGGGAGTCTTATGGATGGGAGCCTGTATCCCCTGGAGTCAGAACCGATGAGACATGTCTTTACTGGAAGCCTTATAGATAGTAGCCTGTATCCCCTAGTGTCAGAACAGATGAGACCAGTCTTTACTGAGAGTCTTATGAATGGGAGACTGTATCCCCTGGATTCATAACTGATGAGACCAGTCTTTACTGGAAGTGTTATGGATGGGAGCCTGTATCCCCTGGAGTCAGAACTGATGCGACCAGTCTTTAATGGGAGTCTTATGGATGTGCTTCTTTCAGAACTGATGATACCAGTCTTTACTGGGAGTGTTATGGATGGGAGCCTGTATCCCCTGGAGTGAGAACTGATGAGACCAGTCTTTACTGGGAGTCTTATGGATGGGAGTCTGTCAGAACTGATGAGACCAGTCTTTACTGGGAGTCTTATGGATGGGGGTCTGTCAGAACTGATGAGACTAGTCTTTACTGGGAGTCGTATGGATGGGAGCCTGTATCCCCTGGAGTCAGAACTGATGAGACCAGTCTTTACTGGGAGTGTTATGGATCGGAGCCTGCATCCCCTGGAGTCAGAACGGATGAGACCAGTCTTTACTGGGAGTCGTATGGATGGGAGCCTGTATCCCCTGGAGTCAGAACTGATGAGACCAGTCTTTACTGGGAGTGTTATGGATCGGAGCCTGTATCTCCTGGAGTCAGAACTGATGAGACCAGTATTGCTGGACCCGGCCTCGTGGCGTGGCCCATCCAGACCCGTAGCGACACCAGACTGACCTCTACACCCCACCCAGCCCTGATTAACGCAGCCTACCCGACCCAGTCCACACCTGGTCCCCCACAGAACCCGGGCTACCCACGTCCTTCCCTCCATCTTCCCGACACCGGGCACCCTCCATCGGCCTCGTGGCCTCCAGTGACCAGGCCCCGCACCCCAGATGGCCACCCTCGACCCAAGCGCAACCCAGGCCTATTCGCGCCATGCCGGCTGGGGGGAGAGAGAGCTCCTGGTGAGCAGAAGAGGGAGGAGTAGTTTCACTCACACCTGGCCTCCTCTCAAGAGATAGTTTTGATCGCCCCTCCGGCCACCCTGAGGGCTGGCTCCACGCCTGCTGCGTGTCTGGGATCCCTCCCGACCCCGCCTTGAATGGACCAAAGGGCCGCGTGGCAGGAACCCCCAACAAACAACCCCCAGGCACTAAGACCCCTGCCCGTGAGGACTCCGGACATCAAAGAGGAGTCGACCTATAACAAGGGGCGCTCTGGGACCCTTGGCAGTTGAATCCTGGAACGAAGAGAGCCCTGCTGACGTGGTCGCGGCTGAAAGAACATCCTCCCAAGGTCCGACGGAACTCTTGGAACCTCGGTGAGCCCTGCAGACAGCGTCGCGGCTCCACCTGGCAGAGACAGACTTCTGCCTAAAACATTCGAGCCCTGCTGACGTTGTCGCGGCTCCCCTTGCATCCTTGAGAACTCTGAGCCCTGCTGACCGACTCGCGGCTCCTTGAAGATTGTCCGGCCTCCAACATCCTTACTCAAGCCCTGCAGACTTGGTCGCTACTCAAGAGACATTCTGGTCCGGCTGGACCCCAAAGATCATATTGAATCCCCCGGCTCAAGGATTGAGAGCCGTGCGCCAGATACGCACCTGCATTGACCCTGATCCTAAGACTGTCCCGCTACCCCTACCCCGACCGAGACTTTGTGAGCCCTTGCTCTACTTGTACAGATGCCTCTGCGGATCATAAAGGTCCTGATATTTCTAGATAAAGAATACGTGCTTCAGAATCTACGGTGTGGTGTCTCTGTGTTGCATGGTGCTAAATCAGCGTGTACGATCCTAGGTACAAGACCCAGCCCTGAGGGGGTCTCCCGCCAGTGCTCGGCTACCTCTCCCGGGAAAGGTGGGTCGCAGGGTGGTCAGGTACATATTCTGTCCTTCCCTGAGGCTGGCCCTTCTAACAAGTATTTACTGGGAGTGCTATGGATGGGAGTCTGTCAGAACTGATGAGACCAGTCTTTACTGGGAGTGCTATGGATGGGAGTCTGTCAGAACTGATGAGACCAGTCTTTACCAGGAGTCTTAAGGATGGGAGCCTGTTAGACCTGGCACCTTGGCGCGAGTCTCCCTTCCTCTTTTTATCGCTGTGCCTCATGTGTTTTCATGGTGTTGGCCGCTCAGCGCGCTGTGCCACTGCCAACCAGTGTCGCGGTGCGAGTGCTCCCTTGTAAATTGTATATGTTGGTTGGATTCCATGATTGGATTGTTTGATTTACTATCAGACCCCAGTAAAGTGCGCCAGGAGCGCCAGGGCATGTAAATGCAAACACCGCTGGTGGGCTTGCAGCACGGGTTGTGCCACCCACAGAAGCGGCCGTTAAAATACGTCTAAGGTCTGCCATCTCAGAACCTGCGTGCAGTCTGGTACTGACATGCTGACTGGCAAGTGCCCACACTTGCCGGTTCTAAAACCTTCCCTTAACTTCATGTTAGTCACCCCTCTGGTAGGCCCCCGGGCAGAGTGCGTTGCAAGCATAAGGTAGGACAAGCCTGGATGCGTGGCATGTCCTAGTAGTGAATGACCGCCATCTTGTTGTTCACTACTGTAAGGCTACCCTGTTCTCATAGGCCAGCATGGGCGGCCTGGATTGTTACACCCTATGACCCTAACCGACCCAGGGAACATGGTAGAAGATCGAGTTTAGTATGCCTGAACTCGGAATAATAAGGTACATCTTTTCGCAAGGTTTATTTTAATATTCCGGGTTTGCAAATGCCGCTTTTAGAAAGCTGGCCTTTGCTTGCCTAAACCTTTCAGCCCGCCTCTGCGTGATGTGTATCTGATGTCTGGCTGGTATGAGTGACAGGGCTGGGGGAACCCAGATGGGCAGGGCTAGGTAGCCTGGTGGTGAATAGGACGATCGACAGGTAGATGGGTGGGAGGAGTGCTCCTAGGCTCTGAATAGGACAGTGCTCTGCCACCTCAATGCCGGCTCCGCCCCTTGTGGAGCGTCTGAGGACTCTGCCCTGCACTCTGAAAGGAGAAGCCTGCATCGCGTAAACAAAGTGCTCAGAAACCGGACTGGACTAGGCAAAAGACCCCCTGGCCTGGGAGAACAAAAGATTTGCTGTATAAATGGAGGAGCCCTGCTCCTAAGAAACTAGATCCGCTTTTGACCAAGAAGAATCTCTGCCTGAGGAGGAGGCACCGGGAAAGCTGTAGGAGGAAGACTGTCCCTGTCCTGGGGGATTGGCCGGCAGTGGTGACCTTGCTGCCAAAGGGGAGAAGAGAAACTGTTGCTGAAGACTTTGCTTTATTTTTACTTTCAAGACTTGTGCTTTTCAAAACGATCTCCAAGGGCTTGGAACTGAGCTTGCCCCCTGAACTTAGCCCCAGGACCATTGGGCTCTACCTGATCTTCACTCGCCTGCCGCTGGACTGTGGTGTCCTTTCCCTCGCCGGAGCTGTGACCCTCGTGCCTCAGTCCCTCCCTGAGCCGTGACCAGGACTGCTTAGCCGCCCCCGCCTTGGGAAGAGCCTCCCTCGATCGGAGCCGCTCCCCCTACGCTGTGCTGGGCTGCCCCTGTCACCTCGCTCGCCGGAGGCTCGCTGCGCACCTTCACCCTCCCGCCGGAACCGGCGTTGTGAGCATCTCCAAGCCTCGGACGGCCCGGACGTAATCTGCGTGCCCGGCTGCCCCGCTTTGTTCACCCGCCACCTGCAACACCCCACCCTTGTCGTGAGCCTGAAGATCAGACCCCCATCGTGAAGTGTGGGAGCCTCGGACGCCGCCTCGCCCTTCTGTCGAAGAGCCGCTGAAATCCCGCACCCGCCTTTGCATCAAGAAACAAGGTACTGTACTTACGAACTCGACCGCGAGCTCGCATCGGATCCAGGGTCCGCAACGTTCTGATTTCCCTGTCATCTGCCGTGTGATTCCCGGGCGCCGCCTCAGCACGAAGTGCGCTGAGGCCTACAGTTACCTTGTGCCCGCCTAAAGAACTTTCCGTAACAAAGAGACTTTACCGTATTTCAAAGAGTTGTGGCCCCATCAGTTTAACGTTACTGGGCCTTGTATTTGAATCTGCTGAAACTACATAAAAGCTTTTATATACTACCTGATTGGTGTCCGTTTGTGGTGCATGCAAGGGGTTTACTGTATGTGTAATTGCATTTGCTTAACTGTGTACGCCTGAGACTTAGCCTAGACTGCTCGCACCACGCACCTAGAGGGTGAGCAGGGGTTATTCTGGGGAGTCATCCTTCGTCCTGACAAGAAGTAAAGGGTCCCTGCTTGTTGTGGGATCACACCTGCGTCAACCAGAGCCCCCTCATTTCTAACATTGGTGGCAGCGGTGAGGATTTACGGATTTGCATTTGGGGTTTGCGTATAGTGAATCACTGATCACCACGTAGTGAGAGCAGACCAGTAACACAGCCACAAGACTAGAAATTGTTTTTGTTTTGCCAAGAATCTCCGTTGTTTAAACCATGCCTGGTTCACTTCCCGCCGGAAGGGCAGCTTCTATAATCTCTGGATTTGAGGACATAGATTGGGAAGAAGGCGCACTTCAGAATCATACCAATGAAGAATTGAAAGGTTTTTGCTCCAAGTTCAGAATTGCCCAAACTGGATTAAAAAACAAGGCCCAACTCGTGAAGGCGCTGAGGGCCTGGTATGAGTCAAAGGCACCAGAGAATCAGGTGGAAATGGTTCCACCAGAAAGTGTCCATGAGTTTGGCAGAGGTCTGTCGCCAGAAGAGTTGGCAGACAGGGCAGCAACTCGGGCACACGAGGTGGAGATGGCAAAACTTCATGGGCAGATGGATATGGAAAAACAAAGATTAGCCATGGAAGAAAAGAAACTACAATTAGAGCATGACATGAAGCTGAGGGAGCTGGAGCTGAAAGCAAAAGGTTTGGAGCTTAATCCCTCTGGTGGAAGCACACCGCCAGTACCGGCGGAACCAAGAGTTTATATTCCCAAGGATGTAGTGAAGGAGTTCTTCAAGAATGACGACATCGGGCAGTGGTTCAGAGCCTACGAGGTAGCCATGTCTTCCCACCGGGTCCCTGAGAGAGATTGGGGAGCGGGGTTGTGGGGACGGTTCCTGAGTGAAGGGCGGGACACACTGTTAGATTTACCTGCTGATGTTCATAATTCTTACGCCCATATGAAGGAAGCCTTGATGACTAGGTATGGGTTGACCCCTGAGTTTTATAGACAGAGGTTCAGGGGTTGCACTAAGATTCCCAATAGTACGTATGTGGAGTATGTAACTTTCTTTTGCAGAGCGCTGGATGGTTGGGTAAAGGGTAGTAAGGTAAATTATTATCAAGGGCTTCTTGATTTAATGGCATGGGAGCACTTGTCCAGTAATTGTTTTCCTGAGCTACGCCAGCACCTGATAGATAGTAGGCTGACTAACCCTAGGAAGCTTGCTGAGGAGGCGGACCGCTGGGTCAGTACCAGGGTCCACAAGGGTACCGTGGGAGATTCCGCCAAAGGTGGGCAGGGTCTCCAGCAGAAGAGTGGGGGGGACAGGGGTAAACAGAAGCAGTTCCAAAAAGGGCCCCAAAATAGTCCCCAAGGGAACCAAGGGAAGGGTTCTCAGCCTCCCCCACCCCAGAAACCGACCGGGGCCCCGGCAGGTCCTCCTGTTCAGAAGGGGCCCGTAAGATGTTAACGGTGTAACAATTTGGGGCATTTTGCCTCTGATGTAAAGTGTCCATTGTTTGGTAAACCAGCACCCACTGGTGCTCCCCCCCGGCAGGTGACTAGTGAAGCCTTGGGGGAGGAGAGGGATGTCCAAGGTGGGTGGGGTCCCGCAGAGATGTCCTTGGTCTCGCTAGGAGACCGTGAAGTGGTCCCTCCAACCCAGCTGCCTGAGAACACTAAGAAGTACAGGCAGTGGGTGACCATAAATGGCCATAGAGTGGAAGCTCTTAGAGATACAGGAGCCAGTGTGACAGCTGTCAGGTGTCACCTGGTGTCTCAGGAGCAGGTGGTCCCCAATGCATTCTATTCCGTTGTTGCCGCTGACAACACAGAGAGGCACTGCAAGGTGGCTCAGGTTCCCTTCGAGTGGGGGGGGGGTCTCTGGTACTCTTCAGGTAGCTGTGAGGCCCGCCATGCCTGTAGACTGTTTGTTAGGGAACGATTTGGAGAGCTCACCTTGGGCTAAGGTGGAGCGGAGTGCTCACCTGGAGATGTTGGGTATGCCGGATTGGGCGTGTGTCACCACACGGTCCATGGCAGCCAGTAGAGGTACTCAAGAGGTCCTGGAGCCTGAGAGGGAGGCCCAGGAACCAGCCTCAGAGAGAAGGTGCAAGGGGCGCGGGAAGCCGGCCCCTGAAGTTCCCACGGTCCAGGAGGAAGCAGACCTTGAGGGGGATGCCCTGGAGCCTACAGGGGAACAGATAGCTGAACTGGGAGACCTGCCGGAGCTGACCCATTGGCAGCAGGAAGGGGGTCCCACCAGGGAGGACTTTTGTAAGGCACAGAAGGAGTGCCCTTCTCTCGTGGGTATGCGGCAGCAGGCTGCAGACCAGGCCGCAGGTGATCAGTCAGGATCACATTTCGTTTACTGGGAGAACGACCTCCTATATACATAGCCTAAGGTTGCTGAGCCTGGGTCAGCCCGTGCGCTGGTGGTACCCCAGGACTTCAGAGCCTTCCTACTGGGGCTGGCTCACGATGTGCCATTGGCAGGGCATTTGGGGCAGGACAAGACCTTTGAAAGGCTTGTCACCCACTTTTATTGGCCTCAAATGCGCAGGAGTTCAGATACTCACTGTAGGACATGCCAGACTTGCCAGGCAAGTGGAAAGAGTGGAAGGAAGCAGAAGGCTCCACTCCAGCCATTCCCTGTGGTCGGTATCCCAGTCCAGCGAGTGGGGATTGACATTGTAGGGCCACTGGACCCCAGGACAGCGATGGGCAATAGGTTCATCCTGGTCCTGGTGGACCATGCCACCCGGTACCCGGAAGCCATTCCTCTGAGGACAGTGACGGCCCCCGTGGTGGGACGTGCACTGATGGGAATTTTCTCCCGAGTGGGATTCCCTCTAGAGGTGGTGTCTGACCGAGGTACCAATTTCATGTCCAAGTACATGAAATCCCTGTGGCAAGAGTGTGGTGTAACCTACAAGTTCACCACACCTTACCATCCCCAAGGAAACGGGTTGGTTGAGAGATTCAACCGAACCCTCAAAGGCATGATAATGGGCCTAGAAGGACCCATGAGGCGTAAGTGGGACGTCCTCTTACCATGCCTTCTCTTCGCTTACCGTGATGTGCCACAGAAGTCTCTGGGGTTCAGTCCCTTTGAGCTTCTGTATGGTCACCCAGTCAGAGGACCTCTAAGTCTGGTCAAGGAAGGCTGGGAGCAATCTCCCAGGAAACCTCCCCAGAATGTATATAGTTACATGCTGGCCTTCAGGAATCAGACTAGGCGATTCAGGCAACTTGCTGAGGCAAATCTGGAAGCCAGCCAGGAGGAGATGAAGCGGTGGTACGACCAGAATGCCACTCTGGTAGAGCTTCAGCCTGGACAGAAGGTATGGGTCTTGGCCCCCGTGGAGCCACGTGCGCTCCAGGATAAGTGGACCGGTCCCTTTGAGGTGGTGGAGTGCAAGAGTCCTGTTACCTACGTGGTGGACCTGAAGTCTCCTAGGAACCCCTTAAGGGTCCTACATGTCAACCGCCTCAAGCCCCACTTGGAGAGGTCCCAAGTGGGCATGCTCTTGGCAACAGATGCTGGGATGGAAGAGGAGACAGAACCTCTTCCTGACCTCCTGTCAGCCAAGGAGCAAGATGGGTCAGTGGATGGTGTCATCCTCTCTTCCACCCTGACCCCTGAGCAACAGGATGATTGTCGCCAGTTGCTGGGACAATTTTCTGATCTGTTTTCCCTGGTCCCTGGTGTCACTGATTGGTGTGTCCATGATGTGGACACTGGGGATAGTACACCTGTGCGGCACAAGGCCTACAGGGTGACTGACAGTGTGAGGACATGCATCAAGGAGGAGGTCTCCAAGATGTTTGCACTCGGGGTAATTGAGTCTTCTAGCAGTCCTTGGGCCAGCCCCGTGGTCTTGGTCCCAAAGGCTGCAGCGCCGGGAGCCACACCCGAACTCCGGTTCTGTGTGGACTACAGAGGACTAAACTCAGTCACGAAGACTGACGCGCACCCCATCCCCAGAGCTGATGAGCTCATCGATCGGCTAGGGGCTGCCAACTACCTCAGCACGTTTGATTTAACGTCTGGGTATTGGCAGATCGCCTTGACCGAGGGGGCCAAAGAGAGGTCAGCATTTTCCACCCCAGATGGGCACTACCAGTTCCGGGTTATGCCCTTTGGGATGAAGAATGCCCCTGCCACCTTCCAGAGATTGGTCAACCAGGTGTTGGCTGGGCTGGATTCGTTCAGTGCAGCCTACCTGGATGACATCGCGGTGTTCAGCTCCACTTGGGAAGGACACCTGCGACACCTCTGGGAAGTGTTGATGGCGCTGCGCAAGGCAGGCCTCACGATCAAGGCAAGTAAGTGCCAGATCGGGCAGGGTTCCGTGGTGTACTTGGGACACCAAGTTGGGAGTGGCCAGGTGGCACCCCTTCAGCCCAAGATAGAAACCATCCTGAATTGGGAGGCGCCCAAAACCCAGACAGAGGTGAGAGCCTTCCTAGGTCTCACTGGGTACTACAGGAGGTTTGTCAAGGGGTATGGCAACATGGTTGCCCCCTTGACAGCGCTGACTTCGAAGAAGCAGCCCAGGAAAGTGATTTGGACTGACACCTGCCAGAAAGCTTTTGAGGCCTTGAAAACTGCTATGTGCACGGCGCCCGTGCTCTTGGCTCCCAACTTCTCCAAAGAGTTTATCATTCAGACAGACGCTTCAGAGCATGGTGTGGGGGCTGTTCTTTCACAGATTAATGAGGAGGGCCTAGATCAACCCGTAGCCTTTCTTAGCAGGAGGTTACTTCCACGGGAACAGAGGTGGAGTGCTATTGAGCGTGAGGCATTTGCTGTGGTCTGGGCGCTGAAGAAGCTAAGACCCTACTTGTTTGGATCTCACTTCCGGGTTCAGACGGACCACAGGCCCCTCAGATGGTTGATGCATATGAGGGGTGAGAATCCAAAGCTGTTGAGGTGGTCCATTTCCCTACAGGGTATGGATTTCACGGTGGAACATCGCCCTGGTACAGATCACGCCAATGCTGACGGTCTGTCCAGATTTTTCCGCCTTAGTGATGAGAAACTCCCTGGGGTAGGGTAGTTCTCCCCACTTTTCAGCTGGAGGGGACACGTGTTAGACCTGGCACCTTGGCGTGAGTCTCCCTTCCTCTTTTTGTCGCTGTGCCTCATGTGTTTTTATGGTGTTGGCCGCTCAGCGCGCTGTGCCACTGCCAACCAGTGTCGCGGTGTGAGTGCTCCCTTGTAAATTGTATATGTTGGTTGGATTCCATGATTGGATTGTTTGATTTACTATCAGACCCCAGTAAAGTGCGCCAGGAGCGCCAGGGCATGTAAATGCAAACACCGCTGGTGGGCTTGCAGCACGGGTTGTGCCACCCACAGAAGCGGCCGGTAAAATACGTCTACGGTCTGCCATCGCAGAACCTGCGTGCAGTCTGGTACTGACATGCTGACTGGCAAGTGCCCACACTTGCCGGTCCCTAAAACCTTCCCTTAACTTCATGTTAGTCACCCCTCTGGTAGGCCCCTGGGCAAGGTGCGTTGCAAGCATAAGGTAGGACAAGCCTGGATGCGTGGCATGTCCTAGTAGTGAATGACCGCCATCTTGTTGTTCACTACTGTAAGGCTACCCTGTTCTCATAGGCAAGTATGGGCGGCCTGGATTGTTACACCCTATGATCCTAACCGACCCAGGGAACATGGTAGAAGATCGAGTTTAGTATGCCTGAACTCGGAATAATAAGGTACATCTTTTCGCAAGGTTTATTTTAATATTCCGGGTTTGCAAATGCCGCTTTTAGAAAGCTGGCCTTTGCTTGCCTAAACCTTTCATCCCGCCTCTGCGTGATGTGTATCTGATGTCTGGCTGGTATGAGTGACAGGGCTGGGGGAACCCAGATGGGCAGGGCTAGGTAGCCTGGTGGTGAATAGGACGATCGACAGGTAGATGGGTGGGAGGAGTGCTCCTAGGCTCTGAATAGGACAGTGCTCTGCCACCTCAATGCCGGCTCCGCCCCCTGTGGAGCGTCTGAGGACTCTGCCCTGCACTCTGAAAGGAGAAGCCTGCATCGCGTAAACAAAGTGCTCAGAAACCGGACTGGACTAGGCAAAAGACCCCCTGGCCTGGGAGAACAAAAGATCTGCTGTATAAATGGAGGAGCCCTGCTCCTAAGAAACTAGATCCGCTTTTGACCAAGAAGAATCTCTGCCTGAGGAGGAGGCACCGGGAAAGCTGTAAGAAGGATTGGCCTGCAGTGGTGACCTTGCTGCCAAAGGGGAGAAGAGAAACTGTTGCTGAAGACTTTGCTTTATTTTTACTTTCAAGACTTGTGCTTTTCAAAACTATCTCCAAGGGCTTGGAACTGAGCTTGCCCCCTGAACTGAGCCCCAGGACCATTGGGCTCTACCTGATCTTCACTCGCCTGCCGCTGGACTGTGGTGTCCTTTCCCTCGCCGGAGCTGTGACCCTCGTGCCTCAGTCCCTCCCTGAGCCGTGACCAGGACTGCTTAGCCGCCCCCGCCTTGGGAAGAGCCTCGCTCGATCGGAGCCGCTCCCCCTACGCTGTGCTGGGCTGCCCCTGTCACCTCGCTCGCTGCGCACCTTCACCCTCCCGCCGGAACCGGCGTTGTGAGCATCTCCAAGCCTCGGACGGCCCAGACGTAATCTGCGTGCCCGGCTGCCCCGCTTTGTTCACCCGCCACCTGCAACACCCCGCTCTTGTCGTGAGCCTGAAGATCAGACCCCCATCGTGAAGTGTGGGAGCCTCGGACGCCGCCTCGCCCTTCTGTCGAAGAGCCGCTGAAATCCCGCACCCGCCTTTGCGTCAAGAAACAAGGTACTGTACTTACGAACTCGACCGCGAGCTCGCATCGGATCCAGAGTCCGCAACGTTCTGATTTCCCTGTCATCTGCCGTGTGCTTCCCGGGCGCCGCCTCAGCACGAAGTGCGCTGAGGCCTACAGTTACCTTGTGCCCGCCTAAAGAACTTTCCGTAACAAAGAGACTTTACCGTATTTCAAAGAGTTGTGGCCCCATCAGTTTAACGTTACTGGGCCTTGTATTTGAATCTGCTGAAACTACATAAAAGCTTATTTTATATACTACCTGATTGGTGTCCGTTTGTGGTGCATGCAAGGGGTTTACTGTATGTGTAATTGCATTTGCATAACCGTGTACGCCTGAGACTTAGCCTAGACTGCTCGCGCCACGCACCTAGAGGGTGAGCAGGGGTTATTCTGGGGAGTCATCCTTCGCCCTGACAAGAAGTAAAGGGTCCCTGCTTGTTGTGGGGTCACACCTGCGTCAACCAGAGCCCCCTCATTTCTAACAGAGCCTGTATCCCCTAGAGTCAGAACTGATGAGACCAGTCTTTAGTGGGACTGTTATGGATGGGAGCCTGTATCCCCTAGAGTCAGAACTGATGAGACCAGTCTTTACTGGGAGTGCCATGGATGGGAGTCTGTCAGAACTGATGAGACCAGTATTTCCTGTTGGTCTTATGGATGGGATTCTGTCAGAACTGATGAGACCAGTCCTTACTGGGTGTCTTATGGATGGGAGCCTGTATCCCCTGTAATCAGAACTGATGAGACCAGTCTTTACTGGGAGTGTTATGGATGAGAGCCTCTATCCCCTGGAGTCAGAACTGATGAGACCAGTCTTTACTGATAGTCTTATGCATGGGAATCTGTCAGAACTGATGAGACCAGTCCTTACTGGGTGTCATATGGGTGGGAGCCTGAAATAACAGATGAGACCAATCTTTACTGGGAGTGTTATGGATGGGAGCCTGTATCCCCTGGAGTCAGAACTGATGAGACCAGTCTTTAGTGGGAGTCTTATGGTTGGGAGCCTGTCAGAACTGATGAGACCAGTCTTAACTGGGAGTCTTACGGATGAGATTCAGTCAGAACTGATGAGGCCAATCTTTACTGGGAGTCTTATGGATGTGAGTCTTTCAGAACTGATGATACCAGTCTTTACTGGGAGTCTTATGCATGGGAGTCTGCCAGAACTGATGAGACCAGTCTTTACTGGGAGTGTTATGGATGGGAGCCTGTATCCCCTGGAGTCAGAACTGATGAGACCAGTCTTTACTGGGAGTGTTATGGATGGGAGCCTGAATCCCCTGGAGTCAGAACTGATGAGACCATTCTTTACTGGGAGTGTTATGGATGGGAGCCTGTATCCCCTGGAGTCAGAACTGATGAGACCAGTCTTTACTGGGAGTGCTATGGATGGGATTTTGTCAGAACCGATGAGACCATACTTTACAGGGAGTCTTATGGATAGGAGCCTTTATCCCCTGGAGTGAGAACTGATGAGACCAGTCTTTACTGGGAGTCTTATGAATGGGAGTCTGTCAGAACTGATGAGACCAGTTTTTACTGGGAGTGTTATGGATGGGAGCCTGTCAGAATTGGTGAGAGCAGTCTTTACTGGGAGTGCTATGGATGAGAGCCTGTATCCCCTGGAGTCAGAACTGATGTGAGCAGTCTTTACTGGGAGTGTTATGGATGGGAGCCTGTATCCCCTGGAGTCAGATCTGATGAGACCAGTTTTTACTGGGAGTGTTATGGATGGGAGCCTGTCAGAACTGATGAGACCAGTCTTTACTGGGAGTCTTATGGATGAGATTCGGTCAGAACTGATGAGGCCAATCTTTATTGGTAGTCTTATGGATGGGAGCCTGTATCCCCTGGAGTCAGAACTGATGCGACCAGTCTTTAATGGGAGTCTTATGGATGGGAATCTTTCGGAACTGATGATACCAGTCTTTACTGGGAGTCTTATGCATGGGAGTCTGTCAGAACTGATGAGACCAGTCTTTACTGGGAGTGTTATGGATGGGAGCCTGTATCCCGTGGAGTCAGAACTGATGAGACCAGTCTTTACTGGGAGTGTTATGGATGGGAGCCTGTATCCCCTGGAGTCAGAACTGATGAGACCAGTCTTTTCTGGGAGTGCTATGGATGGGAGTCTGTATCCCCTTGAGTCAGAACTGATGAGACCAGTCTTTACTGGGAGTCTTATGGATGGGAGTCTGTCAGAACTGATGAGACCAGTTTTTACTGGGAGTGTTATGGATGGAAGCCTGTCAGAACTGATGAGAGCAGCCTTTACTGGGAGTGCTATGGATGGGAGCCTTTATCCCCTGGAGTCAGAACTGATGAGAGCAGTCTTTACTGGGAGTGCTATGGATGGGAGCCTGTATCCCCTGGAGTCAGAACTGATGAGACCAGTTTTTACTGGGAGTGTTATGGATGGGAGCCTGTCAGAACTGATGAGACCAGTCTTTACTGGGAGTCTTACGGATGAGATTCGGTCAGAACTGATGAGGCCAATCTTTACTGGTAGTCTCATGGATGGGAGCCTGTATCCCCTGGAGTCAGAACTGATGCGACCAGTCTTTAATGGGAGTCTTATGGATGGGAGTCTTTCGGAACTGATGATACCAGTCTTTACTGGGAGTCTTATGCATGGGAGTCTGTCAGAACTGATGAGACCAGTCTTTTCTGAGAGTGTTATGGATGGGAGCCTGTGTCCCGTGGAGTCAGAACTGATGAGACCAGTCTTTTCTGGGAGTGCTATGGATGGGAGTCTGTCTGAACTGATGAGACCAGTCTTTACTGGGAGTCCTACGGATGGGATTTTGTCAGAACCGATGAGACCAGACTTTACAGTGAGTCTTATGGATAGGAGCCTGTCTCCCCTGGAGTGAGAACTTATGAGACCAGTCTTTACTGGGAGTCTTATGGATGGGAGTCTGTCAGAACTGATGCGACCAGTCTTTACTGGGAGTCTTATGGATGGGGGTCTGTCAGAATTGATGGGACTAGTCTTTACTGGGAGTCGTATGGATGGGAGCCTGTATCCCCTGGAGTCAGAACTGATGAGACCAGTTTTTACTGGGAGTGTTATGGATCGGACCCTGTATCCCCTGGAGTCAGAACGGATGAGACCAGCCTTACTGGGAGTCGTATGGATGGGAGCCTGTATCCCCTGGAATCAGAACTGATGAGACCAGTCTTTACTGGGAGTGCTATGGATGGGAGTCTGTCAGAACTGATGAGACCAGTCTTTCCAAGGGAGTCTTACGGATGGGATTCTGTCAGAACTGATGAGACCAGTCTTTACTGGGAGTGTTAGGGATGGGAGCCTGTATCCCCTGGAGTCAGAACTGATGAGAGCAGTCTTTACTGGGAGTGCTATGGATGGGAGCCTGTATCCCCTGGAGTCAGAACTGATGAGACCAGTTTTTACTGGGAGTGTTATGGATGGGAGCCTGTCAGAACTGATGAGACCAGTCTTTACCAGGAGACTTATGGATGGGATTTTGTCAGAACCGATGAGACCAGACTTTACAGGGAGTCTTATGGATAGGAGCCTGTCTCCCCTGGAGTGAGAACTGATGAGACCAGTCTTTACTGGGAGTCTTATGGATGGGAGTCTGTCAGAACTGATGAGACCAGTCTTTACTGGGAGTCTAAGGATGGGGGTCTGTCAGAACTGATGGGACTAGTCTTTACTGGGAGTCGTATGGATGGGAGCCTGTATCCCCTGGAGTCAGAACTGATGAGACCAGTTTTTACTGGGAGTGTTATGGATCGGACCCTGTATCCCCTGGAGTCAGAACGGATGAGACCAGTCTTTACTGGGAGTCGTATGGATGGGAGCCTGTATCCCCTGGAATCAGAACTGATGAGACCAGTATTTACTGGGAGTGCTATGGATGGGAGTCTGTCAGAACTGATGAGACCAGTCTTTACTGGGAGTCTTACGGATGGGATTCTGTCAGAACTGATGAGACCAGTCTTTATCAGGAGTCTTTTGGATGGGGGTCTGTCAGAACTGATGAGACTAGTCTTTACTGGGAGTCGTATGGATGGGAGCCTGTATCCCCTGGAGTCAGAACTGATGAAACCAGTTTTTACTGGGAGTGTTATGGATCAGAGCCTGTATCCCCTGAAGTCAGAACTGATGAGACCAGCCTTTACTGGGAGTGTTATGGATCGGAGCCTGTATCCCCTGGAGTCAGAACGGATGAGCCCAGTCTTTACTGGGAGTCGTATGGATGGGAGCCTGTATCCCCTGGAGTCAGAACTGATGAGGCCAGTATTTACTGGGAGTCTTACGGATGGGAGTCTGTCTGAACTGATGAGACCAGTCTTTACTGGGAGTGTTATGGATGGGAGCCTGTATCCCGTGGAGTCAGAACTGATGAGACCAGTCTTTACTGGGAGTGTTATGGATGGGAGCCTGTATCCCCTGGAGTCAGAACTGATGAGACCAGTCTTTTCTGGGAGTGGTATGGATAGGAGTAAGGGTGGGCGTAGTTCGCGAAGTAGCACTTCGCGAAGCTACGCAAAGTGAAGTTCGCACTACGCGAGCTACGCGTAGCACTTCGCGAACTGCGAAGTAACATGTTCGCACTGTGCAAGATGTTGTTTTCAATGATTGCACAGTGCGGACAAGCAACCGGCACTGTGCAATCATTGAAAATGGCATCTTGCACAGTGCGAGCTGTAGTTTTCTGCTGCTCGAGTAGATTTTTACTCGAGCTGCAGCTTTCTCAACGCGAACTGGTAGTTTCTCATCGCGAGCGGTCGCGAGCATATGCGACCCCTCGCAATGAGAAACCTGACCTTCTCGCGTTGGGAATCTCGCCGGGAGGTTTATTTTCCATGCTCGCGATCGCGAACAAGGAAAAAGTCTCGCCAGGATGTCATTTTGCTTGCTCGCGGTCGCCAACTTGACGTTGAGGACCGCGAGCAAGTAAAAAATGACCGCAGCACTACGCAACGCTACGCTACGCGTGTTCGCACTGTGCTACCTGCAGTTCGCGTAGTGCGAAGTAGCGCGAACTTCGCAAACTACGCGAGCGTAGCGTAGTGCTTCACCCAGGCCTAGATAGGAGTCTGTCCGAACTGATGAGAACAGTCTTTACTGGGAGTCTTACGGATGGGATTTTGTCAGAACCTATGAGACCAGACTTTACAGGGAGTCTTATGGATAGGAGCCTGTCTCCCCTGGAGTGAGAACTGATGAGACCAGTCTTTACTGGGAGTCTTATGGATGGGAGTCTGTCAGAACTGATGAGACCAGTCTTTACTGGGAGTCTAATGGATGGAGGTCTGTCAGAACTGATGAGACTAGTCTTTACTGGGAGTCGTATGGATGGGAGCCTGTATCCCCTGGAGTCAGAACTGATGAGACTAGTTTTTACTGGGAGTGTTATGGATCGGACCCTGTATCCCCTGGAGTCAGAACGGATGAGACCAGTCTTTACTGGGAGTCGTATGGATGGGAGCCTGTATCCCCTGGAATCAGAACTGATGAGACCAGTATTTACTGGGAGTGCTATGGATGGGAGTCTGTCAGAACTGATGAGACCAGTCTTTACTGGGAGTCTCACGGATGGGATTCTGTCAGAACTGATGAGACCAGTCTTCACCAGGAGTCTTATGGATGGGAGCCTGTATCCCCTAGAGTCAGAACTGATGAGACCAGTCTTTACTGGGAGTGATATGGATGGGAGTCTGTCAGAACTGGTGAGAGCAGTCTTTACTGGGAGTGCTATGGATGGGAGTCTGTCAGAACTGATGAGACCAGTCTTTCCAAGGGAGTCTTACGGATGGGATTCTGTCAGAACTGATGAGACCAGCCTTACTGGGAGTCGTATGGATGGGAGCCTGTATCCCCTGGAATCAGAACTGATGAGACCAGTCTTTACTGGGAGTGCTATGGATGGGAGTCTGTCAGAACTGATGAGACCAGTCTTTCCAAGGGAGTCTTACGGATGGGATTCTGTCAGAACTGATGAGACCAGTCTTTACTGGGAGTGTTAGGGATGGGAGCCTGTATCCCCTGGAGTCAGAACTGATGAGAGCAGTCTTTACTGGGAGTGCTATGGATGGGAGCCTGTATCCCCTGGAGTCAGAACTGATGAGACCAGTTTTTACTGGGAGTGTTATGGATGGGAGCCTGTCAGAACTGATGAGACCAGTCTTTACCAGGAGACTTATGGATGGGATTTTGTCAGAACCGATGAGACCAGACTTTACAGGGAGTCTTATGGATAGGAGCCTGTCTCCCCTGGAGTGAGAACTGATGAGACCAGTCTTTACTGGGAGTCTTATGGATGGGAGTCTGTCAGAACTGATGAGACCAGTCTTTACTGGGAGTCTAAGGATGGGGGTCTGTCAGAACTGATGGGACTAGTCTTTACTGGGAGTCGTATGGATGGGAGCCTGTATCCCCTGGAGTCAGAACTGATGAGACCAGTTTTTACTGGGAGTGTTATGGATCGGACCCTGTATCCCCTGGAGTCAGAACGGATGAGACCAGTCTTTACTGGGAGTCGTATGGATGGGAGCCTGTATCCCCTGGAATCAGAACTGATGAGACCAGTATTTACTGGGAGTGCTATGGATGGGAGTCTGTCAGAACTGATGAGACCAGTCTTTACTGGGAGTCTTACGGATGGGATTCTGTCAGAACTGATGAGACCAGTCTTTATCAGGAGTCTTTTGGATGGGGGTCTGTCAGAACTGATGAGACTAGTCTTTACTGGGAGTCGTATGGATGGGAGCCTGTATCCCCTGGAGTCAGAACTGATGAAACCAGTTTTTACTGGGAGTGTTATGGATCAGAGCCTGTATCCCCTGAAGTCAGAACTGATGAGACCAGCCTTTACTGGGAGTGTTATGGATCGGAGCCTGTATCCCCTGGAGTCAGAACGGATGAGCCCAGTCTTTACTGGGAGTCGTATGGATGGGAGCCTGTATCCCCTGGAGTCAGAACTGATGAGGCCAGTATTTACTGGGAGTCTTACGGATGGGAGTCTGTCTGAACTGATGAGACCAGTCTTTACTGGGAGTGTTATGGATGGGAGCCTGTATCCCGTGGAGTCAGAACTGATGAGACCAGTCTTTACTGGGAGTGTTATGGATGGGAGCCTGTATCCCCTGGAGTCAGAACTGATGAGACCAGTCTTTTCTGGGAGTGGTATGGATAGGAGTAAGGGTGGGCGTAGTTCGCGAAGTAGCACTTCGCGAAGCTACGCAAAGTGAAGTTCGCACTACGCGAGCTACGCGTAGCACTTCGCGAACTGCGAAGTAACATGTTCGCACTGTGCAAGATGTTGTTTTCAATGATTGCACAGTGCGGACAAGCAACCGGCACTGTGCAATCATTGAAAATGGCATCTTGCACAGTGCGAGCTGTAGTTTTCTGCTGCTCGAGTAGATTTTTACTCGAGCTGCAGCTTTCTCAACGCGAACTGGTAGTTTCTCATCGCGAGCGGTCGCGAGCATATGCGACCCCTCGCAATGAGAAACCTGACCTTCTCGCGTTGGGAATCTCGCCGGGAGGTTTATTTTCCATGCTCGCGATCGCGAACAAGGAAAAAGTCTCGCCAGGATGTCATTTTGCTTGCTCGCGGTCGCCAACTTGACGTTGAGGACCGCGAGCAAGTAAAAAATGACCGCAGCACTACGCAACGCTACGCTACGCGTGTTCGCACTGTGCTACCTGCAGTTCGCGTAGTGCGAAGTAGCGCGAACTTCGCAAACTACGCGAGCGTAGCGTAGTGCTTCGCCCAGGCCTAGATAGGAGTCTGTCCGAACTGATGAGAACAGTCTTTACTGGGAGTCTTACGGATGGGATTTTGTCAGAACCTATGAGACCAGACTTTACAGGGAGTCTTATGGATAGGAGCCTGTCTCCCCTGGAGTGAGAACTGATGAGACCAGTCTTTACTGGGAGTCTTATGGATGGGAGTCTGTCAGAACTGATGAGACCAGTCTTTACTGGGAGTCTAATGGATGGAGGTCTGTCAGAACTGATGAGACTAGTCTTTACTGGGAGTCGTATGGATGGGAGCCTGTATCCCCTGGAGTCAGAACTGATGAGACTAGTTTTTACTGGGAGTGTTATGGATCGGACCCTGTATCCCCTGGAGTCAGAACGGATGAGACCAGTCTTTACTGGGAGTCGTATGGATGGGAGCCTGTATCCCCTGGAATCAGAACTGATGAGACCAGTATTTACTGGGAGTGCTATGGATGGGAGTCTGTCAGAACTGATGAGACCAGTCTTTACTGGGAGTCTCACGGATGGGATTCTGTCAGAACTGATGAGACCAGTCTTCACCAGGAGTCTTATGGATGGGAGCCTGTATCCCCTAGAGTCAGAACTGATGAGACCAGTCTTTACTGGGAGTGATATGGATGGGAGTCTGTCAGAACTGGTGAGAGCAGTCTTTACTGGGAGTGCTATGGATGGGAGTCTGTCAGAACTGATGAGACCAGTCTTTCCAAGGGAGTCTTACGGATGGGATTCTGTCAGAACTGATGAGACCAGTCTTTACTGGGAGTCTTATGGATGGGAGCCTGTATCCCCTGGAGTCAGAACTGATGAGAGCAGTCTTTACTGGGAGTGCTATGGATGGGAGCCTGTATCCCCTGGAGTCAGAACTGATGAGACCAGTTTTTACTGGGAGTGTTATGGATGGGAGCCTGTCAGAACTGATGAGACCAGTCTTTACCAGGAGACTTATGGATGGGAGCCTGTATCCCCTAGAATCAGAACTGATGAGACCAGTCTTTTCTGGGAGTGCTATGGATGGGAGTCTGTCTGAACAGATGAGACCAGTCTTTACTGGGAGTGTTAGGGATGGGAGCCTGTATCCCGTGGAGTCAGAACTGATGAGACCAGTCTTTACTGGGAGTGTTATGGATGGGAGCCTGTATCCCCTGGAGTCAGAACTGATGAGACCAGTCTTTTCTGGGAGTGGTATGGATAGGAGTCTGTCCGAACTGATGAGACCAGTCTTTACTGGGAGTCTTAAGGATGGGATTTTGTCAGAACCGATGAGACCAGACTTTACAGGGAGTCTTATGGATAGGAGCCTGTCTCCCCTGGAGTGAGAACTGATGAGACCAGTCTTTACTGGGAGTCTTATGGATGGGAGTCTGTCAGAACTGATGAGACCAGTCTTTACTGGGAGTCTAATGGATGGGGGTCTGTCAAAACTGATGAGACTAGTCTTTACTGGGAGTCGTATGGATGGGAGCCTGTATCCCCTGGAGTCAGAACTGATGAGACCAGTTTTTACTGGGAGTGTTATGGATGGGAGCCTGTATCCCCTGGAGTCAGAACTGATGAGACCAGTCTTTACTGGGAGTGCTATGGATGGGAGTCTGTCTGAACTGATGAGACCAGTCTTTACTGGGAGTCTTATGGATGGGATTTTGTCAGAACCGATGAGACCATACTTTACAGGGAGTCTTATGGATAGGAGCCTGTATCCCCTGGAGTGAGAACTGATGAGACCAGTCTTTACTGGGAGTCTTATGGATGGGAGTCTGTCAGAACTGATGAGACCAGTTTTTACTGGGAGTGTTATGGATGGGAGCCTGTCAGAACTGATGAGAGCAGCCTTTACTGGGAGTGCTATGGATGGGAGCCTGTATCCCCTGGAGTCAGAACTGATGAGAGCAGTCTTTACTGGGAGTGCTATGGATGGGAGCCTGTATCCCCTGGAGTCAGAACTGATGAGACCAGTTTTTACTGGGAGTGTTATGGATGGGAGCCTGTCAGAACTGGTGAGACCAGTCTTTACTGGGAGTCTTACGGATGAGATTCGGTCAGAACTGATGAGGCCAATCTTTACTGGTAGTCTCATGGATGGGAGCCTGTATCCCCTGGAGTCAGAACTGATGCGACCAGTCTTTAATGGGAGTCTTATGGATGGGAGTCTTTCGGAACTGATGATACCAGTCTTTACTGGGAGTCTTATGCATGGGAGTCTGTCAGAACTGATGAGACCAGTCTTTACTGAGAGTCTTATGGATGGGAGCCTGTATCCCGTGGAGTCTGAACTGATGAGACCAGTCTTTTCTGGGAGTGCGATGGATGGGAGTCTGTCTGAACTGATGAGACCAGTCTTTACTGGGAGTCCTACGGATAGGATTTTGTCAGAACCGATGAGACCAGACTTTACAGGGAGTCTTATGGATAGGAGCCTGTCTCCCCTGGAGTGAGAACTTATGAGACCAGTCTTTACTGGGAGTCTTATGGATGGGAGTCTGTCAGAACTGATGAGACCAGTCTTTACTGGGAGTCTTATGGATGGGGGTCTGTCAGAACTGATGAGACTAGTCTTTACTGGGAGTCGTATGGATGGGAGCCTGTATCCCCTGGAGTCAGAACTGATGAAACCAGTTTTTACTGGGAGTGTTATGGATCAGAGCCTGTATCCCCTGGAGTCAGAACTGATGAGACCAGCCTTTACTGGGAGTGTTATGGATCGGAGCCTGTATCCCCTGGAGTCAGAACTGATGAGACCAGTATTTACTGGGAGTCTTACGGATGGGATTCTGTCAGAACTGATGAGACCAGTCTTTACCAGGAGACTTATGGATGGGAGCCTGTATCCCCTAGAGTCAGAACTGATGAGACCAGTCTTTTCTGGGAGTGCTATGGATGGGAGTCTGTCTGAACTGATGAGACCAGTCTTTACTGGGAGTGTTATGGATGGGAGCCTGTATCCCGTGGAGTCAGAACTGATGAGACCAGTCTTTACTGGGAGTGTTATGGATGGGAGCCTGTATCCCCTGGAGTCAGAACTGATGAGACCAGTCTTTTCTGGGAGTGGTATGGATAGGAGTCTGTCCGAACTGATGAGAACAGTCTTTACTGGGAGTCTTACGGATGGGATTTTGTCAGAACCGATGAGACCAGACTTTACAGGGAGTCTTATGGATAGGAGCCTGTCTCCCCTGGAGTGAGAACTGATGAGACCAGTCTTTACTGGGAGTCTTATGGATGGGAGTCTGTCAGAACTGATGAGACCAGTCTTTACTGGGAGTCTAATGGATGGAGGTCTGTCAGAACTGATGAGACTAGTCTTTACTGGGAGTCGTATGGATGGGAGCCTGTATCCCCTGGAGTCAGAACTGATGAGACCAGTTTTTACTGGGAGTGTTATGGATCGGACCCTGTATCCCCTGGAGTCAGAACGGATGAGACCAGTCTTTACTGGGAGTCGTATGGATGGGAGCCTGTATCCCCTGGAATCAGAACTGATGAGACCAGTATTTACTGGGAGTTCTATGGATGGGAGTCTGTCAGAACTGATGAGACCAGTCTTTACTGGGAGTCTTACGGATGGGATTCTGTCAGAACTGATGAGACCAGTCTTTACCAGGAGTCTTATGGATGGGAGCCTGTATCCCCTAGAGTCAGAACTGATGAGACCAGTCTTTACTGGGAGTGCTATGGATGGGAGTCTGTCAGAACTGGTGAGACCAGTCTTTACTGGGAGTGCTATGGATGGGAGTCTGTCAGAACTGATGAGACCAGTCTTTCCAAGGGAGTCTTACGGATGGGATTCTGTCAGAACTGATGAGACCAGTCTTTACTGGGAGTCTTATGGATGGGAGCCTGTATCCCCTGGAGTGACAACTGATGAGACGAGTCTTTACTGAGAGTCTTATGCATGGGAGTCTGTCAAAACTGATGAGACAAGTCCTTACTGGGTAACATATGGATGGGAGCCTGAAAGAACAGTTGAGACCAGTCTTTACTGGGAGTCTTACGGATGGGATTCTGTCAGAACTGATGAGGCCAATCTTTACTGGTAGTCTTATGGATGGGAGTCTGTCAGAACTGATGAGAGCAGTCTTTACTGGGAGTCATATGAATGGGAGTCTTTCAGAACTGATCAGACCAGTCTTTACTGGGAGTCTTATGCATGGGAGTCTGTCAGAACTGATAAGACCAGTCTTTACTGGGAGTGCTATGGATTGGAGCCTGTGTCCCCCGGAGTCAGAACTGATGAGACCAGTCTTTACTGGGAGTGCTATGGATGGGAGTCTGTCTGAACTGATGAGACCAGTCTTTACTGGGAGTCGTACGGATGGGATTCTGTCAGAACCAATGAGACCAGACTTTACAGAGAGTCTTATGGATAGGAGCCTGTATCCCCTGGAGTGAGAACTGATGAGACCAGTCTTTACTGGGAGTCTTATGGATGGGAGTCTGTCAGAACTGATGAGACCAGTCTTTACTGGGAGTCTTATGGATTGGGGTCTCTCAGAACTGATGAGACCGGTCTTTACTGGGAGTTTTATGGATGGGAGCCTGTAACCCCTGGAGTCAGAACTGATGAGACCAGTTTTTACTGGGAGTGTTATGGATCGGAGCCTGTATCCCCTGGAGTCAGAAGTGATGAGACAAGTCTTTACTGGGAGTGTTATGGATCGGAGCCTGTATCCCCTGGAGTCAGAACTGATGAAACCAGTCTTTACTGGGAGTCGTATGGATGGGAGCCTGTATCCCCTGGAGTCTGAACTGATGAGACCAGTCTTTACTGGGAGTGCTATGGATGGGAGTCTGTCAGAACTGATGAGACCAGTCTTTACTGGGAGTGCTATGGATGGGAGTCTGTCAGAACTGATGAGACCAGTCTTTCCAAGGGAGTCTTACGGATGGGATTCTGTCAGAAATGATGAGACCAGTCTTTACTGGGAGTCTTGTGGATGGGAGTCTCTCAGAACTGATGAGACCAGTCTTTACTGGGAGGTTTGCTGAAGTTGGACATTCCAACTTGGAAGTATTGCTGATGGGACAGTCTGTTCTATGAGTCGTCCTGAAGCTACAAGAAAGTTCCAATTAATAGAAAGACCTTCACATTCACATGTGTATCCAAAGTGGGTAAAGTTTTATGGTGCATATAGGTGCCATAATGATGGTGAGGAATGGTCCATGGTACGTTACAGCTATAACGCAGGATTCTTAAATTAAGTGGAAGCTCTACATAGAGAATTTACATGTTGAAGAGCAGACACTCAGTGGTGGTGAGGTAGGACCCAGTAATGTCACAACTATCAGGGCTGTTTCTTCTGCACAGTATAGGAAGATCATTTAAGGACCTACCTGTCGAAGAGCGGCCGTTCCAGGTCAGTGAAGTAGGACTCGTGTGTAAAGTAGCTTGTCATTTGTGTTATGGTGGCGCAGGGCATGTGAGCCGGCTTGATGCAGTAGAATGGATACTCATCTCTGTTCTCCATGATGTTGCAGACCTCCTCTTCGGTGTCCAAGTCATAGGCGCACGTGGCTTCAATACTATGCGTTGCATTGGTAAATTTCACCTTGTGAGCGATATACTTAAAGCCAGTATTTCTTGCCCTCCACAGAGTTGCCACAGCTTCGCTTGGGTGGATCAGAAAGAGGGAAATTTTCACTTTTCCTTTCCAGAATAAGGTAAAATGAGCATGATATGTTCCGTTGTGGAAGTCTGTGATCCTCCCAGAAGCTCCGGCCATGAGATCTGGTGAGTAGATTCTTGCTCGCAGCATGTCACCTCCATATTTCTTCCTGTTGCCCAAGTAGTCGTACATGTCGAGCTGTACCGTCACCTCGTCGCCGATACAGTAGCTCTCTCTGGGGCTTATGATGGACACCTTGCTCTTTTCAGTGCACGTTGTGTTGTCCAGGTGAGTGAATGTAACTTTGGGTATGAGCTTCTCTACTTCGCTCAGGATCTTTCTGACTTGTTGCTCAGTTTCATCTGGGTGACCTTTCATCTGGGTGAGGTTTGCACCCTCTAGGATGTCTTTGAGAGGGTTCATCAACATGACCTTCCTGTTGATTCCCAAGTCATTTTGCAAATTTGTTGATAAGGAAGATGGGAATGAATTGCTTTGGCAAAAATATCCTAATGTGATAAACTGAAAAGAAAAGAACAATGCAAAACAAATTATTACAGAAAATGTCTTCAAAGAACTCTTACGATTAGTTAAACTGTTTGGAGGCAGAGTTGGATTGAAGGCGAAAATCATGTCAACACAGCAACCCCTGTATTGTACAATACATTACCAGCCTGAGACTCCTACACCATGAAGTTGCAGTGGTGGTAGTTACTCTTACATCATGAAGGTGCAGTGGTGGTAGTTACTCTTACATCATGAAGGTGCAGTGGTGGTAGTTACTCTTACATCATGAAGGTGCAGTGGTGGTAGTTACTCTTACATCATGATGGTGCAGTGGTGGTAGTCACTCTTTAACCATGAAGGTGCAGTGGTGGTAGTCACTATTTAACTATGAAGGTGCAGTGGTGGTAGTCACTCTTTAACCATGAAGGTGCAGTGGTGGTAGTTACTCTTATATCATGAAGGTGCAGTGGTGGTAGTCACTCTTTAACCATGAAGGTGCAGTGGTCTTAGGGGCATATATATAAAAAACACAGATGTGCGAGTCCTTAATAGCGTTTGTTTGCAAATCGCTATTAAGGTCTCGCAAACTGCTATGTATGTAGGAATCGCAATAAAAATTGCGCTAACTATGCATTCCTTAATTACGAATCTCAAATTGCGAGTCGCAATTAAGGAATCTCTTTCGATTCATTCCTATGGGCCAAGAGGCCCTTAGGAATGAATGGGAATTGCATGCGCAAATTGCGAGTACCCAATAGGTACGCGCAAATTACGCACGCAATTTCAAGGGTTCTAAAAGGACACCCTGTTGCACCCCTGAAATGTGCATGTGTGCATATGTGGCACACATACATGCCCTAAGTGCATGCATGTGTGCCACATGGCACTTTGAAAAAAGAAAAAAAGAGCTTTTCTCCAGGAAATCGCAAATTACCACCAACTTGAAGTTGGTGCTAATTTGCAATTACTTAAGGCAATATCGCAATTTGCGATGCCTACTAGCATAGCATTTAGGGAATCGCAAATTGTAATTTTCTGAATGCATGTGCAAAATAGGGAATCGCAATTTATGCATTTCCTTATTTTGCGAGTAGGTTTTTGCCTACCTACATAGCATACAGCTAAATTGCGATCGCAAATGCGGTAATTCTGCGAATTTCAGCATTTGGAACATAACTTAGCATGATACATCTGGCCCTTGGTCTCTCTTACAACATAAGCTGCAGAGGTGTTAGTCACTCTTACAGCATGAAGGTGCAGTGGTGTCAGTCACTTATAATCACGAAGGTGCAGTGGTGTCAGTCACTTATAATCATGAAGGTGCAGTGGTGTCAGTCACTTATAATCATGAAGGTGCAGTGGTGTCAGTCACTTATAATCACGAAGGTGCAGTGGTGTCAGTCACTTATAATCATGAAGGTGCAGTGGTGTCAGTCACTTATAATCACGAAGGTGCAGTGGTGTCAGTCACTTATAATCATGAAGGTGCAGTGGTGTCAGTCACTTATAATCATGAAGGTGCAGTGCTGTTAGTCCTACATCATGAAAGTAGGGCATCACCGCAGCACACAACAGTATGAAGGGTATCACTGCAGCGCACAACAGAATGAAGGGTATCTGTTAGACGGACCGGGAGGGTCGGCCGAGGACAAGGGGAGAGGTCTCCGGGGAGAGCCGTCTCCAGCGATCGTACAGACAAGTAACTTCCCCCCCACAGATGTACACCACACAAGGATAGGTTTCAACGCTCTTTATAAGCAGTTTCTTAAGGTACGATGCAATGGTACAAGGAGGTCTGGACTCAGGGGTCCCCTCGATTCTAGTCTCTTGGTTGGGAAAGGGGGTAGCGGGACAGTCTGGTTACCAATCTGGTAGATGCAATGATGGATAGCTCACAATCCTCGAGCTTGGTGTTCTAGCTTGGACGGTCCGCGGCAGCGCCAGCAGGTCCCGGTGAAGATGGTTGTTACACGGTCCGCGGCAGCGCCAGCAGGTCCCGACGAAGATGGTCGTTACACGGTCCGCGGCAGCGCCAGCAGGTCCCGATGAAGATGGTCGTTACACGGTCCGCGGCAGCGCCAGCAGGTCCCGATGAAGATGGTCGTTACACGGTCCGCGGCAGCGCCAGCAGGTCCCGACGAGGATGGAGGATGAAGAAGGCCGCGGCAGCGCCAGCAGGCAGGACGGTAGTTCGCAAGGCAGGGCTACGGCAGCGCCGGTAGTCCGTGAAGGATGAGTTCTTCGCGGTGTCTCTCGACTCCAGGATACAACTACCTCCCTGCTCTGGAGCTGCCCTAGTTATAGGTCTGGCGCCCTTTGATGTCCGGACCCTCGCACTTGGAGGTCGGGAGGTCCGGGATGAGGGAGTCCAGACACCCAGCAGGGGGTGGAGCCAGCGCCCGGGGGAGCTGGAGGGCGATCGGCACCTGGCGGGGGGAGAGCCATCGACACTCCTTTCTCCCATTGACCTGCCAAGTGGTCCGTTCACCTCCTGGGTGGATGGTGGTGCCGGGATGGCGGGGCCTGGCCAGGCCCAGGGTTAGGGTCGAGCTGAGGCCACGCGGCCTCGTGGTGCAGTGTCCAAGATGGCGGCTGGTCCGGACGGGGGAGCCGGGAGTGGGTCGGCCCCATGGTACACAGATGTCCGGGGGCAGGAGTTCCGTCTGGAGACGGGTTGCGGGCTGGTCCTGTGGGTCACACCTGGAGGGCCGGGGCTTGGGCCGTGTCATGCGGGGAGGGAGCAAGCCCTTCATGTGGCCTGTCCAACAGTATCACTGAAGCGCACATCAGTATGAAGGGTATCACTGAAGCGCACATCAGTATGAAGGGTATCACTGAAGTGCAGATCAGTAAGAAGGGTATTACTGAAGCGCACATCAGTACTAAGGGTATCACTGAAGTGCACATCAGTACGTAGGGTATCACTGAAGGGCACATCAGTATGAAGGGTAGTACTGACGCACACATCAGTACGAAGGGTATCACTCAAGCGCACATCTGTATGAAGGGTATCAATGAAGCGCACATCAGTATGAAGGGTATCACTGAAGCGCAGATCAGTACAAAGGGTATCACTCAAGCGCACATCAGTACGAAGGATATCACTGAAGGGCACATCAGTATGAAGGGTAGTACTGACGCACACATCAGTACGAAGGGTATCACTCAAGCGCACATCTGTATGAAGGGTATCAATGAAGCGCACATCAGTATGAAGGGTATCACTGAAGTGCACATCAGTACGAAGGATATCACTGAAGCGCACATCAGTATGAGGGATATCACTGAAGGACACATCAGTATGAAGGGTATCACTCAAGTGCACATCTGTATGAATGATATCAATGAAGCGCACATCAGTATGAAGGGTTTCACTCAAGCGCACATCAGTATGAAGGGTATGACTGAAGCGCGCATTAGTATGAAGGGTTTCACTTAAGCGCAGATCAGTACGAAGGGTATCACTCAAGCGCACATCAGTATGAAGGGTATCACTGAAGGACACATCAGTATGAAGGGTATCACTGAAGCGCACATCAGTAAGAAGGGTATCACTAAAGTGCACATCAGTATGAAGTGTATCACTGAAGCAACCATCAGTACGAGGGGTATCACTGAAGTGCACATCAGGTCGAAGGGTATCAATGAGGTGCATATCAGTACCAAGGGTATCAATGAAGCCCACATAAGTATGAAGGGTATCACCAAAGCCCAGATCAGTACAAAGGGTATCACCAAAGCACACATCAGTATGAAGGGTATCACTCAAGCGCATATCTGTGTGAAGGGTATCAATGAAGCGCACATTAGTATGAAGGGTATCACTGAAACGCACATCAGAAGGAAGGGTATCTCTCAAGTACGCATCATTATGAAGGGTATCAATGAAGCACACATCAGTATGAAGGGTATCACTGAAGCGCAGATCAGTACAAAGGGTATCACTCAAGCGCACATCAGTACGAAGGATATCACTGAAGGGCACATCAGTATGAAGGGTAGTACTGAAGCCCACATTAGTATGAAGGGTATCACTGAAGCGCAGATCAGTACGAAGGGTATCACTGAAGTGCACATCAGTACGAAGGATATCACTGAAGGACACATCCGTATGAAGGGTAGTACTGACGCACACATCAGTGCGAAGGGTATCACTCAAGCGCACATCTGTATGAAGGGTATCAATGAAGCGCACATCAGTATGCAGGGTATCACTGAAGCCCACATTATTATGAAGGGTATCACTGAAGCGCAGATCAGTACGAAGGGTATCACTGAAGTGCACATCAGTACGAAGGATATCACTGAAGCGCACATCAGTATGAGGGATATCACTGAAGGACACATCAGTATGAAGGGTATCACTCAAGTGCACATCTGTATGAATGATATCAATGAAGCGCACATCAGTATGAAGGGTTTCACTCAAGCGCACATCAGTATGAAGGGTATGACTGAAGCGCGCATTAGTATGAAGGGTATCACTTAAGCGCAGATCAGTACGAAGGGTATCACTCAAGCGCACATCAGTATGAAGGGTATCACTGAAGGACACATCAGTATGAAGGGTATCACTGAAGCGCACATCAGTAAGAAGGGTATCACTAAAGTGCACATCAGTATGAAGTGTATCACTGAAGCAACCATCAGTACGAGGGGTATCACTGAAGTGCACATCAGGTCGAAGGGTATCAATGAGGTGCATATCAGTACGAAGGGTATCAATGAAGCCCACATAAGTATGAAGGGTATCACCAAAGCCCAGATCAGTCCAAAGGTATCACCAAAGCACACATCAGTATGAAGGGTATCACTCAAGCGCATATCTGTGTGAAGGGTATCAATGAAGCGCACATTAGTATGAAGGGTATCACTGAAACGCACATCAGAAGGAAGGGTATCTCTCAAGTACGCATCATTATGAAGGGTATCAATGAAGCACACATTAGTATGAAGGGTATCACTCAAGCGCACATCAGTATGAAGGGTATCACAGAAGCATACATCAGTACGAAGGGTATCACTGAAGTGCACATCAGTACAAAGGGTATCACTGAAGCGCACATCAGTATGAAGGGTATCACTGAAGTGCACAAGAGTATGAAAGGTATCACTGAAGCGCACATCAGTACGATGGGGAACACTGAAGCGCACATCAGTACGAAGGGTATCACTGTAGCGCACATCAGTGCGAAGGGTATCTCTGAAGCGCACATCAGTACGAACGGTATCACTTAAGCGCACATCAGTACGAAGGGTATCACTTAAGCGCTCATTATTATGAATTTTATCACTTAGGCGCACATCAGTATGAAGGGTATCACTGAAGCACACATCAGTATGAAGGGTATCACTCAAGCGCACATCTGTATGAAGGGTATCAATAAAGCGCAAATCAGTATGAAGGCAATCAATGAAGCACACATCAGTATGAAGGGTATCACTCAAGTGCACATCTGTATGAAGGGTATCAATGAAGCGCACATCAGTATGAAGGGTTTCACTCAAGCACACATCAATATGAAGGGTATGACTGAGCGCATATCAGTACGAAGGGTATTACTGAAGCGCACATCAGTATGAAGGGTATCACTTAAGCGCAGATCAGCACGAAGGGTATCACTCAAGCGCACATCAGTATGAAGGATATCACTGAAGGACACATCAGTATGAAGGGTATCACTCAAGTGCACATCTGTATGAAGGATATCAATGAAGCGCACATCAGTATGAAGGGTTTCACTCAAGCGCACATCAGTATGAAGGGTATGACTGAAGCGCACATTAGTATGAAGGGTATCACTTAAGCGCAGATCAGTACGAAGGGTATCACTCAAGCGCACATCAGTATGAAGGGTATCACTGAAGGACACATCAGTATGAAGGGTATTTCTGAAGCGCACATCAGTACAAAGGGTATCACTCAAGCGCACATCAGTATGAAGGGTATCAATGATGAGCACATCAGTATGAAGGGTATCACTGAAGCACACAACAATACGAAGGGTATCACTAAAGCGCACATCAGTATGAAGGGTATCACTGAAGTTCACTTCAGTACAAAGGGTGTCACTGAAGGGCACATCAGTATGAAGGGTATCACTGAAGAGAACATCAGTACTATGGGTGTCACTGAAGTGCAGATCAGTACGAAGGGTTATCACTAAAGCGCAGATCAGTATGAAGGGTATCAGTGAAGCGCTCATCATTACGAAGGGTATCACCGAAGCACACATCAGTACGAAGGGTATCACATAAGCGCACATCAGTATGAAGGGTATCACTAAGCGCACATCAGTAAGAAGGGTATCACTGAAGTGCACATCAGTATGAAGGGTATCACTGAAGCGCAGATCAGTACAAAGGGTATCACTCAAGCGCACATCAGTATGAAGGGTATCACTGAAATTCACATGAGTATGAAGGGTATCACTGACGTGCACATCAGGTCGAAGGGTATCAATGAGGTGCATATCAGTACGAAGGGTATCAATGAAGCCCACATGAGTATGAAGGGTAGCACCGAAGCCCAGATCAGTACAAAGGGTATCACCGAAGCACACATCAGTATGAAGAATATCACTCAAGCGCACATCTGTATGAAGGGTATCAATGAAGCGCACATTAGTATGAAGGGTATCACTGAAGTGCACATTAGTATGAAGGGTATCACAGAAGCACACATCAGTACGAAGGGTATCACTGAAGTGCACATCAGTACTAAGGGTATCACTGAAGCACACTTCAGTATGAAGGGTATCACTGAAGTGCACATCAGTACGAAAGGTATCACTGAAGCGCACATCAGTACGAAGGGGAACACTGAAGTGCACATCAGTACGAAGGATATCACTGAAGCGCACATCAGTATGAGGGATATCACTGAAGGACACATCAGTATGAAGGGTATCACTCAAGTGCACATCTGTATGAATGATATCAATGAAGCGCACATCAGTATGAAGGGTTTCACTCAAGCGCACATCAGTATGAAGGGTATGACTGAAGCGCGCATTAGTATGAAGGGTATCACTTAAGCGCAGATCAGTACGAAGGGTATCACTCAAGCGCACATCAGTATGAAGGGTATCACTGAAGGACACATCAGTATGAAGGGTATCACTGAAGCGCACATCAGTAAGAAGGGTATCACTAAAGTGCACATCAGTATGAAGTGTATCACTGAAGCAACCATCAGTACGAGGGGTATCACTGAAGTGCACATCAGGTCGAAGGGTATCAATGAGGTGCATATCAGTACGAAGGGTATCAATGAAGCCCACATAAGTATGAAGGGTATCACCAAAGCCCAGATCAGTACAAAGGTATCACCAAAGCACACGTCAGTATGAAGGGTATCACTCAAGCGCATATCTGTGTGAAGGGTATCAATGAAGCGCACATTAGTATGAAGGGTATGTGAGAAGTTGGCCTGATATGTAGTGCTCACTATTCTAGTGATCACTGTGTATCATTCCAAACGACCCTTATTGATGATTGGTTGTAAGTCAACCTTTTAGACCTGCTATCCTAGTAGCGTGGATACGAGCAGTCTTAGGCTAAACTCTAGAGGGCGTGTTAAGCCAGCTGTTTACCATCACATATACCCCTTGAACACCAAGTGAAAGGACACCACACAAGTTGTTATGAAAATAAAAGGATATTTATTTATGACAAGACTACCCTGGCTCTTTATGAGTCAGGGAGCTAAGCACACTACAAAACTCTTAGGAAAATACTTCAGTTGCACAATTTACACAAATGCCCGAGGGGCACGAGAAACCATCTACACTAACAGTGAAATGCGAATGGTTAGAGTCTGGAGATACTGATTCCGGAGTGATCCGATCAGTGGGACTAAACGAAAAAGGAACTGGACACTTGTAGAGCGAACCTGCGATGGAGCACCGAGATGCTCGAGTTACCTAGCCCGGAGGCTGCGGCTGCGTGAAGTTCGTCAAGATGTCGGGAGTCCTCGTGTAGTCTCAGGAGCCTGAAAGAAGAAGTTGCTGGCAGGCGACCAGTGACGATGTTCAGAGCGATCCAAGCCTGGATCGGTGGTGAAGGAAAACCTGAAAGCAGAGGGGACTCAGTTCTCAACCGCTAGCCAGCGATCGTGTGGGTACCAGGAGGGTACCGGCTGAAGTCACCTCGACCAGGTGAGTGGGTGACGTCGGACTCGGCTGTTCCTCGGACCAGGAGGCGCGGCGGCGACCAGGATGGAGGGCGAGCTGTCCCACGAAGGTGTCTGCTGTCGATGATGCTGGGCCCAGGAAGGGGCAGCGGATCTTGGCAGTGGCCACCCAGGCGGGGGAGTCAAGATGGCGTCGGGAGTGGACCAGGAGGGTCCGTGGTGCTCCTCTGTTGAAGGGGAGCAAGAGCCAGTCTGGAGCAACCAGACTCGTGATGAAACAATCGTGGTGCGTCGTGAAGAGGGCCACAAGCCGGTCGGCAAGTGGTCGAACAACGCGGTGAACAGCAAGGAGCGGAAGGGCCCCCACGCAGATCTCGTGGATGCTGGGGAGACAGACTTCGATGCTGGAGCTGCTCAGGGTTAGGGCTTCTCAACCCTAGGTGCACTCACTCGAGGGTCCCTCGGTGGGCGTGCTAGATAAGCGTCGTGCAGGTTCTGAAGATAGCCGGTCCCGCAGGTCTCGTCACACCTACGACTCTCAGCTGGGCTGATGAGGCAGGTAAAAGGTCAGAGATGGCAGGGACTCGGGTCTCGTCGAGCTGGGCAGTCTTGATCCGTAGGAGAGACTTACAGCAAACCGCAAGCGCTTAGGTGGTGCCTGCTGGTGCAGGGTGGCTACTCCTTAGCCACAAGGGAGAGTCTTCAGAAATAGTCAAGAGTTCCTTTCGTGGAAAGTAGTTCGTGATTCGGAGTTATCCGATTATCTGATTATCCAATTTGGGAAGGGGACTCGCTCCTACCTTTATTCTAAGAGAAAGGGGCTGGCCCGTGACTAGGTTCTACCTATGGGTGGAGCCAGGAGGGGGGTGGTTACACCCCTATCCTTTGTCCGGCTTCGCGCCAGCTCAGGGGCTGGTGTGCCCCCGAAACTGGTTTGAGCCGGGCTATGCACAGTGAGCACCGGGGTGCCACTTGCAGTCACCTTCCTTTCAGCCCTGCCTACCTGGGATACACAAACCCTGTCTGGGACGGTGCTAACACCGCCCTCGACAGGAAACCCTTTGTCCAAGCTCCCCTTGCTGGAAGGTCCCCCAGCAGCAGGAGGTCAGACTTGTGTCTGGTGGCAGCATCCATTTTGTGATGCTGAGGCTTGAGTCAACTTTAACCGGGGTTCAAGGTTACTTCCATGTCGTGTCCCTCTAAAAGGGGGGAATACTAACCCCGTCACCAGGACTGGCGAGGGGTTCGTATTCCCATTCGTATGACACCTTACTCGACATGTATAGGTGATGCGATGCCAAAGCTAGCAGATAACCGCAAGGATTATAATGCCTTAAAAGTAGTTGGCCCGCGTCACCATGGAACGGCTATTAGGGCTTGGTTCCGCAAGCCGTCGACGGGCTCAGCTCGCGCCAGAGCACCGTCCCACATGATCCCCTGCACTCTGCCTTCAGGATTGATAAGGCCTGCTATAGGAGTGACTGATAGGAATCCATGTGTCCATTTTTAGGGTTTAGGTGTAGGAATACTACACCTACAGCAACGGGTGATTACACCACGTGGCCCCAGCTGTCGTGCAGCCAGTTGTGTCAGATTTGGGCGGCCATTCCAGGGGTGGCATAATACATGCTTCAGCCCCTGGTAGGCCCTGGGTACACCGATGCCCTGGATACCTGTGGTATGCTGAGACAGGGACTGACAAGGTGGCCCAGTTCCAATTAGTGGATGCACCTAACGTACATGTGTGTTAATTTCGAGAGAGAACAGCTAGGCTGTGGGTCTGATTGGCAGGCCCACAGCCGGAGAAAGTCGTAAACCAATGAAGCAAAAGCAAAAAATCTGGGTGATCATAGGATTGCAGACCCTACTCTCCTACATGACCCCCCCCCAAACTTTGGGACAATAAGCTAACCTTGACCAGGTGAGTCTTCTTGCTCTAAGTGGAAATACCTGGAGAGCCCATCTGCATTGCCATGATCAGTGCCAGGTCTATGCTCCACTGTGAAGTCCATCCCCTGTAGGGAAATGGACCACCTAAGTAGTTTGGGGTTTTCACCCTTCATTTGATTTAGCCACAAGAGGGGCTTATGGTCGGTCTGAATCTTGAAGTGAGTGCCAAACAAGTATGGCCTCAACTTCTTCAGGGCCCAAACCACAGCAAAGGCCTCCCTCTCAATAGCTGACCAATTCTTCTCTCTGGGGGTCAGCCTCCTGCTAATAAAAGCTATGGGCTGGTCATGACCATCAAAATTCAGTTGCGATAGAACAGCTCCCACACCCAGCTCCGAAGCGTCTGTTTGGACAATGAATGGTTTGGAGTAGTCTGGACTCTTTAGGATAGGTGCTGTGCACATGGCCCGCTTTAGGTCATCGAACGCCTTCTGACAGCTTGCTGTCCACTGAACTTTTTTTGGCATCTTTTTACTTGTCAGGTCGTTTAGCGGGGTCACAATGGATCCATAATTTCTGACAAATTTCCGGTAATAACCAGTCAGGCCCAAGAAAGCTCGAACCTGAGTCTGGGTGGTTGGAGGAGCCCAGTCCTGGATGGCCTGTATTTTGCTCTCCAATGGTTGAACCTGGCCTCCACCTACAAGGTGGCCCAGGTATACAACCTGTGTCTGCCCTATCTGGCACTTGGTGGCCTTGATAGTGAGGCCTGCCTTCTGCAGGGCCTCTAACACTTTCCTCAGGTGGACCAGGTGATCCTCCCAGGTGGAGCTAAAGACAGCGATATCGTCCAGATACGCCGCACAGAAGTCGTCCAACCCAGTGAGAACTCGATTCACCAGCCTTTGGAAGGTGGCAGGTGCATTTTTCAAACCAAAGGGCATTACCACGAACTGATAATGCCCACCCGGGGTAGAAAATGCTGTTTTGGGCTTGGCCTCCTCAGCTAACCTGATTTGCCAATACCCAGCTGTCAGGTCAAACGTACTTAAGTAGTTGGCCGAGGCCAACCGGTCGATAAGTTCGACTGCTCTTGGTATCGGGTGGGCGTCGGTCTTAGTGACCGCATTGAGACCTCTGTAGTCCACGCAAAACCTCATCTCTTTCTTACCGCCCTGGGTGTGAGGTTTCGGCACGAGCACTACGGGACTAGCCCAGGGGCTGTCCGAGGGTTCAATGACTCCCAGCTCCAACATTTTCTGCACCTCTGTCTTGATGCAGTCTCTGACATGATCAGGTTGCCGATAGATTTTACTCTTTACGGGCAGACTGTCCCCAGTGTCGACCTCGTGGGTACACCACTTGGTCTGACTGGGTGTCAGAGAGAACATATGTCGAAAGGATTGAAGAACCTGTTTACAATCCTCTTGTTGATGTCCAGAGAGGCTGCCACAAAAGACAACACCATCTACTGATCCATCGTCAGGGTTCTGAGGGAGCAGGTCCGGGAGAGGGTCACTCTCCTCCTCCTGTCCCTCATCTGTGGCCATGAGCAAGCCCATGCCCTCCCTGTCGACATATGCCTTGAGCCTGTTTACGTGGAGCACCCTGTGGGGGCTCCGGGGAGTTCCCAGGTCTACCAGGTAGGTGACCTCTCCCTTTTGCTCAATGATCGTGTGGGGCCCAGACCATTTGTCTTTGAGTGCTGCTGGGGCCACTGGCTCCAGCACCCACACCTTCTGTCCAGGCTGATACACAGTCAGGACAGCCTTTTGGTCGTGCCAAGCTTTCTGTAATTCTTGGCTCGCCTCAAGGTTTTTAGACGCCTTTTCCATGTACTCCGCCATCCGCGAGCGGAGACCGAGCACATAGTCCACAATGTTTGATGCCGGCTTTCTGAGAGGTCTCTCCCATCCTTCCTTTACCAAACAAAGGGGTCCCCTTACAGGATGTCCGAACAGAAGCTCAAAAGGGCTGTAGCCAACCCCCTTCTGCGGGACCTCTCTGTAGGCGAACAAGAGGCAGGGTATTAGGACATCCCATCTCCGCCGAAGCTTTTCAGGTAGTCCGTGAATCATCCCTTTTAGGGTCCGGTTGAATCTCTCAACCAGCCCATTGCATTGTGGGTGATAGGGTGTGGTGAACTTGTAGTTGACACCACATTCCTTCCACATAGCAGTCAGATATCCCGACATGAAGTTTGCACCTCTGTCTGAGACGACCTCCTTAGGGAAGCCCACTCTGGAGAACACTCCAAGTAGGGCCCGTGCCACCACAGGTGCCGTAGTGGTCCTAAGGGGAATAGCTTCAGGATACCTGGTGGCGTGGTCCACCACCACCAGTATAAACTTGTGCCCTGATGCTGTCTGGGGTTCCATTGGTCCGACAATGTCGATCCCCACTCGTTCAAAGGGTACCCCCACCACTGGTAGTGGTATGAGGGGGGCCTTTGTCGTGCCACCTGACTTACCACTGGCTTGGCAAGTGACACAGGAGCGGCAAAACTCCTTCGTATCTTCGGACATGTGGGGCCAGTGAAAGTGTGGAACAATTCTGTCCCAAGTCTTATTCTGGCCTAAGTGACCTGCAAGGGGAATCTCGTGGGCCAAGGTGAGAAGGAAACCTCTCAGAGACAAGGGGATGACCAGCCTCCTGGTCGCACCAGGTTTGGGGTCTCTTGCCTCAGAGTACAGGAGTCCATCGTCCCAGTACACTTTGTGGGTACCCGTGGCGTTCCCTGCAGCCTCAGCAGCGGCCTGCTGTCTGAGGGGTTCAAGTGAGGGGCAGTCTAACTGTGCCTTCCCCAGGTCTTCCCTGGAGGGTCCCCCTGAGCCCAGAAACTCAACCTGACCAGGTTCAAGCTCTTGCGGCTCAGTTTCCCTCAGTTCTTTAAGGTCAGCCTCCTCGGAGACTTGATCCACGACCTGGGGCAAGGGGGAAGGCGAAGCCTTACCCTTACTGCTCCTTTTCTTGGAAGGTGTCTGGTCCGTTCTTCCAGGATCCAGCACCTGTTCAGTGGGGCATCTTTTGGCCTGTGACCTGGTCACAGCAAGGACATGTGCTGGCAAGCCTAACATCTCCATGTGAGTCCTCTGCTCCACTTCTGACCATTGTGACGTTTCCAAATCATTGCCCAACAGACATTCTACAGGGAGGTCTGAACTAACCACAACCTTTTTCGGGCCACTTACCCCTCCCCAGGAGAAATCAACAACTGCCATACTGTGATTGGTAGTGACGTTGCTGGCATTGGTCACTAGGTAACTGGTACCTAGCATGATCTGTCCAGGGTCCACGAAGTTAGGCGTCACCATGGTGACACTGGCACACGTGTCCCTGTAGGCCTGGGCCACTCTTCCATTTATCAAAGGTGTCTGTCTGTATTTGCCCAAAGTATTGGGACTGGCATCAGGGGACATATCCATATCCCCTGTACAGACAAGGACGGCCTGAGTGAGCGTGCCGACTAAGTCGTCACTCCCCTCGGTTCCCAAGGTTAACCCAACTAATGCCTTGGGAGGCGCACTACCACTGCTGACTGTACTAGGGGGCGCAGGTGCCTTAGGGGCTGCAGTGGTAGGAGTTTGCCCTCCTTTCTTGGTGCACTCACTAAACCAGTGAGTCTTACTTTTACAGTATTGGCACCACCTTTTGGACTGGCCTTCTTGAGTCTTCTTCTTCTGTGAAGCCTGACCCCCACCCTCTTTGGTTTGTTGGGGACCTGTCGAAGACTTCTGGTCATTTTGTTCGTTCTTGTTACCCTTTTGGTCTGCTTTCTTCTGACCACCCTGGTTCTGATTCTGGTTCTGCTTGACCCTTGTTCTGACCCATCTGTCTGCCTTCTTTCCCAATTCTTGGGGAGAGGTCAGATCCGAGTCGACAAGGTGCTGATGCAACAATTGGTTCTGACAGTTGTTTAGAATCTGTTCTCGCATGATAAGATTGTACAATCCTGTGTAATCAGTAACCTTGCTACCCAGCAACCAGCCTTCCAAAGCCTTAGTGGCACAATCGACAAAGTCAGCCCAATCCTGAGACTGAATTTTCTGGGTGTCTCGGAACAGCACCCGGTACTGTTCCGTGGTTAAGCCGAACCCATCAATCAGTGTGTTCTTCAGGACTTGGTAGTTGTTAGCATCCTCAGCTCTTGTAGTGAGGAGCTTGTCCCTTCCTTTACCTTCAAAGGAAAGCCACAGTATAGCTGCCCACTGACTTGGGGGGACGCACTGGACAGTGCAGGCCCTCTCCAAGGCAGTTATCCACTTGTGGATGTCGTCCCCTTGTTTAAAGGGGGGCACTATTTTACTCAGGTGTCTAGTGTCTATACCCCTGTCTTTCTCTCTATTGAGAACGCTGCCACCAGTGGGATCTAACCCACTTAATTTCTGCTCTCGGGCTAAGGCAAGTCTTTCTTTGGCGAGGGCAAGTTCTTCCCGCTCGATCCTCAGATTGACCTCCCGCATCTTCGCTTCATGCTCCCTCCTCTGAGGGGAAGTCATTCCTCTCTGAGAAGGTGCCTGAGAGACATGTGTATGAACCGATCTGCCAGAGCCTCTGGAGAGAGACCTAGCTCGTCCGTTCCCAAGGTTAAGCCTGCTTGAGCGTGGGCCCGGGGCTCCCCCAGTTCCATTCTGATGCCTGCTTAAGTTGGTCCTTGTAAGCCTGCCGACTACCACTGGACCTTTGTCTGCCTCGTCTCCCGATAACTCGTCCTCGTCCTCCTCCTCTGTGTGGAGGTCGAGGTCTGGGTCACCGAGGGTTCCCTCTAAGGGAGGCATGTTCCCATCTGCACTGGGGGGACCTGGGTTAGAGGACCTCCTAGCATCGTACGCCTCTAAGAGACCTATCAGTATTGCGATGGTAGGGTTAGAACCCTGGTTTAGCTTCCTGGAGGCACACAGTTGTCTCATCTCCTTGAAGCTAAGAGTTGCATACCGTGACACGACCTGTGGAGGGTCACTGACCACTAGGGGAGTCCCTGCAGACTCTCCGTGGACCGACATGCTTTTCTAGTGAGGTGTAAGTGTTGCACCTACCTACACTATGGGTTTACCTACTGATCCCTTGCTAAGAGTTGTAGTCAGGGTGTGCTAAGCCCTGTTACACTACAACAGCCGGTTCAGTAGAACTCGGAGTATTCTAAGTTAAGTTATATGTACCTGGGTACTTATGTGATCTTTCACTGCGATATTCTTAGGATACGTGTGTGGTAAAACAACAGCAAGCTCAAATCCCAACCGCTGCTCACCAATGTGAGAAGTTGGCCTGATATGTAGTGCTCACTATTCTAGTGATCACTGTGTATCATTCCAAACGACCCTTATTGATGATTGGTTGTAAGTCAACCTTTTAGACCTGCTATCCTAGTAGCGTGGATACGAGCAGTCTTAGGCTAAACTC
Source organism: Triturus cristatus (assembly GCF_964204655.1). NCBI lineage: Eukaryota > Metazoa > Chordata > Amphibia > Caudata > Salamandridae > Triturus > Triturus cristatus. Next base: position 5,741,963 of record NC_140593.1, on the reverse strand, counting down.
TAGAGGGCGTGTTAAGCCAGCTGTTTACCATCACATATACCCCTTGAACACCAAGTGAAAGGACACCACACAAGTTGTTATGAAAATAAAAGGATATTTATTTATGACAAGACTACCCTGGCTCTTTATGAGTCAGGGAGCTAAGCACACTACAAAACTCTTAGGAAAATACTTCAGTTGCACAATTTACACAAATGCCCGAGGGGCACGAGAAACCATCTACACTAACAGTGAAATGCGAATGGTTAGAGTCTGGAGATACTGATTCCGGAGTGATCCGATCAGTGGGACTAAACGAAAAAGGAACTGGACACTTGTAGAGCGAACCTGCGATGGAGCACCGAGATGCTCGAGTTACCTAGCCCGGAGGCTGCGGCTGCGTGAAGTTCGTCAAGATGTCGGGAGTCCTCGTGTAGTCTCAGGAGCCTGAAAGAAGAAGTTGCTGGCAGGCGACCAGTGACGATGTTCAGAGCGATCCAAGCCTGGATCGGTGGTGAAGGAAAACCTGAAAGCAGAGGGGACTCAGTTCTCAACCGCTAGCCAGCGATCGTGTGGGTACCAGGAGGGTACCGGCTGAAGTCACCTCGACCAGGTGAGTGGGTGACGTCGGACTCGGCTGTTCCTCGGACCAGGAGGCGCGGCGGCGACCAGGATGGAGGGCGAGCTGTCCCACGAAGGTGTCTGCTGTCGATGATGCTGGGCCCAGGAAGGGGCAGCGGATCTTGGCAGTGGCCACCCAGGCGGGGGAGTCAAGATGGCGTCGGGAGTGGACCAGGAGGGTCCGTGGTGCTCCTCTGTTGAAGGGGAGCAAGAGCCAGTCTGGAGCAACCAGACTCGTGATGAAACAATCGTGGTGCGTCGTGAAGAGGGCCACAAGCCGGTCGGCAAGTGGTCGAACAACGCGGTGAACAGCAAGGAGCGGAAGGGCCCCCACGCAGATCTCGTGGATGCTGGGGAGACAGACTTCGATGCTGGAGCTGCTCAGGGTTAGGGCTTCTCAACCCTAGGTGCACTCACTCGAGGGTCCCTCGGTGGGCGTGCTAGATAAGCGTCGTGCAGGTTCTGAAGATAGCCGGTCCCGCAGGTCTCGTCACACCTACGACTCTCAGCTGGGCTGATGAGGCAGGTAAAAGGTCAGAGATGGCAGGGACTCGGGTCTCGTCGAGCTGGGCAGTCTTGATCCGTAGGAGAGACTTACAGCAAACCGCAAGCGCTTAGGTGGTGCCTGCTGGTGCAGGGTGGCTACTCCTTAGCCACAAGGGAGAGTCTTCAGAAATAGTCAAGAGTTCCTTTCGTGGAAAGTAGTTCGTGATTCGGAGTTATCCGATTATCTGATTATCCAATTTGGGAAGGGGACTCGCTCCTACCTTTATTCTAAGAGAAAGGGGCTGGCCCGTGACTAGGTTCTACCTATGGGTGGAGCCAGGAGGGGGGTGGTTACACCCCTATCCTTTGTCCGGCTTCGCGCCAGCTCAGGGGCTGGTGTGCCCCCGAAACTGGTTTGAGCCGGGCTATGCACAGTGAGCACCGGGGTGCCACTTGCAGTCACCTTCCTTTCAGCCCTGCCTACCTGGGATACACAAACCCTGTCTGGGACGGTGCTAACACCGCCCTCGACAGGAAACCCTTTGTCCAAGCTCCCCTTGCTGGAAGGTCCCCCAGCAGCAGGAGGTCAGACTTGTGTCTGGTGGCAGCATCCATTTTGTGATGCTGAGGCTTGAGTCAACTTTAACCGGGGTTCAAGGTTACTTCCATGTCGTGTCCCTCTAAAAGGGGGGAATGCTAACCCCGTCACCAGGACTGGCGAGGGGTTCGTATTCCCATTCGTATGACACCTTACTCGACATGTATAGGTGATGCGATGCCAAAGCTAGCAGATAACCGCAAGGATTATAATGCCTTAAAAGTAGTTGGCCCGCGTCACCATGGAACGGCTATTAGGGCTTGGTTCCGCAAGCCGTCGACGGGCTCAGCTCGCGCCAGAGCACCGTCCCACATGATCCCCTGCACTCTGCCTTCAGGATTGATAAGGCCTGCTATAGGAGTGACTGATAGGAATCCATGTGTCCATTTTTAGGGTTTAGGTGTAGGAATACTACACCTACAGCAACGGGTGATTACACCACGTGGCCCCAGCTGTCGTGCAGCCAGTTGTGTCAGATTTGGGCGGCCATTCCAGGGGTGGCATAATACATGCTTCAGCCCCTGGTAGGCCCTGGGTACACCGATGCCCTGGATACCTGTGGTATGCTGAGACAGGGACTGACAAGGTGGCCCAGTTCCAATTAGTGGATGCACCTAACGTACATGTGTGTTAATTTCGAGAGAGAACAGCTAGGCTGTGGGTCTGATTGGCAGGCCCACAGCCGGAGAAAGTCGTAAACCAATGAAGCAAAAGCAAAAAATCTGGGTGATCATAGGATTGCAGACCCTACTCTCCTACAGGGTATCACTGAAACGCACATCAGAAGGAAGGGTATCTCTCAAGTACGCATCATTATGAAGGGTATCAATGAAGAACACATTAGTATGAAGGGTATCACTCAAGCGCACATCAGTATGAAGGGTATCACAGAAGCATACATCAGTACAAAGGGTATCACTGAAGTGCACATCAGTACAAAGGGTATCACTGAAGCGCACATCAGTATGAAGGGTATCACTGAAGTGCACAAGAGTATGAAAGGTATCACTGAAGCGCACATCAGTACGAAGGGGAACACTGAAGCGCACATCAGTACGAAGGGTATCACTGTAGCGCACATCAGTGCGAAGGGTACCTCTGAAGCACACATCAGTACGAACGGTATCACTTAAGCGCACATCAGTACGAAGGGTATCACTTAAGCGCTCATTATTATGAATTTTATCACTTAGGCACACATCAGTATGAAGGGTATCACTGAAGCACACATCAGTATGAAGGGTATCACTCAAGTGCACATCTGTATGAAGTGTATCAATGAAGCGCACATCAGTATGAAGGGTTTCACTCAAGCACACATCAATATGAAGGGTATGACTGAGCGCATATCAGTACGAAGGGTATTACTGAAGCGCACATCAGTATGAAGGGTATCACTTAAGCGCAGATCAGCACGAAGGGTATCACTCAAGCGCACATCAGTATGAAGGATATCACTGAAGGACACATCAGTATGAAGGGTATCACTCAAGTGCACATCTGTATGAAGGATATCAATGAAGCGCACATCAGTATGAAGGGTTTCACTCAAGCGCACATCAGTATGAAGGGTATGACTGAAGCGCACATTAGTATGAAGGGTATCACTTAAGCGCAGATCAGTACGAAGGGTATCACTCAAGCGCACATCAGTATGAAGGGTATCACTGAAGGACACATCAGTATGAAGGGTATTTCTGAAGCGCACATCAGTACAAAGGGTATCACTCAAGCGCACATCAGTATGAAGGGTATCAATGATGAGCACATCAGTATGAAGGGTATCACTGAAGCACACAACAATACGAAGGGTATCACTAAAGCGCACATCAGTATGAAGGGTATCACTGAAGTTCACTTCAGTACAAAGGGTGTCACTGAAGGGCACATCAGTATGAAGGGTATCACTGAAGAGAACATCAGTACTATGGGTGTCACTGAAGTGCAGATCAGTACGAAGGGTTATTACTAAAGCGCAGATCAGTATGAAGGGTATCAGTGAAGCGCTCATCATTACGAAGGGTATCACCGAAGCACACATCAGTACGAAGGGTATCACATAAGCGCACATCAGTATGAAGGGTATCACTAAGCGCACATCAGTAAGAAGGGTATCACTGAAACGCACATCCGTTTGAAGGGTATCACTGAAGTGCACATCAGTATGAAGGGTATCACTGAAGCGCAGATCAGTACAAAGGGTATCACTCAAGCGCACATCAGTATGAAGGGTATCACTGAAATTCACATGAGTATGAAGGGTATCACTGACGTGCACATCAGGTCGAAGGGTATCAATGAGGTGCATATCAGTACGAAGGGTATCAATGAAGCCCACATGAGTATGAAGGGTAGCACCGAAGCCCAGATCAGTACAAAGGGTATCACCGAAGCACACATCAGTATGAAGAATATCACTCAAGCGCACATCTGTATGAAGGGTATCAATGAAGCGCACATTAGTATGAAGGGTATCACTGAAGTGCACATTAGTATGAAGGGTATCACAGAAGCACACATCAGTACGAAGGGTATCACTGAAGTGCACATCAGTACTAAGGGTATCACTGAAGCACACTTCAGTATGAAGGGTATCACTGAAGTGCACATCAGTACGAAAGGTATCACTGAAGCGCACATCAGTACGAAGGGGAACACTGAAGCGCACATCAGTACGAATGGTATCACTGTAGCGCACATCAGTGCGTAGGGTATCTCTGAAGCGCACATCAGTAAGAAGGGTATCACTGAAGCGCACATCAGTACGAAGGGTATCACTGAAGTGCACATCAGCATGAAGGGTATCAATGAAGCACACATCAGTACGAATGCTATCACCGAAGCGCACATCCTTACGAAGGGTATCACATAAGCGCACATCAGTATGAAGAGTATCACTAGGCGCACATTAGTAAGAAGGGTATCACTGAAGCGCACATCTGTTTGAAGAGTATCACTCAAGCGCACATCAGTATGAGGGGTATCACTGAAGCGCACAGCAGCACGAAGGGTATCACTGAAGCGCACATCAGTAGAAAGGGTATCACGGAAGCGCACATCAGCATGAAGGGTATCAATGAAGCGCACATCAGCACGAAGGGTATCACTGAAACGCAAATCATTATGAAGGGTATCACTGAATGGCACATCAGTATGAATAGTATCACTGAAGGGCACATGAGTATGAAGGGTATCTACTGAAGTGCACATCAGTACGAAGGGTAATGGCGTGGCTTGGATGCCGAAGGGAATGGCGGCGTGAGCTCAGAGCTCCGCTCCCGATGCCCACGAACATCCTGCAGACAGCGCGGAATCCGACGCACACCGAGCCCCTGTAGCGGCTCCGAGTGCGGGGCGGGCGGCGGCGACTCGAGGGACGGCCTCTGGTGCCGATCCAAGGACGAACGACCGGGGCAGGAAAGTGCCGACCTGGCGAGTGACGCGGCCTAAAATGGCGGCCGCGACTCCGGACCTGTGCTGCTAGCGGGGACCGGGACCGCGAGGACCCGGCAGGGCTGGAGACGGCGCGTGGAGACCCACCTGGGCTGGCCCTGCTTGAGGAAGGGAGATTGGCGATGAAACCCTGAGTCCTGCTGGTGGGCGCTGGGCGGGCGGCGGATCGGCTGTCAGAGAACGCGGCTCCCCCGGCACACTCCCTGAGGCCTGTGACCTTCTGGGGCGGCGGATCGAGGTGGAGGGAGCTGCCCGGAGAGGACGAGGACTGGTGGACCCTGTCTGGGGCCCCGGAGACGGATTGCCGATCTGGGCAGCCTGCGCAGAAACGGCGGGCCTGCACACCGAGCAGTGGAGGTGCTGGCGGACCTGGCGAGAGGGGCCGGCACCTGTGTGGCAGGCGAGGCGGCCGGGGCGGCGGATGGCACGAAGGAGGTGAGAGGCCGGGGGCACCCGACGCCGGGATCCCTTGCGCTGGGAGGAGCCCGAAGAGCTTGAGGGGGCGCTCCCAGATGGAAGCTTGAGTGGGGGCGAGATCTGGGGGGCACTGTCGCTGCCGCGGTCCCTGGACCGGCGCGGACGCGACTGAAGACGGCGGTGGAGGGGCACCGGATAGCGCCTCCTTCGAAGAGGGGGGCCCCCAGCGAGGACTGCAGTGGCGGACTGAAACGGAGGTCAGCAGTACAACGACCGAGCGCCCTGTCGGGGGAGAACTGCGCCCTGCAGCCTGGGGGAGTCGGTAGGCTGAGGCGGGGACGGCGCCCACAAGGTGTACAGGGGGAGGCACTTGTCGGAGAGCAGGCCCTGAGGAGGAGAGGCACTGGGCTGCAATGGCCCCCGCGCTTCGGTGGCACCCCGCGCGAGGTCGCTGAAGGCCGGCGGAGCGGCGGAATCCCTAGAACAAGGACGAGCAGTGTTGCGACGTACCCGGAGACGGGTGGCGAGAGCCCGCGGGCCCCCTGAGTACCTTGGAGGAGACCTACCTGGAGGACGGCACCGGCACTGCGAGAGAACCGCGATCGGCGGACGCAACTGCACCATGGGCAAACCCAGGGTTAAAGGTGGAGAGGCGGTATCTGAGTCGGAGGTGAGAGATGGGGCCACCCAGAGCCCTGCAGACCTACAACAGATGCGGGACTGTATCCTGGAGGCCATAGCGGCCACAAAAGACGCACTGCAACAGGATATCGCTCAAGTGGCGTCAGGCTTGGGAATCCTGCGAGCAGACCACGGTAAACTGAAGGACAGGGTCACGGCTGTGGAAGACACGCTGCAGGAGCTGGTGCCGGCGCGCAAGTCACTGGAGGGGAGGCTGGTTCAAGCGCTGGACCGTATACAAGTCCTGGAGCGGCGGGCGGAAGAAGCTGAAAACCGCAGCAGGTGGAACAACGTTCCCTTGGTGTGCCTGCCGGAGAAAACAGAAGGGGATGACATGGTGGGGTACCTGGACGCCTGGCTGCGAACGGAGGTGGCTCCGGACGGGCTCTCGCCCTTCTTTACGCTGGAGCGGGCGCACCGTGTGCCGGCAAGACCCCCTAGGCCGGGCCAGCCGCCGCGCCCAGTTGTGATGAAGCTGCTGCATTACAAAGACAGGGACTGGCTACTGTAGCGAGCAAGGGATGCGGGCCCATTCCGAGTGGCTAACAGCAACGTTACCATGTTCCCGGATTATACATTCGAGACTCAGAAGCTGCGTGCCTCCTTCTTGCCGCTCAAGCGGGAGCTGCGAGCAGAGGGAATCCAGTACTCGCTCTTTTTCCGGCCAAATTGCGAGTGGTGGTCGACAATAAGACGGTGTTCTTCCCCACGGCGGAGGACGCCTGGGCATGGTGGGAAGAGCACAAGGCGGGAAATGACGGAGCGAGACCCAGAGTGGCAGTGGAGCAACGATGGCAACCTGTGCGTAAATCGCAGAGGCTCCGGCAGAGGAAGCGGAGAGATGGACGGCCCACAGCCTCGCAAACTGATGAAGAGAGGAAGGCGGCCCTGCAGGCGGTGGTGAGCTTGTCGGGGGCGGCGGCGGCCCGGTCGACCAACGAGTCGGGCTCGGAGAGCCGTGTCACAAGGTCGGACACGGACCAATCCGAACTTGGTGGGGCCAGGGGCCCGGTGGTGACCCCGCAGACCTCGGGAGAAATCGTGGAAGGCTGAAGGAGGGCCCCTCCCGGGCGGCTGGAGTGCAGGGACCGGAGGATCCGGCTCTTCCTGAGGATGAGCCAAGCTGCCGCAATGCTTGGATTTTTGTGAGTGACTATGGGGGGGATTGAGGGGCGGGGGGACAGGATTGTGGTTGCCGCCCTTGGTACCGGGTCGCACCCTAGAGGTCCTTAAGGCCACCGCAGTGTAGACTGCGGCTTTGGTGGGTGGTCGAGCGAGTTTGCTCTTCCTTAAGTTTGGATGGGAGCTGCTTTTTCGAAGTTAGGTCCTGTTCTGGGGGGGATGGGGCTGAGAGAAGTTGGGGGGACTCGAGGTGGGGGAGTTGGAGGGGGGGTACAGGGTTCTTTAGGGGGCGGGAGGGATAGTGCCACGGACTGCGACTGGATTTGGAGGGGCAAGGCAACCTGGCCATGGACATGGGACTATGGTTAATACTGGAATGGTGAAATGTGTGACATGGAATGTACGGGGACTTCACACGATGGCACGGCGACATAAGATTCATGCTTACCTGGTGCGCAGGGGTGTTCAGATTGCGCTTCTGCAGGAGACGCACTTAACAAAGCAAGAGGGCATAGCGCTGCAGCGTAGGTGGCGAGGGCAGTTATTTCACACCACGTACTCCGCTTTTGCGAGGGGCACTCTGATCTGGATCCGTGCGGGGACCCCCTTCCAGGTAATCAGGCACACGATAGACCCAGAGGGCAGGTATGTGGCGGTTGAGGGTAAACTGAGGGGCCGAGATATAGTACTGTGTAGCGTATACGTACCTAATACGGACCAGGGGCCGTACTTTGCGAGACTTTCCGGAGTGCTGGCCGGGTACTTGGCGGGTCCTATCCTTCTGGGGGGAGACTTTAATTCAATAGCGGACCCCGTGCTTGATAGATCCCACCCGCCTCTAGCGACGTCCCCGGTACACCGGCTAGCGAAGCGTAGGCTTGAATGGCAGGGGCGGTGGGGCCTGGAGGATGCCTGGAGGGCGCAGCACCCCACACTGAGGGACTACTCATATTATTTGACATTGCATGACCTCCATGTTAGGCTGGACACTTTTCTAGGTTCCTCGACCGTGATACAATCAGTCGCGCACACCGAGTACTTAAACCGAACACTCTCCGATCATAATCCCTTGCTACTGACGCTGGACTGGGTGACTGAGATTTCGAAGGTTCCAACGTGGCAGCTAAGGCCTGAAACGCTGGACGACCCGCCATACCGGGTGGCACTCGGGGATAGGATTACCCAATACTTTGACGAGAACAATAAGTCCACGGCGCTTAGAGCGATAGAGTGGGACGCTTTCAAAATTGCTATCAGAGGGCATTGCATAGGGAAATATGCCGGGGTGAGGCGGACTCTGTTGGTGGACCTGGACAAGGCGGAGGGGACGTTGAGGGCGGCGGAGTTGGCGCGGCCTGGCCACCCCGAGTGCCAAGAGGCGGTGAGTGAGGCGAGAGAGGCGATGGCGGTTGAAGTGGAGAGCCTCCGCAGCTTCGACTACAAGAACTATCTGGTGAGGGCGCACGCGGAGGGGGACAAGGCGGGGACGCTGCTGGCTTGGCTGGCCAACCCCAACAAACGTAGCCAGCCGATCTTGGCCTTGAACAGGGAGGGAGGCGGAGTGGTCACGGCCCAGATGGATATATTGGAGGGCTTTAGCACGTACTACGAGACGCTCTACACAAGCGCGCTAGAGGGACGGGAGGAGGATATCGACGGCTTTTTAGAAGGACCTCAACTGCCGCGACTTGACCGGGAAGACGCAGAGGCCTTGGGCGGAGATATCGACCTCGCGGAAATCAGAGGGGCAGTGAACCGAATGGCGCAGAATAAAACCCCGGGCCTAGACGGCCTGCCGATAGAATTTTATGGGAGATACTTGGACCAACTGGCCCCGCGGCTTCAGGAGGTGTATAGGGAGGCCAAGACGAGGGATAGGCTGCCCCACTCTATGTGTGAGGCCCTGATGATCCCACTACTGAAGCCAGGAAGGGAAGGAAAGGACCCCGCTTCTTATAGGCCGCTGTCGATGCTGACGACAGACTATAAAATACTGAGCACCATTCTGGCGACCAGGTTGCTGAGGCACATGCCGAGACTGGTTCACAGGGACCAATCGGGGTTCATCCCCGCGAGGAGCACCACTGCTAACATCCGACGCCTTGTCCGTCTGATGGGGGACCTGCAGGAGAACGCGCGAACGCCACTCGTCTTATCTGTAGATATTGAGAAGGCTTTTGATAGCCTGGAGTGGGGTTACCTATACAAAGCCATGCGGCGTTTCGGCCTCGGGGAGGGATACATCGGTTGGACGAAGGTCCTATACGCCTCGGCGGTGGCGAGGGTGCGGGTGGGACCCCTGGTATCGCGCCAGTACTGCGTGGGTCGGGGCACCAGGCAGGGATGCTCGCTTTCCCCACTTCTATTTGCACTGGCAGTGGAGCCCCTCGCGGGGGAGGCCAGAACAGGCTGTTACTACAGGGGGTTGGACTATAGAGGAGCCCCGCAACTCATCTCATTATACGCGGACGATTTGCTCCTGTTCTTGGAGAATGCGGCGGAGGCACTGGACGGAGCGGGGCGGCTTCTTGCGCGATTTGGCAGGCTATCTGGACTGCGAGTGAATTGGGCCAAGACCTGTTTATTCCCGTTGCGACAAGGCGAGCCGCGGCCGGCGGTCCGGCCATTGCTTCACTGGGAACCTGATTGCCTTAAATACCACACTGCCGCGGATATGCTGGAAGGCAATGTGGGGCGCTGTATCCGAGCACTGAAGGGCAGCATGTCCTTCTGGTCCACACTCCCGCTCTCGGTAACGGGGCGTATCTCGCTGCTGAAAATGATTGCGTTGCCGCGCCTTCTGTATTATTATTTCTGCACGCTGCCAGTGTGGATACCGGGCTCCGTTTTTCGTCAGCTGCGATCATTATTAGTCTCTTTCTTATGGAACACAGGACGGCGCAGAGTTGCGATGGCGACTCTGACCCGGCCAAAAGACGAGGGGGGCTTGGCGGTGCCTGACTCCGAGCTTTATTATTTGGCAGCGCAGTTGCAGATCTTTACGCAAGAAGTGGCAAGGGTGTACCGGGGGCCGGAGCAGGACAGGGAGGGGGGCACTCCCAGACATGTATTGGCATATATCACGCTACAGCAGAGGCTGGTTGTCAGAGACTTATCCCTGGAGGAGCAGACGTTCCGGCAATGCTGGAATCGGTCGCAGCGCCGGGCTGGGGTGCGGCGACCGTATGCGCCGGAGATCCCGCTGGGAATGGTAACGGCACTTCCGCACGGCGGAGACTGGTCGGGATTGCAGGTATGGGAGGAGGCGGGCCTCCAAATGTTGGGCGACTTATATGAAGAGGGAGCGCTGATCCCTTACCAAACGCTGCAGGAGCGATTCGACCTCCCGAGAGGAGACTACCTGATGCATGCGGCGGTGACGAGGGCGATGCAGGCGCATTGGGGAGAGGGGCTCTCGGAACCCGCTACATCCGCAGCCTGCCAGTACACCATGATGTCTGCTGGCACTTATAAGGCGGTGACGTGTTTGTACTCCAGGATGCTGCGCGAAACCCTGTGGCCGCTGGCGGCGCTCAAGGCAAAATGGGAGCTGGATGTACAGACTGAGATCCCTGACACTACGTGGGCGGGACTAGTGCGGAGGGCTAGGAAAAGCACCAGGAATGCGCGCTTTCAGCTGATACATTTCTATATCCTCCACAGGGCCTACCTTACACCGAGTAAACTTGGGAAGCACTTCGGGGTGGCAGATGCGGCGTGCCCTAGGTGTGGAACGGTGGGAGCGGAGCTCGGGCATATGCTGTGGGACTGCCCTCACCTGCGGGAATACTGGAGGGCGGTAGGCGAAACACTGGCTGCGGTGACGGACAGGGACTTGCAATACACCAAGCCGGTTTGTGTCCTACACTGGTTTCCTCACACACCCAAAAACAAGAATACCAGCATATTTATCGACATGGGTCTCCTGCTGGCCAAAAGGGAGGTGACGAGACTCTGGAAGTCGAAGGCGGGCCCCACACACGAGAGGTGGGCCAAGGAGCTACAGAGGTGGGCGGCGAGTGAAAGCACGCTTAGATATCAACTAGCGACTCGCAGGGCCGATGACAGGGCGCTAGCGGCGGCCACAGCATGGGAGGGGTTGGTGCAGGCCCTGCGCAATGACGCGATGGAGGTGGACGAGACACCATCTGAACCCGAGGGGGACCCCCCGGTGCATTCTACCCACACAAACACAGGGAATGGTGAAGTACTTCTGAAATGTACCCCAGACTCAATCCTAAGGCCGGGAACAGTCGCAGTCGCGGGCGGGGGGCACGGGTGGCGGGGAGGGAGGGAGGGCGGACAGGGGGGTAGGGATGGGGGAGGGGTAGTGTTGAAGTGGGGGACGGGGGGGAGGAAAACTCTAAAGCGGAACGCAGACGCCCTACTATGTTCGTGGCAAAAGTATTGTTCACAATATAGTTCGGTATTATGGTACCCTGAATGTCGCTGCCCGGCCTCCGGGATGTGGGCTCATGAGCTGTGTACGGCGGTCTAAATGACCACGAGAAATGGGGCGCTGGTAAAAGCGATGCAGGAAAAGTAAGAATGTACGCTGCTGATAATACTGTTCTGCAATAAAAACGGTTTTATAAAAAAAAACAACAAAAAAAAAAGAAATCAGTACGAAGGGTATCACTGAGCGCACATCAGTATGAAGGGTATCACTGAGCGCACATCAGTATGAAGGGTATCACTGAGCGCAAATGAGTACGGAGGGTATCACTGAAGCACACATCAGTACAAAGGGTATCACTAAAGTGCACATCTGTTTGAAGGGTGTCACTGAAGCGCACATCAGTATGAAGGGTATCACTAAGCGCACACCAGTTAGAAGATTATCACTAAAGCGCATATCAGTACAAAGGGTATCACTGAAGTGCACATCAGTACGAAGGGTATCACTAAGCGCACATCAGAAAGAAGGGTATCACTGAAGCGCATATCAGTACAAAATGTCTCACTGAAGCGCACATCAGTATGAAGGGTATCACTGAAGCGCACATCAGTAAGAAGGGTATCACTAAAGTGCACATCAGTATGAAGGGTATCTGTGGGGCCCAGCCTCGTGCGTAGGCCTCCTTGACCACTAGCCCCCAGACCCAACACATACACCAACCCTGGTCCCAGGTTATAGCCGCCCATCCGTCCCACACCATAGCCACCGAAGACCCCTGGCCACCCTGTCGCGATGTCCTGGTGGCCGGACCGGGGCCCCAGCAAAACCTAGACACTGAACGCGCCATGCCCGGCCAAGGGAGAGGAAACCCCCCCCAAGCAAGACAGGGAGGAGTAGTCTCTGTCACACCTCTGCCCTCATCTCAACAGAGGGTTTCGATCGCCCTCCGGACTCCCAGGGAGCTGGCTCCCCGCATGCTGGGCGTCTGGAGACCCTCCCAGGCCAACCTGAAAGGATCAAAGAGCCGAGCGGCAGAAAATCCCAACACCGCCCCCAGAAACCAAGGACCCCTCTCTGTGTGGACGCCGGACTTCAAAGAGAATGAGGCGTATAACAGGGGGTGCTGAGGGGACTGGGGTAGAGAAGACCTGGAACTAAGAGAGCCCTGCGGACCTGGTCGCAGCTCGACGAACCTGCAAAGAAGGACACTACCTGATCCTTGAAAACCATCTGAGCCCTGCTGACGTCGTGGCGGCTCCCGAGAACACCGCGAACCCCGGGGCCTGCTGAGAGACTCGCGGCTCCCCCTGACCCGAAGATCATCGGAGCCTACTGAGAGACTCGCGGCTCCTCCTGACTCTAAGACCATCGGAGCCCGCTGAGAGACTCGCGGTTCCCCCTCCAACTCTAAGACCAGCTGAGTCTGCCGAGTGAATCGCGGCTCCCCGAAGATCTCCCGATTGACAGTTCCTTCCTACCGGAGCCCTGCGGACGCGGTCGCGGCTCGAGAATACCCTGGTCCGGCTGGACCCAAGCCTGTACCGTGTCCCCCGGCTCGAGGATTGAGAGCTGTGCGAAGGATACTCGCCATTGACTCTGAACCTAGAACTGTCCCGCTACCCCAATCCCCTTTGTCAAGAACTTACCAAGCTTGTTGTATTGACCAAAGACTACCTTGCGGATCATAAAGATCCAAAGAATCTTAGATAAAGATCTCCGTTTACTGAACCCTACTGTGTGGTGTGCCTTTGTCAAGTAGTGCCAGCTCAGCGAGTGCGATCCTAAAATACGAGTCCCTTTCCGAGAGGGGCCTCCCTGCCGGTGCTCGGCCTGATTCTGGGAGAGGTGGGTCACGGGGTGGTCAGGAACGTGTTCCGTAACCCCCCCTGAGAACGCCCCTTCCAACATTTGGTGGCAGGCGACGGGTTCCGAGCCGACACCTAGAGATCGTACAGTCAGCGGCTGACGCACTACCGAACAAAGATGGAAGAAGGAACCGCCATGAGTACCACAGGAACCAACACGAGTTCTACATTCCGAGAGGACAGGTTGGAAGAGTATACGCACCGAGAATTAAAACAGTTTTGCAAAGACCTTGGAATCGCTACCACCGGATTAAGCACCAAAGAAGATTTCCAGAAAGCATTGAAGGCCGGAGTAGAGTCCGGAGATTCCCTTCCCCAAACGGAAGGAGGCGGTCGACGGATGGAGATGCCGAACGAGCTCCGAAGCACCCCGGTAAGGAGCAACGTCCCAGAGGGTGGCCTATCCCCAGAAAAACTAGCAGACCGGGAAAGGAGCCGCAGCCACGAACTAGAACTGGCCAAGCTAAAGATAGAAGGAGAGCTAAAATTAGCAGAGAAAAAGTTAGCTGTAGAACAATTACGCCTACAAGGGGGACTTGAAGAGAAGAAACGCCAGCGAGAGCACGAAGAAAAAAAGCTGCAACTAGAACATGAGCGCAGCCTAAAAGAGATCGAGCTCAAGGCCAAGAATGAGGAATCCAGACCCCCGGGGAATCAAGGGACCTCTCCCCCGGTGGAACCAAAGGTCCACATTCCCAAGGATGTGGTGAAAGAATATTAAAACAACGACGACATCCAGCAATGGTTCAAGGCCTACGAGGTCCCCATGACCTCCCACCGAGTCCCACAGAATGATTGGGGGGCTGGCTTGTGGGGCCGGTTCCTGAGCGAGGGGAGAGACACCCTGCTAGACCTGCCCTCCACTGTGCTAAATTCGTACAGCCACATGAAGGAGGCCCGGTTAGCGAGTGTTGGACAGGCCACACAGGGGGCTCGCTCCCTCCCCGCACGACAGGGCCCGGGCTCCGGCCCACCCGGCATACCCCCGCGACAAGCACCTGTACCCCGTCTCCCGACGGATCTTCTGCCCTCGGACCACTACTCATCACGGGGCCCAGCCCCACCGGCTTCCCCGGCCGGGTCAAGCCCCCATCTTGGACCCTGCACCACGCGGCCGCGTGGCCTCACCCCGACCCCAACCCCAGGCCTGGCCGGCCCCGACATCCCGGCACCACCATCCGCCCAGGAGGTGAGCGGACCACTTGGCAGGTCAATGGGAGAACGAGGTGTCAAAGGCTCTCCCCCGCCAGGTGCCGATCGCCCCCAGCTCCCCCAGGCACTGGCTCCACCCCCTGCTGGGTGTCTGGACACCTTCATACCGGACCCTCCGACCTCCAAGTGCGAGAGTCCGGACATCAAAGGGGACCAGCCCTATAACTGGGGCAGCTCCGGAGCAGGAGAGCAGTTGTATCCTGGAGTCGAGAGACACCGAGTGAACTCAGCCTTGACGGTCTACTGGCGCTGCCGTAGCCCGCTCTTGTGACCCATCGTTCTGCCTGCTGGCGCTGCCGCGGCCTTCTGCAACCTCCGTCCTCACCGGGACCTGCTGGCGCTGCCGCGGACCGTTGTACCAACCATCTTCACCGGGACCTGCTGGCGCTGCCGCGGACCGTACATCGACCATCTTCCTGGGACCTGCTGGCGCTGCCGCGGCCCGTTGTAACAACCATCTTCACCGGGACCTGCTGGCGCTGCCGCGGACCGTACATCGACCGTCTTCCTGGGACCTGCTGGCGCTGCCGCGGCCCGTTGTCACGACCATCATCACCGGGACCTGCTGGCGCTGCCGCGGCCCGTACCACCTAACCACCAAGCTCGAGGATTGTGAGCTCATCATCTCATCCGAACTACCTGACTGGTAAACAGACTGTCCCGCTACCCCCTTTCCTACCTTGAGAGACTCGAATCGAGGGGACCCCTGAGTCCAGACCTCCTTGTACCATTCAACCGTACCTTAAGAAGTGCTTATAAAGAACACTGAACCTTATCCGTGTGTGGTATCTGTCTGTGGGGGGGAAGTCACTTGTCTGTACGATCGCTGGAGACGGTTCTCCCCGGAGACCTCTCCTCCTGACCCCGGCCGACCCTCCCGGTGCGTCTACCTTTTCTAACATTGGTGGCCAGCGGCGCGATCCGAACCAACGCGTAATCGTACAGAGAGTAACTCACCCCACGACAAAAACACGATGTCGACCAAAGATAGCAGCCCCACCGAGAAATTCCAAATGGAGAAATTAGAAGAATACAACCACCGCGAACTGAGACAATTTTGCATAGAACTTGGCATTGCAACCACCGGCCTAAGTACCAAGGATGATCTAAAGCGCGCCCTTGAGTCATGGGCAGAAACGGGGGTCGCAGGGCCCTCCGAACAAAGCAGCATCACACCAGACCAAAACAGCATCACACCAGAGGGGAACGCCACGGCTCCCGAGGAGCGGGGAACGGGCCTCTCACAAGAGGAGATCCAAGAAAGAGACAGAATCAGATTACACGAGTTGGAGATGGCACGACTCAAGATGGATGGGGAACTCAAGTTAGCTGAACAGAAACTCAACCTCGAGCACATGCGGCTCCGAGATGAACGAGAAGAGAAGCAGAGACAGAGAGAACTGGAGGAGAAGAAAATAACGCTCGAGCACGAGCGCCGACTAGCGGAGATAGAACTGCGAAAACAGAATAAGGAACTGGGGGTGCCTGAGCGACCACACACCCCGGGGCCAATTGAGAAAAAAGTCCATATCCCCAAGGATGTTGTCCGCGAGTATGTCCGAGAAGACGACATACAGCAATGGTTTAAAGCCTATGAGATCGCCATGACCTCCCACCGGATCGACCGGAGTGATTGGGGGGCCGGACTTTGGGGGAGGTTTATCAACGAGGGTCGCGATGCCCTACTGCAGCTCCCAGATCACCAAATGTCGTCCTACGACCACATGAAGGCTGCCCTCCTCACCCGCTACGGCCTCACACCCGAGATGTACCGCCAGAGGTTCAGAGATTGCACCCGGATCCCAGGTACAACTTGGGTAGAATACGTGAACTATTTCAGCCGTGCCTTCGAGGGATGGATCAAGGGGAGTCAGGTCACCACCTACGAACAACTCTTCAACCTTATGGTATGGGAGCACCTGTCAAACAACTGTTTCGTCGAGCTCAGGCAGCACCTCCTCGACAGTAAGCTGACTGACCCCCGGCAGCTCGCCGCCGAAGCTGACCGATGGGAAAGCACCCGAGTGGGCCGGAGGGGGCCACACGACCAGAACAGAAGCAGCCAAGGCCAGCACCGTCCTCGGGGAGGAGGAGGGGGCCAGGGTCGAGGGAGAGACGCCTTGCCAGCAACACCCGTGGCCAGCACCCCGCCTCCGGCCGGCCGGGGCAACCCCCCGTTGCGGCCCGGGTTCCGAGCCAACGTCACGTGCCACCGGTGCCAGCGACTAGGCCACTACGCCAATGACCCGAGCTGCCCGCTAAACCAAACACCCAAGCCCCGCCAGGTAGCGGCCGCCGCCCTGGGGGAAGAGCGATTATCGGAGGAACCCGAAGAGTATGAGCCGGCCCAGCAAGGGTGGGAACCGGCCGCCATGGTCCTAGCGTGCTTAGGGGGAAGAGACATGGTCCCGCGGGCTCCCCTACCCGCCAACACCAGGAAATACGGTCAATGGGTGACCATTAATGGGCAGAGGGCCGAGGCCCTGCGTGACACCGGCGCCAGTGTGACGGCCGTCCGCTGTCACCTGGTGAAGCCCGAGCAGATCCTGCCGAACCTTCTCTGCCCCGTCCGCTCGGCAGATAACTCTGAGAGTATGTGTAAAATGGCCTGCGTCCCATTCAAATGGGGAGGGGTCTCCGGCCTGCTGAAAGTGGCGGTCCGGGACGATGCCCCCGTGGACTGCCTCCTGGGGAATGATCTCGAGAGTTCCCCGTGGGCCACCGTCGAGAGAAGAGAGCACCTGGGGATGCTGGGCCTCCCGGACTGGGCCTGCATAACCACCCGGTCCATGGCCGCCCGTGCCCCCCCCCGATCAGAAGAACCCGAATGGCCAGCACCTCCGCCCCCGGTCGCCCCAGTAGAGGGCAACGGCGAGGCCGGCCTCCCGGACCCGACGACCGAAGAGGACGCGCAACCCCAGGACCTTCCGGATCTGGCTCAGTGGCGTCAAGAAGGGGGGCCCACCCAAGAACAGTTCCGCCAGGAACAAAAGACCTGTCCCTCCCTCGAGGGACTCCGCCAACAAGCCAGCGCCCAAAACGCAGCGGACGCCACCGGAACTCACTGGGTCTACTGGGATAACGACCTGCTCTACAGCGAGCAAAGAATCGCCGAGCTTGGGGCTGGTAGAGTTCTGGTGGTACCGCTACGCTTCAGAGACTTTCTGCTCAACTTAGCCCACGATGTCCCCCTGGCTGGACACCTGGGCCAGGACAAAACGTACAGTCGCCTAGTGACCCACTTTTTCTGGCCAAAAATGAGGAATGACGTCCTGAACCACTGCCGATCTTGCCCCACATGCCAAGCCAGCGGGAAGAGTGGTCGGAAGCTGAAAGCCCCTCTGCAACCCTTCCCTGTGGTCACCACCCCGTTCGAGAGGGTGGGGATAGACATTGTGGGGCCTCTGGACCCCCGCACGGCACAAGGACACAGGTTCATCTTAGTGCTAGTGGACCATGCCACCCGCTACCCCGAGGCGGTGCCCCTACGGACCGTGACAGCTCCGGTGGTTGGCCGGGCCCTAATGGGGATCTTCTCCCGGGTAGGCTTCCCCCGAGAAGTCGTCAGCGACCGAGGCACAAATTTCATATCCAAATACATGAAGTCCCTCTGGCAACAATGCGGGGTCACATACAGATTCACGACCCCCTATCACCCCCAAGGGAACGGACTAGTGGAGCGTTTTAACCGCACTCTCAAGGGGATGATTGGGGGATTAGAAGAGCCCCTCCGTCGCCAGTGGGATGTACTACTCCCGTGCCTCCTCTTCGCCTACCGGGAAGTTCCCCAGAAGTCCCTCGGGTTTAGCCCTTTCGAACTCCTGTACGGGCACCCTGTGCGAGGGCCCCTCAGCCTAGTCAAGGAAGGTTGGGAGCTGGCCCCTCTAACAACCCCTCCAGACGTCTTCAAATACATCCTGGCCCTACGAAACCAGACCCGGCGCTTCAGGGAGATGGCCAAGGCGAACCTCGAGGCCAGCCAGGAGGACATGAAGAGGTGGTATGATCACAACGCCTCCTCCGTTGAATTCGAGCCTGGTCAGCAGGTATGGGTGATGTCCCCCACCGAACCATGTGCCTTGCAAGATAAGTGGACGGGGCCTTTCAAAGTGGTCGAGCGCAAAAGCCCCGTCACTTACCTCATCGACATGGGAACCTCCCGGAACCCCCTTCGGGTCCTCCACACCAACCGACTCAAACCACACTTTGTGCGCTCAGAACTCAGCCTCCTGATGGCTACGGACAGTGGGGCAGAGGAAGACTCCGAACCCCTCCCGGATCTTCTGAAGACTCAGGAGAATGACGGCTCCGTGGACGGGGTCCGGCTCTCTGACGCCCTCACTTCGGAACAACGCCAGGACTGCCGGACCCTCCTGCTGCAGTTCGCTGCCCTGTTCTCCCTCACCCCCGGGGTCACCCCTTGGTGTTTGCACGACGTAGACACCGGGGACAGTCCCCCTGTCCGACACCGGGCCTACCGCGTACCAGATCGGGTACGGGCCTGCATACAAGAGGAAGTGGCCAAGATGCTCACGATCGGGGTCATCGAGCCCTCGGACAGTCCCTGGGCCAGTCCGGTTGTATTGGTTCCCAAAGCCGCTGCCCCCGGCACCGCACCTGAACTGAGATTCTGCGTCGACTACCGGGGCTTGAACGCTGTCACCCGGACCGATGCTCATCCGATCCCCCGAGCAGACGAGCTGATCGACCGGCTGGGGGCCGCCCGCTACCTCAGTATCTTCGACCTAACAGCGGGCTACTGGCAGATCGGCCTCACACCCAGGGCTCAGGAACGGTCAGCCTTCTCTACCCCCGATGGCCACTATCAATTCAAGGTCATGCCCTTTGGCATGAAGAATGCCCCCGCCACGTTTCAACGCCTTGTGAACCAGGTCTTGGCGGGGCTCGAAGAGTTCAGCGCTGCCTACCTGGACGATATCGCTGTATACAGCCGCCACTGGTCCGACCACCTCCGTCACCTCCAAGAGGTCCTACAGGCCCTCCAGCGGGCCGGCCTCACCATTAAGGCCGGCAAGTGCCAAATTGGCCAAGGGTCTGTGACCTACCTTGGGCACCAAGTGGGGAGCGGGCTGGTGGCCCCCCTACAACTTAAGATTGCGGCCATCCAGTCCTGGCAGCCCCCTGTCACCCAGACCGAGGTCCGAGCCTTCTTGGGGCTCACCGGCTACTACCGGCGGTTCGTGAAGGACTACGGCAGCATCGTGGGGCCCCTCACGGGTCTCACATCTAAAAACCAACCGAAGAGGATTAACTGGACTCCTGATTGTCAAGCGGCCTTCGAGAAGCTGAAGGCCGCCCTGTGCACCGCCCCTGTGCTCCAGGCCCCCGATTACAGTCGGGAATTTGTGGTGCAGACCGATGCCTCCGACCACGGCATCGGGGCCGTCCTCTCTCAGTTGAACCCCGAAGGTCATGACCAGCCGGTGGCCTTCATCAGTCGACGTCTCCTGGCCCGAGAACAGCGTTGGAGCACCATCGAGAGGGAGGCATTTGCAGTAGTATGGGCTCTCAAAAAGCTCCAACCCTATCTCTTCGGTACCCACTTCCGGGTACAAACCGACCATCGACCCCTGCAATGGCTGATGCAGATGCGGGGGGAGAACCCAAAACTCTTGCGCTGGTCCATTTCCCTGCAGGGAATGGACTTCACCGTGGAGCACCGCCCAGGCCAAGACCACGCCAACGCGGATGGCCTGTCCCGCTTTTTCCGCCTCGACGAAGAGAGTCCCCAAGGAGATGGGTGACTCTCCCCGCCTTCAGCTGGGGGGGACGCATGTTGGACAGGCCACACAGGGGGCTCGCTCCCTCCCCGCACGACAGGGCCCGGGCTCCGGCCCACCCGGCATACCCCCGCGACAAGCACCTGTACCCCGTCTCCCGACGGATCTTCTGCCCTCGGACCACTACTCATCACGGGGCCCAGCCCCACCGGCTTCCCCGGCCGGGTCAAGCCCCCATCTTGGACCCTGCACCACGCGGCCGCGTGGCCTCACCCCGACCCCAACCCCAGGCCTGGCCGGCCCCGACATCCCGGCACCACCATCCGCCCAGGAGGTGAGCGGACCACTTGGCAGGTCAATGGGAGAACGAGGTGTCAAAGGCTCTCCCCCGCCAGGTGCCGATCGCCCCCAGCTCCCCCAGGCACTGGCTCCACCCCCTGCTGGGTGTCTGGACACCTTCATACCGGACCCTCCGACCTCCAAGTGCGAGAGTCCGGACATCAAAGGGGACCAGCCCTATAACTGGGGCAGCTCCGGAGCAGGAGAGCAGTTGTATCCTGGAGTCGAGAGACACCGAGTGAACTCAGCCTTGACGGTCTACTGGCGCTGCCGTAGCCCGCTCTTGTGACCCATCGTTCTGCCTGCTGGCGCTGCCGCGGCCTTCTGCAACCTCCGTCCTCACCGGGACCTGCTGGCGCTGCCGCGGACCGTTGTACCAACCATCTTCACCGGGACCTGCTGGCGCTGCCGCGGACCGTACATCGACCATCTTCCTGGGACCTGCTGGCGCTGCCGCGGCCCGTTGTAACAACCATCTTCACCGGGACCTGCTGGCGCTGCCGCGGACCGTACATCGACCGTCTTCCTGGGACCTGCTGGCGCTGCCGCGGCCCGTTGTCACGACCATCATCACCGGGACCTGCTGGCGCTGCCGCGGCCCGTACCACCTAACCACCAAGCTCGAGGATTGTGAGCTCATCATCTCATCCGAACTACCTGACTGGTAAACAGACTGTCCCGCTACCCCCTTTCCTACCTTGAGAGACTCGAATCGAGGGGACCCCTGAGTCCAGACCTCCTTGTACCATTCAACCGTACCTTAAGAAGTGCTTATAAAGAACACTGAACCTTATCCGTGTGTGGTATCTGTCTGTGGGGGGGAAGTCACTTGTCTGTACGATCGCTGGAGACGGTTCTCCCCGGAGACCTCTCCTCCTGACCCCGGCCGACCCTCCCGGTCCGTCTACCTTTTCTAACAGCGAGATATGGACTCACCCCCGAAATGTACCGGCAAAGGTTCCGAGACTGCAAAAAGATACCCGGTACTACATGGGTGGAGTACGTGAACTTTTACAGCCAAGCCTTAGACGGGTCAATCAAGGGCAGCAAGGTCTCCACCTTTGAGGAGCTGTTCGACCTGATCGCATGGGAACACTTGTCCGCAAATTGCTTTGTAGAGTTACGCCAGCACCTCCTCGACAGCAAGCTCACAGATCCGCGGAAACTGGCTGTTGAAGCTGACCGCTGGGTGAACACCCGGGCCCCCCGGGGCCCCGTGGGAGACTACGGCTGCCACAGTCAGGGACCTCCCCGCCAGAGGGGTGGGGGAAACCAGGGAAGACAGAGGGAATTCCATGCAGGCCCCCAGCATAGTCCCCCCAGAAACCAACCCCCGCACTTTCCAGCACCACCTCCAGCCAGCACGGGGCCCCCGGGGAGGCAGGGACCCCGAGACAAGATCACATGTTACCGTTGCCAACAGACTGGTAACTACGCCAGTGACCCCCAATGTCCCAGGTACCAACGGGCCGCAGCGACCGCTCCCCCGGCCCGACAGATGGTCACCGTGGCCCTAGGGGAGGAGATAGAGGACACCGAGGAGTGGGAGCCTGCCGCCATGGCCCTGGTCTCCCTAGGAGACCGAGAAATGGTTCCCGGAACTGCCTTACCCGCCAACACCAAGAAATACCGACAGCAGGTGACGGTCAACGGGCACCGCGTCGAGGCCCTCCGCGACACCAGGGCGAGTGTCACCGTGGTCCACTGCCACCTGGTAGCCGAAGACCAGATACTTCCCGACATCTTCTGTCCAGTTATATCCTCGGACAATTCCGAGAGCCTCTGCCGGATGGCCCTGGTACCCTTCGAATGGGGGGGAGTAACCGGTAAATTGAGAGTGGCTGTCCGAACCTCCCAGCCCGTAGACTGCCTCCTGGGCAACGACCTCGAGAGCTCCCTGTGGGGACAGGTGGAACGAAGGGCCCACCTAGGAATGATGGGCCTACCCGAATGGGTGTGCGCCACCACGCGCTCCATGTCAGCCCGATCGCCTCCCCTCGAGGGAGGTGAGGCCCAAACCCTGAACCCAGCCGCCGTCCGATGACCTCCTCCCGGAAGGGGAGCCCATCCCCGACAATGGGCCAGTGGTTCAGAACCCCGAGCAAATAACGGAACTAGGTGACCTGCCCGAATTGGAGCAATGGCGCTCCGAGGGGGGCCCCTCCCGGGAAGAGTTCTGCAGAGAACAAGCGGCCTGCCCTTCCCTCATCGGAATCCGGCAGCAGGCCGAAGCCCAGGCGGCGGGCGACAAGTCTGGAACCCATTGGGTGTATTGGGAAAACGACCTCCTGTACAGTGAGCAGAAGTCTGCCGAGCTAGGATCAGCCCGGGTACTGGTGGTACCCCTGCGCTTCCGAGACTTCCTCCTGGGCCTAGCCCACGATGTACCCCTGGCGGGACACTTGGGCCAAGACAAAACCTATCATCGCTTAGTCACCCACTTCTATTGGCCCAAGATGCGAGCTAATGTCGAAGCCCACTGTAAATCATGTTCCACGTGCCAGGCCAGTGGAAAAAGTGGCGGAAAGCGCAAAGCGCCACTACAATCCTTCCCCGTCGTTAGTACCCCCTTTGAGCGGGTAGGGATAGACATCGTGGGACCCCTGGACCCAAGGACTGCCCAAGGCCACCGGTTCATCCTCGTACTGGTGGACCATGCCACCCGCTACCCCAAGGCCATTTCCCTCCGAACCGTGACGGTCCCCATGGTGGGACGGGCCTTGATGGGGATATTCTCCCGCGTGGGGTTCCCTCGCGAGGTCGTGAGTGATCGCGGAACTAACTTTATCTCGAAGTACATGAAGTCCTTATGGCAGAAATGCGGGGTACCGTACAAATTCACCACCCCGTACCATCCCCAAGGCAATGGTCTAGTGGAACGGTTTAACCGGACCCTGAAGGGGATGATCATGGGCCTCGAAGAGCCCCTCCGTCGCAGGTGGGACGTTCTCCTCCCCTGCCTCCTGTTCGCATACTGGGAAGTTCCCCAAAAATTCCTGGGATTCAGCCCATTCGAATTGCTCTATGGGCACCCCGTCCGGGGACCCCTGAGCCTGGTCAAGGAGGGCTGGGAGACCGCCCCCCGAGGGCTCCCCCAAGATGTATTCCGATACATCTTGGCGCTCCGCAACCAGACTCGGAAATTCCGAGAGCTCGCCGAAGCAAACCTCGAGACTAGCCAGGAGGAGATGAAGCGTTGGTATGACCAGAATGCCACTCTGGTCGAGTTCCAGCCAGGCCAACAGGTCTGGGTGATGGCCCCGGTGAAACCATGCGCTCTCCAAGACAAATGGACTGGACCCTTCAAGGTCGTAGAGCGAAAGAGTCAAGTCACTTATTTAGTTGACGTCCAGTCCCCTCGGAACCCCCTCCGGGTCCTCCACGTGAACTGCCTCAAGCCTCACTTCGTGAGGACGGAGCTGAGTTTGTTCCTGGCCACCGACGATGGGGCCGAGGAGGACACCGAGCCCCTCCCGGACCTCCTGTGCGCGAAATAGAAGGATGGCTCTATAGACGGAGTGAGACTTTCCTCCTCTCTCACCCCCCAACAATACAACGATTGCCGCCAGCTATTGGGGCAATTCCCAGACTTCTTCTCCCTCACCCCCAGGGTCACCGACTGGTGTGTCCACGATGTGGATACCAGAGACAGCCCGCCCGTACGGCACAGAGCCTACCGCATCCCTGACAGGGTCCGGACCTGCATCCAGGCCGAGGTAGCCAAGATGCTAGCCCTAGGGGTGGTCGAACCCTCTGACAGTCCATGGGCTAGCCCCGTGGTACTGATTCCGAAAGCAGCGGCCCCGGGGTCGCCCCCGAACTGAGGTTCTGTGTGGACTACCGGGGGCTCAACGCGGTCACCCGAGCCGACGCTCACCCTATCCCCCGCGCCGACGAGCTCATTGACCGCTTGGGGGCTGCTCACTACCTCAGCACCTTCGACTTGACCTGCGGATACTGGCAAATTGCGCTCACCGAGGAAGCCAAGGAGCGGTCCGCCTTCTCCACCCCAGATGGGCACTATCACTTCCGAGTCATGCCCTTTGGAATGAAAAATGCCCCGGCCACCTTCCAGCGGCTGGTCAACAGGGTCCTGGCCGGGCTGGAAGAGTTCAGTGCTGCGTACCTAGACGACATTGCGGTATTCAGCTCCCAATGGGCCGAACACCTCCAGCACCTCCGACAGGTACTGATGGCCCTGCGCCAAGCGGGCCTAACCGTCAAGGCCAGCAAATGTCAAATTGGACAAGGTTCCGTGGTTTACCTGGGACACCAGGTCGGGAGCGGGCAGGTAGCCCCCCTCCAGCCCAAGATTGACGCCATCTTGGCCTGGGAGCCCCTGGCGACGCAGACCGAAGTCCGGGCCTTCTTAAGCCTCACCGGCTACTACCGAAGATTCATTAAAAACTATGGCAGCATAGTAGGCCCCCTCACAGAGCTAACCTCCAAGAAACAGCCGAAGAGAGTACAATGGACCTCCCCTTGCCAAGAGGCATTCGACTCCCTAAAAACCGCGATGTGTACAGCCCCCGTGCTCCAAGCCCCCGATTACTCCAAGGAGTTTGTAGTCCAGACGGACGCTGCGGAGCACGGGATCGGGGCCGTCCCCTCACAGTTCAACGAGCAGGGCCTAGACCAGCCTGTAGCCTTCATCAGCCGAAGGCTTCTACCCCGGGAACGACAGTGGAGCACCATTGAGAGAGAGGCCTTCGCAGTAGTCTGGGCACTAAGGAAACTAGGGCCATACTTGTTCGGAACCCACTTCCGAGTACAAACAGATCACCGACCCTTACGGTGGCTGATGCAAATGAGAGGAGATAACCCCAAACTGCTGCGATGGTCGATCTCCCTCCAGGGGATGGACTTCACCGTAGAGCATCGCCCAGGTACTGACCACGCCAACGCTGACGGCCTGTCCCGATTCTTCCGCTTTAGCGAAGAGAACCCCGAAGAGGATGGGTAGTTCTCCCCGACTTTCAGCTGGGGGGGACGCGTGCGGGGCCCGGCCTCGTGCGTAGGCCTCCTTGACCACTAGCCCCCAGACCCAACACATTCACCACCCCTGGTCCCGGGTTATAGCTGCCCATCCGTCCCACCCCGTAGCCACCGAAGAACCCTGGCCACCCTGTCCCGATGGCCGGCCCGGGGCCCCAGCAAAACCTAGACCATGAACGCGCCATGCCCGGCCAAGGGAGAGGAAACCCCCCCCAAGCAAGACAGGGAGGAGTAGTCTCTGTCACACCTCTGCCCTCATCTCAACAGAGGGTTTCGATCGCCCTCCGGACCCCCAGGGAGCTGGCTCCCCGCATGCTGGGCATCTGGAGACCCTCCCAGGCCAACCTGAAAGGATCAAAGAGCCGAGCGGCAGAAAATCCCAACACCGCCCCCAGAAGCCAAGGACCCCTCTCTGTGTGGACGCCGGACGTCAAAGAGAATGAGGCGTATAACAGGGGGTGCTGAGGGGACTGGGGTAGAGAAGACCTGGAACTAAGAGACCCCTGCGGACCTGGTCGCGGCTCGACGAACCTGCAAAGAAGGACACTACCTCATCCTTGGAAACCATCTGAGCCCTGCTGACGTCGTCGCGGCTCCCGAGAACACCACGAACCCCGGGGCCTGCTGAGAGACTCGCGGCTCCCCCTGACCTGAAGATCATCGGAGCCTGCTGAGAGACTCGCGGCTCCTCTTGACTCTAAGACCATCGGAACCCGCTGAGAGACTCGCGGTTCCCCCTCCAACTCTAAGACCAGCTGAGCCTGCCGAGTGAATCGCGGCTCCCCTAAGATCTCCCGATTGACAGTTCCTTCCTACCGGAGCCCTGCGGACGCGGTCGCGGCTCGAGAATACCCTGGTCCGGCTGGACTCAAGCCTGTACCGTGTCCCCCGGCTCGAGGATTGAGAGCTGTGCGAAGGATACTCGGCATTGACTCTGAACCTAGAACTGTCCCGCTACCCCAATCCCCTTTGTCAAGAACTTACCAAGCTTGTTGTATTGACCGAAGACTACCTTGCGATCATAAAGATCCAAAGAATCTTAGATAAAGATCTCCATTTACTGAACCCTACTGTGTGGTGTCCCTTTGTCAAGTAGTGCCAGCTCAGCGAGTGCGATCCTAAAATACGAGTCCCTTTCCGAGAGGGGCCTCCCTGCCGGTGCTCGGTGTTGGACTTGGCACTTTTTGCAGGGTCATCCCTAAATTTTTTGCCTTCCTCCTGTATTTTTTCTGACCTCTTGTTGGCTGTTTTATGACTCTGGGCACCTTACCACTGCTGATCAGTGCTAAGGCGCATATGCTCTCCCTATGGTAAAATGTTGATGTTCATTGGTTTCCATGTTTGGCTTATTTGGTTTACTATCAGCCCCTAGTAAAGTGCACCAGGAGTGCCAGGGCTTGTAAATACAAATGCTGCTGGTGGGCTTGCAGCACTGGTTGTGCCACCCACAGAAGCGGCCTGGTAAAAATGTGTCTAAGGTCTGCCATTGCAGAACCTGCGTGCAGTCTGGTACTGTCATGCTGACTGCGCAAGTGCACTTACTTGCCAGTCCCTAAACCTTCCCTTAACTACATATTAGTCACCTCTATGGTAGGCCCAAGGGTAGGGTGCATTGTAGGCATAAGGTAGGACATGCCGTGATGTGTATGGCATGTCCTAATAGTGAATTACAGCCATTTCCGTTTTTTACTATTGAAAGGCTACCTGCTCTCCATAGGCCAGAATGGGCTGCTGGAATTATTACACTCTATAATCCCAGAGGACTCAGAGAGCATGGTAGAAAGTCAAGTTTAGTATGCCTGAACTCAGAATAATAAAATACTTCTTTTAGTAAAGTTTATTTTAATATCCTGTGTTTGTAAATACTACTTTTAGAAAGTTAGTATTTACTTGCCTAGCCATTTCAGTCCGCCTCTGCTGTGTGTGTGTGCTGCCTAGTTTCAGTGAGGGGCAGGGCTGGGGAATTCCAGGAGACAGGCTGGCTGCCAGGTGGTGGGTAGAGAGATTACACCAGGATGGGTGGGAGGAGTACACCTTGACTCTGAATAGACCTGTGCTCTGCCACCACAATGCTGGCTCCGCCCCCTGTGGAGCGGCTGATGTCTCTGCCCTGCTGCTGAAAGGAAAGAGCAGAGTCACCATAACAAAGTGCTCCAGAACTGGACTGAGCCAGGCACAGGCCCCCTGGCGACAAAGAACAAAAGAAACTGGGTATAAAAGATGGAGCCATGCTCCTAAGAAATCAGATCCTGTTTGCGCCAAGACGAACCTCTGCCTGAAGGAGAAGGACCTGGAGAAGCTGAAGTAGGAGTACTGTCTCTCTGCCTAAGAGACTGGCCTGCAGTGGGTGCCTGTCTGCTGGAAGGAGAGGAAAAGACTACAGAAAAAGACTTTGATTCAACTTGCACTTTTAAACAATCTCCAAGGGCTTGCTTGTGAACTTGCCCCCTGATCAGCGCCCCAGGAACAGTGGGCGCTACCTTTCCCAAAGAAGAGGAGAAGTGCCTGGAAGCGATTCTGTGAAGCTGACTCCCAGAGAACCTGTGTGCCTCTACCCCTTTCCCAGCACTGCGACATCTGCCACCTGGGGCTACCACGAGCACCGCAAGGACCTGTCTGGTCCCAGCACCGCAAGTACCTGCCCCTCCGAGCCGTAGCTCGCACCGCAAGGAAAGGACCCTGAGTGTCTGCGCACCGAGTCTTGGCGACCCCGCGCCGCCGAGATCACCGCAAGGACCTGCGATCTACTGGTGATCTACAGAGAAGCCGTCGGCGCTGCAACGCGCTAAGGATTGCCCCGGAGCTGCCTTCCCCTCCTCTGCCTTCTATCGTGTGGCTGAGACCGTCTGCGTGGGTGCCACGAAACACCACCGCCCTCTGACCTTGAGGGACGACACCGCGACGTGATACCCCTCCCCGTGGAAACCCGAGGCTGCCGTGACCATCCCCGTGAAGGAAAGAAGATATTTGGGACAATCGCGCTAAAAGTACGACCCGTACTTGCCTACGTACGAGCCGTACCTGCTTGAGAACTATTGGGAGCTGTGCGCGTAAATACGGTCCGTACTTGCCTTTGTACGGACCGTCCTGGCCTCTAAAAATTCTTTGCTTTGAGTCGTACTGGCATTTGCAATCATTGAAACCAGCCGTGGTTCGAACCGTACTTGCCTCTAAAGTACTTTGTTTGAGCCGTACCTGCCTTTTTGAATACTAGTGCCTGGGGCCGTAGTTCGACCCGTACTGATCGTATCTGCATTGAAAGGAGCTTGTGTCTGGCGCCGTAGTTCCAACCGTCCTGGCCTCTAAAATTCTTTGCTTCGAGTCGTACTGGCATTTGCAATCATTGAAACCAGCCGTGGTTCGAACCGTACTTGCCTCTAAAGTACTTTGTTTGAGCCGTACCTGCCTTTTTGAATACTAGTGCCTGGGGCCGTAGTTCGACCCGTACTGATCGTATCTGCATTGAAAGGAGCTTGTGTCTGGCGCCGTAGTTCCAACCGTCCTGGCCTCTAAAATTCTTTGCTTCGAGTCGTACTGGCATTTGCAATCATTGAAACCAGCCGTGGTTCGAACCGTACTTGCCTCTAAAGTACTTTGTTTGACTCATACCCGTGCTGCCGTCTGTGTACGGCACGTCTCTGCCACGGTCTGAACCATACCGCATTAAAAAGCATTGCCGGCGCTCACGCGGGAAGCGTGAGGAACGGCAAGCGTACTCGTGCTCACGCGAGAAGCGTGAGAAACTGCAAGACACCTCTAAAAACTTGTACAAAGCATAACAAAGGCGCTACGAAGCACGCAGAACCCCCAAAAATCTTATTTTGATCAGAACTGTGCCCTTTTTAATAACTGTGGACTACATTTTGAGCATTTAAAAGAGTAACTGGATTAGTACTTACAAGAGAACTGTATTTTATCAACCTGCCTACAAAGAAAGCTTTTATATATAAAGACTTCTATTTTTGATAAATACAGCCTTGTGTCTTTGTGTGGTGGGGTGGTGATTATTGTTTGGGACAACTTGAACGCTTAACCTAATGCCCTCTGGAAATCTAGCCTGACTGCTCGCGCCAGGTTACCTAGAGGGTGAGCAGGGGTTATTTTTAAAGAGGTGATCCTACGCCCTGACTTAGAGGAAAGGGTCCCTGCTTGTCGCAAGTGCATACCTGCGCCAACCAGAGACCCCGGATTCTAACATTGGTGGCAGCGGTGAGGATCTAAGGATTTGCATTTGTGGTGTCTGCGCCGTTATTACTAGCCATTGCACAGTGAGGACAGTCCAGTAGCTTGAGCCACAGACTTTTAATTTTTGCTTGCCAAGAAAGAAGATCCCTTGTGTTTGGAGTCATGCCGGGCCCAAACAGTGTAGAGAAAACGACCCCTGAAACCTCTGAAGTAGGAGAGATTGAATGGGATGAGTCAAAACTGGACAGCTACACAAAAAACGAACTCAAACACTTCTGCAAGAAGCTCAAGGTTACACATATAGGATGCAGGATCAAAGCAGATCTCTACAAGGCACTGAAAGCCTGGATTGAATCAAGGGGTGCAACTGAGGAAGTTGTACCAGTGGCACCAGCGGAGAGCGTTCATAGTTTTGGCAGAGGTCTGTAGCCAGAAGAGCTGGCAGACAGACAGGCCACCAGGGATCATGAAATGAAATTGGCAGAGCTGAAATTAAATGGCCAATTGGAGCTAGAAAGCAAGAAGCTGGCTCTGGAAGAAAAGAAAATGCAAATGGAGCATGACTTGAGAATGAGGAAGCTTAACTTAGAGATCAAGAGGCTTGAGACCATGAGTGTCACAGCCCAGCAACAAGAAATGTGTGTAGCTCAGAGATTGAGCTTTGCTGAGTGGGAGGAGGAATCCAGCTCAGATGGTGGCAGCAATATTGAATCTTTTAGTGCTGAGAGAGTAGTACACATACCCAGAGATGTGGCGCCTGACTTGAAGGAGGGGGTTAACATACACCAGGAGGTTCAAGGACATGAGGTAGCTCCAGTAGTGCACAGTGTCCCTGAGAGGAATAGGTTATCTGGTGCAGGGGTTCATGGTCCTAGTGGTGGGAGGGACACTCTACTGACTCTAGATGAGAGGTGCAGGGAGAGGGGTTCCCCCAAAATTGAAGTCCTGGTATGTGAGTGTGAAGACCGCCCAGAAGAGTGTGGGTTGTGTGACAGAGACAGTCAGATACTGTCTTGCCAGTCTCAGGAGAGTGGTGTGGCGTACGTGTGCGACGCACTGGATGGTGCGGTGAAGGATAGTTTGGTTAAACCTGCTAGGGGGCTGTGTGATCCAATTGTGGGAGAGCATATTGTAAGTCCCTGTTTTCCAGAGCTATGCCAACACCTGTTGGAGAGGGAGTTCTCTGACCGCAGAGAGCCCACATTGGAGGCAGACCTTTTGGTGGATTCCAGAGGGTCTGGAGAGGCATTGGGGAGTGACCCCGTGGGGAGTGGCTCAGGTATCTTCCAACCCAGAGTGGTGGAAGTGGTGCAGAGTAGCCCAACTAGGTCCCATGGTAGTGAGAGGGGTGTAGGGCCTCACGTCCTGTCTTTAAGGGGAAGGAGTGAGAATGGGTTATGTCCCGGTAGTGCCCAACCTCAGTCTCAGAGCTTGGATGGTTCTTTAAGGGAACACCAGGTGGGGAGCCTAGTCTGTCCTGAGGGGCTGCCCGTTGTGCGGGATCCCCTAGTGTCTGGTGAACGGGGAGTGTCTGTAGGCAAGCCTCCCTCAGTTCTGGTGTCTGGCAGTACCGCTCCAGTTGGGAGGGTGCAGAAGTCCAGAGTGAGGGGTGAGAGGGGGAAAGAGTCCCCAGTGGAAGAACCAGTGGGTCAGGGGCCAGCCAGAAGGGCTGCGTCACCAGTGAATGACCATGGTGACACCACTTCTGTCCTGGGGGATCTTCATGCACTGTCAGATGGACAGGGGTCGGGAGATCAGCGCCAGGCAGACTGTCACACGACACATGAGTTATGTGTCACCCTCAGGGGGGGCATGCGTGCTCCCCGGGAAGTCCTGGTGCGCCAGGCGAGCGTTCAACCGCATGGGTTGGAACCAGGGTTGGGAAGCCAGGTTCAGGTGTTATCTGACCTGGAGGGTGGGACAACTGTAATCAGTGTCCTGACCCAGGTTGCTTCTAGGGGTACCACTCCAGTTGGGAGTGTGCAGTACTCTGGAAGGGGGTGCAGAGGGAGGGAGTCCTCGCCTCTGACCCCGGTGCAGCCTAAGGGTTTAGACCCTAGGCTGGAGAGCCAGGTTCAGGTGTTGTCTGACCTGGAGGGAGGGACATCTGTAATCAGTGTCCCTACCAGTCTGTCTTCTTGGTGTACCACTCCAGGTGGGAGGGTACAACCATCTGGAAGGGGGTGCAGAGGGAGGGGGTCCTCGCCTCTGACCCCGGCTCAACTGAAGGGTTTAGACCCTAGGTTGGAGGGCCAGGTTCAGGGTGTCCCCCCTGAATTGGACGCCCAGTTGCAGGATAGAACCCCTGAACTTGTGGGCGAATTGCGCAGGACACCTGCCCCAGGTGCCCTGGCAATTCTGGAAGGAGGTACCACTCCAAGTGGGAGGGTACAGAGCCCCAAGGAGGAGGACCGGGTGTGGGAGAGGTCACCCCAGTCTTTGGTCCAGCCGCCGGATACAGGCCTGGGGCTGGTGGGTCAGTGCCAGGATGTCATACCTGACCTGACAGGAGGGAGAATGGACAAAGGGTGCCAAGCACCTGGGGCTACTGCCCCCCGCTCCCTTGCGCCCCAGAGGTTTGAGAGCCCTGAAAGGCATACGGCCTGGGTCTCATCCCTGACTACTGTCAGTGGCCACTGTAGCATTTTGCTGTCTGTCTATTGGGACACACCTGTGGGCCAGTTAAGGTTAGGTGCTGCACAGGTGGTGTCCACAGGTGAGGAGAAGGGTTCCCCATGGATTGGCTTAGTGGGCCCTGAGAGTATGGAAAGAGGGAATCCAATAGGTTCAGATTGGTGTAGAACTGGAGTCTGTCCCTGCAGTTGCGGGCCAGGTCCTTGTTCTATCGCCCCAAGCAGGGAAGACCATCATGGTGGTGATTGGTCTGCCCTGCGTTTTGGCTGGAAGGGGGTTGTGTTGGACTTGGCCCTTTTTGCAGGGTCATCCCTAAACTTTTTGCCTTCCTCCTGTATTTTTTCTGACCTGTTGTTGGCTGTTTTATGACTCTGGGCACCTTACCACTGCTGATCAGTGCTAAGGCGCATATGCTCTCCCTATGGTAAAATGTTGATGTTCATTGGTTTACATGTTTGGCTTATTTGGTTTACTATCAGCCCCTAGTAAAGTTCACCAGGAGTGCCAGGGCTTGTAAATACAAATGCTGCTGGTGGGCCTGCAGCACTGGTTGTGCCACCCACAGAAGCGGGCTGGTAAAAATGTGTCTAAGGTCTGCCATTGCAGAACCTGCGTGCAGTCTGGTACTGTCATGCTGACTGCGCAAGTGCACTTACTTGCCAGTCCCTAAACCTTGCCTTAACTACATATTAGTCACCTCTATGGTAGGCCCAAAGGCAGGGTGCATTGTAGGCATAAGGTAGGACATGCCCTGATGTGTATGGCATGTCCTAATAGTGAATTACAGCCATTTTCGTTTTTCACTATTGAAAGGCTACCTGCTCTCCATAGGCCAGAATGGGCTGCTGGAATTACTACACTCTATAATCCCAGCGGACTCAGAGAGCATGGTAGAAAGTCAAGTTTAGTATGCCTAAACTCAGAATAATAAAATACTTCTTTTAGTAAATTTTATTTTAATATCCTGTGTTTGTAAATACTACTTTTAGAAAGTTAGTATTTACTTGCCTAGCCATTTCAGTCTGCCTCTGCTGTGTGTGTGTGTGCTGCCTAGTTTCAGTGAAGGGCAGGGCTGGGTAATTCCAGGAGACAGGCTGGCTGCCAGGTGGTGGGTAGAGAGATTACACCAGGATGGGTGGGAGGAGTACACCTTGACTCTGAATAGACCTGTGCTCTGCCACCACAATTCCGGCTCCGCCCCCTGGGGAGCGGCTGATGTCTCTGCCCTGTGCACTGAAAGGAAAGAGCAGAGTCACCACAACAAAGTGCTCCAAAACCGGACTGAGCCAGGCACAGGCCCCCTGGCGACAAAGAACAAAAGAAACTGTGTATAAAAGAAGGAGCCCTGCTCCTAAGAAATCAGATCCTGTTTGTGCCAAGACGAACCTCTGCCTGAAGGAGAAGGACCTGTAGAAGCTGAAGGAGGAGTACTGTCTCTCTGCCTAAGAGACTGGCCTGCAGTGGGTGCCTGTCTGCTGGAAGGAGAGGAAAAGACTACAGAAAAAGACTTTGATTCAACTTGCGCTTTTAAACAATCTCCAAGGGCTTGCTTGTGAACTTGCCCCCTGATCAGCGCCCCAGGAACAGTGGGCGCTACCTTTCCCAAAGAAGAGGAGAAGTGCCTGGAAGCGATTCTGTGAAGCTGACTCCCAGAGAACCTGTGTGCCTCTACCCCATTCCCAGCACCGCGACATCTGCCACCTGGGGCTACCACGAGCACCGCAAGGACGTGACTGGTCCCAGCACCGCAAGTACCTGCCCCTCCGAGCCGTAGCTCGCACCGCAAGGAAAGGACCCTGAGTGTCTGCGCACCGAGTCTTGGCGACCCCGCGCCGCCGAGATCACCGCAAGGACCTGCGATCTACTGGTGATCTACAGAGAAGCCGTCGGCGCTGCAACGCGCTAAGGATTGCCCCGGAGCTGCCTTCCCCTCCTCTGCCTTCTATCGTGTGGCTGAGACCGTCTGCGTGGGTGCCACGAAACACCACCACCCTCTGACCTTGAGGGACGACACCGCGACGTGGGACCCGTCCCCGTGGAAACCCTGAAGAACTAGGATTTGAATCCCAGCGGCGCAGGGGACACACCCTCAGTCTTCGGGTTCACCTGTCTTAGAGTACAGAGACACGGGATTCTTCTGGTGACATCAAAGATCATATTTATTAGCTGCAGCCAGTAACAGAGATCCTAGAAGTACAACACGGTGCATGTTCTCAGGAGGCTGCTCAACATAATAGAGCGGAGCGTCGTCTTTTATGCCAAAAACCACATTCCTGGCTAGCATCCATTACTCACAAACTTGACCAATCAGAGGATGATATTTACAGAGGCATCACATAACGACAAACCCACTTTCAGTTATCCAACCCACTGCCAATGACAAGGCATAAATCCAGCATTCTTGCTCGAACAGGCCGGACGGGCCCATCATAAAAGACCTCAACCCAAACCAATAATTAGGCCATAAGGCCATAAAAGTAAGGAGCAGAAACAGATGAGGAGAAAGATAGAGGGGTGTGTGCGTGTGCCATAGAATCAATAATGTCCTACTCTTTTATCTCTATCTGACCAGCTGCTTAACAAGGTACTGGCTCAACAAGTTTAGCCTCGGGCAACAGGGTCAGTTGACTCAGGTCAAACTGAAGTCAACACGAGCTCAAACTAAGGTGTATGCGTCCCTAGAGGCTCGCTTGGCCACAGTCATCCTGTAGTCGTTAGCCTATGTGAGGGCAACCACAAAATGGCGGTTATAAACAAAATGGAACCCACGGGTGCAGACTAGATCGTTAAATACACAGTGAATCCATCGGTGTAGCATGACGAAAATGCTTACGCGTACCGCACTTGTCAGTCGCGGTTCGCTGATACCAAAATCATCACGATACGACAACCTTCATTAAATGGGTTCAGAATTCACGGAACCACAGACCCTCCTTTTGCTCTTACATAGGCAATAACCTAAACTCACGTCAATCTGAATCCAGGTCTATGTTCATCAGATCATTGAGATGTTGCTGTAGCATCATCCTGGTACTTAGTAACTCTCTCTGGACAGGACTCCTCGAACACGAGGTAGCAAAAAGGCCACATATTACGGGAGCACACTGTACACAAAGACAGAACAGGAAGAGGGTAGCTAATACCATCCCAATGACCATCAGGATCTTCCATCCCCAAGTGGATAACAATCCCCAGAACCATTCCATAAACGACCAATCTCCTTCGTCCACATGTATGGACTCGGAGATCTTATGTAACTTGGAGATGGCTTGGAAAACTGTCGGAGCGTTTTCTGGGATGAAAACACAACAGCTCAATTGGATCAATTTACAGACCCCCCCTCTATCTGCAAGTATGACATCCAACGCAACTCTGTTCTGAAGAGTCATAAGGCGATCCGACTGGAGCTCAGCAGTCAAGTTACTAAGGGCGCCGGCAGTTTCG
Organism: Triturus cristatus; assembly: GCF_964204655.1. Taxonomy (NCBI): domain Eukaryota; kingdom Metazoa; phylum Chordata; class Amphibia; order Caudata; family Salamandridae; genus Triturus; species Triturus cristatus. Next base: position 5,705,792 of record NC_140593.1, on the reverse strand, counting down.
ATTATGGTGGACTCAACCACTCTCGTCAATTGCCGTATGTTCCTGCTATTAACCATAGGTCCCCAAAATGGCAGAAAACCCTTCACGGAATCTCCCAATTCTTGTCCTGCGGTATCTTCCTTACTGAAGACGCCTCTAACGACTCTCGTTTTGTGGTAATCTGCCGCAGCTGTAAATGTAGGAGGCAACAAGAACGAGACAAAACATGTGCCCGAGAAATCAGGGGGCAACCATGTATATGCTCTGTCATGGCAAATGAAGTAGGTGCCCTTAGCTGCTAAAAACGATGGGGAAGTCTGGGACGCAAAAACATATGTCTCAGTGCAAACACTCTTCCCTAGCTGAGCTCTAGGATTCTTGCCATTTCCTTGCAGACAGTAATGACCCCGATGGGGTACTATCCAGATCGGGGAGGATCTCTTCGCTCGCTGGTTCCCACTCAGACTAACTCCATATCCAGTGACGTTCCATCCAATATACGCTAGTGTCTCATCTCCCGGGATAGCCTCATAAGAGCTCATTCCTCTAATCATGTCGACTATTCCCTTGACCAGAGCACTATTCTTCGGGCTATCTTTCAGAGAACGTAGGGGGTTAACTTCACAGGCATAAATGAACATAGTTCTGTATGCCCACACAGAACCATTGTAGCTAAATGGCAGTACCAGATAAGGAATACCTTTCTCGGCAGTATGGGGCATAAGGCCACACACCCAACAATTAGTTGTGTTCACTACTAGCTGGTGTTGGTGCAGAAGCTGAACAAAGGAATTATTAGCGAATTCCATTCTCCTAATGGACTCATGTTCAGGCAGAGGGTGAAAAGAATGCGAAGAAACAGTAGGAGGAGGCATAGGTTGTATAGTGGGCATGAATGTCGCTTGAATAGAGAATGTCACATATCCAATTAAAAACATTATTAAACTCAACAGTATAAACAGACATAATATTAAAAAACGTTTTCTACTCATTATTATACACATTTTGCTCTTGAAGCTCATTCTTTCAGTAGGTCTCTCCATCTCGAAAAACTCCATCCTCTAATCGTGCTGCTCGCAGCGGATGGGTGTTCTGTGCTAAGGAATGCGCCTGTCGGTCCAGGGAACGCCCTGAGACCAACCGGAACCGTCGACCTAACGTCTTCGGCTTGCACTCCAAGGACTTGGCACCGCGACCCTACAGCTGACCCCGGATGGTGGTTCGAAAAACAGAAATCAAAAAATAGTTTCTCGGAGGGGAGCTAACCAAAAGAATAGCAAAGAAGGGACTCAGTTTGTTATTCGTCCCACGACTCTCGGTCGCAAGTTACAGCGCTCTTTACCAGGCAATGTCTGTTCTCGGAAGAGTAACTCAGGTTCAAAAGTGTTCAAATGATTTGATGGAGGTACAACTTCTTGGAGAAGTTTGTCGCTCTCTGGCTCAATGTTTGTTTCAATCAGACGGGCATCGCTAAAAGGCAGAAAACGAGGCACGGTCTCAGTCTCAGAATCAGGAAGTCCTCTTTGGACCCACTGGTCGTACGGCAGAGGCAAAGGGACCCTCTTACAATGTACGCCGTGAATCCAGTTCTTTTTACCGTGCACTCGTACCGCAGAACGGGTGGACAATAACACCAGATACGGTCCTATCCAGCGGGGCTGCTCGTTCCGGGTTCGCTGAAAGTTCTTCACGAGCACCCACGCGCCAGGTTCAATGGTGTGCCCTGGATCTTCAGAACCTGTGGCAAAGTATCATGAACCTGTTGATGCAGAACACGCAATTTAGCCGTCAATTCGTACAGGTAGTCAAGCAATACAGGGTGTTCTATCTCACTAAATTTTGTCGGCCGCGGCACTCACCAAATATTTGCCGGGTGACCGAACACAACCTCATAAGGACTCAGACCCATTCGCGAATGCACAGTCATTCTTGTGGACAGAAGGGCTAACGGCAAAGCATCAGGCCATTGTAGACCAGAGCTCGCTTGAATTTTGGCCAATTTCAATTTTAACGTGCCATTGTAGCACTCAACTAGACCAGCTGACTGGGGATGATTGGCAGCGTGGAACTTCTGCCGGATACCCAACCCATCACACACTCTCTTCATCACTTGACCCACAAATTCACTCCCATTGTCACTCCAGACCACTCTCGGCAAACCAAACCTAGGGAAAAATTCCTTAATAAGGGCTTTAGCTGTGGACAAGGCAGTGTTGTCCTTCAGAGGGTAGGCTTCCACCCATCTAGAAAAAGAGCAAATAACCACTAAGACATACTTCAGGTTGTTGCACCTCTCCATGTGGATGAAATCTATCTGCAAAGCCTCAAACGGATACGTGGGGGGAGCAAAATGACCAGCTGGAGTTGGAGTTCCCTTACCAGGATTGTACATCAAACAAACCATACAGTTCTTGACCAAATTCTCTGAACACTTAGGAATGCCAGCATTTTGCCATACCGGGGCCAATGACTTACAAATCCCTTTCACACTAATGTGAGCCATCCCATGTGCCATGGTAACCACTGGAAGTACATACGCGTCAGGCAACAACCATCGCTGATGCTCTGACAACTCAACCCAACAACCATTCGAATCCAATTTACCCTTGCTTTCTCTCCATTCATTCAACTCTTTCTCTGTAGCTTCAGCTTGGATGGATTTCACACTCTCAATTGTATCTTCACACATACTCCTATCTGGAATCCATCTCGCTGGGCCCGAAACGTACATTCGACTCATCACATCTCTCGCAGTCTCTTTTGCGACTTCATCTGCAAACGCATTACCACGACCAACATCATCCGTGACTTTCTTATGCGCACTGCATTTCACGATCGCAACTTGCAACGGCAAAGTAAGAGATTCAAAAAGTTCATTCACCAATCGACCATGTTGGATCTTGGTCCCATGCGAAGTCAGAAACCCACGTTCTCTCCACAATCGTCCAAAGCTAAAAGCAACACTGAACGCATACTGGCTGTCAGTGTACACAGTCACTCTTTTCCCTTTCAACAACACACACGCTCTTGTCAATGCAATCAATTCTGCCGCTTGTGCGGAGTTGTGTGGGATACGAGCAGCTTCAACAATCATATGCAAAGTCGTAACCGCATATGCCGCAGTCGTATCACCGTTCGGGAGTTTAAAACACGAACCATCAACCCATAATGTACCATCACATTCTGCAAGGGGAGTGTCCCTAAGGTCTATCCTCCCTCTTGTTTCTTCCTCAGTCCTGAGGAAACAATCATGCTGTTCGGTATCATTTGTCTCAGTTGAAATCAGCAACAACGTGGCTGGATTCAACGTGTTGCATCTTTTTATATGTACATGACTTGCTAACAAGGTCAATTCGTAACCTGACAACCGAGCACTAGTTAAGTGCTGTGTCTTGGTACGGTTCAACAAGGTATCCACTGCATGTGGAACCATCACAGTCAGTGTATTGTTCATCACCAGAACAGCGGACTGTCGGATTGAAACAGCCGCTGCCGCTGTAGCTCTCAAACAACTCGGCAACGCTCTAGCTACCGGATCTAAAGTCGACGAAAAATACGCACATGGACGTTGCCTATCGCCAAACTGTTGGGTCAAAACTGACAATGCACATCCCTCTCTCTCGTGGACATACAATGTGAAATGTTTACTGTAATCGGGGGTACCCAACACAGGAGCTGAACACAGGGCGTCACGCAATTCTGAAAAACTCTTCTGACATTCGTCAGTCCAGGGAATAGGAGTCGGGGTATCCTTAACAGTAAGAGCTATCAAAGGTTTTGCAAGCAAGGAAAAATTAGCAATCCACTGTCTACAGTACGATGTAATACCTAGAAATGCGCGCACTTCTCTCTGTGTCGTAGGCACACTCATTTTCGCAATCGCTTGGATTCTCTCTGGGGTTAATCTCCTTCCCTCCTTCGATAAGAGGTGACCTAAGTAGGTAACTTCTTGTCGGCAATACTGCAACTTCGACAGAGAAACTTTATGATGGAATTCAGACAAGTGACGTAACAACGACAGAGTAGCCTCTCTACAAGTCTCTTCATTTTAAGCAGCGACTAAAAGATCGTCAACATACTGAATAAGGGCAGCGCCATTGGGTAGAACCAACGAATCAAGTTGCGTCTTTAAAGCTTGACTATAGATCGATGGACTCTCACAATAGCCTTGAGGAGCGCATTTAAACCTGAAGCTTCGGCCTCCTAAAGAGAAGCCAAAAATATCTCTACTCTCTGCGGCAATCGGGATGCTGAAGAAAGCGTTCTTCAGATCAATCACCGAAAACCACGTGGCTGTAGCCGGAATCAAAGTCAGTAGAGCGGTGATATCAGGCACAACAGGGAATTGTGGAACAACGATCTTATTCACCTCTCGAAGTTCGATCACAAACCTATATACAGGAGGCTGAGAAAAATCAGTTCGTTTCAGAACCGGCAAAACCGGACTATTGCACATATTACCTCTTGTTTCCTCAATCACACCTTTCTTAATCAGATCAGAGATGATCGCCAAAAGTGCTTTTTCACCATCATTTGAGATACGATACTGTGGAATGCGTGGTAATCTAGCATTCGCCTTCAATGTCACAACATATGGTGGAATCTCCAAAAGACCCACATCATTAGGACCAGTAGCCCAAAGAGAATCAGGAAGAGAAGACAATTCAGCTGGAAGTCGGTCTTTAGACAAATACATCGGAGAGATCACTCTCTTCCCCAATGTAAGCTGTACTCCAGAAGGAGAACAATAAAGCGTCGCATACAATCTCTTCAACAAGTCCAAGCCCAACAAGTTCTCACCACAACCTGTCGTCAGAATGAGGGGTGCTTTGAAGTCACAAGGTCCAACAGAAAGAGACAAAGGACTAGAAATCGGATTGCTAACCGGGGCACCAGAAAAACCTACTGAAACATTCGTTAAGCCAGACAAAGGTGCGCCAGGGAGTTTGGTGTGCATGATAGAACTTTTCGCAGCACCAGTATCCAACAGAAAAGGTTCAGACACCCCTGATGCAATCACTTCAACAGAAGGTGCACTCTGATCCACTGGAACTGAAACAACTCCCTTTCTTTGTCTGTGGCTGTCCTAGCAATCATTACCTTCCATACTCTCTCCTTCAACGTAATAATCGTCCACATAATACTGAGCCGTCCTACCAGACGCACCATTCTGTTGATCAAAACAATTCATCGAATTCTGCGGAGGCAAGGAACGCGCAATCTGAGGCACACCACGTCCTCGACATCGGGGAGCTTGTTGAACACCTTCACCTCTCATAACAGAAACACCATTCGTGCGCTGTATTAATCTCGGGCAATTATTCTTGAAGTGACCTTCTTCTTTGCAATACGCACACTGATTGGGGCCTACAGGGAAACGCGGTTGAGAAGACTCGACCATTTGCGAGCTTCTCTGATAGTGTTGTAGTTGCTGATAATCACGCTGGGTATTGCGGGGCGGGTATGCTTGCTGCAGAAGAACCTTAGTCTTCAATTCCTTAGTCTTTTTGTCCGCTTTCTCTATCTCATCTTTATTTCTATTCTCATAGTACTGGGCAGTAGCCAATATCTGCGCTGATGAAGAAACAGCCCAAGCACTTTCAGAATCCTTCAGCCTATTGCACAACTCGGGAAGCAAATTATGCACAAACTTGTCAACGAACAACCTTTGACCACCTTCTGTACCCATGTCTTGACCACTGTGGTCTACAAATGTCTCTTCAAATTTAGTGAAAAAGTCGGACACAGTTTCGTCTTTCTTCTGCTTGCACGCAGACAATTTGTCCCAATTCACACGTGTAGCAGGCATCAAAGTCTTCATATAATCAATAATTCTACCAGGGAGATCCGCAATCACATTTTCGGGTTTAGCACCACCTATTTGTCTTTCATCTGTAGTTCTAGGGATTATTTCATGTATCACCTAATTCCTGCACATGATCCGTATGACGGATCTTACTCCATATAGGCTGTGGAACAACATTCCCAAATAACATATCTATATCAGCCAAATTCATAATACAGGAACTCGCGGTTTGAGATAGCGCCTTATAAAACCCCGCAGGATTTTTACGTGGATCAGGCAGAGTCTGCTTTAGAGCTAGTACTTCGGCACGCTTCCACGGAACATGCACCCAAATGCGCTGGAAATGTGCCAGAACAGGTGGATTAGCATTCGCATCGCCAGGTCTCCAAACGGGAGGAACCTCACGCATCGGATATTGACATGCCTTTCTCCTAACTGAAGAATCAGGCTCAAATAATGACTTAGAAGGAAAATCGCTCCTAAATGACAACAATGTCGCGACTGCTCTTTCTACATCGAGACCCACTATAGTTCCTTTTGCGAACTCGGACTGCACACAGAACAACTCAGGCAGAGCCTGCCCTACCTCACTATCTTCCCACTGTTCACGGAGGAAAGAACACATCACATCAAATACATATCTTTGGGTCGGTGCTTCCCATTGATGGAAAACATTTGTAACACTCTCCAGATCATAGTGTGAAGGCTAGTTAACCCATTTACGTGCCAAGTGATCCAGCACTGTCCGTTCATCAGGACCAGGCAAATGACTACGCAATTGCTTACGCTCTACAACAGGAGACATACCTAATGAACCCATTAGAGGAGAGAAAAAACTAGCAACCGCATCAGTCATTCTTCGTCGGGCAGAAGGAGAAGGTGACAAAAGAACAGAGGACAAAGCGGAATGAGAAGGAACCGAAGTCAGGAGAGTGACAGAAGGGACAGACAACACAGGTATAGAGGTAGTAGACGAAGGAGGTAGCAAAGACGGCGGCCCTTAAGAAGGCTGCGCCAAAGCAATAGTAGTAGCCAGCAAAGGGAGAGCTGGCTGTTGAGGAACCGCTGGCGGTAAAACAACCGGAGGTTGCGCAACTACAAGTTGCGGAGGTGCGGTAGCACTCTGAGCATAAGGGGGTGGCGAACTTAATAGATGCGACATTAAAGGATCTTTCACAAGATCTTCCTTTTCTTCTTGCTGTTGAGGTGGCAAAACTGGATAACATTTGTCTACCGCTAATTTACGTTGCCTAAGCCTCTGTTCGCTTTCCTGCTCTTCCTCATTATCCCTAAACTGTATCGCAGCCTGCACCATCGACATACCTTGTGCACGTTTATTTCGTTTCGCTAACTTAATTCCCTTTTGTTTAGATTCCTTTCACCAAATGCGGAAGGAGTCGAACATTGCCGGCCGGGCTTTCTTTTAGAAGAGTCTGACTTCTAAATTATCTAAGATTTCCGTGTCGTAGCTACCGTATTGGGGCCACTTTAGGACACCATCTTTCCTAGGATACCTAATCCATACCTCATTATACGTGATGGGGCCCACGCCGTGTTTCAAATAGAGCTCATATTTCGGAGTTCCGATCGGAGGCACCGGACACGAGTCCTCCAATCGGGAATCCTTTTTACAACCATAACAAAATATCTTTCCAAGTCTGCTAAGACCAGGCATCTTCGCTCACTAGTCTAGCTTCAAACTTCAAGGGAATATCAGAAACGATAGCCTCGTGAATACACGAGTCCCTCGGCTTTTGGGGCCTGCAGGTACCAAATCAAAGCGATCCCGAAGGATACCAAATCAAAACGATCCCGAAGGATACCAAATCAAAACGATCCCGAAGGATACCAAAGCAAACCGGAAGACGCTCCACTCATACTTAACTGAAATATCGATGACGTCGCCAGAAGACCCGTCTATCGTCTCGCTTTACAAATCATCAAAGGGCTCCAAGACAGGGCGACAGTCAGGGCAGCAGTCCCTCGTAGCCGTCGGAATGCGGGGAACTTCGCAGCAAAGACTTTCGGACCACAACGACATACAGGGGCCGATGAAGTCGTAGGCCTCCCTCCAGAATTTCCACACAAAGCTCCTCACGATCTTCAGGCTTGGACCGGTACCGCTGAAGTCGCCCCGAGTTGGGCGCCAACTGAAGAACTAGGATTTTAATCCCAGCGGCGCAGGGGACACGCCCTCAGTCTTCGGGTTCACCTGTCTTAGAGTACAGAGACACGGGATTCTTCTGGTGACATCAAAGATCATATTTATTAGCTGCAGCCAGTAACAGAGATCCTAGAAGTACAACACGGTGTATGTTCTCAGGAAACTGCTCAACATAATAGAGCGGAGCGTCGTCTTTTATGCCAAAAACCACATTCCTGGCTAGCATCCATTACTCACAAACTTGACCAATCAGAGGATGATATTTACAGAGGCATCACATAACGACAAACCCACTTTCAGTTATCCAACCCACCGCCAATGACAAGGCATAAATCCAGCATTCTTGCTCGAACAGGCCGGACGGGCCCATCATAAAAGACCTCAACCCAAACCAATAATTAGGCCATAAGGCCATAAAAGTAAGGAGCAGAAACAGATGAGGAGAAAGATAGAGGGGTGTGTGCGTGTGCCATAGAATCAATAATGTCCTGCTCTTTGATCTCTATCTGACCAGCTGCTTAACAAGGTACTGGCTCAACAAGTTTAGTCGCGGGCAACAGGGTCAGTTGACTCAGGTCAAACTGAAGTCAACACGAGCTCAAACTAAGGTGTATGCGTCCCTAGAGGCTCGCTTGGCCACAGTCATCCTGTAGTCGTTAGCCTATGTGAGGGCAACCACAAAATGGCGGTTATAAACAAAATGGAACCCACGGGTGCAGACTAGATCGTTAAATACACAGTGAATCCATCGGTGTAGCATGACGAAAATGCTTACGCGTACCGCACTTGTCAGTCGCGGTTCGCTGATACCAAAATCATCACGATACGACAACCTTCATTAAATGGGTTCAGAATTCACGGAACCACAACCCGAGGCTGCCGTGACCATCCCCGTGAAGGAAAGAAGGTATTTGGGACAATCGCGCTAAAAGTACGACCCGTACTTGCCTACGTACTGAGGTTCTGTAGCGATCCGAACCCGTGTATTCGGTATCGTAGTACTGACACGATTTTGGTACCAATGAACCGTAAATGATCCATTATATGCATGACAGTGTTTTCGCTGCGCTACGAGCATGAATTCACTGAGAAATAGGGCATTCTGTTGTAAAATCATGGCATCCATTTTAGATACGGCACCCATTTTGTTTCTTGCCCACACATAGTCAATGGACGAGCGATGACCCCGGCAGAATCACCTTGTTAAGGACACGTAAGCTCAAGCCCGAGGAAGCTGACGCTGCGTGACTAGGCAGAATCAAGCTGCCTCCCCTGCCTGAGGCCAATCCTGCTATACTAGTTCTCGTGTCCATTGTCCTGATTGAGAGGCCGAATACGGTAGCCATGCCTGTTTACGATCCATAAACACCTCTTATTCTGCTTTTCTATCCCTTGCACCTGGCTCTGCTCCTCTCCTTCTGGGCTTTTACAATAGGGAGGATACGATTTTTATGATGGGGAGGATCGGTCAAAGAATGGAAAACTGACAAGGAGACGTGATCGAATACCGAAAACCTACACCTAATTATTGTTTGATGTCTGTTTATTGTCTGTTTGGGATACCGGATTGGGCATGAAAAATATTCGTGTAATGTTGCCTAAAGACATATTTCGTGTATTTAAGGAGCAACCCACTTCTTGCAATTTGAACAGTCTCGTAGATTCTGCCTTTGTGTGGTTCCTATGATTTCTGTGTCCCTGCAGTAAATAAATCTTGGTCTCTGACGCCACCATCGAGAAGCCCGCGTCTCTGTTTATTTGTGCACCAAGACGGGAAGGAACTCAGGGGTCTTTGGGTGTTGTTCCCCTGACACCTCTGGACTCTTAAAAGTCCAGAACCTCAATTTGGCGCCCAATGTGGGGCGACGTCATCCGGTACCGGTCCAAAGCCTGAAGATTTCGAGGAGCATCGTGTGAAGATTCCGGAGGGAGGTACCCCGCTTCATCGATCCCTGTATGTCGTAAAAGTGGCCCGACGATCTCTTCCACGAGGGTTCCCGTTTCTAGACGGCTACAGAGGACCGCTGCCCTGACTGTCGCCCTGTCTTGGACCCGAGGTGCAGACCTTAGTATGGCGAGACGTAGACGGGTTCTCCATGGTGACGTCTTCCACATTTCAGTTAAGTATTAAGTGGGTTGCGCTCAGTCTGGTTGTGCTTTGTTGCTCTTGTTTTGCTCTCTGGATACGTTTGTTTTTGAATTCGTAGATTATCATTAGTTGCTCTTGTTAAGATAATCTTTGTTTTGGTATTGGTTCATTTGGTAGGCCTAAGTTCTTTGCGCATTCTGGTTGGAATCTGTTCTTAGTTTATAATGACTAACAGTAGTAATTGTTTCCTGTCCTGGTTAAGTTGCAACGGGGATTCCCGGTTGGAGGATCCGTGCTCGGTTCCTCCGATTGGAACTCCTACATATGAGCTCTATTGTAAACACGGTGTAGGTCCCATCGCTTATAATGAAGTATGGGTCCGTTACACCAGGAAAGATGGTGTCCTTAGTTGGCCACCGCATGGTAGCTTTGAAATTGAAATTCTAGACAATCTAGAAATGAAGTTGTTTAAAAAGAAAGACCGGCCGGCAATGTTTGATTCTTTTCGTGTGTGGCGTAAAGAAGCCAAACAGAGAGAAATTAGGAAGACGAAGAAGGAACAGAAAGAGAAAGGGTTGACGTTAATGGAGTCTGCTAGGCAGTTGCATGTCAACGAGACTGAGAAGACAATAGAGATGGCAAATAGAAAACATAATTTGGCGATTGATAAATGCTACCCTGTCTTGCCATCTTGTCCTGCTAAGCCGATAGAGGACCATGAAAAGGATCCTCTGTTGTCTTATCAGTTGAGATCACCCCGACCGTATGCACAGGGTATTACAGCACCACAGTTACTACCTGTTGTGCAGCCAGCTGCTGGTCAGCCTGGAATAGGTGCTCCGCTTCCTTTGATTCAAGCTCCTGTCCTTCCTGTGGTTAATGTTCCCTCGGCACCCCCCCTTCCTGGGTGCCTACTCCGCCTTTACCTGCCGTTTCACAAACTGTTTTACCTGACACTCCCACCCTTACCATTTCATCTGCTCCAGTTTCCCTGTTCCCGAACTCTGTAAACATTCTGACTCCGCTTTCCGTTCGTCGGAAAATAACCGACTCTGTAACTAACATCTTAACTCCTCTCTACAGGTCTTTAATTGGGACCCCCGTTTCTGACTCTACACAGAGACGTAGCCAGTTTCCTGGTCCCCAGGAATGAGAATTATTAGATTCGACTGCTCTTAGGTGGATGTCGAAAGCTGCGAAGTATGATGCACGAAGAGTGTCAGATACATTTATGCAATGGAATGAACCAACTCAACGTTATGTCTTTGACGTGATGTGTTCTCTTGTGCGTGAAGAATGGGACGATGATGACTTAGATTCCGTCCCCTCTGATTTGATAAATGTTCAGCAAAAATTCACCGCAGGAATGGTGATAGGTTCAGAAGTAAGGGAAGCAATAGAACTAATTTTAGCTTATAGGGATGATTCTCCTCTTCGAGCACCAAGAGACTCTGATGGTTCACCGATTACTAGGAACAGACGAGGTCAATATCCGATGAGGGAAGTTCCACCCATATGGCGCGATGCAGTCCAAGCTGATGCGGTTAATGGTATTGCAGCTGCTCCGGCACATTTCCATAGAGTGTGGATACACATCCCTTGGAAGCGGGCCGAAGTATTAGCAGTAAAACAGGCGTTGCCGGACCCGCGTAAAATTCCTGCTGGTTATTATAAAGAGTTAACACAGACGGTCCAAGCGTGTGTCATGAATTTAGCAGACATCGAAATGCTATTTGGTAATGTAGTGCCACAACCCATATGGGCCAAGATCCGGCAAGAGAACCACCCAGTCGCCTTAGGAGGTGATTGGCCAGCTATTATAGCGGCAGACGCGCAACAAGTTGGTGGTGCTAAACCTGAGCCTCTGATTGCTGCTTTACCTGGCAGAATAATTAATTTGATGAAAACGCTGATGCCAGCGTTACGGGTCAATTGGGATAAGCTATCAGCATGCAAGCAAAAGAAGGACGAAAGCGTCTCTGACTTCTTCACTAGATTTGAAGAGACCTTCGTAGACCACAGCGGGCAAGATATGAGTACTGAGGGAGGTCAGAGGTTGTTTGTCGACAAGTTTGTGTTTAATTTACTGCCTGAGCTTAGTAACAAGTTAAAGGATTCTGAGAGTGCATGGGCAGTGTCGACGACAGCACAGATACTTGCAACTGCTCAGTATTACGAGAATAGAGAGAAAGAAGAGAAGGAAAAGTCAGAAAAGAAGACAAAAGATTTAAAAACTAAAGTTCTTTTACAACAGGCGTATCCGCCTCGCTCGAATCAGTCAGATTCACAGCAGCAACCCCAGTTTCAGCAACAGCCACAATTCCAGCAAGGGACGTCCCAAAGATTTAATTATGGTTTTCCCCGACAACAGTTAGCATGGAATCAGTGTGCCTATTGTAAAAAGGAGGGCCATTATAAGAACGAGTGTCCAGTACTGCACGCACAGACCAGTGGTGTCCCAGCTCAGAGAAGTAGTGGTGGATTTATGCAAGCTCCTAGAGGTAGAGGACGTGGTACAATGACTCCACAGGCTGATCGCCCATCAAATTATTTCGATCAGCGAAATGTACAATCTACGCAACTCGGTAGATCTTCACAGTATCATGTTGAGGATTACTATGAAAATAATGAAGAGATTCAGAAAAGCGAGTACTAGGACAGCCACAGGCAAAGAGAGGGAGTAGTATCAGTTCCAGTTGATCAGAGTGGACCTTATGTCGCAGTAGTTACATCAGGCGTGGTCGAACCGTTTCTGTTGGATACTGGTGCGGCAAAAAGTTCAATTATGCATGCGAAACTCCCTGGCGCACCTTTGTCTGGCTTAACGAACACTTCAGTAGGTTTCTCAGGCGCCCCTGTTCACAATCCTGTTTCTAGTCCTTTGTCAATTTCTGTTGGGCCATGCGAACTAGAAGCACCCCTTATTCTAACAACAGGTTGTAATGAGAATCTGCTTGGTTTAGATCTGTTGAAACGCCTGCATGCGACACTGTACTGTTCTCCTTCGGGAGTACAGCTCACATTGGGTAAGAGAGTCATTTCTCCAATGTACATGTCGATGGATAAGCTCCCACCGGAGCTGCGTTCCCTCCCTGATACTCTTGGGCGACTGGTCCTAATGATGTAGGTCTTTTGGAAATTCCCCCTTATGTGGTAAGTCTGAAAGCGAATGTTAAATCCCCACGAATCCCACAGTATCGGATTTCGAATGAAGGTGAACGCGCACTTTTACTGATCGTGAAAGACTTAATACAGAAAGATGTGATAGAGGAAACCAGAGGAAATGTCTGCAATAGTCCCGTTCTGCCGATTTTGAAACGCACGGACCCTTCCAAACCTCCAATCTACAGATTTGTGATTGACCTCAGAGAGGTTAACAAAATAGTGATTCCGCAGTTTCCTGTGGTCCTAGATATCACTGCATTATTGACGTTGATTCCTGCCTCAGCCTCATTGTTTACAGTGATCGACTTGAAGAATGCCTTTTTCAGCATTCCGATAGCCGAGGAAAGTAGAGACATTTTTGGTTTCTCCTTAGGTGGTCGCAGTTTCAGGTTCAAGCGCGCTCCACAAGGTTATTGTGAGAGCCCTTCAATTTACAGCCAAGCATTAAAAGGTCAATTAGATGCTCTTGTACTTCCTCCTGGTGTTGCTCTGATCCAATACGTAGATGATCTTTTACTGGCTGCTGATGACAAGGAAACTTGCAAAACAGCTACAATTTCTTTATTACGTCATTTATCAGACTTACATCACAAGGTTTCACCTTCTAAACTGCAATATTGTTGCCAAGAAGTGACCTACTTAGGTCATCTTTTGTCAAAGGAGGGAAGAAGGTTGACCCCAGAGAGAATCAAAGCAATTTCACAGATGACTGTACCAAGCACACAGAAAGAAGTGCGTGCGTTTTTGGGTATTACGTCATATTGCAGACAATGGATCCCAAATTTTTCTCTCATGGCAAAACCATTGGTAGCCCTGACTGGAAAAGGTGTTCCGAGCCCCTTGCCATGGTCTGATGGATGTCAACAGAGCTTCTCCGACTTACGTGATGCGCTGTGTTCAGCTCCTGTGTTGGGTACTTCTGACTACAGTAAGCCGTTTACTTTATATGTCCATGAAAGAGAAGGTTGTGCGTTGAGTGTTTTAACGCAACAATTTGGCGACAAACAGCGGCCTTGTGCATATTTCTCATCCACATTAGATCCGGTAGCCAGAGCATTGCCAAGTTGTTTGAGAGCTACAGCAGCAGCTGCAGTGTCTATCCGACAGTCTGCTGGACTAGTCATGAACAACATGTTAGGAGTCATGGTCCCACATGCTGTGGATACACTCATGAATCGAACGAAAACTCAGCACCTCACCAGTGCTAGACTATCAGGCTATGAGCTGACACTTTTGGCAAGTCACATTCAGATCAAGCGATGTAACATATTGAATCCAGCAACTCTGTTGCCGACTACTCAGGAGTCAAGTGATTCAGAGCCCCATGATTGTTGTTTTAGAACTGAGGAAGAGACAAAAGGTAGGATTGATTTAAAAGATACTCCGTTACTAGATCCAGATGGCACTTTGTACGTCGATGGGTCATGTTTTAAACTACAGGATGGTGATGTGACGCCCGCGTATGCAGTTACGACTCTGAGTACGATTGTTGAGACCGCAAGAGTAAGTCAGAATTCTGCCCAAGCTGCAGAATTAATTGCATTAACAGGAGCGTGTGTTTTAGCTGAGGGAAAGAGAGTGAATGTGTTTACTGATAGCCAATACGCCTTCGGCGTAGCACATAGTTTTGGACGTCTGTGGAAAGAAAGAGGTTTTCTCATGTCCCATGGGACTAAGATCCAACATGGACAGTTATTCAACGACCTGTTGGAATCTCTGATCCTACCGAATGAAGTTGCGATTGTGAAATGCAGTGCACATCGAAAGATTACAGATGATGTTGGCCGTGGAAATGCGTTTGCAGATGAGGTCGCCAAAGAAACGGCCAAGAACATGATGAGTCGAATGTACGTTACAACGTCTGCAAGATGGATTGCTGAATCAGGGATGTGTGAGAATACGATTGAAAGTGTGAAGGCAATCCAGAATGAAGCAACTAAAAATTAGAAGAATGAATGGAAGGAGAAAACGGGTAAAATGGATTCAAGTGGATGTTGGGTTGATTTGTCTGAGCAGCAGCGTTGGATGTTACCTGATGCGTATGTACTTGCGGTAGTCACGATGGCGCATGGAGCGGCGCACATTAGTTCGAATGGGATCTGTAAAATGTTAGCTCCAGTATGGAAGAACGATGGAATTACTAAGTGTGCGTAAAGAGTGGTGAAAAATTGCATGATATGCCTGATGCATAATCCTGGCAAGGGAACCCCAACCCCAACTGGTCATTTTGCTCCCCCTTCGTGTCCCTTTGAAGTGATTCAGTTGGATTTTATCCACATGGACAGGTGTAATAATCTCAAATATGTCCTAGTGGTAGTCTGTGCTTTTTCAAGATGGATTGAGGCATATCCGTTAAAGGATAACACTGCTATGTCTACTGCCAAAATCCTCCTCAAAGAGTACTTCCCCAGGTATGGTATGCCACAGATTGTTTGGTCGGACAATGGAAGTGAGTTTGTAGGGAAAGTTATGAAGAGTGTGTGTGCGGGTCTGGGAATCACCCAGAAATTCCACAGTGCGAATCACCCACAGTCAGCAGGTTTGGTTGAAGGGTACAATGGTACCTTGAAGCTGAAACTTGCTAAAATTCAAGCTTCCACTGGTCTATCTTGGCCAGACGCACTGCCTTTAGCTTTACTGTCCACCAGAGCGACTGTACACTCTCGAGTAGGGCTCAGCCCATATGAGATTGTGTTTGGTCGCCCTGCTAATGTTTGGGGAGTCCCTAGGCCAAAGGAATTTCCAATGTTGATTGATTACCTTTTTGACCTGACTGCTAAATTGAGCCTTATTCATCAACAGGTATTTGAATCCTTGCCTAAACTGCCAGAGAGTCCAGGCCACACATTGAAACCCGGTGATCAAGTTGTGGTGCGGAATTTTGAACGAACCCGGAACCTCCAGCCAAGATTCGTGGGCCCGTTTCAAGTGCTCCTGGCCACAAGAACTGCTGTACGCCTAGCTGGAAGAAAGAATTGGGTGCATGCTAGCCATACAAAGCGTGTCCCTCTCCCACTCCCCTACGACAACTGGGTTAGACAGGGATTTGGTGTATCCGAGACAGAACCTGTTCCTAGGCTCATCCCCTTCAGTGATGCAGAGTATATAACGGACAAACGAACTAAAACACAGAACTCTGATACCCCACCAGGAACTGTGCCTTCGAACCCTGAACAGAGTGTTATACAAGGCGAACATTTGTTACCTGTGGACTCGAACATTACTGTACCTGTAGAACAATTGTTTCAAGATCAAACAAGACCCGGAAAGTACAGATATAACCTACGTTCTCATTCTATGAACCAATAACATTGCATAATTACCTTTCTATTTGAAAACTGTTTTGATCTTATCGTATTCCATTCAGTCAGGAAGTTCGCTCTATAATTTTTATCCTTTTTGTTTTTGTTGTTCTCTCACCTTGCCATCTGGGTTACCGTAGGGTCGTAACGTGTGCCTTGTTTTAACTTGCAGGGAACCAGATAAAAGGTTGGTTTCTTCTGTTTATTTTGGGAACTCCCAGGGTAGACAGAGGCAATTTTTTAACAGGTACAAACCATCCGTTGCGAACGGTTGTAGAAGATGGAGCTTCCTGAACTGCGACGGGCTAACGTCATAAAGGCTCGCAAGACGAGACTGTATGAAATATTGTATAGCAAATGTTTCCTAATGCAATGTGCTCTGACATTTCTGATTGTTTTAATAACTCTGGTAGGCGGAATTATTTTTGGTATTCAATTGATCTTTGCACCTGTTACATCTACAGTATCTCCCCATGTTTCTGTTTCTCCGACTGTTGTTTCTTTTCATTCTTTCCATCCTTTTCCTGCACATGAGCAAGCTCGACGCTCTGAGTTTATAAATAACACTTTCATTCAGCTCTTGCACCAACATCAACTAGTGGTAAACACAACAAACTGCTGGGTGTGTGGCTTGATACCACATACCATGGACAAGGGTATACCTTATCTGGTTCTGCCTTTTAGTTATAATGGATCATTCTGGGCATTTCAGACCATGTTCGCCTATGCTCTAGAGACCTATCCCCCGTGACCTCCGCGTTCCACTAGGTATAACTCCGCTAATAGAGCCTTGGTAAAAGGAATTACTGACATGGTTAGAGACGTCAATAACACTCCGTTTATTCCCAAGGATGAATTGCGAGTTTACATGGGTTGGAATGTTACGGAATATGGCATTACTTTGGGTGAGAACAAACGTAAGAGCTCGACTCCGATCTGGGTCGTACCCCACCAAGGTCAGGTCTGTTTGCAAGGAAATGGGAGGAATCCGAAAGCTCGACTAGGGAAAAGTGACTGTACCGAAACATACGTTTTCCCGTCACAGTCTTCCCCTGCATTCTTAGCTGCTAAGGGCACCTATTTTGTTTGCAAAGACAGAGCATATACATGGCTGCCTGCTGACTTTTCAGGCTCATGTTATATCGCTCAACTGTTGCCTCCGACATACACTGCTGCACCGGATTATCACAAAACTAGAGTTGTGAGAGGTGTTTTCAATAAGGAAGACACTGCTGGCCAAGAAGCAGAAGACTTCTTCAAAGGTTTTCTTCCGTTCTGGGGGCCCATGGCCAACAGTAGAAACTTACGTCAACTAACACGGGTAGTTGAATCCACTAACTGCGAGTGCCCTTAGTAACCTGACAGCTGAGCTTCAAGCGGATCGCCTCATGACGTTACAGAATCGTATGGTCCTTGATGTGTTACTTGCAGATCGAGGTGGGGTATGTAAGATGATCCAATCGAGTTGCTGTGTTTTTATCCCAGATAATGCGCCAACGGTATATAAGGCCATTTCTAAGTTACACAAAATCTCTGACTCTATTCATGTAGAGGAAGGTAACTGGTCACTAATGGGATGGTTCTGGAGTCTGTTATCTGCATGGGGATGGAAGGTTCTGATAGTCACTGGTGTTGCGTTGGTATTTTTATTCTCATGCTGTCTCATTGTTCAGTGTGGTCCTGCCTTATGTGGCCTTTGTGTTTCAACATGCGTAAGAAGACCACCTGTTTTTGGAGATACGCCACGAGATAGAATAATGCTCCAGCAACATATCAGTGACCTGATGAAAATAGAGATGGACTCCGATATAGAGTAAGGTATTGCCTATGTAAGGGCAAAAGGACGGTCTGAGGTTCTGTAGCGATCCGAACCCGTGTATTCGGTATCGTAGTACTGACACGATTTTGGTACCAATGAACCGTAAATGATCCATTATATGCATGACAGTGTTTTCGCTGCGCTACGAGCATGAATTCACTGAGAAATAGGGCATTCTGTTGTAAAATCATGGCATCCATTTTAGATACGGCACCCATTTTGTTTCTTGCCCTCACATAGTCAATGGACGAGCGATGACTCCGGCAGAATCACCTTGTTAAGGACACGTAAGCTCAAGCCCGAGGAAGCTGACGCTGCGTGACTAGGCAGAATCAATCTGCCTCCCCTGCCTGAGGCCAATCCTGCTATACTAGTTCTCGTGTCCATTGTCCTGATTGAGAGGCCGAATACGGTAGCCATGCCCGTTTACGATCCATAAACACCTCTTATCCTGCTTTTCTATCCCTTGCACCTGGCTCTGCTCCTCTCCTTCTGGGCTTTTACAATAGGGAGGATACGATTTTTATGATGGGGAGGATCGGTCAAAGAATGGAAAACTGACAAGGAGACGTGATCGAATACCGAAAACCTACACCTAATTATTGTTTGATGTCTGTTTATTGTCTGTTTGGGATACCGGATTGGGCATGAAAAATATTCGTGTAATGTTGCCTAAAGACATATTTTGTGTATTTAAGGAGCAACCCACTTCTTGCAATTTGAACAGTCTCGTAGATTCTGCCTTTGTGTGGTTCCTATGATTTCTGTGTCCCTGCAGTAAATAAATCTTGGTCTCTGACGCCACCATCAAGAAGCCCGCGTCTCTGTTTATTTGTGCACCAAGACGGGAAGGAACTCAGGGGTCTTTGGGTGTTGTTCCCCTGACACCTCTGGACTCTTAAAAGTCCAGAACCTCAGTACGAGCCGTACCTGCTTGAGAACTATTGGGAGCTGCGCGCGTAAATACGGTCCGTACTTGCCTTTGTACGGACCGTCCTGGCCTCTAAAAATTCTTTGCTTCGAGTCGTACTGGCATTTGCAATCATTGAAACCAGCCGTGGTTCGAACCGTACTTGCCTCTAAAGTACTTTGTTTGAGCCGTACCTGCCTTTTTGAATACTAGTGCCTGGGGCCGTAGTTCGACCCGTACTGATCGTATCTGCATTGAAAGGAGCTTGTGTCTGGCGCCGTAGTTCCAACCGTCCTGGCCTCTAAAATTCTTTGCTTCGAGTCGTACTGGCATTTGCAATCATTGAAACCAGCCGTGGTTCGAACCGTACTTGCCTCTAAAGTACTTTGTTTGACTCGTACCCTTGCTGCCGTCCGTGTACGGCATGTCTCTGCCACGGTCTGAACCGTACTGCATTAAAAAGCATTGCCGGCACTTACGCGGGAAGCGTGAGGAACGGCAAGCGTACTCGTGCTCACGCGAGAAGCGTGAGAAACGGCAAGACACCTCTAAAAACTTGTACAAAGCATAACAAAGGCGCTACGAAGCACGCAGAACCCCCAAAAATCTTATTTTGATCAGAACTGTTCCCTTTTTAATAACTGTGGACTACATTTTGAGCATTTAAAAGAGTAACTGGATTAGTACTTACAAGAGAACTGTATTTTATCAGCCTGCCTACAAAGAAAGCTTTTATATATAAAGACTTCTATTTTTGATAAATACAGCCTTGTGTCTTTGTGTGGTGGGGTGGTGATTATTGCGTGGGACAACTTGAACACTTAACCTAATGCCCTCTGGAAATCTAGCCTGACTGCTCGCGCCACGTTACCTAGAGGGTGAGCAGGGGTTATTTTTAAAGAGGTGATCCTACGCCCTGACTTAGAGGAAAGGGTCCCTGCTTGTCGCAAGTGCATACCTGCGCCAACCAGAGACCCCGGATTCTAACACTCGGCCTGATTCTGGGAGAGGTGGGTCACGGGGTGGTCAGGAACGTGTTCCGTAACCCCCCCTGAGATCGCCCCTTCCAACAGTATCACTGAAGCAACCATCAGTACGAGGGGTATCACTGAAGTGCACATCAGGTCGAAGGGTATCAATGAGGTGCATATCAGTACGAAGGGTATCAATGAAGCCCACATTAGTATGAAGGGTATCACTGAAGCACACATCAGTATGAAGGGTATCACTCAAGCTCACATCAGTATGAAGGGTATCACAGAAGCACACATCAGTACGAAGGGTATCACTGAAGTGCACATCAGTACAAAGGGTATCACTGAAGTGCACATCAGTACAAAGGATATCAATGAAGCGCACATCAGTATGAAGGGTATCACTGAAGTGCACATCAGTACGAAAGGTATCACTGAAGCACACATCAGTACGAAGGGGAACACTGAAGCGCACATCAGTACGAAGGGTATCACTGTAGCGCACATCAGTGCGAAGGGTATCTCTGAAGTGCACATCAGTACGAACGGTATCACTTAAGCGCACATCAGTACGAAGGGTTTCACTTAAGCGCTCATCAGTATGAATTTTATCACTTAGGCGCACATCAGTATGAAGGGTATCACTCAAGCGCACATCTGTATGAAGGGTATCAATGAAGCGCAAATCAGTATGAAGGCAATCAATGAAGCACACATCAGTATGAAGGGTATCACTCAAGTGCACATCTGTATGAAGGGTATCAATGTAGCGCACATCAGTATGAAGGGTTTCACTCAAGTGCACATCAGTATGAAGGGTATCACAGAAGCACACATCAGTACGAAGGGTATCACTGAAGTGCACATCAGTACAAAGGGTATCACTGAAGCGCACATCAGTATGAAGGTTATCACTGAAGTGCACATCAGTACGAAAAGTATCACTGAAGCGCACATCAGTACGAAGGATATCACTGTAGCGCACATCAGTGCGAAGGGTATCTCTGAAGAGCACATCAGTACGAAGTGTATCACTGAAGCGCACATCAGTAAGAAGGGTATCACTGAAGGGCACATCAGCATGAAGAGTATCAATGAAGCACACATCAGTACGAATGCAATCACCGAAGCGCACATCAGTACGAAGGGTATCACATAAGCGCACATCAGTATGAAGAGTATCACTAGGCGCACTTTAGCAAGAAGGGTGTCACTGAAGCGCACATCTGTTTGAAGGGTATCACTGAAGCGCACATCAGTATGAGGAGTATAACTAAAGCGCACATCAGCACGAAGGGTATCACTGAAGCGCGCATAAGTACAAAGGGTATCACTGAAGCGCACATCAGCATGAAGGGTATCAATGAAGCGCACATCAGCACGAAGGGTATCACAGAAACGCAAAACGGTACGAAGGGTATCACTGAATGGCACTTCAGTATGAATGGTATCACCGAAGGGCACATGAGTATGAAGCGTATCTGCTGAAGTGCACATCAGTACGAAGGGTATCACCGAAGCCCAAATCAGTACAAAGGGTATTACCAAAGCACACATCAGTATGAAGGGTATCACTAAAGCGCACATCTGTATGAAGGGTATCAATGAAGCGCACATTAGTATGAAGGGTATCACTGAAGCGCACATCAGAAGGAAGGGTATCACTCAAGCACGCATCATTATGAAGGGTATCAATGAAGCACACATCAGTATGAAGGGAATCACAGAAGCACACATCAGTACGAAGGGTATCACTGAAGTGCACATCAGTATGAAGGGTATCACTGAAGTGCACATCAGTACGAAAGGTATCACTGAAGCGCACATCAGTACGAAGGGGAACACTGAAGCGCACATCAGTACGAAGGGTATCACTGTGGCGCACATCAGTCCGAAGGGTATCTCGGAAGCGCACATCAGTACGAACTGTACCACTTAAACGCACATCAGTACGAAGGGTATCACTTAAGCGCTCATTAGTATGAATTTTATCACTTAGACGCACATCAGTATGAAGAGTATCACTGAAGCACACATCAGTATGAAGGGTTTCACTCAAGCGCACATCTGTATGAAGGGTATCAATGAAGCCCACATTAGTATGAAGGGTATCACTGGAGCACACATCAGTATGAAGGGTATCACTCAAGTTCACATCAGTATGAAGGGTATCACAGAAGCACACATCAGTACGAAGGTGTTAGAAGGCGACCTCAGAGGAGCCCGGAGGGGGCCCTGACTATCCTGAGACCAACCCTCGAGGTATCGTAGCCGGGCACTGTCGGGAGACTCCTCAAGGGAGGAATCTCGTATCTAGGATCGCACACTCGGCACCACACGACAAAGAGACGCCACACCGTGGGTTCTTAAGAACAAATCTTTATCAAATCGGAGTCGTAGGATCTTTATGATCAGCACGGCAAGTATATACAAGTAGAGCACGGGCTCACAGAGTCTCGGGAAGGGGTAGGAGGTAGCGGGACAGTCTTTGTGGTTATGGATCAAATGCAGGGGCGTACCCGGCGCACAGCTCACAATCCTTGAGCTGGGGGATACGCTTGTCGTCGTCGGGGTCCGGCGGGACCAGGCGAGTCGGTGGGAGCCACGAGTCACTCAGCAGGGCTCAAGCACAAGTTCGGAGGTCTTACGATCTTCAGGGAGGCGCGAGTCACTCAGCAGGGCTCAAGCACCAGTTCGGAGGTCTTACGATCTTCAGGGAGCCGCGAGTCACTCAGCAGGGCTCAAGCACCAGTTCGGAGGTCTTACGATCTTCAGGGAGCCGCGAGTCACTCAGCAGGGCTCAGGTGTTTCCAAAGGCGAATCTGCCGGATAGTCCCAGAGCACCCCTTGTTATAGGTCGACCACTCTTTGATGTCCGGAGTCTGTGCAGGCAGGGGTCTTGTCACCAGGGGGTCGCTTGTCGGGGTTTCCTGCCAGTGTCTTTTGATCCTTTCAGGGCCGGGTTGGGAGGAGTCCCAGACACCCAGCAGGCGTGGAGCCAGCCCTCGGGGAGGCCGGAGGGCCGATCGAAACCCACCTTCCCAGGGGAGCTCAGAGGTGCGATGGAAACTGCTCCTCCCTCTCTCATCCCAATGGGAGCGCGATGTCCTCCAGCCGGAGTGGCGCCTCTAGGCCAGGGTCGCGCTGGGGCCGGGCGGCCATCTTGGTGCATGAAGTGGGCACGCGGGCCTGGTGTGGCCGAAAGGAGGAAGGCCACGGACGGGGAAGTCCGGGTCGGTGTGTGTGTGTTCTGGTGGGAAGGATCGGCTAGGCCGTGTACTCGGGGGCTGCATGAGGTGCATGGGTCAGGATATGTGGTGTGGGGACAGGGATGGCCATGCCACGAGGCCGGGTCTAACACGCGTCCCCCCAGCTGAAAGCCGGAGAGAACTACCCATCGTCTTGGGGGTTCTCTTTGCTGAGGAGGAAGAACCGGGAGAAGCCATCGGCGTTGGCGTGGTCAGTACCAGGGTGATGTTCCACGGTGAAATCCATCCCCTAGAAGGAGATTGACCACCGCAGTAGTTTGGGGTTTTCTCCTCGCATCTGCATGAGCCATCGCAAGGGGCGATGGTCGGTTTGGACTTTGAAATGGGTGCCGAACAGATAAGGGCGTAACTTCTTGCGGGCCCAGACCACGGCGAACGCCTCGCGCTCGATGGTGCTCCATCTCTGTTCTCTGGGCAACAGCCTTCGGCTGAGGAAGGCTACGGGCTGGTCTAGGCCTTGATCATTCACCTGGGACAGGACGGCCCCAATCCCATGCTCGGAGGCGTCCGTTTGTACCACAAACTCACTCCATTCGGAACTGAAAACTGCGATATCGTCTAGATAGGCAGCGCTGAACTTTTCCAGCCCGGCCAGGACTCTATTTACCAGTCGCTGAAAGGTGGCCGGGGCATTTTTCATCCCGAAGGGCATCACGCAAAAGACATAGTGCCCATCCGGGGTGGAGAAGGCGGACCGCTCCTTGGCTCCTTCTGTGAGCGCAATTTGCCAATAGCCACAGGTGAGATCGAATGTGCTGAGGAACCGAGCAGCCCCGAGTCGGTCAATGAGCTCGTCGGCTCGGGGAATGGGGTGGGCATCAGCTCGGGTGACTTCATTGAGTCCCCGGTAGTCCACGCAGAAGCGGAGTTCTGGGGCGACACCGGGGGCAGCTGCTTTCGGGACCAGGACCACGGGGCTGGCCCAGGGACTGTCTGAGGGTTTGATCACTCCCAAGGTCAACATCTTCGAGACCTCGGCCTGAATGCAGGACCGGACTCGATCAGGGACTCGGTAAGCTCGGTGTTTCACCGGTGGGCTGTCTCCGGTGTCCACGTCATGGACGCACCAGTCGGTGACTTGGGGGACCAGAGAGAATAGGTCGGAAAACTGCCCTAGGAGCTGGCGGCAATCCTCCCGTTGCTGGGAAGTGAGGGATGGGGTGAGGTTCACGCCTTCTACAGAGCCATCCTTCTCTTTGGTACACAGGAGATCAGGAAGGGGATCCGACTCCTCTTCGGCCCCGTCATCGGTGGCCAGCAGGAGGCTCAGTTCCGTCCGCACAAAGTGAGGCTTGAGGCGGTTCACGTGAAGGACCCGGAGGGGGTCCCGGGGGGACTGGACGTCCACCAAGTACGTGACCTGGCTCTTCCGCTCAATCACTTTGAAGGTCCTGGTCCATTTATCCTGGAGGGCGCAAGGTTTCACGGGGGCCATGACCCATACCTGCTGGCCCGGCTGGAACTCGACCAGAGTGGCGTTCTGGTCGTACCAGCGCTTCATCTCTTCCTGGCTCGCCTCGGCCAGCTATCGGAACTTCCTAGTCTGGTTTCGGAGGGTCAGGACGTATCGGAACACATCTCGGGGGGGGGTGCCTCTGGGCGCCGCCTCCCATCCTTCCTTGACCAGGCTGAGGAGCCCCCGGACGGGGTGCCCGTAGAGTAACTCGAAGGGGCTGAACCCCAAGGATTTCTGGGGGACTTCCCGGTAGGCGAACAGGAGGCAGGGGAGCAGGACGTCCCACTTACGCCGGAGGGGCTCTTCTAGGCCCGCGATCATCCCCTTCAGAGTCCGGTTAAACCGCTCTACCAGGCCATTTCCTTGGGGGTGGTACGGGGTGGTGAACTTGTAGGACACTCCACATTGTTGCCACGGGGACGTCATGTATTTGGAGATGAAGTTCGTACCCCGATCGCTCACGACCTCACGGGGAAAACCCATACGGGAAAAGATTCCCATCAACGCCCGGCCCACCACGGGGGCTGTGACGGTGCGCAGGGGTATGGCCTCAGGGTATCGGGTGGCATGATCCACCAGGACGAGGATAAAGCGGTGACCTTGGGAGGTGTCGATGTCGATCCCGACCCGTTCAAAAGGGGTACTGACGGCAGGGAAGGGTTGGAGGGGAGCCTTGCGCTTTCCTCCGCTCTTCCCACAAGCCTGGCACGTGGGACAGGACTTGCAGTGGGCTTCTACATCCGCTTTCATTCTGGGCCAGTAGAAGTGAGTCACGAGGCGACTGTAGGTTTTGTCCTGGCCCAAGTGGCCTGCGAGGGGGACGTCGTGGGCCAAGCCCAGGAGGAGGTCTCGGAAGCGTAGGGGTACCACCAGCACCCGGGCGGATCCTAGCTCCACCGACTTCTGCTCGCTGTACAAAAGGTCAATTTCCCAATACACCCGGTGCGTTCCAGTTTGGTCGCCCGCGGCCTGGGCCGCTGCTTGTTGCGGGGGCCCGACCAGGGAAGGACAGGTAGCTTGTTCCCGGCAGAACTCCTCTCGGGAGGGGCCCCCCTCGTGGCGCCACTGGGCCAACTCGGGCAGATCGCCTAACTCGGTGACCTGTGCAGAGTCGGAAGGTGGGGGTTCGTCGCTTGCGACCGACCCTCCTTGTGGGGGGACGTGGGGACCCTGGGCGGGGATCATCCTGTCTTCGGGGGTCGGGGCGCCTTCGACTTCCCCAAGGGGGGTCAGTCGGGCTGCCATAGATCGGGTGGTGGCGCACACCCACTCAGGGAGACCCATCATCCCTAGGTGGGTCTTGCGCTCGACTTGTTTCCAGGGGGAACTTTCCAGGTCGTTCCCCAGGAGACAGTCGACTGGCTGGGAGGTTCTCACTGCGACTTTCAGTTTACCGACCACCGCTCCCCATTCAAAAGGCACCAGGGCTACCCTACACAGACTTTCCGTATTGTCAGCGGAAATCACCGGGCAAAAGACGTTGGGGAGGACCTGATCTTCGTTGACTAAATGACTGAGGACACCGGTGATGCTGGCCCCGGTGTCACGAAGGGCCTCTACTTGGTGGCCATTGATCATTACGAGCTGCCCATATTTCTTCGTGTTGGAGGGCAGGAGGCTTCCAGGGACCATTTCTCTATCTCCTAATGATGCTAGGGCCATGGCGGCGGGTTCCCACTCTACGGTCTCCTCAACCTCCTCCCCCAGTGCTACATTTGCTATCTGTCTAGCGGGGGGTGCTGTCGGGGTGATGTGTGGGGCCATGGGGCATTCAGGGTCGTTGGCGTAATGCCCGGGCTTCTGACAACAGAAACAAGTGATGGTCACCCGGTGCCCCCGTCTCATGGGTGCGCCGGATACAGCTGGTGAGGGCGCCGGGAAAGGCGGAGGTTGGTTTTTCGGGGGACTGAACTGGGACTCTCTCTGCCCTTCCTGGTTCCCCCCCCTCTCTGGCGGGGTGGTCCCTGACTGGCTCGGGGGTACTCTCCTACGGGGCCCCGGGAGACCCGAGTGTTGGTCCAGCGATCCGCCTCGACAGCCAGCTTTCTCGGATCTGTGAGCTTGCTGTCGAGCAGATGCTGGCGTAGTTCCACAAAGCAGTTCGCAGCCAGGTGTTCCCACAACATGAGGTCGGTTAGTTCTTCAAGGGTGGTTACCTTGCTGCCCTTGATCCACCCATCAAATGCACGGCTGAAGAAGTTTACATACTCCACCCAGGTGGTGCCCGGGATCTTCCTGCAGTCCCGGAACCGCTGGCGGTACATCTCCGGGGTGAGGCCGTACCTTGTGAGGAGGGCCTCTTTCATGTGGTTGTAGGAGGTCTGCATGGAGGTTGGTAGGTCGAGCAGGGTGTCTCTCCCTTCGCTCAGAAATCATCCCCACAACCCGGCCCCCCAATCCTTCTGCGGGACCCGATGGGAGGTCATGGCGACCTCGTATGCCCTGAACCACTGTTGGATGTCATAGTTTTTGTAATATTCTTTGACCACATCCTTGGGAATGTGGACCTTCTGCTCCGCCGAGGAGTCCGCCCCTCGGTTTCCCGGGGGCCGCGCTTCTTCGCTTTTTGCTTTTAGCTCGATTTCCTTCAAGCTGCGTTCGTGCTCCAGTTGAAGTCTCCTTCCTTCGTGTTCCCGTTGAAGTTTCTTCTCTTCTAGTTCGCCTTGTACTCGCATCTGTTCCACTGCTAGCTTTTTCTCTGCTAACTCGCCCTCGATTTTAAGTTTGGCCAATTCGAGTTTGTGATGGCGACTTCTCTCTCTGTCTGCGAGTTCCTCCGGGGATAGGCCCCCGTCTGGTACGAAGCTTCGCACCTGGTTGCTGCTGCGTTCTCCTTGGGAGGGTCCAGCTTCGTCATGGAGCTCCACCGCTCCTTCTGGGCGGGGGGCTCCAGAATCCACCCAAGCTTGTAGTGCCTTCTGCATATCTTCTTTGGTGTTGAGACCAGTGGTAGCGATTTTTAGTTCTTTGCAGAATTGCTTCAGTTCTCTGTGCGTGTACTCTTACAGTTGTTCCACCTAGAACACGGTACTGGTGTCGTTTTCTGTGAGAATCATGGCGTTTCCTTCTGCCATCTTTGTCGGTGGTGCATCAGCCGTTCACGGTACGACCTCTAGATTATGGGCCCGAATCCCGTCGCTTGCCACCAATGTTAGAAGGCGACCTCAGAGGAGCCTGGAGGGGGCCCTGACTATCCTGAGACCCACCCTCAAGGTATCGTAGCCAGGCACTGGTGGGAGACTCCTCAAGGGAGGAATCTCGTATCTAGGATCGCACACTCGGCACCACACGACAAAGAGACGCCACACCGTGGGTTCTTAAGAACAAATCTTTATCAAATCGGAGTCGTAGGATCTTTATGATCAGCACGGCAAGTATATACAAGTAGAGCACGGGCTCACAGAGTCTCGGGAAGGGGTAGAAGGTAGCGGGACAGTCTTTGTGGTTATGGATCAAATGCAGGGGCGTACCCGGCGCACTGCTCACAATCCTCAAGCTGGGGGATACGCTTGTCGTCGTCGGGGTCCGGTGGGGCCAGGCGAGTCGGTGGGAGCCGCGAGTCACTCAGCAGGGCTCAAGCACAAGTTCGGAGGTCTTACGATCTTCAGGGAGCCGCGAGTCACTCAGCAGGGCTCAAGCACCAGTTCGGAGGTCTTACGATCTTCAGGGAGCCGTGAGTCACTCAGCAGGGCTCAAGCACCAGTTCGGAGGTCTTACGATCTTCAGGGAGCCGCGAGTCACTCAGCAGGGCTCAGGTGTTACCAAAGGCGAATCTGCCCGATAGTCCCAGAGCACCCCTTGTTATAGGTCGACCCCTCTTTGATGTCCGGAGTCTGTGCAGGCAGGGATCTTGTCACCTGGGGGTCGCTTGTCGGGGTTTCCTGCCAGTGTCTTTTGATCCTTTCAGGGCCGGGTTGGCAGGAGTCCCAGACACCCAGCAGGCGTGGAGCCAGCCCTCGGGGAGGCCGGAGGGCCGATCGAAACCCACCTTCCCAGGGGAGCTCAGAGGTGCGATGGAAACTGCTCCTCCCTCTCTCATCCCAATGGGAGCGCGATGTCCTCCAGCCGGAGTGGCGCCTCTAGGCCAGGGTCGCGCTGGGGCCGGGCGGCCATCTTGGTGCATGAAGTGGGCACGCGGGCCCGGTGTGGCCGAAAGGAGGAAGGCCACGGACTGGGAAGTCCGGGTCGGTGTGTGTGTGTTCTGGTGGGAAGGATCGGCTAGGCCGTGTACTCGGGGGCTGCATGAGGTGCATGGGTCAGGATATGTGGTGCAGGGACAGGGATGGCCATGCCACGAGGCCGGGTCTAACAGAGGGTATCACTGAAGTGCACATCAGTACAAAGGGTATCACTGAAGTGCACATCAGTACAAAGGATATCACTGAAGCGCACATCAGTATGAAGGGTATCACTGAAGTGCACATCAGTACGAAAGGTATCACTGAAGCGCACATCAGTATGAAGGGGAACACTGAAGCGCACATCAGTACGAAAGGTAGCACTGTAGCGCACATCAGTGCGAAGGGTATCTCTGAAGTGCACATCAGTTCGAACGGTATCACTTAAGCGCACATCAGTGCGAAGGGTATCACTTAAGCGCTCATCAGTATGAATTTTATCACTTAGGCGCACATCAGTATGAAGGGTATCACTCAAGCGCAAATCAGTATGAAGGCAATCAATGAAGCACACATCAGTATGAAGGGTATCACTCAAGTGCACATCTGTATGAAGGGTATCAATGTAGCGCATATCAGTATGAAGGGTTTCACTCAAGCGCACATCAGTATGAAGGGTATCACAGAAGCACACATCAGTACGAAGGGTATCACTGAAGTGCACATCAGTACAAAGGGTATCACTGAAGCGCACATCAGTACGAAGGTTATCACTGAAGTGCACATCAGTACGAAAGGTATCACATAAGCACACATCAGCATGAAGAGTATCAATGAAGCACACATCAGTACGAATGCTATCACCGAAGCGCACATCAGTACGAAGGGTATCACATAAGCGCACATCAGTATAAAGAGTATCACTAGGCGTACATTAGCAAGAAGGGTATCACTGATGCGCACATCTGTTTGAAGGGTATCACTGAAGCGCACATCAGTACAAAGGGTATCACTGAAGCGCACACCAGCATGAAGGGTATCAATGAA
The DNA here is from genome assembly GCF_964204655.1 of Triturus cristatus. Lineage (NCBI taxonomy): Eukaryota > Metazoa > Chordata > Amphibia > Caudata > Salamandridae > Triturus > Triturus cristatus. The sequence goes on along the minus strand of NC_140593.1, from coordinate 5,675,694 downwards.
GCGCACATCAGCACGAAGGGTATCACAGAAACGCAAAACAGTATGAAGGGTATCACTGAATGGCACTTCAGTATGAATGGTATCACTGAAGGGCACATGAGTATGAAGCGTATCTACTGAAGTGCACATCAGTACGAAGGGTATCTCTGAAGCGCACATCAGTACGAATGGTATCACTCAAGCGCTCATCAGTATGAAGGGTATCACTGAGCGCACATCAGTATGAAGGTTATCGCTGAGAGCAAATGAGCACGGAGGGTATCACTGAAGCACACATCAGTATAAAGGGTATCACTAAAGTGCACATCTGTTTGAAGGGTATCACTGAAGCGCACATCAGTATGAAGGGTATCACTAAGCGCACATCAGTAAGAAAGGTATCACTGAAGCAACCATCAGTACGAGGGGTATCACTGAAGTGCACATCAGGTCGAAGGGTATCAATGAGGTGCATATCAGTACGAAGGGTATCAATGAAGCACACTTCAGTATGAAGGGTATCACTGAAGCCCAGATCAGTACAAAGGGTATCACCAAAGCACACATCAGTATGAAGGGTATCACTAAAGCGCACATCTGTATGAAGGATATCAATGAAGCGCGCATTAGTATGAAGGGTATCACTGAAGCGCACATCAGAAGGAAAGGTATCACTCAAGCACGCATCATTATGAAGGGTATCAATGAAGCACACATCAGTATGAAGGGTATCACTGAAGTGCACATCAGTAAGAAGGGTTTCACTAAAGTGCACATCAGTATGAAGTGTATCACTGAAGCAACCATCAGTACGAGGGGTATCACTGAAGTGCACATCAGGTTGAAGGGTATCAATGAGGTGCATATCAGTACGAAGGGTATCACTGAAGTGCACATCAGTACGAAAGGTATCACTGAAGCGCACATCAGCACGAAGGGGAACACTGAAGCGCACATCAGTACGAAGGGTATCACTGTAGCGCACATCAGTGCGAAGGGTATCTCTGAAGCGCACATCAGTACGAACGGTATCACTTAAGCGCACATCAGTACGAAGGGTATCACTTAAGTGCTCATTAGTATAAATTTTATCACTTAGGCGCACATCAGTATGAAGGGTATCACTGAAGCACACATCAGTATGAAGGGTATCACTCAAGCGCAAATCAGTATGAAGGGTATCACTGAAGCGCACATCAGTATGAAGGGGAACACTGAAGCGCACATCAGTACGAAAGGTAGCACTGTAGCGCACATCAGTGCGAAGGGTATCTCTGAAGTGCACATCAGTACGAACGGTATCACTTAAGCGCACATCAGTACGAAGGGTATCACTTAAGCGCTCATCAGTATGAATTTTATCACTTAGGCGCACATCAGTATGAAGGGTATCACTGAAGCACACATCAGTATGAAGGGTATCACTCAAGTGCACATCAGTATGAAGGGTATCACTGAAGCACACATCAGTATGAAGGGTATCACTCAAGCGCACATCTGTATGAAGGGTATCAATGAAGCGCAAATCAGTATGAAGGCAATCAATGAAGCACACATCAGTATGAAGGGTATCACTCAAGTGCACATCTGTATGAAGGGTATCAATGAAGCACACATCAGTATGAAGGGTTTCACTCAAGCGCACATCAATATGAAGGCTATCACTGAAGCAAAAATCAACAAAGAATGGACCACTTGTCCTGTGTAGCCAGGGTCTTTTTGGTGTTGGTTCCGTCATAAAAAACCCTCATAACTGTACACAGGTGGAAATGGCGGTATATACTGAGTCACCGCTTGAGTGTACTAGTACAGGATCATCATAGGGTCTTTTGTTTGTATGAATGCTGACCTCCACCAGGAGGAAGACCAACTGGTTTTACAGTAGTGTCCAGGCATGAAAAGTACAAATAAAAATAAAAGAGGGTGTGGTTGTGCTCAGCTATAGTGAGTTTAAAATTCTCTATCTCATTTTTTCAGAAGAATCTTTATTTGGAGAATGTTGATAAGATAAGTTGAAAATTGGTGTGCGGCTATAGACCGAGTTACTGGTCTACCGTACTTTCAAGGGTCATGGGTCAACATGTTTCAGCCTTCTGTTGGCTTTCGTCTTTCGTCAGGACCGAATTTAATAAAGGAGACGCGTTGTGGCTCCTAATTCCGTGGATATTATCCACTTGTTTTTTAAGAAGTCAGATCCGTAGTATCTGTACCTAGTGAAGAAAGGAAAAAACAAACACGTTTGGATGATCCTATTCTTTTAGACTTCCTGTATAAATCATACACTATGCCTTAAGTGACTCACTTATGGAGCTACTATTGTGATCAACATATAGTTAGGTTGATAACTGCGTGATCTTATTGGGTCACTCAGGTAGTCTAAATCTGGAGAAATGGCGCTAAATGAAGGGAGTCTGGCTACATAAAGGAAGAGGAATTGAATTAAAGTTAAAATGATACCCATTCGAAAAAGCGAGGGCGCTCTATCTTGTTAGCTGTGGCGCCTTAACATCATAGGCTCTAAATGTTCAAGGCGTGTTCGTAATGGCCTCAAAGGCGCGGTTGGTAAAAAAGAGGGACATTACGAGTTAGCCGCTTCTTGAATCATGTGTGCGGAAACTCGTAAGATGTTGGCCCAAAATTCTAATTTTAGATTGACATTTGGCGGTCCTATTCTGAAGTGGTCGCTAGTCTATTCTAATTCTAATGGTCGCTAGATAGAAGTCATAGCATAGTGGTATTCCCATGTGGTCATGTTGTATGAAAGTAGTTTGCTGTCTGTGTCGTTTTTAACAGAAATACACGACAGAAATAAAAAACATCGTTACCTTGCAGATGCATGATATTAGTTTCCTCGGGGTACCGAACGGCACACTCTGAACTTTATTCTGGAACAATAAAATGAAATTAAGTGAAATAGGAGGACACATGAGAGGTTAGAGGCGCCTTACTTTGTGTGGAGACTCTTGTTCATGACGGCGGCCGTCGTAGCTCACCGGTTCCGTCAAGTCATTTGCTTGTTCTGGCTCTGTTCGCGGTAACCCCCGGTGACGCGGGACCCCTAAGAGCTCGGATTTACATAGTGTCTAGGAAACCGTTGGTGAGATAGAAGAAAGACTAATGAAGTATTCGCCGTTGGCAGCGATGGTTGGAATAAATCACGGGCCCAAAATAGAGAAAACTTTGTTACTCTATTATTAGTCGTAATGTCTCTTCTGTAGTGCCAGTTAGGTTAAAGTGCTTGTGATGTGAATACTATGTTAGTTCTTTTGATGGGTAGGCAAAGGCAGTTATTAGTTGCAGTTAGTCAGTTCGTGATAGGGCGATTTGGGGAGTCCTCCCTTATATATAGATGTAATATGGTATTGTTCCTAAGATGTATTAGCAAGGTATCTAATAACCGCAACAGCAGGGGACATGTATAGCAATACAAGTATTCTATAACTGTGTGTCAAAGGACTGGTTCTCAGTTTCCGAGTTGCCTTATGCCAATGTGTGCCACGGGATATTATCGTTCAAACCTCTTTTGTCAGTCTCCAGACGATAAATCCAACGTTGTTCCTTTTCAAAGAGAACTCGTTCGGCATCGTTACCTTTGATCCGTAAACTTTCCAGGATTACCCAATTAGGATCACTGGCATTGTGGTTGTTTTCTATATAATGTCTGCTCATCTTAGCGGTTGATCTTTTGCAATTCACATTGCTTTTGTGTTCACTTAAGCGTTGTTTTATTTTACGGCATGTCATCCCAATGTATCTTAGGTCACAGGGGCAGACGATCATGTAAATCACATGTGTAGTGTTACAGTTTGTGTGTTGACGTAATGTCCAAGTGAGGTTTGGGAGGAGTTGAATGGTTTTAGTAATTTTGGTCAGATTACATACTGAGCATGTACTGCATGGATAGTGTCCTAAGATTGGTTCGAGGTTCCATGCTGAAGTGATGGTTTCTCTCCTTATGTTAGGTGACGGTCTCGTGTGCACTAAATAGTCTTTGATGTTCCTGGTTCTTCTGTTTGCAAATCTGTTTCCCAGTTCTGGGAGACAAACTGGCAAGGAGAGACTATCCATTAAAAACCATCAGTAAGTGCCAAAAAAGAGCCCGCAATCAACCCAGAGAAAATCTCCTATAAATGACTACACGAGAAGAACCAGAGGACCTACTGACCTGTATCATACATACAACACAATAACGAACACAGTGAAGAAAATCGTCAATAGAAATTGGAGGATTCTAACATCGAATACACTACAATGGCCCAAACCCAAATTTAAGGAGAGAAACCATCACTTCAGCATGGAACCTCGAACCAATCTTAGGACACTATCCATGCGGTACATGCTCAGTATGTATCTGCTTCCTCTTGATATCTCGTCGCTCACTCACATTAAGTCTGACTCTGAGCTCCTCTGCTTCCTCTTGATATCTCGTCTCCCACTCACATTAAGTCTGACACTGAGCTCCTCTGCTTCCTCTTGATATCACGTCGCTCACTGAGCTCCACTGCTTCCTCTTGATCTCACGTCGCTCACTCACATCAAGTCTGACACTGAGCTCCTCTGCTTCCTCTTGATATCACGTCGCTCACTGAGCTCCTCTGCTTCCTCTTGATATCATGTCACTCACTCACATCAAGTCTGACACTGAGCTCCTCTGCTTCCTCTTGATATCTCGTCGCTCACTCACATTAAGTCTGACACTGAGCTCCTCTGCTTCCTCTTGATATCTCGTCGCTCACTCACATTAAGTCTGACACTGAGCTCCTCTGCTTCCTCTTGATATCTCATCACTCACTCACATTAAGTCTCACACTGATCTCCTCTGCTTCCTCTTGATATCTCGTCGCTCTCTCACATTAAGTCTGACACTGAGCTCCTCTGCTTCCTCTTGATATCACGTCGCTCACTGAGCTCTTCTGCGTCCTCTTGATATCATGTCACTCACTCACATCAAGTCTGACACTGAGCTCCTCTGCTTCCTCTTGATATCACGTCGCTCACTGAGCTCCTCTGCTTCCTCATGATATCAAGTCACTCACTCACATCAAGTCTGACACTGAGCTCCTTTGCTTCCTATTGATATCATGTCACTCACTCACATCAAGTCTGACACTGAGCTCCTCTGCTTCCTCTTGATATCATGTCACTCACTCACATTAAGTCTGACACTGAGCTCCTCTGCTTCCTCTTGATATCTTGTCGCTCACTCACATTAAGTCTGACACTGAGCTCCTCTGCTCCCTCTTGATATCACGTCGCTCACTGAGCTCCTCTGCTTCCTCTTGATATCATGTCACTCTCCCACATCAAGTCTAACACTGAGCTCCTCTGCTTCCTCTTGATATCTCTTCACTCACTCACATTAAGTCTGACACTGAGCTCCTCTGCTTCCTCTTGATATCACGTCGCTCACTGAGCTCCTCTGCTTCCTCTTGATATCATGTCACTCACTCACATCAAGTCTGACACTGAGCTCCTCTGCTTCCTCTTGATATCATGTCACTCACGCACATCAAGTCTGACACTGAGCTCCTCTGCTTCCCCTTGATATCATGTCACTCACTCACATCAAGTCTGACACGGAGCTCCTCTGCTTCCTCTTGATATCTCGTCGCTCACTCACATTAAGTCTGACACTGAGCTCCTCTGCTTCCTCTCGATATCTTGTCGCTCACTCACATTAAGTATGACACTGAGCTCCTCTGCTTCCTCTTGATATCTCGTCGCTCACTCACATTAAGTCTAACACTGAGCTCCTCTGCTTCCTCTTGATATAACGTCGCTCGCTGAGCTCCTCTGCTTCCTCTTGATATCATGTCACTCACTCACATCAAGTCTGACACTGAGCTCCTCTGCTTCCTCTTGACATCTCGTCGCTCACTCACATTAAGTCTGACACTGAGCTCCTCTGCTTCCTCTTGATATCTCGTCGCTCACTCACATTAAGTCTGACACTGAGCTCCTCTGCTTCCTCTTGATATCTCGTCGCTCACTCACATTAAGTCTGACACTGAGCTCCTCTGCTTCCTCTTGATATCTCGTCGCTCACTCACATTAAGTCTAACACTGAGCTCCTCTGCTTCCTCTTGATATAACGTCGCTCACTGAGCTCCTCTGCTTCCTCTTGATATCATGTCACTCACTCACATCAAGTCTGACACTGAGCTCCTCTGCTTCCTCTTGACATCTCGTCGCTCACTCACATTAAGTCTGACACTGAGCTCCTCTGCTTCCTCTTTGTTGGAAGGCGGACCCCGAGGAGTCGGTGAGACCACCAAGGGGGGCCCTCTCACTGCACGAAGTAGCCGAGCGCTGCCGAGAAGTCCCCTGTGAGATCCTTCTCCTATCACGTACTAGCACAGTAACACCACCACACAGGACTCAAGGAGGTTGTCTGGCGACAAGCAATTCTTTATCAGCAATAAAAAGGTTACGAAGTCAATATTTACACGAAGGGATCGAGGGATCCACCAAAAGTCTCAGTGTCTCTTTGGAAGGGTAGGGGTAGCGGGACAGTCTTTGGCAGGAGTGCGGTACGAGGGTACCTGGGGCCCAGTTCTTATCCTCAAGCTGGAGGACCTCCGATCTCGGAGGGGTCGAGCCGCGACGGCGTCAGCAGGGCTCTGGCGTACAGTTCGTGGAGAGCCGCGATTCAATCAGCAGGGCTCTCAAGATGGTTTCTGCTCGGCTCGAGCCGCGACGTCGTCAGCAGGGCTCCGAGGAAGGTTTCAGCGAGGTTGGGCCGCGACAGCGTCAGCAGGGCTCCGATGTTCCAGGTGGCTTTCAAGTGTTCACAAGAAGGAGCCGCGACGCAGTCCGCAGGGCTCGTGATGGTTCCGACAAGAGTTCTTCTCCGTAGGGTCAGCCGCGATTCAATCAGCAGGGCTCTCGACTCCGGGATACAACTGCCGAGCTGTGGTGGGGTCGCCCCAGATATAGGTCTGAAGCCCTTTGATGTCCGGACCTATGCGCCCGAGGGGGCGGAGGGGCCGGGTGGAGGTGGCCAGATGCCCAGCAGGAGAGGCGCCAGGCCCATGGGAGTTGCAGGGCGATCACACCTCGAGAGGGGAGGACAGTTGGGGGTCCCATCGATACTGTCCTCCGCCGGGGGCGATGAATGGTTCCTGCGGCACCCCCTGGCTAGTTCGTGGTGCCTCGATGTCGGGGCTTCGCTGGGGTCGAGGCCGGGTTGAGCGGGGTCGCGCCGGCTGGTGCACGGTGTGACGTGGAGGCCAACAAGATGGCGGAGCCACGAGGAGTATGCGACCACGTGCAGCTCCGGGTGAAGGGCCTTGGTGCAGTTCAGACGGGTGGCCCGTGAAGGCCGGGGCGGGGAACGGCCACAATCCAGGGGGTTAAGGACCACGCCGCGAGGCCGGGTCCAACAGGCGTCCCCCCCAGCCGAAGGCATGGAGAGTCACCCATCTCCTTGGGGATTCTCCTCGTCAAGGCGGAAGAAGCGGGACAGGCCGTCGGCGTTGGCGTGGTCTTTGCCGGGCCGGTGTTCGACGTCAAAGTCCATCCCTTGTAGCGAGATGGACCATCGCAGCAGCTTGGGGTTCTCGCCCCGCATTCGCATTAACCATTGCAAGGGCCGGTGGTCGGTCTGGACCCGGAAGTGGGCGCCAAAGAGGTAGGGCCGGAGCTTCTTGAGGGCCCACACCACAGCGAAGGCCTCGCGCTCAATAGTGCTCCAGCGTTGCTCTCGGGGCAGTAGTCGTCGGCTGATGAAGGCCACTGGTCGGTCGAGCCCCTTTTCGTCGGCTTGGGATAGGACGGCCCCGATCCCATACTCGGAGGCGTCCGTCTGTACCACGAACTCCTTCTGGTAGTCCGGGGCCTGCAGCACCGGAGCAGTACACATGGCTGTTTTTAGGGTGTCGAAGGCTGTTTGGCAGCGGGGTGTCCAGTGTACCTTCTTGGGCTGTTTTTTGGACGTTAACTCCGTGAGGGGGCCAACAATGCTCCCATAGTCCCGGATAAACCGCCGGTAGTATCCGGTGAGGCCCAGGAAGGCCCGGACAGCGGTCTGGGTAGTGGGGGGTTCCCAGGTCTTGATGGCCTCTATCTTCGCTTGGAGGGGGGCCACCTGCCCGCTCCCCACTTGATGGCCCAGGTAGGTCACGGATCCGTGGCCGATTTGACATTTGCTGGCCTTGATTGTGAGCCCGGCCTGCTGGAGGGCGGCCAGGACGGCCTTCAGGTGACGGAGGTGCTCGGCCCAGTGGTTGCTGTACACGGCAATATCATCTAAGTAGGCCGCGCTGAAGGCCTCAAGCCCGGCCAAAACCTTGTTCACCAGTCTCTGGAAGGTGGCCGGGGCGTTCTTCATTCCGAAGGGCATCACCCGAAAGTGGTAATGCCCATCCGGAGTCGAAAAGGCGGATCTTTCTTGTGCGCCGGGGGTGAGCTGGATTTGCCAGTACCCGGCGGTGAGGTCCAGCGTGCTCAAGTAGCGAGCGGCCCCTAGGCGGTCGATGAGTTCGTCGGCCCGGGGTATCGGGTGTGCGTCTGTCTTGGTTACTGTATTCAGGGCTCGGTAGTCCACGCAGAATCGCAACTCCGGGGGGTGACCGGGAGCTGCGGCCTTGGGCACCAGGACGACAGGGCTGGCCCACGGGCTGTCGGAAGGCTCGATGACCCCCAGGGCCAGCATCTTCGCTACTTCGGCCTGGATGCAGGCCCGCACTCGGTCAGGCACCCGGTAGGCTCTGTGTCGTATGGGGGGGCTCTCCCCGGTGTCGACGTCGTGGACGCACCAGTGGGTTACCCCCGGGGTGAGAGAGAAGAGGGCTGTGTAGTCCCGCAGTAATTGCTGGCAGTCGTTGCGCTGCTCCGGGGTCAGGGACGAGGCGAGTTGGACCCCTTCGATCGATCCATCGTGAATGTCGGATTGCAAGAGGTCGGGCAAGGGCTCGGAGTCGTCCTCGCCCCCCTCGTCGGTCGCCAGCAGCAGGCTCAGTTCGGTCCGGGCGAAGTGGGGTTTTAGCCTGTTAGCATGTAGGACCCGGAGGGGGTTCCGGGGGGACTCCAGATCGACCAGGTAGGTGACGGGACTTTTCTTCTCCACCACCTTGAAGGGCCAGGTCCACTTGTCCTGGAGGGCGCCGGGTTCGACCGGGGCCATGACCCATACTTTCTGACCTGGCTCGAATTCTACCGTAGAAGTGTTGCGATCGTACCACCGCTTCATGTCCTCCTGGCTGGCCTCGAGGTTGGCTTCGGCCATGGCTCGGAACTTGCGGGTCTGGTTTCGGAGGGTCAGGAGGTATCGGTAGACGTCAGGGGGGGCGCCTCGGGGTTTCATCTCCCAGCCCTCCTTGACCAGGCTGAGCGGTCCGCGGACCGGGTGTCCATACAATAGTTCAAACGGGCTGAACCCCAAGGACTTCTGCGGGACCTCCCGATAGGCAAACAGGAGGCAGGGCAGCAGGACATCCCATTTCCGCCTGAGGGGTTCTTCCAGGCCCTGGATCATCCCTTTTAATGTTCGGTTGAACCGCTCAACCAGTCCGTTCCCCTGAGGGTGATAGGGGGTCGTGAACTTGTATGTGACCCCGCACTGTTGCCACAGGGACCGCATGTACCTGGAGATAAAGTTCGTGCCACGGTCGCTCACCACTTCGCTGGGGAATCCCACTCGGGAGAAGATCCCCATCAAGGCCCGGCCTACCACAGGGGCCGTTATAGTTCTTAGCGGGACCGCCTCCGGGTACCTGGTGGCGTGGTCCACGAGGACCAGGATGAAGCGGTGGCCCAGGGCGGTTTGGGGGTCCAGGGGTCCCACAATATCGATTCCGACCCGTTCGAACGGGGTGCTGACGGCGGGAAAGGGCTGGAGGGGGGCCTTGACCCGACCCCCCGTCTTTCCGCTGGCTTGGCAGGTCTGGCAGGACCGGCAGTGGTTGTCCACATCTCTCCGCATCCGGGGCCAGTAGAAGTGGGTCACCAGACGACTGTACGTTTTGTCTTGCCCCAAGTGTCCGGCGAGGGGCACATCATGGGCCAGGTTGAGAAGGAACTCCCGGAAGCGGAGGGGGACCACCAACACTCGGCTGGCCCCGAGTTCTGCTACTTTCTATTCACTGTACAATAGGCCCTCGGCCCAGTAGATCCAGTGGGTGCCGGTCTGGTCACCGTTGGCTTGTGCGGCCGCCTGTTGTCGGACCCCTTCGAGAGAGGGACAGGACTGTTGCTCTTGCTGGAACTGCTCTCGGGTGGGGCCCCCTTCGTGTTGCCAGTGCGTCAGCTCTGGTAGGACGCTCGGAGAAGCCATCTCTTCGGGGGAGGATTCGCTGGGCCCAGGGTCGGTGTCCGCCTCCTCCTCGCTGCTGGTGGGAGGGGGTGTGAGCCCCTCGGGTTGGGCGGTCCCGGAGGTCGAGGATGAGCGGGGGGCCTGGGCGGTCATGGACCGGGTGATGGCGCAGGCCCAATCAGCCAGTCCCAACATTCGGAGGTGCTCTCGTCGCTCTACTTGAGCCCAGGGGGAACTTTCCAAGTCGTTCCCCAGGAGACAGTCGACCGGGGCGTCGTCGCGCACTGTCACCTTCAGCAGGCCCGTCACCCCTCCCCACTCGAAGGGGACCAGGGCCATCTGGCATAGGCTTTCACTGTTGTCGGCCGTCCGTACGGGGCACAGCACATTCGGTAGAATCTGTTCAGGGGTCACCAGGTGGCAGCGGACAGCAGTGATACTGGTGCCCGTGTCGCGAAGGGCTTCGGCCCGTTGTCCGTTGACCGTGACCTGCTGCCGGTACTTCTGGGTGTTGGTTGGGATGGGGGCGCAGGGTACCATCTCTCGGCTACCCAGGCAGACCAGGGACATGGCTGCCGGCTCCCACTCAGTGTTCTCTCGGTCGAGGGCCTCCTCTTCCTCTTCTCCTCCCCCCAAGGCGGCGGCTGTCAGCTGCCGGGGCGGGGGCCCGCCGGCCCCGTTTCTTCGGTTCAGAGGGCAGGCCGGATCGCTGGCAAAGTGTCCGGTTTGTTGGCAGCCATAGCAGGTCACTGGGGGTCGTGGTCCGGGTCGGGCCGGGCCCACCCTTCGGGCTAGGCTCGGGGAGAGATGTGGCTGCGGTGGCCCTCGAGGGGGGCTCCTGGGGGCCCCGGCGGGAGGGTCTCGGTTCCTGTTCGGTCCTCCCCCCCACCGCGCTGGCGTGGGGGTCCGTTGGGGTTCCTCTGGTACTCCCCCATTGAGCTCCGGGGGACCCGGGAGTTGACCCATCGATCGGCCTCGACAGCAAGTTTTCGCGGGTCGGTCATCTTGCTGTCGAGGAGGTGCTGTCTCAGTTCCACGAAGCAATTGTTGGAAAGATGTTCCCACACGATGAGGTCGACCAGCTGCCCGTAGGTGGTTACTTTGCTTCCTTTGATCCACCCTTCTAGGGCCCGACTGAAAAAGTCCACATATTCCACCCATGTGGTACCCGGGATTTTCTTGCAGTCTCTGAACCGCTGGCGGTACATTTCCGCTGTTAGCCCGTAGCGGGTGAGCAGGGCCTCCTTCATGTGATCGTAGGAGGTCATCACCTCCTCCGGTAGCTGGAGCAGCGTGTCCCGTCCTTCACTCAGGAATCGCCCCCACAGGCCTGCGCCCCAGTCTTTTCGGGGCACCCGATGGGAGGTCATGGCCACCTCGTAGGCCTTAAACCATTGTTGGATGTCGTCATTCTTGTAATACTCCTTGACGACCTCTTTCGGGATATGTACCTTGGCCTCGGAAGGCGGTAGAGTGTCTCTAGTACTGGGGGTGTCGGTCCCTCCGTTCTTGGCCTTGATCTCGAGTTCCTTGAGACTGCGCTCGTGCTCAAGAGTTAGTTTCTTTTCCTCCAACTCCCGGTGTCGTCTCTTCTCTTCTATCTCTTCTTGAAGGCGTAGCTGCTCGAGGGCCAGTTTCTTTTCTGCCAGCTGGAGTTCGCCGTCCAGCCGCAGTCGGGCGAGTTCTAGCTCGTGGCTCCGGACCTTTTCCCGCTCTCGTATTTCTTCTTCGGAGAGGCCGGTTTCTAGGCTCTTTCTTCCTCCGGTTGCCGGAGTCAGTGCGGTTGCTGCGGTCTCCGTCAGGGGCAAGGGCCCTTCTTCCTGGGAGGGGCCTGCCCCGGCCCCCAGCCATGCCCTCAGAGCTTTCTGCATCTCTTCTTTGGTACCTAGGCTGGTGGTTGCAATGCCTTTGTCTTTGCAGAACTGTTTTAGTTCTTTGTGCGTATACTCTTCCAGCCGTTCGGGCTGGAACTCCATTGTCGCGTTGTTTTCCTGGCTGCTCATGATGCTATTCGTTTGGATGGGTAGCTAGTGGGTACTGGCTGGTACGTACTGCGTTCGGCTCGGATCCCGTCGCTGGCCACCAAATGTTGGAAGGCGGACCCCGAGGAGTCGGTGAGACCACCAAGGGGGGGCCCTCTCACTGCACGAAGTAGCCGAGCGCTGCCGAGAAGTCCCCTGTGAGATCCTTCTCCTATCACGTACTAGCACAGTAACACCACCACACAGGACTCAAGGAGGTTGTCTGGCGACAAGCAATTCTTTATCAGCAATAAAAAGGTTACGAAGTCAATATTTACACGAAGGGATCGAGGGATCCACCAAAAGTCTCAGTGTCTCTTTGGAAGGGTAGGGGTAGCGGGACAGTCTTTGGCAGGAGTGCGGTACGAGGGTACCTGGGGCCCAGTTCTTATCCTCAAGCTGGAGGACCTCCGATCTCGGAGGGGTCGAGCCGCGACGGCGTCAGCAGGGCTCTGGCGTACAGTTCGTGGAGAGCCGCGATTCAATCAGCAGGGCTCTCAAGATGGTTTCTGCTCGGCTCGAGCCGCGACGTCGTCAGCAGGGCTCCGAGGAAGGTTTCAGCGAGGTTGGGCCGCGACAGCGTCAGCAGGGCTCCGATGTTCCAGGTGGCTTTCAAGTGTTCACAAGAAGGAGCCGCGACGCAGTCCGCAGGGCTCGTGATGGTTCCGACAAGAGTTCTTCTCCGTAGGGTCAGCCGCGATTCAATCAGCAGGGCTCTCGACTCCGGGATACAACTGCCGAGCTGTGGTGGGGTCGCCCCAGATATAGGTCTGGAGCCCTTTGATGTCCGGACCTATGCGCCCGAGGGGGCGGAGGGGCCGGGTGGAGGTGGCCAGACGCCCAGCAGGAGAGGCGCCAGGCCCATGGGAGTTGCAGGGCGATCACACCTCGAGAGGGGAGGACAGTTGGGGGTCCCATCGATACTGTCCTCCGCCGGGGGCGATGAATGGTTCCTGCGGCACCCCCTGGCTAGTTCGTGGTGCCTCGATGTCGGGGCTTCGCTGGGGTCGAGGCCGGGTTGAGCGGGGTCGCGCCGGCTGGTGCACGGTGTGACGTGGAGGCCAACAAGATGGCGGAGCCACGAGGAGTATGCGACCACGTGCAGCTCCGGGTGAAGGGCCTTGGTGCAGTTCAGACGGGTGGCCCGTGAAGGCCGGGGCGGGGAACGGCCACAATCCAGAGGGTTAAGGACCACGCCGCGAGGCCGGGTCCAACACTCTTGATATCTCGTCGCTCACTCACATTAAGTCTGACACTGAGCTCCTCTGCTTCCTCTTGATATCTCGTCGCTCACTCACATTAAGTCTGACACTGAGCTCCTCTGCTTCCTCTTGATATCTCGTCGCTCACTCACATTAAGTCTGACACTGAGCTCCTCTGCTTCCTCTTGATAGCTCGTCCCTCACTCACATCAAGTCTGACACTGAGCTCCTCTGCTTCCTCTTGATATCTCGTCGCTCACTCACATTAAGTCTGACACTGAGCTCCTCTGCTCACCTGCCACCTCCTCCAGGTGCCTCGTGTGTAGTGAACACAGCCTAACCCTGGTAAATGACAAAAGGTCCCTCAAAGGGTCCCTTCATTTCACTCTTTCAGGTTGTTTGCCATCCCTGCTGTCTTCCATTGTCGGTGTCTTCCCTGCTTTCTTCCATTGTCGGTGTCTTCCCTGCTTTCTTCCATTGTCGGTGTCTTTCCGACTTTTTCTTCATTCTTCTTCGCCCTTTTGTGGTTTTCCTTCTTTTTGGTCATAGCCTGATGAGGGAAAATAAGTGCCGGTCCCCAAAAATGAGTGTCTGGGACCCCACTAGCAACCATCAGCTCAAATTAAGCACTGCTACCCTGAGACATCATTCTGCAGGTAAAGAAATCTATGCAGCAGCCAGACTGCAAGAGCCTGTTCCCACTGCCCAGCAGCCACGCGCAACTCCACAAGTCCCTACTGTCTAACCAAGCACAACACCACAAACTCCCTACTGTCTAACCAAGGCACAAGACCATTAACTCCCTACTGTCTAACCAAGCACAACACCACAAACTCCCTACTGTCTAACCAAGGCACAACACCACTAACTCCCTACTGTCTAACCAAGCACAAACTCCCTACTGTCTAACCATGCACAACCCCACAAATCTCCTACTGTCAAACCGAGCACAACACCAAAAACTCCCTACTGTCTAACCAAGCACAACCCCACAAATCCCCTACTGTCTAACCAAGCACAACACCACAAACTCCCTACTGTCTAACCAAGCACAACCCCACAAATGCCCTACTGTCAAAACAAGCACAACACCACAAACTCCCTACTGTCTAACCAAGCACAACCCCACAAATGCCCTACTGTCAAAACAAGCACGACACCACAAACTCCCTAATGTCTAACCAAGCACAACCCCACAAATCCCCTACTGTCTAACCAAGCACAACCCCACAAATCCCCTACTGTCTAACCAAGCACAACACCACAAACTCCCTACTGTCTAACCAAGCACAAGACCACAAACTCCCTACTGTCTAACCAAGCACAACCCCACAAATGCCCTACTTTCTAACCAAGCACATCACCACAAACACCCTACTGTCTAACCACACGCAACCCCACAAATGCCCTACTGTCTAACCATGCACAACACCACAAATGCCCTACTGTCTAACCATACTCAACCCCTCAAATGCCCTACTGCCTAACCAAGCACAACCCCACAAATCCCCTACTGTCTAACCAAGCACAACACCACAAACTCCCTAATGTCTAACCAAGCACAACACCACAAACTCCCTACTGTCTAACCAAGCACAACACCACAAACGCCCTACTGTCTAACCATACACAAAACCACAAACGCCCTACTGTCTAACCATGTACAACACCACAAATGCCCTACTGTCTAACCAAGCAGAACACCACAAACACCCTACTGTCTAACCATACACAACCCCACAAATGCCCTACCGTCTAACCATGCACAACACCACAAATGCCCTACTGTCTAATCCTGCACAACACCACAAATGCCCTATTGTTTATCCAAGGCACAAACCCACAACTGCCCTACTGTCAAACTAAGAACAACCCCACAAATGCCCTACTGTCTAACCAAGCACAACACCACAAATGCCCTACTGTCTAACTGTTGGAAAGGCGTTCGCCGGAGGGGGGTTCGATACCCGTCTTGCCCACCCCTTTGACCCACCTCTCCCAAGTAGGCCGAACCAGGCGCGCACACCCTGAGCTTACACTACGAACAGAGTGACACCACACGTATTCTTTGCAGGACGATAGGTTCTTTTATCGATAGTTTCAAGGGATCTTTATGATCCAAGGTGCAAGCAGTACAGCAGCGGTACAAGGTACTACAAATCGGTAGTTGGGGAATGGGGGTAGCGGGACAGTCTTTGAAGGTAGTGTCTCTGTGAAGTACCCTGCGGATAGCTCACAATCCTCGAGCTGGAGGGTGTCGTGTCTCTGGGCGATCTCTTGCCGAGTCGTCCTCGAGGGGAGCGCCGCGAGTCTCTCAGCAGGCACAGGTAGTCGGAGTTCGGGAGCCGCGATCTCGTCAGCAGGGCTCAGATGGTTCAATAGCTGGAGGCCGCGAGTCACTCAGCAGGCCCAGGTGACTTCAGCGTTCAGGAGCCGCGACAGCGTCAGCAGGCTCGGATGGTTCCAGGTCTTCTCTGCCATTCGTTCCCCCGGCACCCCTTATTATACTCCCCCTGCCCTTTGAAGTCCGGAGTCCTCGCAGAGAGGGGCCTTGGGTGACGGAGGGGGTTCGGCGGGATTTCCTGCCGCTCATTTCTTTGGTCTTTTCAGGTGGGTCCGGGAGGGACCCCAGACGCTCGGCAGGGGAGGCGCCTGCTCCCCAGGGGCCTGGT
Source organism: Triturus cristatus (assembly GCF_964204655.1). Lineage (NCBI taxonomy): Eukaryota > Metazoa > Chordata > Amphibia > Caudata > Salamandridae > Triturus > Triturus cristatus. The sequence continues at coordinate 5,659,568 of NC_140593.1, read as the reverse complement.
GGCCGATCGCGTCCTCCCGGGGGAAGGCGACCCGAGGTGTGACTGGGCTGGCGCCTCTTGGTCTGGCTCGGGGGTTCCCGCTCCCTCGGTCGGACATGCGTGGTAGGGTGTCGAGTCTGTAGGGGCTCTGGCCGGCCCTCGGATCTGTGTGGCTGGGGCGGCCGGAATCAGAGATGCCGTGTCTTGGGGGAGGTTGCAGGTTGACTGGATGATCGGGAGGGCAACGCCGTGAGGCCGGTCTCACACGCGTCCCCCCCAGCTGAAAGGCGTGGAGAACTACCCATCCACTGGGGGGTTCTCTTCGCCGAAGCGGAAGAACCGGGACAGGCCGTCGGCGTTGGCATGATCCGTCCCGGGGCGATGCTCGACAGTGAAGTCCATCCCTTGGAGGGAGATTGACCATCGCAATAGCTTGGGGTTCTCTCCCCTCATCTGCATTAGCCACCGCAAGGGCCGGTGGTCCGTCTGCACTCGGAAGTGGGTTCCGAACAAGTAGGGCCGTAGTTTCTTGACGGCCCAGACTACGGCGAAGGTCTCTCGTTCTATAGTACTCCAACGCTGTTCTCGCGGCAGCAGCCTTCGGCTGATGAAGGCTATGTGCTGATCGATGCCCTTGTCGTTGAACTGCGAGAGAACGGCCCCGATGCCGTGTTCGGATGCGTCGGTCTGGACCACAAACTCTTGGGAGTAGACGGGGGCCTTGAGTACTGGGGCGGTGCACATGGCGGTTTTCAAGGCGTCGAACGCCTGCTGGCACGGGGGGGTCCACTGCACCTTCTTCGGGAGCTTTTTGGAGGTCAACTCCGTGAGGGGCCCCGCGAGGCTACCATAGTTTTTAATGAACCCCCGGTAGTATCCTGTGAGGCCCAGGAAGGCCCGGACTTCCGTCTGAGTGGTGGGGGGCTCCCAGGACTTGATGGCGTCGATCTTCGGTTGGAGGGGGGCGACCTGCCCGCTGCCCACCTGATGCCCCAGGTAGACCACGGAGCCTTGCCTGAGCTGGCATTTGCTGGCCTTCACGGTTAGGCCGGCTTGGCGCAGGGCCATTAGTACTTGCCGGAGGTGCTGGAGATGCTCGTGCCATTGAGAGCTGAATACGGCGATGTCGTCAAGGTACGCTGCGCTGAACTCCTCGAGTCCGGCCAGAACCTTGTTCACCAACCGCTGGAACGTGGCTGGGGCATTTTTCATCCCGAACGGCATGACTCTGAAGCGGTAGTGTCCATCTGGTGTGGAGAAGGCGGAGCGTTCTTTTGCTCCCTCCGTGAGAGCAATCTGCCAGTAACCGCAAGTCAGGTCGAAAGTGCTGAGGAAACGTGCGGCCCCAAGGCGGTCGATGAGCTCGTCGGCTCGGGGAATAGGGTAAGCGTCTGCTCGGGTGACCGCATTGAGCCCCCGGTAGTCCACACAGAATCTTAGTTCGGGGGCGACCCCAGGGGAAGCCGCTTTCGGGACCAGGACTACCGGGCTGGCCCAGGGGCTGTCGGAGGGTTCGATCACCCCAAGGGTTAGCATCTTCTGTACTTCGGTCTTGATGCAGGTGCGGACCCGGTCAGGCACCCGGTAGGCTCGGTGTCTCACAGGTGGGCTGTCGCCGGTGTCCACATCGTGGACACACCAGTCGGTGACCCTTGGAATGAGGGAGAAGAGGTCTGCGAATTGTCTGAGCAGCTGGCGGCAGTCGTCGGACTGTTGGGGAGTGAGGGTGGTTGAAAGTTTCACTCCCTCCATGGAACCATCCAGGTCTTTAGCGCACAGGGGGTCGGGCAGGGGTTCAGTGTCTTCTTCCGCCCCATCATCGGTGGCCAGTAGCAAACTTAACTCCGTTCTCACAAAGTGGGGCTTGAGACGATTCACGTGGAGGACCCGGAGGGGGTTCCGTGGGGACTGTACATCGATCAGGTACGTGACCTGACTCTTCCGCTCGATCACCTTGAAGGGACCAGTCCATTTGTCTTGTAGGGCGCAGGGCTTCACCGGGGCCATGACCCAAACCTGCTGGCCCGGCTGGAACTCGACCAGGGTTGCGTTCTGGTCATACCAGCGCTTCATTTCTTCTTGGCTGGCCTCGAGGTTAGCCTCTGCGAGTTCTCTGAACTTCCTGGTCTGGTTGCGGAGTGCCAGGATGTAGCGGAACACATCAGGGGGGTCCCCCGGGGGCTTGTCTCCCAGCCCTCTTTGACCAGGCTCAGGGGCCCCCGGACGGGGTGTCCGTATAGCAGTTCGAATGGGCTGAACCCCAGAGACTTTTGGGGAACTTCTCGGTACGCGAACAGGAGGCAAGGGAGGAGGACATCCCACCTTCGCCACAGGGGCTCTTCGAGGCCCAGGATCATCCCCTTCAGGGTTCGGTTGAAGCGTTCCACTAGGCCGTTGCCCTGGGGGTGGTAGGGGGTCGTGAACTTATATGTGACTCCGCACTGCGGCCACAGGGACTTCATGTAGCGGGATATGAAGTTAGTGCCGCGATCACTCACAACCTCGCGGGGGAATCCGACACGGGAGAAGATCCCCATGAGAGCCCGGCCCACCACGGGAGCCGTCACGGTGCGGAGGGGAATGGCCTCGGGGTAGCGGGTGGCATGGTCCACCAGGACAAGGATGAAGCGGTGGCCCTGGGCGGTCTTCGGATCCAGGGGTCCCACGATGTCGATGCCGACCCGCTCGAACGGGGTACTCACAACGGGAAACGGTTGTAAGAGAGCTTTGCGCTTTCCGCCACTTTTCCCACTGCCCTGGCACGTGAGGCAGGATTTACAGTGGACTTCTACATTCGCTCGCATATTAGGCCAATAGAAGTGGGTAACTAGTCGCTGATATGTTTTGTCTTGGCCTAAGTGTCCTGCCAAGGGTACATCGTGGGCCAGGCCCAGGAGGAGGCTTCGGAAGCGCAGGGGTACTACCAGTACTCGGGCTGCGCCTAGCTCGGCTGACTTTTGTTCGCTGTATAGGAGGCCATTGTCCCAATAGACCCAATGGGTTCCGGTCCGGTCACCGGCGGTCTGGGCTTCGGCTTGTTGTCTGAGTCCCACGAGGGAAGGGCAGGTGGCCTGTTCTTGGCAGAACTCTTCACGGGAGGGCCCTCCCTCACAGCGCCATTGGGCCATCTCGGGCAGTTCTCCGAGCTCCGTCAGTGCCTCAGGGGCGGACAGTTCCGGACCCTCTCCCGGGTTAGTGGCTTCTCCTCCATCCAAAGGAGGGTTGTCCGGTTCTGGTAGGGCGTCCCGGTCCTCGGGGACAGTGTTCGGGGAGCGGCCCTCGCTACCCACGGCGAGAGGCAACCGCGCGGTCATGCAGCGCGTGGTGGCGCAGACCCATTCTGGTAGGCCCATCATCTCGAGATGGGCTCTTCGTTCCACTTGCCCCCACGGGGAACTCTCCAGGTCGTTGCCCAGGAGGCAGTCCACGGGCTGTGATGTTCGGACGGCTACCTTCAATTCTCCGGAGACTCCTCCCCACTCGAAAGGCACCAGAGCCATCTGGCAGAGGCTCTCAGAATTGTCGGAGGATATGACCGGACAGAGGGCACCGGGAAGGATCTGGTCTTCAGAGATTGGGTTGCGGTGGACCGCGGTGACACTCGCCCCGGTATCGCGGAGGCCTTCGACTCGGTGGCCGTTGATGGTCACCTGCTGTCGGTATTTCTTTGTGTTGGCGGGCAAGGGTGTCCCAGGAACCATTTCTCGATCACCAAGGGAGACCAGGGCCATGGCCGCTGGCTCCCACTCTTCGGAGTCCTCCATCTCTTCCCCTAGGGCCAAGGAGGCCATCTGTCGGGCCGGGGGGTTGGTCGTTACGGTTCGTTGATACTGGGGACACTGGGGGTCATTGGCGTAGTGTCCGGGCTGTTGGCAGCGGAAGCAGGTGATCCTGGCTCGTGGCCCTAGCCGCCCTGGAGCTCCGGCGCTGGCTGGGACCGGGGCTGGACCTGCCGCTGGTGGGCTGCTGGGAGGGCTGTGCGAGGGCCCCCCTGGGAAGTCTCTCGGCCGGCCGTGGTTCCTTCCGCCCCTCTGGCGGGGGGGTCCTTGACTGTGGCGACCGTAGTCCCCCACGGGGCCCCGGGTGGCCCGGGTGTTCACCCAACGATCAGCCTCGGCGGCCAGCTTCCGAGGGTCGGTGAGCTTACTGTCCAGGAGATGTTGGCGCAGTTCCACAAAGCAATTGGCCGCTAAATGTTCCCAGGCGATCAGTTTAAACAGCTCTTCGAAGGTGGAGACTAGGCCTGGGCGGTAAATTCCGTTCCGCTCGCGGAATTTGCGTAATTTCGCGTTCCGCGGAGAACGCGAAATTGCTAAAACGTCTGCTTTCCGCGATTTCGCGAAATTTTCGCTTGTTCGCGATCTCAAAATGCGTGTTCGCAAGATATTTCTCCCCGAGCACGCAAACAGCAATTGTGAACAGGAAAAAAGCATCGCGAACAAGCAATTCCGCGTGTTCGCGGAATTTCTGCGTGTTCGCGGAGATTTTTACCGTTTCGCGGAGATTTGCGTAACGCAATTCCGTAAATTCCGCCCACCCCTAGTGGAGACCTTGCTGCCCTTGATCCACCCGTCCAAGGCCCGGCTGTAAAAGTTCACGTATTCTACCCACGTGGTGCCCGGTATCTTCTTGCAATCTCGGAACCGTTGTCGGTACATTTCGGGGGTGAGTCCATACCGGCCCACGAGGGCTTCCTTCATGTGGCTGTACGAGTTCATGACCGTGGAGGGCAGATCCAGCAGGGTGTCTCTTCCTTCGCTTAAGAACCGGCCCCATAGGTCAGCCCCCCAATCCTTCTGCGGGACTCGGTGAGAGGTCATGGCGACTTCGTAGGCCTTAAACCACTGCTGGATATCGTCGTTCTTGTAATACTCTTTTACCACATCCTTGGGGATGTGGACTTTGGCTTCCCCGGTGGGAGCGGATGGTAGATTATCGGATGGTTGTGACTTTTCGCTTTTAGCCCTCCACTCGATCTCTTTCAGGCTGCGTTCATGTTCCAGCTGGAGTTTTTTTTCGTCGTGCTCTCTTTGGCGTCTCTTTTCCTCAAGTTCCCCTTGTAGCCGTAACTGCTCGACGGCTAACTTTTTCTCGGCCAGTTTTATTTCTCCCTCGATTTTTAGCTTTGCCAGTTCAAGTTCGTGGTTGCGGCTTCTCTCTAGGTCTGCTAGTTCCTCGGGGGACAGGTTCCCCTCTGGCCCGTTGTTTCTCACCGGGATGCTTTGTGGTTCATGGGCAGAGTCTCCTTCCGTTTGGGTCGGGGGCGCCCCCGTCTCGACCCAGGTCTTCAATACTTTCTGGAAGTCTTCTTTTGTGCTTAATCCGGTGGTAGCGATGCCAAGGTCTTTGCAAAATTGTTTTAATTCTCTATGCGAGTAATAGTCCAATTGATCCTCTCGGAACGGTGAGCTTATTTCGGTACCTGCGGCACCCAGGGAGGTTTCTCCTTCCATCTCTGTTTGGTAGTGCGTCAGTCATTCACTGCACGCTCTCTTTCGGTGTCGGCTCGGATCCCGTCGTCTGCCACCAAATGTTGGAAAGGCGTTCGCCGGATGGGGGTTCGATACCCGTCTTGCCCACCCCTTTGACCCACCTCTCCCAAGTAGGCCGAACCAGGCGCGCACACCCTGAGCTTACACTACGAACAGAGTGACACAACACGTATTCTTTGCAGGACGATAGGTTCTTTTATCGATAGTTTCAAGGGATCTTTATGATCCAAGGTGCAAGCAGTACAGCAGCGGTACAAGGTACTACAAATCGGTAGTTGGGGAATGGGGGTAGCGGGACAGTCTTTGAAGGTAGTGTCTCTGCGAAGTACCCTGCGGATAGCTCACAATCCTCGAGCTGGAGGGTGTCGTGTCTCTGGGCGATCTCTTGCCGAGTCGTCCTCGAGGGGAGCGCCGCGAGTCTCTCAGCAGGCACAGGTAGTCGGAGTTCGGGAGCCGCGATCTCGTCAGCAGGGCTCAGATGGTTCAATAGCTGGAGGCCGCGAGTCACTCAGCAGGCCCAGGTGACTTCAGCGTTCAGGAGCCGCGACAGCGTCAGCAGGCTCGGATGGTTCCAGGTCTTCTCTGCCATTCGTTCCCCCGGCACCCCTTATTATACTCCCCCTGCCCTTTGAAGTCCGGAGTCCTCGCAGAGAGGGGCCTTGGGTGATGGAGGGGGTTCGGCGGGATTTCCTGCCGCTCATTTCTTTGGTCTTTTCAGGTGGGTCCGGGAGGGACCCCAGACGCTCGGCAGGGGAGGCGCCTGCTCCCCAGGGGCCTGGTGGCCGATCGCGTCCTCCCGGGGGAAGGCGACCCGAGGTGTGACTGGGCTGGCGCCTCTTGGTCTGGCTCGGGGGTTCCCGCTCCCTCGGTCGGACATGCGTGGTAGGGTGTCGAGTCTGTAGGGGCTCTGGCCGGCCCTCGGATCTGTGTGGCTGGGGCGGCCGGAGTCGGAGATGCCGTGTCTTGGGGGTGGTTGCAGGTTGGCTGGATGATCGGGAGGGCAACGCCGTGAGGCCGGTCTCACACTAACCATACACAACCCCTCAAATGCCCTACTGTCTAAGCAAGCACAACCCCACAAATCCCCTACTGTCTAACCATACACAACACCTCAAATGCCCTACTGTCTAACCAAGCACAACACCACAAACGCCCTACTGTCTAACCAAGCACAACACCACAAATACCCTACTGTCTAACCAAGCACAACACCACAAACGCCCTACTGTCTAACCAAGCACAACCCCTCAAATGCCCTACTGTCTAACCAAGCACAACACCACAAACGCCCTACTGTCTAACCAAGCACAACCCCTCAAATGCCCTACTGTCTAAGCAAGCACAACCCCACAAATCCCCTACTGTCTAACCATACACAACACCTCAAATGCCCTACTGTCTAACCAAGCACAACACCACAAACGCCCTACTGTCTAACCATGCACAACACCACAAATACCCTACTGTCTAACCAAGCACAACACCACAAACGCCCTACTGTCTAACCAAGCACAACCCCTCAAATGCCCTACTGTCTAAGCAAGCACAACCCCACAAATCCCCTACTGTCTAACCAAGCACAACACCGCAAACTCGCTACTGTCTAACCAAGCACAACCCCTCAAATGCCCTACTGTCTAAGCAAGCACAACCCCACAAATGCCCTACTGTCTAACCATACTCAACCCCTCAAATGCCCTATTGTCTATCCAAGGCACAACCACACAAATACCCACTCTCTCACCAAGACACAATTTTGGCCTCACGTTAAAAAAACAATCAGCAGCTTCACGAAGCTGGTGGTGTTTTCAAATCTTGAGGTTCGCGTCTTTACTTGTCCCCATCACCAGTGTCTCGAGGCTGACGCTGCCGTCCTGAGAGCGGCCTCTGGTCGAGGATGTAAAGTAAGGAAGGCAGCTGGGAAGGTTCGGACCCTGCTGCCGCGCCATAGGCCACATCTGTTCTGTATGTCTGCGTGAGGGAACCGCTGTCTGCTTCAGACGGTGACTGCGGGGTGTGGGGGGGGCGGCTGGCACTGTCCTTGTGTGGACCACACCACAGCCTATGTATGCAGCTTTCGACTTTGACCCAGAACAAGAAAGAGAAAGGCAGGAGGGGGAGGAAAGAGGAAGAGAATGATGGAAAAGAGGTAAAAAGGGTGAAAGCAGGAGACGAAAACAACCTGCAGGAGGGAGATGAAGGGGAGGTGTGTAGGGAGATGAAGGGGGAGATGAAGGGGCGAGGTGTGTAGGGAGATGAAGGGGAAGGTGTGTAGGGAGATGAAGGGGAGATGAAGGTGTGAGGTGTGTAGGGAGATGAAGGGGGAGGTGTGTAGGAAGATGAAGGGGCGAGGTGATGTAGTGTTCTTATATTAGCATATGCATTGGTTCTAGGTTGCTATGTCATTGGATTTAGAACTTGGAATGTCTGGAACTTCAGCTGGGGTAAAATGTAAGCAACGAGCTATTGGCAGTTGCAGGAGTTGGTGATGGATGGGGTTTATTATCTCTTGAACCTAATAAACCATTCCTGGTTTAAACAACTTGAGAAGATCTACTTTTTACAGGTGTGTAGGGAGATGAAAGGGCCAGGTGCGTGGGGAGATTAAGGGGCGAGGTGCGTGGGGAGATGAAGGTGGAGATAAAGGGGCGAGGTGCGTAGGGAGATGAAGGGGCAAGGTGCGTGGGGAGATGAAGGGGGAGATGTAGGGGCGAGGTGTGTGGGGAGATGAAGGGGGAGGTGTGTAGGGAGATGAAGGGGAAGGTGTGTAGGGAGATGAAGGGATAAGGTGTGTAGGGAGGTGAAGGGGGACGTGTGTAGGGAGAGGAAGGGGGAGATGAAGGGGCGAGGTGCGTGGGGAGATGAAGGGGGAGATGAAGGGGCGAGGTGCGTGGGGAGATGAAGGGGGGAGATGATGGGGCGAGGTGCGTAGGGTGATGAAGGGGCGAGGTGCGTGGGGAGATGAAGGAGCGAGGTGTGGAGGGAGATGAAGGGGGAGGTGTGTAGGGACATAAAGGGGTAAATGAAGGTGCGCAGGGAGATGAAGGGGGGAGATGAAGGGGTGAGGTGCGTGGGGAGATGAAGGGGGAGATGAAGGGGCGAGGTGCGTGCGGAGATGAAGGGGCGAGGTGCGTGGGGAGATAAAGGAGCGAGGTGTGGAGGGAGATGAAGGGGGAGGTGTGTAGGGAGATAAAGGGGGAGATGAAGGGGCGAGGTGCGTGGGGAGATGAAGGGGGAGATGAAGGGGCGAGGTGCGTGGGGAGATGAAGGGGCGAGGTGTGGAGGGAGATGAAGGGTGGGAGATGAAGGGGCGAGGTGCGTGGGGAGATGAAGGGGCGAGGTGTGTAGGGAGATGAAGGGGCGAGGTGTGTAGGGAGATGAAGGCGCGAGGTGTGGAGGGAGATGAAGGTGAAGGTGTGTAGGGAGATAAAGGGGGAGATGAAGGGGCGAGGTGCATGGGGAGATGAAGGGGGAGATGAAGGAGTGAGGTGCGTAGGGAGATGAAGGGGCGAGGTGCGTGGGGAGATGAAGGGGGAGATGTAGGGGCGAGGTGCGTGGGGAGATTAAGGGGCGAGGTGCGTGGGGAGATGAAGGTGGAGATGAAGGGGCGAGGTGCGTAGGGAGATGAAGGGGCGAGGTGCGTGGGGAGATGAAGGGGGAGATGTAGGGGCGAGGTGTGTGGGGAGATGAAGGGGGAGGTGTGTAGGGAGATGAAGGGGAAGGTGTGTAGGGAGATGAAGGGATAAGGTGTGTAGGGAGATGAAGGGGGACGTGTGTAGGGAGAGGAAGGGGGAGATGAAGGGGCGAGGTGCGTGGGGAGATGAAGGGGGAGATGAAGGGGCGAGGTGCGTGGGGAGATGAAGGGGGGAGATGATGGGGCGAGGTGCGTGGGGAGATGAAGGGGCGAGGTGCGTGCGGAGATGAAGGAGCGAGGTGTGGAGGGAGATGAAGGGGGAGGTATGTAGGGACATAAAGGGGGAAATGAAGGTGCGTAGGGAGATGAAGGGGGGAGATGAAAGGGTGAGGTGCGTGGGGAGATGAAGGGGGGAGATGAAGGGGCGAGGTGCGTGGGGAGATGAAGGGGCGAGGTGCGTGGGGAGATGAAGGAGCGAGGTGTGGAGGGAGATGAAGGGGGAGGTGTTTAGGGAGATAAAGGGGGAGATGAAGGGGCGAGGTGCGTGGGGAGATGAAGGGGGAGATGAAGGGGCGAGGTGCGTGGGGAGATGAAGGGGGAGATAAAGGGGTGAGGTGCGTGGGGAGATGAAGGGGCGAGGTGCGTGGGGAGATGAAGGGGCGAGGTGTGGAGGGAGATGAAGGGTGGGAGATGAAGGGGCGAGGTGCGTGGGGAGATGAAGGGGCGAGGTGTGTAGGGAGATGAAGGGGCGAGGTGTGTAGGGAGATGAAGGCGCGAGGTGTGGAGGGAGATGAAGGTGGAGGTGTGTAGGGAGATAAAGGGGGAGATGAAGGGGCGAGGTGCGTGGGGAGATGAAGGGGGAGATGAAGGGGTGAGGTGCGTGGGTAGATGAAGGGGGAGATGAAGGGGCAAGGTGCGTGGGGAGATGAAGGGGGGAGATGAAGGGACAAGGTATGTAGGGAGATGAAGGAGCGAGGTGCGTGGGGAGATGAAGGGGGGAGATAAAGGGGCGAGGTGCGTGGGGAGATGAAGGGGGGAGATGAAGGGCCGAGGTGCGTGGGGAAATGAAGGGGGAAATGAAGGGTCGAGGTATGTGGGGAGATGAAGGGGGAGATGTAGGGGCGAGGTATGTGGGGAGATGAAGGGGAAGGTGTGTAGGGAGATGAAGGGGAAGGTGTGTAGGGACATGAAGGGATAAGGTGTGTAGGGAGATGAAGGGGGACGTGTGTAGGGAGAGGAAGGGGGAGATGAAGGGGCGAGGTGCGTGGGGAGATGAAGGGGGGAGATGAAGGGGCGAGGTGCGTGGGGAGATGAAGGGGGGAGATGATGGGGCGAGGTGCGTGGGGAGATGAAGTGGCTATGTGCGTGGGGAGATGAAGGAGCGAGGTGTGGAGGGAGATGAAAGGGGAGGTGTGTAGGGGCATAAAGGGGGAAATGAAGGTGCGAGGTGCGTAGGGAGATGAAGGGGGGAGATGAAGGGGTGAGGTGCGTGGGGAGATGAAGGGGGGAGATGAAGGGGCGAGGTGCGTGGGGAGATGAAGGGGCGAGGTGCTTGGGGAGATGAAGGGGCGAGGTGTGGAGGGAGATGAAGGGGGAGGTGTGTAGGGAGATAAAGGGGGAGATGGAGGGGCGAGGTGCGTGGGGAGATGAAGGGGGGAGAAGAAGGGGCGAGGTGCGTGGGGAGATGAAGGGGGAGATGAAGGGGCGAGGTGCGTGGGGAGATGAAGGGGCGAGGTGCGTGGGGAGATGAAGGGGCGAGGTGTGGAGGGAGATGAAGGGGCGAGGTGCGTGGGGAGATGAAGGGGCGAGGTGTGTAGGGAGATGAAGGGGCGAGGTGTGTAGGGAGATGAAGGCGCGAGGTGTGGAGGGAGATGAAGGGGGAGGTGTGTAGGGAGATAAAGGGGGAGATGAAGGGGTGAGGTGCGTGGGGAGATGAAGGGGGAGATGAAGGGGTGAGGTGCGTGGGTAGATGAAGGGGGAGATGAAGGGGCGAGGTGCGTGGGGAGATGAAGGGGTGAGGTGCGTGGGGAGATGATGGGGGGAGATGAAGGGACAAGGTGTGTAGGGAGATGAAGGAGCGAGGTACGTGGTGAGATGAAGGGGGGAGATGAAGGGGCGAGGTGCGTGGGGAAATGAAGGGGGGAGATGAAGGGGCGAGGTGCGTGAGGAGATGAAGGGGCGAGGTGCGAGGGGAGATGAAGGGGGAGATGAAGGGTCGAGGTGCGTGGGGAGATGAAGGGTGGGAGATGAAGGGGTGAGGTGCGTGGGGAGATGAAGGGGCGAGGTGTGTAGGGAGATGAAGGGGCGAGGTGTGTAGGGAGATGAAGGGTGGAGATGAAGGGGCGAGGTGCGTGGGGAGATGAAGGGGCGAGATGTGTAGGGAGATTAAGGGGAGGTGTGTAAGGAGATGAACGGACAAGCTGTGTAGGGAGATGAAGGGGCGAGGTGTGTAGGGAGATGAAGGGGATGGTGTATAGAGAGATGAAGGGGAGATAAAGGGGCGAGGTGCGTAGGGAGATGAAGGGGGAGGTGTGTAGGGAGATGAAGGGGGAGGTGTGTAGGGAGATGAAGGGGGAGGTGTGTAGGGAGATGAAGGGGGAGGTGCGTAGGGAAATGAAGGGGGGAGATGAAAGGGCGAGGTGCGTGGGGAGATGAAGGGGCGAGGTGTGTAGGGAGATGAAGGGGGAGATGAAGGGGCGAGGTGTGTAGGGAGATGAAGGTGTGAGGTGTGTAGGGAGATGAAGGGGTGAGGTGTGTAGGGAGATGAAGGCGGAGGTGCGTGGGGAAATGAAGGGGGCAGATGAAAGGGCGAGGTGCGTGGGGAGATGAAAGGGCGAGGTGCGTGGGGAGATGAAGGTGGAGATGAAGGGGCGAGGTGCGTGGGGAGATGAAGGGGCGAGGTGCGTGGGGAGATGAAGGGGGAGATGAAGGGGCGAGGTGTGTGGGGAGATGAAGGGGGAGGTGTGTAGGGAGATGAAGGGGAGGTGCGTTGGGAAATGAAGGGGGGAGATGAAAGGGCGAGGTGCGTGGGGAGATGAAGGGGCGAGGTGTGTAGGGAGATGAAGGGAGATGAAGGGGCGAGGTGTGTAGGTAGATGAAGGTGTGAGGTGTGTAGGGAGATGAAGGGGTGAGGTGTGTAGGGAGATGAAGGGGGAGGTGCGTGGGGAAATGAAGGGGGAGATGAAAGGGCGAGGTACGTGGGGAGATGAAGGGGCGAGGTGTGTGGGGAGATGAAGGGGCAAGGTGCGTGGGGAGATGGAGGGGCGAGGTGCGTGGGGAGATGAAGGGGGGAGATGTAGGGGCGAGGTGTGTGGGGAGATGAAGGGGGAGGTGTGTAGGGAGATGAAGGGGAAGGTGTGTAGGGAAGGGGGAGGTGTGTAGGGAGAGGACGGGGATGTGTGTAGGGAGATGAAGGAGCGAGGTGTGGAGGGAGATGAAGGGGGAGGTGTGTAGGGTGATGAAGGGGGGGTGAAGGGGCGAGGTGTAAGGAAGGCAGCTGGGAAGGTTCGGACCCTGCTGTCGCGCTATAGGCCACATCTGTTCTGTATGTCTGCGTGAGGGAACCGCTGTCTGCATCAGTCGGTGACTGCAGGGCGTGAGGGAGGGGCGCCTGGCACTGTCCTTGTGTGGACCACACCACAGCATATGTATGCAGCTTTTCACTTTGATGAAGGGCGAGGTGTTGTTAGAAAGGGTAGACGGACCGGGAGGGTCGGCCGGGGTCAGGAGGAGAGGTCTCCGGGGAGAGCCGTCTCCAGCGATCGTACAGACAAGTAACTTCCCCCCCACAGACGGATACCACACACGGATAAGGTTCAGGGTTCTTTATAAGCACTTCTTAGGGTACGGTTGAATGGTACAAGGAGGTCTGGACTCAGGGGTCCCCTCGATTCAAGTCTCTCAAAGCAGGGTAAGGGGTAGCGGGACAGTCTGTCTACCAGTCAGGTAGTTCGGATGAGATGATGACTAGCTCACAATCCTCGAGCTTGGTGGTTTAGTTGGTACGGGCCGCGGCAGCGCCAGCAGGTCCCGGTTGAGATGGTCGGTACACGGTCCGCGGCAGCGCCAGCAGGTCCCGGAAAGATGGTCGGTACACGGTCCGCGGCAGCGCCAGCAGGTCCCGGAAAGATGGTCGATGTACGGTCCGCGGCAGCGCCAGCAGGTCCCGGTGAGGATGGTCGTTACAACGGGCCGCGGCAGCGCCAGCAGGTCCCGACGAGGATGGATGTTGCAGAAGGCCGCGGCAGCGCCAGCAGGCAGGACGATGGTTCACAAGAGCGGGCTATGGCAGCGCCAGTAGTCCGTCAAGGCTGAGTTCTCTCTGTGTCTCTCGACTCCAGGATACAACTGCCTTCCTGCTCCGGAGCTGCCCCAGTTATATGGCAGGCGCCCTTTGATGTCCGGACCCTCGCACTTGGAGGTCGGAGGGCCCGGGATGAAGGTGTCCAGACACCCAGCAGGGGTTGGAGCCAGCTCCTGGGGGAGCTGGAGGCGATCGGCACCTGGCGGGGGAAGAGCTCTTGACACTTCGTTCTCCCATTGACCTGCCAAGTGGTCCGCTCACCTCCTGGGTGGAAGGTGGTGCCTGGATGTCGGGGCCGGCCAGGCCCGGGGTTAGGGTCGGGCCGAGGCCACGCGGCCTCGTGGTGCAGGGCCCAAGATGGCGGCTTGAACCGGCCGGGGGAGCCGGTGGGGCTGGGCCCCGTGATGAGTAGAGGTCCGAGGGCAGAAGATCCGTCGGGAGACGGGGTACAGGTGCTTTTCGTGGGTTATGCCAGGCGGGCCGGAGCTCGGGCCCTGTCGTGCGGGGAGGGAGCAAGCCCTTCGTGTGGCCTGTCCAACATGCGTCCCCCCCAGCTGAAGGCGGGGAGAGTCACCCATCTCCTTGGGGACTCTCTTCGTCGAGGCGGAAAAAGCGGGACAGGCCATCCGCGTTGGCGTGGTCTTGGCCTGGCCGGTGCTCCACAGTGAAGTCCATTCCCTGCAGGGAAATGGACCAGCGCAAGAGTTTTGGGTTCTCTCCCCGCATCTGCATCAGCCACTGCAAGGGTCGATGGTCGGTTTGTACCCGGAAGTGGGTACCGAAGAGATAAGGCCGGAGCTTTTTGAGGGCCCACACCACTGCGAAGGCCTCCCTCTCAATGGTGCTCCAGCGCTGTTCTCGGGCCAGGAGACGTCGACTGATGAAGGCCACCGGCTGGTCATGACCCTCGGGGTTTAACTGAGAAAGGACGGCTCCGATGCCGTGGTCGGAGGCGTCGGTCTGTACCACGAATTCCCGACTGTAATCGGGGGCCTGGAGCACAGGGGCGGTGCACAGGGCGGCCTTCAGTTTCTCGAAGGCCGCTTGACAATCGGGGGTCCAGTTAATCCGCTTCGGCTGGTTCTTGGACGTGAGACCCGTGAGGGGCCCCACGATGCTGCCGTAGTCTTTCACGAACCGCCGGTAGTAGCCGGTGAGCCCCAAGAAGGCTCGGACCTCGGTCTGGGTGACGGGGGGCTGCCAGGACTGGATGGCAGCAATCTTAAGTTGTAGCGGGGCCACCAGCCCGCTTCCCACTTGGTGCCCAAGGTAGGTCACAGACCCTTGGCCAATTTGGCACTTGCCGGCCTTAATTGTGAGGCCGGCCCGCTGGAGGGCCTGTAGGACCTCGTGGAGGTGACGGAGGTGGTCGGCCCAGTGGCGGCTGTATACAGCGATATCGTCCAGATAGGCAGCGCTGAACTCTTCGAGCCCCGCCAAGACCTGGTTCACGAGGCGTTGAAACGTGGCGGGGGCATTTTTCATGCCGAAGGGCATGACCTTGAATTAGTAGTGGCCATCGGGGGTAGAGAAGGCTGACCGTTCCTGAGCCCTGGGTGTGAGGTCGATCTGCCAGTAGCCCGCTGTTAGGTCGAAGATACTAAGGTAGCGGGCAGCCCCCAGCCGGTCGATCAGTTCGTCTGCTCGGGGAATCGGATGAGCGTCGGTCCGGGTGACAGCGTTCAAGCCCCGGTAGTCGACGCAGAATCTCAGTTCAGGTGCGGTGCCGGGGGCAGCGGCTTTGGGAACCAATACCACCGGACTGGCCCAGGGACTATCCGAGGGCTCGATGACCCCGATTGCGAGCATCTTGGCCACTTCCTCCTGTATGCAGGCCCGTACCCGATCTGGTACGCGGTAGGCCCGGTGTCGGACAGGGGGGCTGTCCCCGGTGTCCACGTCGTGCAAACACCAAGGGGTGACCCCGGGGGTGAGGGAGAACAGGGTAGCGAACTGCCGCAGGAGGTTCTGGCAGCCCTGGCGTTGCTCCGAAGTGAGGGCGTCAGATAGCCGGACCACGTCCACGGAGCCGTCATTCTCCTGAGTCTTCAGAAGATCCGGAAGGGGTTCGAAGTCTTCCTCTGCCCCACTGTCCGTAGCCATCAGGAGGCTGAGTTCCGAGCGCACAAAGTGTGGTTTGAGTCGGTTGGTGTGGAGGACCCGGAGGGGGTTCCGGGAGGCCCCCAGGTCGATGAGGTAAGTGACGGGGCTTTTGCGCTCGACCACTTTGAAGGGCCCCGTCCACTTATCCTGCAAGGCACATGGTTCGGTGGGGGACATCACCCATAATGGTTGCCCAGGCTCGAACTCAACGGAGGAGGCATTGTGATCATACCACCTCTTCATGTCCTCCTGGCTGGCCTCGAGGTTCGCCTTGGCCATCCCTCTGAAGCGCCGGGTCTGATTTCGTAGGGCCAGGATGTATTTGAAGACGTCTGGAGGGGTCTTCAGGGGGGCCATCTCCCAACCTTCTTTTACTAGGCTGAGGGGCCCTCGCACAGGGTGCCCGTACAGGAGTTCGAAAGGGCTAAAACCGAGGGACTTCTGGGGAACTTCTCGGTAGGCGAAGAGGAGGCACGGGAGTAGTACATCCCACTGGCGACGGAGGGGCTCTTCCAATCCCCCAATCATCCCCTTGAGGGTGCGGTTAAAACGCTCCACTAGTCCGTTCCCTTGGGGGTGATAGGGGGTCGTGAATCTGTAGGTGACCCCGCATTGTTGCCAGAGGGACTTCATGTATTTGGATATAAAGTTCGTGCCTCGGTCGCTGACGACTTCTCGGGGGAAGCCTACCCGGGAGAAGATCCCCATTAGGGCCCGGCCAACCACCGGAGCTGTCACGGTCCGTAGGGGCACCGCCTCGGGGTAGCGGGTGGCATGGTCCACCAGTACTAAGATGAACCTGTGTCCTTGTGCCGTGCGGGGGTCCAGAGGCCCCACAATGTCTATCCCCACCCTCTCGAACGGGGTGGTGACCACAGGGAAGGGTTGCAGAGGGGCTTTAAGCTTCCGACCACTCTTCCCGCTGGCTTGGCATGTGGGGCAAGATCGGCAGTGGTTCAGGACGTCGTTCCTCATTTTCGGCCAGAAAAAGTGGGTCACTAGGCGGCTGTACGTTTTATCCTGGCCCAGGTGTCCAGCCAGGGGGACATCGTGGGCCAGGTTGAGCAGAAAGTCTCTGAAGCGGAGAGGTACCACCAGTACTCGACCGGCCCCCAGCTCGGCGATTCTTTGCTCGCTGTATAGCAGGTCGTTATCCCAGTAGACCCAGTGAGTTCCGGTGGAGTCCCCTGCGTTCTGGGCGCTGGCTTGTTGGCGGAGTCCCTCGAGGGAGGGACAGGTCTTTTGTTCCTGGCGGAACTGTTCCTGGGTGGGCCCCCCTTCTTGACGCCACTGAGCCAGGTCAGGAAGGTCCTGGGGTTGCGCGTCCCCTTCGGTCGTCGGGTCTGGGAGGCTGGCCTCGTCGTTGTCTTCTACTGGGGCGACCGGGGGCGGAGGTGCTGGCCATTCTGGTTCTTCTGATCGAGGGACGGCACGGGCGGCCATGGACCGGGTGGTCATGCAGGCCCAGTCCGGGAGGCCCAGCATCCCCAGGTGCTCTCTTCTCTCAACGGTGGCCCACGGGGAACTCTCGAGGTCATTCCCCAGGAGGCAGTCCACGGGGGCATCGTCCCGGACCGTCACCTTCAACAGGCCGGAGACCCCTCCCCATTCGAATGGGACGCAGGCCATTTGACACATACTTTCAGAGTTGTCTGCCGAGCGGACGGGGCAGAGAATGTTCGGCAGGATCTGCTCGGGCTTCACCAGGTGACAGCGGACGGCCGTCACACTGGCGCCTGTGTCACGCAAGGCCTCGGCTCGCTGTCCATTAATGGTCACCCACTGACCATATTTCCTGGTGTTAGCGGGTAGGGGAGCCCGCGGGACCATGTCTCTTCCCCCTAAGCACGCCAGGACCATGGCGGCCGGTTCCCACTCTTGCTGGGCCGGCTCATACTCCTCTGGTTCCTCCAATGATCGCTCTTCCCCCAGGGCGGCGGCAGCTACCTGGCGGGGCTTGGGTGTTTGGTTCTGCGGGCAGCTCGGGTCATTGGCGTAGTGGCCGACTCGCTGGCATCGGTGGCACGTGACGTTGGCTCGGACCCCAGGACGCCACGGGGGGTTGCCCCGGCCGGCCGGAGGCGGGGTGCTGGCCACGGGTGTTGCTGGCAAGGCGTCTCTCCCTCGCCCCTGGCCCCCTCCTCCTCCCCGAGGACGGTGCTGGCCTTGGTTGTTTCTGTTCTGTTCGTGTGGCCCCCTCCGGCCCACTCGGGTGCTTTCCCATCGGTCAGCTTCGGCGGCGAGCTGCCGGGGGTCAGTCAGCTTGCTGTCGAGGAGGTGCTGCCTGAGCTCGACGAAACAGTTGTTCGACAGGTGCTCCCATACCATCAGGTTAAAGAGTTGTTCGTAGGTGGTGACATGGCTCCCCTTTATCCAACCCTCGAAGGCACGGCTGAAATAGTTCACGTATTCTACCCAAGTTGTACCTGGGATCCGGGTGCAATCTCTGAACCTCTGGCGGTACATCTCGGGTGTGAGGCCGTAGCGGGTGAGGAGGGCAGCCTTCATGTGGTCGTAGGACGACATTTGGTGATCTGGGAGCTGCAGTAGGGCATCGCAACCCTCGTTGATAAACCTCCCCCAGAGTCCGGCTCCCCAATCACTCCGGTCGATCCGGTGGGAGGTCATGGCGATCTCGTAGGCTTTAAACCACTGTTGTATGTCGTCTTCTCGGACATACTCGCGGACAACATCCTTGGGGATGTGGACTTTTTTCTCGATTGGCCCCGGGGTGTGTGGTCGCTCAGGCACCCCCAGTTCTTTATTCTGTTTTCGAAGTTCTATTTCCGCCAGTTTGCGCTCGTGCTCGAGCGTTATTTTTTTCTCCTCCAGCTCTCTCTGTCTCTGCTTCTCTTCTCGTTCATCTCGGAGCCGCATATGCTCGAGGTTGAGTTTCTGTTCAGCTAACTTGAGTTCCCCATCCATCTTGAGTCCTGCCATTTCCAACTCGTGCAATCTGGTTCTTTCTCTTTCTCGGATCTCCTCCTGCGAGAGGCCCGTTCCCCGCTCCTCGGGAGCCGTGGCGTTCCCCTCTGGTGTGATGCTGCTTTGGTCGGAGGGTCCGGCGACCCCAGTTTCTGTCCACGACTCTAGGGCGTGCTTTAGATCATCTTTGGTACTCAGGCCGGTGGTAGCAATGCCAAGTTCTATGCAGAATTGTCTCAGTTCGCGGTGGTTGTATTCTTCTAATTTATCCATTTGGAATTTCTCGGTGGAGTTGCTATCTTTGGCTGACATCGTGTTTTTGTCGTGGGGTGAGCTACTCTCTGTACGATTACGCGTTGATTCGGATCGCGCCGCTGGCCACCAATGTTAGAAAGGGTTGACGGACCGGGAGGGTCGGCCGGGGTCAGGAGGAGAGGTCTCCGGGGAGAGCCGTCTCCAGCGATCGTACAGACAAGTAACTTCCCCCCCACAGACGGATACCACACACGGATAAGGTTCAGGGTTCTTTATAAGCACTTCTTAGGGTACGGTTGAATGGTACAAGAAGGTCTGGACTCAGGGGTCCCCTCGATTCAAGTCTCTCAAAGCAGGGTAAGGGGTAGCGGGACAGTCTGTCTACCAGTCAGGTAGTTCGGATGAGATGATGACTAGCTCACAATCCTCGAGCTTGGTGGTTTAGTTGGTACGGGCCGCGGCAGCGCCAGCAGGTCCCGGTTGAGATGGTCGGTACACGGTCCGCGGCAGCGCCAGCAGGTCCCGGAAAGATGGTCGGTACACGGTCCGCGGCAGCGCCAGCAGGTCCCGGAAAGATGGTCGATGTACGGTCCGCGGCAGCGCCAGCAGGTCCCGGTGAGGATGGTCGTTACAACGGGCCGCGGCAGCGCCAGCAGGTCCCGACGAGGATGGATGTTGCAGAAGGCCGCGGCAGCGCCAGCAGGCAGGACGATGGTTCACAAGAGCGGGCTATGGCAGCGCCAGTAGTCCGTCAAGGCTGAGTTCTCTCGGTGTCTCTCGACTCCAGGATACAACTGCCTTCCTGCTCCGGAGCTGCCCCAGTTATAGGGCAGGCGCCCTTTGATGTCCGGACCCTCGCACTTGGAGGTCGGAGGGCCCGGGATGAAGGTGTCCAGACACCCAGCAGGGGTTGGAGCCAGCTCCTGGGGGAGCTGGAGGCGATCGGCACCTGGCGGGGGAAGAGCTCTTGACACTTCGTTCTCCCATTGACCTGCCAAGTGGTCCGCTCACCTCCTGGGTGGAAGGTGGTGCCTGGATGTCGGGGCCGGCCAGGCCCGGGGTTAGGGTCGGGCCGAGGCCACGCGGCCTCGTGGTGCAGGGCCCTAGATGGCGGCTTGAACCGGCCGGGGGAGCCGGTGGGGCTGGGCCCCGTGATGAGTAGAGGTCCGAGGGCAGAAGATCCGTCGGGAGACGGGGTACAGGTGCTTTTCGTGGGTTATGCCTGGCGGGCCGGAGCTCAGGCCCTGTCGTGCGGGGAGGGAGCAAGCCCTTCGTGTGGCCTGTCCAACAGGTGTGTAGGGAGATGAAGGGGCGAGGTGTGTAGGGATATGAAGGGGGAGGTGTGTAGGGAAATGAAGGGGAGGTGTGTAGGGAGATGAAGGTGTGAGGTGTGTAGGGAGATGAAGGGAGATGAAGGGGCGAGGTGTGTAGGGAGATGAAGGGAGATGAAGGGGCGAGGTGTGTAGGGAGATGAAGGGAGATGAATGGGCAAGGTGTGTAGGGAGATGAAGGGGGAGGTGTGTAGGGTGATGGAGGAATGCCGCTGCCCGCGTCCCACGCAGGGGGACATTAGCAGGGCAGCTCTCTTAGCTCGCCCTATTTAAGCCTCCCGCCCCCGTAGATCGCCCTCTGTGTTCACTCCTGGCCGCGCAAGATCCCACCCTTTCCGCTTACCCTGCGCGGCGTAGGCACCGCGCAACTGGAATGTTATAATGTTTTTCTTGTGTTGCAGGCGGAGTTACAGGGCGATCTGGAGGCAGAATGGTACAGTAAGGGTACCTCTGCGACAGTCGGTACAGTAAGGGTACCCCTGTCCGGCACAGTAAGGGTGCCCGAGCCAAGGTCCGGGAGCCGAAGGAGGTTCTGGGAAGACCGCAACGGCGCCCCGTTAGTCCTTCGGGCGGTTGGGGGGCCTGACCAATCGGGGGTGTGCTATAACACGCTCCGCCCCCGTTAAAAGGGGGCGGGAGTATTAGACAGATCACGTGATCCAAAGGAGGATCTGAAAAAAATGTGCCGCACTGCTGGCTCGCAAGGCGGGCGGAGCAGCGAGGGGCTACTTGCCCTGGATCGCCCGTAAGATAACCCACTCTATCGTCATACTTATGTTGTATGAAATAAACCTGCAGCAGTTCTTCACCCATAACAAATGTGTCAGTGTAATCCTTGGGTGACGTCTGTGCATACGTGTTGAGTGGAGCGGATGACGGTGTGGTCACTAAGAGGCGCGCTGTGGGATGAAGACATCACAGCTTGGGTTCGGCAACTCCAACAACAGGCCGGTCGGCCGCAGGCTTCAGAGAACACGTCTAGGCCCCGGCATGTGTCATTTGACAAGTTAAGCACTCGGCGGAGTCCGCGATGCCGCTGCACCTCGGTTAGTCCTAGGATGGCTGGGGGCGCAGTTACCCGTGATGCACCAGTGGTGTGTGTATAATTTACTCATCGAAACGCGTCAACGCCTATCTAACTACACAATCCGCAAATACGGGCGACAGTCAATGAGTACAAAACACTAAAGTACCGGGTTCTACGTCCTTTGTTCTGTTTCTGCGGATGTGCATTTTCCTTAGTGACATATTGTATCTGTCTGTATTAGTGACTCTCATTTATTTTGTTTTTTATTGATTGGAAACTCGTTTTATTATTGATTTTGGTTTTTGGTTTTTATTTAAGATTATGGTCTATTAATGTTGAAAAATTATGTTTATTAAATAACTTTCTTTCTTTACTATATTTTGAATAATTAATAAATTAATCTGTCAAGACAGATTTTCATATTTTTGTTTTGTTTATTTTCTGACTATATGTATTTCAATCTTCCTCGGTATGAACAAATGAATGTGACAATAAGGACTGATTGAGGTCTGTGGTGGAAGAACTATTGTTTGTACTTAATTGACTCTGTCCAAAGGATACCCCTCTCATTCGCTTTACAGTGCCCTACTCCTTTGGCTTAAAAGGGGCCCCTCTTTTCTTAGATAAGGTAAAGAGAATCAAACCATCGCTCTTTGGTCGCACAGGATGCTTGCGTCCCGGCACACAGGTGTTCTTAGAGGTACGCCTGTCTGCGAGGGAACATATTACTTGTAATGAGACACGGAGATTTTATTGTTATTGACATGAAAAAAGTACTTGGTGTTGAATTACTGTAAGCTGAAGATATATAATAAACATACAAGGATGATACAAAAAAAAGCAATAGGCATTAACAAAGTAGTGTCCCAAGACAGGGAAGCAGTCTGGGACTAAACCCCCGCACTACCTGAGACGTCACCTGTACTGTATGTTGCCCACCTCAATGATCAGCTGTTCATTGACCAAAACATGCAACACACGGTGCCCTTGCATGTGTCCTCACATCCCCTTACAAATCAACAAATGCTTCTGGCAATGTATGGAAAACTACCCTGACACAGTGCGTTTGAACTCGAAAGTAACTTGTATTTGTTGATTTGTGTGACGACACATGCAAGGGCATGACGTGACCTACATCCTCGCCATTTGGGGATTTTTGGAAGAAGGTCGGAGTCAATATCTTTTGCATTCATGAAAGAGTTTAGTACGTCTGACTGCACGCAGAAGAGAAACGTTGCCCTTCCAGAGTGGTTAGTACTTTATGCCCTGAGGAAGCCTCTTTTTAAGGTGAAACGTGTTTGCTGCGTTATTTTGAAAAAAAGAAGAAAAAACAAGCATTTGCAATGCAATCGGTCTCACCTTTGGGGTCTTCTAAGTATTTGGCTATGCAACACATTTATCGCACATTACTGCAACGTAGCTTCGCTTACATGTATTTGTAGCACAATGACATTCCCAGATGACGGTAATCACTATAACATATTCAATACTTGAGACCTACGCCCCAGATTCAGGGGCGCAAGTTTAAAGTTATAAGAATGGCTTTGTTACCTTGATTTTATTGGCTTATTACTTATCCTTTCTTTATTTCTTACTCTCAATATTGTGGTCCATTATTCCGGTAGGAATGGCATTGGCACCTTATCTTTATGTCAAATAGAATCTTCATTTGTGCTTATGTATGTCTGTACGGAACCTGTATTAACGTAATCAAGAGTTGTTTGAACAATGTTTATTACGAATTATTCTAGAAGCATTTTTCCATATTTCCCTACCATCTCCTGGAAGACAATGAGACCTGTACCTAGGTAGATTCAATTCCTTATTATCATTTGTTTGTGTACTGTGCTTTTCTAGAAAACTCAGTAAAATATTTGCAACACAAAAAAACAAATGTTCAAATCCCAGAATAAAGTGCTGTGGGGGGGACTGGACAGCTGGGAGGTGGGAAATGCCGGAAAGGACTCTGGATGGGACGTGGACACGGGGTCTGTGTGTGAGCGGGTGTTGTAAATATTTAAATGAGCGAAATCTTACCTCGAGGCCGGGTCCCGTGTCTTCGCTGCTCCTGCTCTCCTGAGTCTGCTTCCAGGAACAGGAAGTAGACAGACAGGCTCTCTCCCCTAAGCCAATCACAACGCTGCAATGCGGCGTTGGGATTGGTCATTGGCGCCGGGACAAGGCGTTAAGAGAGGGGCTGGAGGGGTGGGCATGTTCTCCAAGCAGGTTGTAATGCAGCCTGCATTGTGAAGAGGACAGTGCGCATGACTGCTTTGGGCGGCCTGAGTGGGGGAACCAAACAGTCATTGCGCACTTGAGTGGGCATGCCACTCTGCCCCTACCCTGCTCTGTAAGTGGAGCAACCCCACCCTCCCTCCCGCCCACAAAGGAAACATGGCACAATTACATCAGAAAGTTATCATCATGTGATGATTTTTCGTCTTCTTGCACTGCTTGAAAGCAGTGGGGCGACGCTCTTCCGCCATAGCGGATGAGCCGCCACTGGGGGTGTGTTATCTACAGGTGCTAGGCCTGGGCGACTCGACCCCTGGGCCTCCTCCACTATGCGTCCCACCTTCTCCTTACCTGGACATTGACACCGTGGTGCAATCTGCTGCATTCTCTCCAAATCTGTGAATCAGCCAGTAGGAGCCTCAGCCAGGTGGGATTTCACAATCCTGGGTACAGCAGTCGCCGACAAGTCCACTGGTGAACCTCCCGATGCAGTTGATTCAGCAGGGCCCTCTTCAGAATGAAGTTGCAGCGTTAACTGCCACACAAGTTTGGAGCAGCTCAGGGGCCTCACCATCCACAGCGTCTGGCCAGCGCAACATCATCCGGCCTGTGATGCTGAGAGGTGCCGCCCACCGTTGGTAATCCCCCTCCTTGCACCCCAGTGCAGTGGTGGATCGTAGTATGTGATGCAGACGTCCCTACGTTGGTGCGCAGGAGTGCCTCTACCATTCACAGCTCCAAGGGGCTCAAGGAGGTCTTCTCACACAGGTCAGCAACGTGTCTCCATGCGACCTGTCAGACTTCACCACCAAGTACAGGCAATCACTGCACCTCAATGTCTACTGCCGCGGCTCATCGACTCCACAGCTCCTCCGCATCCCACTCCAGGCTCCAGGCGCAGGTTCAGCAAGGCATCCAGGCTCCAGACGCAGGTCCAGCGAGGCATCCAGGCTCCAGGCACAGGTCCAGCGAGACATTCAGGCTCCAGACACAGGTCCAGCGAGGCATCCAGGCTCCAGACGCAAGTCCAGCGAGGCATCCAGGCTCCAGACGCAGGTCCAGCGAGGTATCCAGGCTCCAGATGCAGGTCCAGCGAGGTATCCAGGCTCCAGGCGCAGATCCAGCGAGGCATCCAGTCTCAAGGCGCAGGTCCTGTGAGGCATCAAGGCTCTCATCCTGGTCATCCTGGATGTTGGGTGGCTTGAGGGGGTTGTTGATCTGTGCTGCATTTGGCCCTGGCTGCTCCATTCTGCATCACATTGTTTTTTTTAGCCTATTTTGTATTGGAGGTTGGCTATTTTCTTCCAATAGAGGCACAAAAACTCACGTTGGGCTGGGATAACGTATGTTTTTGCCGCTAATGGGCCTTTTGCTAGTTTTCGCCCGCTAACACCTGAATTCCTATCGCCATTACGCTAATGTTAGCGGCAGTTTTCGCCTCCGATCCCTGAAATTATCGCCATGTAGGGACGGCTTAAACATACGTCGCTAACATGGCGATGGTTTTCAGCGGTACACGGTGGTAAGAAAACTGCCGCTAACTACTGTTAGCGATAGTTTTTGCCAGTCCTTGTACATATGGCCCTTCATTTTTTTTAAACTATTGTTTATGTGCAGTAAGGGACACCTTCCTGCACATAAACAATCATTGGCATTTTGTTGTTCCATGTGTGATGCACAATGCAGTACACATGGAAACAGCAAAAACGAGGAGAAATTAAACAAATAGCGTGAAAGGGTGCCTTATTTATAATGCACAATTAAGTGGCTTAAAGCTGCATTGGAAATAAAGTGAAGCCCCTATCGCTACCATAAATCCCCAAAACGTTACTTTGTGGTGGCGTTAGGGGCTTGTAAATATGCCCCTAAAAGTACTAAAATGACCTATAGCTCAACTAGGAATCCTATTACACGGATTGCCAATGGTCAGATAAAAAGTAAAAAATAATAAATACAATGGGATATTTTAGGACAGAAATTTACTCTCACAATCCTTGGTCGACATGTTTCAGCCATGGCTTTAGATCCCCTTGAGTAGGATGTGGCTTTCTTTAGAGCCTGGACCCCAATTGAAATATGCTTTCCTCAAAGCTGTCGAAGTCAGATGAAGAGTTGTAATGTGTACATACTATAATCAACCCCAAAGAAATACATTTGTATATTTGTGGTTCAATTTAACCAGAATCCAGTTTGCATGACTTTGACTGGCAATGACACCTCCAGCCACAGATGAAGCACCAGTGAAGCCTTCACGAGGTCTCTCAATGGTGCCACTGCTCGCCACCTCCTTGTATTCTGAACCTAATCCATGGTGCACTGCTCGCCTCCTCCATGTATTCTGAACCTAATCCATGGAGCCATTGCTCGCCACCTCCTTGTATTCTGAACCTAATCCATGGTGCACTGCTCGCCACCTCCTTGTATTCTGAACTTAATCCATGGTGCCCACTGCTCGCCACCTCCTTGTATTCTGAACCTAATCCATGGTGCCCACTGCTCGCCACCTCCTTGTATTCTGAACCTAATCCATGGTGCCCACTGCTCGCCACCTCCTTGTATTCTGAACCTAACCCATGGTGCCACTGCTCGCCACCTCCTTGTATTCTGAACCTAATCCATGGTGCACTGCTCGCCTCCTCCTTGTATTCTGAACCTAATCCATGATGCACTGCTCGCCTCCTCCATGTATTCTGAACCTAATCCATGGTGCACTGCTCGCCACCTCCTTGTATTCTGAACCTAATCCATGGTGCACTGCTCGCCACCTCCTTGTATTCTGAACCTAATCCATGGTGCACTGCTCGCCACCTCCCTGTATTCTGAACCTAATCCATGGTGCACTGCTCGCCACCTCCTTGTATTCTGAACCTAATCCATGGTGCACTGCTCGCCACTTCCTTGTATTCTGAACCTAATCCATGGTGCACTGCTCGCCACCTCCTTGTATTCTGAACCTAATCCATGGTGCACTGCTCACCACCTCCTTGTATTCTGCACCTAATCCATGGTGCACTGCTCGCCACCTCCTTGTATTCTGAACCTAATCCATGGTGCACTGCTTGCCACCTCCTTGTATTCTGTACCTAATCCATGGTGCACTGCTCGCCACCTCCTTGTATTCTGTACCTAATCCATGGTTGTTGGACAGGCCACCCGAAGGGCTTGCTCCCTCCCCGCACGACAGGGCCCAAGCCCCGGCCCGCCAGGCGTGACCCACAAGAATCACCCGCACCCCGTCCCCCGACGGAACTCCTGCCCCCGGACCTCCATGTATCACGGGACCGAGCCACCACCGGCTCCCCCGGCCGGCTCAAGCCGCCATCTTGGGCCCTGCACCACGAGGCCGCGTGGCCTCCACCCGACCCTAACCCTGGGCCTGGCCGGCCCCGACATCCCGGCACCACCATCCACCCAGGAGGTGAGCGGACCACTTGGCAGGTCAATGGGAGAACGAAGCGTCAAGGGCTCTCCCCCGCCAGGTGCCGATCGCCTCCAGCTCCCCCAGGCACTGGCTCCACCCCCTGCTGGGTGTCTGGACACCTTCATCCCGGGCCCTCCGACCTCCAAGTGCGAGGGTCCGGACATCAAAGGGCGCCAGACCTATAACTAGGGCAGCTCCGGAGCAGGACGACAGTTGTATCCTGGAGTCGAGAGACACCGAGAGAACTCAGCCTTGACGGACTACTGGCGCTGCCGTAGCCCTACCTTGTGAACTATCGTCCTGCCTGCTGGCGCTGCCGCGGCCTTCTGCAACATCCATCCTCGTCGGGACCTGCTGGCGCTGCCGCGGCCCGTTGTAACGACCATCTTCACCGGGACCTGCTGGCGCTGCCGCGGACCGTGTACCGACCATCTTCACCGGGACCTGCTGGCGCTGCCGCGGACCGTGTATCGACCATCTTCACCGGGACCTGCTGGCGCTGCCGCGGCCCGTCCCAGCTAGAACACCGAGCTCGAGGATTGTGAGCTAACCACCATACCACCTCAACTACCAGACTGGTAACCAGACTGTCCCGCTACCCCCTTTCCCCACCTTGAGAGACTTGAATCGAGGGGACCCCTGAGTCCAGACCTCCTTGTACCATTTCATCGTACCGTAGGAAATTACCTATAAAGAACGCTGAATCTTCTCCTTGTGTGGTGTCTGTCTGTGGGGGGGAAGTTATTTATCTGTACGATCGCTGGAGACGGCTCTCCCCGGAGACCTCTCCCATTGTCCTCGGCCGACCCTCCCGGTCCGTCTAACATTGGTGGCCAGCGGCGCGATCAGAATCAACGCGTAATCGTACAGAGAGTAGCTCACCCCACAACAAAACCACGATGTCAGCCAAAGATAGCGGTTCCACTGACAAGTTCCAAATGGATAAGTTGGAAGAATATAGCCACCGCGAACTTAAACAATTCTGCATGGAACTAGGCATTGCTACCACCGGCCTGAGTACCAAAGACGATTTGAAGCGCGCCCTTGAGTCGTGGGCAGAAACTGGGGTCACTGGATCACCCGACCAAAACAGTGTCGCACCAGAGGGGAACGCCACGGCTCCCGAGGAGCGGGGAACGGGCCTCTCGCAGGAGGAGATCCAAGAAAGAGAAAGAACCAGATTACATGAGTTGGAAATGGCACGACTCAAGATGGACGGTGAACTAAAGTTAGCCGAGCAGAAACTAAATCTAGAACATCTGCGGCTCCGAGAAGAACGAGAAGAAAAACAGAGACAGAGAGAGCTCGAGGAAAAAAGAATAACACTCGAACACGAGCGCAAACTGGCGGAAATAGAACTTCGGAAACAGAATAAAGAACCGGGGTGCCTGAGCGACCGCACACCCCGGGAGCAACCGAGAAAAAAGTCCACATCCCCAAGGATGTTGTCCGAGAATATGTCCGAGAAGACGACATACAACAGTGGTTCAAAGCCTACGAGATCGCCATGACCTCCCACCGGATCGACCGGAGTGATTGGGGAGCCGGACTATGGGGGAGGTTAGTCAACGAAGGCAGCGATGCCCTATTGCAGCTCCCAGATCACCAGATGTAGTCCTACGACCACATGAAGGCTGCCCTCCTCACCCGCTACGGCCTCACGCCCGAGATGTACCGCCAGAGGTTTAGAGACTGCACCCGGATCCCGGGTACAACTTGGGTGGAGTACGTCAACTATTTCAGCCGAGCCTTCGAGGGTTGGATCAAGGGGAGCCATGTAACGACCTACGAGCAACTCTTTAACCTTATGGTGTGGGAGCACCTGTCGAACAACTGTTTCGTCGAGCTCAGGCAGCACCTCCTCGACAGTAAGTTGACTGACCCCCGGCAACTCGCCGCCGAAGCTGACCGATGGGAAAGCACCCGAGTGGGCCGGAGAGGACCACACGAGCAAAACCGAAACAACCCAGGCCAGCACCGTCCCCGGGGAGGAGGAGGAGGCCAGGGGCGAGGGAGAGACACCATCCCGGCAACCCCCGTGGCCAGCACCACGCCCCCGGCCGGCCGGGGCAACCCCCCGATGCGCCCGGGGTTCCGAGCCAACGTCACGTGTCACCGATGCCAGCGAGTCGGCCACTACGCCAATGACCCGAGCTGCCCGCAGAACCAAACACCAAAGCCCCGCCAGGTAGCTGCCGCCGCCCTGGGGGGAGAACGACTATCAGAGGAACAGGAAGAATATCAGCCGGCCCAGCAGGAGTGGGAACCGGCCGCCATGGTCCTAGCGTGCCTAGGGGGAAAAGACATGGTCCCGCGGGCTCCCCTACCCGCCAACACCCGGAAATATGGCCAGTGGGTGACCATTAATGGACGTCGGGCCGAGGCCTTACGTGACACAGGCGCCAGTGTGACGGCCGTCCGCTGTCACCTGGTGAAGCCCGAGCAGATCATTCCGAACATTCTCTGCCCCGTCCGCTCCGCCGACAATTCCGAAAGTCTGTGTCAGATGGCCTGCGTCCCCTTCGAATGGGGAGGGGTCTCCGGCCTGTTGAAGGTGACGGTCCGGGATGATGCCCCCGTAGACTGCCTCCTGGGGAATGACCTTGAGAGTTCCCCGTGGGCCACCGTCGAAAGAAGAGAGCACCTGGGGATGCTGGGCCTCCCGAACTGGGCCTGCGTAACCACCCGGTCCATGGCTGCCCGTGCCGTCCCCCGATCAGAAGAACCCGAGTGGCCAGCACCTCCGCCCCCGGTCGCCCCAGTAGAGGACAACGACGAGGCCAACCCCCCAGAACCAACGGCCGAAGGGGTCGCGCAACCCCCGGACCTTCCCGGCCTGGCTCAGTGGCGTCAAGAAGGGGGGCCCACCCAAGAACAGTTCCGCCAGGAGCAAAAGACCTGCCCCTCCCTCGAGGGACTCCGCCGGCAAGCCAGCGCCCAGAGCGCAGGGGACTCCACCGGAACTCATTGGGTCTATTGGGATAACGACCTGCTATACAGCGAACAAAGAATCGCAGAGCTAGGGGCCAGTCGAGTGCTGGTGGTACCTCTCCGCTTCAGAGACTTCCTACTAACTCTGGCCCACGATGTCCCCCTGGCTGGACACCTGGGCCAGGACAAAACCTACAGTCGCCTAGTGACTCACTTTTTCTGGCCGAAGATGCGGAACGACGTCCTTAACCACTGCCGGTCCTGCCCCACGTGCCAGGCCAGTGGGAAGAGCGGCCGTAAGCTGAAAGCCCCTCTGCAACCCTTCCCATCGGTCACCACCCCGTTCGAGAGGGTAGGAATAGACATTGTGGGGCCCCTGGACCCCCGCACGGCACAAGGACATAGGTTCATCCTGGTACTGGTGGACCACGCCACCCGCTACCCCGAGGCGGTGCCCCTACGAACTGTAACAGCTCCGGTGGTTGGCCGGGCCCTAATGGGGATCTTCTCCCGGGTGGGCTTCCCCCGAGAAGTCGTCAGCGACCGAGGCACGAACTTTATCTCAAAATATATGAAGTCCCTCTGGCAACAGTGCGGGGTCACCTACCGATTCACGACCCCCTATCACCCCCAAGGGAACGGACTAGTGGAGCGATTCAACCGCACCCTCAAGGGGATGATTGGGGGATTGGAAGAGCCCCTCCATCGCCAGTGGGATGTACTACTCCCGTGCCTCCTCTTCGCCTATCGAGAAGTTCCCCAGAAGTCCCTCGGCTTTAGCCCTTTCGAACTCCTGTACGGGCACCCTGTGCGAGGGCCCCTCAGCCTGGTCAAAGAAGGTTGGGAGATGGCCCCCCTAAAGACCCCTCCAGACGTCTTCAAGTACCTCCTGGCCCTACGCAATCAGACCCGGCGCTTCCGGGAGATGGCCAAGGCGAACCTCGAGGCCAGTCAGGAGGACATGAAAAAATGGTACGATCACAATGCCTCCTCCGTCGAGTTCGAACCTGGTCAACAAGTGTGGGTGATGTCCCCCACCGAACCATGTGCCTTACAAGATAAGTGGACGGGGCCCTTCAAAGTGGTCGAGCGCAAAAGCCCCGTCACTTACCTCATCGACATGGGGACCCCCCGGAACCCCCTCCGGGTCCTCCACACCAACAGACTCAAACCACACTTTGTGCGCTCAGAACTCAGCCTCCTGATTGCTACGGACAGTGGGGCGGAAGAAGACTCCGAACCCCTCCCGGATCTCCTGAAGACTCAGGAGAACGACGGCTCCGTGAACGGGGTCCGGCTCTCCGATGCCCTCACCCCAGAGCAACGCCAGGGCTGCCGGGACCTCCTGCTGCGGTTCACTACACTGTTCTCCCTCACCCCCGGGATCACCCCTTGGTGCTTGCACGACGTGGACACCGGGGACAGTCCCCCTATCCGACACCGGGCCTACCGCGTGCCAGATCGGGTACGGGCCTGCATCCAAGAGGAAGTGGCCAAAATGCTCACGATCGGGGTCATCGAGCCCTCGGACAGCCCCTGGGCCAGCCCGGTTGTACTGGTCCCCAAAGCCGCTGCCCCCGGCACCACACCTGAACTGAGATTCTGCGTCGACTACCGGGGCTTGAACGCTGTCACCCGGACCGACGCTCATCCTATCCCCCGAGCGGATGAATTGATCGACCGGCTGGGGGCCGCCCGCTACCTCAGCATCTTCGACCTAACAGCGGGCTACTGGCAGATCGGTCTCACACCCCGGGCTCAGGAACGGTCCGCCTTCTCTACCCCCGATGGCCACTACCACTTCAAGGTCATGCCCTTCGGCATGAAGAATGCCCCCGCTACTTTTCAACGTCTAGTGAACCAGGTCTTGGCGGGGCTCGAAGAGTTCAGCGCCGCCTACCTGGACGATATCGCTGTGTACAGCCGCCACTGGTCCGACCACCTCCTCCACCTCCAAGAGGTCCTGCAGGCCCTCCAGCGGGCCGGCCTCACGATTAAGGCCGGCAAATGCCAAATTGGTCAAGGGTCCGTGACCTACCTCGGGCACCAGGTGGGAAGCGGGCTGGTGGCCCCGCTGCAACTTAAAATTACTGCCATCCAGTCCTGGCAGCCCCCCGTCACCCAGACCGAGGTCCGAGCCTTCTTGGGGCTCACCGGCTACTACCGGCGGTTCGTGAGGGACTACGGCAGCATTGTGGGGCCCCTCACGGGTCTCACGTCCAAAAACCAGCCGAAGCGGATTAACTGGACCCCCGACTGTCAAGCGGCCTTCGAAAAGCTGAAGGCCGCCCTGTGCACTGCCCCTGTGCTCCAGGCCCCCGATTACAGTCGGGAATTCATTGTACAGACAGACGCCTCCGACCACGGCATCGGAGCGGTTCTTTCCCAGCTGAACCCCGAGGGTCATGACCAGCCGGTGGCCTTCATCAGCAGACGTCTCCTGGCCCGAGAACAGCGCTGGAGCACAATCGAGAGGGAGGCCTTCGCAGGGGTGTGGGCCCTCAAAAAGCTCCGGCCCTACCTCTTCGGTACCCACTTCCGGGTACAAACTGACCATCGACCCCTGCAGTGGCTGATGCAGATGCGGGGGGAGAACCCAAAACTATTGCGCTGGTCCATCTCCCTGCAGGGAATGGACTTCACCGTGGAACATCGACCGGGCCAAGACCACGCCAACGCCGATGGCCTGTCACGCTTTTTCCGCCTCGACGAGGAGAGTCCCCAGGAAGATGGGTGACTCTCCCCGCCTTCAGCTGGGGGGGACGCATGTTGGACAGGCCACCCGAAGGGCTTGCTCCCTCCCCGCACGACAGGGCCCAAGCCCCGGCCCGCAAGGCGTGACCCACAAGAATCACCCGCACCCCGTCCCCCGACGGAACTCCTGCCCCCGGACCTCCATGTATCACGGGACCGAGCCACCACCGGCTCCCCCGGCCGGCTCAAGCCGCCATCTTGGGCCCTGCACCACGAGGCCGCGTGGCCTCCACCCGACCCTAACCCTGGGCCTGGCCGGCCCCGACATCCCGGCACCACCATCCACCCAGGAGGTGAGCGGACCACTTGGCAGGTCAATGGGAGAACGAAGCGTCAAGGGCTCTCCCCCGCCAGGTGCCGATCGCCTCCAGCTCCCCCAGGCACTGGCTCCACCCCCTGCTGGGTGTCTGGACACCTTCATCCCGGGCCCTCTGACCTCCAAGTGCGAGGTTCCGGACATCAAAGGGCGCCAGACCTATAACTAGGGCAGCTCCGGAGCAGGACGACAGTTGTATCCTGGAGTCGAGAGACACCGAGAGAACTCAGCCTTGACGGACTACTGGCGCTGCCGTAGCCCTACCTTGTGAACTATCGTCCTGCCTGCTGGCGCTGCCGCGGCCTTCTGCAACATCCATCCTCGTCGGGACCTGCTGGCGCTGCCGCGGCCCGTTGTAACGACCATCTTCACCGGGACCTGCTGGCGCTGCCGCGGACCGTGTACCGACCATCTTCACCGGGACCTGCTGGCGCTGCCGCGGACCGTGTATCGACCATCTTCACCGGGACCTGCTGGCGCTGCCGCGGCCCGTCCCAGCTAGAACACCGAGCTCGAGGATTGTGAGCTAACCACCATACCACCTCAACTACCAGACTGGTAACCAGACTGTCCCGCTACCCCCTTTCCCCACCTTGAGAGACTTGAATCGAGGGGACCCCTGAGTCCAGACCTCCTTGTACCATTTCATCGTACCGTAGGAAATTACCTATAAAGAACGCTGAATCTTCTCCTTGTGTGGTGTCTGTCTGTGGGGGGGAAGTTATTTATCTGTACGATCGCTGGAGACGGCTCTCCCCGGAGACCTCTCCCATTGTCCTCGGCCGACCCTCCCGGTCCGTCTAACAATGGTGCACTGCTCGCCACCTCCTTGTATTTTGAACCTACTCCATGGTGCCCACTGCTCGCCACCTCCTTGTATTCTGAACCTAATCCATGGTGCACTGCTCACCACCTCCTTGTATTCTGAACCTAATCCATGGTGCACTGCTCGCCACCTCCTTGTATTCTGAACCTACTCCATGGTGCGCTGCTCACTACCTCCTTGTATTCTGAACCTAATCCATGGAGCCACTGCTCGCTACCTCCTTGTATTTTGAACCTAATCCATGGTGCGCTGCTCGCCACCTCCTTGTATTCTGAACCTAATCCATGGTGCACTGCTCGCCACCTCCTTGTATTCTGAACCTACTCCATGGTGCGCTGCTCACTACCTCCTTGTATTCTGAACCTAATCCATGGTGCCACTGCTCGCCACCTCCTTGTATTTTGAACCTAATCCATGGTGCGCTGCTCGCCACCTCCTTGTATTCTGAACCTAATCCATGGTGCACTGCTCGCCACCTCCTTGTATTCTGAACCTAATCCATGGTGCACTGCTCGCCACCTCCTTGTATTCTGAACCTAATCCATGGTGCACTGTTCGCCACCTCCTTGTATTCTGAACCTAATCCATGGTGCACTGCTCGCCACCTCCTTGTATTCTGAACCTAATCCATGGTGCACTGCTCGCCACCTCCCTGTATTCTGAACCTAATCCATGGTGCACTGCTCGCCACCTCCTTGTATTCTGAACCTAATCCATGGTGCACTGCTCGCCACCTCCTTGTATTCTGAACCTAATCCATGGTGCACTGCTCGCCACATCCTTGTATTCTGAACCTAATCCATGGTGCACTGCTGGCCACCTCCTTGTATTCTGTACCTAATCCATGGTGCACTGCTCGCCACCTCCTTGTATTCTGAACCTAATCCATGGTGCACTGCTCGCCACCTCCTTGTATTCTGAACCTAATCCATGGTGCACTGCTGGCCACCTCCTTGTATTCTGTACCTAATCCATGGAGCACTGCTCGCCACCTCCTTGTATTCTGAACATAATCCATGGTGCACTGCTCGCCACCTCTTTGTATTCTGAACCTAATCCATGGTGCACTGCTCGCCAAATCCTTGTATTCTGAACCTAATCCATGGTGCACTGCTCGCCACCTCCTTGTATTCTGAACCTAATCCATGGTGCACTGCTCGCCACCTCCTTGTATTCTGAACCTAATCCATGGTGCCACTGCTCGCCACCTCCTTGTATTCTGAACCTAATCCATGGTGCACTGCTCGCCCCCTCCTTGTATTCTGAACCTAATCCATGGTGCGCTGCTTGCCACCTCCTTGTATTTTGAACCTACTCCATGGTGCCACTGCTCGCCACCTCCTTGTATTCTGTACCTAATCCATGGTGCCACTGCTTGCCACCTCCTTGTATTCAGAACCTAATCCATGGTGCACTGCTTGCCACCTCCTTGTATTCTGTACCTAATCCATGGTGCCACTGCTTGCCACCTCCTTGTATTCTGTACCTAATCCATGGTGCACTGCTTGCCACCTCCTTGTATTCTGAACCTAATCCATGGTGCACTGCTCGCCACCTCCTTGTATTCTGAACCTAATCCATGGTGCACTGCTCGCCACCTCCTTGTATTCTGAACCTAATCCATGGTGCACTGCTTGCCACCTCCTTGTATTCTGTACCTAATCCATGGTGCACTGCTCGCCACCTCCTTGTATTCTGTACCTAATCCATGGTGCACTGCTCGCCACATCCTTGTATTCTGAACCTAATCCATGGTGCACTGCTCGCCACCTCCTTGTATTCTGAACCTAATCCATGGTGCACTGCTCACCACCTCCTTGTATTCTGAACCTAATCCATGGTGCACTGCTCGCCACCTCCTTGTATTCTGAACCTACTCCATGGTGCGCTGCTCACTACCTCCTTGTATTCTGAACCTAATCCATGGAGCCACTGCTCGCTACCTCCTTGTATTTTGAACCTAATCCATGGTGCGCTGCTCGCCAGCTCCTTGTATTCTGAACCTAATCCATGGTGCACTGCTCGCCACCTCCTTGTATTCTGAACCTACTCCATGGTGCGCTGCTCACTACCTCCTTGTATTCTGAACCTAATCCATGGTGCCACTGCTCGTCACCTCCTTGTATTTTGAACCTAATCCATGGTGCGCTGCTCGCCACCTCCTTGTATTCTGAACCTAATCCATGGTGCACTGCTCGCCACCTCCTTGTATTCTGAACCTAATCCATGGTGCACTGCTCGCCACCTCCTTGTATTCTGAACCTAATCCATGGTGCACTGTTCGCCACCTCCTTGTATTCTGAACCTAATCCATAGTGCACTGCTCGCCACCTCCTTGTATTCTGAACCTAATCCATGGTGCACTGCTCGCCACCTCCCTGTATTCTGAACCTAATCCATGGTGCACTGCTCGCCACCTCCTTGTATTCTGAACCTAATCCATGGTGCACTGCTCGCCACCTCCTTGTATTCTGAACCTAATCCATGGTGCACTGCTCGCCACATCCTTGTATTTTGAACCTAATCCATGGTGCACTGCTGGCCACCTCCTTGTATTCTGTACCTAATCCATGGTGCACTGCTCGCCACCTCCTTGTATTCTGAACATAATCCATGGTGCACTGCTCGCCACCTCTTTGTATTCTGAACCTAAAACATGGTGCACTGCTCGCCACCTCCTTGTATTCTGTACCTAATCCATGGTGCACTGCTTGCCACCTCCTTGTATTCTGAACCTAATCCATGGTGCACTGCTCGCCACCTCCTTGTATTCTGAACCTAATCCATGGTGTCACTGCTTGCCACCTCCTTGTATTCTGAAACTAATCCATGGTGCCCACTGCTCGCCACCTCCTTGTATTCTGAACCTAATCCATGGTGCCACTGCTCGCCACCTCCTTGTATTCTGAACCTAATCCATGGTGCTAGGTCTAACATATACATTGGCTCTAAGCAGAATGGGGGCCCCTTAGGGCACCCCCCACTCACGCCAGAGGTGACGCAGGTGCTTGCGTTACTTCCCTGGTTACAAGGTTGGCAATTAACAGCTGTTAACGCCCTCACGCAGAGGGGGCGTTTTTCCTTCATTATTTGCTTTTCGTAATGTGATTGTTTTAACCCAGTATGAAGTGCCTTGGGACAGTGGCCACATGTATGTTGTGACGTAGGGCTTACGAGAGCGTACTCGAGCACTGGGGGGTATTCGGATGGAGCCAATTGCGGGGCTACGTGTACCAGTTCATTAGGTCTCGCCTGACCCAGCGCATGCGCTAGTCTGGCGAGACTTATTGAGAGGACTCCAAAAAGTGCTACCAGGCCAGCCTAGAGCTACAGTGCATGTGAGCAGGCGCGCGCGCCGCGCCTTACCGCGATTACTTTCACTTTCGCGGCCGCACGACCGCTGTGATGTAGGGTGACCAACCGTCCGTAAATTTCACGGACCGTCCGTAAATTGGACCTCACGTCCGTTGTCCGTGAGGATCCCTTTTACGGACGCCTTTTGTCCGTAATTTTGGGCCATTCAGGGAACAGAGCTGTTCCCTTGTGAAAGGCCTCAGCTCAGTGATGGGGCCGCCTCGCACTCCTCTGAGCACAAGAGCAGCCCCACCCCGCCCATTGTCATTCTGTGTGGGGCTGATTGCCACATACAGAATGACAATAGGTCAGTCTGGGCTGGCACAGCATGTGGTGCCTCCTCCAGCCTCGGTCCAGGGCAGGGCATTTGGTCACCTGGAAGTGCAAAAACACAAATGCTGCTGCTAGGTGAGAATTCAGTTAATCAAAGGAAGGCGTTGAAAGAAGTTCAAAGGAAAGGATTATAGTTCTCTCAGAGTCTCATCGTTTTAGAACTGACGCATTTTCAATATTATAATCAAGGAAGCCATGGTTGCTGCTGTTTTATTTTATGCAACTAACAACTATTGACAAAGCCAATAGTTCTGGCTTGTTCTAGGTGTAATGTTACTTGTTCTAGGTGTAACGTTACTTCTTGTATTATATATCTGGATGCAATGAAAAAAGCAACAAACAATACCAGTCGGGCTGCACATTAAGCTAAGCACAGATTTTTAGCTTATGTGTTTTAAGCCACGCTCTTAATTACATCGAGACCCCCTAGTTTTTTCATCCCACTTAAAACTCTGGAAACAACACCATGTCACAGTCACCCCACCTCCAGTCACTGTGCATCATGCATGACTCATGCCTTCCACTTTTTCAGATTACCTATGTGCAGGGGCATAGTGAACCCTGCCCCACCCCACCCCTTGCTTTAGAAACTACTGTGAGGGTGGAGTTCTTGATGGGACTCTTCTGTCTGCAACTCTGCAGACAAAGGATCAGCTCATAATTAATGTGAAAAGGAGAGTGAGTGAGTAAGTAAGTGAAGGAATGGATGGATGAGTGAAATGATGGATGGATGGATGAGTAAAAGGATGGATGATGGGTGAGAAAAAGGATGGATGAGTGAGGTTCAATGGACGGATTCATGAGTGGATGAGTAGATGGATGGGTGGGTGGATGGAAGGATGGATGGCTAAGTGAAAGGGGAATTGAAAGAGAAAGGGAGGATGGGTAAATAGATGACTGAACGGGTGAATGGGTGGAAGGATGAGTGACTGGGTGGATGAATGAGTCAGTGAAAGGATGGCTGGATAGGTGAATGGATGGGTGGAAGAGTGGATGGATGAGTGTACGGATGGATAGGGTGAAAGGGTGGATGGATGGATAATGGATGGATGAGTAAAAGGGAGGATGGAGGCATGGATGAGTGAAATGATGGATGGAAGGATACGTGATGGTTAGGTTTGTAAATGGTCGAATATGGACATGGATGGGCACACAGATGGAAGGACAGAATCAATGGTGAAAGACTGAATGATGGATGAAAGTATGATTACACATTGTAAGCCTCATTATCTTAAGCAACATTTCCTATACATTAACTATAACATTTATATGAGTGATTGTCTCTATATAATATGTGTGTTGCAATGCACTCCAACACTCTGCCCCACATACTTGGGATGAGTAGCACTATAGAAGAAATTAAATACACACGAGAGAGGCTCTATGTGAAGATGAGGGGCGCCATTGGAGGGTGGTAGCAAGCCCAGACCGGCTGGACCGGGCATCAGGCGTATTCTCTAGGAGCTGGAAAGGTGGGGGTGGTTTTGTTACCACAAAAAGACTTGCACATTTGCTTAAAGCTGCGCGCATACTGAAAACCCATGAAGTGCACAATTGTCTCAACCTAATATAAACTTACTTTCACTTGTACTTAAGTGGTTGTCTATTTACTTACTTATATACTATTGCGCAACCTCCTTTGATGTGTCTGTAAAACTTACCTTTTGTCCTGAATTTTGACCTCCGGTCCTGAATTTTTGTCCTGAATTTTGACCCTTTGTCCTGAATTTTTACACTCACTGTCCTGAATTTGCACCCATGCCAGTTGGTCACCCTACTGTGATGTTTGATCGTGATCGCGATTGCGATCACTTTCGCTTTGCATAGCCAATAGGTCTCGCTTTTGGGACCTTATAAGTATTTAGTTACGTAACTGTTGCATAGCTAAACACTTATAAGGTCCCAAAGGCGAGACCTATTGGCTATGCCAATGCTTGTTAAAGATATAAACATGTTTATAAAACACTCTTAAACCATTAGGCCTAGTTTTAATTGATTGTGGATTGTTCCTTTTGCATTATAAATGTTTACCTGCTTACCACTTCAGGTATTAGTAAAATAGTTTGCAAAGACTCTTCACACCAAACCTTGGAAGCTATACCTAAATATGACTGTACAAACACACACTGTGTACACGAGGGCTTGCAGGACCACTCCGTTGGACTTCTCTATAATAAACGCAGAATAGATTGCAGGAGACTGGAGACTTAATTTGGGTGCTGTGTATAATAGTGAGGAAAGCGACTATTAGTGTTTTTAAACTACATGAATGCACGGCTACTTCAAGGGGAAATGTTAGTTCTGGGTTGTTTATGTATAAATCGAAGAACTGTGTTCCCGGAAGGCAAAATGTGAGCACTATTGACTAATCATTTGAGCGCTATAGACTGACAGACAAACTGCCTGGTAAGATGGAGCTGCAAGGGAACGAGTGTGCATATTGGCAAACTGTAGTTCAACAGTTTTTGAAAATGATCTGTATCGCTGATCCAGTCATTTGAATGGAGGGCGCTGGAGCTCATAGAGGCACAGTCTGGTTATGGATAAAGGAAGTAACAGAAATCAGAGGGAGAAAGCGTCCCCGGAAGATACTTGTAGGAGAGTAGGGTCTGCAATCCTATGATCACCCAGATTTTTTGCTTTTGCTTCATTGGTTCACGACTTTCTCCGGCTGTGGGCCTGCCAATCAGACCCACAGCCTAGCTGTTCTCTCTCGAAATTAACACACATGTACGTTAGGTGCATCCACTAATTGGAACTGGGCCGCCTTGTCAGTCCCTGTCTCAGCATACCACAGGTATCCAGGGCATCGGTGTACCCAGGGCCTACCAGGGGCTGAAGCATGTATTATGCCACCCCTGGAATGGCCGCCCAAATCTGACACAACTGGCTGCACGACAGCTGGGGCCACGTGGTGTAATCACCCGTTGCTGTAGGTGTAGTATTCCTACACCTAAACCCTAAAATGGACACATGGATTCCTATCAGTCACTCCTATAGCAGGCCTTATCAATCCTGAAGGCAGAGTGCAGGGAATCATGTGGGACGGTGCTCTGGCGCGAGCTGAGCACGTCGATGGCTTGCGGAACCAAGTCCTAATAGCCGTTCCATGGTGACGCGGGCCAACTACTTTTAATGCATTATAATCCTTGCGGTTATTTGCTAACTTTGGCCTCACATCACCTACACATGTCGAGTAAGGTGTCATACGAATGGGAATACGAACCCCTCGCCAGTCCTGGTGACGGGGTTAGCATTCCCCCCCTTTTAGAGGGACACGACATGGAAGTAACCTTGAACCCCGGCTAAAGTTGACTCAAGCCTCAGCATCACAAAATGGATGCTGCCACCAGACACAAGTCTGACCTCCTGCTGCTGGGGGACCTTCCAGCAAGGGGAGCTTGGACAAAGGGTTTCCTGTCGAGGGCGGTGTTAGCACCATCCCAGACAGGGTTTGTGTATCCCAGGTAGGCAGGGCTGACAGGAAGGTGATTGCAAGTGGCACCCCGGTGCTCACTGTGCATAGCCCGGCTCAAACCAGTTTCGGGGGCACACCAGCCCCTGAGCTGGCGCGAAGCCGGACAAAGGATAGGGGTGTAACCACCCCCCTCCTGGCTCCACCCATAGGTAGAACCTAGTCACGGGCCAGCCCCTTTTCTTAGAATAAAGGTAGGAGCGAGTCCCCTTCCCAAATTGGATAATCAGATAATCGGATAACTCCGAATCACGAACCACTTTCCACGAAAGGAACTCTTGACTATTTCTGAAGACTCTCCCTTGTGGCTAAAGAGTAGCCACCCTGCACCAGCAGGCACCACCTAAGCGCTTGCGGTTTGCTGTAAGTCTCTCCTACGGATCAAGACTGCCCAGCTCGACGAGACCCGAGTTCCCTGCCATCTCTGACCTTTTACCTACCTCATCAGCCCAGCTGAGAGTCGTAGGTGTGACGAGACCTGCGGGACCGGCTATCTTCAGAACCTGCACGACGCTTATCTAGCACGCCCACCGAGGGACCCTCGAGTGAGTGCACCTAGGGTTTGAGAAACCCTAACCCTGAGCAGCTCCAGCATCGAAGTCTGCCTCCCCAGCATCCCCGAGATCTGCGTGGGGGCCCTTCCGCTCCTTGCTGTTCACCGCGTTGTTCGACCACTTGCCGACCGGCTTGTGGCCCTCTTCACGACGCACCACGATTGTTTCATCACTAGTCTGGTTGCTCCAGACTGGCTCTTGCTCCCCTTCAACAGAGGAGTACCCCGGACCCTCCTGGTCCACTCCCGACGCCATCTTGACTCCCCCGCTTGGGTTGCCACTGCTAAGATCCGCTGCCCTTCCTGGGCCCAGCATCATCGACAGCAGACACCTTCGTGGGACAGCTCGCCCTCCATCCTGGTCGCCGCCGCGCCTCCTGGTCCGAGGAACAGCCGAGTCCGACGTCACCCACTCACCTGGTCGAGGTGACTTCAGCCGGTACCCTCCTGGTACCCACACGATCGCTGGCTAGCGGTTGAGAACTGAGTCCCCTCTGCTTTCAGGTTTCCTTCATCACCGATCCAGGCTTGGATCGCTCTGAACATCGTCACTGGTCGCCTGCCAGCAACTTCTTCTTTCAGGCTCCTGAGACTACACGAGGACTCCCGACATCTTGCCGAACTTCACGCAGCCGCAGCCTCCGGGCTAGGTAACTCGAGCATCTCGGTGCTCCATCGCAGGTTCGCTCTACAAGTGTCCAGTTCCTTTTTCATTTAGTCCCACTGATCGGATCACTCCGGAATCAGTACCTCCAGACTCTAACCATTCGCATTTCACTGTTAGTGTAGATGGTTTCTCGTGCCCCTCGGGCATTTGTGTAAATTGTGCAACTGAAGTATTTTCCTAAGAGTTTTGTAGTGTGCTTAGCTCCCTGACTCATAAAGAGCCAGGGTAGTCTTGTTATAAATAAATATCCTTTTATTTTCATAACAACTTGTGTGGTGTCCTTTCACTTGGTGTTCAAGGGGTATATGTGATGGTAAACAGCTGGCTTAACACGCCCTCTAGAGTTTAGCCTAAGACTGCTCGTATCCACGCTACTAGGATAGCTGGTCTATAAGGTTGACTTACAACCAATCATCAATAAGGGTCGTTTGGAATGATACACAGTGATCACTAGAATAGTGAGCACTACATATCAGGCCAACTTCTCACATTGGTGAGCAGCGGTTGGGATTTGAGCTTGCTGTTGTTTTACCACACACGTATCCTAAGAATATCGCAGTGAAAGATCACATAAGTACCCAGGTACATATAACTTAACTTAGAATACTCCGAGTTCTACTGAACCGGCTGTTGTAGTGTAACAGGGCTTAGCACACCCTGACTACAACTCTTAGCAAGGGATCAGTAGGTAAACACATAGTGTAGGTAGGTGCATCACTTACACCTCACTAGAAAAGCATGTCGGTCCACGGAGAGTCTTCGCAGACTCCCTTAGTGGTCAGTGACCCTCCACAGGTCGTGTCACGATATGCAACTCTTAGCTTCAAGGAGATGAGACAACTGTGTGCCTCCAGGAAGCTAAACCAGGGTTCTAACCCTACCATCGCAATACTGATAGGTCTCTTAGAGGCGTACGATGCTAGGAGGTCCTCTAACCCAGGTCCCCCCAGTGCAGATGGGAACATGCCTCCCTTAGAGGGAACCCTCAGTGACCCAGACCTCGACCTCCACACAGAGGACGAGGACGAGTTATCGGGAGACGAGGCAGACAAAGGTCCAGTGGTAGTCGGCAGGCTTACAAGGACCAACTTAAGCAGGCATGAGGATGGAACTGGGGGAGCCCCGGGCCCACGCTCAAGCAGGCTTAACCTTGGGAACGGACGAGCTAGGTCTCTCTCCAGAGGCTCTGGCAGATCGGTTCATACACATGTCTCTCA
Organism: Triturus cristatus; assembly: GCF_964204655.1. Taxonomy (NCBI): domain Eukaryota; kingdom Metazoa; phylum Chordata; class Amphibia; order Caudata; family Salamandridae; genus Triturus; species Triturus cristatus. Next base: position 5,616,437 of record NC_140593.1, on the reverse strand, counting down.
GGCATCTTCTCAGAGAGGAATGACTTCCCCTCAGAGGAGGGAGCATGAAGCGAAGATGCGGGAGGTCAATCTGAGGATCGAGCGGGAAGAACTTGCCCTCGCCAAAGAAAGACTTGCCTTGGCCCGAGAGCAGAAATTAAGTGGGTTAGATCCCACTGGTGGCAGCATTCTCAATAGAGAGAAAGACAGGGGTATAGACACTAGACACCTGAGTAAAATAGTGCCCCCCTTTAAACAAGGGGACGACATCCACAAGTGGATAACTGCCTTGGAGAGGGCCTGCACTGTCCAGTGCGTCCCCCCAAGTCAGTGGGCAGCTATACTGTGGCTCTCCTTTGAAGGTAAAGGAAGGGACAAGCTCCTCACTACAAGAGCTGAGGATGCTAACAACTACCAAGTCCTGAAGAACACACTGATTGATGGGTTCGGCTTAACCACGGAACAGTACCGGGTGCTGTTCCGGGACACCCAGAAGATTCAGTCTCAGGATTGGGCTGACTTTGTCGATTGTGCCACTAAGGCTTTGGAAGGCTGGTTGCTGGGTAGCAAGGTTACTGATTACACAGGATCTTACAATCTTATCATGCGAGAACAGATTTTAAACAACTGTCAGAACCAATTGTTGCATCAGCACCTTGTCGACTCGGATCTGACCTCTCCCCAAGAATTGGGAAAGAAGGCAGACAGATGGGTCAGAACAAGGGTCAAGCAGAACCAGAATCAGAACCAGGGTGGTCAGAAGAAAGCAGACCAAAAGGGTAACAAGAACGAACAAAATGACCAGAAGTCTTCGACAGGTCCCCAACAAACCAAAGAGGGTGGTGGTCAGGCTTCACAGAAGAAGAAGACTCAAGAAGGCCAGTCAAAAAGGTGGTGCCAATACTGTAAAAGTAAGACTCACTGGTTTAGTGAGTGCACCAAGAAAGGAGGGCAAACTCCTGCCACTGCAGCCCCTAAGGCACCTGCGCCCCCTAGTACAGTCAGCAGTGGTAGTGCGCCTCCCAAGGCATTAGTTGGGTTAACCTTGGGAACCGAGGGGAGTGACGACTTAGTCGGCACGCTCACTCAGGCCGTCCTTGTCTGTACAGGGGATATGGATATGTCCCCTGATGCCAGTCCCAATACTTTGGGCAAATACAGACAGACACCTTTGATAAATGGAAAAGTGGCTCAGGCCTACAGGGACACGTGTGCCAGTGTCACCATGGTGACGCCTAACTTCGTGGACCCTGGACAGATCATGCTAGGTACCAGTTACCTAGTGACCAATGCCAGCAACGTCACTACCAATCACAGTATGGCAGTTGTTGATTTCTCCTGGGGAGGGGTAAGTGGCCCGAAAAAGGTTGTGGTTAGTTCAGACCTCCCCGTAGAATGTCTGTTGGGCAATGATTTGGAAACGTCACAATGGTCAGAAGTGGAGCAGAGGACTCACATGGAGATGTTAGGCTTGCCAGCACATGTCCTTGCTGTGACCAGGTCACAGGCCAAAAGATGCCCCACTGAACAGGTGCTGGATCCTGGAAGAACGGACCAGACACCTTCCAAGAAAAGGAGCAGTAAGGGTAAGGCTTCGCCTTCCCCCTTGCCCCAGGTCGTGGATCAAGTCTCCGAGGAGGCTGACCTTAAAGAACTGAGGGAAACTGAGCCGCAAGAGCTTGAACCTGGTCAGGTTGAGTTTCTGGGCTCAGGGGGACCCTCCAGGGAAGACCTGGGGAAGGCACAGTTAGACTGCCCCTCACTTGAACCCCTCAGACAGCAGGCCGCTGCTGAGGCTGCAGGGAACGCCACAGGTACCCACAAAGTGTACTGGGACGATGGACTCCTGTACTCCGAGGCAAGAGACCCCAAACCTGGTGCGACCAGGAGGCTGGTCATCCCCTTGTCTCTGAGAGGTTTCCTTCTCACCTTGGCCCACGAGATTCCCCTTGCAGGTCACTTAGGCCAGAATAAGACTTGGGACAGAATTGTTCCACACTTTCACTGGCCCCACATGTCCGAAGATACGAAGGAGTTTTGCCGCTCCTGTGTCACTTGCCAAGCCAGTGGTAAGTCAGGTGGCACAACAAAGGCCCCCCTCATACCACTACCAGTGGTGGGGGTACCCTTTGAACGAGTGGGGATCGACATTGTCGGACCAATGGAACCCCAGACAGCATCAGGGCACAAGTTTATACTGGTGGTGGTGGACCACGCCACCAGGTATCCTGAAGCTATTCCCCTTAGGACCACTACAGCGCCTGTGGTGGCACGGGCCCTACTTGGAGTGTTCTCCAGAGTGGGCTTCCCTAAGGAGGTCGTCTCAGACAGAGGTGCAAACTTCATGTCGGGATATCTGACTGCTATGTGGAAGGAATGTGGTGTCAACTACAAGTTCACCACACCCTATCACCCACAATGCAATGGGCTTGTTGAGAGATTCAACAGGACCCTAAAAGGGATGATTCACGGACTACCTGAAAAGCTTCGGCGGAGATGGGATGTCCTGATACCCTGCCTCTTGTTCGCCTACAGAGAGGTCCCGCAGAAGGGGGTTGGCTACAGCCCTTTCGAGCTTCTGTTCGGACATCCTGTAAGGGGACCCCTTTGTTTGGTAAAGGAAGGATGGGAGAGACCTCTCAGAAAGCCGGAATCAAACATTGTGGACTATGTGCTCGGTCTCCGCTCGCGGATGGCGGAGTACATGGAAAAGGCGTCTAAAAACCTGGAGGCGAGCCAAGAATTACAGAAAGCTTGGCACGACCAAAAGGCTGTCCTGACTGTGTACCAGCCTGGACAGAAGGTGTGGGTGCTGGAGCCAGTGGCCCCAGCAGCACTCAAAGACAAATGGTCTGGGCCCCACACGATCATTGAGCAAAAGGGAGAGGTCACCTACTTGGTAGACCTGGGAACTCCCCGGAGCCCCCACAGGGTGCTCCATGTAAACAGGCTCAAGGCATATGTCGACAGGGAGGGCATGGGCTTGCTCATGGCCACAGATGAGGGACAGGAGGAGGAGAGTGACCCTCTCCCAGACCTGCTCTCTCAGAACCCTGACGATGGATCAGTAGATGGTGTTGTCTTTTGTGGCAGCCTCTCTGGACATCAACAAGAGGATTGTAAACAGGTTCTTCAATCCTTTCGACATATGTTCTCTCTGACACCCAGTCAGACCAAGTGGTGTACCCATGAGGTCGACACTGGGGACAGTCTGCCCGTAAAGAGTAAAATTTATCGGCAACCTGATCACGTCAGAGACTGCATCAAGACAGAGGTGCAGAAAATGTTGGAGCTGGGAGTCATTGAACCCTCGGACAGCCCCTGGGCTAGTCCCGTAGTGCTCGTGCCGAAACCTCACACCCAGGGCGGTAAGAAAGAGATGAGGTTTTGCGTGGACTACAGAGGTCTCAATGCGGTCACTAAGACTGACGCCCACCCGATACCAAGAGCAGACGAACTTATCGACCGGTTGGCCTCGGCCAACTACTTAAGTACGTTTGACCTGACAGCTGGGTATTGGCAAATCAGGTTAGCTGAGGAGGCCAAGCCCAAAACAGCATTTTCTACCCCGGGTGGGCATTATCAGTTCGTGGTAATGCCCTTTGGTTAGAAAAATGTACCTGCCACCTTCCAAAGGCTGGTGAATCGAGTTCTCACTGGGTTGGACGACTTCTGTGCGGCGTATCTGGACGATATCGCTGTCTTTAGCTCCACCTGGGAGGATCACCTGGTCCACCTGAGGAAAGTGTTAGGGGCCCTGCAGAAGGCAGGCCTCACTATCAAGGCCACCAAGTGCCAGATAGGGCAGACACAGGTTGTATACCTGGGCCACCTTGTAGGTGGAGGCCAGGTTCAACCATTGGAGAGCAAAATACAGGCCATCCAGGACTGGGCTCCTCCAACCACCCAGACTCAGGTTCGAGCTTTCTTGGGCCTGACTGGTTATTACCGGAAATTTGTCAGAAATTATGGATCCATTGTGACCCCGCTAAACGACCTGACAAGTAAAAAGATGCCAAAAAAAGTTCAGTGGACAGCAAGCTGTCAGAAGGCATTCGATGACCTAAAGCAGGCCATGTGCACAGCACCTATCCTAAAGAGTCCAGACTACTCCAAACCATTCATTGTCCAAACAGACGCTTCGGAGCTGGGTGTGGGAGCTGTTCTATCGCAACTGAATTTTGATGGTCATGACCAGCCCATAGCTTTTATTAGCAGGAGGCTGACCCCCAGAGAGAAGAATTGGTCAGCTATTGAGAGGGAGGCCTTTGCTGTGGTTTGGGCCCTGAAGAAGTTGAGGCCATACTTGTTTGGCACCCACTTCAAGATTCAGACCGACCATAAGCCCCTCTTGTGGCTAAATCAAATGAAGGGTGAAAACCCCAAACTACTTAGGTGGTCCATTTCCCTACAGGGGATGGACTTCACAGTGGAGCATAGACCTGGCACTGATCATGGCAATGCAGATGGGCTCTCCAGGTATTTCCACTTAGAGCAAGAAGACTCACCTGGTCAAGGTTAGCTTATTGTCCCAAAGTTTGGGGGGGGGTCATGTAGGAGAGTAGGGTCTGCAATCCTATGATCACCCAGATTTTTTGCTTTTGCTTCATTGGTTCACGACTTTCTCCGGCTGTGGGCCTGCCAATCAGACCCACAGCCTAGCTGTTCTCTCTCGAAATTAACACACATGTACGTTAGGTGCATCCACTAATTGGAACTGGGCCGCCTTGTCAGTCCCTGTCTCAGCATACCACAGGTATCCAGGGCATCGGTGTACCCAGGGCCTACCAGGGGCTGAAGCATGTATTATGCCACCCCTGGAATGGCCGCCCAAATCTGACACAACTGGCTGCACGACAGCTGGGGCCACGTGGTGTAATCACCCGTTGCTGTAGGTGTAGTATTCCTACACCTAAACCCTAAAATGGACACATGGATTCCTATCAGTCACTCCTATAGCAGGCCTTATCAATCCTGAAGGCAGAGTGCAGGGAATCATGTGGGACGGTGCTCTGGCGCGAGCTGAGCCCGTCGACGGCTTGCGGAACCAAGTCCTAATAGCCGTTCCATGGTGACGCGGGCCAACTACTTTTAATGCATTATAATCCTTGCGGTTATTTGCTAACTTTGGCCTCACATCACCTACACATGTCGAGTAAGGTGTCATACGAATGGGAATACGAACCCCTCGCCAGTCCTGGTGACGGGGTTAGCATTCCCCCCTTTTAGAGGGACACGACATGGAAGTAACCTTGAACCCCGGTTAAAGTTGACTCAAGCCTCAGCATCACAAAATGGATGCTGCCACCAGACACAAGTCTGACCTCCTGCTGCTGGGGGACCTTCCAGCAAGGGGAGCTTGGACAAAGGGTTTCCTGTCGAGGGCGGTGTTAGCACCATCCCAGACAGGGTTTGTGTATCCCAGGTAGGCAGGGCTGACAGGAAGGTGATTGCAAGTGGCACCCCGGTGCTCACTGTGCATAGCCCGGCTCAAACCAGTTTCGGGGGCACACCAGCCCCTGAGCTGGTGCGAAGCCGGACAAAGGATAGGGGTGTAACCACCCCCCTCCTGGCTCCACCCATAGGTAGAACCTAGTCACGGGCCAGCCCCTTTTCTTAGAATAAAGGTAGGAGCGAGTCCCCTTCCCAAATTGGATAATCAGATAATCGGATAACTCCGAATCACGAACCACTTTCCACGAAAGGAACTCTTGACTATTTCTGAAGACTCTCCCTTGTGGCTAAGGAGTAGCTACCCTGCACCAGCAGGCACCACCTAAGCGCTTGCGGTTTGCTGTAAGTCTCTCCTACGGATCAAGACTGCCCAGCTCGACGAGACCCGAGTTCCCTGCCATCTCTGACCTTTTACCTACCTCATCAGCCCAGCTGAGAGTCGTAGGTGTGACGAGACCTGCGGGACCGGCTATCTTCAGAACCTGCACGACGCTTATCTAGCACGCCCACCGAGGGACCCTCGAGTGAGTGCACCTAGGGTTTGAGAAACCCTAACCCTGAGCAGCTCCAGCATCGAAGTCTGCCTCCCCAGCATCCCCGAGATCTGCGTGGGGGCCCTTCCGCTCCTTGCTGTTCACCGCGTTGTTCGACCACTTGCCGACCGGCTTGTGGCCCTCTTCACGACGCACCACGATTGTTTCATCACTAGTCTGGTTGCTCCAGACTGGCTCTTGCTCCCCTTCAACAGAGGAGTACCCCGGACCCTCCTGGTCCACTCCCGACGCCATCTTGACTCCCCCGCTTGGGTTGCCACTGCCAAGATCCGCTGCCCTTCCTGGGCCCAGCATCATCGACAGCAGACACCTTCGTGGGACAGCTCGCCCTCCATCCTGGTCGCCGCCGCGCCTCCTGGTCCGAGGAACAGCCGAGTCAGACGTCACCCACTCACCTGGTCGAGGTGACTTCAGCCGGTACCCTCCTGGTACCCACACGATCGCTGGCTAGCGGTTGAGAACTGAGTCCCCTCTGCTTTCAGGTTTCCTTCATCACCGATCCAGGCTTGGATCGCTCTGAACATCGTCACTGGTCGCCTGCCAGCAACTTCTTCTTTCAGGCTCCTGAGACTACACGAGGACTCCCGACATCTTGCCGAACTTCACGCAGCCGCAGCCTCCGGGCTAGGTAACTCGAGCATCTCGGTGCTCCATCGCAGGTTCGCTCTACAAGTGTCCAGTTCCTTTTTCATTTAGTCCCACTGATCGGATCACTCCGGAATCAGTACCTCCAGACTCTAACCATTCGCATTTCACTGTTAGTGTAGATGGTTTCTCGTGCCCCTCGGGCATTTGTGTAAATTGTGCAACTGAAGTATTTTCCTAAGAGTTTTGTAGTGTGCTTAGCTCCCTGACTCATAAAGAGCCAGGGTAGTCTTGTTATAAATAAATATCCTTTTATTTTCATAACAACTTGTGTGGTGTCCTTTCACTTGGTGTTCAAGGGGTATATGTGATGGTAAACAGCTGGCTTAACACGCCCTCTAGAGTTTAGCCTAAGACTGCTCGTATCCACGCTACTAGGATAGCTGGTCTATAAGGTTGACTTACAACCAATCATCAATAAGGGTCGTTTGGAATGATACACAGTGATCACTAGAATAGTGAGCACTACATATCAGGCCAACTTCTCACAATACTCATGCCAGTTTGTGAAGTTCCACCTGTTCCTCCAGGTCAAAAGGTCATGGGGGCGTTGGAGGATGAGGCTGAAGGCACATTATTGCACAGTGGCCAGCGCATAAAGAAACATCTCTTGCTGCCCACGCTGCCCACGCTGCCCACGCTGCCCACGCTGCCAGTATCAGCGCTCATTTCCATGTGTAGTAGGGAGAATGTACCTGTCTATTGTCATGCTATGTGACCAAAATGGTGTCGATGCGCTATCTGCTAGTGTGGCGCAGTAGGGTGGTATAGAGAGGGGCAATGCATGTGTGTGAGTTTGGGAGAAGCTTTCAGGTATCTTATGTACTTGATGGTCCATTTTGTCACATCCCTTAATGGTCCCAGGCTACCACCAATATATGCACACACAGACTATCCTAGCAGGCCCAGATCAACTTTCATTGTCACCCTGGTCAAACTTGGGCCAATCACCCGTTCCTTTTACCTATAATGCTTGAAAATACATACATGTTTCTCAAGTGACAGTCGCTCGTCTTCATTGTTTTTCTCTTTCTCTCTCTCTTTTTCTCTCTCTTTCTCTCTCTCTTTCTCTCTTTCTCTCTCTTTCTCTCGTTCTCTCTTTCTCTCTTTCTTTCTCTCTCTCTCTCGTTTTCTCTTTTTTTCTCTCTCTGTCTCTCTCTTTCTCTCTTTTTCTCTCTTCTAAATCCCCACTCACTTTTCACTTCCATTTTATTCTTCAGCAGATTGCCTCATCCTCACTTGCATTTTTCATGTACTTTGCAATTATTGGTTTTTATTATCACCTGTTATTCTATGGTCTACTTTTTAACTCCGTCATAAAAGACTGCAGGTCATCCTTTAACTGACCCCTAAAACATTTTTACAGTCTCCCCAGCATGTGCCAGAGAACCTATGGCTTTCCACCATTTAATTTCTGTCAGTATTTCTCATCCAGCATTTGTATCAGTATATCATACTCTGCCAATTAATTTCTATCCTTGTCATTTTTTCAAAACCATCCTTGCTTAATTTCCAAAACAATGATTTATTTTTGTTGTCAAACTGTTTTTATTGAATTTACAGGGTGCCAATACATGACACTGTTAATGTTCCTTCAAGCCTAGAGTATGCACGCTAATGACAGTTCCAGGTTATCAAAAGTAATTAGATGGACTCAAGTAGACCAAGCAGGGCAAATACAGCAGCGTAACATTCCTATAGTGTTGCGAATCATACAAAAAGAAGATACCCGCTCCATTTAAATAAAACGTCCAAATTAGAGACGTGTTTGGAAAATACTGAGGTATCCATCAACAAAACGTGCGTGGCTGTGCATGTGCGAAACATCCCAGAAGCTGGGAGCAATCTCGTGGACAGGGGACATGTTCTTAAGATAGTTTAACTTATGTCCAAGAGAAGGGAGTGGGGAGCTGTATCTGGAAAGATGAAGCGCTCTTATATGGACGGGAGTGGCCGGAGGAGGGAGGAAGACCCCTCGAAAGGAACTGTACCAGGGTGCCACAGAAATAGTCAAATTCTTTTCTGGTTTCAGCCGGAATGCCGGCCATGTCTTCCTTTGTTAGGACCTGCGAGAGTCGGCAGCGCCATTGGGAAATGGATGGGGCTGTGGGTTTCTTCCATGTCACAGCTAAGGCCACCTGGCTGCTTCCAGATGGAGCCAGAGAATAGAGCTGACTCCCAGGGGCTGGTGTTTTTAAGGCAGGGTCTCGGAGATCTAGAAGGATACATTCTGGGCTCCCAGCAATCAAAAGCCCAATGTCTCCCTTGTCTGCAGCAGCATTTCCTTCCAATCGGGCTGAATGGAAGGGCAGCGCCCCCAGATATGATGGAAATCTCCCAGCACGCCGCACCTCCTCCAGCATGCATGTGACCTTCAAAAAGATTTTGTGTAGTTTCTCTGGGTAAAGATACCAATCATATAGGAGCTTATAGTGTGCCTCCCTCAAACCCATTTAGCGGTTGTACTTAAAGATACCTCCATAGAGTGTGCGCCAGTGTTTGCCATCTGTGGTGGTTCCCAGCGTAGTTTCCCAGTGTTTGCCATCTGTGGTGGTTCCCAGCGTAGTTTCCCAGTGTTTGCCATCTATGGTGGTTCCCAGCGTAGTTTCCCAGTGTTTGCCATCTATGGTGGTTCCCAGCGTAGTTTCCCAGTGTTTGCCATCTATGGTGGTTCCCAGCGTAGTTTCCCAGTGTTAGCCATCTATGGTGGTTCCCAGCGTAGTTTCCCAGTGTTTGCCATCTATGGTGGTTCCCAGCGTAGTTTCCCAGTGTTTGCCATCTATGGTGGTTCCCAGCGTAGTTTCCCAGTGTTTGCCATCTATGGTGGTTCCCAGTGTAGTTTCCCAGTGTTTGCCATCTGTGGTGGTTCCCAGCGTAGTTTCCCAGTGTTTGCTATCTATGGTGGTTCCCAGCGTAGTTTCCCAGTGTTTGCCATCTATGGTGGTTCCCAGCGTAGTTTCCCAGTGTTTGCCATCTATGGTGGTTCCCAGCGTAGTTTCCCAGTGTTTGCCATCTATGGTGGTTCCCAGCGTAGTTTCCCAGTGTTAGCCATCTATGGTGGTTCCCAGTGTAGTTTCCCAGTGTTTGCCATCTATGGTGGTTCCCAGCGTAGTTTCCCAGTGTTTGCCATCTATGGTGGTTCCCAGCGTAGTTTCCCAGTGTTTGCCATCTATGGTGGTTCCCAGCGTAGTTTCCCAGTGTTTGCCATCTATGGTGGTTCCCAGCGTAGTTTCCCAGTGTTAGCCATCTATGGTGGTTCCCAGCGTAGTTTCCCAGTGTTTGCCATCTATGGTGGTTCCCAGTGTAGTTTCCCAGTGTTTGCCATCTATGGTGGTTCCCAGTGTAGTTTCCCAGTGTTTGCCATCTATGGTGGTTCCCAGTGTAGTTTCCCAGTGTTTGCCATCTATGGTGGTTCCCAGCGTAGTTTCCCAGTGTTTGCCATCTATGGTGGTTCCCAGTGTAGTTTCCCAGTGTTTGCCATCTATGGTGGTTCCCAGTGTAGTTTCCCAGTGTTTGCCATCTATGGTGGTTCCCAGTGTAGTTTCCCAGTGTTTGGCATCTATGGTGGTTCCCAGTGTAGTTTCCAAGTGTTTGCCATCTATGGTGGTTCCCAGCGTAGTTTCCCAGTGTTTGCCATCTATGGTGGTTCCCAGCGTAGTTTCCCAGTGTTTGCCATCTATGGTGGTTCCCAGCGTAGTTTCCCAGTGTTTGCCATCTACGGTGGTTCCCAGTGTAGTTTCCCAGTGTTTGCCATCTATGGTGGTTCCCAGCGTAGTTTCCCAGTGTTTGCCATCTATGGTGGTTCCCAGTGTAGTTTCCCAGTGTTTGCCATCTATGGTGGTTCCCAGTGTAGTTTCCCAGTGTTTGCCATCTACGGTGGTTCCCAGTGTAGTTTCCCAGTGTTTGCCATCTACGGTGGTTCCCAGTGTAGTTTCCCAGTGTTTGCCATCTATGGTGTTTCCCAGTGTAGTTTCCCAGTGTTAGCCATCTATGGTGGTTCCCAGCGTAGTTTCCCAGTGTTTGCCATCTATGGTGGTTCCCAGCGTAGTTTCCCAGTGTTTGCCATCTATGGTGGTTCCCAGTGTAGTTTCCCAGTGTTTGCCATCTATGGTGGTTCCCAGTGTAGTTTCCCAGTGTTTGCCATCTATGGTGGTTCCCAGCGTAGTTTCCCAGTGTTTGCCATCTATGGTGGTTCCCAGCGTAGTTTCCCAGTGTTTGCCATCTATGGTGGTTCCCAGCGTAGTTTCCCAGTGTTTGCCATCTATGGTGGTTCCCAGCGTAGTTTCCCAGTGTTTGCCATCTATGGTGGTTCCCAGTGTAGTTTCCCAGTGTTTGCCATCTACGGTGGTTCCCAGTGTAGTTTCCCAGTGTTTGCCATCTACGGTGGTTCCCAGTGTAGTTTCCCAGTGTTTGCCATCTATGGTGGTTCCCAGTGTAGTTTCCCAGTGTTTGCCATCTATGGTGGTTCCTGTGAGAAGTTGGCCTGATATGTAGTGCTCACTATTCTAGTGATCACTGTGTATCATTCCAAACGACCCTTATTGATGATTGGTTGTAAGTCAACCTTATAGACCAGCTATCCTAGTAGCATGGACAAGAGCAGTCTTTAGGCTAAACTCTAGAGGGCGTGTTAAGCCGGCTGTTTTACCACCACATTTACCCCTTGAACACCACGTGAAAGGACACCACACAAGTTGTTATGAAAATAAAGGATATTTATTTATAACATGACTACCCTGGCTCTTTATGAGTCAGGGAGCGAAGCACACTACAAAACTCTTAAGAAAATACTTCAAGTTGCACAATTTACACAAATGCCCGAGGGGCATGAAACACCATCTACACTAACAGTGGGATGCAAATGGTTAGAGTCTGGAGTTACTGATTCCGGAGTGATCCGATCAGTGGGACTAAAACGAAAAAGGAGCTGGACACTTGGAGAGCGAACCTGCGATGGAGCACCGAAATGCTCGAGTTACCTAGCCCAGAGGCTGCGGCTGCGTGAGGTTCGGCAAGATGTCGGGAGTCCTCGTTGTAGTCTCAGGAGCCTGAAAGAAGAAGTTGCTGGCAGGCGACCAGTGTCGATATTCAGCGAGATCCAAGCCTGGATCGGTGATGAAGGAAACCTGAAAGCAGAGGGGACTCAGTTCTCAACCGCTAGCCAGCGATCGTGTGGGCACCAGGAGGGTACCGGATGATGTCACCTCGACCAGGTGAGTGGGTGACGTCGGACTCGGCTGTTCCTCGGACCAGGAGGCGCGGCGGTGACCAGGATGGAGGGCGAGCTGTCCCACGCAGGTGTCTGCTGTCGATGATGCTGGGCCCAGGAGTGGGGCAGCAGGTCTTGGCAGTGGCAAGCCCACGCGGTGGAGTCAAGACGGCGTCTGAAGTGGACCAGGAGGGTCCGGGGTACTCCTCTGTTGAAGGGAAGCAAGAGCCAGTCTGGAGCAACCAGACCAGTGATGAAAAACTATCGGGGTGCGTCGTGAAGAGGGCCACAAGCCGGTCGGCGAGTGGCCGGACAACGCGGTGAACAGCAAGGAGCGGAAGGGCCCCCACGCAGATCTCGGGGATGCTGGGGAGGCAGACTTCGGTGCTGGAGCTGCTTAGGGTTAGGGCTTCTCAAACCCTAGGTGCACTCACTCGAGGGTCCCTCGGTGGGTGTGCTAGATAAGCGTCGTGCAGGTTCTGAAGATAGCCGGTCCCGCAGGTCTCGTCACACCTACGACTCTCAGCTGGGCTGACGATGTAGGTACAGGTCAGAGATGGCAGGGAACTCGGGTCTCGTCGAGCTGGGCAGTCTTGATCCGTAGGAGAGATGTACAGCAAACCGCAAGCGCTTAGGTGGTGCCTGCTGGTGCAGGGTGGCTACTCCTTAGCCACAAGGGAGAGTCTTCAGAAAAAGTCAAGAGTTCCTTTCGTGGAAAGTAGTTCAAGATTCAGAATTATCCAATTTGGGAAGGGGACTCGCTCCTACCTTTATTCTAAGAAAAGGGGCTGGCCCGTGACTAGGTCCTACCTATGGGTGGGGCCAGGAGGGGGGTGGTTACACCCCTATCCTTTGTCCGGCTTCACCCCAGCTCAGGGGCAGGGTTGCCCCCAAAACTGGTTTGAGCCGGGCTATGCACAGTGAGCACCGGGGTGCCACTTGCAATCACCTTCCTTTCAGCCCTGCCTACCTGGGATACACAAACCCTGTCTGGGATGGTGCTAACACCGCCCTCGACAGGAAACCCTTTGTCCAAGCTCCCTCCGCTGGAAGGTCTCCCAGCAGCAGGAGGTCAGACTTGTGTCTGGTGGCAGCATCCATTTTGTGATGCTGAGGCTTGAGTCAACTTTTAACCGGGGTTCAAGGTTAATCCCATGTCGTGCCCCTCTAAAAGGGGGGAATGCTAACCCCGTCGCCAGAATTGGCGAGGGGTTCGTATTCCAATTCGTATGACACCTTACTCGACATGTGTGGGTGATGCGATGCCAAGGTCAGCAAATAACCGCGAGGATTATAATGCATTTTAAGGTAGTTGGCCCGCGTCACCATGGAACGGCTATTAGGACTTGGTTCCGCAAGCCGTCGACGGGCTCAGCTCGCGCCAGAGCACCGTCCCACATGATTCCCTGCACTCTGCCTTCAGGATTGATAAGGCCTGCCATAGGAGTGACTGATAGGAATCCATGTGTCCATTTTAGGGTTAGGTGTAGGAATACTACACCTACAGCAACGGGTGATTACACCACCTTGCCCCAGCTGTCGCGCAGCCAGTTGTATCAGATTTGGGCGGCCATCCAGGGGTGGCATAATACATGCTGCAGCCCCTGGTAGGCCCTGGGTACACCGATGCCCTGGATACCTGTGGTATGCTGAGACAGGGACTGACAAGGCGGCCCAGTTCCAATTAGTGGATGCACCTAATGTACATGTGTGTTAATTTCGAGAGAGAACAGCTAGGCTGTGGGTCTGATTGGCAGGCCCACAGCCAGGGAAAGTCGTAAACCAATGAAGCAAAAGCAAAAAATCTGGGTGATCATAGGATTGCAGACCCTACTCTCCTACAGTTCCCAGTGTAGTTTCCCAGTGTTTGCCATCTATGGTGGTTCCCAGCGTAGTTTCCCAGTGTTTGCCATCTATGGTGGTTCCCAGCGTAGTTTCCCAGTGTTTGCCATCTATGGTGGTTCCCAGTGTAGTTTCCAAGTGTTTGCCATCTATGGTGGTTCACAGTGTAGTTTCCAAGTGTTTGCCATCTATGGTGGTTCCCAGCGTAGTTTCCCAGTGTTTGCCATCTATGGTGATTCCCAGTGTAGTTTCCCAGTGTTTGCCATCTATGGTGGTTCCCAGTGTAGTTTCCCAGTGTTTGCCATCTATGGTGGTTCCCAGTGTAGTTTCCCAGTGTTTGCCATCTATGGTGGTTCCCAGTGTAGTTTCCCAGTGTTTGCCATCTATGGTGGTTCCCAGTGTAGTTTCCCAGAAGGATACATGTCGGGCGGCGGAGAAGGATGCATAACCTGGGGTCCCAAAAATATTTTCATAAACCTGCTTTTCTGCCCTATAAAAATGTCTTCAACTTTCTGTCCGCTCCTTCCACAACCTTTGTGGTGTTTTGCAGTCTCTCCAAATTGACAATAAGTGTATATCCTGGCAGCTCAGTATCTAATGTATTTCTTGGATCTATTTTTTTGCTTTTGCCAGATTCATTTTATACTTTTTATTAATACATATATGTGCTTGAAACCCACCACCCCCTCCAACCCTAGCGGGGCCGGTGCGAGTGACGATGCCAGGGCCTGCTTAAAATATTCTAAGAGCGCGTATACCATCGATACACACGACTTGCACTCCAGGGCCTCGGTCCTCCAAATAATAATGTTTACTTACAACGGCAACGTGGTTCCACCTTCTGGTCTTTTTCAAAAGCCAAGTTGTTCGTGATCACACACAATTTAAATAGTATAAATTGGTAAACAGAGAAAACAGACAACATTTTCAGATAGGGGATGGTCATTAAAGACAGACTTCATTCATGTTGAAATACATTTAGCAAAATCTGCCCCTTTTCTAAACCAAGAAATAGTCAAACCAGTCAAATAAATTATAAACATATTTTTGCACCTAAACCAAAGAATCGGCCTAAAAACATTCTTATTCTTGATAATCATTTGCGGGGCAATAATATATGTATGCTTGCGCAGGAGTATACATGAATTACTGCATTCAATTACATGTTACTTCTAATCTCAAATCCACCTGCAGAATTAAACGTAATTCCATTTCAGATTCTGCTCCATTTTAGACATAAATTATGTGCAAGTGCGCTCTTTACCCTCTGTTTTCAATATTTAATAATTTGCTGAGGCATATGAAATATTGAGACAGAGGGTAAAGAGCGCACTTGGGCATAATTTGCCTATAGGTATCTTGCTTATGAATACCCCGTTTATTGGATTTCCTTCTTGATTTTCAATAGGTTGAATATTAATGGTGAATTACGATTGTGTATTTGTTGCCTACAATATATTGAGTATGAGGCTGCTCGCACACTTGTGCAGAATCTAAAATGGAATAAAATGTAATTCAAACTGACCCATTTTTTGCAGTGTGGGTAGCGGTGGGTTTTGATCCCTAGCTTAGGTGGCACCTAGGGAAACTAGCAAACCTGCATATCTTTTAAATCTAGACACCCAAGGAAATCCGGGGTGGGGTTAATTGCGTCTCTCGCCAGGTTTTCTCTTGACCTAAAACCCTTACCACCCAGCATTTCCCCAAGTCTCCTGATCAAAAAAAAGTTACCCACGTTTGTGGGTAGACCTAGTACCTGCAACTGGCATGAGCCAAAAATGCAACATGGACACATCACATTTTTCCACTGAAAACTGAGCCTTTTTTTGTTGTTGTTGCAATCTGTGGATTTTGGGCCGTAGGCAGGGATGTAAAGGAAGCACCTGCAGTGCGGGGGGGGGGGTGGGGGTGTAAGAGTTTCTTGTTTTGAAGGGGGGGGGACTCACTCTCTTTACTGAGCAGGACCCTATATGCTGTGCCACAAGGATTGCCACATTGCCTAACTGCTACTCTGAAGCAACTGCTTTCTGCTTTTCTGAGCTGCCCTGTTGTCTGATCTGTCTTGCTGAGGACAAGGACTGGATCCATCTCACTTTAACGTAGAGTGACTCCAACGGCTTGCCCCCTGTTCTGAAGTCTCAAGGCCGTCAAAGACTTCCTTCAACTCTGCTTAAGCACCTGGACTCTGCCATCTGGGAATCCTGCCCTGCCAAGTGGTGACAACACAGTCCTGGTACCTTGAAAGGTGATTTCTGCTGTCCAGAAGCATCAAAATCGACGCAGTGGCGACTTTGCAGTGATTGGCATCAATGCATTTCCTCTCCACAGCAATCGGCGATATCATCTCGACAGGCTGCGCGGCTTGACACATTGCCTACATCGTAAAGGGTTTCGAGGCTGTAGCCTTCCTTGACTCTGCGGATAGGCGCCAACGCTTCCGTCCATCCACTGGATCGACGATGATGCTAAGCCCCGGTGGCTCCTTCCATCGCGTCTTCGACGAACGCTTGCTCCATCCAATGCACGTTGTCAGCAGGACCTGCATGAGATCTGTAGCCGGCCTGCCTACCGGCCATTGCAGTCAGCCTGAACCTTGGATTGACCCAGGCCTAGTGCGACCCCGAGTTACCCGTTAGCGTTATTGACTTCTAAGCAATATTTTTGGTTCATTCTTTAAAAATTCATAACTCAGGTTCTACTTATTGGATTTTTGTCGTTTTGGTCTTGTTTTACTCTATTTTTCTAAACCTGTGTGGAGTATTTTTGTGGTTTATTTTTTACTGTGTTACTGTTTGTATTGCAAAAATCTTCTACACATTTCCTCTTTAGATAAGCCTGGCTGCTTTGTGCCAAGCTACCAGACGGTGAGCACAGGTTATCTTTTAGTTTGTATCTAGGTTACTCTAACTAACTAGGATTGTGGTCCGTACTTGGTCAGGGTGCATACCTCAGCCAACTAGAGACCCAGTTTCTAACACCAACTTTATCAGTTCTTGACTTTTGCCAATTCCATTGTAAATTACTTTTGAAGTGTCCTATTTCATAGCATAACAGGTTGCAATCGTTTAAAACTGTTCTGAATTAAGTTATTCTCTTTTTACTGTGCATGCAGTGCACAAACCAAAAGTGTGAATGGTAAACATGTACATTTATAATTTGACCATTCTTCAGAACATGCTTATTCTGCACTCAATTTCACCAATGGTTGTTTAATAAAATTTGCTCAGGAAAAAAATCAGCCTTTGCCATTTTTAATTTGCAGCACTTGAAACACTTTATTTAGTTCTTTCTTCCTTCTCTTTCTTGTTTTCTTTACTTCCTTTGTTTCTTTCTGGCTTTCTTTCTCATGCCTTTCATATTTCTTCCTTTCCTCATTTCTTGCTTTCTTTCCTCCTTCCCTCCTATTTTTGGGGGGGAAGTTTTATATAGGGCAAACTCGACCCTAAGGTATCAGGGCACTTTACATGAGCACCAGTCGCATTACAGATGAAGGCATGCATGTTTTTGTTATGCGCAGGGAGATTAAGTGATTTGTCCATAATCCCAGGATGTTGAGCGTCCCTGCTGAGACTCTAGTCCGGTTCCCCAGTTTCGAGGTCGACCAATCTAGCTGTTGGTCTGCATCCTTAGGCCACAATCTTGCTTTTTAGGTCTCGCCTGACCCAGCGCATGCGCTGGTCTGGCGAGACTTATTGAGAGGGCTCCAAAAAGTGCTACCAGGCCAGCCTAGAGCCACAGTGCATGTGCGCAGGCGCGCGCGCCATGCTTTACCGCGATTACTTTCGGTTTCACGGCCGCTTTGATGTTTGCTCGCGATCACTTTCACAGCCGCTTTGCATAGCCAATAGGTCTCGCATTTGGGACCTTATAAGTATTTAGTTATGCAACTGTTGCATGGCTAAACACTTATAAGGTCCCAAAGGCGAGACCTATTGGCTATGCCAATGCTTGTTTTTTTTCCTTTTCCTTTTTTTCCTTTTTTTCCTTTTTCTTTCTTTTCATTCTATATTTTCTTTCTTTGTTGCTTTCCTTTTTTTTCTTTCTTCTTTCTGTTCTTTTTGGTTTCCTTCCTTCTTTCTTGCTTTCTTCTTTCCATCTTTCCTTCCTCCTTGTTTTCTTTTATCAGTTTTCTCTTGCTTTCTTCATTCTTGTAAACTTTCTTTCCTGCCCCCCCCCCCCTTTCTGGATTTCTTTCTCTGCTTTGTCTTTCTTTCCTTGTGCTCTTCTTTACTTCCTGCCTCTTACCTTCTTTCTTTTCTGATTAATCTTTTATTTTTTCTCTCCAGTTTTCTTTCTTGCCTCCTTGCTTGCTTTCTTGCCTTCATGTCTTTTTGATTTCTTGCTTCCTTTTCTTTCTCAAAGGCAAGAGGCAGGCTGCCCGTGGCAGAACGATTGCCTTTTTTTAGATGTGTTAGCCAAGACCTTTTGATTTTACTAAAAGTATGCGTATGACATATGACTCATAGGGATTTTCAGCCACCCTTCATGCATTTGTCTGTGGTGGCATCTTTCGTGTTTTTCTCCAGCCCACTCTAGGTTACATCAAGGGGAAAGGAGTCTGCCGACTTCAGCCATTGTCTGACTCCACTATGAGATACCGTTAAACAACGATGGGGTGACCCTGTGTCCCTCAGAACCTGGGTATGGATATATAAACAAAAACAATGGTTCTGTCGGGTGTCTGTACTATTTCTTATAGGAGGAACTATTTGAGTATTATTATGCACACTTCATAAATACTATCTGCAAAGAAACAATGGAACACATAGCAAGCAACACAGACACTTATTACCGGGTATTCTGGTATTTTTATATAAATTAATGCATTTATATGTACTCGCTAGTTTTTGAACACGGCTGTCAACAGAAGTCGAATTCTAAAGTGATGTGTTCTAAAGTGACTTTTGTGCTCAGTGGTTAGAAATAGTGCATATAATATGTACATAACTGGCGCTAGCGGTAGCGCCATTTTTCAAGCACCACCAGCGTTCTGGCAGCACGCCAGTTTACCGCAAATTGGATTTTTGATAATATATACAAGGTGAATACAAATGAAGTATATGCAAGGAAAGGCAATGATGGCCAGAATAATATAACAGATACAATGACTCTAGAGCTTGTACAAATTAATCACTCATTTGCACCCAGGGACTCTGGCATTTGCACCCAGGGACTTGATACATCTGGACATTTGCACCTCAGAAACTTGATACATCTGGCATTTGCACCCAGAGACTTGATACATTTGGACATGTGCACCCAGAGACTTGATACATCTGGACATGTGCACCCAGAGACTTGATACATTTGGACATGTGCACCCAGAGACTTGATACATTTGGACATGTGCACCCAGAGACTTGATACATCTGGACATGTGCACCCAGAGACTTGATACATCTGGACATGTGCACCCAGAGACTTGATACGTCTGGAGTTACAGCATGCTGATCTTTCACAATGAGCACATACACCCACAAAGTAGTTCCCTTCAGTGCCAAGGTGTACTATGGTAATGTGTTTTTTTGGAGGCCAAAACATGTTTGCCTTTAGTAGAATGATTTTTTTGGGAGGTGGGATTGGCAAACAACCAGCAGGTTCTCAAAGATTTTTTTAAAACCGTGACAAAGCAGGCGGTCTCAGAAGACTGGCGGACAACGCTAGACCTATTGGCTATGCCAAAACTTTTTATTATTCGACTCCTCTTTTGAGCAGTACTGGAGAGGCGTACGAGGATGCAGCATCTATCCCTTGCGGTGCACTGGGTGTGTGGATGTTGGTCCATGTTATTACTCTGGAACATGAAGTTCAATAACTTTCTCACAACGCTTCTCAAAGACATTATACGCGGGTCTTTTGTGTGGTGCATTGATTCAAAGTAAGGTACATCAAATATGCTCAAGCTTCTTTTTTCCAGATTCTCTTTCCATGAGCATATCAGCAGAAAAAAAGAGAAGCATTTTACAGATCTTTGCCCTGCAGCTAAAGCACACTAGCCATGCACCTCTATTGCTCACTGATGTCCAGTGTCTAAGGTGACTGCTGTTCATTTATAGCGCACGTCAGACTCCAGTATCTACCTCTGCTTTTATCCCACAGAGGAATTACTACCCTGTCTTCACTGTCACTTTATAGCCCCTTCAGTCTTTGGTATTTTGGTCCTTCCCTGTGACTCCTACTTCAGAATTGTACACTTGGAACGGCTTCTGATGAATTCTGCTAATAAGATTTCAGTGGCTATTTGCACAGTCAAACATTTCATTAGCTGGTTTTAATATTTAATTAAAAGTTTATTTATTGCTCAGTACTGAAAGTGTGAAGAGGATTTAAACTTGAAATTCTTATCAGAATGTACTTCACACCACAGTTGCAAGCTGTACTGATTTAGAAATACAGACACTTCCTCTTAAAAAGACAGACTACAAACCAGTGATTTTTAGGTCGAGCCTAGCGCAGCGCGCATGCGCTGCTCTGCTCGACTTTTTGCAAGGGCTTTCAGAAATCTCACCTCGCGGTCGCACATGCTCTTGCGTGTGCTTTTTTTTTTTTCTTTTGTGCTATTGGCCTTTGCGTGCGTCTTTTTAACAAAGACAGCACGCAATTGGCCAAAGGACTCGACTTTTTGTAAGGGCTTTCAGAAATCTCACCTCACGGTCACACACGCTCGTGCGTTTGCTTTTCCCCCCTCCGTGCTATTAGCCTTTGCGTGCGTCTTTTTAACAAAGACAGCACGTAATTGGCCAAAGGCTCTTTTTGTCCCCATGTTCCCACCCACGTCCTAATGCTTGCGGTTACGCGCAGCATCCGCATATGTTTCCAATTATTGTGCCCAGATGCGGGTGCGATAATTGGAAACATATGCTGCTCTCAACCGCGTGCGCACACCAGCAGTCTCCACTCCGGAAATTAAACCCTGCTGGGCCTGCCCTGCTCCGCGCCGCAGAGGTAACGGGCACAAATCATCCTTGCAGCATGTTAATGACGTTCGATGTTAACACATTTTTCTCGTTACTGAAATTGCAGGGATGGGCGTAATTAGGATACAATTTAAACAACGTTTTGTTGAGGTATGTAACTATAAATCTGCGAGATGTCGGGGATGCAATTGACATGGTTTGATACACTTCGGAGAATGATTAGCGAGGATCTGGCACGCGCCGCAGCTCGGGAGCTTTTATTTGTGGCACGCTTCAATAGGCACTGATTTATACAGCTTGCTATGCATGAAATGCTTGTGGTTACTTTAAACAGCTTTAATGGGTTGTAAAATAATCGACATTCGCAGCGCGTACCCCTTCACACAAGGTGGCCACCTAACTTTTAAAACTTAAGGGAGGGTCGGACGGGTAAATAGTACACTATCCCTGCCAACCGGTGTGCTTGATAACTGGTAATCTACATGGATTGACAGGACTATCCGTCACCGTGCTATATAAACTCACTCCGCCCACTGCACTGCTGGCCAATACCCTCCCCTCCCGTCCCTGGACCCTACCACCTGCCTGTAAATCCCGGGTGGCCCACCCCCCAAAACCCTATTGTCGTGCTAGCACCCCCACAACTCTCTAGCAGTTCACGCAGCCACCAACCACCCTGCTGCTCTCCCTCCACACCATTGCACCTCACCGGTCACTCGCAGTCCCGTATCTCTCCCTCAGACCTCTCCAAAAGCTCTCAGTCACCTGTCATCAGAGCTCTTCCTCTGTTCTCTCACTTGTGATTATCTACCCCAGCTCAAAGTTACCTCTTCTGCCAGTATTTCACTCACTTCTCCTGTAAGAAAATGTCAGAGACTCAACCCCTCAGGACAAAAATAGAATTTGACTCCCACCAAAGGCAATAGATATCACTTTCAAGACCGTATAAATCTTTAGACATGCTACACTTTAGATTACTGCACGTAAGAATAGCTACCAGATAACTAACCACCTACAAAATACCAAATGAGACCTATTGGCTATGCCAATGCTTGTTAAGAAAGTATCTGAAATTTATACCAAGGTGTTCCAAAAAGAGGCCCGTTTTAGGTCTTGCCTGAGACAGTGAATGTTGCTTGAGAGACATTTTTGTTTTTAACTGAAAGGGCCTTGAAACCTGTCTGTTGCTTACCATTCGTTGGCTTCATTGTCCTACTTATTTCCTGGTTTCTGATTAGTCATCATGTGTCAGTTTCACTTTCTGTTCTTTTCTCCTTTCTGTGGAGCATGGACCAAATACTGATTGCTTCTTTTTCATTAGTAGTGTTCCGCTGCTTGCACTAGGATGGAGTTACTTTTTAGGTCTCGCTGAGACAGCGAAAGCTGTCTCTATGAGACATTTTGTAAATGGGCTTTCAAAAGTGCTACCCACATGGTTTTGCTGGCCTAGGGCTTGAGTGCACGATGGCATGCACGTGCACAGCTGCTCCTCTGCTCCTTGCATTCCCCCTTCCCTTCTCACCCAGCCCTTTGATGCTCTGCTCGATTACTTTCACTTTCGCCGCTTTGATGGTGGATCGCAAACGCGATCACTTCCGCTTGGCATAGCCTGTACTTGTTCTCTTTGTCCTCACATATGCTCTTCCCTCTATGTTTTTCTCTCTGGTCTCACATGTGCTATTCCCTCTGTATTTTCACTCTGCCCTCACATGTGCTTTTCCCTCTGTATTTGTTTCTCTTTCCTCACATGTACTCTTTCATCTGTATTTTTCTCTCTGCCCTCAAATGTGTTCTTCCCTCTGTATTTCTCGCTCTCCTCTCACGTACTTTACCCTCTCTATTTTTCTCTTTGTCCTCACATATGCTCTTCCCTCTGTTTTTCTCTCTTCCCTCACATGTACTCTTCCCTCTGCATTTTTTCTCTATGCTCTCACATGTGCTCTTCGCTCTGTATTTTTTTCTCTGCCCTCGCATGTGTTCTTCTCTCTATATTTTTCTCTCTGCTCTCACATGCTCTTTTCCCTCTATGTTTTTATCTCAGGTCTAACATGCACCCTACCCTCTGTATTTTTCGCTTTGCTTTCACATGAGCTCTTCCCTCTCTATTTTACTCTCCTCCCTCACATGGACTCTTCCCTCTGTATTTTTCTCTCTGCCCTCACGTGCTTTTCCCTCTGTATTTTTCTCTCTGCTGTCGCATGTGCTCTTCCCTCTATATTTTTCTCTCTTCCCACACATGTGCTCTTCTCTCTTTATTTGTCTATCTGCCCTCGCATGCGCTCTTCCCTTTGAATTTTTATCTCTGCCCTCACATGTGCTCATCCCTCTATAGCTTTCTCTCTGCCATTACGTGCTCTTCCCTCTCTTTTCCTATGTGCCCTCACATGCACACTTCCCTCTGTATTTTTCTCTCTGCCCTCACATGTGCTGTCCCTGTGTATTTTTGTTTCTCTGACCTCACATGTACTCTTCCCTCTGTATTTTTCTCTCTGCCCTCACATGTGCTCTTCCTCATGTGTTCTTTCCTCTGTATGTTTGTCTCTGCCCTCACGTGAACTCCTCCCTCATATGCTCTGCTCTCACATGTTCTATTCCCTATGTATTTTCTCTCTGCCCTTACATGTGCTATTGCCTCTCTATTTTTCGCTCTGCCCTCACATGTGCTATTCCCTCTGTATTTGACTCTCTTCCCTCACATGTGCTCTTCCCTCTTTATTTTTCTCTCTCCTCTCACGTGCTCTTTCTTCTGTATTTTTCTTTCTGCTCTCACATGCACTCTTCGCTCAGCATTTTTCTCTCTGCTCTCACATGTGTTCTTCCCCCTATATTTTTCTCACTACCCTCACATATGCTCTACCCTCTATGTTTTTCATTCTGGTCTCAAATGCGCTCTACCCACACTGTATTTTTCTCTTTGCTCTCACATGAGCTCTTCCCTCTGTATTTTTTTCTCTTCCCTCATTTGCGCTCTTCCCTGCATGTGCTATACAAGGCACCTGCGTCCTCTCCTTATGCGTGAGGGTTGGAGCCAGATCAGCAATGATTATAAGGTTAGTGGACTGACAACCCCTCCCCCCCACTCATCTCACTGGCCTATCCCATCTAGTGCCTGTGAGACGACGAGCCCCCCCCCCGCATCTCTCCAACCCTCTCTCCCTGGTTATTTCTCCGTTCTCTACTTGGTCTTTTTGCTGGCATTGTTGCTTGGGTGGTGCACGTCTACAGCCCAGAGTAGGAAGTATGTGTATGGTTCGATATGCAGTGTATGTTGGCAGGATACATATTTAGTCAGCACGGAGCAAGAGTCGTGGGGCGCTTCACGCCGCATAGAAACCCCGAGCATCTGTTTATTGTGCTGGGGGTGCTATTTGCGTGCTCGCATGCAGACAGCACGGTGCCCAGATGGGATATTACTGTCTGCAGACTAGTAGTGTCATCAGTGCAGAGCGTGGACGATGGCTGTGTGCACGATCACATAGAGGTGCTCTGAGGGCACGTAGCACAGGCCTTAGTATGGCGTGTCTGGTTGCTATTTGCACTATATCATGCAGGCAGCGTGGTGCCCAGCTGTTTGTGTAATGCAGGTCTGCAGCCAAAAATAGGGGCATGCCAGAGAGGAGTGTGTGTGGTGTTTTTTTTGTGTATAAGGCGTTTGCTACCCGGGCTAGGGGGAACTCACAGGTTACTGTGTACAAGGATTGACACCACCCCAAACAACCACTCCCCATCGCCCCCACCCCGTAATCTTCTTCCGTCGCCTCCCTCGGTATTTTTCCCAAAGGGAGCCCTTAACACCTCACAGGGTCCCACCGACTCGCCCAGACTGATGATTTCAGGGACTGGCAACTGACGGGGATAGAAGGCCACCTTTATGATTAAACCTACCAAAGGTGGCCTGTCAACCGGTTTTATATAGCACCAATTACCGTACTTGAGTTGTTCTATGTGTTAAAAATAGCATATGTTAAAATCGGCTAGTTTACGTGCTTTACAAACAACTGAAAGGATAAATGTGAGCGTTTACTATGTGCATACGGACCCCGAGAGCCCGGCGGCGTTCCTGTATATTCGCCTAGTCCTTGCATGCAGTCCAGCCTGGGCTCAAATGCCCCCACAAGGCTCAAGATGGAAGCGGCTGAGCGAATCCAGTCACCCGCTGCCACCCAGGAATGCTGCGAATTGGCATCAAACTTCAAAGGGTCTGCTCCCCCGCCTGTAATGCGGTCCCCCGCCCCCCACCAAAAGCACGCTTGCTTTCACTCTTGATTTTATCTTGCGTTTATCTTCTGTCTGTGACAGAAACATAGCATTTGGCCGTCTTGCATTCTTTTAATTTGAATGTTTTTTTTTACATTGATGCCTTCCGCCCAGAAATGTTGAATTTGCCCGTCCCACTTCTTTTCATTTGACTTTTATTTTATTGACATTTCTGCCTTTGCCCGTTGCAGTTTTGCGCGCCTCGCTCCGCCCCACCACAGCGCGCGTCCCCGCGATCACTTTCGCTTTCGCGGCCGCGTTCATCAAAGGTGCTCTGTTTCTGGTTCCGTAAAGAGAGACTCAGAAATCTAAACACGCACACGGGCAAGAGGGAAGGAGAGGAGCTATATGAAAGGGGCATTCATGTTAATAAAAATTCAGGTTTACTGTATCAATGTAGTAGGGAAACTTGAGCGCTTTTCACCCCCACCCCGGCCCATAACCTTAGATCCCAGCAGCAGAAGAAGAAGGTGACAGACACGTATTCATCCTTTTTTAGGATTTAGTTAAGGGAAAATGAGAAGCTGCAGGCACTATTACTCATCACATTAAAAGCAGCCTTCAGTGGGCTGCGTGAAGGAGAGACCCGACCTCAGGCGGTCCCTTCAGAGATGCCAAGGATCATCAGGGGCAGCAGCCGCTGCCCCTCGCTTGCCCATGCTATCCTTGGAACTGCCCTTTCTATCTCTGGTCGCAGCGGTCATGACGGCAGCAAGCGCAAAAGAAAGGATACCAGGTGCTACAAAGGTCTCAGGTGACCCCAGGCCGCGTGTGACGTCATACACCACCAGCACTTTAAACGGGATTTGCGAGTCATTTCAGAATGAAACTACAAATACCAGAATGCAACACGATGTCCATAGCGCAAAGACTATATGACGGTCGGAAAGCGGCAGCTGTGAACGTGTATCATGTCTTCGCTTGCGATGCTAACGGTTTAAATGGTTTTTTAGGCATCCATGTCCGTGCACACCAACTGCCCCCGGCTGTAACACGCGTGGCGACAGCTGTTTGTGTTCTTGTTTGTTCCTGTTCGCCTTTCGCGCTCACACAGTCTGTTCGGGGCACATACTTTGTATCAGAGGTGTTAGTTGTGTTGGCGCTAGTTGAATAAATCGCATTCCAGCTCAGAGTTTGCTGTTGCGGCTGCTACTTTTGTTGTTCTTTCAGCGCTTGTTTAATTACGTTTCCTCTCCCAGATGGAAGAGAATTTGGCACTCAGCAGTGGTCACTGTGTGTGCAGGTTCTAGTGTGAGCAGTGCTGAAGTGCGAACTCATGGGAGGGGGAAGGTGTTACTGGGGCCGGAGCTGCTCTGGCCTGTTTGAGTCGGTTCTCTCGCAGCTTGTATCTGGAGGTGAGGGGTGTTAGAGCTACACCCCCCCCCAGGTGGGCCTCAGGCCGTGAGAGAAGAAAGGGAGGGATTGATTGCGCACAGCAGGAGTCCAGTAAGGGTTGAGCTGCTCCTTTCCAAAGTCTTTTAAAAGTTGTCTCGAAAGCAAGGAGGAAGGCAAACCCCCTCAACCCTACCCTACATTAATAAGCATTTGCAATGCAATAGGTCTCGCATTTACGCGAGTTTGAGCTATTGACATTGCAAATGACAATGCCTTTTATTTTTGTTTTCATTTTTACAACATAACTAAAAGGCATTGTCATTTACAATGCCAATAGCTTAAACTTGCGTAAATGCGAGACCTATTGCATTGCAAATGCTTGTTTTTAAAATGGTTCATAGTCACTGCTGACGCTTCCAGTCAGCCACAGCCCGGGACTGGTGTCGAGGTGCTGTCTGCAGCATGTTAGGCCATGCCTCTGTAAGGGCATGCGTTGTCTGCAGCATGTTAGGCCATGCCTCTGTAAGGGCATGCGGTGTCTGTAGCATGTTAGGCCATGCCTCTGTAAGGGCATGCGGTGTCTGTAGCATGTTAGGCCATGCCTCTGTAAGGGCATGCGGTGTCTGTAGCATGTCAGGCCATGCCTCTGTAAGGGCATGCGGTGTCTGCAGCATGTTAGGCCATGCCTCGGTAAGGGCATGCGGTGTCTGCGGCATGTCAGGCCATGCCTCTGTAAGGGCATGCGGTGTCTGCAGCATGTCAGGCCGTGCCTCGGTAAGTGCATGCAGTGTCTGTAGCATGTTAAGCCATGCCTCTGTAAGGGCATGCGGTGTCTGCAGCATGTTAGGCCATGCCTCTGTAAGGGCATGCGGTGTCTGCAGCATGTTAGGCCATGCCTCGGTAAGGGCATGCGGTTTTTGCAGCATGTTAGGCCATGCCTCTGTGAGGGCATGTGGTGTCTGCAGCATGTCCGGCCTTGCCTCGGTAAGGGCATGCGGTGTCTGCAGCATGTCAGTCCTTGCCTCGGTAAGTGCATGCGGTGTCTGCAGCATGTCAGGCCATGCCTCGGTAAGGGCATGCGATGTCTGTAGCATGTCAGGCCATGCCTCTGTAAGGGCATGCTGTGTCTGCAGCATGTTAGGCCATGCCTCTGTAAGGGCATGCGTTGTCTGCAGCATGTTAGGCCATGCCTCTGTAAGGGCATGCGGTGTCTGTAGCATGTTAGGCCATGCCTCTGTAAGGGCATGCGGTGTCTGTAGCATGTTAGGCCATGCCTCTGTAAGGGCATGCGGTGTCTGTAGCATGTCAGGCCATGCCTCTGTAAGGGCATGCGGTGTCTGCAGCATGTTAGGCCATGCCTCGGTAAGGGCATGCGGTGTCTGCGGCATGTCAGGCCATGCCTCTGTAAGGGCATGCGGTGTCTGCAGCATGTCAGGCCGTGCCTCGGTAAGTGCATGCAGTGTCTGTAGCATGTTAAGCCATGCCTCTGTAAGGGCATGCGGTGTCTGCAGCATGTTAGGCCATGCCTCTGTAAGGGCATGCGGTGTCTGCAGCATGTTAGGCCATGCCTCGGTAAGGGCATGCGGTTTTTGCAGCATGTTAGGCCATGCCTCTGTGAGGGCATGTGGTGTCTGCAGCATGTCCGGCCTTGCCTCGGTAAGGGCATGCTGTGTCTGCAGCATGTCAGTCCTTGCCTCGGTAAGTGCATGCGGTGTCTGCAGCATGTCAGGCCATGCCTCGGTAAGGGCATGCGATGTCTGTAGCATGTCAGGCCATGCCTCTGTAAGGGCATGCTGTGTCTGCAGCATGTTAGGCCATGCCTTGGTAAGAGCATGCGGTGTCTGCAGCATGTCAGGCCGTGCCTCGGTAAGTGCATGCGGTGTCTGCAGCATGTTAGACCTTGCCTTGGTAAGGGCATGCGGTGTCTGCAGCATGTCAGGCCATGCCTCTGTAAGGGCATGGGGTGTCTGCAGCATGTCAGGCCATGCCTCGGTAAGGGCATGCGGTGTCTGCAGCATGTTAGACCTTGCCTCGGTAAGGGCATGCGGTATCTGCAACATGTTAGGCCATGCCTCTGTAAGGGCATGCAGTGTCTGCAGCATGTTAGGCCATGCCTCTGTCAGGGCATGTGGTGTCTGCAGCATGTTAGGCCATGCCTCTGTAAGTGCATGCGGTGTCTGCAGCATGTTAGGCCAGGCCATTGTAAGGGCATGCGGTGTCTGCAGCATGTTAGGCCATGCCACAGTAAGGGCATGCGGTGTCTGCAGCATGTCAGGCCATGCCTCGGTAAGGGCATGCAGTGTCTGCAGCATGTCAGACCTTGCCTCGGTAAGGGCATGCGGTGTCTGCAGCATGTTAGGCCATGCCTCTGTATAGGCATGCAGTGTCTGCAGCATGTTAGGCCATGCCTCTGTAAGGGCATGTGGTGTCTGCAGCATGTTAGGCCATGCCTCTGTAAGTGCATGCAGTGTCTGCAGCATGTCAGGCCAGGCCTCTGTAAGGGCATGCAGTGTCTGCAGCATGTTAGGCCATGCCTCGGTAAGGGCATGCGGTGTCTGCAGCATGTCAGGCCTTGCCTCGGTAAGTGCATGCGGTGTCTGCAGCATGTCAGGCCATGCCTCGGTAAGGGCATGCGGCGTCTGCAGCATGTCCGGCCTTGCCTCGGTAAGGGCATGCGGTGTCTGTAGCATGTCAGACCTTGCCTCGGTAAGGGCATGCGGTGTCTGCAGCATGTTAGACCTTGCCTTCGTAAGGGCATGCGGTGTCTGCAGCATGTCAGGCCTTGCCTCGGTAAGGGCATGCGGTGTCTGCAGCATGTCAGACCTTGCCTCGGTAAGGGCATGCGGTGTCTGCAGCATGTCAGGCCTTGCCTCGGTAAGTGCATGCGGTGTCTGCAGCATGTTAAGCCATGCCTCGGTAAGGGCATGCGTTGTCTGCAGCATGTTAGGCCATGCCTCGGTAGGGGCATGCGGTGTCTGCAGCATGTTAGGCCATGCCTCTGTAAGGGCATGCGGTGTCTGTAGCATGTCAGGCCATGCCTCTGTATAGGCATGCAGTGTCTGTAGCATGTCAGGCCATGCCTCTGTATAGGCATGCGGTGTCTGCAGCATGTTAAGCCATGCCTCGGTAAGGGCATGCGTTGTCTGCAGCATGTTAGGCCATGCCTCGGTAGGGGCATGCGGTGTCTGCAGCATGTTAGGCCTTGCCTTCGTAAGGGCATGCGGTGTCTGTCTTTGCACTGAAGCTGAAGATAGATGTAGTCCCAGGGCCTGCATGCCTCCGTGCAGAAGAGAAAAAGCAGGCCGCAAACCGGGCATCGCCATCAATGGCTCTGTTTGTATCTCATCTGAATATCTCAACCCACCCCTCATCCACCTCTATCCCCGCTCCTCCAGCACTTTCCACCCAAAGCTGAAGCGGACATTTTTGTATGTAAAGTGTTTTTATAAGTAACTATACACGTTTTTAAGTGATACCAATTTTTGCAGATATGTGATTTACCGCAGATCACACAATGTAGTCAAATCGTGAAGCCGGGCATAGGACTGTAACCCAAACATCATTTTCTTTCACCCATGGGGAACAGAATATCCAGCCTCATAATTTGCCCCCTAGGTGACATGAGATCGCTGTGGACCTTGAAACAAGGAGTTTCGCTCTATGGTGTTTGTTTTCTTCTCCGCTAAAACTGTTTGATTATGGTGAAATCATGCCATTCCTATACCTTTGTCCCCTCAATTGCCATTATGTGACGCATTTTGAAGAGCCACTGAAGAGTCAGATGCCTCACTCTGCTCGCAGTCCTCTTAGAACCTTATTCTCAAAACAAATCAGCTTTCATGTGGCTTCTGTCAGCCGCCCACACTTTAGCGCCCTGCACTGAGAATTAAATACAAAACTGAAACTGTTGATCTAAAACAAGAGAGATGTATCTTGTGACTGAGTTGCACAATAAGAAACAAAAAACGTGGGCTCAATCCCGGCTTCCCCGTTTGTCCAAGTTGTGTGATCCTAGGGAATTGTGTTTTCACCTCACTTCTTTTTAGGCCTCGTGTGACGTAAGCAGCGCATGCGTTGCTCTCGTCTTACGAGGCTTCTTGGAATCGATACGATTCCAGAAGCCTCGTCCTAGCTCTGCCTTCAGCTTTAATTCATGCGCGTGGTTTGACATCACGAATTATGCCAAAGACAGTGCAATGATTGCACTGAAGGCATGCCAATCATTGCTTGTTGCCACCCTGTCTCCTTTTAGCCACGCCCAGTGGGATTGGATCCGCGGCGTGACGCAGGAGGGATATTAGCAGCTTGACGCACTTTTTTTTGGTAAACTTGTTTGTCAAGCAGACCACTTGCCAGAGGTAATGACTCTGTGGCGTAACATACGCTCCTGCAGTGTGTGTGTGTGTGTGTGTGTGTGTGTGTGTCATGTGTTACAACACCTTATGATTGATTGATTTATTTACTTATTTATACTTATTTATACCAATGTCAGCGGCAGAAAATGGAGACTTGCTGTCTATGGTGAGATGCTTTCGCATTGTCGTGCCTGGGGATGACACCTTGTTTATCCTGCCTTACCCTGCAGCCTTACTGCTTCTGTATACGACCACCAGGGCTCCCATGTCACGTGCCACTCCCCCATACTGAGGCATTTGCACCAATATCACTTTGCATCATGCGACTTGTGGTTTCACTTTTTCTAGGGAAAACATTGTTTTTAGCTTTGTTCACCGAACACCATATTACACACATTTTTGCAATTCTCCTGTCAAACTCAACGCGCCATCTTCAAAGCTGGATTGTAATCTGGATTTTGTTTGTATTACCAATTTACCCATAAACAGAGATGCCTTAAATCTGTGTCGTGGCCCACGATAAGCTGACAATACAGTAACTTTTAAGCGTGCGTCGTGTTGGATCTTGGGCAGCACTTTCACTGCTTTTCTGTTGCTTCACGAACCAAAGTGACGCAGAAGAGGCAAGGGACGCGATTTTATAATCTGTTGCGCGTGAGGCTCACCGCGCTGCAGACAGCCGTCTGCCTTGTTCTTCTGTCACTGGAGTTGTGCTGCTAAGCAATATGATTGACTGAGTGCCTGGATGATCAGTGAGAGTTCAATGTACAGATGAATGAGTGAGAGCATGGACGGAAGCACCTGCCAGTGCTTCATGTTATGGAAGAACAGTGTCAACGCCAGTAGCTTTAACTTTCACAAATGCGAGACCGATTGCATTGCAAATGCTTGTCTTAACTGAGGGAGGCTGTATTATCGGATCATGTTTCAGCAGCGCTGCTTCCCCCATCAGTGTCCAGCTGCCCGTCTCGAGGCTTGCCTCTCACAGGTCAAGGACCCCCACACCCAACAACAGTAATACATGAGTATTTTGCACTCTGTGCATGTTTTACTTAAAGCTTTTCAACTTCTAAAAAAGGTCATTTAGCCCAATAGACTCAGTGCCAGCGCTCCATAAAAACCTCTGTAGGCAGCTGCCTCAGGGTACCACCTCAAAGGGCAAACGCAGAGCGTCAGACTGCAATGAAGAAGTTTAAAAATTGCCCTACGTCTTTGGAAGAGTGAGCGCCCAAGTGGCAAACTAAACATTTTGCCGGTAGTTCTGGAAATCCTTGCGGCAAGCGGACCAGATTGCACGTGCAGGGCCCATTTTACCCGGGCCAAAGTTAAATGAAGTTAAGCAGCTGAGAGGGAGAGAAGGAGGCGCCCTGGGCAGGGACACCTAGCTAGATGGTATATTGCATCGGAGTTTGATATGTATTCAGGGGCAGCTTTATGAGGCCCGTTGCGCCATCGGAACGTCACTTTTTGTGACATTCCGTGGCGCAGAAGCCTGCGCGATATTTATCAGGCAGCACTGAGCCACTTTTTTGGGCTTAATGCTGCCTCATAAATATCAGTCCCTTTAACGCAGTGTTCTGCGTTAAAGGGGTGTGCAATGGGTGTTGCTGGGGGCGTTCCCAGCAACATCCATGGCCTTTTGACACTGCCCCAGATTTACGAGAAATCGTAAATCTGAGGCAGCGCCAAAAGCTTCCGCCTCCCCAGGGGAGGCATAAGGGAGGCGCAACGGGGAGAAATATCTTTACTTCTCCTCGTTTTTCCTTTTTCTACGTGTGCTGCATTCTGCAGCACCCATACAAAGAGGAAAAACCACTTGTGATTATTTTTGTACAGAAAGGTTTCCCTTCCTGTACAAAAATATTCATCCCCGCCACGCAGGCACCCTTGCACCATGGTGCAGAGGTGCCTGCGTTGGCGCAGGCAGCCCATTGTGCGCCGGCGCAGGGGACAAGGACAGGAATGCGCCGCATTTTATAGATACGGCGCATACCTGCCCTTTTATTTTGCCGTAGGGAAGCGCAGCAGGAAGGCCTGCTGCGCTTCCCTACGGCAAAACCTCATGAATCTGCCCCTGTGTGTTCTGTTTAATGTGTTCTGTTGGTGGTGTTTGCTGCCTAAAAGAACAGTTGTGCCAGCCTCCTTCGAGTAAATAAAGCCCTGCCCTGGGAAGGCGCGTGAGGGTCACGGCCTGGAAGGGCGTGTGTCTCCCTGGCGCCCGTCGTTCCAGTTCTCATCAGCAGGCGTGGCTCCACCGCTCCTGCCCTCACGCAGATGGTGAAGTGCAGGAGCCCTGAGAGAGAACAAACAAGCCTTTGCAATGCATTACATATCGCATTTTCGAGATTTTGCGCTATTGGCATTGTAAATGACAATGCCTTTCATTTATGTGTTTAAAACTCTGCGGTAACCAAAGGCATCGTCATTTACAATACCAATAGGTCAAAGTATTAGAAATGTGAGACCTATTGCATAATGCTTGTTTTGTATGTGCATTGTTAAACTCCTTTAAAAAAAGTTGTCCTGATTAAAACATTTTCACAGACATCTCTATATAAATACAAGCAGAAGGTAAACCAAATGTTTTTGCACGAAAAGTTTGAAGCGAAAGAATGGGGGGCATCTGTACAAGCCCCTGTTGCCACGGGAACGTCACTTTTAAGGACTTTGTGGTGGCGATAGGGTCTGCGCCGTATGTACTAGGCTGCGTTAAGCCACTTAACGTGGTTCAACGCTGCCTTGTATATAAGGCCCCCTTTCACGCTATGGTTAGAGTGAAAGGGGCGTGCAGTGGCTGTTGTGGTGAGCGTTCCACCGCAACACCAATTGTATTTGCGCTGCCCCCTATGTACAAGGGTGGTGTACGTAGGAGGCAGCGCCAAAATTAAGACCAGGAAAAATCTGATCTTAAGTTGGCGAAACGAGGAGAAATGCATTATTTCTCCTCGTTTTTGCTTTTCCACGTCTGCTGCCTTGTGCAGAGCACATGGAAAAAGCAACATGCCAAGGTTTGTTTATGTGCAGGAAGGTGTCCCTTGCTGTACAAAACAAACCTTTAAAAAAATGTAATTCTGTCACTTTCACGTGTGCTGCATTAAGTGCACACATGACAGTGACAGAATTGCATTTTAGGATTGTTTATGTGCAGGAAGGGACACCAATCCTCCCCTGCACACAGTCACCCTTGCCCTATGTTGCAAAGGGGCCTGCGTTGGCTCTAAGTTGTTAAACTTAGCGCCATCGAGGGGAAACGCAGGGCTGCACCACATTCATGTAAATAGGGTGCAGCCTTGCGTTTCCGAAGTAGGGAGCGGGTCTTTAAGCCAAGGAGGCTAACGCAGCGCTACACCACTTCATTGTAAATATCCCCCTGAGGTCTATGGGGCTCATTTATGAGTCCTTGCGTCACTTTTGCGCCGCCGGTGCGTCACTTTTTGTGACGCATCAGCGGCGTAAAAACTGGACCTTGTTGCACCATATTTACAAAGTGACGCATCTAGGTAGATGCGTCACTTTGCAAACCCCTGCGCTACATTATACCTGCGTCAGGTATAATGTCTGCAGGGTGGGCGTTCCCACGTAAGTAAGCATCGTAGAAGTAACGCAGTGAAATCTACGAGATTTCACTGCGCCACTTCTAGGGTGCAAATGCGTCAATATCTTGCGCCTGCCTCACAGCAGGCGTAAGACTGACACAGGCCCTTTCACATGGGGCTTGCCCTGTGTGAAAGGACACATTGCTGGAGTTGCGTCACTTTTGTGACACACTCCAGCAATGCGTCACTTTTGCGCCTACAGATACGTCAGAAATACTGACGTATCTGTGACTCCTTGCGACATGAT
Source organism: Triturus cristatus (assembly GCF_964204655.1). Classification (NCBI taxonomy): domain Eukaryota; kingdom Metazoa; phylum Chordata; class Amphibia; order Caudata; family Salamandridae; genus Triturus; species Triturus cristatus. The sequence continues at coordinate 5,582,047 of NC_140593.1, read as the reverse complement.
GCGATATACTGTAAATATGACGCATCATTGGAGTCGCAGGGAGGGCGCAGTGAAAAGTGACGCATCGCTGTTTTCACGCAGTGATGCGTCACTTTTCATAAATGAGGCCCTGAGTGTTCATAATGTGAAAATGCTGATGGTAAAAATTCCATGACATTGAAAAGTGGCCCGGTGAGCTCTTTTAGGAAGCAGCCCCCGCTATGGGCTCCCGCCATCAACAGGGACGTTCGCAATGGACAAGCAGAAACGTGCAGAATGCAGTGGTTCTGTAACAATATTCAGTCTGAGCCTGGGAGAAGTGTGCTGTGCATGAAGCCAGTGAAAAGAGGGGGTCTGCAAATTCAAAAGAACTGACATGAAGGTGAAGTGAAAGCGAATTTAAAAGGCTACGGCATTACCAGAGTATGGGCGACATCCTGCCCAAAGATGTGGAACCCACCGCAACAACCTGCTAATGCCCCATGGGTTTAAGAGATGACAGCAATGGATGAAAGATGGAACTTCCATCTCAGACCCTCTGTATATACAGCATTAGAAGAATCAGGGCCACACGCTGTGGGGTCAGGAGCAGGCCGTACATGCATGTGGGACTAGAGAGAGACTCTTCTGATTTCCCTTATAAGAGAGAGTAAAATATACAAAATTTAGAAAAATGTGTCGAAAATGTATTCTAGAGTTTTGTTGGTATAGAACTGCAATGCTTCACATGGTTACAAATAAATAATGCTTTTTTAGGGTAGATTAGGTGGTGATGGCAGAGAAAAGATGATGCAAAAACAACAGTTGATGGACAGAATGCAGAACAATGTCATCCATTCACCCCAGTACAGAGATCTGGGTTAAATCCATCATTCTTTTGCTCACCATGCCGTTCCAGTTTGAACCCAGCCATATGCAAATCAGTCTTGACCCTGTGCCTCATGGGAACAGTCCAGCCCGAACTGCCAAGCCAGGTCCTCCCTGGACCGGAAACAAGCATCCTAGGACCGGTTTCGGGGTTTCACCCCTCATCAGCCAGGATAGCTTGATTCCAGTGGCATGGAGAGCATGGGACTCACGTCTGAGCACACCCGACTCACTCGGGTTGACAAATGCAAAAAGAACTATTGATGGACAGAATGCAGAACAATGTCATACATTCACCCCAGTACAGAGATCTGGGCCTAAATCCATCGTTTTTTTGCTCACCGTGCCTTTCCAGTTTGAACCCAGCCATATGCAAATCAGTCTTGGCCCTGTGCCTCATGGGAACAGTCCAGTCCGAACTGCCAAGCCAGGTCCTCCCTGGACTGGAAACAAGCATTCTAGGACCGGTTTCGGGGTTTCACCCCTCTTCAGCCAGGATAGCTTGACTCCAGTGGCATGGAGAGCACGGGAGAAAAGATGATTCCAAAGCATAGTTTGAATGCAGCCTTCATTTAATGATGCAACTCCAGTCTATATTGCGCTAATTCTTTTTTATTAGGGCACATATGGACCAAGCAGATTTCACGATGTTTTCGCCATGTTCAAATTCAAAGGAAGGGCGCAAAGGCATCTTGTTTGTATACGATGCTCCCTCTCCGAGAGAAGGTCAAGCTGGATGCTTTCTTTTTCCTACAGGACATATTTTGTCTACATTTCCTTGAACCGTTTTATCCTCCAAAAGCGAAAAACAACTCTATAAGGCTTCATAGGGCTTTAGTTCAATGCAGCATCATCAAGGGGTCAGGACTGCTGTCGCCCGGTGCAGCCTTTTTGCATCACTGAAGCTGCTTGAGAGGAAGATGGATGTGAGGAAGGGATCATGGGAGGGGAGGTTGTAAGACATATCAGCACACGCATTTACAACGGATGCCTTTACCACGCAATCACTTTACCGCACATTGCCTTTACAACGTAACTCTTTACTACTGATCAGTGATGTCACTGACCATGTCATTAATGATGTAATATGTAACATCATCAGCAGTGGATTGCGGGCGCATGAGATGTAGTTAGTACAACTAACTATAACGGGGGAATTTCAATGGTTTTGTACGCGTGAAATGTCCAGCTAACTATAACACCCCTGAAACCTATGGTTTTTTTCAGTGAATTTCTGAGATTTTTCTATGGTTTTTCTATGGTTTTTTAAATGCTCATTCCTAACTATAACATGTCTCAAACCTATGTTTTAGTCAGTGAATTTCAAAGGTTTTGTAAATGACAATTTCTAATGTATTAATAGTTATACTGATTTTTTTGATACTGATTTACTACATTTTTAAAACTATTTATTTTTAGATATTTTAATTTTTTAATTACATTATAATTATAATACAAAATATACTTTCTCAGAATGAATTACTTTAGTTTAAATACTTTGCAAATAGGCAACAGACTTTTAAGTACAATAGTTACAGTTGTTGCAATGGGTAACACAATTTCAAACACAATGCAACATTGAGCTCAATGTGAATTTTTAGTCAAATGCAATTACTTACTTTATGGATTACTTTTCTAACCACAGGACTGTGAACAGTTGAAAGAATGTGTTTAAGTCATACAGACGATTTTTTAGGAATATTTTTAGTTTGTGAAACTAGACAGAAACTTTTCTGCTGAAAACCACACAATGGATTCCTATGGAAGGAAATACAAGTTACTGGTAAGTACGCTTAGAATTACTTTTCAGGGTCAGTGCTGGGCTAAAAGATGCAGCACTGATAACAGGTGAGTAAATGGGAATTCGTAATTCGGCTGATTTTAGAGGAATATTTGTACGTTTCAAAAATCGACACTTAGAAACTTTTCTGGTGAAAACCACACAATGGATTCCTATGGAAGGAAATACAAGTTACTGGTAAGTACTGTTAGAATTACTTTTCAGGATCAGTACTGGGCTCAAAGATGCAGCACTGAGGTCTCTCCTGATAACAGGTGAGTAAATCGGAATTCGTAATTCGACTGATTTTAGAGGAATATTTGTACGTTTCAAAAATCGACACTTAGAAACTTTTCTGGTGAAAACCACACAATGGATTCCTATGGAAGGAAATACAAGTTACTGGTAAGTACTGTTAGAATTACTTTTCAGGATCAGTACTGGGCTCAAAGATGCAGCACTGAGGTCTCTCCTGATAACAGGTGAGTAAATCGGAATTCGTAGTTCGGCTGATTTTAGAGGAATATTTGTACGTTTCAAAAATCGACACTTAGAAACTTTTCTGGTGAAAACCACACAATGGATTCCTATGGAAGGAAATACAAGTTACTGGTAAGTACTGTTAGAATTACTTTTCAGGATCAGTACTGGGCTCAAAGATGCAGCACTGAGGTCTCTCCTGATAACAGGTGAGTAAATCGGAATTCGTAATTCGACTGATTTTAGAGGAATATTTGTACGTTTCAAAAATCGACACTTAGAAACTTTTCTGGTGAAAACCACACAATGGATTCCTATGGAAGGAAATACAAGTTACTGGTAAGTACTGTTAGAATTACTTTTCAGGATCAGTACTGGGCTCAAAGATGCAGCACTGAGGTCTCTCCTGATAACAGGTGAGTAAATCGGAATTCGTAGTTCGGCTGATTTTAGAGGAATATTTGTACGTTTCAAAAATCGACACTTAGAAACTTTTCTGGTGAAAACCACACAATGGATTCCTATGGAAGGAAATACAAGTTACTGGTAAGTACTGTTAGAATTACTTTTCAGGATCAGTACTGGGCTCAAAGATGCAGCACTGAGGTCTCTCCTGATAACAGGTGAGTTAATCGGAATTCGTAATTCGACTGATTTTAGAGGAATATTTGTACGTTTCAAAAATCGACACTTAGAAACTTTTCTGGTGAAAACCACACAATGGATTCCTATGGAAGGAAATACAAGTTACTGGTAAGTACTGTTAGAATTACTTTTCAGGATCAGTACTGGGCTCAAAGATGCAGCACTGAGGTCTCTCCTGATAACAGGTGAGTAAATCGGAATTCGTAGTTCGGCTGATTTTAGAGGAATATTTGCACAATGGTGAAGGAAGAGGGCGGGGCCTGAGGTGACATGTGTGCAAACTCGCCCTGTGGCGCCTTTTAAGATGGGGAATTAATTCCTCTTCAATCCTGAGGTCCCCTGGGGGCCAACTAGCCCACCAGGTTCCTCCAGCATGCGCCAGGGAGCAGCGTTGCAGAGAGGTGTTCAGATGCCGCACCCCTTTTTACAACACTCTGCAACGCAGCTCCGTGGCGCTTAGTGGAGGTACCTGGTGGGCTAGTTGACCCCTAGGGGACCTCTGGATTGAAGAGGAATGAATTAAAACGCGCCACAGCAGTCATTCCTAAACATCTCTAGCTTCCTTGCGTGGAGACAGTACAAGCAATTTCCGGGCATGTAAGATCCGCAGAGCCGTGTTTTTTGTCTCGCAGTTTTATATAGCTCGAATTCAACCTGGAGGTATCAGGGCGCTTAACAGGAGCACCAGCGGTTCCAGACGGGCACATCCATGTTTTGTTAGGCGCGGAGAGATGAAGTGATTTGCCCAGAATCACAAGAGGTTGAGCCGCAGAGACTCGAACCTGGTTACCCAGCTTCGTGGTCATATGCTCTAACCGTTAGGCCACATCTTATTGAGTCCAGCCTGCAGGGACAGGGGCCCCTGTACTTACACTCCAGAGTGTGTCACTCTTAAGTTTGACAGTCCTGTGTGTGTCTCCTGAGGTTATCACTCATGGATGTATCACTACTGGGTGTGTCATTACTGGGTGTGTCCTTACTGAGGGTGTCACTCCTGAGTGTGTCACTGGGGCGTGGGGGAGAGCAAACAATCCCGTACTGGTCACCGTGTTCTGTTTGTATGCCGATGCTTGTTTAAACCCGAGATGCGCTTGGTGAGCGCTATACCCCGACCTTGTCACGTGAGAGCTTGTGTCTCACTCTTCGCCAACCAGCAGGAAGTGTGTGAATCTTCTGGAAGCGAGGGGCACTTATCAAGGGGAGATACTGTATCCCCCATGAGCACGAGTGTACTTCTGAGGCACGTGACAGTGAGTGCACGTGTGAGGGCATGTAAGATCTGCAGAGCCGTGTTTTTTGTCTTGCAGTTTTATATAGCTCGAGCTCAACCCGGAGGTATCAGCACGCTTTACACGAGCACCAGCTGTTGCAGACGGGCACATCCATGTTTTGTTAGGCACGGGGAGATGAAGTGATTTGCCCAGAATCACAAGAAGTTGAGCCACAGAGACTCGAACCTGGTTACCCAGCTTCGAGGTCATATGCTCTAACCGTTAGGCCACATCTTATTGAGTCCAGCCTGCAGGGACAGGGGCCCCTGTACTTACACTCCAGAGTGTGTCACTCCTGGACGTGTTACTCTTAAGTTTGTCAGTCCTGTGTGTCTCTCCTGAGGTTATCACTCCTGGATGTATCACTACTGGGTGTCACTCCTGAGTGTGTCACTGGGGCGTGGGGGAGAACAAACAACCCCGTACTGGTCACCGTGTTCTATTTGTATGCCGCTGCTTGTTTCATTATGCCCCTGGAATTTGGTCCCCCGGGGGCAAATTAGCATATTTAGCGCAGGAGCCCGCTCTGAATTTTTTTTTCTATCGGCAGGATGCATGTATCCGGCATGCATCCTCCCGTTTAAAAAAAATATATATGTTTTTGGGCCTTGGGGGTCGTTGTGGGACCCCTTGAGCAGGTCTAGGGGGTCAGGGTGTTTCTACCCTGCCCCCTTTTCGCGTTTTGCAACGTTTTTCGGGGGGTTTCTTGTGCTTCAGTTCTACCGAGGCACAAGATGGCTGCCAACACTTCCTGGTTTGAAGTGTTGACAGCCAATTAGAATACAGCTCGTGCACGGCAGGGTGGGCTTAGCCTGCGCTTAGGGTACGCGGACTCTGCGAGGCCATAGATATACATGTACTTTTAAATGTTATTTTCTCAGGAACTACTGAACGGATTTACACCATTTAAGCAAAAGGCACGAGCCTGAACTGAGGACTACCTCTTTGCCAAATTTGGTGTAATGCCGTTCAGCAGTTCGGGCTGTAGTTGCGGCTAAAGGTCCTATGAGAAATTGCATGGGGAAAACGCGTTTTGGGACCCCCCTTTTTTCTCAGCCCCCGCTTAATGAATCACTGTGAAACTTTCAGGATAGGGGCGGACCGGAGCTGGCCAAAAGTTTTGAAAATTCCGCGAAGATTCGTCAATCGGCGCCAAAGTTATTCCAAATAGAATGTTGCTGATTTCCTATGGAAAATAGGTCCTAACTATATCTACCTACTGGCGACCGCCAGTAGGTAATATATGCTGTGTATAATGATATATACCCATATCGCGGACCTGCGGGGGCCCTGAGGACTTCGAATACATAGAGGCAAAGCGACAGGGGCCACAGCTGCACTCTATCTAGCCCCGGGCAGGAGCTTCATAAACTGACTTTGCCTCCCGCAGGACATACCCAGGTCGCGCTCAGGCCAGGCCAGGCCAAGGACGGACCCGTCCATGCCCGTCAGAGCCTGAAGGAGGCCAGGGTGGGCCACCCCTCGTGGGTTTCCATTTTGAAGGTACTGTCTCGCTCTTTCTTCATTAACACGGAAACATTTGTGAGCATTTGATTGATTCTCCAGCGGTGCTGTTTTTGATTGGACGGGCTCATTTATTCATGCGTCCCCAGATGTGTTAAAGGAGACTCACTGGGGGTAATTCTATTCCCTCTACTCCAGCAACGTGCACCTCCATTGACCAAATGTTGGAAAGAGGCATGGGGGATATCACCACAGAGATGGCTCTGAGTGAGTGATGTTCTTATCAAACCTGTGCACATCTCCAGTCGTCCTCTCCAATGAGCCTACCATGGAGATTGCTTCAAGGGCGTTGTTGGATCCGCCCCGTAATCTTAACACTTGCATTTCTGCCCCCACAGAGGCCATTGACCCTTCAACTAAGGTGCGTGACACTGGTAGAATCAACCCTGCATATATCGGGAAGGGTAAGAGTGGACCATGCCCGAAGCATGACGCAAACTCTAGTAAAGTAACCCAGGCAAGCCAAACACTGGTCACGGGGGTGGTGACTCAAGACCCGCCCACTTCTTCAACTTCCACAGCAGAGGCAGTGTTAGCCATGGGGGAAATGGGGGACCCAAACTGTGATACTCACTGCATGGAGGACTACTGTGAAGAAACCCACCCTGGCGTGGACATTGGCTTGGAAGCACTGATGAAAGGTTTTTGTAGTGAGCTTGAATCTTTGGTGAACCATCCGCTAGAGCCAGCACTTTGACCCCTGGCGCTCTCCGCAAACAGAAGAGGCGAAGCCATGGTTAGGCACGAAGGAGTGAGTGGCCATTCTAGAAGCCAGGAACAAGGATGACACTAAAATATAGGGTCTAGCTGATGGGCTGCTGCCACCACAAATGATGGCCCATTGAGTGGCACAGGTTTCAGCGGAGACCAGGGGGTAAACATGGTTTGCACAACCTGCTTTGTACCAAAGATGGGCACCCTAAAATCTGCATCATAACATGGAGCATAAGAACTCCAGGCATACAGGATCTCTGCAGCTCCCGCCAGACGGCACGCCTTGTGTGATTGTGTTGGAAAACGTTCCCCAATCGCTTGTGGGTCAGCGGAGGACACAGATGCTCAAAAACGCAAGCCTCCACCCGTAGAAGTGGGCAGTTTGACCGATCAAGCTAATTATTGGATGGGGATGGGGATGGGGATGGCGTGGTCATAAGCTCTGGAGACCCACAGCTTGTAAACTCTCCTCCAGCATTTCAATTACTGAGCGAAACATCAAGAGGGCGACGGGCCCTGGCTCTAGGTTTATCGACAGGCCTGCCCCCCACCACAAATCAATCGCTCCTGTGAACATGGGGGCACAACCCTGCCCGATGCTATGCCATGCCAGTACAGTGTCCCAGCGAGCAGTGTATGTGACATCATGGCATGGTCTGACGTGAAACGTAAACTTCATTCACAGTGTGTCGGTTTGTAGGGGCGCGGATATGACATTTGCGACTCAGGGGCAAAGGAAAGCTGCCCCCAGCACAAGGCCTTGAAGCCAACCCTTCTTCACCCGTCCTGAAAACGAAGGGTCGGAACGGGGCCACCCAAGACTTGTGTTCAGTACCATATGGTTTTAGCCTCATTTCCTGGAATATTGCAGGAGCTCGCTCACAGATCAGACATGCTGACTGGGGTAGGGCTATTAGTGCCTTTGGAGTTATTTGCTGCTAGGAAACATGAATGATAGAAAGGTCCTATCTTGATGGCGCCAAGAAACATGAATGACAGAAAGGGCATATCTTGATGGGCGCCAAGAAACATGAATGACAGAAAGGTCCTATCTTGATGGGCGCCAAGAGACTTGAATGACAGAAAGGACATATCTTGATGGCGCCAAGAAACATGAATGACGGAAAGGGCATATCTTGATGGGCGCCAAGAAACATGAATGATAGAAAGGGCATATCTTGATGGGCGCCAAGAAACATGAATGACAGAAAGGTCCTATCTTGATGGGCGCCAAGAGACTTGAATGACAGAAAGGACATATCTTGATGGCGCCAAGAAACATGAATGACAGAAAGGGCATATCTTGATGGGCGCCAAGAAACATGAATGACAGAAAGGTCCTATCTTGATGGGCACCAAGAGACTTGAATGACAGAAAGGACGTATCTTGATGGGCGCCAAGAAACATCAATGACAGAAAGGGCCTTTCTTGATGGCGCCAAGAAACATGAATGACAGAAAGGTCCTATCTTGATGGGCACCAAGAGACTTGAATGACAGAAAGGACGTATCTTGATGGCGCCAAGAAACATGAATGACAGAAAGGTCCTATCTTGATGGGCGCCAAGAGACTTGAATGACAGAAAGGACATATCTTGATGGGCGCCAAGAGACTTGAATGACAGAAAGGACGTATCTTGATGGGCGCCAAGAAACATCAATGACAGAAAGGGCCTTTCTTGATGGCGCCAAGAAACATGAATGACAGAAAGGTCCTATCTTGATGGGCACCAAGAGACTTGAATGACAGAAAGGACATATCTTGATGGCGCCAAGAAACATGAATGACAGAAAGGGCATATCTTGATGGGCGCCAAGAAACATGAATGACAGAAAGGGCATATCTTGATGGCGCCAAGAAACATGAATGACAGAAAGGGCATATCTTGATGGCGCCAAGAAACATGAATGATAGAAAGGGCATATCTTGATGGGCGCCAAGAAACATGAATGACAGAAAGGGCATATCTTGATGGGCGCCAAGAAACATGAATGACAGAAAGGGCATATCTTGATGGCGCCAAGAAACATGAATGATAGAAAGGGCATATCTTGATGGGCGCCAAGAAACATGAATGACAGAAAGGTCATATCTTGATGGGCGCCAAGAAACATGAATGACAGAAAAGGCATATCTTGATGGGCGCCAAGAAACATGAATGACAGAAAGGTCATATCTTGATGGGCGCCAAGAAACATGAATGACAGAAAGGTCCTATCTTGATGGGCGCCAAGAGACTTGAATGACAGAAAGGACATATCTTGATGGCGCCAAGAAACATGAATGACAGAAAGGGCATATCTTGATGGCGCCAAGAAACATGAATGACAGAAAGGTCATATCTTGATGGGCGCCAAGAAACATGAATGACAGAAAAGGCATATCTTGATGGGCGCCAAGAAACATGAATGACAGAAAGGTCATATCTTGATGGGCGCCAAGAAACATGAATGACAGAAAGGGCATATCTTGATGTCGCCAAGAAACATGAATGACAGAAAGGGCCTATCTTGATGGGCGCCAAGAAACATGAATGACAGAAAGGGCATATCTTGATGGCACCAAGAAACATGAATGACAGAAAGAGCATATCTTGATGGCGCCAAGAAACATGAATGACAGAAAGGACGTATCTTGATGGGCGCCAAGAAACATGAATGACAGAAAGGTCATATCTTGATGTCGCCAAGAAACATGAATGACAGAAAGGGCCTATCTTGCTGGCGCCAAGAAACATGAATGACAGAAAGGGCATATCATGATGGGCGCCAAGAAACATGAATGACAGAAAGGTCATATCTTGATGGGCGCCAAGAAACATGAATGACAGAAAGGACGTATCTTGATGGCGCCAAGAAACATGAATGACAGAAAGGGCCTATCTTGATGGCGCCAAGAAACATGAATGACAGAAAGGGCCTATCTTGATGGCGCCAAGAAACATGAATGACAGAAAGGGCATATCTTGATGTCACCAAGAAACATGAATGACAGAAAGGTCATATCTTGATGGCGCCAAGAAACATGAATGACAGAAAGGTCATATCTTGATGGCACCAAGAAACATGAATGACAGAAAGGTCCTATCTTGATGGGCGCCAAGAGACTTGAATGACAGAAAGGACATATCTTGATGGGCGCCAAGAGACTTGAATGACAGAAAGGACGTATCTTGATGGGCGCCAAGAAACATCAATGACAGAAAGGGCCTTTCTTGATGGCGCCAAGAAACATGAATGACAGAAAGGTCCTATCTTGATGGGCACCAAGAGACTTGAATGACAGAAAGGACGTATCTTGATGGCGCCAAGAAACATGAATGACAGAAAGGGCATATCTTGATGGGCGCCAAGAAACATGAATGACAGAAAGGGCATATCTTGATGGCGCCAAGAAACATGAATGACAGAAAGGGCATATCTTGATGGCGCCAAGAAACATGAATGATAGAAAGGGCATATCTTGATGGGCGCCAAGAAACATGAATGACAGAAAGGTCATATCTTGATGGGCGCCAAGAAACATGAATGACAGAAAGGGCATATCTTGATGGCGCCAAGAAACATGAATGATAGAAAGGGCATATCTTGATGGGCGCCAAGAAACATGAATGACAGAAAGGTCATATCTTGATGGGCGCCAAGAAACATGAATGACAGAAAAGGCATATCTTGATGGGCGCCAAGAAACATGAATGACAGAAAGGTCATATCTTGATGGGCGCCAAGAAACATGAATGACAGAAAGGTCCTATCTTGATGGGCGCCAAGAGACTTGAATGACAGAAAGGACATATCTTGATGGCGCCAAGAAACATGAATGACAGAAAGGGCATATCTTGATGGCGCCAAGAAACATGAATGACAGAAAGGTCATATCTTGATGGGCGCCAAGAAACATGAATGACAGAAAAGGCATATCTTGATGGGCGCCAAGAAACATGAATGACAGAAAGGTCATATCTTGATGGGCGCCAAGAAACATGAATGACAGAAAGGGCATATCTTGATGTCGCCAAGAAACATGAATGACAGAAAGGGCCTATCTTGATGGGCGCCAAGAAACATGAATGACAGAAAGGGCATATCTTGATGGCACCAAGAAACATGAATGACAGAAAGAGCATATCTTGATGGCGCCAAGAAACATGAATGACAGAAAGGACGTATCTTGATGGGCGCCAAGAAACATGAATGACAGAAAGGTCATATCTTGATGTCGCCAAGAAACATGAATGACAGAAAGGGCCTATCTTGCTGGCGCCAAGAAACATGAATGACAGAAAGGGCATATCATGATGGGCGCCAAGAAACATGAATGACAGAAAGGTCATATCTTGATGGGCGCCAAGAAACATGAATGACAGAAAGGACGTATCTTGATGGCGCCAAGAAACATGAATGACAGAAAGGGCCTATCTTGATGGCGCCAAGAAACATGAATGACAGAAAGGGCCTATCTTGATGGCGCCAAGAAACATGAATGACAGAAAGGGCATATCTTGATGTCACCAAGAAACATGAATGACAGAAAGGTCATATCTTGATGGCGCCAAGAAACATCAATGACAGAAAGGTCATATCTTGATGTCACCAAGAAACATGAATGACAGAAAGGTCATATCTTGATGGCGCCAAGAAACATGAATGACAGAAAGGTCATATCTTGATGGCGCCAAGAAACATGAATGCCAGAAAGGGCATATCTTGATGGCGCCAAGAAACATGAATGCCAGAAAGGGCATATCTTGATGTCACCAAGAAACATGAATGACAGAAAGGTCATATCTTGATGGCGCCAAGAAACATCAATGACAGAAAGGTCATATCTTGATGTCACCAAGAAACATGAATGACAGAAAGGTCATATCTTGATGGCGCCAAGAAACATGAATGACAGAAAGGTCATATCTTGATGTCGCCAAGAAACATGAATGACAGAAAGGTCCTATCTTGATGGGCACCAAGAGACTTGAATGACAGAAAGGACGTATCTTGATGGCGCCAAGAAACATGAATGACAGAAAGGGCATATCTTGATGGGCGCCAAGAAACATGAATGACAGAAAGGGCATATCTTGATGGCGCCAAGAAACATGAATGACAGAAAGGGCATATCTTGATGGCGCCAAGAAACATGAATGATAGAAAGGGCATATCTTGATGGGCGCCAAGAAACATGAATGACAGAAAGGTCATATCTTGATGGGCGCCAAGAAACATGAATGACAGAAAGGGCATATCTTGATGGCGCCAAGAAACATGAATGATAGAAAGGGCATATCTTGATGGGCGCCAAGAAACATGAATGACAGAAAGGTCATATCTTGATGGGCGCCAAGAAACATGAATGACAGAAAAGGCATATCTTGATGGGCGCCAAGAAACATGAATGACAGAAAGGTCATATCTTGATGGGCGCCAAGAAACATGAATGACAGAAAGGTCCTATCTTGATGGGCGCCAAGAGACTTGAATGACAGAAAGGACATATCTTGATGGCGCCAAGAAACATGAATGACAGAAAGGGCATATCTTGATGGCGCCAATAAACATGAATGACAGAAAGGTCATATCTTGATGGGCGCCAAGAAACATGAATGACAGAAAAGGCATATCTTGATGGGCGCCAAGAAACATGAATGACAGAAAGGTCATATCTTGATGGGCGCCAAGAAACATGAATGACAGAAAGGGCATATCTTGATGTCGCCAAGAAACATGAATGACAGAAAGGGCCTATCTTGATGGGCGCCAAGAAACATGAATGACAGAAAGGGCATATCTTGATGGCACCAAGAAACATGAATGACAGAAAGAGCATATCTTGATGGCGCCAAGAAACATGAATGACAGAAAGGACGTATCTTGATGGGCGCCAAGAAACATGAATGACAGAAAGGTCATATCTTGATGTCGCCAAGAAACATGAATGACAGAAAGGGCCTATCTTGCTGGCGCCAAGAAACATGAATGACAGAAAGGGCATATCATGATGGGCGCCAAGAAACATGAATGACAGAAAGGTCATATCTTGATGGGCGCCAAGAAACATGAATGACAGAAAGGACGTATCTTGATGGCGCCAAGAAACATGAATGACAGAAAGGGCCTATCTTGATGGCGCCAAGAAACATGAATGACAGAAAGGGCCTATCTTGATGGCGCCAAGAAACATGAATGACAGAAAGGGCATATCTTGATGTCACCAAGAAACATGAATGACAGAAAGGTCATATCTTGATGGCGCCAAGAAACATCAATGACAGAAAGGTCATATCTTGATGTCACCAAGAAACATGAATGACAGAAAGGTCATATCTTGATGGCGCCAAGAAACATGATTGACAGAAAGGTCATATCTTGATGGCGCCAAGAAACATGAATGCCAGAAAGGGCATATCTTGATGGCGCCAAGAAACATGAATGCCAGAAAGGGCATATCTTGATGGGCGCCAAGAAACATGAATTACAGAAAGGGCATATCTTGATGGCGCCAAGAAACACGAATGACAGAAAGGGCATATCTTGATGGCGCCAAGAAACATGAACGACAGAAAGGGCCTATCTTGATGGCGCCAAGAAACATGAATGACAGAAAGGTCATATCTTGATGGGCGCCAAGAAACATGAATGACAGAAAGGACATATCTTGATGGCGCCAAGAAACATGAATGACAGAAAGGACGTATCTTGATGGGCGCCAAGAAACATGAATGACAGAAAGGGCATATCTTGATGGCGCCAAGAAACATGAATGACAGAAAGGTCATATCTTGATGTCGCCAAGAAACATGAATGACAGAAAGGTCATATCTTGATGGGCGCCAAGAAACATGAATGACAGAAAGGACATATCTTGATGTCGCCAAGAAACATGAATGATAGAAAGGTCATATCTTGATGGCGCCAAGAAACATGAATGCCAGAAAGGGCATATCTTGATGGCGCCAAGAAACATGAATGACAGAAAAGGCATATCTTGATGGGCGCCAAGAAACATGAATGACAGAAAGGGCATATCTTGATGGGCGCCAAGAAACATGAATGACAGAAAGGGCATATCTTGATGGGCGCCAAGAAGCATGAATGACAGAAAGGGCATATCTTGATGGGCGCCAAGAAGCATGAATGACAGAAAGGGCATATCTTGATGGCGCCAAGAGACTTGAATGACAGAAAGGACATATCTTGATGGCGCCAAGAAACATGAATGACAGAAAGGACATATCTTGATGTCGCCAAGAAACATGAATGACAGAAAGGGCCTATCTTGATGGCGCCAAGAAACATGAATGACAGAAAGGTCATATCTTGATGCCGCCAAGAAACATGAATGACAGAAAGGGCCTATCTTGATGGCGCCAAGAAACATGAATGACAGAAAGGTCATATCTTGATGTCGCCAAGAAACATGAATGACAGAAAGGGCATATCTTGATGGCGCCAAGAAACATGAATGACAGAAAGGACGTATCTTGATGGGCGCCAAGAAACATGAATGACAGAAAGGTCATATCTTGATGTCGCCAAGAAACATGAATGACAGAAAGGGCCTATCTTGATGGCGCCAAGAAACATGAATGACAGAAAGGTCATATCTTGATGGGCGCCAAGAAACATGAATGACAGAAAGGACATATCTTGATGGCGCCAAGAAACATGAATGACAGAAAGGACGTATCTTGATGGGCGCCAAGAAACATGAATGACAGAAAGGTCATATCTTGATGTCGCCAAGAAACATGAATGACAGAAAGGGCCTATCTTGATGGCGCCAAGAAACATGAATGACAGAAAGGGCATATCATGATGGGCGCCAAGAAACATGAATGACAGAAAGGTCATATCTTGATGGGCGCCAAGAAACATGAATGACAGAAAGGACATATCTTGATGGGCGCCAAGAAACATGAATGACAGAAAGGACATATCTTGATGGCGCCAAGAAACATGAATGACAGAAAGGACGTATCTTGATGGGCGCCAAGAAACATGAATGACAGAAAGGGCATATCTTGATGGCGCCAAGAAACATGAATGACAGAAAGGTCCTATCTTGATGGGCGCCAAGAGACTTGAATGACAGAAAGGGCATATCTTGATGGCGCCAAGAGACTTGAATGACAGAAAGGGCCTATCTTGATGGCGCCAAGAAACATGAATGACAGAAAGGTCATATCTTGATGGCGCCAAGAAACATGAATGACAGAAAGGGCATATCTTGATGGCGCCAAGAAACATGAATGACAGAAAGGTCATATCTTGATGGGCGCCAAGAAACATGAATTACAGAAAGGGCATATCTTGATGGCGCCCGAAACATGAATGACAGAAAGGGCATATCTTGATGGCGCCAAGAAACATGAACGACAGAAAGGGCCTATCTTGATGGCGCCAAGAAACATGAATGACAGAAAGGTCATATCTTGATGGCGCCAAGAAACATGAATGACAGAAAGGTCATATCTTGATGGCACCAAGAAACATGAATGACAGAAAGGGCCTATCTTGATGGCGCCAAGAAACATGAATGACAGAAAGGTCATATCTTGATGGCACCAAGAAACATGAATGACAGAAAGGTCATATCTTGATGGGCGCCAAGAACCCTTGCGTTAGCGACTGAATTCCTAACGCCCATCTTTGCATCTCTAATGATAACGGATAACGTCATTAAGCGACATTTCTCCTATTATCAAGCCTCACGCAAAGCAGCCTTGAAGTGTAATTTTGTCTTTGCTGGCGACGTGTTCCATTAAAATAATACATTAATAGATATTATTAAGAAGGGGCTTAGTGTTTCTTATTCCCTTTTTTGCAACAGTGTACCGCGTAGAAAAGCTGCCGCACAAATGTGTTGAAATGAAGTAGAAGTTTGAAACTTTGCGTAATAATTCTACAGATTCTAAAGTTCATGCAAAATTGGAAATTAATTTTGGAGAATGAATTTAGAAAATTATGCACCTATATGAATATAGAGAAAAATGGTTGTAGTAAGATATTTTTAACGTTAGCTATTTGCACGCAATAATGTTTGGGGAAATTTCAATATAATTTGACCATTTGAATTGATTTCATATCGTACTGCTATTGATTTAAAGTTCATTTCATTTAAAATGTGTAATGCCAATTTAAAGGCTCTTTCGAAGATGTTTTCTCTCAATGCTGACCTTTCCCCTGACACGATGCAAGACCCACTTAGAAGGAGTGGAAGCTTGCTTATTTGTCCGGCACATGCACCGATCTTAACATTCCTGAATGTTTCTTCGAAGCTCGCAGTGGATTATTCCTGTGGGAACAGGAGTTCAGCTGCGACAGATGCCAGGCCGGCGTGGACTTGTAACCCTTCGTTTCTCATGACTAGCATGGGAAAACCTCTCACTGTTTCGGGTGTCCTAGATGACAATACGTGCACAGGGTCACAGGACAGCCGGCCAATGGTGATGTAATGCAACATTACTGAGAAGTTTAGTTTGCGCTGTCAACCTGTTCCATGAAGAGCATGCCGGCCCCTCTGGAAACCACTCAGAGTGATAGCGACCCTACTGCGGTCCCGGCCGAGCTTTCCCAGCTACTATGAGATATGAATTGTGTAAGTGACCATAATGTAGGAATTCAGTGTGATAATAAAGGAAATTAATAACAACCAAAGGTTAAAAAAGGATGGGTGCCTCTTCCAAACATAAAGGATGAAAGGTAAAATGGGATAAAAGTGACCCTACTGTATCCAACAGAAATGTCGTGGTCATAAACCCGGCCTCTATTTTAACCTGTCTAAAGGGGGATACAGCGCCTAACAGCACAAGACAGGCTTAGGAACACCTGCAGGTCCATATCGGAGAATTTAACTTCCACCAAATCCCCCCGAGAGTCTCCTCCCCACTGATGGTTCAATGCGGCTTCTTTTGCTGCCCATAAACAGCTGACAGCTCCTGCAACGACTCCCTGTTTCAGACATGTGGGGGCATATGATCAAGCACGGCCTTGAAATTATCACCGCATTAGCGGCAGAAAACTGCCTCTAAAGCGGCGATAATGGGCTCGATAATATGTCGCAGAGAATTCCCATAGAAGCCCAGGTTGACACCAGAACCTGGGCTTCTGTGGCAATTCTCGAGGGCATATTATCGAGCCCATTGTCGCCGCTTTAGCGGCAGCTTTCTGCAGCTAGCGGCGATAATTGTAACGCCGTTTCTTGATAATATGCCCCGAAGTTAGGAACACAAGAAGGTTTTATCAATCCACTTCAGAGGGAAGAGTATTTGAAACAAGCATTTGCAATGCAATAGGTCTCGCATTTATAAGAGTTTGAGCTATTGGCATTGTAAAATTACAATGCCTTTTATTTATGTTTTGGTTTTAAAACAAATAAAAGGCATTGTCATTTACAATGTCAGTAGCATAAACTCGCATAAAAGCAGTGTGTGGAGTGCAGCAGTGTGCCGCGTGCAGCAGTGTGAGGCGTGCAGCAGTGTGATGCATGCAGCAGTGTGTGGCATGCAGCAGTGTGCGGCGTGCAGCAGTGTGCGGCGTGCAGCAGTGTGCGGCGTGTAGCAGTGTGCAGCGTGCAGCAGTGTTTCGTGTAGCAGTGTGAGGCATGCAACACTGTGGCGTGCAGCGGCGTGCAGCAGTGTGCAGCGTCCAGCAGTGTGCTGCGTGCAGCAGTGTGCGGCGTGCAGCAGTGTGCAGCGTGCAGCAGTGTGAGGCATGCAGCACTGTGGCGTGCAGCGGCGTGCA
Source organism: Triturus cristatus (assembly GCF_964204655.1). Taxonomy (NCBI): domain Eukaryota; kingdom Metazoa; phylum Chordata; class Amphibia; order Caudata; family Salamandridae; genus Triturus; species Triturus cristatus. The sequence goes on along the minus strand of NC_140593.1, from coordinate 5,564,047 downwards.
TCAGTGTGCTGCATGCAGCAGTGTGCTGCGTGCAGCAGTGTCGTGCAGCATGCAGCAGTGAGTAATGCAGCAGTGTGCAACAGTGTGTGGCGTGCAGCAGTGTGCCGGTTGCATCAGTGTGTGCCGTGCAGCAGTGTGTGGCGTGCAGCAATGTTTCGTGTAGCAGTGTGTGGCATGCAGCAGTGTGTGGCGTGTAGCAGTGTGCGGCGTGCAGCAGTGTGCGGCGTGCAGCAGTGTGTGGCAGTGTGTGGCGTGCAGCAGTGTGAGGCATGCAGCAGTGTGTGGCATGCAGCAGCATGCAGCAGTGTGTGGCGTGCAGCAGTGTGAGGCGTGCAGCAGTGTAAGGCGTGCAGCAGTGTGAGGCGTGCAGCTGTGTGTGGCGTGCAGCAGTGTGTGGCGTGCAGCAGAGACACGTGGAGGGTGAGGAGAGACACGTGGAGGGTGAGGAGAGACACGTGTGGAGGGTGAGGAGAGACACGTGTGGAGGGTGAGGAGAGACACGTGGTGTGGAGGGTGAGGAGAGACACGTGTGGAGGGTGAGGAGGAGACACATGTGGAGGGTGGAGGGTGAGGAGGAGACACATGTGGAGGGTGAGGAGGAGACACATGTGGAGGGTGAGGAGGAGACACATGTGGAGGGTGAGGCGGAGGGTGAGGAGACACGTGTGGAGGGTGAGGAGAGACACGTGTGGAGGGTGAGGAGAGACACGTGTGAAGGTAAGGAGAGACACGTGTGGAGGGTGAGGACAGACACGTGTGGAGGGTGAGGAGAGACACGTGTGGAGGGTGAGGAGAGACACGTGGAGGGTGAGGAGATATGTGGAGGGTGAGGAGAGACGTGGAGGGTGAGGAGAGACACGTGGAGGGTGAGGAGAGACACGTGGAGGGTGAGGAGAGACACGTGGAGGGTGCGGAGAGACACAGGGAGGGTGAGGAGAGAGACGTGTGGAGGGTGAGGAGAGACACGTGTGGAGGGTGAGGAGAGACACGTGTCGAGGGTGAGCAGAGACACGTGTGGAGGGTGAGCAGAGACACGTGTGGAGGGTGAGCAGAGACACGTGTGGAGGGTGAGCAGAGACACATGTGGAGGGTGAGGAGAGACGTGTGGAGGGTGAGTAGAGACACGTGGAGGGTGAGAAGAGACACGTGTGGAGGGTGAGCAGAGACACGTGTGGAGGGTGAGCAGAGACACGTGTGGAGGGTGAGGAGAGACACGTGTGGAGGGTGAGGAGAACACGTGTGGAGGGTGAGGAGAGATGTGTGGAGGGTGAGGAGAGACACGTGGAGGATGAGCAGAGACACGTGTGGAGGGTGAGCAGAGACACGTGTGGAGGGTGAGGAGAGACACGTGTGGAGGGTGAGGAGAGACACGTGTGGAGGGTGAGGAGAGACACGTGGAGGGTGAGGAGAGACACGTGGAGGGTGAGGAGAGACACGTGTGGAGTGTGGCTTATGTGGCGTGTTATTACGTGGCACCGAGTGATATTATGTGTATATGTTGTATTGAGTATAGTGTAATTATGTTGCATGTAATTATGTGGCATTGAGTGGTATTATGTGGGGTGTATGTTGCATTTAGTAGAGTGTAATTATGTGGCATGTAATTATGTGGCAGTGAGTGGTATCATTTGGAGTGTATGTTGCATTGAATGCAGTATAATTATGTAGCATATAATTACGTGGCACTGAGTTGTATTATGCGAAGTGTTTTGTGTTGTATTGAGGAGAGTGTAATTATAAGGCATGTAATTATGTGGCACTAAGTGGTATTATGTGGAGTGTATGTTGCATTTATTATAGTGTAATTACGTGGTGTAATTATGTGGTTTTGAGTGTTATGTGGAGTGTATTTATATTGTATTGAGTACAGTGTAATTATGTGGCGTGTTATTATGTGGTATTGCGTGGTATTATGTGGATTGTATTTATGTTGCATTGAGTAGAGTGTAATCATGTAGTATGTAATTATGTGGTAGTGAGCTGTATTTTGTATTGCATTAAGGAGAGTAATTATGTAGAGTGTAATTATGTGGCACTGAGTGGTATTATGTGGAGTGTATTTATGTTGCATTGAGTAGAGTGTAATTATGTGGCATTTAATTATGTGGCAGCGAGTGGCATTATGTGGAGTGTATGTTGCATTTAGTAGAGTGTAAATATGTGGTGTAATTTTGTGGTTTTGAGTGGTGTTATGTGTAGTGTATTTATATTGTATTGAGTAGAGTGTAATTATGTGACGTGTTATTACGTGGTACTGAGTGATATTATGAGGATTGTATTTATGTCGCATTGAGTAGAGTGTAATTATGTGGTATGTAATTATGTGGTACTGAGTGATATAATGTGGGGTGTATGTTTCATTTTGTACAGTGTAATTATGTGGCATGCAATTATGTGGCAGTGAGTGGTATTTTGTGTTGCATTGAGGACAGTGTAATTATGTGGAGTGTATTTATGTGGCACTGAGTGGTATTATGTGGAGTGTATATGTGTTGCATTGAGTGTAGTCTAATTATGTGGTGTGTAGTTCAATTAGTGGTATTATGTGGAGTGTATTTATGTTGCATTGAGTAGAGTGTAATTGTGTTGTGTGATTATGTGGTACTTAGATGTATTATGTGGAGTGTATTTATGTGGCATTTAGTATAGTGTAATTACATGGTGTGTAATTATGTGGTACTGAGTGTTATGTGATGAAAACAAGAGGGAGGTAGAGAGGGGGCAGAGCATATGTTCTAGATTATGTCTGGCCTAGCTGTAGATTCACCAGTCCCGCTAAAACTTTTCGTCTGCACACTTACCTAAATGGTGAGTGTGCACTTTGAGCATGTTGAGAGCTAATTAGATGTCTGGGGGCACTGGGGCATGGAGCTGACCTTATACAGGTGCATGTTGGGAGCCCTCTAAAAGAATCGGTAATATGAAACCAGTTAAAACTGCGCAGTTCACACAATCGGACTGCTTTATTGCCTTTTGAAACAGATGGTTTACCCGCACAATCCATGGTATGTTTTACATGTAAAATTGATTACTTACATACTTTTTGATTATACGCGTTCCGTAAGACACCTGTTAAAATTAAGCCCCTGGAAAGGGGGGTTGGAGGTTAAGAGTGGGAGATAAGAGTAGCGGCAGCTAGGGGAAAGAGCAGGATAGACAAAAGAAGGGGGGAAGGAAAGCGTGGGAGAAGGAAGGCAGGTGAAGAGGAGGACGGCGTGTGACAGGAGGCAATAGACTGTTGGAGAGAAAAAGAACAGCGGAGGCACGAAAAAAGAGGGGGAGGGCGGGTGATGAAAACAAGAGGGAGGTAAAGAGGGGGCAGAAAATGAAAAAAGAGCGACGCATAATAGGCGTTCCGTGAGACACCTGTTAAAATTAAGCCCATGGAAAGGGAGGGGAGGTTAAGAGTGGGAGAGAAGAGAAGAGGCAGCTAGGGGAAAGAGCGGAAGAGACGGAAAGAAGGGGTAAGGAAAGCGAGGGAGAAGGAGGGCAGGTGAAGAGGAGGACGGGCGTGCGACAGGAGGCAATAGACAGCTGCAAAGAAAAAGAACGACGGAGGCAGGAAAAAAGAAGGGGAGGGCGGGTGATGAAAACTTTGAACTTTGACTTATAATTTCCCGGTTACTATGGTAGAGCGGGGTTGCATATTTTAGGACGAAGAGAGATCCTGGCTGCATGACCTCGGGCTGGCAAAAGCACGCTGTGATTTGGGGCAGATGGTAGCTGTGACTCAGAGTCGCTGCCCTCGCCCACACACACACTGGAAGTTTCTAGAGGATTTGTGTGGAAAAGATGGGGGGAAAGAAAGCGTAACAACTAAAATGTACATCTCTTTGTTGTTAGAAGGTGGAAGTTTCCCAGGATTTGTGCTGCACCTTGAGTAAACTTTAACAGTAGTATGAGGCTTCCCTTCTGCCACAGCCATCAACGCAGCGCTCGGTTGTTTCCCGGCTAGGCTGTACTCCACATACATGGCAACGGCTGCATCCATGAATACCTGAATTAACAAGTCAGTTTTATTGAAGCCCAAAGAATTTTCTACAGTTTTGAAAAATGTATACCAGAGTTTGTAAAACTTACTTATCTGATTGTAACTGCTAATACTTTTTAATAATAAGTGTTCCGTCAAACACACGTTAAAATTAAGCCCCTAGAAAGGGGGAGGGGTTAAGAGTGGGAGAGAAGAGATGAGGCAGCTAGGGAAAAGAGCAGAAGAGACGGAAAGAAGGGGGAAGGAAAGCGAGGGAGAAGGAAGGCAGGTGAAGAGGAGGACGGGCTTGCGACAGGAGGCAATAGACAGCTGCAAAGAAAAAGAACAGCGGAGGCAGGAAAAAAGAGGGGGAGAGCGGGTGATGAAAACAACTTTGAACTGTGACTTATAATTTCCCGGTTACTATCGTAGAGCGGGGTTACATATTTCAGGATGAAGAGAGATCCTGGCTACATGACCTAGGGCAAGATGGAGCCGGTCATGGTGTGAATGGGGAAGTAGGGTGTTAGTAGCACTAGTTTTGTTTAGATGGCGGTTGGTCCTGTTAACTGTTGAGTTCTTTGATGAAGTTTAGTAGGTTAATTGATGTGGCGCCAGCAACCTGCAGATGGCTAGGTGGATGGTAGCGAAATGTTGATGTTTGAGTGTGAATTCGTCTGTAGGCATTTCCATTGAAGGAATCGCACTGCAGGATCTGGCGGCCTGTATGCTGCTTGAGGAGGGATGTGGCAGCAACGAGAGTAATGCACAATGTAAGGATTTGTGTTATGGTATAGAGGTTCGGATGGGATGGTAAAAAGAAGGCTGTAATGACGTTTTGTAAAGTTAGCGCATCTTCCCTTAAATAGTGCTCTGCATATAGTTATTTCTAATAAGTTAATGCATTATTGGCGTGGTTTGGACGCCGAAGGAGATGGCGGCTCGGTGATTCTCTCTGCCCGTGCGATACACGAATGAGGGCAGAGGAACGGGCCTCACCGCTCTTCTCCAGCAACGGAGGGCGGAAGATGTGAGCGGAAGGTGAGGAGGCCTGAGAGGAGAAATTTGGAGCCGTTTTGCTGCTGGGAAGCGGCCCGGCCACGACCTTAAGCGATCCGATCGATGCCTGTGAGGACTTCGGCAGACTGCGGGACCGCGTGACCGGAGAGGTGTCGGCGGCTGGGCGGTCGCCGAAGTGGAGCGAGATCAAGTGTGAAGGCTATCGGATCTCAGCCGTTGTAGGTGCTGGAGCGCACTTATGGTGATATGGAGGAGCTGCGCGATAAACAGTCGTTGATGTATGTCGCATTGACAAAATGGCGGATACCGCGACATGAAAGGAGAACCCTCGTGCTTCTGTTGTAGAGTCTATGGGGCGCTTGAGTATTTCGAGTTATCTGCGTTCTGCGAGGGATGTGTGCCTACCCTGAAGATGCGGGCTGTGGAGTTGTGAGACCGATTCTACTACCTTCAGTATGGCCTGTGTACAAATGATTACGGCGTGTATGTCATTGTGGCGGAGCGCATGGAATAAACGGCTCCCTCCAAGGTGGAGCTAGGCCTACTGGGTGAATCCGGAGCTCTACTGCTTGTCCGCGACTGGGTTGCTCTGAGCCTGCATGACTTCCTGGCCACTGGGTGATCTCGCCTGCGATCTTTTGCCGGCACCATGGTTTCGATACGTGGTGGTGCGGCCATTTCCTGTCCATCTACACTGGTCTCCATGTCGTGATCAGCGCCATGTTCTGAGTTCCTCCAATCACATTGCTAGAAGAAGGGAAGACGCCATTTCGGACGGCAGAGTGAACGCCTATCAAGAGTCACTCCACTGGAGCAGGTTGATGTAATTTGAATCTTTCTATCTGGCAGAGGTGTCTTTTCGGTGGTCTACCATGGCGGATAGCAAAGAATCGATGAAGAGCACGAAGAGGCTCAAATCTGACCAATCAAATCCTAGTTCACCCAGCAAAGGGGCGAAAGGTAATCCCGATTCGACGGATCTGATTCTCAATAAGCTGGAGGAAGTTAGGGAACTGGCTAAGGCTACTAAAGATGAGGTGGCGGCTATCAGGCAGGATAATCGTGAAACCAATGCAAAATTGGTGGAGGCAGAGTCGAGGATCAGCAGGCTTGAGGATCTCGAAGTAAAGTCGTGTGCAGCCATCACCCGCTTGTGCATTTCATCGGATCTCACTATGCGGAAACTGGCGGAGTTGGAGGACAGGAACAGACGGGGGAACCTACGCATTTTTGGCCTTCCGGAGGGGTCGGAGGATCAGCATGCTAGTTGCGGAGCTTTCCTGGAGTCTTGGTTCTCCCAGGCTACTAATCTGTCCTTCCACCATCCACTGGAGTTCGATAGGGCTCATAGAGTACCAGGCCAGATAAATAAAAACCAGAAAGGGCCCAGAGCAATTGTGTGCAAGCCATTACGTTATCAACACGTGGAACAGATTCTTGGTTTCATGAGGAAAAACAATCATATCTTATGGAAATCAGCCAAGGTGTACATTTCCCAGGACTACAGTAAAGAGACGGTGGAGCTTAGGAAGGCGTTCTTGGCGCTGCGACCAATGCTAAAGAAAAGGGGCTTTCAATATGGGTTCGCTGGCCCTGCAAAGTACCGTGTTTTGATCCAAGGGTCCCCTCATTTCTTCTCTGATCCTTTGAAACTGAAACGCATGCTGGAGGGCCCGGATGATCAGGACATGGACACAAGTGCCTCATTGGGGACGGCGGCACAGGCCTCAGCCTCAGGTTATGGGTGAACATAGCTTTGTACGTTCTAATGCTGTCTGGGGGCCAGGCTGCCTAGGGCATATTTTCTGTCTCCGGGCTTTCTCCAAAACAGTGTTTTTGGCAGTACGCAGTGGTTGATGCACAGGGTATCTAGCCATGTGTGATGTCTTAGAGTTATAACCTTCTGTATAGAGGAGTTTCAGTTTACTGGGCCAACATAGTTAACGGTCATGCGTAGTGTTTTACAGGTTTATTACGGGGGTTGGTAGGGATTGTTGGGGACTTTAAATTACTGGTCCGGATTGATTGATGAGGTACAAGTGGGTTATGCTGGTGGGGGGGTGTTGTTGCCTAATGGGTTGTATCAGGCCTTAATCTAAGAGGGATAGTTCCTCAAGTCCATGGTGCTTTCTCTCAGTTTACGGGTATGCACGGGGGAGTTCCGACGCATTCTCCTTCCAGTCACCATGTCTATCTTGTTCAGTTGGGGTGGGAAGGGTGGGGGGCAGGGGGTTTGTTGGGTAGGGGTATGTGTTCTTTGTTTTTTACTTTTATTGTTGTTTACTCCGGCTTGCATGGTCCTCATCTTTTTGCTTCTTGTGGGTGTGAGGGGTACTGGGCTTTACTGCGGATTTAAATACGATTTCACCGTGAAATATGTGTTTGTTGTGATGTTGTTGCAACCTCCTGATGATAAATAGCTCATTTGGCTCGCCGGTGGGAGCATGTAATTTAGACAGACTAAAGGTACTGTCGCTTAACGTTAAGGGCCTGAACCAGCCTGTGAAGAGACAGAAGATATTAGATTATGTTAAAAGACTGAAGGGTGATATCGTCTTGCTCCAGGAGACGAAGCTTGAGGCAAAGCAGTTTTACCACATGAGAAATAAATTCTATAATGAGGTGGTGGGTGCAGAGGCTGTAAATAAAAAGAATGGTGTCCTGATACTTGTTGCAAAGAAATCGAAGGTGGAGGTTTTATCGTCCGAAGTTAGTGCAGATGGTAGATGGGTCACGGCCAAGATGAGTAAGGATAATACAGAGTTCTATGTCACCAGCGTGTACGCACCCAACACTAGCGATCTGGTCTTTTGGGACAAACTAAATAAACACCTTGAAACTATTCCGGATACTGCGTTGCACATAGTAGCTGGGGATTTCAATCTCCCTATAGATGCAATTTTGGATAGGGATTCACGCTGTGTCTTTAAATCTACGAAAGCCCATAAAGCTTTTCTTAGTATGTGTAAGCGTTTCCACTTGATAGACACATGGAGACTCCAGAACCCCACGGAGAGAGATTATACTTTCTATTCTCCACCACACGACTCATACTCACGGATTGACTTCCTCTTTATCACACAAAATGGCGTCCCTAGATTGGATTCCACAACCATTGAGCCCAGGGTTTTATCGGATCATTCATGCATTTCCTTAACACTCACTAATGTTAAACCATCCTCTCGTCAGACAGCTTGGAGGCTGAATGATGAAATCCTAGCTAGTGACAAACACCGGGCCACAGTACAGGAGGCTATAACATCATATCTTCAGATTAACAAGCAAGGGGACACGTCCGATCTCATTAGGTGGGAGGCTCTAAAAAGTACTATAAGGGGAGTGTGTATCAAACTTAGGTCAGAAATGAATAAATCTTACAATGAGAAGTTGGAAGCTTTGGAGATGGACATTAGGAACTTAGAGATCAAACATTTAAAAGATAGGGATGAGATGTCTCTTGCTGCATTGGCGAATAAAAAATATGAGTATAATAAAATAGTTAGTGAGAGGGCGGGAGTCTGGCTCGACAAGGGCAGGAGATTTAAGCTTTGTGAGTCTAATAAGGCGGGTAAGTCCCTCGCCTCATACTTGAAGTTCAAGGTCCAGAAGAACTCGATTAGTGTCATTAAGGATGCTTCTGGGCACTCGTACTCGGATCCTGATAAAATAACGGAGGTGTTTAGAGTTTTTTATGAGGACCTCTACGCCAAAAATGAGGCGGTAGAGGAACCTAAAATTAAGGAATACTTAGATGCGTGTGATCTCCCACAGCTTTCGGAGGAAGATCGGATCAATCTGAATGGTCCAATCAGCTCTGTAGAAATAGAGGCTGCGATTAAACGTTTAAAGGTTGGGAAAGCCCCTGGCCCTGACGGATTTACGGCAAAATTTTATAAAACTTTCCCCTCCCTTTTGGTTGGCCCCCTCCTCCAACTATTCAAAGGTATTAATGACTCTGGTGAAGTGAGAGGTACTTTGGCTGAGGCCATAATAGCGGTACTTCCTAAAGATGGGAAAGACCCCTCGCTACCGAAAAATTATAGACCGATCTCACTGATTAATATTGATTGCAAACTCCTGGCCATGATACTTTCTGCTCGCCTGCAGGGGGTTCTTCCGAAGCTGATCCACCCATCTCAAGCCGGATTCCTTAAGAACCGTTTGTCCAGTGACAACACAAGAATTCTGGCGCATGTATTAGAAAAGGCGAAACTCTTAGACACGCCGACTGCAGCGATAACACTGGATGCTGAAAAAGCGTTCGATAAGGTGGATTGGTCCTTTCTGCGAGCTGTTCTCTGTAAGTTCAATCTAGGAGAGTCATTCACTAAACTGGTAATGTCCCTCTACTGTTGCCCGACTGCACGTGTTAGGGCTGGTGGATCCTTTTCCTCTCCCTTCCACTTAAAACAAGGTACGAGACAGGGTTGCCCCCTGTCTCCTTCACTCTTTCTGTTGGCGATTGAACCGTTCTTATACCATATACGGCATGATCCGAATATAGCCGGTATACCATTTGGTGATTGCACTATAAAACTAACGGCCTATGTGGATGATGTCCTGATAATGTCGGAAAGAGCGGACGAAGCAATTCCGGCTCTCATGGCTGACATTGAAGATTTTTCCAGAGTATCTGGATACAAACTTAACAAAGATAAAACGGAGGTCAAACTTTTGAACAGTGTTGGGGATAAGGGGATTATTGGAGATTCCGGGCTTACGTGGCAACCTCGGTGCTTTAAGTATCTTGGGCTGGATTTTGACAAGGACCTGATTTCCACGCTGAAAGTAAATGAAGACTTGACCTTGAAAAAGATTTCTACACTGCTTGATGGTTGGTCACCAAAGTTTCTCTCTTGGTGGGGTAGAGCAGAGACGCTTAAAATGATGTCGACTCCGTTGGTCAATTATTTGGCAAGCATGCTCCCTATGACGTTCTCTAATGCTTTTCTTACTAAGGTAGATCAGGTGTTTGGGAATTTTCTGTGGCAGGGTAAGAAGGCCAGAGTCTCTCTGAAGAAGTTACAATTAGCAAAGGATAAAGGCGGACTCGGTCTCCCCTCCTTCAGGAGCTATCAGACGGCGTTTCTGTGCAAACAGGGCGCAGAGTGGCTGTTGAAATCCCCTACTTACACACCATTATGGATAAATATAGAGGAGGCTTTGGTAGATCACGCGCCTTTGGAGGCCCTCCTTACGATGAACCTGTCACACCTTCCTCACTCCAAGTACATCATGCTTAATACTAGAAGGGCCTTACTTAGACTCGATCAAACACATAAAACAAACCTGACAGTCGCCAGGTCCTCGTATATGTCCTTGTGGAGGAATGCACATCTTAAGATTAAGGGTAGGACTATATTTTGGGAGTCATGGTCCAAGAAGGGCATTAACTTAGTGAAGGACTTGTATGAGGATGGGGCTCCTCTGCCATTCTCGACCTTACAGAGCAGGCATGATCTTAGTCCGATGGATTTTTATGATTTTCTTAAACTTAAATCGATTCTGACAGCAAACAGCTTCTCTCCGTATGTCCCTTGGCTTATACAGCAGATCCCACGACTAATACACGAGGGTCACTTTGTATCGAAAGTATATAAATTGTTGTTGCCCCTACCCATGAAAAAACACAAAAGAGTGGAAAGCGTATGGGAAGCGGAGCCAAATCTATCGGGCATATCCTTTGACTGGGAGGTGATTCATAAGTTAGCCCTTACACATAAAGTCTCACCCATTCTATTTCAGACGAAGTATATGCTTCTCAACAGGGCCTATTGGACTCCCGACAGGCTGTTCAGATGTAAATTAAGAGATTCGCCTGTGTGCTGGAACTGTCAGCTAGGCACCGGGGATCTTGCGCATATGCTTTTCTCCTGTTCTTCATTAAAGGATTATTGGGGGAGAGTATTTGATTGCATTTCCCATGTCTTTAAGATAAAACCTGTACAGGAATTTATTTACGTCATTCTGGGGGCACTGGACCCACAAATAACAACTGACCAAGATCGCCAATTGATGGACTTAATGTTAACAATGGCATGTAAAGTGATTCTTTGCAAATGGAAAAATGCGTCTGAAGTGAGCTTTAAAATCTGGCAGGAGTGGTTGTCTTTCCTGAGGGGGTCAAGTAATCCGGCGCTTCAAGCTTCTACCTGGAGCCCCTCAAACAAAAAGCTCTGGAGGGCATTGGATGCATCCTCCTTTCATTATGATCCACCATGAGAGGTATATTTTGCTTGTTTCCTCGGAGTGGGGTTGTGGTTGGGTGCAGCGTGTTGGATCCAACGAGTCCCGGGGCGCTGCGCGCCACACATGAAGCAATGTAATAGACTGTATTGGTATTTGATGATGCGAGCTGGATTGGGGTTTTATTCTTTATTTATCGTTTTGTCATTCATTTTCATTTTTTGTATTTGTACATATGACATGACTGTACTGATCTTGGTGCACGGAAGAGTTATTGTATTGTTTTTGGTTCTTCAATAAAAAATATTTGAAATTAAAAAAAAGTTAATGCATTATTACAACTGTCAGGATAGATGCGCGAGTTCAGTGTTCGCTACTGTAATTTGCATATAATACGCATGCTGCACAGTGGTGTACCCTCCGACCCTTCTGAGGCCAACACGGCGAATGCCAGTGGGACGGTGTCAGCAGGCACTGTGTCACGGGGCAACTTGATTTGTGTTATAAAGAGGGCCGTTTTTATAAAAATGTACACCCAAGACAACATTGGAAAAGGCAACGCACAGCACGCTACTAATGGTACACCGTTGAAACGCACTCATATGCGCGTCAGAGGCAAGTGCTCACGCGTGCCACAATGTTTCCCTTACCTTTCACTAGGCCTACTTACATCTGTATTTTAGCCCAGCCCAACCCTACCAGGACGGCGCGTTAAAGAAGATAGTCAAGGGTAGGGCTGAGAGAGAAGAATGCACACTACAAAAAGCAAGCCCCCAAAAAACTTTGGGCCTCATTTATGAAAAGTGACGCATCACTACGTGAAAACAGTGATGCGTCACTTTTCACTGCGCCCTCCCTGCGACTCCAATGATGCGTCATATTTACAGTATGACGCATCATGTCGCAAGGAGTCACAGATACGTCAGTATTTCTGACTTATCTGTAGGCGCAAAAGTGACGCATTGCTAGAGTGTGTCACAAAAGTGACGCAACTCCAGCAGTGTGTCCTTTCACATGGGGCAAGCCCCATGTGAAAGGGCCTGCGTCAGTCTTACGTCTGCTGTGAGGCAGGCGCAAGATATTGACGCATTTGCACCCTAGAAGTGGCGCAGTGAAATCTCGTAGATTTCACTGCGTCACTTCTACGATGCTTACTTAAGTGGGAACGCCCACCCTGCATACATTATACCTGACGCAGGTATAATGTAGCGCAGGGGTTTACAAAGTGACGCATCTAGGTAGATGCGTCACTTTGTAAATATGGCGCATCATGGCGCATGTTTTACGCCACTGGTGCGTCACAAAAAGTGACGCACCGGTGGCGCAAAAGTGACGCAGGCCTTTGAGTTTAAAAGCCCATTTATAAACCGCCCTATCGCATGGTATATGGCATGTGTAAATGCCTTTTGCTGCAAAGCATCCCGGCAAATACCACTTTAAATTAAACCCCTGTATGGCTACGGTGGCGCTGACAGGAGTGCTGGGGCTTTTGTTTGCTTTTGCGAAGCCAAACAACACATATGCATTATAAACGCACCATAGGAGTCGCGGCCTCTTACAAACACCTTGTCTGACTGCCTAGAAATAGCCTAAGGCGGGGTGGGGGGAGGGGCTGTGGTAAAACTAAACAGAGTCCGCCCTGGAGACATTCCACGGCCTTATCTGTTGATCTAACAAGTCTACAGACTAGGGACGTGTGTACAAGCAAAAAGGCTGTGCTGTAAAGACATCCCAAGTGAGGACAGCCCTAAACAAGCAAATGAAGCTTTAAATTCATTAGTAACAGGATACTATTTTAATATCAGGATATGTTTAAGATTTCGGAGGAAATATTTTTAAATCTATGCAGTTTACACAACGTTACTGCTTAATTGCTCTTTGAAACTGATAGCTTACTAGCACTATCACATGGTATATGTTTTACACGTAAAATTGCTTGTTGACATAACTTTTGATATTAGGCGTTCCGTAAGACACCAGTTAAAATTAAGCCCAGGGAAAGGGGGGGGCGGAGGTTAAGAGTGGGAGAGAAGAGAAGAGAAGAGGCAGCTAGGGGAAAGAGCAGGAGAGATGGAAAGAAGGAGGAAGGAAAGCGTGGGAGAAGGAAGGCACTTGAAAAGGAGGACGGGCGTGAGACAGGAGGCAATAGACTCCTGGAGAGAAAAAGAACAGCGGAGGCAGGAAAAAAGAGAGGGAGAGCGGGTGATGAAAGCAAGAGGGAGGTAGAGAGGGGGCAGAAAATGAAAAACGAGCGACGTATAATAAGCGTTCCGTGAGACACCTGTGAAAATTAAGCTCCTGGAAAGGGGGGGGGGGGGATGTTAAGAGTGGGAGAGAAGAGAAGAGGCAGCTAGGGGAAAGAGCGGAAGAGACGTAAAGAAGGGGGAAGGAAAGTGTGAGAGAAGGAAGGCAGGTGAAGAGGAGGACGGGCGTGCGACAGGAGTTAATAGATAGCTGGAGAGAAAAAGAACGGCGGAGGCAGGAAAAAAGACAGGGAGAGCGGGTGATGAAAACAACTTTGAACTGTGACTTATAATTTCCCGGTTACTTTCGTAGAGCGGGGTTACATATTTCAAGATGAAGAGAGATCAAGGCGCCTATTGTGCAAAGAATACAAAGCACCTTAGTGCCTGTATCAAGTGCGAGGACTTCGAAGAGCCTTCTGGGGCCTGCAAGAGAAAGAGTTAAAGCTGTAGGAGAGGCTCTAACTGGAGCTCGAGAACCAAGGCGCCTATTGTGCAAAGAATACAAAGCACCTTAGCGCCTGAATCAAGATGCGTGGACTTCGAGGCGCCTTCAGGGACCCGCAAGAGAAGGAGCTTGCGCAGTAGGAGAAGCGCTATCTCGGGAGCTCGAGAACCCAGGCGCCTCTTGCGCTCCAAGAATACCATAAAGATCACTAAAGAACAGTGTTACCATCACTGCACTGACTATCGGCCGAAATAAAATGTTCAATTTTCTCTACAAATTACAGGTGTCATTTAACATTGGAGCTGAAGTTACCCACATAAACGTGGAATATATAAAACAACACAAATGTGAGCCAGGAAAGATAATGTCAGTCAGCAGGAGGAGCAGAGTTAGATAATAAACTGCGTGGTAGGATACAGTGAAAAATAATAATTTTAAGTTCCTGTGGCTCTCACTTCAAACTTAACGCCACACTCAATCCATGTCCCCAGGCAAGCATAGTGCCAGGGAGCAGAGGCTGCTAAAAGAGAAGACAAACGCGCACTGAAGCTGACGAGGGGGGAGTGGGGGCGGGCACAGTGCTGCGGCCGCAGTTGTAAAAGGCAGGGAGAGGGTGAGATTGAGAAAGGGAAAGATAGGGATCAAAGGAAACAATAACAAGCAGGAAGGGGGTGGCAAATGGTGTGCACTTTGATGTCCTCAGTGGTCGCGCGGCTCACTGAGTACATCAAAGGGGCCGCGAAGTGATCACGCAGTGCTTTTCAGGCTGCCAAATGGTGCGCGCGCCCAGCGCACATGCACTGTATTTGGAGGCCTGAAAAGCACTGTTTGCACTTCCAGATCCCCCTTTTACAAAAGCTCTCGCGAGCGCAGTGCTAAAGCGCTGTCTCAGGCGAGACCTAATAAAGCATGGGAAGACCTCTAGTGGCGGGGACTGAGGATAAAGGAAGTTTTGGGGTGTGGTAAACCGGCCTTTCTTTTAAGAGCTAGTGGCCCCAAAAGTGGAATCCCTCATTCCAGTTGATTTCTGAGTCTCCATTTTTCCAAAAATGTTTCAGTCTGGAAATAAGTCCACCAATATAGGGCTGAACCATTTCTTGATTCCCTAAAACCCACACAGCCTTTCGATTCTCTTTGACACCCAGGAAGTGATTCTTGCCTTTGGGAAATGTGGCCCCGGGACGGAACCCGGCCCGATAGCATCCTGGTGGGACCCTTCGTAGCTAATGTTTTTAGACCTTTCATCTCAGGTACTACTCAAGACACCGGGAGGATAGCTAAAGTTGTCCCTATTTTCAAAAGGGCCCTCCTGCTATGGGCCAGTCTTCTTACTGGACTCCAGCATTAAGATTGTGGGCTGCCACCTTTTGTCCCTTAAGGAGAGCTGGGCTGTTGAAAAAAAAGCATTATAACAGAAATTCAACATCTTGGTTTAGACCTGATATTGGCACTGTTGACCAGTGCTCAAACCTTAATCTTGTTGCAGATAACTATGCTAGGGCCAAAGGGGGGCGTGGGGGGGTCACTCCATCTGGCCTTTATTGACATTTCAGGTGCGTTCAATTTAGCGAAATGATCGAAGTTATGGGATCAAATGGAAAGGATGGGCATCAAAAAAGACCTCCTTCTTCTCATCGGGCACTTACCTCCGGACCTTACAGTTGGGGTCCATTTGTGGCCCTCCGGGGCATGTTCCGCTCATATTAGTTCTGCCAGGGGCACCTTGGCACCCTTTCTTTTCCTGCTCGATATTAATGGGATTAGTAACACCTAGTGGATAACGACACTCCTCGCGTGGGACCTCAACCATTACCCGTCCTGTTATATGAGGAATGGGCAGTGTTTCTTGCCCGCACAGCAAATGGCCTACAGGTCTTACTAGATTTATTTTTGAGTTATATGGAAGACCCGGATTTGCAGGTAAACCATTCTGAGTCCTATATTATAACCTGTGACCACCCAAGCTCTACGTTATATGGGGGGGCGACACATTTAGAAAAGATTAAGGGCCTTAGTTACAATATTTTGATGCAAGGCAGCGCCGCAACCTTCCTGCTGCGCTGCCGTGCGTCAAAAGAAAAGGGCAGGACTGCGCTATATCTACAAGATACGGTGCATTCCTGTTATTTGCCCCTGCGCTGGCGCCCAATGGGCTGCCCGCGCCAACGCAGGCACCTTTGTGTCATGGTGCAAGGGTGTCAGCGTTGTAGTGGTGATTGTTTTCGTGCAGGAGGGAACACCTTCCTTCCCGCACAAAAACAATCATGAGGGGTGTTTTCCTCTTCGTATTCTGCAGCGCACATAGAAACAGGAAAAACGGGAAGAAATAAAGATTTCTCCTCGTTGGGCCTCCCTTACGTCTCCCCTGGAGACGTGTAACAATCTGACGCATTTCCAGGTTTACAAAACCTTGTAAATCTAGGAATGCGTCAGTTTCCATGGATGTTGCACAGGAAATCCCACAGCATCACGTATGGATTGCCCCTTTCATGCAGAGTAATGCGTGAAAGAGGGCCATATTTACAAGACCATGTAAAGCCAGCAAGGCCTTGTAAATATGTGCCGGCACACTGCGCCGCCAGTAGGTTAAAGAAGGTGGCGCACTGGCAGCGGATCCTTCAGCGTCTTGAAAATCGATTTACCCATAAACGATTGTCAGTTGGTGTTGGCCATGTCACTTTTATATCTCATGAAGAATGAGGGATCCATATCTTCGGAATTTGAATTTGAATTTGAATTTAAAAACATTTCTATAGCGCACTTTTACCAAGCGGTTTCTTGGCGCTGTTGGATTGTGAGAAGCAAGCAGGAGCAGAGGGGAATTTAAGCATTGTAAGCACGGGAAAAGAGAAAAGTTTTAAGACCCTTCCGGAACTCAATGTAGGAAGATGACATACGGAGTTCCGGGGGGAGGGAGTTCCAAAATACAGGAGCAAGCACTGCGAATTCACTTTTTATCCTTGGTAGAACAACTTTATTTATAAGAAATACTAATTGGGATGATTGTGCCCTGGATGGAGATGGCGCTCTCTCTAAACGGTGTATATCTAGTTATATAATTTTAGAATTAGGTGCCCAGGGAGGAGGTAATCATCGAACACCCCACAGTTCAGATCCACGGATCTGTGCAAAATTAATATCAAGCCCTGGCACTCATAGATGCAATATTACAATTCAATAACTTATATCGAAGGAACAAGCATCATCACAAAATAGAGTAGTTTAATATTTTCTTGTTGAAACTCCAGCCAACAGGTGTTTCGTCGCTCGGGATATGACACCCGCAACTTCCTCAGGGCTTAGTATATCTGGCCTAATTTTTCAAGCCTTCTGACTGGTTATAATTCCGTCCCAGCTTTAGCGACATTTCTCCAGTTATGTCAGGAGAGGAACGCCCACTTTGCATCTCATTAGCGATGCAAAGCTGGGCGTTCAGAATACAGGCGCTAATGCAAGGTTTCACGCGATAGCGTGACCTTGCTGATTAGGCGATACAATTATCGCCGCTTTTCGTCCGAAAACAGACACAAAAGCGGCGATAATTTTTTATCACCTCGTTGATGATATGCCCCGTAGTTTATCTCCCAAACAGTCATCTGAGGAACAGAAACGAAATAAGACATAGGAGCGCCTCGCACATCCATCCATGTTATGTGGGCTGTCGCTTCCCACACCACGGATAAGCAGAGGGCACCACGGATGAGTGGGAATTATAGAACCATCCATGCTATATGTGCCACAGACTCTCCTGCAGGGTGACTGAAGGAATAAACAGACAGAAACATACACAGGTCTGCAACTCCCAGACTCAAAAGAATCATCCAGTGGCAGTCCGTAGGTACCATTGCTGCACCTGTGCCTTCTTCTCCGTATCCAGCGAGCCTGCAGAGGGGGAGCCACAGTTCAGAGTCACTTTAAGAATGACTGCTGGATCTGTATTGGCTGCTCCCCACCTCAGATCTTGCAGCGGGTGGCTGCTCCCTACCTCAGATCCTGGAGCGGGTTGCTGCTCCCTACCTCAGAGCCCACAGCGGGTGGCTGCTCCCTACCTCAGATTCCGCAGTGGGTGGCTGCTCCCTACCTCAGATTCCGCAGCGGGTGGCTGCTCCCTACCTCAGACCCCGCAGCGGGTTGCTGCTCCCTACCTCAGAGCCCAAAGTGGGTGGCTGCTCTCTACCTCAGATCTTGCAGCGGGTGGTTGCTCCCTACCTCAGATTCCGCAGCGGGTGGCTGCTCCCTACCTCAGACCCCGCAGCGGGTGGCGGCTCCCTACCTCAGAGCCCAAAGCGGGTGGCTGCTCTCTACCTCAGATCTTGCAGCGGGTGGCTGCTCCCCACCTCAGATCTTGCAGCGGGTGGCTGCTCCCTACCTCAGATCCTGGAGCGGGTTGCTGCTCCCTACCTCAGATTCCGCAGCGGGTGGCGGCTCCCTACCTCAGACCCTGCAGCGGGTTGCTGCTCCCTACCTCAGAGCCCAAAGCGGGTGGCTGCTCTCTACCTCAGATCTTGCAGCGGGTGGCTGCTCCCTACCTCAGATCCCGCAGTGGATGGCTGCTCCCTACCTCAGATCCCGCAGTGGATGGCTGCTCCCTACCTCAGATCCCGCAGTGGGTGGCTGCTCCCTACCTCAGACCCCGCAACCGGTGGCTGCCTTGCTCTCTATTTCCTGCAGACTGCGGCACCTAGCTAACCATGCCTCTCACTAGTGCACGGCGCTCACAATCAAGCCAAGGGTCTTTGTACGGGCACACTGCAGACTCCTCAAATGAATCACATATCAAAGTATCTGAGTCATTATCTGGAAATATGGTTTGCGGGGGCATTCAGTTTCCTACACCCCTAGCTAACCATGCTTCTCACTAGTATACGGCGCTCACAATCAAGCCAAGGGTCTTTCTCGGGGAACACTGCAGACTCCTCAAATGAATTAAGTATCAAAGTGTCTGAGTCATTATCTGGAAATATGGTTTGCGGGGGCATTTAGTTTCCTACACCGCACCAAGGGGAAGCCCCCTTCTTCCTAACAAAGTTAACCATGATGCCAAACCCAGGGAGTGAGTGGTGGAGTTTGACAACAAGCCAGACAGGTGAAAGATCCTAGTGGAACTACAATCTACTTGCATCCCATCACCATGGGGACCTACAAATGATTAACCCTGGGAACAGTACGCTCACGGAGCATGTGTAGTTTGCACTACACGTAGCGTAGCAGCAAAATCAACAACACCCACAAATGCTTTGATAAAGCAATTTTACATGCTAATGTAATAATAATTTCAATGCTTTTGCATTTGACTCGTGAGGGACATCTAGTAAGGACTAGTTGAACTGCAGTGCTTTGTAGAATTATTTTGATATTGGATACTATAATATTCACTGCCCACTGCTAATCTCATCCCATAATGCTTTGCAGGGCCTTTGGTTGGGATTGTATTTTTGCCAATAACTGTGCTTGGGGTGGTCCTAAGAGGATGGGATCACCACAGAATCGTTAAACAAGATGTCCTTTTTAGGTCGAGGACGTCCGGTCTGCCGAAAGGCAGAACCGGAAGTCGGAGATTTAATGACTTGGAGAAGAGGGGCTTGAACCCGCCCCTCTTCTCCCCTGTTCTCCATTGGCTGGCCTCTTGAATGCTGGCCAGCCATTGGAGAAGAGGTCAGTCATTCAGATTAGGCCCCGTCCTTTTCGGATCGGGGGGCGTGTTTTTTGCAAGAAGTCTCAAGGAGGAGACAACAGCAAAACACGCCCCCGAATCCGAAAACGACGCTGCCTTTCTCCGAGGCATTTCTGCCTCGGAGAAAGGCGCACTGCTAGGGCCGCTTCGGAGTGGGACCTGGGCAGAGTGGTCTAGAGAGCAGAAGGAAAGTTGGTAGTGAGGGTAGTGGAGACCTATTCTAAATTGAGATCCCTACCACAGCATAGCTTCTGATGGCCCTATCCACTTAATGCATCTGGTAAACGTCGTGTGTGGCATCTCTAACTATTCCTATTTTTTTTTTATCCTGCAGCACTTTGACTTCTGACACTTGTCATTTTTCTTTTCTCGTCATAACTATGGGTGCAAGTCCCAGAATGCAAAATGCTTGTGTTTAGAAATCCAGCCGTGTCTAAAGGTGCCATTCGAGCGGACCTCGAGAAACGGGTCTGATGTGCCAGTGTTTTGTTCACATGGTTAGTCAGTTTCGGAAATTATGCCCCCTTGCGGTTTGGTTTTCAATCGTAAACAAAGATTATCAGTGCACATCAGGGTGGCGGTCGGGATCCCCAACCGGACATGGAACCA
The DNA here is from genome assembly GCF_964204655.1 of Triturus cristatus. NCBI lineage: Eukaryota > Metazoa > Chordata > Amphibia > Caudata > Salamandridae > Triturus > Triturus cristatus. The sequence continues at coordinate 5,543,897 of NC_140593.1, read as the reverse complement.
GCATCCATTCCCTACATGGGAAGGCGCCGAGGGGAGGCCTGGTGTCCCCCTAAATCACGGCATCGTGATGAAAACCACCCAGCCGCACGGCACAGAGCGGCAGGGCCGCTTCTTGACATCCTCTTCCTCAGGGTGCGGGTAATGAGTACTGAAAGGTGTGATTGCATAGCAGCAGGCCAGGTAATCAGCCCCCTGATTTCCCTGTAATACCTTAAGATCCCTTGGAAATCGGATCCGGGGACTGGATGAAATTATGCCCAGGAGCCGCTAGCCCTTTCAAGTAAGACGCCCTCACAATTAACCCGGATAAGGCCAAGCTCTGGAGATATAGGACATGGCAGAAAGATATGCGGCCGCTGACAGTGCTGGACGGGTCGCTGGGAGGCTTTCTACTTCATCAGCAATTTTAAATGTCAGATTTGTGTGTGCCACTCAACCATTAAGGGGCATATCAACAACAACCGGCGATAATTATCGCTCAGCGCTCTTAGCGTGAGGATAATTATCGCCGGCTAGCGTGAATTTTTATCGCTGAGATAGCGTGCTATTAGCAACGCTTATCTCAATAGCGATAAAAATCTACACGCTAACAGGCTAACGTGAGATTATCGCTGTAAACCCAGCGATAATCACACGTTACCTTGTTGATAGGGACTCACAAACTTAGCCATGATATCCTCCTTCCATAGGATATCATGGCTAAGTCTGAAAATTAGCAGACGTAAAAAAGCAGCGTTAACCGCGGTTAGCGCTGCTTTTTTTGTCTCTAACAGGGTTAGCGACATTCTTGATGATAGGAGAAATGTCGCTTAGCGACATTTCTCCTATTATTTTACTCTGGAACGCCCCCTTTGCATCTCATTAGAGATGCAAGGGGAAGCGTAGAGTAAAAGGGTGCTAACATGCAAATTTGCGTGTTAGCACCCTGTTGTTGATAGGGCGCTAGTTTCATCTCTGCTTTTTTGGCTTTTAAAGCCAAAAAAGCTGAGATAAAGCCCTTGTTGATATGCCCCTAAATTCGATCATTTATGTAGCAGAGAAAATAAAAGTAATTGTCGCTTGCAGATTTTAACTCTCAATGTCTTCAGTCTCTCACATCAACATTTGTGCACGCTCTCTCGGCTCGCGGGTCATCGTTACACAATTCAAGCTGTTTTACCGAGCGCCAGGCACGTTTTACGAAAACCACCCCCTCCCTCCCTCACGAACATTTATTTTATAGAACTCTGGTTCCTCTGCCACAATGAACCGTTCTTGGACTATGGTCTCCGCTCTGGCAAACAGTACTTCGACCTCCTTAACTTCCTTTTATGTTGTGGTGCTACAACTCGGCGTCTTGCCTCATTTCCGGTTCTAGTTTTGCGTCGAAATGAATTTTGATGGCAAAATGTGGCATGGAACATTCACCACTCCAACTCGACAGATTAAGAAATATATCCCAAATTATATATAACAGTCGGTAGACGCATGCCTTTACAGTGTTCTCTTATATTTTGAAACCAGAATTGGTGAAGTTCGTATCCTTTCAAAGTTCCCTTTTCAAACAATCATTATCAACGCCAAGTCTGGCCCTGGCACGGTAGTGCGATTTTTGTTTAGTATTAATAAAATGTGACACTTTAGACAGCAGTTTCAGCAGAGAGGACAAAGAAGGAATGGGCATGGAATCCAAATACAGAAACTGAAACTTCTCTATCAAGGGGAAACATCACTGCCAAAGTTCAGAGCTTGTGAAAAAGCGACCAGCGAAATCACTTGCTAGTTAATGGTCGGGGGGGGGGGGGATAAGCAAAAATTTCGGGGGGGCCTGAATCTTTAAACAGTAGGCAGAGTGGCGCTGATTTCGGGGGTGGGGGGGCTGAATCTAGGCAGAGTGGAGCTGCGGGGGTTCTTAGAAGGGGTGAAACAACAGCGAGGCCTCATTAACATGCAAATGGTCTTTTTAAAGACCTGTGAAGTGCTCGGGCGCGGCTTTGTGTCTGCCCGGAAAGCGGTCTCATCCCGGGCTGCCACACACGACGGGGGGGGGGCTGAAGCCCTTTGAGTTCAATGGGTGTTGCGCGCCTGATCACAGGTAAATGCGGGAGGGAACGGGGTTGTTGAGCAGGGCCGGGCTGGCTTGCCCGGGCATCGGGCGTTTCCTGTAGCAAAAGTGCTTCACAGTTAACCTCCCCCATGACCCTCCAGCTGGTCCGACATAATTGCCAGGCCTACTTTGGGGTTCCAGTTCGGCCCTGTTGTTGAGTATCCTACCCAGGGCTTTAAGTGGGATACAAAAAAATGGGTGGGGGTGGGGGGCGGTGTTGCGCGGGGTCTATACGACTTGTATTTTGCTGTCTCTTTTGTCATTGCATCCAGGCATAATGATACAACAAGTAACATGATACCTACAACAAGTTAGGACTATTGGCTTTGTCAATCGTTGTTAGTTGCATAAGATAAATTAGCAGTAACTGTGGCTTGTATATAATATTGAAAAAGCATCCACTTGAAGCCCTAGTGACACCACGACAATGTTGCTGCTCCTGAGTTTCAAAAAGAGACAACAATATAATCATGCAGTGGCTGAACTCGACAGATTAAGAAATATATCCCAAATTATATATAACAGTCGGTAGACGCATGCCTCTACAGTGTTCTCTTATATTTTGAAACCAGAATTGGTCAAGTTCGTATCCTTTCAAAGTTCCCTTTTCAAACAATCATTATCCACGCCAAGTCTGGCCCTGGCACGGCAGTGCGATTTTTGTTTAGTATTAATAAAATTTGACACTTCAGACAGCAGTTTCAGCAGAGAGGACAAAGATGGAATGGGCATGGAATCCAAATACTAATCATGCATATTAGTCTGGGCCACTGGCATTTTGCGATGCTGCAGCGTTTTCCTCATAAATAGGGATTTGCCAAACTTCCCAAATAATGCTTGCATAAAAAATCTCGCTTTTGAGAGTGATTAAGCTATTGACATTGTAAATAACAATGCCGTTTCTTTAAATGTTTTAAAAACATAAACAAAAATAATGTCATGAGCAATGCCAATAGCTCTAACTTTAACAATGCCGAGACCGTTGCATTGTAAATGCTTGTTGTTTTTAAGGCATCTGCTTGGCTCTCTCCCTATTTTAGGGAGGATCCCAAAATCATCACCTCTCTCACTGCTTGCTAATTCATAATTTTAACTTTTGTAAAATGACTATATGCATTTTAGGATATAGAGACAGAGATACTTATTTTATCAGAACTTGCACTGTGCAAGATGCTGTTTGCAATTATTGCACAGAGCAGACAAGTGCACAGTGCCAACAGCTATGCACTACGCAGTTTGCGTAGCGTAGTTCAATGAGTACTTCGCGTAGCTACACACAGTGCTCCTATGCAAACTACACCCAGGGTTACATTTAATACACACAATCCTTAGAGGGTTTTCAGTATAATCACATGCCAACACTGTGGGGACCTGAGTGGATCACAGACCATCACTGTGGGGACCTTAGTGTGAACACAGACGTTCACTGTGGGAACTTTATTAATAACACAGACCATCCACGTGAAACTTTATTATTACCACACACCCACATCGTTGGAACTTCAGTGTGATCACAAACCATCTGTATGGAGCAAGGATGATCACGAGCCATCACTGTATGGACCAAGGAGGATCACAAGCCATCACTGTATGAACCAAGGACGATCACAAGCCATCACTGTATGAACCAAGGACGATCACAAGCCATCACTGTATGAACCAAGGACGATCACAAGCCATCACTGTATGGACCAAGGACAATCACACGCCATCACTGTATGGACCAAGGATGATCACACGCCATCACTGTATGGACCAAGGATGATCACACGCCATCACTGTATGGACCAAGGATGATCACAAGTCATCACTGTATGGACCACGGATGGTCATAAACGATCCTTCTGGGGCTTTCACGTGGGGTTTCAGTATGCTCACAAGCCATCACTGTATGGACCAAGCACGATCACAAGCCGTCACTGTATGGGCCAAGGATGATCACAAGCCATCACTGTATGGACCAAGGATGATCACAAGTCATCACTGTATGGACCACGGATGGTCATAAACGATCCTTCTGGGGCTTTCACGTGGGGTTTCAGTATGCTCACAAGCCATCACTGTATGGACCAAGCACGATCACAAGCCGTCACTGTATGGGCCAAGGATGATCACAAGCCATCACTGTATGGACCAAGGATGGTCACAAGCCATCACTGTATGGACCACGGATGGTCATAAACGATCCTTCTGGGGCTTTCACGTGGGGTTTCAGTATGCTCACAAGCCATCACTGTATGGACCAAGCACGATCACAAGCCGTCACTGTATGGACCAAGCACGATCACAAGCCGTCACTGTATGGGCCAAGGATGATCACAAGCCATCACTGTATGAACCAAGGAGGATCACAAGCCATCACTGTATGAACCAAGGACGATCACAAGCCATCACTGTATGGACCAAGGACAATCACACGCCATCACTGTATGGACCAAGGATGATCACACGCCATCACTGTATGGACCAAGGACAATCACACGCCATCACTGTATGGACCAAGGATGATCACACGCCATCACTGTATGGACCAAGGATGATCACACGCCATCACTGTATGGACCAAGGATGATCACACGCCATCACTGTATGGACCAAGGATGATCACAAGCCATCACTGTATGGACCAAGGACGATCACAAGCCATCACTGTATGGACCAAGGACAATCACACGCCATCACTGTATGGACCAAGGATGATCACAAGCCATCACTGTATGGACCAAGGATGATCACAAGCCATCACTGTATGGAGCAAGGACAATCACACGCCATCACTGTATGGAGCAAGGATGATCACAAGCCATCACTGTATGGACTGAGGATGGTCACAAGCCATCACTGTATGGACTGAGGATGATCACAAGCCATCACTGTATGGACTGAGGATGATCACAAGCCATCACTGTATGGACCAAGGATGATCACAAGTCATCACTGTATGGACCACGGATGGTCATAAACGATCCTTCTGGGGCTTTCACGTGGGGTTTCAGTATGCTCACAAGCCATCACTGTATGGACCAAGCACGATCACAAGCCGTCACTGTATGGGCCAAGGATGATCACAAGCCATCACTGTATGGACCAAGGATGATCACAAGTCATCACTGTATGGACCACGGATGGTCATAAACGATCCTTCTGGGGCTTTCACGTGGGGTTTCAGTATGCTCACAAGCCATCACTGTATGGACCAAGCACGATCACAAGCCGTCACTGTATGGGCCAAGGATGATCACAAGCCATCACTGTATGGACCAAGGATGGTCACAAGCCATCACTGTATGGACCACGGATGGTCATAAACGATCCTTCTGGGGCTTTCACGTGGGGTTTCAGTATGCTCACAAGCCATCACTGTATGGACCAAGCACGATCACAAGCCGTCACTGTATGGGCCAAGGATGATCACAAGCCATCACTGTATGGACCGAGGATGGTCATATGCGATCCTCCTGGGGTTTTCATGGGTGGATTCAGTATGCTCACATGCCATCTCAGTGGGGACTTCAGTGTGATCAGAAGTCACCACTGTATGGACTTGAAGATGATTATACACCAACCCTACGGGGTTTCAGAATGAACACCCACCATGGACACACACCATCTCTGTGGAGGTTTCAGTATAACCACAGACCACCACTGGCACACATAGTGAGGCTCTGTGTCTTCCTGCTGCGTCCACTGGTCTGATCGATTGTCAGTCACACTCTGCTTCTGTCGAGCGCTGCATACAGCAATGGATCCGTCCCATTCAGCCATTAGCTCACTTGCACTGAGTGATGACATATTGTCTCAGCATCTCTGCCGAAAAAGCAGCGTACTTCAGTGCCAGGGCTGGAGGGCCACTAGATAAATTATAGACAGAAAGAGAGGCAACCACAATCAATAGGTGAATGTCATGAATTCAAGAAACAAGTAAACAGACGTTCACACGTTCTGGTTGGTGAGTTAACTTCTTTGCTTTTTAGGTCTCGCCTATGCAGCGCATGCGCTGCCCTGTTGAGACATGCAGTATACAGTATAGCTGTGAAAGCTCCGCCCACTCTCCGCCCATCTTTTTACTTGGCTTGTCTGTTAAATGCTGCCTTCCGATTGGTTGAGGGCCTGTTAGTCCCTACTTATGACGAGCATGTCGTCATTTGTGTCCTTGCACGGCTACTGGCCCCTTTATGGCAAGGACTACTTTCTTCCCGTAGCAACCTCCACCTCCCGCAGTCCAATGACTTCTCGCCGCCCCCATCCCCCGTTTGTGCCTCGTCGCCCGCACGCATGCACGCACGCACGTATTGCCATTTGCAATGCAATAGGTCTCACGTAACGAGTCCTATTGCATTGCCAATGCTTGTTTTTTTTTACTGCTTTTGAGAGCCGCATCTAGGTGCTCAGTTTAACCTGCTGTGACACCAGGCACCCGAAGCGTGCACAACATACTCGACAGCAATACCTGATGATGCACAGTAAGGGAGGTTAGATGTCGTTTTCTGACATTGGTCGTCTTCGGTCCCTTCCTCCTGTTAGCACTGGAGCCGGTGTTCTACTTCCGTGGGGTGCTACAAGCGCTGCCTTATCCCGGTAACCACAGCCCCGGGCTGTCAAAGCTCCTGCGGTTCTTCCATGGCCGGGAACTTTTGGCAGAGCTCGCACTAGTGAGTGCAGCGACGGGGGATGGTGTTATGAGCTTCGCAAAGAAGGAGGAGCGTTAATGTGTGTGTGTGTACATACTTGTGGGTCTTACAGTCCTTTCTGTGAGGTACAGGTTGTATGTTATATTGTTCCGTGAGGTTGGAAGTCTTTGGTCCCTTCCTCCCGTTAGCACCGGAGCCGGTATTCTACTTCTGTGGGGTGCTACAAGCGCTGCCTTACCCCGATAACCACAGCCTCGGGCAGGCAAAGCCCCTTCGGTTCTCCCATGGCCGAGAAGTTCTGGCAGAGTTCGAACTAGTGAGTGCAGCATCGGGGGATGGTGTTATGAGCTTGGCAAAGTGGGCGGCGCATTATTGTGTGTGTGTGTGTGTATATAGTTGTGGGTCTTATGCTCCTTTCTGTAAGGTGCGGGTTATATGTTCTGTTTAGGGAGTGGGTCTCATCTCCTTGGGGTAGGGAGAGTCGATTTTTGTGCTCGTCAAGTTATGGGACTTTTGTGCTGCTTGGGGTGAGGTTAAATAATGCTTTGAAAATGTGTTGTGCTTCTTTGGGGTTATATGCTTTGTTTTAGGATAGAAGGTGGAAGTGCGCCCAAGTGCTCCTTCGAAGCAGTGTCTGGTCTTGTGTGGGGGTTAAATTGAGCTCTACGAGCAGTGGGTATTTTGGTTCTTTTTTTTGGGGGGGGGAGCTGCTAGGGATTCCTCAATAGTAGGTATTTGATATTTCATTGGTGCGTGTTGAGTAGGTTCTGCATATGCAGGTTATTGAGTCCTTTTTCTCTTGGGGTGGAGATTTCAGAGCTTGGTAGGGTAACAAATGCTGCGTTCTGATTGATGAAAGCTTAGTGGTGTATGCAGGACTGAGTTATCTTGTGTGGGATTTAATCTAGGTTCTTTTAGACGTGGTGGTTTTAGGGAGTGGAAGGGGGAAGTCTTTTGTGTTTTACTTTTTTTTGGAGGGCGTTTTCATGAGGGTGGAGGAGCTGTGAGTGATCTTTTTGGACAGATTATGATTTAAGTGATAATTTCTGAGTTATGCTGCAAATTCCATATGGTGTATTACCACATGCGATAACCACTGCATGCTTCGCAGTTTCCCCCTGCCAGATTTCTTCAGGTAACCAGAGGCAAACACAGATTCCACATTGTTTCACTTTCCCTGACAAACTCTGAGTATGGAGATGTAAAGATCACATTCAGTATTCAACCCCCCCTTCCCTCCCCCCAGGTAATGGTATATACTGAGTATGATAAATAACACTGTTTATTTGAGGCAACATGTGCCTCTTGTCTGCTCTTCCGTAAAACGCAGTTATTTTAATTTTTAAGTGATACATGGTCGCAAGAATCACAACAAATCAGTATTGCTGTGAATTGACCAAAATAAAGTACACAAATACGTTTTGCAATTTCAGAACACAATTCAGTATAAACTGCATGTAATACATACATTATGCCACTTACGCGTCGGTAACCTATACATCTACATTTAAGAATTCACTCAGCTGCCAAGGGACCGCATGTCGTGACTCCCTAAGTAAGTACTAGCTTTATAGACCTAGGGCGCCGATTACGATCCTGTAAAAACCTGGTACGAACCGTCGGACGGAGCATATTCTCCGTCCGACGCGTACCCGGTCGTCAAAATTTACAAACATGGAATTACGATTCGCACGGGAACACCATTTCCGTACGAATCGTAAAAAACCCCGACCGAACAAAATAAACCTACAAATGCGATCCGGGAAAGCGCCGACCTGACGTTGGGACGCTCGCAGCCTGCCATTCACGAACCAGGAATTACGATTCGCACCGACGTCATCCCGCACGGTGAATATTTTCCGGCAGCCAAAAACTGCCGGGAAATCAGGACGACGCGAACAAGGACTACCAGTACGCGACGGACAGACAGGACGACGCGAATAAGGAGGACCAGTACGCGACAGGACGACGCGAACAAGGAGTACCAGTACGCGACGGACAGACAGGACGACGCGAACAAGGAGGACCAGTACGCGACAGGACGACGCGAAAAAGGAGGACCAGTACGCGACGGACAGACATGGACCCGAACCTACGAGTCATCCCGGCCCTCATAGCAGTCGACCTCCTCTACAGGTTCGGACGCAGACGCCGCAGAAGGTCAGAACAACTAAGGGAGGGGGGAAAGTGGGGTGGGGTGGGGGTGGCAGGACCAGGGCAGGCCACAAACCCCCCACCAAAGTCACACAGCACACATGCCCTGGACATACCTGACTCCCATGCCCTGGTCACTACGAGGGGGTGGGGGCGTGTCCAGATAAGCCAGCGACCGCCACAACGGAAGTCCGTCACGACGCGAACAGGCAACACAACCAGACAGGTGCGTCCCGTACCCATTCCTGAAGAGCGTGGGTACGAGTCGAACCACGCCCACACCCACGTCACCCCAACAATGGCGGGACGGCTCCTACCCATGTGGCAAAGGCCTGGGTACGCTTGTAAATAAAGGGACCCCCTCAAAAGTACGTGAGGTCTAGGAGTAAGAGGGGAAAGTAAACAATATAACACAACAGTAACTCCTCTCTGACCTATATTTCTTTTTCCTCAGATTGAATCTTGTGCATGGGTAATCTAATACTAATGTTGCCTAGTCATTTTACATTTGAATCAATTGATGCATCAGCTTTTTGTTTTTTATAAAAATATTCATTTTATTTTGAGTATTCATTCTCAAGATTTAAAATTTTCTTACAATTATTCACCAGATAAATTCATTTACTGATGACAGACATTTCATTTCCTAATTGCTAAACATGTAATTTTTTAGAAAGAAAAAATAATTTTTTATAACTATAATATAAAATACAGAACAATCCTACTCAGCCAAGACTCAACCAGCACTCATAAATATACTCGTAACTCAACTATACTTTCATTCATACACAACACTTATACAATGTGGGTGTCAGGAGTGGGGAACAACCTTTACAACGCAACTTTTACAACGCACTACACTTACAACGCATTTTTTACAACGCACAATCCATTACAACGCATGACATTACAACGCATGACACTACAACGCATTTTTAAAAACTACCTTTACAACGCATTCCATTACAACGCATACTACCATTACAACGCATACCATTACAACGCATAATATAGTAATTTTTACCCCTATACTATCCAACACTTACCCTACTATTGCACCCCCTGGAGTTAGAATAGTAATTTTTACCCCTATACTATCCAACACTTACCCTACTGTTGCACCCCCTGGAGTTAGAATAGTAATTTTTACCCCTATACTATCCAACACTTTCCCTACTGTTGCACCCCCTGGAGTTAGAATAGTAATTTTTACCCCTATACTATCCAACACTTACCCTACTGTTGCACCCCCTGGAGTTAGAATAGTAATTTTTACCCCTACACTATCCAACACTTACCCTACTGTTGCAACCCCTGGAGTTAGAATAGTAATTTTTACCCCTATACTATCCAACACTTACCCTACTGTTGCACCCCCTGGAGTTAGAATAGTAATTTTTACCCCTATACTATCCAACACTTACCCTACTGTTGCACCCCCTGGAGTTAGAATAGTAATTTTTACCCCTATACTATCCAACACTTACCCTACTGTTGTACCCCCTGGAGTTAGAATAGTAATTTTTACCCCTATACTATCCAACACTTACCCTACTGTTGCACCCCCTGGAGTTAGAATAGTAATTTTTACCCCTATACTATCCAACACTTACCCTACTGTTGCACCCCCTGGAGTTAGAATAGTAATTTTTACCCCTATACTATCCAACACTTACCCTACTGTTGCACCCCTTGGAGTTAGAATAGTAATTTTTACCCCTATACTATCCAACATTTACCCTACTGTTGCACCCCCTGGAGTTAGAATAGTAATTTTTAACCCTATACTATCTAATACTTACCTTAAATGCAATTTAATATTATGCGTTGTAATGGTATGCGTTGTAAAGGTAGTATGCGTTGTAATGGAAATGCGTTGTAAAGGTAGTTTTTAAAAATGCGTTGTAGTGTCCTGCGTTGTAATGTCATGCGTTGTAATGGATTGTGCGTTGTAAAAAATGCGTTGTAAGTGCATGCGTTGTAAAAGTGTGCGTTGTAACGACATACATCCGTCAGGAGTATCAAGATGGTAAAGAACTCTTCAATAGTTGATGTTGAGGACACAATTCTTAATGGGTTTGGGCGCTCGTGGTCTACGTGCGTTTCGGTGGGGTAGTATGGATTAAAACCACCTTCATCAGGACCTCGCCCACGTAGGATATGGTGACAACGGACTTGTGCTGGGTAGGGATACTGTTCAAAAGGTCAAACAGGATGTTCCTAATCGGAATTTCATTTGCAGCAGTGTGGCTCAACGGGTTACACGGTTTGATGTCAGTTGGGCTGGAATACTATCATAAATGACCCAGAATTTGTTGTGAATCAGCGCAGAATTGATTCAAGTGTGTCTTTTGTCTTCCAAATGTGATGGCCAACACGGGACCCCCGGTTCAAATTAATGACGGAGCGTCGCTAAAGTGTTCACTCGAGTAGTTCGATAAATAGGGCTTCCTAACAGTGGGGCCGTTTTGTTTCTCCTGGCGTAGCAAACGTCTCTCACAACAGTCCGGAATACTCGTCTGGGTACGGCCCGCACAAGCATCACATAGCGTGGGGACGGATATGTACGCACCCTACCCCCACCCCGTATGCATGGAGCGTACCCCCACACCAACAGTGTAAGTACGACTCGTACCCCCACCCGCGTACGTATGGAGCGTAGCCCCACCCCAACAGTGTAAGTATGACCCGTACCCACCCGCGTACGTATGGAGCGTACCCCCACCCCAACAGTGTAAGTACGACTCGTACCCCCACCCGCGTACGTATGGAGCGTAGCCCCACCCCAACAGTGTAAGTACGACCCGTACCCACCCGCGTACGTATGGAGCGTACCCCCACCCCAACAGTGTAAGTACGACTCATACCCCCACCCGCGTATGTATGGAGCGTAGCCCCACCCCAACAGTGTAAGTACGACCCGTACCCACCCGCGTACGTATGGAGCGTACCCCCACCCCAACAGTGTAAGTACGACTCGTACCCCCACCCGCGTACGTATGGAGCGTAGCCCCACCCCAACAGTGTAAGTACGACTCGTACCCCCACCCGCGTACGTATGGAGCGTAGCCCCACCCCAACAGTGTAAGTACGACCCATACCCACCCGCGTACGTATGGAGCGTACCCCCACCCCAACAGTGTAAGTAAGACACGTACCCTCACCTCGAATGCATGGAGCGTAGCCCCACCCCAACAGTGTAAGTACGACCCGTACCCACCCACGTACATATGGAGCGTACCCCCACCCCAACAGTGTAAGTACGACTCATACCCCCACCCGCGTACGTATGGAGCGTAGCCCCACCCCAACAGTGTAAGTACGACCCGTACCACCCGCGTACGTATGGAGCGTACCCCCACCCCAACAGTGTAAGTACGACTCGTACCCCCACCCGCGTACGTATGGAGCGTAGCCCCACCCCAACAGTGTAAGTACGACCCGTACCCACCCGCGTACGTATGGAGCGTACCCCCACCCCAACAGTGTAAGTAAGACACGTACCCTCACCTCGAATGCATGGAGCGTAGCCCCACCCCAACAGTGTAAGTACGATACGTACCCCCACCTCGAATGCATGGAGCGTACCCACATCCGTGTATGTCATGAGCGTACATATTGTGAAATTGGAGAGGTGGGTGCAGAGTCCTCCCAGCAGTGCCCTGAGACAGGAGGGGTGTGTGCAGAGTCCTCCCAGCAGTGCCCAGACACAGGAGGGGTGGGGGCCTATCACTCCCAGCAGTGCCCAGAGTCAGGAGGGGTGTGTGCAGAGTCCTCCCAGCCGTGCCCAGACACAGGAGGGGTGGGTGCCTATCACTCCCAGCAGTGCCCTGAGACAGGAGGGGTGGGGGACTAACACTCCCAGCAGTGCCCAGAGTCAGGAGGGGTGTGTGCAGAGTCCTCCCAGCAGTGCCCAGACACAGGAGGGGTGGGTGCCTATCACTCCCAGCAGTGCCCTGAGACAGGAGGGGTGGGTGCCTATCACTCCCAGCAGTGCCCTGAGACAGGAGGGGTGTGTGCAGAGTCCTCCCAGCAGTGCCCAGACACAGGAGGGGTGTGTGCAGAGTCCTCCCAGCAGTGCCCTGAGACAGGAGGGGGGGGGTGCCTATCACTCCCAGCAGTGCCCAGAGTCAGGAGGGGTGTGTGCAGAGTCCTCCCAGCAGTGCCCAGACACAGGAGGGGTGGGTGCCTATCACTCCCAGCAGTGCCCTGAGACAGGAGGGGTGGGTGCCTATCACTCCCAGCAGTGCCCTGAGACAGGAGGGGTGTGTGCAGAGTCCTCCCAGCAGTGCCCAGACACAGGAGGGGTGTGCGCAGAGTCCTCCCATCAGTGCCCTGAGACAGGAGGGGGGGGGGGTGCCTATCACTCCCAGCAGTGCCCAGAGTCAGGAGGGGTGTGTGCAGAGTCCTCCCAGCAGTGCCCAGACACAGGAGGGGTGGGTGCCTATCACTCCCAGCAGTGCCCTGAGACAGGAGGGGTGGGTGCCTATCACTCCCAGCAGTGCCCAGAGTCCGGAGGGGTGTGTGCAGAGTCCTCCCAGCAGTGCCCAGACACAGGAGGGGTGGGTGCCTATCACTCCCAGCAGTGCCCTGAGACAGGAGGGGTGTGTGCAGAGTCCTCCCAGCAGTGACCAGACACAGGAGGGGTCTGTGCAGAGTCCTCCCAGCAGTGCCCTGAGACAGGAGGGGTGTGTGCAGAGTCCTCCCAGCAGTGCCCAGAGACAGGAGGGGTGGGGGCCTATCACTCCCAGCAGTGCCCTGAGACAGGAGGGGTGGGGGCCCATCACTCCCAGCAGTGCCCATGGAACGCAAAGGGTGGAGTAGTCACAGATACCATGCCCACAAATGTCAGTCAGGTGCACAAAGACCCTGCAGTACATGTACCACATGTGTTCGAGGCTGGGAGTATACGCATGCATAGCGCAGAAAATAAAACATGTCCACATGAAGTCATGTCAATAGTCCACATACACAAGTACAATGACTACCAAGGATGCCACGAATGATGCAGGTGGAGACATCGCTCAGCATGCATGTGCAAAGTTGAAGGAGTCCGTCACACACCCAGGTAATGGACACACAGCTCTGTGCCAAAGTCAGGGGACACCCTGCAGGGAAGAAGTCAGGGTACACAGATGAAGGAATACACCTTGGGACAATTGCAACATGCAGCAACTGCTTACATGAATGGAGAAAGGTAGCTAACACCGTGTGATGGCACACAGATCCCAGGGTCCCCCCTATGAGCAGCACACTACTACATTTCCCACACACCCAACACCTGACTGTTGGACCTGGCCTCGTGGCGTGGTCCTTAACCCCCTGGATTGTGGCCGTTCCCCGCCCCGGCCGTCACGGGCCACCCGTCTGGACTGCACCAAGGCCCTTCACCCGGAGCTACACGTGGTCGCATACTCCTCGTGGCTCCGCCATCTTGTTGGCATCCACGTCACACCGTGCCCCAGCCGGCGCGACCCCGCTCAACCCAGCCTCGACCCCAACGAAGCCCCGACATCGAGGCACCACGAACTGGCCAGGGGGTGCCGCAGGAACCATTCATCGCCCCGGCGGAGGACAGTATCGATGGGACCCCCAACTGTCCTCCCCTCTCGAGGTGTGATCACCCTGCAAACTCCCATGGGCCTGGCGCCTCTCCTGCTGGGCGTCTGGCCACCTCCACCCGGCCACTCCGCCCCCTCGGGCGCATAGGTCCGGACATCAAAGGGCTCCAGACCTATATCTGGGGCGACCCCACCACAGCTCGGCAGTTGTATCCCGGAGTCGAGAGCCCTGCTGATTGAATCGCGGCTGACCCTACGGAGAAGAACTCTTGTCGGAACCATCACGAGCCCTGCTGACTGCGTCGCGGCTCCCTCCTGTGAACCCTTTTCTGAACCACCTGGAACATCGGAGCCCTGCAGACGCCGTCGCGGCCCAACCTCGCTGGAACCTTCCTCGGAGCCCTGCTGACGACGTCGCGGCTCGAGCTGAACAGAGACCATCTTGAGAGCCCTGCTGATTGAATCGCGGCTCTCCACGAACTGTACGCCAGAGCCCTGCTGACGCCGTCGCGGCTCGACCCCTCCGAGATCGGAGGTCCTCCAGCGTGAGGATAAGAACTGGGCCCCAGGTACCCTCGTACCACATTCCTGCCAAAGACTGTCCCGCTACCCCTACCCTTCCAAAGAGACAGTGAGACTTTTTGGTGGATCCCTCGATCCCTTCGTGTAAATATTGAGCTCGTAACCTTTTATTGATGATAAAGAATTGCTTGTCTTGAGACAACCTCCTTGAGTCCGGTGTGGTGGTGTTACTGTGCTAGTACGGGATAGGAGAAGGATCTCTCAGGAGACTTCTCGGCAGCGCTCGGCTACTTCGTGCAGTGAGAGGGCCCCCCCTTGGCGGTCTCACCGACTCCTCGGGGTCCGCCTTCCAACACTGACCAACACCCACAACCATGTAGCAGCCCCACCAACAGCAATGCCAGCAATGCAGGAGTGTTCCAAGGGCAAAAATAAATAGCTTTATTCAGCATGAGAAAAAAACTAGTATGACGTGAGCCCAATTTCAACAAAGGCCAGAGGGCAGTCCAGGAGTCCCAGCTGGATGGGGGACACAGTGGGATGCGTGTCCCCTAGCTTGCCTGCACAGTTACAATCCGTTGTCTTCCACAGGGGTGAGGGCATCATGTGGGGGGGAAGAAACAGGCACCGCAGGGACAGGAGGTTGAAGGGTAGGCGTCGTGGGTGCAGGGATGGTGGACTCCACCACAGGGGGTGGGGCAGGGCCAAAGGCGGAGGCCAGGATCTCGCTGCACACCTTAGCAAGGTCCTCCAGGGTCTCCCCTGCACCCGAAGGAACCACAGGCCCCAAGGAGGGGGGGGGTCAGAGGGATGGGTCGCAGCGCCACTGGGGGAGGGTGTGGACAGGGGGGGGACTCAACCACCCTGACCGGGGACCTCCTTGACCGCTTGCGGGGTGGTGTCACTGTGGGGCTCAGGGACAGAGCGGCCATGAAGGAGTCTTTGGGGGAGATGTGGCCAGGAGAGCTGAGGGTAAGGGATTTGGAGGGAGTGGATTGGGTGGAATGCAGACTCCCACTCTGGCTGCGTGTCACACGTTTGCCCCCCGACCCAGTGGGTGTGCCTACTGCACCCTGTGTGTGCGTGTCAGGAGGTGTGCGGCGGACCTTCCCTGCTGGTGTGGTGCCTGTGTCTGTTGTGGTGGGTGCATGCTTACGTCTGGGTGTATGTGGGACAGGCATGGGAGTGGGAAGTGTGGAAGGAGCAGGGGTAGGGGTAGGGGGTGGGACATAGCGCTGCAGGAGACCCACTGCTGCAGTCAGTGTGGAGTCTATGGACCTCAGCAAGTTGCGTTGGTCAGCCTGCGATGAATGAATGCCCTCCAAGTATGCCTCCATGTTGTTGAGGACCTGGCTGTGGCCATGGAGGACATTAAGGATCGCAGTCTGACCAATCTGCAACTGCCGCTGGATGTCCACAGACTCAGCATTGGCGGCAGCAGTGGAGACAGGGGCAGGGGGTGCGGTGCCTGGCAGGAAGGAGACATGTGGTGACCGGGCACGTTGGGAAGGGACACGAGCAAGTGGGAGGCGGCTGATGCCAATGGAGGGGGCGGTGCCAGATGTAGGGCTGCTGTCAGATGGTGGTACAGCCACCGCCCACTCGGAGTGATCATCCTCGGACCCGTCAGCTTCATAGTCTATTGTGCCAGTCGACAGGTCCCCGGGGTCACTCTCCACCGCCTCTGTCCCACTCGAAGTGCCAGCCCTGATGTCACCGCTGGCACTGGTGCTCGGTCCCTCCGCGCCGTCTGTGTCCATGTCTCCCTCCGTGTCCCCCGACGATGCTGTGGGCAGGGTGAAGAGACAGAAAGTTATCATACACCTGTATACATATGTCACATGAGTCAAATCTACGTAGGTTACAGTGCATAGCCTGAAACAAAGGAAGAGTTACATCTACATAACAAGGTACATATGTAGGGCATGCAAAACACAGTTTTTTGACCCACCATGCCATTGAAAATCCATGGAGAGCATGACACAATAGCAAATGAGATGATATGGAATTTTGACTGAGGAGCATGGCCCTGGGGACAATCCAGCACTGCATCTGCACCACACAGCGTGGCAGGAAATTGGGATGAGCAGGGACCAAATCCAGGAACTAGAGGCACATGCAGCATAGGTAATACTGAGAACATGCCCACCCTGACTGGCACACTGCACCTTGAGTGTATGTCCAGGCAAACATCACACACTGGCCAGTCCTAGCAAGGAGATATCAGGTCTTGACATGTCGGACATGCCCGCACCACCCACCCCCTACATGAGACAAATCAATGGAGACACAGGAAGCACGTACATCTCTTAGTCAGGGTGAAATACACATGGGATGCTAAACTTCTATATTGCACACAAACTACCCAAGGTGCGGCAGTGCAAATTATCATGTACAAATGGGCAGCATCAGATGATTGCAACAAGACACAAAGGCTATGGCCACCGTGAGTATGTAATAGGAAAATCAGGTCAGGCTGTACAGTGGACACTTGTAATACATCTCACGTCAATATACATGTTTGCAGGGGACAATGGCACAGAGCACAACCTATGCTGTAGACACAGAGATTGTCGACATTCTCGGATAAAACACATGATACCTAGGAAAAAATGACCATGGGGACAGTAGTGGCCACACAACTCCATGCTCCTGAATGGGAATGACTGCGACACACGCTAACATCCCTGCACTATGCCTAACTCACAATCATGCACATCATGTCACAGGCCACCACATGGGACATGCCTGCTGGAAGGCCTGGCACTCGAGAGATTAACTCCCATGTCTGGACTCAGCATTAGTGCCAACTGACATGGAACCCACAAGTCCAGAACTGGACAGGGCACAGGCAAGGTCACACAACCTGTTACACACCACCCCCACACATGATGCTGCAGGCATTGTACACGTGGAGAAGGTGCCAGGCTACATAACCTTGTGATGGAGTGACTACACACAGACCAGGGAACACATTGCAAGGAGGGGAAGGGAGGCAGGAGAGCACTGCAATACTGTGGGGAACATGATCTGCACAGCACCATAAACCCTGGAAGTGTACCCATGGAACAGTGCACGTACAAATGCTGGTGAAACACAACAAACACACACAAGTACCTACCCCCTTCCGGCTGCTGCATCTCCTGTAGACGCCTGTCCAAGTCAGGAAAGACCACCGCCAGCACACGTTTCTGGATGTGGGAGAGACGGCGGCGCCCGCGGTTCTTGTGGCTCTCAGGTGAGTCCCCCAGCAGGACCCGTGCGATCCTCCGCGTCCAGCACCGGATATCCTGCCAGCGTTTCCTCACCTGGGACAGGTGCCGCCTCCGACCATCCGCACTCCTCACGGCGCTGACGGCGTCCAGCCATATCTGCTCCTTGGCAGAGGCGTCTACCTGTGAGGATGAACAAGTGACACTACATCAATACACCTTGCACATGTCACGGGGACACAGATTAGAACACATTTGCTGTTTACAACAAGGCATAGTGTGCATCTAACGCATTGCAACTTTGTCATAGGGACATGATCCTGTGGGGGAAGGCCAAAATCAGTACGTGCCATTCAAAGGACACAGGTGGAATGAGGGCAACTACACAATCAATGATCCAGGCTCACACTGTGCATCACACCCACCCCTCCTGTCTCAGGGCACTGCTGGGAGTGATAGGCCCCCACCCCTCCTGTCTCAGGGCACTGCTGGGAGTGATAGGCCCCCACCCCTCCTGTCTCAGGGCACTGCTGGGAGTGATAGGCCCCCACCCCTCCTGTCTCAGGGCACTGCTGGGAGTGATAGGCCCCCACCCCTCCTGTCTCAGGGCACTGCTGGGAGGACTCTGCACACACCCCTCCTGTCTCAGGGCACTGCTGGGAGTGATAGGCCCCCACCCCTCCTGTCTCAGGGCACTGCTGGGAGTGATAGGCACCCACCCCTCCTGTCTCAGGGCACTGCTGGGAGTGATAGGCTTCTCAGGGCACTGCTGGGAGTGATAGGCCCCCACCCCTCCTGTCTCAGGGCACTGCTGGGAGTGATAGGCCCCCACCCCTCCTGTCTCAGGGCACTGCTGGGAGTGATAGGCACCCACCCCTCCTGTCTCAGGGCACTGCTGGGAGGACTCTGCCCCCACCCCTCCTGTCTCAGGGCACTGCTGGGAGTGATAGGCACCCACCCCTCCTGTCTCAGGGCACTGCTGGGAGTGATAGGCACCCACCCCTCCTGTCTCAGGGCACTGCTGGGAGTTATAGGCACCCACCCCTCCTGTCTCAGGGCACTGCTGGGAGACATCAGGCATTCCCCCCCCTTGGGACCCCCCCTACAGTACATAGCATGTGTGTCACACCTGGACACAATGGCAGAAGTCACAGTCACAACAAAGGGACACAGTCTGTGGCAGTGGACACTGCACTCACCTGATAACCTGGTCGCCCATACAGCATGGGGTACCGTGGGAGGATCACATCCACCAAAGCCATGTTCTCCTCCAGGGTGAATGGCTGTGACCTCTCCACAGCCCTTGACATGGTTCCAGGGAATCAGTAACAGCAGCTGGGTCGTGGAATACAGAGATGTGCAGGCAAGTGCTCCCTCATGGGACCTGGTTGCCTTATATCTGCCTTGCTGGCCCATCTCATGCACAGGGGTACAGAGTGATTGGTCACTCACATTTGCATCCTATGTTTCCTCCAATCCCTTCAAACCTAGCAGTCTGTGGGTTCTCTATCGGTTTCATTCTCCTGCATGATGTCAGCCCCACAAACACATTGCAACAAAGTAGAAGAATACCAACTGACTTCAGCTGTGCACCTTCCAGAACAATTTCGAAATTTGAAGTTGGTCTCCATGACAACCAGCATGCATGTAGGCCTTAATACTTGTCCCTCATGTGTCCCCAATGTAATTTGGAGCGTCACACACAGGTACGGTGCGTTTCGGGGCCCTAGGGCACCCCAAATGCATTGCAACGGCCCGTACACGCGTGCCTACGTTCACTATCACTATGGGTGTCCTGGCGTATGCGTACTCATAGTGGTACGGGCCGTACACACGCATGTACGCTCACTATCACTATGGGTCTCCCCGCGTATGTGTACTCGTAGTGATAGTGAGCGTACATGCGTGTGTACGGCCCGTACCACTACGAGTACGCATACGCCAGGACACCCATAGTGATAGTGAGCGTACATGCGTGCGTACGGACCTACCACTATGGGTGTTCTTGCGTATGCGTACTCGTAGTGGTACGGGCCGTACACACGCATGTACGCTCACTATCACTACGAGTACGCATACGCGAGGAGACCCATAGTGATAGTGAGCGTACATGCGTGTGTACGGCCAGTACCACTACGAGTACGCATACGCAAGAACACCCATAGTGGTAGGTCCATACGCATGCATGTACGCTCACTATCACTATGGGTCTCCTCGCGTATGCGTACTCGTAGTGGTACGGGCCGTACACACGCATGTACGCTCACTATCACTACGAGTACGCATACGCGGGGAGACCCATAGTGATAGTGAGCGTACATGCGTGTGTACGGCCCGTACCACTACGAGTACGCATACGCCAGGAAACCCATAGTGATAGTGAGCGTACATGCGTGCGTACGGACCTACCACTATGGGTGTTCTTGCGTATGCGTACTCGTAGTGGTACGGACCGTACAAATGCCTGTACGCTCGCCATCACGATGGGTACACATACGGCAGCACTCCCATAGTGATATGGGAACGTACACAGGCCCTCTTAGCTGCAGTACGGCGGTTTTCACACATCACAGTGGTGATAGGCGGCACACAGGTAGGAATAGGGCGGACATACTTGTCCATGGATGGACATACTTGTCAAGGAATGGACATCAAGGCATCGTCTGTGCATTACTACATGTGTGGGGCACAGGTGTGACAGGCTGTGATGTGGAACATTACTCCTGAGGGGAGAAGGCACCAGATGTATGATGAGATGTGTACAGGTGCACTGTGTGACGGTGCAATGTGTGCCAGGCATGCCCTTGACTCCTTTGACATGTGTGCATGTCGTACTGCACACTTGGGATGAGCGTCACTGGCATGCCACGGACACCAACACACGGAAGTGTCCCCTGATGCCCGGTACAGGGGTTACCACACCTGCCTTGACACTACCCACGGTGCACAATGTGACCATGTCATGTATGTGGGGGGGCTTCCCATCAGGTTGATGTTGGAGCACCCTCAAAAGCTGCAGCTGTTGCAGCAACCAACATGTGTCTGTGTGTGGAAGGACATTGCACACTGTTCCGCACACCATGCCACATGTGGTATGGGATGTGAGGTGCACATGTATGCATGGGACACGGAGTAGCGTGACAAGGACATGTCTGCATCCTCACAATGAGTGTGTGGTGAGTCATGACATGTGCACCTTCATGGCAAGGTGTGTGGGCTGTCCTAGTGTAATGTCATGTGACCTGTGGCTCTAGTGTTCCGCTACCAGTCTCTGCAACCGGCATCCTACTTCTGCAGATGTGTGGGCGTATGTCACTCCTGTCTTGCGTCTGGCTGTTCACTTGCACTGGGACACAGCTATTCCCATGCCATGTGGAGGTTGAGAATCTCCGTGTGTAGCTGGGTCTTGGTAGGAGTGTCACCTGGCAGCCATACGTGTCCTGGGCATGTAGCACATACCTGACTCCCTATGTAGCATATGTGTATTGACAGATTAACATGTGCCCAGTACATATGAATTGTTGTCGTTGTGCACTCACTCTTCCTTGTCACTTTCCAATTAACGCAGAGCGCCGCCTCTTGCCCGACCAATTCCGGACTTGGCTGCCATTCGGGAGAATGACTGCATCCGTTGCTCCCGCTTCACCCAACCGTTGATTCTGGAGTTGACGGCGAGACTGGCACCACACCTGCAACCGCAGCACAGGTATCCTACGGCACTGACACCCCAGCTGAAGGTAATGGCTGCCCTACATTTTCTTGCCACGGGTACCTTTCAAAATACCATAGCTCATGTTGGTGGCATGTCCCAGAGCATGTTCTGCCGTGTGCTGCATGATTTCTTAGAGGCCATTTTGATTCACCTGGATGACTTCATCAAGTTCCCAACCCCTGAACAGTTGACTGCGGTCAAGCGTGCATTCTATGCCCTGGGAGGGATGCCCCATGTCATTGGGTCCATAGATGGGACACATGTAGCTTTGGTACCACCACACGCACGGGAGGTAGCGTACCGCAATCGGAAGCACTACCACTCCATCAATGCCCTTGTGGTGTGTCAGTCCAACATGTTGATTTCACATGTCTGTGCTCGTTTTCCAGGATCAGCACACGATGCCTACATCATGAGGTGTAGCAGGATGCCTGAAATGATGATGCAGCTGCGCAACGAAAGAGCATGTGTTGTTGGTGGGTACAGTCTGTCTGTCCTGTATTTTTTGCATACCCTACCAGCACGACCGCTTCACCAGTTCTAACGATGTCCATGTGCTTCCCATGTAGGGGACGCTGGCTATCCCAACATGCCTTGGCTGCTCACACCTCTCCGCAACCCCATCACGCCGGCCCAGCTCCGCTACAACACCGCCCATGGCCGGACAAGGCGAGTGATAGAGAGGACGTTTGGCCTGCTGAAGAGCCGCTTTTGGTGCCTCCACAAGACCGGCGGCGCCCTCCCATATGCCCCTGCGAAGGTCTGCAAAATCTTCATGGTCTGCTGTATGCTGCACAACATGGCAGTTGAGAAAGCTGTGCCACTCATCCTGGATCAAGATGACGAGGACCATCCACCCGTGGAGGACGAAGGCCTTGGCAATGGGGCTAGTGATGTGGAGGATGTGGAGCCGCAGGAGGACATCCGGACTCGGCTCATACGCGACTTCTTTGCTTAGTGATGAGTACCAGTGTCTGAGTGTGCACGCATTAGTCCCCGTGTGGCATGTGTTGTGATGTGTGTGTCCACCTGCATGTATGGAACGTGAGTCAGAGGTGTGTGTGGGTGTGTCACTGGAGTGATGGTGGCAGTGATGGTTGTATTTCCCCAGTCATAATTGTGACCTAGCATGTTGTCATCCAGGCATGTGTCGAGTAAATGCACATGCAAGTGGCTGTGCTTTTTGTGGCTGACTTCTTGTGTGTCTCTCTTCCCCAGGTACTTGCGCATGCCATCTGCTGGTTGCATTGTTGTGGCACTGCTATTCCTCATGGACACGTCATCGTGGGCTGACTCAGCGTTACACGCACGGAAACGTTTGGAAGTCTCCATAGGGTAAGGGATGCATCAGGGGTGTATTGGGTGTGGCAGTTGTTCACGATGTATGCACACTGCCCCTGTCGATGTTTGGTTCCTCTGCAGCCATGTAGCAGCACCATGGGACACGACATGCAGCTGTGTACACCTGAATAAATGGTCTGACTGGTTGACAGTCATCAGTGATGGGATAGTGGATTGTGATGGTGGCACCAATGTGTGTGACACTGCCCTCGGACACATACGGTTAGCATTGGCTTGATATGGTGTGGGACTTCCACATCAGCGGATCTATGGTGTATGGCAGGCTCTCCGTGAGCAGCTGTGGGTGTTTAGCTGTTAGCCGACGCTTGTGTGCCAGTTCCATGGCGAACACGCATTTGTGCTGCAGAAGGGGGGTGCCAGTGTTGGACCCACATGTTACTCCACAAGATGTGTTCATGTGTACTTCAAGTTGCCTCTGCAATCCCGAAAACATGACTAATAAAGGTGTCCCTATGCCTCCAAGGTGCCTCTTCTCACTCAATGCTGGTGTGTTGCCACGGTGCATCCAGCATGTCTGGCATGGTATTCCCTGATTGTGGCTATGTGTCAATGTGTCGAGTAGCAAGATGCAAGCTGTGTGTGTGGGCTGAGACTGTGTAGTGGGCATGATGTCCATGACTGTGTGGGTATTGTGACATGTGCCATCCCCATGCATCCAACGTTGGCCAGGCCCCCATTCTCTGCATCCACCGGACTCAAGCTTGCAGGACATGGTTCTGCCACCTGTCTACACATACCTGGGTGCCCCCCAGGACACTCCACATGATCCCTGACCTCTGCGCATGACTGTTGCTGTACTCAATGTGTCTGTCAGCACAGTTGTGCGGCCACTCCCTCAGCTGGTTGGGTCCATCACGGGTGTGTATGGTGCTCCATGTCTGTCTTGCCTAATACACTGTGACCCGTGTGTCCTGTGCCAGACTCAGGCCCCAGGGTGTGGATGGTTGAAGTCAAAAGAGAACTCAGGCATGTTTAGACTTTACAACACACATGTAAGGTAATAATGCAACCAGCAGGCATCTTCTCTTCATGGTGTGATATTTTATTTTTGGGGGGGGGGGGATAAAGTGAGGGGCTTTCCGGGAGTTTGGAATCCAAAGTTCAGTAGGGGAGTTGGTGTCCTTGCCATTGGAAATCCTCATTGTCCATGCCACAGTCTTTGTCAACATTGGTCAGACAGTGACCAGCAGGGCCATGTGGCAGAGAATGTCTCTTGATGCTGTGATGCTGTTGCTCCAGTGGGCCAGGTGCCAGGCCAGGTGTCCTGGGAGATGGTGATGTTGCGCCGACCCTCACGGTCCTTTCCGTGGACGACCCGGCCTCCTGCGGGGACCCTCAGAAGCAGGCCGTGACGATGTTTGGGATGCTCCGTCGGATGTCTCCTCCTCCTCCTGATCCCTCCCTGTGGGTGGTGATGTTCTCCGCCTTCTGGCACAGGGAGGGTCGGCCATGTTGTCGGCTATCCGACGGAGTGTATCGTGAATCCCCTGGAACACCGTCACTTGCTCAGCCTGTCTGTCCTCCATCCTCCGTTGGTGTTGCAGTAGACAGGCATGTTGCTGGGCCTGCTGGGTCTTGATCCCCTCGAGGACAGACACAACCTGGGCCAGGCCCGTGGTGTCCTGCCGGTATGTGTCCAGGATGTTACGGACATGGGAAAATACCGGTTCCCCAGCCAACTGGTCAGGCTCGCGCCTCCGCCGTCCTCCACTCCCACCACCACTGCCCACTTGCACCTGGCCTGCCCTTGTGGGTACATCGGGTCTCCGGGACCCCTGAGGGGTGGCATTGGCGTTGTCGCCTGCCTCCTCCTGGGTGCCCGGGACACTGTGGTGGTGGGGCAGGGATCCTGGGTGTCTCCTGGGATGTGGCAGGAGTGGGGGTGGTGGTTGGCACAGTTGTACCTGACGCAGGTGCTGCAGGTGGTTGGACACCAGAGGGGCCAGGTCGGTCGGGGTCGTCCACAGAGTGGTGAGAGTCGTCGCTGCCTGTGGGATCGGGCTCCCGCAGATCTGGGTCCTGTGAGTCTTCCCCCCCAGTGTTGGGGGGTGAACCACGACGTTGACCTGTGTGTGAGAGAGACAATGTTAATTTTGGTCCATGCAACATCCATGTTGCATCAGTTTCAAAGTTGGCACTTTTCCTCTTGGAATTAGGATCTGTCTTGCATTCCACTCACAGTGCACTTGTGCATGGGTGTGTCCCTTGGGCACCACTTTGGCCCCTTTAACTATGTGTGCCACAGTCTCACTTGCTGCGTCAAGTGTGACTGCAGTCAGCAGTGGAGTGGGCAGGTGTGGCGAGCCATGCATTGGCGCCTTCCGTGTAGCACTGTACATGTGCACATGGAGTGGATCCCCACACTTATATAATGCAGGTAGCTGTCGTTGTGCTCGTGAACAGGTTGTG
Organism: Triturus cristatus; assembly: GCF_964204655.1. NCBI lineage: Eukaryota > Metazoa > Chordata > Amphibia > Caudata > Salamandridae > Triturus > Triturus cristatus. The sequence continues at coordinate 5,518,248 of NC_140593.1, read as the reverse complement.
ACATGGCCCTGTGTTTTGCCATGGAGAAGAGGGGGGGTTCTGGCACTGGCCACCCTTGGCTACATGCACGCAGTCTACCTGCTGACGAGCAGACATTCCCACACGCCACACGGCTGTTTGCTCTCCCTGTGTCTCGCTCCCTCTCTGTCCCCCTCTCCCTCCCTCTCTGTCCCCCTCTCCCTCCCTCTCTGTCCCCCTCTCCCTCCCTCTTTGTCCCCTTCTCCCTCCCTCCGTGTGTCAGCCTCCTCCCTCTGTCCGTGTCCCTGTGTCTCCCTCCCTCTCTGTCCCCCTCTCCCTCCCTCTCTGTCCCCCTCTCCCTCCCTCCGTGTGTCAGCCTCCTCCCTCTGTCCGTGTCCCTGTGTCTCCCACCCTCTCTGTCCCCCTCTCCCTCCCTCTCTGTCCCCCTCTCCCTCCCTCCGTGTGTCAGCCTCCTCCCTCTGTCCGTGTCCCTGTGTCTCCCTCCCTCTCTGTCCCCCTCTCCCTCCCTCTCTGTCCCCCTCTCCCTCCCTCTCTGTCCCCCTCTCCCTCCCTCTGTGTGTCACCCTCTGTCACCTCAGCCCAGCTTCCTGGGCACACACTGTTAGCAGATCTTTGAATGGCCCTTGGCTTGTTGAAGTGAGTTTGTTTCTGATCTCCAGGCACCCATTGGGTGTAGTGTCTGTGTGTGCGCTGCTGCTGTGGTGGTGTGTGCTGCCACTCTTTCACAATGTTGGCTGTTCATTAGCTGCTGTCATGTGCAAAACAGTGCCTTCACCCCCATGTGTTGATGCAAGGCATCCGCCATTTGCTGGCGAGTATTTCCTGTGTGGGGACACAGTGTTTGTCTGGCTGTGACCTAGGCCATATGGGCAGAGGGCATTGTTGTCTGCTTCTGAGTTGCACTATGTGATTTTTTGGGGCCCACCCTCCCGCCATCCGGGTTACCGTGTCATGTGTTGGTGTCTTCTGTGGCCTGTGACTTGACATTGTCCAGCTGGGTGCATGGGGCATGGTGGCAGGAGTGGCATGTGCGTGTTCATGGAGTGTGGTTGAGTCATGCGATAGCTTGGGGTGGTTGCGTGCCCCATGTGAGGTGCGTTGTTTGTGTACTCACCCGGGTCTCGGAGTCCTTCTAATCCGTCCACTGCCTCCACCGGCAGTATGGCCATCACCCTCTCCTCCCAGGGCTGGTAGTGTACGGGTCTGCGGGAGGGCCCTCCTCCAGTGGCGTTGGCCTGGTTGTGTTCCTCCTGCATCTTGGCTCGGACCCTCCTCCGCAGATCGTACCACCTGGATTGGCATTCCTGCCTGGTCCTTCTGGTGTCCCCAACAGCATTCACAGCATCGATGATGGTCTGCCACATGGCTGTTTTAGCTGCCATGCTGGTGTTTCTGACCAATGTTCCAAAGAGCTGTGGCTCGACTCTGAGGATTTCATCCACAAGTACCTCCAACTCTCGGTTACTGAACTTTGGATTCTTGGTAGTGGGCATAGTGAGGGGTGTGGGTGTGGATGGTGGGGGGTGTGTGTGGATGGTGGGGGGGGTGTGTGGATGGTTGTGGGTGTGTGGGTGTGGTTGTGCAGGTGTGTGTGTGTGTGAATGTGATGAGGGGGTGTTTGTAGAGGTGGTTGTGTGAAGGTGTGCAAGTGTAAGGTGTGGTGAAGCTTGTAGTATGGTGCTGTAGGTTGTCTGTGGTGTCTGGCAGCAGTGAGTCTGTTGCAAAGGCTCATGGTTTGTGTGTGTGGGCCCTTTTTATTGGTCCATTGGTGTGTGTGACTGTGTTTGAAGTTTTGGTGGGTGTGTTATAAGGAGTGGTGGTGTTTAGGGCCTCTGTTTGTTTTTGGCAGTTGCAGGTCAGTGAATGTGTGTTTTTTAGTGTTTGTTGGCCATGTTTAGTGGCTTTGTGCCATTCGAATAGTGTATTCTTGTGTTGTTTTGTTTTGTCCTGGTTGTGTCCGTGCGTTTTGAGCGTGTCTACGGTGTGTACATGGGCCATTTGGTTGTACGGTGCTGTCCTTGTGTGTGGCTTGGTACGATTCGTACATGCGGTTGTGATTTTGGGGCATGGGGTGCGCTCCGTACTTAGGAGGTTGTGGTGGGGGTGCGACTGGAACGTACTGGGGTGTACATAGACGGTGGTACGACTCGTACAGGGGTGGGGGTAGGACTCGAACGCACTGGGGTGTACATAGACGGTGGTACGACTCGGACAGGGGTGGGGGTACGACTCGAACGTACTGGGGTGTACATAGACGGTGGTATGACTCGTACAGGGGTGGGGGTACGACTCGAACGTACTGGGGTGTACATAGACGGTGGTACGACTCGTACAGGGGTGGGGGTACGACTCGTACGTACTGGGGTGTACATGGACGGTGGTACGACACGTACAGGGGTGGGGGTACGACTCGTACGTACTGGGGTGTACATAGACGGTGGTACGACTCGTACAGGGGTGGGGGTAGGACTCGAACGTACTGGGGTGTACATAGACGGTGGTACGACTCGGACAGGGGTGGGGGTACGACTCGAACGTACTGGGGTGTACATAGACGGTGGTACGACTCGTACAGGGGTGGGGGTACGACTCGAACGTACTGGGGTGTACATAGACGGTGGTACGACTGGTACAGGGGTGGGGGTACGACTCGAACGTACTGGGGTGTACATAGACGGTGGTACGACTCGTACAGGGGTGGGGGTACGACTCGTACGTACTGGGGTGTACATGGACGGTGGTACGACACGTACAGGGGTGGGGGTACGACTCGTACGTACTGGGGTGTACATAGACGGTGGTACGACTCGTACAGGGGTGGGGGTAGGACTCGAACGTACTGGGGTGTACATAGACGGTGGTACGACTCGGACAGGGGTGGGGGTACGACTCGAACGTACTGGGGTGTACATGGACGGTGGTACGACACGTACAGGGGTGGGGGGTGTACATAGACGGTGGTACGACTCGTACAGGGGTGGGGGTATGACTCGAACGTACTGGGGTGTACATAGACGGTGGTACGACTCGTACAGGGGTGGGGGTACGACTCAAACTTACTGGGGTGTACATAGACGGGTGGGGGTGTACATACACGGGGGGTACGTGTCAGACGTACGGGGGCTGGGGGGAGTGTTGGGCGCGTATGCGGGCACATGTCTCCATGGTTGCTTTGGGAGTTCGGTGCGGACGGTGTTTTTTCCATACGGTTGTAACCTCGGACGCACGGGATGGATCGTGATTCCTCGGTCGGACTTCACCTTTCACATTTGTACGGTAAATCGTCCGAGGACGTGTCGGACACATTTTCCGACCCGAGGACGTGTGGGGAATGATTCCCAATGCGGTTCGTATGGACTTTTTACCATGCGAATCGTGATTGCCAGTTCGTACGGCACTTGTACGATTCGTACGGTAAAAAGACCGGATACGAGTCGCACGGGGAAATTTTTTACCGGATCGTAATCGGCACCCTAATGTCAGCCGCTGTGCGGCCATGCGCAGTGGGCATACCACTGGTGTGCCAAAGGTATATGTGGAGTTACGACACATACCATCACTTCGCATTCCATTACAATGCATACTAATACTAGGCATATTGCAACAGTAGGGAAGGTTTGGGATAGCGGAGACGTAAATATTACTATTCCCACTTCAGTGAGTGCAACCCTAAAACTAACCCTTGCACCCCAAAACAAACTCTGAACCTTAAAGCTCATCTTTGAGCCCCCAAAACACACCCTAAAAATCATATTTGACCCAAATGCACATCCCAATTTTCATAATTGACCCCAAAACACCCCCCAAATTTCAAATTCTACCCCGTAATACACTGCAAATTTTATCTCACACACCCGAAACCCATTCCCGCCCTAAAACTTACAAACATCCCATCACTGACCTCACATTGCGTTATAATGGAATGCGATGTAAAGGCACCTGCGTTGTTGGGGTTGCATTGTAAAGGCATTACGATGTAATGCCTGCATTGTAATGGATGTCTCCCTTGCCAAAGGCAAGCCATAGGCAAGCCCGCCTGCGGCCGTCTGCCCCAGGAACGCGTTTAGCACCAAGCACCCTTCCTCTCGGACACTCCACCGCTACGACGCCAGCACCCTCCTCGCCATCAACCCTGGACGCCACATTGCCTGCCAGGACTAACCGCTGTTCCGGACCGGACATCACCATCGCCATCACTGACGGCTACTAAATCACCCGCAAGGACCACCCCGACCGTCCAGGAGGAGGCACTGCCATCACCTACAGAAGCACACTCCGACAGACCACGCACTCTACAGACCCAACGGTGACCTTGGAATACCTCAATTTCCAGATCTGGACCAACCCCAAGCCCATCCTCTGCGGCATCCTCACGTGCAGGCTCTCCAGGCCATGGACACACATTCTCCGATACCATTGTAGACCTCATTGCACACCAGGCTCTCCCACCCACCGACTACATCCTACTCAGAGAACTCAAGTTCCACCTGGACAGCCCCAGTGAACAGGACACCACCCCCTCCTAGGGAAGCTCCCCAACATCAGACTCAAGCAGCTAGTCACCGCAGCAAGCCACATAGCAGGACACATGGTCGAGCACGTCTCCTCCGCCAGCATCAACTTCAACTACAGCCACACCACCGGACTCTGCTGGACCGACCATCATTGTATTCATCACGTCTTCACCATGCCCACCGTACACCACTGCCATCATTGCCCCCCCCCGCAGCTGGATCAAGGCCACTGAAGAACGTCTCGTCAACTCCCTCAGCACCACCACTCTGCCAACACTTACAGACGCCAACACCGCAGTACGCAACCACCTCCGATGGATCTCCAACTGTGCCGACACCCTGGCACCTCTCAAGAATGGACCAGGCATAACTAGCACCACGTTGTGCCGTATTTACAAAGTGATGCATTGAGGGCAAATGCGTGACCTTGTGAAGCCCTGTGCCACATCATACCTGCATCAGGTATGTTGTATGCAGGGTGTGCGTTAGAACGCGACAAGGCCTCATAGGAGTGGCACAGTGAAATCCCTCAGATTTCACTGTGACAATTGTAGAACGGTACTGCATCAGTATCTTACTCCTGCCTGATGGCAGGCGTCTAAGGGTGACGCAGTGCCACAGGGATAAGCCTGCTCCATGCATTACTGGAGTTGCGTCATGATTGTAACACGACTGTAGAAATGCGTGACTTTTGCGCAGACAGATACATCAGGATTTCAGACGTATCTCTCATTACTTGCGTAATGGATCACTGTCCAGTGAATACAGCGCATCTGTGGTGTCGCAAGAAGGGCGTAGTGAAAAGTGATGCATCGCTGTCTTGCCGAAGCGCTGCAACACTTTTCATGACTGAGGCCCAGGAATGCACCCCATCTTATTGATGGTGCGCATTCCTGCCCTGTAGTTTTGTCTCAGGGCAGCGCAGCGCAGTGCAGCAACATTGCTTGCAGCGCTGTCCGGCACCAAAACCTGCTGAAATGAGGCCCCAGGTATTATCTCCATTTTTAAGACCAGCTATTTTCTGGTCTTAAAAAGCTGCCTCTAACTGCACTTAGAGGCAATTTTTTGGGTCCTCCTTGCTTCAAGGATTCCCTTGTATATATCGCTAAGTGGGGTTAGCGGCCGCTTTTGCACGGGAACACCTCCCTTGCATGTCATTATCGCTAACAAAAGTGGCAATCTTTTCTATGGACGTTTTTGCCGGAACACTGCAGCTAAAAGAGGTTAGCAACAGCTTGTACATATGGTGTTGTAAATATCGCTGCAAAACCGTAGGCAGAGTGCTGCTAGGGCAGCGTTAACTCCTTGTACATATGTCCAGAAATTTTGCAACTTCTATGTGTGCTGCATTACGAAGCATCCAGAGAGACTAGAAAACACCCTTAATGTGCAGGAAGGGAGACCATCCTGCACATAAAAAATCTTCCCCTGCAACGCAGACACCCTTGCACTATGGTGCAAGGGTGCCTGAGTTGGCGCTAGGCAGCTAAATTTATCACCAGCGCAGTGGGAAACGCAGGGCTGCACTGTATCCTTGTAAATATGGTGCAGCCCTGCGTTTCAGAAGTGGCATAACGCGGAGTTAAGCCAAGAAGGCTAGCGCAACGCTCCGTCACTTCTATTATAAATATGCCCCTTAGTCGGGTGGATCGCCGTGCTTATCTAAACACTATTTCAAAAAAAGCCTCCGCATAAGAACACCCATTGCTGGGGCCGGTTCCACACGACTGTCAAGTAATGGTGAGGAAAGCCACTCACCCGAGTGACGCACTTGTGGCTGTTAAACAAGGCGTACCTTTGAAGGTGGACATGGGCCACCATTGTCCACCCCACATGACCACAAAGGCCAGAATCTCTATTTTTGAAGGTTTGTTTTAAGAGCTCTAGTGAAAGCCCGGAACCTCTCCCTGAAGCAACAGTGGTACATGTTGCAGATGTGTGCGTGTGCTGTCCGGCATAAGATTTGTAATGGAAGCATGTCCTTCCAGTACAAAGTATGATGCTTAAAGAAGATTTTAAAACATTTCGGTACATGAACTGTTTGGAGAAATAAATATATTCCTCCAACATTGCGCCTGCCTCAAGGTGGTCCCAAGGTGTCCTCAAGGTGGTCCCAAGGTGTCCTCAAGGTGGTCCTAAGTGACCTCAAGGTGGTCCCAAGATGCAAGAAGCAAGTCACCTTGCTGTGCTTCCCTATGTCATAGTGAAAGGGCAGGAACACACCGTATGTATCCAATAAGATGCATTCCTGTCCTCTCCCCCAGTGCTGGCACCATTTCAGCAGCCTAGCGCCAACTCAACCACCCTTGCACCATGGTGCTAGGGTGCCAGTGTTTTTGACAGGATTGTTTTTGTGCAGTGTGAGAAGTTGGCCTGGTATATGCTGGTCACTAGTGATAGTGGCCACCTTGCACCAGTCCAATTCGACTCTTATGGTGATAGGTTAAAGACAACCTTTTAAAGAAAGCTATCCTAGTGGTAGCTGTGGAGAGCAGCCTTCAGGCTAAGTCTCAGAGGAATGTAAAGCAGCTTGTTTTTCCTTATAATCTCTTGAATTACCAAATGAAAGGACACCACACAGGTATATATATATCAAATATATATGTATTTATTTCTAGACACACTCTACTAATCTCTTTATGAGATTAGAAGTCAGGAACAGATGCAGAAATCAACGTTTCACAATGAATTAAGCACAAAAATGGCTGGGGCCCTAGGGGCGTACCAGACCATATACTAAAAAAGAGACTTAAGAACAACGACTTGTGAGGGGACAAAGCCTAGTGCCTTCAGAAGCGCTGGGGCCTCACTAATCCACCTAAGGCAGGTAAGTAAAGGACCCACGGGAGACGCGTGCAGTGTGTGAACACAGGCGTGAATCGCCGTAGACTTCAATGGGGCAAGTCGCGCTTAGAAATTAAGAGTTCAAGGATACTTCGGGAGAGTCTACAAGCAAGTCACTTACAGGGTAAGTAGTTCTAGGGCCAACACCCACAGGAGCACCAAAGTGCTGGAGTTACCTCACCCAGGGAAGCCGGGTGCATAGGTGTCTTTTGGTGTCGTGTTGCGGCGTCGTTTTCAATGGGAGCCAATAAAGACTTGCTGCTTGTGAAGACAGAAGAAGTGTCCGGTGGAATCCAAGCCTGGATTCAGGAGAAGGAAGACCTGAAAGCAGAGGGGACCGTGTTCAAAGTCACTTGGCAGTGACCCGGGGCAAGGAAGATGGATGTCCACAGTCGTCGGGTGATTTCAGGTAGTTCATGGGTGTCTTGACTCTTCAGCCACAAGGTCCAGGAGGCGTTGACGACAACCAGGAGCTGGATTTGGTGTGCCCCACAAAGTCTGCAGCTTACTGCAGTGTTGGTGACCAGATTGGAGCCAACAAGCCTTGGTAACAGCAAGTCTTGTGTAAAGGACAAAAAGTCAGGGTTGCAGACCAGCAAGGTCTGAGGGACTCACCCAGCAAGGGTAAGTCAGGACAGGCTTGGAGCAATCAAGGGAGCCCTTTGGAATTGTAGGAAAGTCTTCAGGGGACCCACAAGCCAGCCAGCAAGAGATCGCGAAGACGCCTCAGGAGGATCCACTCAACAGGGGCACACGGTCACTCGGGACGAGGTAGGCCTCTGATCTCTGGAGGGATCCCTGCTAGAGGCTTGGACCACATGTGGCCCAAAGCACAGGTTCATAGAACATTGTGAAGGGATTGCACTCGAAAATAGTGCACAGTACCCAGGGGTTGCGGTTCCTCGTCACTCGTGGGGTCCACTTGCCTCAGCGTCGCTGGGGACTCACGATGGCCTTGGAGAAGTCAGGAAATCCTCTTCCTGGGCTGCAGGGACTTTGGGCACTGGCGGGAGCGGTGGAGTTTGCGACCGTAGTTTGTAGTTTTTGGTGCCTGCCAAGCAGGGGAGTCACTCCTTGACTCCAAGGGAGATTCTTCAGTCTTCCAGAGGAAGTGGAACGTCGAAGGTCTGGGATTCGTCTTCAGAGCATCATCCAGGGGTATCTAGTTTTCAATGGCAAGGGTTCCCTAACTTATACTGAAAGGAAGGGAGGGACTAGCTCTATGACCCTACCTATGGGAGGGTCAGGGGAGTGGGTGGCTACACCCACTTCCCTTTGTCCAGTCTCGCACCAGAGCAGGGGCAGGTAGCCCCTGAGCCGGTTTGAACTGGTGTATGCACAGAGGAGCCTACTGCTCCCCACTGCAGGACTTCAAAGCACTCTAGGAGTGCACCCACTCAGCCCCAATACACTACACCCTGTCTGGGAGGTGGTCACACCTCCCTGTGACAGGATGCCTATTGTTGGGCTTCCTCCACTGCGAGTTTCAGTCATCAGCAGGAGGGCAGCCCGTGTCAATCAATCAATCAAAGGCATTTATAACGCGCACTACTCACCCGGAGGGTCTCAAGGCGCTTGGGGGGGGGTCCGCTACTGCTCGAACAGCCAGGTCTTGAGCTTCTTCCTGAAGGAGAGGTGGTCTTGGGTCAGGCGTAGGTCGGGAGGGAGGGAGTTCCAGGTCTTGGCGGCCAGGTGGGAGAAGGACCTTCCTCCTGTTGTCGCTTTTCGGATGCGGGGGACGGCGGCGAGGGCGTGACTGGTCGATCGGAGATACCTATTGTTGGGCTTCCTGTAAAGATGGGTTTCAGTCATCAGCAGGAGGGCAGCCCGTGTCTGTGAATGGTAGCATCCATTTTGTGATGTCAGGACTCTTCAGGATTCTACAGCGTTTCCACAGTAGGTACATGTCTATCCCTCTAGAAGGGTGGGATCATACTCCCACACCAGTTACTGGTGTGGAAGTATGATTCCAAAGTGTTTGACACCAAACACAACATGTTTTGATGCAGCCATCCCAAAGTTAGCATTTACCTCGAGGTTATAATGCACTTAAGAGTATATGGTTTGACCGCATCCACAAACAGCCACAGAGAATGGACTCTGAGAGCTGCAGAGGGGCCCTGCTCAGGCAGACCACCCCCTTTTTCCCAAACTGCTCAGGCAGAGGCACCCCCTCACGTGGAAACCAAGCACCCTGTCCTCAGGATTGATAGGGCCTGCCTTAGGGGTGACTGATAGGTTTATATGTGTGTGTATGGTGAGATATAGGAACCTATACCTCAGTGTGGAGTGCTAACACTACCTGACCCAGGCTGCAGTAGCAGGCCGTGGTGTCAGATTTAGTCTGCTTCCCAGGGGTGGCATAATACATGCTTTAGCCCCTGGTAGGCCTGTGAAGTACCTATGCCCTTGATACCTAAGGTACCATATACTAGGGACTCATAAGGTACCACAGTATCCAATCACTACTGTAATCTAATATGCACTCCAGGTTGTTTAGAGAGAACAGAGAGGCTGGGGCCCTGATTAGCAGGGTCCCAGCCAGACTAGAGCCAGAAACCAGTGTAAACATCAGAAAAAAAGTGGGGGCAACATAAGAGGCAGATCCTACTCTCCTACATGCAGGAAGGGGGACCTTACTGCCTAAAAACAAAGCTGGGAGGCTATTTCCTCCTGCCATGTGTGCTGCAGAATACAGAGCAAAGAGGGAAAAACGAGGAGAAATAACCTCGACAGGCGTAAGGTTTTGGCGCATCCCCGGGATTACTTGGTTTTATAAATCTGGTGAAGCATCAAAATCCATGGGTGTTGTGTGGGGACACCCACCACAACGCCCACGGAACGCCTCTCTAGCGCGGAGTAAGGCAACACAACGGTTTGCTCTGCCTTCACATAATCCATATCTATGAGGTCATTCAAAGCCACGAAAGTGGTTTGCGTGACTTCATAGATATGATTTTGTGATTTGCGCCGCCGGAGCACCATACAAAGTGATGCTACGTCTGTAGAGGGGCTTATAAATGTGCCCCTAAAAATCCTTTAAAGACTCTGTGCCGCTTTGCATCACTCTGTGTGATTTTCCTGCTGTGTAAAGTTTTGACAAATCCAAACCACTCCTTCTTCATTCAATCTAAGGGTAGTTTGATTGTGAAAAATGTCTGAAAAGATAGAATAGAGCAGACTCTGGAGATTAAGGGGCTTCTTTATGAGAGCCTGGATCACTTTTGCACCACATGAAGTGGTCCATGCATGACGCAGGGCGCTCAATTTGATTTATGGAGCCACCCAAAGCCACCTTGTGTGGCTTTGAGTGGCCTCATAAATCATGAGTAAGGCCACACCGTGCAAATGGCTGCGTGCTCTACGCCTGGGAGGCATTCCATGGGCGTTGCAGTGGGGTTTCCCACGGGACACCCATGGAATTTGGTGCTACCCAAGATCTGGGGATGCATCAAATCCATACGCCTCCGGAGGTGAAGTGTAACGAGGAGAAATATGGTTCCTTCTCCTTGTTTTTTCCTCTTTCCATGTGTGTTGCATTCTGCAGCACACATGAAAAGAGGAAAACGCCTCTTAGGATTGTTTTTGTGCAGGAATGTGTCCCTTTCTGCACAAACACACTCCTGCATGCAAAGGAGGCTCTCTTGCACTACGGTGCAAGGGTGCCTATGTTGCGGCTAGGCTGCCAAAATGGCACCAGGGCAGGGGGAAAGCACAAGAATGCACCGTGTTGCAAACATACGGCGCCTTCCTGCCCTTTCACTTTGGCGTTGGGCAAAATCCCATCCATGGGGCCCTAAGAGACTCTGAAACTTTTCCTCATAATGAGCCGGCTGCGGGGAGTTGAACATGTGCAAAGAATGATTGCTTAGACTATTAAAACAACACAAGTTTAAAAAAGCGAGTATTTACAAAAGCCAAAGAAGCCTGGGAGGATTCCTGCAGACAAAATCCACACAAATGATTGAGGCGGAAACCAAACGACACAAACCTGCCGTTTCCTGCACCGGGAGGATCACTGACTGTACAATGGATTCATTCAAACTAATTATTGGAAAGATTCCAAAAGAGACCAGAATATTGACCCATTTGTGGGACCTCAATTCCTTTAAAGAGAACACTAAAGGGCATATTATCAAGGACGGCATTAAAAATTATCTTCGCTTTAGCGGCAGAAAACTTCCTTTAAAGCGGCGATAATGGCTTTGATAATATGCCCTGGAGAATTCCCATAGAAGCCCATGTTCTGGTGTGAACCTGGGCTTTTATTGGAATTCTCTGCGGCATATTATCAAGCCCATTATCGCCGCTTTAGCAGCAGTTTCCTGCCGCTAAATCGGCGATAATTTTAACGCCATTCTTGATAATATGCCCCTAATTTTTTTATGGTTTGCGCCAACGAGAGATATGTTCGAACAAAGGGGTCTAGGGACACTCGAGCCCCCAGGTTAAGAGGTATTTTATCCTGTTAGCCTGATGTCATGAAAAGGTGCCGCCCTCTGTAACTTAATCCTTACATTCCATTTAATTATAGGGGCACCCTTATGAGCCCCTTTGCGTTGCTCTTGCATGGTGCAAGAGGGAAGCAAATGAGAAATGAGATGTATGACGCCATGCAAGGCCCCCTTGCATGGCCCTGAGCGGCTTCATAAATCTCGAGTAATGCAGCACATGCAACAAACCATCGAGTTGCATGTCTCGGCTCCAGGGAGACGTCTCACAGAAAAGGTGGAGCAAGTAGGTTTGAACGACTGTACGAGTGGAACAAGGAGGGCAGATAGGAGCTTGTCCCGTTTGAGACATACCTGGGACATCGGCATGTGACGGGCTAGAGTGAGAGAAGCCCGTATTCATACGGCATGCCTGGGAAGGGTAGGACGGGGCCCCATCACGATTTAAAACAAAGGCCGTAATAAGGTTGCACCATATCACACCTAGAGAGCCCTATGGGCACCAGGGGGATGCGGTCCTAATGATCGTTCGCAGGAAGAGCGCGACTGATATATAACCCGAGAGAGAGTCGTATGCTTCTCTCCCTCACAAAGAGTGTATGGGGTTTTATCGCCTTTTCATCATACCAGGCTTGCGTATTACTGCCTAGTTAAGCGAATATGCTGTTTCCTGTGAAATACATGAAGTGTACAACTGCCCCTTCAAACACAAAAAGAAAGCCTGAAGCAACTCTACAATTATGACACAGTGTAGATAGAAATCTAAGAAGGTCACTCTTCAGGCACCGTTTTGGGGATTATTTATAATTCCTTTGAGCCGGACGTGTAGCAGTGTCCTGTTTCATACTGAGGCGATGCCGATTGAAGGCAGTGGGCGGGCTTCCGATGCGTTTCCGGGCCGCGCGCCATGCTTTTCAAGGAGCGCGTGAGCACTCTTGGCGTCCTGAAGAGTGTGGGCCCGATTCACAGAACTAACTTAAGACAAAATCCTAAACTTACTACCATTTTCGTATTCACAGAATGCACTTACTCATTTTGGCATTCACAGAAGACACTTACTCACTTCGGTATTCACAGAAGTTAGGAGTCCTAACTTTAGGACTCCTAAATGCCTCTGTGAATACCGAAAGTCTTAAAATTAGGATTTTCTCAGTTTAGGAGTCCTAAAGTTAGGACTCCAAACTTTACTACTACTAAACTGAGAAAAATCCTAATTTTAAGGCTTTCGGTATTCACAGAAGGCATTTAGGAGTCCTAAAGTTAGGAGTCCTAACTTTACTACTACTAAATTGAGAAAAATCCTAATTTTAAGACTTGCGGTATTCACAGAAGGCATTTAGGAGTCCTAAAGTTAGGAGTCGTAACTATACTACTACTAAACTGAGAAACATCCTAATTTTAAGACTTTCGGTATTCACAGAAGGCATTAGGAGTCCTAAAGTTAGGACTCCTAACTTCTGTGAATACCGAAATGAGTAAGTGGCTTCTGTGAATACCAAAATGGTACTAAGTTTAGGATTGTGTCTTAAGTTAGTTCTGTGAATCGGGCCCTATGTGTGGGGAGTGAGAGGCTGCCATATAATGGACAAGTAATAGCGTGAGACCGCCGGCCGTGGCTAAGGACGGCTGAGTGCTGGGGCATCTCGGTTGGTAGCTCCCCAGAGACAGGATTAATATAGAATACAGTCTGTGATGCCTGCAGTGTTAAACGATGGTCCTGCGAGGCTGCAAGGGTCTAGAATATCACCTGGCACGATCGGTGCATGGATGTGAGGTGGGCACTCATGAATCATTCGGTGAATATGGGTGACCCTCAGGAGACATGATCGGTGCATATTAACTATTTGTTACATGTATATACCCACAGGTTGGCGAGCGGCGACTGCTACTCTATGCAGGGGATGCTTGGCTAAAAGGTTGTGGTGCTCCCCTTGTGGTGTGTTGCTGGCATGAACTCTGTTAGCAACCACCCGGTGAATATGGTATTACCTTGAACATTCGCATGCATTAATGTCTTGGCAATATTGCCAGTAAACAAAGTCCAATGTGTGTTTAAATGTTTGGCCCCAGCTTGCTTTGATTGTTTGTCGATCACCACAGGTTACCCTTGAAGTACCGGTGAGGTGGAGACTGGTCCCCAAGCCCTGATGAAATTGCCATAAATAAGTGGCAATGAAACATGTTGGCCTTTTCTAACTGAAATGTTCTAGCACGTGCCGTTCTTATAATCAGAGTGCGACCCCTGCGACCAATAATGTATGTATACCTGCAAGTGAGTCACAACTCATTTTAGCTTGGAGAAGAAATTCTTTTGTTTCTCAATACAGGGTCAAGTTGGCTAAGAATTACAAAAGCATCGATATTGCATTCTGTTCCACTTTTCAATGATGATAGCGCGAGCAAACTGGTGAGTACCAACCCGCAGCTCCCTTGGTGATGCTTACGCGAGGTACTTTCTGACCTCTCACACTCTGTTCTGGTTATTCTCATGAGATAAGGTGTTATTTGGTGTATTGACAAATAATTTAAAATTGAACACTGAAAACTAGGTCTGAGTGGCATTGTGACGAAGCCAGCTTCTTGGCATGTGTGCTGCAGTAAAAGCCTCGAGGTTTTGTTTTGGTGCAGGAAGGTGCCCTTTCCTGCACAAAAACAATCCTACGTGCACTGCAAGCACGCTTGCACACTGCTGTCACTCGGCTGCCGAAACAGCACAAGCACAAGGGAATGGAGAAGGATACACCGCACTGCCTTAAATACAGTGCGTTCCTGCCTTTTCCCTGTCATGCAGTACAGTGCAGCAGATGACCTGCGATGACCTGCTGTGCCGCACTGTGCGACACGGCCGTAAATATGACCCATATTGCTTACATGTGCCATTTGGCACTGCATTTGCACCACCTCCTCCAGGTACCGTCTCAACAGCATCAGGATGTTTTGTATAACTTAACCCTACTCTGGCAATGCGGGCCCCACCCCTGAGGAGGCAGGACATGAAAGGTCCAATGAGGAAGTAGGAGGTCCAGGTAAGTTTACTCCCTCGCACTGCGCATCACCACTCTGCACAGACATACTTTTCCCCGGCAGTCACCCCAGCAGTAAGTACCCGCACCCCCTTCTACCGCAGCCACTTACCTTCAGAAGCCCACGCTGAACACAGAAAGTGAGAGTAAAAATGACAACTGCGAAGAGCAGGCACCTCCTAAAGTTTGTGGTCATTGCCATCTTGTTGTCTGTGGGCGAGAAAACAGAAGGGAGCAATGTAATAAAACCTGGGAGATGAGATCTGTAATAAGCATCCTAATTTGACCCACATAGCAGGTCGGGTGCAATTAGTTTCTTACAGCAGAGTGAACGTCGCCCACCAAAAACGGAAGGAATGGAAAAATAAAATGATAATAAACACACATTTTACCTTTCCTTTCCTGCCGAGTCTTGGGGCGGGGCCTGGGGGGTGACAGGCACTAAGGGGAGTGGTACGTGCACTCCCTTCACTGCATGTGATGGTTTGGCCGGCCAAACTGTCATGCGTAGTGAAAGCGCTCTCCAACCCATCAATGCAGCTCGGATAGAGGGAGCAGCCAGGGACTCCCAGTCTGTCCTGGAGCGCAAATCGAGGGCGCTCAGGCCAATCTGAAGTTACTCTCATGCGTGAGGATAGGGCGCAGGGCATTCTGGGAGCCTGTGATGCCTGAAGAAGAGGAGCAAAAGAGCACCGCGGGGCAGCTGCAGGTACGGTTTTTTAAAATAACAATTTTTATTTACCCCACGCAAACCCTATTCCCCCCCCACCTCCGCTCGTTCTGCCCACCTCTGTGCCTTAAGTAGGGTTGCAAAGTGGCCAGTATTTTACAGCAGTGGCTCTAAAAACTTTAGGGAAAGCATTAAATGTGGTATTTTTGCCCTTTGAAGTATAAACTGAAAGCAAAAAGTGCTAAATGAAAATACATCAAAAGAATGTCAATGATGTCTAGACATCCCTAAACATTTTTTTTTAAAACAAATGGGGTCACACTGCTTTACTAAAAAGATAGGATGTTGAACAATTGGTAATCCAACAGCCGCGTCTCGTCCGTCCAGAACCCCAAAACACTCACAAATGGCCAGTAAAGTTCTCTGAGAAGGGCAGGATGACAAGCCCTAAACTGGAAGTGACTTCCAAACCTGGAAAGGAAGTCTGCATATGACAAGGGGCCTGGCTTCAGCATGGAAGAAAGGTCTGTTTAGGACATGTGTCTACAAGGAGGGTCTGGTTGGGACAAGTGTCCACAAGGAGGGCCTGGTTTGGACAAGTGTCCACAAGGAGGGCCTGGTTTGGACAAGTGTCTACAAGGAGGGTCTGGTTGGGACAAGTGTCCACAAGGAGGGTCTGGTTAGGACAAGTGTCCACAAGGAGGGTCTGTTTGGGACAAGTATCCTGAAAAAAGGGTCTGTTTGGGACAAGGGTCCACATGGAGGGTCTGGTTGGGACAAGTGACCACAAGGAGGGTCTGGTTGAGACAAGTGTCCACAAGGAGGGTCTATTTGGGACAAGCACCCACAAGGAGGGTCTGTTTGGGACAAGTGTCCACAAGGAGGGTCTGTTTGGGACAAGTGTTCACAAGGATCACGTGGTGATGATCGGTGTATCTGGACGATCAATTGATTGACTTCCCGAAACTTGGAATGACCATCCTGTGACACCCAGTCCTCCATCCATTGGAAGTCGGGCCACCTCCCTTGAATTAAATTCCTTAATCCGATCAGGTGTTTGATTAAGACCATCACCCAGTCAGGTTTCCCCTCTCTGGTCCTGATGAAGACCCGCACGGCCAAGGCTTAAATCTCCTAAGGCCAGCAAGACGGGTCGAAACGTCGACGCCCACTCCTCACTACCTGGGACACATAACAGTCCTTCGTGCTAGACCACCTATTGGGTCGTTTTTTGAAATATAAGAATACGATTCTGCAATTGATAAATGTGACCAGGTTTTTTGAACGGTGAATTACAACCGATCCTTATTGTTGGAACCCAATTGAATGTCTTTATTACTATGTCTCCATTCCTTGTTTCACTCATTCACCCTTTAATCACTCTCTTTTGATGCACGTTCCCTTTGGAGCAACCTCGTACTGCCTTATTAATTTTTTCAAATGGTAAAATAATAAACGTATGTATAATAATTCATAAATGGTTGGGATGATGTTCTTTGTTAGATTGAATTGCATATTGAATATTGTGAGCTCCATTCTTAAAAAGATTTTTGTTTTCCAGCTCAGGATCAGAAAATTATATAACTAAGCGAAGCATTAGGCTCAGATGTATTAATAATTGGTAAAGGACCATTGTTTTTGGTATCAAAAATACAAGTTAGCCATCTTTAACATGGGAGGTGGAGTCCATGCCTGCCTATCAGCAAGGTCTGCAGTATTGCAGGGAATTCATCGCTTATTTTCCCGTGATACAGCATGTTATCACGGCTATCGCTGGATTTAATATCGCCTTGGAGATACGTGTTGCTAATAACGTGCTATCTCGGCGATAAAATCCAGCGATATCCGGAGATAAAAAAATTAGCTCTAAGCACGCTTTGCGATATTTATTGCAAAGCGTTGATAATATGGCCCATAGTGAGAAAGTCCAGGATAAGTTGTAGGCTAGTGCTGATGTGTCACTTAATGCGGCCCTTGGGATTGCCAAAAAATATTTAGAAACATTTGTGACGAAGATAAGGGGTTCACCCAATGGTGAGATTCATATTGTTACGAAGGATGCTATAGACGCGGGAACCCCTCACATTTGGGTCCTTGTAAAGGTTTCCCTGCCGTAGACAATGTATGCTCTAAATGCAATAAAAAGGGCATCTCAGTCGAATGTGTAGATGTCTGGGAAAAAATGTATGTAATGACCTGTGAGAAGAAATTGAGGAAGTGATGCAAGATACAAATACTGTGCTGAATGTAAGTGATGGATCAGTCGAAAGAGAGTTTCCGTTCAGCAATCTTAAGATTGATGCTTAATACATTTCTGTTCTAGTTGATTCCTGTTCCACTATTGTTGAGCAAGGGATTATGGGTGAATTATGGCCTAAAATGTCTACTGCAATATGATGTTGCTGCTGGGGGATATATAGAGCATAAGATTGATTAGCAGGATATTTTGGGGGAAGGTTGGATTTTTTGGGTCACAATACTAGAGGACAAGTGTATGCAGCACAAAAGGGGTGCTCATTATTGGGATGGCCTCAGCGAGTAGAAATGGGCTTTAGACTGGGTCGTAAATTAAGATCACCTGTCTGTGTAGTTGATGAATATAAAGGAGGAAGGAATACCCAAAAGCGAATTAGTTTATGTCTCAATTGTAAAAAATATATATTAGGAATTTCTAAAGGAAATGTATGTGAATTTAAAGGTTTTAAACATAAGACAACAGTCACAAATGTAACATTTTCATCCAGCAAAAAATGTAAAATAATACAAAAGGATTTATGCGAAAAAGGTATAATTGACCCTGTAGAATCATCACCGTGGGTGTGCCCATTGTTATTCCAGTGAAAGCATCTAGGAAATTGAGGCTCTGCATTGACTTACGCAGTTTCAATAATGCCATTGGGTGGAGGCCCATCCCCTGCCAAACCTACATGAAATGGTTTCAACCCTGGCGGGTTCCAAGATCTTTCAACCCTGGATTTAGCTAGCACATACCACAAGGTCAAGTTGAGGATGACTCGAAAATGCTAACATCATCCATTACGCTGGAGGGATTATTCCGTTATTGTAGGATGCCTTTTGGCCAAGCCGCCACTGCCACTGTTTTCCAGCCTTTAATGAAAGAAACACTGGAGGGAGTACCTGAGACAATTGCTTTCTAGGAGGAGAATTGGGTCTATGGCTGCAACATCGAAGAACATGATCAAAACCTGGATAGAGTCCTGCAGGCATTGGCAGACAAAGGATAGCAGCAATTTGGGACATCTCATAAGTAAGCGAGGTATCAGGCCAGAACGTGGTCCTGTCGAAGATATTTTGAAAGCACCAAAGGGCGATTGATCATTTATTTACGATGAACTGAGTTTTATGCGAACTTCATTCACAACGATGCTGAGAAGGTCGAGCCCTTTAGGGAATTGCTAAAGAAGAATGTAAAATGTGAGTGGAATGAATCAAGGACCGGTGCCCTGAAGGTGTTGACAGAATTAATCAGCAATGCACCCTGTCTTAAACCCTATGCTGTGGGAAAAGAATGTATAATGGCTGTGGGTGCAGTCATCGTGGTCCAGGAGAAGTCCTCATGCAGGGGGAAAAGGGAACAGATCGAAAGCATCGGTGCACATGTTGTCTCAGGTGGAGGATGTGTAATGACTGCTGGACTGGCCAGATTCACTCCCAGTTTACAAGCCGAGCGATACAGATTGGAGCGCGTTCCAGGGACAAGCAATATTCATGCCGCTTGAGTGTTAAGATTACCACTGCAAAGTCAGCACAACTCGCTGCAAAGATGTGTCTTAGGGAAGCAGTCCTGGGTCAGCAGTAATGGACTGTACCTGGCTCTCCAGCAGCGAGCGAGGATATTCCTCAGTTACCCCCACATCCTTCGCCCTCGCCCTGCCATTGCTTGTGAGGTGAATCCACCCACCTTTAGACAGTAAACTGCAGGAAATGCTGACGAATAAAGCCCCGGCCACCCAGTACCAGGTGCCATAATAGACAGACTTTCACAGATTCCACCTGCTTTTTCCTCTCTTGGACTGAGAGGAGGGATCCTGAGTACAGGTAGAGGTGGCTGCATGACTTGAGCCTCCATCTTACCTGCAGTGGTCTTGCCCTGCCTGACTTGGGGAGAAAAGGAGGTCTCAGTGTGTGGTTGTGGCTGTGGGAGCCCTTTTTAGGTCTCACCTACGCAGCGCGCATGCGGGGCATAGGAGAGAGACCTAATGCCATCGGCACAGCTTTGGGGGCAAAAACGTGCACAAGTTGCATTGCTTGCAGTGGCAACGCGTGCACATCTGGCGATTTCCTTGCGCCATATGGTCGCACGCTCCCGCAAGGGAATCTCGCCGGCCCCCTCCCCTGCGCGATTATAGCAAAAGTAAACAACGATTGGCATAGCCAATATGTCTCGCTTTTGGGACCTTATAAGTATGTTTACTTTTGCTATAATCGCGGCACGTAAAGCGCGGGTGCCGTAATTATAGCAAAAGTAAAGAAATAGATGTTTTTTTCTATTTCTTTACTTTTGCTATATTCACCAAAAGCGAGACCTATTGGCTATGTCAATGCTTGTTTAATTGATCCCACTGCATGAACTGTCTATATTGAAGTCGGGCTTTGGGTTGCCTCCTGCTACTGGTTGTCTCTTACCAGACACCTAGCTGCTTATTTCTTCTTTTGTCGCTCTCAGTGTGGCGAGGTGTCCACAGCCACCACCTTTAAACAGTAGCATTGTTCCGTGCGTGTGTGGTAGTTTTGAATGTACGACGCTGGATGTACTTTCATCTTAGGCTAGCGGAAATGGAGCTTAGAGGAGCGTTTGGCTGGTTAGGCATCAAGACTTCAGGTGGTTGGTTGTGTTTAGAGTGCGACCTATTGTGCTGTTCACCTGCACGTTCCTTCCCAGAGTTCAGAATAGGGAAACAGGACTGAAAGCGACCCCACCAGATCGAGGCCTTTTCCTGCTAAGAAGCAGATATCCCACTACCAAAGACTAGGAGGATGTGAGACAGAGGCACATTACTGTGAGAACAAAACCTGCCGTAAGACACCAGGCTTGCCTATTGATCTGGACGCGTTGGATGTGCTCTGAGGAAAATGGAAGGATGGCAAAATGAACTTGCCTGCATTCATTCTTCACCTCTATCCTTTCCTTGAGATGGAGTTGAAGCTTCCAGGTGTGATTCTAAAGGACACTATGATTGGCTGATGTCAGAGGATGTAATCATAAAAGATGCAACAGAGGAGACGGTAATTCCTGCTTTCAAAAAGACCTATATTGCTCTTGCTGGGGCTTTGAAAGTCCTTAACACTGACGTAAAAGCACTGTTAGACGCTGTGGCAGAAGGTGCCTTGTGTTCTCTCACTCATTGAATGGGTGGAAAGGCACAGTGCATGTCCAGCTGACCTACCCTTGGATGTGGGTAAACATCTGCTTCAGCAGGGGGAACTGCTCTTGCAGATGGACACATTGGCAAACAGCTGTGACTCAAACATCTGTTCCTTGTATGCCTTTTGACAGTACAAGACTGTTTGGAAACAAGCATCAAGATGGACTTCACAGCTTTTAATGAAATGAAGCATCTTTCTCACTTCATTTCTCCACAGCAGGGACAGTCCAGCCAGCAAAGCTTGCAGGCACCATCCCGAGAGCATCAGCAGGCATCCTCTTGCCATGACTCCAGTGTGAAAGACACTTTGAGCAAGTGACCGCAGAAACAAAAGCGCTCTCACTTTGGGAAGCAGCGGAAGTCATCACTATGGTGTGGATGGCTCAGAGGTGTCGGTGGGAAGTCGGATTCAGCACTTCAAGGAGGCTTGGAAGGAGTCTACGTCTTACTCCGAGTTCACCTCCCTTCTTCTGCACTGAGAGACCACGAGGACTCATTGACCTTGATATCAAGGAAAAAAATGTTCTGTCAAATCATTTAAAGTCTCCAGAATAAGAGAGCAGATGAGAGAAAGGGAGTTCACTCTGTTATCATCCGTGTTGTCCAGGTAACAGGGGTTAAGGATGGCGATAGACTTAAGGAATGTCAACAATTGGTCGAGTGGGAGCCACTTCAAGATGGAAACCCTCCAGAGTGTGATATAATGGATCCCAGCAGGGCATCTTATGGTGACAATAGACCATAGGACACATGCTTCAAATCCCAATAGCAAAGACACATCAATACAAGCTGCCCTGGAGAATCATTTACAGTTCCAGATTCTACCAGATTCTACCAGATTCTGATGTCATCAGTGATGTCACTGACCATGTCATGAATTATGTGATATGTGACGTCATCAGCAGTGCATTGCGGGGGTGCGAGTTATAGTTAGCTCAACTAACTATAACAGCCACATTTCTCTGGTTTTGTGAAATGTCCAACTAACTATAACGTCCATGAAACCTATGGTTTTTACAGTGATTTCTAAGGTTTTTTAAATGCTAGTTTCTAACTATAACGTTCCTGAAACCTACTTTTTTCACTAAATTTCAAAGGTTTTTTAAATGCTAATTTCTAACTATAACGTCCCTGAAACCTATGGTTTTTTCAGTGTTTCAGTTTAGAAATATGTCTATTTAGACCGTAGGTCTTTACACAACATAAGGACATGGTGTAATAAATATTTTAAAAACATGCAATACAAAACTTCAGTGACACCATTGTAATGGGCTAATTCCTGCCTAGGTCCTACAGTTTACACTGTACAACATATATAAAAAAAAATTGGAAGGCTACAAAACTTATTTTGTGCCTGCACGTAAGGCTGCATTGGGGAGAGCAAAGGGAGGACTGATTATATATGTTGGCCTTAATTTACAGGGCAGATGGACTGATCTGGGCTGGAACTGAGGTTTTATGCAGGGGATTAGATTTTATAACAAGGGCCACAAGCTAAATTTTATAATTTTTTATAATGCGATCCTACCGGGTCAAAGTACTATAAGAGTGGATGAGCTGGAGAGCAGGCTGGCGTGTATCCAGGAGTTAGGGGCATTGATGCCCCAGCTGGTTTTAGCTGGCGATTTCAATTGTCACCTGTGTCCAGATTTGAAAGTTAATGGGTGGGATTGGTCATCGTGCACTATGGAAGAGGGCCCGCATATGGAACACACCAAGGAGGGGAGGGTGTTAGGTAATCTATTAAATACACACGCCCTCACACATACTATGGATTTGGCTGAAGATGGAAAGGACAAAACGGTACATTCTACATTCAAAGGTAGAGGAAGCGACACTTTTATCGACTTTATCTTTGTTTCCAATACACTTAAAAATTGGATCACAGGCTTTAAAATATGTCTAAGCATTTTTAGTGACCATAATCCTCTAGTCATGTTCCTTGTGGAGCTAAATCTCTGCAAGAACCCTCCTAGAGTGGGGGCAGGTGGTGTGGTATGTGCTACGGACCAAGGAGGAGGCTTAGATGGTTACAGATTGATGGTGAAACCTTCTATATAGCATTGATGAAAGATGGAGAACAGCTTATTGCGGACTGCCTGAACTTAAATGGGGAGGGGGTTGAATTGGTCACAGCTTTTGAGGGTGTGGCTCATCGAATCGATGGTCTGCTCAGGACTAAAAATTATAAAGTAAGTATGAATGACCCAAGGTGGTTGGATCAACAGTGCTCCCATGCTCTGAGAGAGCTGAAATTAGCTTTAAAATCCTCCCCAAGAGATAAGAGCAGGGAGACCTCATGCAGGGCAAACTATAAATCGGCAGTAAAACGACCTTAAAATAGTCTGCAACGGCAGGCGTGGGAGGACCTGAGAGAAGCAATCGAGCTAAAGAATACAACTGCCTTTTGGAAAGTTATAAATGACCCCTGTTTCCAAGAGGCAAATAAACCAAGGGTAGCTAATCATATTCTGCCGGAATTATGGTATGAGCATTTCCATGGTTTTTATAATCATTGCCCGACGAATGAACAGCTGGAAGCGGCGGGGGTGGAGGGGGGTGCCCTGCACCCAGACAATATTTACCTTGGGCGAGATTAAGGCAGGAATCAAGGACCTGACTCGTAACTAGGCCCCGGGTCCTGATGGGGTCCCACCCGACCTTCTTTTGAGCCAGGTAGATCTTTGGGCTCCAATCCTGACTAGAGTCATCAATACAGCAGTAGACACAGGTATGCCACCATCATGGTCTACAGCCATAATCGTTCCCATATTTAAAAAGGGTAATAAGGATAGCCCACTTTGCAATCGACCTATTTCCCTAATTGATGTGTCGGTGAAGGTGTTGGGAAGGGCTATCCTCAGCCGGCTAATGGATTGGGCTGAGGATCAACACATTATCACTGACACTCAACACGGATTTAGGCCAGGAAAGTCAACAACAGATCAATGTCTTAATCTATACTTATTGTTAGCCAAGTACACTATTGCCAGCCACGAAACTGTGTACTTGGCATTCATGGACTTGATGGCGGCTTTCGATCGAGTTAATCGTAGGAAATTATGGGCGATCATGGGCGGTCTTGGCGTGGACCCTGGACTCATTAACATTCTAAGAGTCCTACATCAGAATACTACTGCCTCAGTTAGATATAATCAGGAGGGAAGCACCACTGATTCGTTCCCTTGTCTAAGTGGGGTGAGACAAGGCTGTATCCTGGCTCCATTTTTATTTACTCTTTACATAAATAGTCTGGACCAGGCACTTGTGGCCCTGAAGGTTGACACACCGCGGATTGGATCAAGAGGGATCCCCGTTCTGCTTTATGCAGACGATGCGGTTCTTCTTGCACGCACACCCAAAGGGCTACAGGGCCTGATAGACGGCTTTGTCTCCTTTATGGAGAATTTAGACCTGTCCCCCAATCTATCCAAATCCTATATCATGGAAGTGGGGAAAAAAACAAACAAAAAATATGATTATTTGATAGGTTCTCATCGTCTGGAAAAAGTGCACTCGTTCTCATATTTGGGGATTTTATTTGACACACGCCTTAACTTTAAAGCCCTATTAGAACAGAAATGTCGCACACTAGCGAGTTGCTCCGGGTCAATTATGAATTTTGCACGAGGTCTGGGGTGCTGGTCCACGGAGCAAATATTGAGACTATACAGCTCTATGTGTTGTGCCAAAATTCTCTATGGAAGCGAGGTATGGGGTTTCATTGATACGCAGCACTTACAAACCGAAGAAAATAAGTATCTTTGGCGTCTACTCAAAGTGCCCCAGAGTACACCGTCACATCTCATTCATGAAGAATTGGGTGTTAGTTATCTTGGAGACAGGTTGGAAGTCAAACCCCTAACCTGCTGGGCCAAAATTTGGACAAACCCAGAGGCCTCATTTAGCAAGCAGATCATAATAGACTGTCTTGCCCGTGACCGGGGACTGCACATCCCCTGGCTTAAGTACGTAAAGGAGTCTCTAGTAGGCATAGGATGTGTAGACCTTTTTAATAACCCCACAAAAATGCTAGTCCAGGATAAGGCCTTGGTGAAAGATCGGTACCAGAAATATGTTACATCACAGGGAAGATAGGGAGCTGGTCAAGACAACAGTCAAAGCACACCTCCTGACTAAATCATGTCTGGGTATTGAGCCTTATTTATCTCATTCATATAATGCCCATGACAGATTTTTAATGACACGTTTCAGGTTTAATCTTCTACATCACATATTAGTTGATCTGTCAGCATATGCCCTCTCTATAGAGTTGAAGGGTCCGTGCGGCTGCGACCACCGGTCTCCGCAGGATACCCTTCACTTTGTTTTATTATGTCCTTTTTATTCATATCCTAGGAGCTTGTTTTTAAAAAGTATTTTAAAAAATGCTAGATTTAAACACGCTAAGGTGGCCCTGTTGTTTTTAAAATTGTACCCAGATGCATTAACTCTGTTCTGCACTGTAAACTTTTTGAGGGCAGCTGTCAGACTAAGAAACACAAGAGTCACTAGGTGAATAAATGTGGTACCTAGCGCGATTCTGTTAAAGGCCTTAAAATGAATTTGATGAGGGGAATGGTTCGCTTAATCCAGGAGGGAATGAACATGCACTTATTTTAAGCTGTTGAATTGTTTTGCATTTCTCCTATTATGTGATGCATCCCTTCTGAATTTTTGTGATTGGTGAGGCTAGTCCTGTATTGGCCCTAAATATAAATTTTATATGTTAAGGGGTTTTAACTTATGGATGAACTAATGTGGCCTGATTTTATTATGATCTATTTTATTTGCACTTTTATGGTATTTTTATATACCGAATAAAGTATTTTGAATTGAATTGAACATATAAAAAATACCCATAATATTCCAAACGTCTATCTAAAAATATGTCTTAAAACTAATGTTACACCATAAAAAATTATTTAAGTGCAATAACCATCCTTGCTTCTGGCCTAATTTTCAACCATCCATTTCTATTTCCAGCAAAGACCTTTTTACCGCCTTCATATATTTTGCGATGGCAATTGCTATATCGAGATTTGGCATATCTTTGAGAAGTTTGATCACTTGTAGGCGCTTGGTAACATCATATTTTAAAAAGATGGGGCGTAAAAACTATTTCCGCTGAGGTAAAAAAAAATCACAGTCCATTATAATATGTAAAGTATCACATTTTGGGCCCAACCTACATAAGCATTTACCATCAGGTCGTAACATTACTGATTTTATACTCTCTTTCGATACGCAGTGATTAATGCTTATTCTCCATCTTAGAACTTCGGCTCTAATGACTAGGTTGGGTAATGTATCCAGATAGGGGCACAAGATTTCATTCTCCCAAATGTTCATCATAACATTTACAGATTCTTTCTTTCTCAGGTACCCCATATCTTCTATCCTAGATGCTTCCTTCCCTATGTTCTAAGTTTGCCCTTTGTTGCTTCTAATAGGAGGGATGGCTGATCAATTCTCACTTTTAGATTTTTACAAACAGAGAGCAGTTTCTTTCTGACTTCTCCGGTCCGTTTTAGGTCACTATGCAGAGATTCGTTCTTGCACCATTGTGATACTTTCATGACTTCTCCTGAGCCCAATCTTTTTCAGAATCTTAAGAGGGCCGCTTGCACCTATACGTTCCATGATGTCAAGCCCAGCTCCAATCTGATTGCCTGAATCATAGAGGGGCCCGGTAATGACATTGTCAGGATTCAATACTTAACCATCTAGAGCTTGCACAGGAACAGAGACGCTGATTCCCAACTCCCTCTCAAAGATAAACCGGAGATCAGTGAATTTGTACCTTGACTCCAATATTATCCTCAAGGGGGAAAGGGGAGTGGATAAAATAACAAATCAAGAGGAGACTGGTCTTGAAAACTTTGGTTCTCTCTCGCTCGTCTACTTCGTCTTCGATTCTGCAGACTTCTTCTAAGAGAACCTTCAACAAATAACACATCAATATGAATACCTTCACTAGTCTAAATTCTATTCTCTCTATATTATCTATTGTCTTACCTACCTAAGTTTTCAAGTACTGCGCCTCTCCTCTGTATGTATTTGTATTTAATACAATTCTTTTTTCTTTCTTGTAGCCGCCTCTCAGTGTCTTCACCTATAAGATGAATCTTAGTCACTACTTCTGCTAAATTAACCTTAACTGTATATATAGTGTTTAATTCCTGCTTCTTCACTTACTTTTTGAGGTAGCTTCGGTATTCGGTATAACGTCGCTCAAGGCTGTTCCATAACTCTATAGTCCTTAACTCGTGTCTTGGTAAATGTCTTTATCAAAGTTTATTAGTTCGAGTGTTCGGGTTATCTTCCTATCTAGATACAGATTCTACTGCTCTCTGGTAAGCATTGGTCATCTCTCTTCTGCTACTCTCCAGTAAGTACTATTCCTTCTCTACGTAATTTTGATGGTTACCATTGCCCTTGAAATATTAACCTCTTCTTTGTTTCTTTTCTACAGGTTCTGCCTCAACTCCTACTCAGGGAAGTATACTTATAATATACTATTTACGCTCTTTTGGTTTCATTAGTTTTACTCACGACATTTCTGTAATTAATTATACTTAGCTTCGGACTTCTGTTCTTCGATTCTTAGGTGGCGCTGAAGTACTTCGCACGAAGCTGCTGTCTGGTTTCTGTAGACTGTACAGGTGACTGAAGATGAGAAATTCGTCTTTTTCGGATTTTACTCTGTTTCCTCTGCTAAAACTATAACCAAGTATCAAGCTCTACTCTGTGCTACTCCCGACGGGAAGCAAAACGATACCGGACGAAAACCCGACGAAATACTCTGGAACTCTAATTCTAGCTGCGCACTCGAAAATTACTTCAGTCAAGTGCGCGCTCTTCACAGAGCACGTGCTTCACCTGGGTTCTGGACATCTGTGGAGAGAAAGACTAGACCGCTGTCGTGCCTTCTGCAGCGGCGGCCATCTTGGAATTCCGTTGCCTAATTAACTCTGTCCAAAGATTCTTTTCAACCAGTCTTTTCGTTTTTGAACTACAAGCCTTAGTTAGTGTTGCCCCCACAGTTGTTTCTTCATACTCCAGAGGCCTGACAGACATCAATGGTTTTAGACATTTCCCTTCCTCGATGTCCTAACTAGACTTCCCACTTAAGCACAAGACTTCTACTTAGGTACTGTAATTGTGGGGGTATCGCTGCATTATACGCTTTCAACAATGGTCTGTGGGACATATCCCCATAGATGCGGTTTAATTTTCTCAACCCATACACTGATGTAAGAGCTGTAGCTTTCTGTGCTTCCAAATGCGTGTCCCATTTTAGAGACTTAACCAGACACCAAGATATCTATACTCGTTCACATTTTCCAATTTGGTTTGGCTGAGGCACCAGTTAAATCTCTGGACTCTTTTTCCAAAGCACAGGATTTTGGGTTTGTCCATATTTACAAACAGATGCTTAGTCACGCAATATTCATTAAAACCGTTAACTTTCTCTGTAGGCCCATCTCTGTCTGGTTGAGAATTACCAAATCATCGGCGTACAGTAGGCAGGAGAGTTGTTTCCCATTCATTTTTGGGTTAGCTCTCCTATCCACCGCCAAGATAGATGGCAAATCAGCCAGGTCAATGGGGAAGAGTAGGGGGGCTAATAAACAACCCTCCTTTTGACCATTCTTGATCATTATTTTCGGAGCCAAGGTCTCAGCCGTATTCTTAATAACTTGGGCCCAGTTATGGCTATGCAGCTCCAGGATGACAACCAGGAGACCCTCCAGGATATCGTATTTTCTTAGGGTCTCCCAGAGGCTTCTCCTGTCCCCCAGACAATTTTTCGGTGAATTTCTAAGGTTTTTAACTATGCCTACAAAGGCAGGACATGTGCAGAAAGAGGAATAAATGCACAAAAAAAGCAAGAGAAATGCAGAACGAGGCAACTAAAGTCCAGAAAGAGGAAGAAAGGTGCAGAAAGAAGCAAGAGATATGCAGAAAGAACCAACAGAGGTGCAGAAAGAGGCCTTGTTGCAAAGTCATCCTGTGCCCTGGGCACCCCCAACTTTTTGCTGACTGGTACTGGTGATAACTGACTCTGACTGACCCAGGGCACTGCCTAACCAGGCCCGGAGCCAGTGCTTTGCTAAAAGACACATAGAAATACAGTGAAAACACCTACATCCTAGATGGGGGCCAACTACCCCTCCTATTACCTCCAGTAAGTCCCACACAGCAGAATTGCTAAGTTCTCATAGCAGGCCATGCCCCCTTTGCCCACCACTCTGCAAATGTGCTCCCTGACGCGCTCTTGGATTGGGATTGAAGTCCCCTTCGCTGCTGGGGGTCCTTTAGGGGCCAACTAGCCTACCTTTTACCTCCAGTAAACCCCACACAGTGGGATTGCTGAGAGGTGGACAAAGGCCACGCCCCCTTTCCCCACCACTCTACAACCGCGCCTCCTGGTGCATTCTAAGTTGGGATATCAAGTCCCCTTCATTCCTGAGGGTCCCTGGGGGGCCAACTGGCTCACCAGGTACTTCCAGTAAGCGCCACACAGTTGGATTGCAGAGAGGTGGTCCAAAGCCACGCTCCCTTTTCACACCACTCTTCAAACGTGGCTCCTGGTGCACTGCTGCTCGGAGGATGAAGTCCACTTATGCCCTGAGGTCCTCAAGACACAAGTGGACCTCATCGCCCAGCAGCAGTGCGCCAAGAGGCGTGTTTTCAGAGTGACCGATTTCGGCCCCGGGGACCCTCCCCCCCAGGGCATGGCCTTCTTTTTATAAATATATTAATAGGGAAGGGGGGCCACGTGGCCCACCTTCCCTGGGCCTCTTTTGGCCCCGGGACCCAATCCCCCACCGCATGGCCTCTTTTTGAAAAAATATTTCTTGGGAAGGGGGGCCGTCGGCCCCCCTTCCCTAGGCCACTATTGGTCCCGGGGACCCCATCCCCCAGGGCTGGCCTCTTTGTAAAAAAAAATAATTAAAGGGGAGGGCGGCCGAGTGCCCCCCGTCCCTAGGCCACTATTGGTCCCGGGGACCCCATCCCCCAGGGCTGGCCTCTTTGTAAAAAAAAATAATTAAAGGGGAGGGCGGCCGAGTGCCCCCCGTCCCGGGCCACTATTGCCACGGAGACCCCATCCCGCCAGGCCTGGTCTCTTTAAAAAAAAAATTATTAGGTGAGGGGGACCGCGTGGCTCCCCTCCCGGGCCACTTCTGGCCCTGGGAACCCCATCCCCTGGGGC
The DNA here is from genome assembly GCF_964204655.1 of Triturus cristatus. Classification (NCBI taxonomy): domain Eukaryota; kingdom Metazoa; phylum Chordata; class Amphibia; order Caudata; family Salamandridae; genus Triturus; species Triturus cristatus. The sequence goes on along the minus strand of NC_140593.1, from coordinate 5,488,160 downwards.
TGGCCCTTAGTGTTGGGGACCGTGGGGGGAGCCCCAATGCCCCCACGGTCCCGCCGCCTCCCCGACCTGCAGGAGCCGGCATTGCTTTTGCACACGGGGAGCTGCTGACATGCAGCTCCCCTTGCACAAAAGCAATCCTTCTTTGGTTTTTAGAAGCAAGAGCAGGTTTCCTGGTGGCGGTCCCCAGGGCCATCTAGGGCTCCTTTTAACATAGCCCCAGCGAGGTGGTGGTCCCCTGGGCCCAGGGGTCTGCAATGGACCCCCACATTCAAATAATTAGTGCCCCAGGGAGGTGGTGGTCCCTGGGCAATGTAGGGGGGCAGGAGCCCTCCCACACTTACATTTTTTAAATTAAGCCCTCCCAACGCATTTATAACACAAAGCACTGGGGAGGTGACATCCCCTGGGGCTGTGGGGGGCCGCTTGTCCCCCTCATATAATTAAAGAAAGCCTCGGGGAGGTGGCTGTCCCCGGGGCTGCGGGCCCCCATTAATTGACTAGGCATCGTCCTGTGGACCTGGCCCACCCAGGGACTTTTTTGTCGCTGGATTCGCACACCCAGCGCAAATTTGGGTGTTTAAAAAAAATGCTTTTTTTGGGTCTGGGGTCCCTGTGGACACTGAGCAGGCCTAGGGGGTCAGAGAATTTTTACCCTGCCCCCTTTTCTTGTTTTTTATCTTTTTTCCACTGATTTTATGTGACTCGGTTACCGAGTCACAAGATGGCTGCCAACACTTCCTGTTTTGGAGTGCTGACAGCCAATCAGATCTCACGATGAGATGTGTGGTTAGGCTCTTCCCAGATATCGATGTATTTTTTATTTTTGAATTTCCTAGAAATTACTGAACGGATTCACACCATTTAAAAAAAAGCACGCTTTCTAGACCAAGACCTACCTTTTTGCCAAATTTGGTGTAATTCCGTTCAGCAGTTCGGGCTGTAACCTGTTTCAAAATTCCTATGGAAATTAACATAAGGAAAATGCGTTTTGGGACTCTCCTTTTTTCTCGGGCCCCCACTTGACGAATCACCCTGAAACTTTTAAGACAGGAGCTTACCGGTCCACCCCATTAGTTTAAAAAATTTCACGAACATTAGTCAAATGGCACCAAAGAAAAAGGCAAATCAAAAAAACGCTTTTCCTATGGAAACTAGGTCCTAACTATAACTACCTACTGGCGACCTCCAGTAGGTAATATATATATCGGTGTACTGCGTAGCATCTCATTATTGTACTTTGTTTTTGAGTGGTGTGTGTGTTGTGGAGCATTTTGATGCTCTGTTGTGTAGTGTACAACTTGCAGAAATGTGCACAGCGTGTTGATACTCAGTGTGGACACATGTAAAGTATGTACTTTTGGCTGTTGTGGGTTCGGATTCATGTCCTAACTTGGCAAGGTTATTTTATGTGCCAAGGGGCGCATTGAGGCCATGTTGTGTGGCGCACAGCCTGCCAAGCACATGGCAGTATATTGGGGCCAGCTGGACCATGCGGTGTGCGCAGCGGACAGTACTGTAATAGCACACTTTTTTGTTTTATAAATCCGTGCCATGGTATCTCTTAGTGTGGGGGGGGGGTTCTGTGTTTTGGTGCTACTTTATAATTTTGCCAACTAGTTGTAGTGATTGTTCGGTGTAATGAATGTGGGGGCTATTCACGCCAGTGGACTGTCAGGTCTGGTATATTCGCAGCTTCAAGGGCAGTTCTGCTGTGTGCGTCTATGTGGTGTAGTGCAGAGTAGGTACTCTGGAGTCAGCTGTGGATGGACAGTGTAATAGCAGCCTTGCTGATTGTTTTCCAGTGTCAGGGGGGGATCTTCTCGTGTGTACATGTGTTGCCTGTTATACATGCTTGGTCGGTCAGGCAGATGTGTGTTTTGTGTGGTTGCACAGTGAAACTTATCTTGGAGATCCACTGTATTGCATGCCCCTCCCTGTTCTCTTCCATCATTCCATCTGTTTGCTTCCTCGTCGCACACTGGCCCCACTTCTGCTTGCCCCTCCATCCACTTGCTTTTGTCTCTGTCGTCTCTTTCTCTTCGCACTCCGTTCCTGCATCTCTTGATCTTTTCTGCCTCAGTTCCATCCCTGTGTCCCGTTCCTTCCACTCAATTTGGTTCTCTGCCTGTTCTTTCTGCATACCTCTTTCATTTCCATTTGGCAAAGATTCAAGACCCTCCATGACTCCAGATTTAATAGTATGTTGCATTCACTGGTGTGCCACCCACTCTTCCAGTCCGCATTTAGCTCCCTATCTCTTTACATGTGTGTCAGGGCCTCTTCCACTCCTGTGAAGGGGGTTGAACCAGGATCACCTCAGGTGCCATCTCAATCCCTCACCCTCCAGGACACCCCCCTGCAGCAGCCCCCAACAAATAGCCTCCCTATGGGCCTCTTAATCAGGAAGTCTCTGGCCCTACATCTGCATAGCCATGGGTTCAGCCTCCCTTTGTCTTTCATATTATACAGCACCAGCTCGACCGAGGATGTTGAAGCGCTTTGCATTGGGTGCCACTTGCATTGCACAGGGACACACTGGTCTTGTAGGCATGAGGAGATGAAGTGGTTTGCCCAGAGTCACAGGATGTTGGGTCGACGCCAAGACTCGAGCCTTGTTCCCAGGCTCCAAATTTGGCGGCTCTAACTGTTACCTCGCACCCTCCCTAAGCATGAATGAAAGAGGGCATTACACGGTGTACTGAATTTTATTTTACTGTTTTACATAGCGCGAGCTCTGTTCGGGGCGCTGGAGCACTTTAAATGAGCATCACACTTTTTGACAATATCTAGGGCTCTTAATGTTTGAATGATATATGCGCTTGCAATCACATGCTTAAGCTGTCTGCCCTGGATATAGAACACAATATATAATGTTACTCTCTACAGCTTCCATTCTCTGACTACTTGCTGACTCAGAAAGCCTTCTTCGTCTACACTCATAAACCTCTCCTTTCTGTCCACTGCACATCTTCTATTTCTGAGTATGTTCTCCTCTCAGTCTCTTGCCCGTCTGCCTCAGTCCTTCTTACTGTAATTCTGCAATTGGCTGATACCTCAGTTCAAAGATCACAACCTCTCCTCTTTAAACCCCTTTCCCTGTAATCTAAAATTAGCTAATCTCTGCCAGCCTTTCTATCCCACCCGCCATTCACCTTAAGCCACAGAGCCCCCACAACAATCACACGTACCTGGTATTAATATACAACAAAGTAACTGGAGGACATGCAGAACAACCCTCTTGAGAGCACATTACTAATGACAATAACCACTGGACTAACCACTAACCTTGGATTCCAGAGTAGCGTGCTACTCGCCGTAAGGCGCTTTGACGTCTTGTCAGGGGTAGTAAGCGCTTTATAAATCTAATTACAATTACAATGTCGGTTGAGAATTCAGTTGATAAATTGGATGAGAACGTGAGGTAGTATTTACCGTGTGAATTTGACAGTGATAGACAAAACTGCCATTCCTGGACCTGAATGGGGTGAGGAAAGGAGGAAGGACTCACATTTGAAGTCACCTTCTGAATGTTTGCTAAGTGGATGGCCTGAGGAAAGTAACGTTCTGGCAGAGTTGAAAGGGTTCTTTTAGGTACTTGAGGAGTTAGGTGTAGAGAATGGAATAGTTATGAGAGGTGGCAACTTAAGTCCTCCTTTTGGTCTCTGGAAGAAATTAATTGATCGTGCACATGAAGGTCATTTGGGAATAACTAATACCAGGAGACGCATATTAGATCATTTTTGGTGGCCTGGAATTGATGTCATGGGTGATCAACAGGTAAGATCATGTAGTGAACCTGCATTTAGCAATAAGTCAGCAAACCACTAATTCCTGATTCATGCCCTATTGAATGTCCAGCAGGACCATGAATGAAATCGGGCAAAGACATCGTTGGTCCTTTTGCAGCTTTACCTGAGCATGTGGCGTTTGAGATAGTTCTCATAGAGTTTGTCTCAAAGTGACCAGAAGTCAGAATAGTCAAAGAGGTGACATCGAAGAGTATTGTAGACTTCTTGAATGAGTTATTTTGCAGAGAAGAAATCCCACAAGAACTTGTCTCAGACAATGGTCCGTCATTTACCAGTAATTATACTCCAAATGATTTGTCTAGCTGTGGTATCATTCATAGGAGGATCTCAGTATCGCACCCAGAATCCAATGGCCAAGTAGATACATTGAAGAGAGTGGTGAAAGAGGCTATTCGATTATCTGTTAGGGGAATAAGTGATTCTAGGCAAATCACTTAGAGGTCCATTAGGATGTAGGGCCGAAAATCACCCCAACCCCCAAGGGAGATTTCTTCAGTCTTCTAGTCAGGATAGAACGTCGAAGGTCCAGGATATATGTTGCAGAGTTTCGTCCAGGGTAATCTAAAGTCCTAGGGACTGGACTCCTATATGTATACTAAGCTTAGGGGTTGGACTAACTCTAAGGCCCCACCTATGGGTGGGCTTGGAAAGAGGGGTGGTTACACCCATTTCCTTTGTCCAGTTTCGCGCCAGAGCTGGGGCAGGTAGCCCCTGCAACCGGTTTGAACTGGACTATGCACAGGGACACCAAGTGTGCCCCCAGTGCAGGACTTCAAAACACCAGAGAGTGCTCCCGCCCAGCCCCAATACACATCTGCCTGTCTGGGGAGGTGGTTACACCTCCCTTCGACAGGAAACCATTTGTCCAGGCCTCCCCTGCCAGAGTTTCGGTCAGCAGCAGGAGGCCAGACACGTGTCTGTTGCAGAGGCATCCATTTTGTGATGCCAGGGCTCAGGAAAGTCCTACCGGGTTTGTAGGAGAGTAGGATCTGCACTTATGTTGCCTCCACTTTTTTTCTGATGTTAACACTGGTTTCTGGCTTTAGTCTGGCTGGGTCCCTGCTAATCAGGAACTCAGTCTCTCTGTTCTCTCTAAACAACTTGGAGTGCATTTTAGATGCACTAGTGATTGGATGCTGTGGTACCTTATGAGCCCCTAGTATATGGTACCCTAGGTACCAAGGGCAAAGGTACTTCACAGGCCTACCAGGGGTTGAAGCATGTATTATGCCACCCCTGGGAAGCAGACTAAATCTGACACCACAGGCCTGCTGCTGCAGCCTTGGTAGGTAGTGTTAGCACTCCTCACTGAGGTATAGGTTCCCTATATCTCACCAGACACACACATATAAACCTATCAGTCACCCCTAAGGCAGGCCCTATGAATCCTGAGGGCAGGGTGCTTGGTTTACAACGTGAGGGGGTGCCTCTGCACGAGCAGGACCCCTCTGCAGCTGGCAGAGTCTATTCTCTGTGGCTGTTTGTGGATGCGGTTAAACCATTTACTCTTAAGTGCATTATAACCTACCGGTAAATGCTAACTTTGGAATGACTGCATCAAAACATGTCGTGTTTGGTGTCAAACAACTTGGAATCATAACCCCACACCAGTAACTGGTGTGGGAGTATGATCCCACCCTTCTAGAGGGGACGAGATGTACCCACTGTGGAAACACGGTAGAAATCTGAAGAGCCCTGGCTTCACAAAATTGATGTGCCTGCAGGTAGGTCGCCCCCTCAGCCGCCACACGGTCCTCCTGTGCCTTGCTGCTGCCGCTGCCTGCTCTCACCGCCGCCACTGCCAAGTGAGTCCCCGCTCGTGGTGCTCCGCTCTGTGCCCCAGTGACCTTGTTTCGCGTCTGTACCCCGTTCTTGCTCCCCCCGTTTCTTTTCTGTACCCCGCTCTGTTGTGCCCTTAACTGTGACCCGCTCTTCGTTCAGGACCCCACTCCAGCCAGCGCCCCCCCCCGCGTCCACCTTCCCGCCGCTGAACCCTGAGGCCACGCCCCCCGCTGCCCCATTCGCCACCCTGCTCCCGCCTCCCAGCTGCCCCTCTCTCCCACTCCCACTTATATGGAGGCCGCGTGCAGCGGCCGCGCCGCTGGCGCGCCGAAGGCACGCCAAAGGCAAGCCCGTCTGCGCCTGGCCGGCGCCCAGCGCCAGGACCCCTGACCCCTGCCAGCGCCAGACCACTCGACGGTCCTACAACGCCGCCACCCTCAACGCACTCAACACCGGCCGACCGCCAGCATGCTACCGAGCCACCCTGAAATGCACCCACGGATCCTTCACCTGCCAAGCCTGCAAATTCACTTGCCTCCGGACCTGCACCGCACCCGCCAAGCCGAACAACAACAGCAACCACCTCAAGTGCATCCTGCTCAACATCCGCTCCGTCCACAGACACGCCATCGAACTCTGGAACCTGCTTGACACTACATCACCAGACGTCGCTTTCCTCACGGAAACCTGGATGAATGCCTCCTCAGCGCCCGACATCGCCATCGCCATCCCGGATGGATACAAGATCACCCGGAGGGACCGCATCAACCAGACTGGAGGAGGCATCGCCATCGTGCACAAGAACACCATCCGCATCACGACCAGCTCCGACGACACCTTCACCGCCGCCGAACACCTCCACTTCCAGATACACACCGACCCCAAGACCACACTCAGAGGCACCTTCATCTACAGATCCCCAGGACCACGCACACGTTTCAGCGAAGACATCACAGACTTCATCAGCCCGCACTCCCTCTCCTCCTCAGACTACATCCTCCTAGGGGACCTCAACTTCCACCTGGAGAACAACAAAGACAGCAACACCACCACCCTGCTGGACAACCTCGCCAACCTCGGCCTCAAACAACTGGTGAACACCCCCACCCACTACGCTGGCCACACGCTCGACCCAGTCTTCTCCTCCAGCAAGCACATCTCCTTCAGCCACTTCACCGGACTTCATTGGACTGACCACAGCTGCGTCCACTTCAGCTTCAGAAGAACCACGACCCACCACCACCCGCAACAGGTTCCCCGCAGGAACTGGAACAAGATCACCGCTGACCAGCTCACCACCTCCCTCAGCCAGAACCCACCTGCCAGCACAACAGACCCCACCGAAGCAGCCAACAACCTCACGCAATGGATCACCAACTGCGCAGATGTCCTCGCACCACTGAAGACCCCTCCCAGCTGGCACGGCAGCAAGAAAGCCTCTTGGTTCACCAACGAACTCATGAACTCCAAGAAGAACTGCCGCACCCTCGAGAAAGCCTGGCGCAACGACCAGACCACAGTCAACTGGACTGCCCTCAAGCACGCCACCCGCAAACACCACCAGCTGATCCGCACCACCAAGAAGACAGCATTCAAAGAACGACTGGACAACAATGCCCACAACAGCAAGGAACTCTTCAGCATTGTCAAAGAGCTCTCCAACCCCAACGCCGGTACCAACGACATCACTCCCTCGCAAGACCTCTGCGACTCACTCGCCTCTTTCTTCCACCGCAAGATCGCCGAAATCCACAACAGCTTCGGCGCTCCGACCACGCACCCTACCACCAAACCATCGCCCCCCACTACCACCCTCAGAACCTGGAACCTGGTCAGCACCGAAGACACCATCCGCACGATGAACACCATCCACTCCGGATCCCCAACCGACCCCTGCCCCCACCACGTCTTCAACAAGGCCGACTCCATCGTCGCACCCCAACTCAGAGACATCATCAACGCCTCCTTCAACACCGCCACCTTCCCGGAAAGCTGGAGGCACGCCGAGCTCAGCGCCCTCCTGAAGAAACCAACAGCGTACCCCACCGACCTCAAGAACTTCCGACCCATCTTGCTCCTCCCTTTTCCTGCCAAGGTCATCGAAAAGACCGTCAACAGACAGCTTGCCGCCTTCCTCGAGACGAACGGATCCCTCGACCACTCACAGTCCGGCTTCCGAGCCAACCACAGCACCGAGACCGCCCTCATCGCAGCCACGGACGACATCAGATCCCTGCTCGACAACGGGGAAACAGCAGCCGTCATCCTCCTGGACCTCTCCGCAACGTTCGACACCGTCTGCCACCGCACCCTAGTGCAGCGCCTCAGCAACACCGGTATCCAAGAAAAGGCGCTGGAGTGGATCATTTCGTTCCTCGCCGGAAGAACCCAGAGTGTCCGCCTCCCCCATTCAGATCCGAGGCCACCGAAGTCATCTGCGGCGTACCACAAGGATCTTCACTCAGCCCCACCCTCTTCAACTTATACATGAGCCCCCTCGCAGCCATCGCACGCCAACACAACCTCAACATCATCTCCTACGCAGACGACACCCAGCTGATCCTCTCCCTCACCAACGACCCAGCCTCCGCCAGAACCAGCCTACACAAGGGAATGAAAGACGTCGCCGAATGGATGAAGAACAGCCGCCTGAAACTGAACTCAGACAAGACGGAAGTCCTCATCCTGTGACCATCTCCCTCCACCTGGAATGACTCCTGGTGGCCCGCCGCCCTGGGCTCCACTCCCAAGCCAACGGACCACGCATGTAACCTCGGCTTCACCCTGGACTCCTCCCTCTCGATGACCAGACAAGTCAACGTCGTATCGTCATCATGCTTCAACACCCTGCGCATGCTCCGAAAGGTCTTCCGTTGGATCCCCACTGAAACCAGGAAGACGGTCACCCAGGCACTCGTCACCAGCCGACTGGACTACGGGAACGCCCTCTACGCCGGAACCACGGCCAAACTTCAGAAAAGACTCCAACGCATCCAGAACGCCTCCGCACGACTCGTCCTGAACATCCCCCGACACAGCCACATCTCCAGCCACCTGAGAGACCTGCACTGGCTCCCCGTCAGCAAGAGGGTCACGTTCAGACTCCTCACCCACGCACATAAGGCTCTCCACGACCTGGGCCCCAAGTACCTCAATGACCGCCTGACCTTCTACACGCCCACCCGCCAGCTAAGGTCGACCAGCCACGCCCTCGCCGCCGTTCCACGCATCCGCCGAGCCACCGCCGGTGGAAGATCCTTCTCCTACCTAGCAGCCAAGACATGGAACTCCCTCCCCATCCACCTCCGGCTAACCCAGGACCATCTCTCCTTCAGGAAGCAACTCAAGACCTGGCTTTTCGAGCAGTGACGGCCCCCCCTCCCCCAGCGCTTTGAGACCCCCCTGGGTGAGTAGTGCGCTATACAAATGTCATGATTGATTGATGCCACCAGCACAGACACTGGGCTGCCCTCCTGCTGCTGACTGAAACTCGCAGTGGAGGAGGCCCAACAATAGGCATCCTGTCACAGGGAGGTGTCACGACCTTCCAGACAGGATTTAGTGTATTGGGGCTGGGTGGGTGCACTCCTAGAGTGCTTTGAAGTCCTGCACTGGGGGAGCAGTAGGCTCCTCTGTGCATATGCCAGCTCAAACCGGCGCAGGGGCTACCTGTCCCTGCTCTGGCGTGAAACTGGACAAAGGGAAGTGAGTGTAACCACCCCCTACCCTGACCCTCCCAGAGAAGTGGTCATAAAGCTAGTCCCTCCCTTTCTTTTAGTATAAGATAGAGAACCCTTACCATTGCAAACTAGATATCCCTGGATGATGCTTTACAAGAAGAATCCTGGCCCTTCGATATTCCACTACCTTTGGAAGACAGAAGAATCTCCCTTGGAGTCAAGGAGTGACTCCCCTGCTTGGCAGGCACCAAAAACTCTAATCAATGGTCGCAAATTTTCCCGCTCCCGCCAGAGTCCGAAGTCCCTGCAGCCCCAGAAGTGGATTTTCTGACTTCTCAACGGCCATTTTGAGTCCCAAGCAAAGCTGAGGCGAGTGGGCCTCACGAGTGATGAGGAACAGCAATACCCAGGTAGCATGCACTATTGTCAAGTGCAACCCCTTCACGACGTTCTACGACCTTGTACATTGGACCACGTGCGGTCCAAGCCTCCAGCAGGATTTCTCTTGAAAATCAGAGGTCTACCTTGTCCTGAGTGACCGTGGGCTCCTGTGAAGTGAATCCTCATGAGGCGTCTTTACGATCCCTTGCCTGTCGGCTTGTGGGTCCCCTGAAGACTTTCTCATCAAACCAAAGGACTCTTCTGGTTGCTCCAGCCCTGCCCTCATTAACCTTTGCTGGGTGAGTCCCTCAGACCTTGCTGGTCTGCACCGCTGACTTTCTTCATTTTCCACAAGACTTGCTGTTGCCAAGGCTTGTTGGCTCCAATCTGGTTGCCGACACCTCAGTAAGCTGCAGACTTTGTGGGACACTCTGAATCCAGCTCCTGGCTGTCCTTGATGCCTCCTGGACCTCGTGGCTGAAGAGTCAAAACACCCTTGAACACCTGAAATCACCCGACTTCCATGGGCATCCATCTTCCTGGCCCCGGGTCACTGGGAAGTGACTGTGAACACTGTCCCTTCTGCTTTCAGGTCATCGTCTTCTTGAATCCAGCCTTGGATTCCACTGGACACTTCTTCAGTCTTCGCAAGCAGCAAAACTTCTTCGGCTTCCATTGAAAACGACGACCGACACCAAAAGACACCTATGCATCCGGCTTCCCTGGGTGAGGTAACTCATGCACTCCGGTGCCCTAGTGTGTTTTGGCCATCGAACTACTTACCTTGTAAGTGGCTTGCTTGTAGACTTCCTAGAAGTACCCTTAAACTTTAAAAATCCAACCGCGACTTGCTCCTTTGAAATCAATAGGGAACCCGCGGCTGTGTTCTCACACTGCACGCGTCTCCCGTGGGTCTTTTACTTACCTGCCTTGGGTGGATTAGTGAAGCCCCAGCGATTCTACAGGCCCTAGGCCTTGCCCCTTTGCAAGTCGACTTTCCTAAACCTCTTTTTTAGTATATGGTCTGGTACGCCCTAGGGCCCCAGCCATATTCGTGCTTAACTTATTGTGAAACGTTGATATTTGCATATGTTCCTGACTTCTAATCTCCTAAAAAGATTAGTAGAGTGTGTCTAGTAATAAATACATATATATTTGATATATATACCTGTGTGGTGTCCTTTCATTTGGCAATTCAAGAGATTATATGGTAAAACAAGCTGCTTTACATTCCTCTGAGACTTAGCCTGAAGGCTGCTCTCCACAGCTACCACTAGGATAGCTTTCTTTAAAGGTTGTCTTAAACCTACTACCATAGCACAAATCAACGTTTCACAATAAATTAAGCACAAATATGGCTGGGCCCTAGGGGCGTACCAGACCATGTACTAAAAAAGAGACTTAGAGATAACGACTTACAAGGGGACAAGGCCTAGGGCCTTCAGAATCGCTGGGGCCTCACAAAACCACCCAAGGCAGGTAAGCAAAGGACCCACGGGAGACGCATGCAGTGTGTTAACACAGCCGCGAATCCCCGTTGACTTCAATGGTGCAAGTCGCGGTTGGAAATTAAGGGTTTAAGGATACTTCGGGAGAGTCTACAAGCAAGTCACTTACATGGTAAGTAGTTCTAGAGCCAACACCCACAGGAGCACCGTAGTGCTGGAGTTACCTCACCCAGGGAAGCCGGGTGCATAGGTGTCTTTTGGTGTCGGGTCGCGGCGTTATTTTCAATGGAAGCCAATGAAGACTTGCTGCTTGTGAAGACAGAAGAAGTGTCCGGTGGAATCCAAGCCTGGATTCAGAAGAAGGAAGACCTGAAAGCAGAGGGGACAGTGTTCAAAGTCACTTGGCTGTGACCCGGGGCAAGGAAGCTGGATGCCCACAGTCATCGGGTGATTTCAGGTGATTCACGGGTGTCTTGACTCTTCAGCAACGAGGTCCAGGAGGCGTTGACGATGACCAGGAGCTGGATTCGGCGTGTCCCACAAAGTCTGCAGCTTACTGCGGTGTCGGTGACCAGATTGGAGCCAACAAGCCTTAGTAACAGCAAGTCTCGTGGAAAGGACAAAAAGTCAGCGGTGGAGACCAGCAAGGTCTGTGGGACTCACCCAGCGAGGGTAAGTCAGGACAGGCCTGGAACAACCAAGGGAGCCCTTTGAAATTGTAGGAAAGTCTTCAGGAGACCCACAAGCCAACAGGCAAGGGATCGCAAAGACGCCTCAGGAGGATCCATTCAACAGGGGCCCACGGTCACTCGGGACGGGGTAGGCCTCTGATCTCTGGAGGGATCCCTGCTAGAGGCTTGGATCACACGTGGCCCAATGCACAGGTTCATAGAATGTCGTGAATGGGTTGCACTCGAAAATAGTGCTTGGAACCCAGGGATTGCGGTTCCTCGTCACTCGTGGGGTCCACTTGCCTCAGCGTCGCTGGGGCCTCACGATGGCCTTGGAGAAGTCAGGAAATCCTCTTCCTGGGCTGCAGGGACTTTGGGCACCGGCGGGAGCGGTGGAGTTTGCGACCATTGATTGCAAGATTTGGTGCCTGCCAAGCAGGGGAGTCACTCCTTGACTCCAAGGGAGATTCTTCCATCTTCCAGAGGTAGTGGAACGTCGAAGGTCCGGGATTCGTCTTCAGAGCGTCGTCCAGGGATATCTAGTTTTCAATGGCAAGGGTTCCCTAACTTATACTGAAAGGAAGGGAGGGACTAGCTCTATGACCCCACCTATGGGAGGGTCAGGGGAGTGGGTGGCTACACCCACTTTCCTTTGTCCAGTTTCGCACCAGAGCAGGGGCAGGTAGCCCCTGAGCCGGTTTGAACTGGTGTATGCACAGAGGAGCCTACTGCTCCCCCAGTGCAGGACTTCAAAGCACTCTAGGAGTGCACCCACCCAGCCCCAATACACTAATTCCTGTCTGGGAGGTGGTCACACCTCCCTGTGACAGGATACCTGTTGTTGGGCTTCCTCCACTGCGAGTTTCGGTCATCACCAGGAGGGCAGCCCGTGTCAATCAATCAATCAAAGGCATTTATAACGCGCACTACTCACCCGGAGGGTCTCAAGGCGCTTGGGGGGGGGGGGGGGGTCCGCTACTGCTCGAACAGCCAGGTCTTGAGCTTCTTCCTGAAGGAGAGGTGGTCTTGGGTCAGGCGTAGGTCGGGAGGGAGGGAGTTCCAGGTCTTGGCGGCCAGGTGGGAGAAGGACCTTCCTCCTGTTGTCGCTCTTCGGATGCGGGGGACGGCGGCGAGGGCGTGACTGGTCGGTCGGAGATGGCGTTTGGGAGCGTAGAAGTTGAGGCGGCTGTTGAGGTAACTCGGGCCTTGGTTGTGTAGGGCTTTGTGTGCGTGGGTGAGGAGCCGGAAGGTAATTCTCTTGTTGACCGGGAGCCAGTGCAGGTCTCTCAGGTGTCTGGAGATGTGGCTGTGTCTGGGGATGTCGAGGATGAGTCTCGCTGAGGCGTTCTGGATCCGCTGGAGTCTCTTCTGGAGCTTGGCGGTGGTTCCGGCGTAGAGGGCGTTGCAGTAGTCCAGACGGCTGGTGATGAGGGCCTGGGTGGCCGTCTTCCTGATCTCGTTGGGGATCCACCGGAAGATCTTACGTAGCATGCGCAAGATGTTGAAACAAGACGAGGAGACGGCGTTGACTTGTCTGGTCCTGGAGAGGGAGAAGTCCAGGATGAAGCCCAGGTTGCGTGCGTGGTCTGTCGGTTTGGGTGCGGTGCCCAGGGCGGGGGCCACCAGGAGTCGTCCCAGGCGGAGGGCGAGGAGCTCTCCGCTGGTGGCATCCATTTTGTGATGTCAGGACTCTTCAGGATTCTACAGCGTTTCCACAGTAGGTACATGTCTATCCCTCTAGAAGGGTGGGATCATACTCCCACACCAGTTACTGGTGTGGGGTATGATTCCAAAGCGTTTGACACCAAACATGTTTTGATGCAGCCATCCCAGAGTTAGCATTAACCGTGAGGTTATAATGCACTTAAGAATATATGGTTTGACCGCATTCACAAACAGCCCCAGAGAATAGACTCTGAGAGCTGCAGAGGGGCCCTGCTCAGGCAGAGGCCCCCCTCACATGGAAACCAAGCACCCTGCCCTCAGGATTGATAGGGCCTGCCTTAAGGGTGACTGATACGTTTAAATGTGTGTGCAGGGTGAGATATAGGGAGCCTATATCTCAGTGAGGAGTGGTAGCACCACCTCACCCAGGCTGCAGTAGCAGGCCTGTGGTGTCATGCTTTAGCCCCTGGTAGGCCTGTGAAGTACCTATGCCCTTGGTACCTAAGGTACTAGGGACTCATAAGGCACCACAGTATTCAATCACTGGTGCACCTAATAAGCACTCCAGGTTGTTTAGAGAGAACAGAGAGGCCGGGCCCTGATTAGCAGGGTCCCAGCCAGACTATAGCCAGAAACCAGTGTAAACATCAGAAAAAAAGTGGGGGCAACATAAGAGGCAGATCCTACTCTCCTACAATAACTGTCAGGATGTTTTTATTGATGTTAGGAGAAATGTCTCACCTCCCACTTTGTTGAGCAAGCAATTGTTGTATATCCATATTATTCAATAACTATTCTTGTATTTGCCAGTGCCTCCCCTTGGTCTCATGCTGACTTTGCAACCAATGTATATATAAGACCCATGTTCACTGTACTCCTTAGACTGTCTCATTAAAGTGGTCTGAGGGTACCGTATTGACGCAGCCTCCCTCATGTGAGGCTAGTCTCCCTCATGTGAGGCTAGTCTCCCTCATGTGAGGTTAATAAAATTGTGTTTTACTATTCCAGCTTCTGTGCCAATCTCTTCTTTGTTGGTTTAAGGACCAGGTGCTCAGTGAACCCCTTAAAAGGTTTTTGATTTCTACAAGTACATGAAAAAGGCAAGCAAGAACCTGGAGGCAAGTCAAGAACTGCAAAAAGCCTGGCATGACCAAAAGGCTGTCATGACTGTTTACCAGCCTGGTCAGAAAGTGTGGGTGTTGGAGCCTGTGGCCCCAGCAGCTCTCCAAGACAAATGGAGTGGACCCCATATTAAAATTGAGATAAAGGGTGATGTCACCTACTTGGAGCACCATGGCACCCCAAGACGTCCCCATAGGGTACTTCATGTCAACAGGCTAAAGCCATATGTGGACAGGGCTGACATGGGCTTGCTCATAGCAACTGATGAGGGACAGGAGGAGGAGAGTGACCCTCTCCCTGATCTCCTCTCTCAGAACCCTGATGATGGGTCAGTAGATGGAGTGGCCTTGCAGGCAGCCTCACTGATCAATAACAGATTGATTGCAGGAAAGTCCTCAATCAATTCAGGCATATGTGTTCTCTGACACCCAGTCAAACCACCTGGTGTACCCATGAAGTGGACACAGGTGAAGGTCTACCTGTTAAGAATAAAATCTACAGGCAGTCAGACCATGTCAGAGATTGCATTAGGACAGAGGTCCAAAAGATGCTGGAGTTGGGAGTAAGTGAGCCCTCAGATAGCCCTTGGGCTAGCCCAGTAGTCCTAGTACCTAAACCTCACACCAAGGTTTGAAAAAGAGAAATTAATGAGGTTTCAAGAAAGACCCAAGGAGCCCTCTGCACTATTCAAGAGAGTCACTTATAGCGTTAGCCACTCATGCCTCTTGCAAACAAACATTATGCATGGAAGCGTCCCCGGGGCACACAGGAGGGCCTTTCACCTGCATTTCGTGCAAATGGTGCAGTCTAGCACAGTCCGATCAGTCACAGAGAGAAGTGGATGATCAAGTGAGACTTAACTGCAACTACTTTAATGCTAGGTCGGCGCCCAAACACTCTCTTGAGATCTGGGACACCATTAAGGAGACCGATCCAGACCTGGTTTTTTATCACCGAAGCCTGGCTGGATGATAACAACTCTCCAGACATTGCAAATGCCATGCCCCCTGAGTATTAAGTATTAAGGCAAGACAGGCAAGGGTGAAAGGGTGGGGGACTAGCTATTTTGTTTAAAGAATGTCTTAATTGCCTCCCCATCACAGTAGCGCAGCAGGGAGAGCACAAACTACTGACATGTGAAATATCCAAAGGGAACCATATCTTATTTGGGGGGGGGGGCTGTGATTTATAACCCCCTCTGGATATCAGACAGAATTCAATGCCAAACTGCTCACGCAGCTATTTCCCGCCTGCACAAAATACAAAAATGTTATAGTCATTGTAGACTTTAACGTCCACTTTGAAAAATCAACAATATGGCAACAACCCATTTAGAGAAGGACATGCATATCCTTCAACTAAAACAATGGATTGAGGGACCCACACACATCGCAGGGCACGCACTGGGCCTAATGTTCTCCAACATCGAATCCATTATAGTTAAAGCGATCAAACCCGTTACATGGTCTGATCACTCGCTAATCATCTTTTCATTCTCCCCACCCACGACACCAGCAAGGGTCCCCAAACCCACGCATGGGACCTATAGAGCCCGCAAATGAGTCACGCCGGACTTATTTCATCAGCACTTTGCTCCTAGTGATCTAGCAACTCTGAGGACCCGCCCCCCGACAGGGGTGCAATGAACCTTGAAACTGAGATCACCAAAACTCTGGACCAATGCGCACCAAAACTCAAATCTAAATCAAGGAAAACCGTATCCAAAAAGTGGCACACAGCAGAACTTCAGGCACTGAAAAAAAGTGCAAAACAATGGAACACAATTGAAGACTGTCCAGATCGGACCCTGATAAATCAGCGTATAAAACAGAACTCAGGAGCTACACCCATGCAATTAGGAAGGCCAAAGGGCATTGTTAGAAATGGGGGTCTCTAGTTGGCAATGGCTGGCCACTGTCCAAGTAGGGACCCTTCTTCCTGAGTCAGAGTAAGCAGCCAACACCCTTTGATAACCCCTGCTCAACCCTGTGGTAACGTAGCACGAGCAGCTAGGCTTATCTCAGAGGCAGTGTGTGAAGCATTTATGACCATACACAGTAACACAGTGAAAACACTACAAATGGACACCACTCAAGTAATTATAAAAAAATAAGTATATTTATATAGACTTAACACAAGACCAATAACAGTAAAAATCCACAATACTCAGACGACAGGGTTACTTTAAAAATGCTGCAAAAATAGTTCAAGGTGCACAAAATGATGTTCAGTTCAATGCAGTGGTCTCTGCGACCCTTTTACTCACAAGGTATCTGGATTCTGTAGCAAAGCAACAAAAATGTCGCTAAGGAGTTGTAGCGATAAATTTCCTCACGCTAACCAGCGATGCGTTAAATCCTTACCGTAAGGGAGGATGATGCACTGGGTTGCGGGCAGGACAAAGCGACAAACTTCTGCGCGCTAAGCCGGCGATGCGATAAAATCCTTGCCGCTAAGGGAGGATGATGAGCCGAGCCTGTTGAGTGTACGATCTTGCTGCGATAAAAGAAAATGGCGCTCCGCGAAAGAGCGACGATCCTGATGCGATGCGGGGAAAATGGCGAACGCACGGCGTCCGCGCTGCGATGAACTTGATTCGATGATTTTTGGTTAGCGAGCCTTTGGGGCACGCTAACAAACAATGCGACAATCTTCGGGTTAGCGAGCGTTTTCAGGCCCGCAGTCAGGTGATACAATAACTGTGGTTAGCGAGCGTGTTGGAACCCACTGACAGGCAATGCGGTAATCTTTGGGATAGCGAGCACTCTTAGGCCCGCAGACAGCGGATGCGATGCACTTGGGTTAGCGGGCGTTTTGGGGCCCGCTGACAGGTAAAGCGATAATCTTCGGGGTTAGCGAGCGTTTTCAGGCCCGCCGACAGGTGATGTGACGATCTCCGGTAGCGAGCACTCAGCAGCAGCAGCGCGATGATTTTCCTCACGCTCTCCAGCTGCAGCGGCTCGCTAACGGGGGTTAGCGACGATTTTCAGCACTCTTTTCTCAGCAGTAGAACTAGAGGCCCTGGAACTCACATGAGCCTCACCTGCAGATAGAAATCCTCGCTGGGAGGAAACAGGAGGCTGGTGATGGAGTCTGATCTGCCTGAGACTCCTGCAGGAGGCTAGCACTCTTCTAGCCCTTGGGTGATTGCTGTAGCCAAAAATAAAAGTTCCTTCAAAGTCCTTTTCCTCTTCTTCCAAATCCAGTAGTAACCACTGCAGGCCAGTCCAAGAAACAGCACACAAGCACAAGGACAGTCCTTCTCCTGCAGATTCCTTCAGTTACACGGACAGAGGTTCTTCTTGTTGTCCAGGAGCAATACAAATTGTAGGGGTTTGGGCACAAATATTTATACCCCAAAAAGTCTTTGTTCTTAGGAGTCACAAGTCTCTGAACCCAGCTAGAACCAGTTCTGTCCAGCCCTGGTGCACTTTGTTTACCAGGCTGCATCCTTCCTTTCAGAAAGAGGGGGTCTGCCATCAGACGCACAGTGGGAGGTAGAGCCAGCATTCACCTTTCCAGGCACAGTCCTATTCAAGTGCAGGAGCTACCCCTCCCCTCCCTCCAAGGCAGATCTCTCTATTCAGCCCAGGTCTGACTCAGCCTGCCCTGTCCCTCCAAAACCAGACAGCCAATACACATAACAGCAGAGCACACTGGAAGGCTTAGGCAAGAAAGTACCTATACTCTAAAAGTGGTAGTTTCAAACGCAGAATATAAAAATAGCCTTCACTAAACGATGTATTTTAATATTCTGAGCTCAGGCATACTAAATTCGTTTTTCTACCATGTTCTGGGGGTCAGTTAGGACTATAGAATGTAATAGCCAAAACCTCCCATTCTGGCCTATGGAGAACAGGTAGCCTTACAGTAGTGAAAAACGAAATTGGGTGTAATTCACTACTAGGACATGCTACACACATTAGAGCATGTCCTACCTTACACATACAATGCACCTTACCATAGGGGTGTTCACATGATGCCAAGGGAAGGTTCAGGGGCAGGGAAGTGAGTGCACTTCACAGCCAAGATGGCAATTCTAGACTGCACACAGACACTGCAGTGGCAGGTCTGAGACACACTTTACAAGCTGCTTCTGTGGGTGGCACAAACCAGCGCTGCAGGCCCACCAGCAGCATTCGGTTTACCAGCCCTGGGCACACACAGGCCACCCTACTAGGGACTAACAGGTAAACCAAATAAGCCAATCATGGATGTACCAATTCACATGTCATCTTTACAAAGGAAGCATTCGCACTGTGGCACTGAATGGCAGTGGCACAGCGCCCAGAGCATCTATAACCAGCAAAAACAGAGGAGACACAGCGAAAAATGGAAGGGAGACTCACGAAAATGGTGCCAGGTCTAACACGCGTCCCCTCCAGCTGAAATGTGGGGAGAACTACCCATCCCCTGGGAAGTCCTCATCACTAAGGCGGAAAAATCTGGACAGACCATCAGCATTGGCGTGTTCTGTGCCAGGGCGATGTGCCACCGTGAACTCCATACCCTGTAGGGAAATGGACCACCTTAGCAACTTGGGATACTCACCCCTCATCTGCATCAACCTTCTGAGGGGCCTGTGGTCTGTCTGAACCCGGATGTGAGTCCAAAACAGGTAGGGTCTCAGCTTCTTCAGTGCCCAGACCACAGCAAATGCCTCAGGCTCAATTGCACTCCGCCTCTGTTCCCGTGAAAGTAACCTCCTACTGATGAAGGCTACAGGTTGGTCTAGTCCCTCTTCATTCATCTGTGACAGAACAGCCCCCACCCCATGCTCTGAAGCGTCTGTCTGGACAATAAATTCCTTAGCAAAGTTGGGCACCTGGAGTACGGGTGCTCTACACATGGCAGTCTTGAGGGCATCAAACGCTTTCTTACAGGTGTCAGTCCAGTTCACAATCTTTGGCCGCTTCTTGGAAGTCAGCTCAGTCAAGGGTGCAACAATGCTGCCATACCCCTTGACAAACCTCCTGTAATAACCCGTGAGTCCTAAGAAGGCCCTCACCTGGGTCTGGGTCCTTGAGGGCTCCCACGCCAGGATGGTTTCAATCTTGGGCTGTAGGGGTGCCACCTGGCCACTCCCTACCTGGTGTCCTAAGTACACCACAGAACCCTGCCCAATCTGGCACTTACTGGCCTTGATTGTGAGGCCTTCTCTGCGCAGCGCCATCAACACTTCCCAGAGGTGGTGTAAGTGGTCCTCCCATGAGGAACTAAACACTGCAATGTCATCAAGGTAGGCGGCACTGAAATCCTCCAGCCCAGCCAACACCTGGTTGACCAACCTCTAAAAGGTGGCAGGGGCATTCTTCATCCCAAAGGGCATCACACGGAACTGGTAGTGCCCATCTGGTATGGAGAATGCTGACCTCTCCTTTGCCCCATCAGTTAAGACGATCTGCCAGTACCCAGACGTTAGATCAAACGTACTGAGGTACCGGGCAGCCCCTAACCGATCTATGAGCTCATCAGCTCTGGGGATGGGGTGCGCGTCGGTCCTCGTGGCCGAATTGAGACCTCGGTAGTCCACACAGAAACTAAGTTCTGGAGTGTCACCAGGCGCTACAGCTTTTGGTACCAAGACCACGGGGCTGGACCAAGAGCTGCTAGAGGACTCAATCACCCCCAGGGCAAACATTTTGGAGACCTTCTCCTTAATGCAGGCCCTTACCCTGTCAGTCACTCTGTAAGCCTTGTGCTTGACATGAGGACTGTCCCCGGTGTCTACCTCATGGACGCACCAATCAGTGACACTAGGCACCAGGTCAAATAAATCAGGAAATTGCCCCAACAGCTGGTGGCAATCTCTCTGCTGCTCAGGGGTCAGTATGGTTGAGAGGACCACACCCTCCACTGACCCATCCTTCTCTCCTGCACACAGGAGGTCAGGAAGAGGCTCACTCTCCTCCTCCATCCCTGCATCTGTGGCAAGAAGCATGCCCACTTCAGACCTCTCAAAGTGGGGCTTTAGGCAATTCACATGCAGGACCCGCAGGGGGTTCCTGGGAGATTTAAAGTCCACCAAATAGGTAACTGGACTTTTGCGCTCCACCACCTCAAATGGACCGGTCCACTTATCTTGGAGCGCACAAGGCTCCACTGGGGCCAGTACCCAAACCTTCTGACCAGGTTGAAACTCGACCAGAGTGGCATTCTGGTCGTGCCAACGTTTCATCTCCTCCTGGCTGGCTTCCAGATTGGCCTCGGCATTTTTTCGGAAATGCCGAGTCTGGTTCCTGAAGACCAGGATGTAGCTAAATACATCCTGGGGAGGTTTCCTGGGAGATTTCTCCCAGCCCTTCCTTGACCTGACTCAGAGGCCCCCTTACCGGATGGCCATAGAGCAGTTCAAAGGGACTGAACCCTAAGGACTTCTTCGGCACCTCACGGTATGCAAACAACAGGCATGGCAAGAGGACGTCCCACTTACGCCTCAGGGGCTCTTCTAGGCCCATGATCATGCCCTTCAAGGTCCGGTTGAACCTTTCAACCAGACCGTTACCTTGGGGGTGGTAAGGAGTGGTGAACTTGTAAGTTACCCCACACTCCTTCCACAGAAACTTCATATACTGGGAGATGAAGTTGGTCCCCCTGTCGCTCACCACCTCTCTGGGGAACCCCACACGGGAGAAGATCCCCATCAGTGCACGTCCCACCACGGGGGCCGTCACTGTCCTGAGCGGGATGGCTTCGGGGTACCGGGTGGCATGGTCCACCAAGACCAGGATGTACCTGTTGCCCATGGCTGTCTTGGGGTCCAGAGGCCCCACAATGTCAATGCTCACTCGCTCGAATGGGGTACTAACAACTGGAAAGGGCTGGAGTGGGGCTTTGATCTTCCCCCCACTCTTCCCACTTGCCTGACAAGTCTCACAGGTCCTACAGTATGTATCTGAGCTCTTGCACCTCTGGGGCCAATAAAAGTGGGTGACCAGCCTCTCAAAGGTCTTGGTCTGCCCCAGATGTCCTGCCAATGGAATGTCATGAGCCAACCCCAGTAGGAAGGCTCTGAAGCACTCGGGTACCACCAGTCAACAAGGGCTGACCCCGGCTCAGCAGCCTTAGGCTCGCTATACAGGAGACTGTTCTCCCAATAAATCAGATGTGAACCAGACATATCACCTGCTGCCTGGGCTGCAGCCTGTTGCTGCATACCCTCAAGACAAGGGCAAATCCTCTGCTGCTCACAAAACACCTCCCTGGTGGACCCTCCTTCCTGCTGCCACTGGGTCAGCTCAGGCAGGTCCCCCAGGTCGGTACTCTGCTCCCCGGTAGGCTCCAGGGCATCCCCCTCAGAGTCTGCTCCCTCCTGGGCCGTGGGAACCAAGGGGGCCGGCTTCCCGCGCCCCATGCCCCTTTTCTCTAAAGCAGAGACCTGGGCCATACTCTCAGGCTCCAGGTCTTTCTCAACACCCTCTCTGGCTGCCATGGACCGAGTGGTAGCACACGCCCACTCAGGCACTGTAGCCCACGGTGAGTTCTCTAAATCATTGCCCAACGGACAGTCTACAGGCATGGCGGGCCTCACAGCCACCTGAAGAGTTCCTGAGACCCCCCCCCCCACTCAAAGGGAACCTGAGCCACCTCACATTGGCTCTCTGTGTTGTCTGCAGACACTACTGGGTAGAATGCATGGGGAACAACCTGCTCTTTGGACACCAACCGGGAGCTGACAGCAGTTACACTGGCTCCTGTGTCCCTCAGAGCCTCCACTCTATGGCCATTGATTGTTACCCACTGCCTGTACTTTTTAGTGTTATCAGGCAGTGCAGGCTCAGGAACCACCTCAAAGTCTCCTAGTGAGACAAGGGTCAATTCTACAGGGTCCCACCCACCTTGGGCATCCATCTCCTCCCCTCCCAGGGCTACACTAGCAAGCTGGCGGGGTGGTGCACGGGGTGGTGCAGGAGCATCCCTTTGAGGACACTGTGGATCAAAGTATCTGTGGCCCACTTGACCACACTTAAAACAAGTAAGGGGCCCCCTCTGAACAGGCCTACCTGTTGGGAGCACTGGCTTCTTATCTTGGGGAGGCTGGGACACCACTGCTTGGTTCCCTTGGGAATTACTCTGGGGCCATTTGTGGAACTCCCTTGGTTTACCCCTGTTCCCCCCACCTCTCTGCTGGGGACCCTGCCCACCTTTGGCAAAGTCTCCCACTGGACCCTTGCGAACCCGGGTGCTCACCCAGAGGTCCGCCTCCTCAGCAAGCTTCCTAGGGTTAGTTAGCTTGCCATCTATCAGATGCTGGCGTAGCTCAGGAAAACAATTACTAGATAAATGCTCCCATGCAATCAAATCATACAGTTGCTCAAAGATTTCTACTTTGCTACCTTTTACCCAGCGCTCCATTGCTCTGCAAAAAAAAGACACATATTCAACCCACGTGGTACCCTCTAGCTTCTTGCAGGTTCTAAATCTCTGCCTGTACATCTCAGGGGTCAAACCATAGCGGGTAATCAAAGCTTTCTTCATGTGGGTATAAACCATCCTACTTTCTGGGGGCAGGTCCAAAAAGGTATCCCTCCCCTCACTCACAAAGCGTCCCCACAACCCCGCTCCCCAATCCTTCTCAGGGACCCGGTGGGACACCATAGCTAATTCATAAGCGGCAAACCATTGCCCAATATCTTCACTTTTATGGAAATCCTTAATAACCTCTTTAGGTATATACACTCTACTCTCAGTATGCACTACTGGTATGCTGCCACCAGAGGGGGAGATCTCTATACTCTTTGCTTTAATCTCCAACTCCCTCAAACTTCTCTCATGTTCAAGTTTCACTTTCATCATCTCAAATTCTAACTTCTCTAGGTCCCTCTGACCATCCAATTTAAGCTTAGCCATCTCCATATTATGCCGCCTATCTCACTCCCTGTCCTCCCTCACTTCTGGAGTCAGGCCCCTTGAGGACACACTAGTGCCCGGGCTGGAAACTGCTTTATCTCTGACCAAATCTACCACTTCATCCTGCGGCTCTCTGCATTCTCTACCCCCTCCACAGGCTCTTCTATATTCCTTGGGGCATCCCTGGCTTCTAACCAGGCCTTCAGCGCCTTGTAATATTCTTCCCTCTTAGTGAGCCCTGTGATAGGGACTGTGAAGCGTTTGCAAAAAAATCTGAGCTGCTTAGAAGTGTAGGTGTCTATTTTCTCTTCTTCCCAGGAGAGATCCTCAAAGGCATTGGATCTGGGCTTGGCCATTGAATCAATAACTGGTGAGGAACTTCGATTTTCGATCACGATCAAATCGACCCGCCATTTTGTGGCCCGCCGCCATTTTGTGTTGCCATCACTCAGGCACGGCGAACAAAGTCTATTCTGCTTTTTCTGTAGCCTGGTGTCGAAATACGCCCTCGGCCTCTATTTGCAAAGCTGGTGTTAGAACTAGCCGAGTACACTAATCCCTGTCTGGCTTTTCTAATCCGCGTCTCAACTATCTGTTGGCTCACACTATTCTTTCCTGACTTTATCTTATCGACTGGCCTTCACTGTCTCCTGCTAGCATTCTCTCGTTTCACAACTGTCCTCCAACACACATAAACGTATCTCGCCACCTGCAAGTTAGTTATGAATCTGTTAATGTATTAACTTGATGGAGGGGTGACAAACACAGTTGGAGGAGAGGTCTCTTCGAGTCATCTGACACTTCTGTTTTCAAACCTTTCTTATTGGTTCCGCCTTGTTTTCCAACTTTCCTTATTGGCTCTTTCTTGTATGCTCTGGGAGTGCATTTTATTAATGATTGTGTTATTGTATGGTATTTAACCCGATGCGCCACAGAGTGAAGTGGCAGTCTCCTGAGAACCTACTTTGTGTACTTCTAGGATAACTGTACTAGCTGCAGCTAAATAAATCTGATCTTCTAACGCCAACAGAGTGTCCCGTGTCTCTGTGTAGCGAAGCAGGAGAACTCCGGAGATTTTGGGCGTACCCTGCGCCACAAGGCCCAAAAGGTTCTGGTTCTTCAACTGGCGCCCAACGTAGGGTGGTTTCAGTGGTACCGGTTCTGCTCGAAGGTCGTGAGGAACCCCGCAAGAAAATTCCGGAGGGTTTGCGAGCCACACTAAGCGACCCCTGTATGTCGAAAGTGGTCCGAAGGTCTTTTGCAGCGCGGTTACTCCTTCCTGACGGCTACTGATGACCACTACCCTGACTGCCGCCCTGGTTTGGCCCTTCCTCTGATGATGTATGGTAAGGCGAGACAATAGACGGGCCTCTGTTGGTGGAAGAAGACGTCCTTAGTTAAGTATTTTCGTGGGTCGCGCCCACAAAGTTTTGGTTCTTTGATTGATTTCTTTGGGTTCTTAGATTTATCTTTTGCAAAAGATAAAGCCGAGGTAAGTGCATTTGTGCTGCGTAAACTGAGTTGTACTCCCTTGATGTTTGTGAACAGACAGGAAGACATCTCGAGATGCCTGATCTGACTAAGTTTGGAAGAATTTGTTGTCTTGGTTGTAATAGGGATTCCCGACTTGAGGACTCTTGTCCGATTCCTTCAGGTGGAACTCCCATATATGAGCTCTATTCAAAACATGGTATCAGCTCCATTGCCTTTAACGAGACATGGACTCGATACACGAAGAAAGAGGGTGTTCTCAAATGGCCAGAAAATGGTAGTTTTGATCCTAATGTGCTAGATAATTTGGAAGCAGTTTTATTCAAAAGAAAAGCCCGGCCGGCAATGTTTGACTCTTTCCGCCTTTGGCGTAAGGAAGCCAAACAGAAAGAAATTAAACAAGCAAAACGAGATAGGAAAGCTCAGGGTATGACAATTATACAGGCTGCCCAACAGTTCAAAAATGATGAAATTGATAATGCGGATGAAATTTCAGAGAGACAACATCGTATGGCGATAGATAAATGCTATCCGGTGTTGCCTGTTTCTCCTTCTGATAATAAGAAAGATATAGAAGAAGATCCCCTAATGTCCCAGTTATTAAGGTTGCCTCCGCCCTATGCGCAAAGTGCCAATGTACCTCAGCCGTTACAGCCTGTTCAGCCGCCAGTGGTACTTCTGCCTGTTCCGGCATTTCCGCATTTGCCTCCTCCAGTATTACCGCCCTTGCCGGTTTTACCGTTAGTCTCAACTTCTTTACCCTCATCTAATGATCTTAGATCTCCTTTGCCTTCTGCTCCTCCTGCAGTTATCCATTCTTCTCCTGTCAGTTCCCCTAATACTCTGTCTCCAATTCTTATGTCTAATTCTCCGTCTGTGCGTAAGCGTCTCACAGACTCTGTCACTAGTATTCTATCTCCTTTCTTTGGAGCTTTAAATGTGTCTCTGGCTCTTGTTCGAAGACAATCTCGTAATCAGTTCCCAGATTTTGAGGAACGAGAGAGGTTAGACTCTCTGGCACGAAAATGGATCAAGAAGGGTCCACAAAACAGTGTGCTTGATATTATGCCTACCTTCTTGCAATGGAATGCGCCTACGCAAAGATATGTTTTCAATGTAATGTGCGACATTCTCATTAAAGAATGGGAAGATGTGAGTTTGAGTCCGGTCTCACATGATCTGTTAAATGTTCAGACTGATTTTGAAAAAGGTCTTATTGTGGGTTCTAAGGTTGAGGAAGCTGTAAGGACGCTTATCTCTTATAGATCCTTATTGTTTTTTCAGATTTTCCTTGATTCCGATCCGTCGGTTAGACTGATGTCGAAAAATTATCCTATGAGAGAGGTTCCTCCAGTATGGAAAGAAGAGGTTGCGGGAGTAGGTGCTAATCCAGCTATTCCTGCTCATTTCCAACATATATGGGTAAATGTCCCTTGGAAGAGATCTGAAGTTTTGGCCCTTCAGCAGACTCTACCAGATCCTCGTAAGAACCCTGCAGGTTACTACAAAGAGCTATCACAGACAGTTGATGCTTGTATTATGAACCTAGCAGATATTGACATGCTAATGGGAAATGCAGTCCCACAGACAATATGGGCTAAAATTCATAGAGAGGATCACGCACAGGAACTAGGTGCTATTTGGGATGCTATAACTAATACAGATAGAGACCAAGTGGGTGGCGCAAAGCCTGATGCTCTGATCTCGGAACTCCCTGGTAGAATCATTACGTTAATGAAAACTATGATGCCTGCACTGAGAGTTAACTGGGATAAACTAGCCGCGTGCAAACAAAAGAAAGATGAAAGTGTCTCTGACTTCTTCACTCGTTTCGAGGAGACATTTATCGACCACAGTGGTCAAGATATGGCTACAGAGGGCGGACAGCCATTATTCGTGGACAAATTTGTATTCAATTTGCTTCCCAAACTGTCACACAAATTAAAAGATTCAGAAAGTTCATGGGCTGTTTCTTCCTCTGCTCAGATATTGGCTACTGCACAATATTATGAGAATAGGGACAAAGAAGAAAAAGAAAAGCAAGAGAAAAAGACGAAAGATTTAAAAACGAAGGTTCTCTTGCAACAAGCCTATCCGCCACGTTATGCTCAGCCTCAAATTCAGCAGCCTCCGCAGTTTCAGAGGTTGTATCAAAAACCTGAGCCATACAATCCCCGACCTTTGTTAGGTCCTAATCAATGTGCCTATTGTAGAGAGGAAGGTCATTTTAAGAATAGTTGTCCGGTTTTATTGCAGCGCAATGGAGCGTTATCTGCTCCACGAGGTCGTGCTGGCCTCCAGTCAGCAAACAGAGGTAGAGGTCGGGGTGTGTTGACACAAGAACAGCGTGCCCTTCCTTCTCCCAATTCCACGAACCACTTTGATCAGCAAACTGTGAGGTCTGCACAGTATTACAATGAAGACCATTATGTTGAAGGTGAGAATCAGAGTCTTCATGCCAACTAGGACAGCCATGGACAAAGTAAGGGAGTTGTGCCAATCCCAGTAGATCAAAATGGACCTTATGTTAACGTCACTACAATGGGTGTTTCAGAGCCATTTCTTCTGGATACTGGAGCAATGAGAAGTTCTATCATTCATTCTAAACTCCCTGGGGCACCTTTGTCTGGCTTAATGAATCTTTCCATAGGATTTTCTGGCGCCCCTGTTCGCAATCCAGTTTCTTGCCCTTTGCCTATTTCAGTTGGTCCTTATGATTTGGAAGCTCCACTACTGTTAACGAATGGTTGCGGTGAGAATCTGTTGGGTCTAGATCTATTGAAAAGAATGCATGCTACAATAAATTGTTCTCCTTCTGGCGTACATCTTACTTTAGGACAGAAATTGGTCTCCCCAATGTATTTGTCCAAAGATCAGTTTCCACCTGAATTACTTTCTCTTCCAGCAGCACTTTGGGCCACGGGTCAGAACGATGTGGGTTGTCTTGAGATTCCGCCTTATGTTGTCACTCTCAAGCCCAATGTTGAATTACCGCGCATCCCACAATATAGAATTTCTGCAGAAGGTGAGAAAGCGCTTTTGGGAATCATTCATGACTTGCATCGGAAGGGTGTGGTTGAAGAAACAAGAGGTAATACATGCAATAGTCCTATTCTTCCTGTTCTTAAACGCACTGATCCTTCTCAGTCTCCTGTGTACCGTTTTGTAATTGATCTGCGAGAAGTAAACAAAATTGTGATTCCACAATTTCCTGTTGTTCCAGATATCACTGCTTTGTTGACAATGATACCTTCCACAGCGATCTGGTTTTCTGTTATCGATCTAAAGAATGCCTTCTTTAGTATTCCCATTGCAGAAGAGAGTAGGGAAATTTTTGGTTTCTCTCTTGGAGGCCGAAGCTTCCGGTTTAAGCGCGCACCTCAGGGCTATTGTGAAAGTCCCTCTATTTACAGCCAAGCTTTAAAATGTCATCTTGATACTTTTCACTTGCCGTCTGGTGCTGCTCTTATCCAATATATGGATGACTTATTAGTCGCCGTTGATTCAGAAGATATCTGCAAAGATGTCACTGTTGCATTGTTACGCCACTTGTTTAAACTGAATCACAAGGTTTCACCTTCTAAACTACAATATGTTTGCCGAGAGGTTACCTACTTGGGTCATCTCCTATCAAAGGAGGGACGACGATTGACACCAGAACGAATTCAGGCGATTACGCGAATGGTAAATATCGAAAAAAAAATATCGACTGGACAGAATATCGAGTTTTTAATATAGAATGGACAGAATATCGAATTGCCAAAATATAGTGGTGAAGAATATCGAAAATCAGGTAAGAAATATCGATTTAAATAATATAGAAGTAAGTAATATCGACAGTCATAATATAGTAGTTAAAAATATCGAATTTTTTTATAGTGTTTTAAGTGTTAGTATATGTGTTAAAAGTATGTATTAATATTGGAATGTATGTTAGAATATTTTTAAAGTAATGAATTTTATGTTATTTCATTTTTGTGTAATATAATTCTGTAGCGGGTTGTGGGTTTATAGGGGAGTAGGGTGGGAAGTAATTTAATTATAGTACATTAAATAATAATTTATAGGAATTATTAATTATTTTTAATTTAATTTAGCGTTTTACTTCTGTAGCGGGTTGTGGGTTTATAGGGGAATAGGGTGGGAAGTAATTTAATTGTTATTAGTTAATTATTAATTAGTATTGAAAATCAATTGGTTGTTGATTAATTATTAATTGGTAAATAATTTGTATTAATTGGTAATTAATTTGTATTAATTGTTTAATTGATAATTATGTTAATTGTATTCATTTAATATTTGTAGCGGGTAGTGGGTTTATAGGGGAATATGGTGGGAAGTAATATAATTCTAAAAAATTAATTCTTTAAATAATTTGTGTATATTGATAATTAATATATTATTAATTAATTATTAATTGGTATTATTTGCATTTATTAATGTTTGTTATAGAAAAATAATTGGTTATTAATAGGTAATTAATTAATCAAAAATTTATTGGTATTTATAATTAATTAATTATTAAATATTGTGTGATTGGTAATTAATTTTAATACTTTTTTTGGTATTAATAATTCATGTATTTAATAAAATATAAATTTATTATTTTCCCTACTGTTGCACTCTCGGGAGTGGGAATAGTAATTTTTATCGCTACGCTATCCAACGGTTTCCCTACTGTTGCACTCTTTGGAGTGGGAATAGTAATGTTTACCCCTACGCCATCTGACGTTTTCTCTACTGTTGTAATCACTGGAGTGGGAATATTAAATTTTGCCCTCCCGCTATCCAACGCTTTCCCTACTGTTGCACTCTCTGGAGTGGGAATAGTAATTTTCACCCCTACGCTATCCAACGCTTTCCCTACAGTTGCACTCTCTGGAGTGGGATTAGTAATTTTTAGCCCTACTCTATCCAATGCTTTCCCTACTGTTGCACTCTTTGGAGTGGGAATAGTAATTTTTACCCCTACGCTATCCAACGCTTTCCCTACTGTTGCACTCTCTGGAGTGGGAATAGTAATTTTTACCCCTACGCTATCCAATGTTTTCCCTACTGTTGCACTCACTGGAGTGGGAATAGTAATTTTTACCCCTACGCTATCCAACGCTTTCCCTACTGTTGCACTCACTGGAGTGGGAATAGTAAATTTTACCCTCCCGCTATCCAACACTTTCCCTACTGTTGCACTCTCTGGAGTGGGAATAGTAATTTTTACCCTCCTGCTATCCAACGCTTTCCCGACTGTTGCACTCACTGGAGTGGGAATAGTACATTTTACCCTCCCGCTATCCAACGCTTTCCCTACTGTTGCACTCTCTGGAGTGGGAATAGTAATTTTTACCCCTACGCTATCCAATGCTTTCCCTATTATTGCACTCTCAGGAGTGGGAATAGCAATTTTTACCCTCCCGCTATCCAACGCTTTCCCTACTGTTGCATTCTCTGGAGTGGGAATAGTAATTTTGACCCTCCCGCTATCCAACGCTTTCCCTACTATTGCACTTACTGGAGTGGTAATAGTAAATTTTACCCGCCCGCTATCCTACTAGTGGAGAAGTGTAGCTCACTGGTTAGAGGAGGCATACCCTGAAGCAGAGATCAGACCCGGGACCTGGGTTCGATTCCCGACGCGGCAGGGTCAAGAGCCAAATCGTCCACGGACTTGATAATTCTCGCTTCGGTGCCCACTCTAAGCACGAGTTCACACTATGCAGCTCTGGGCAACAAGCCTGCTTAATCTCCACAACGGCCCCCCGCGGCGGGATGCCTGGCTTTCACCTTGGGGATGCCCAGTACGGGTTATCTTACAGGGAAAAACCAGGACGGGTTCCCAATGCAAGCGCCAAGATGCCCGTAGGGTGATAGCTGCGCTCTATAAGTACATCAATCAATCAATCAATCAATCAATCTACGCAGAAAATATTGAATATTTTTAATTAATATTACGTTAATATATATGTATACATTTTTTTTTACTTACATTAATTATTTATTAATTTTAATGTTATTTAAGTATTTTTAAGTATGTGTCAGTTAATTATATGTATTATTTCATTCATTTTACATTACTTTTAAGACATTTAAAAAATTCGATATTTTGACTAACTATATTTTTAACAACGATATTTTGGATTCTATATTTTTGTACTTACCTGTTTGGAGATAGGGATTCTATATTTTGGCATTCTATATTTTGGCATCGATATTTTTGTATGTCTATATTTTGGTAGTCGATATTATGTCAGTGATCCTACGCGAATGTCCGTACCATTCACACAAAGGGAAGTACGTGCCTTTCTGGGTATTACTTCTTATTGTAGACAGTGGATCCCTAACTTCTCTCTAATTGCCAAACCTTTGTTGGCACTCACTTTAAAAGATACGCCTCAGCCCCTTCCATGGACTAATGAGTGCCAAAAGAGTTTCACTGACTTACGTACCGCTCTGTGTTTTGCTCCTGTACTAGGCACCCCAGATTACACTAAGCCTTTTACGCTCTATGTGCATGAGAGAGAAGGTTGTGCATTGTCAGTTTTAGCGCAGCAATTTGGAGACAAACAGCGGCCATGTGCCAATTTTTCGGCTACGTTAGATCCCGTAGCTAAAGCATTGCCCAGTTGTCTCAAAGCGACAGCAGCCACAGCGATTTCTATTCGACAGTCTGCTGGAGTAGTATTGGATAACACTCTCATTGTCATGGTGCCACACGCAGTGGATACCTTACTAAACAGAATGAAAACGCAGCATCTTACGAGCGCTCGTCTAACTGGATACGAGCTGACGCTGTTGGCTAGTCACATACACATCAAACGATGTAATACCCTAAACCCAGCTACTTTGTTGCCCCTTCCAAATGAGGAAAGTGTTGAGGACCAGCATGATTGTTTCTTCCGTACTGAGGAAGAGACAAAAGGAAGAATTGACCTGAGAGACACACCGCTAGAGAATTCGGATGGAACTCTATGGGTAGATGGTTCTTGTTTTAAAATGCCTAATGGAGATACAGTTTCAGCCTATGCTGTAACTACTTTACATACGATTGTTGAAACTGCACGTATTAGACACAATTCAGCGCAAGCAGCAGAATTGATAGCATTAACAAGAGCTTGTGTATTATCGAAAGGGAAAAGAGTGAACGTATACACTGACAGCCAATATGCTTTTGGTGTAGCGTTCAATTTTGGACGTCTCTGGAAGGAAAGGGGTTTTCTCACTTCACATGGCACCAAAATACAACATGATCAGTTAGTGACTGATCTCCTCAAATCACTTGCCTTACCCAACCAAATAGCGATAGTGAAATGTAGTGCACACAAAAAGATTACGGATGATGTTGGTCGAGGAAATGCATTTGCAGACGAAATAGCAAAGAAGACAGCGAGAGATTCAACGAGTCGAATGTATGTGGCAGGTCCTGCGAATTGGGTCAGAGAGAGAGGAATGTGTGAGAATACAGTGGAAAGTGTAAAAGCGATTCAGAAAGAGGCTTCAGAGAGGGAGATGAGCAAGTGGAAAGAAAGTACGGGAATGTTAGATGAGATGGGCTATTGGGTGGAATTATCTGAACATCAACGTTGGCTGTTACCAGATGCCTATGTTCTCCCAGTGGTTACTATGGCACATGGTCCAGCCCACTTAAGTGCAAAAGGCATTTATAAACTTCTGGCTCCAGTGCGGCAAAATGAAAGTATCCCAAGATGTGCAGACAATGTAGTGAAGCACTGCATTGTTTGTGTAATGTACAACCCGGGAAAGGGAACCCCAACTCCAGCAGGTCACTTTGCTCCTCTGACATATCCATTTGAGGTGTTGCAAATCGATTACATTCATATGAAACGGTGCAACAACCTCAAATATGTTCTGGTGGTAGTATGTGCCTTTTCGAGATGGATAGAAGCATACCCTCTAAAAGATAACACAGCCCTATCTACAGCTAAGATCCTTCTAAAAGAATTCTTCCGAGGTTTGGTTTGCCGCGCATTGTCTGGAGTGACAATGGGAGCGAATTTGTTGGCCAAGTCATGCAGAAAGTTTGTGCAGGTCTTGGTATCAAGCAAAAGTTCCACGCGGCAAATCAACCACAGTCAGCGGGTTTAGTAGAATGTTACTACGGAACCTTGAAGTTAAAGTTAGCAAAGGTTCAAGCAAGTACAGGACTCAATTGGCCTGATGCTTTGCCATTAGCTCTGCTATCCACCAGAACTGCAGTACACTCTCGTTTGGGAGTTAGCCCATACGAAGTAGTGTTTGGCAATCCGGCTAACGTATGGGGAATACCTCGTCCTAAGAAATACTCAGACTTGCCATATCCAATGTTGATTGACTATCTGCATGACCTTACGACTAAATTGCGTGTTCTTCATCAACAGGTTCAGAGTGCTCTGCTGGAGGCTTCCACAGACCCATGTCACTCCATCCGACCAGGTGACTGGGTATGCGTAAAGAATTTTCAGAGGTCCAGCAATTTGGAACCCAGATGGCGGGAGCCTCGAATGGTCCTTCTTACAACGAGGACAGCAGTTAAAGTCGAAGGAAAGAAAAATTGGATTCACGGTGTGCATTGTAAGAAAGTGCCTTTGCCTTTGCCATACGATCAATGGGTACGCAAGGGTATTGGTGACTGTGAAGGTGAAAAAGTTCCACGATTCGTACCCTTTAGTGATGCACACCTGAGTGGGACGCTGTCTGAGAAAGAGGACGACGACATTTTACAGGAAGCAATTCCATCACATCATCGCTTGGATACGACTGAACCACGAACATTGTTCCAAGATCAGAATGTTCCGGGGAAGGAAAGATATAATTTAAGACCCAGACCAAAGAACATTTAAGACTCTTTTCTCCCTTGTGTAGTATTCTGTCCCGGTTGCAGGGTCACGGTAGGAGTCTAGGTCACGACCTGAGCAGTGGCAATAGGCCTGCAGGATCTTCAGTGTCTTAGGACGGTAGAGCATCGTGACTTGAGTGATTGAGGAAGATTGCCGTGAGCATCCATTAGTAAGATGGAAACTACACTAGGTAATAAAGAAAGAAAAGATGAAATGAAGAAAGCATCCTGTAAAATAATGTACAGTCGTTTCAGTATAACTTTATGTGTTATTATATCATTATGTATTGTTTTGGCGTTTATTAATTGGATAATTTATGCTTTGCAGCCTAAAGATGCCTCCCCTTCTTCCTCTTTGCCTTCTTCTACTATCTCTCCACACCTCTTTCATACTCTTCCTTCACATGAACTCGTCAGAAGAACCGAGCATTATAACAATTCCTTTATCCAGCTATTACAACAGCACCAATTAGTGGTTAATACAACTGATTGTTGGGTGTGTGGTCTTATGCCACATACCACAGAGAAAGGAATGCCATATCTAGTTCTCCCTTTTTCTTATGAGGGTTCTGCTTGGGCTTACTTCGTCATCTTCTCTAATGCTTATCAAAGCAAATTCAGACGATCTGTTAGTTCACATATTAATTATCCGGATTTTAGACATAGTTCTTTGATTAAAGGTATGGTAGTTATGGCTAAAATCATGAAAAATAGTAAAATCTCAATTGACGAAAGAAAAGCATACACTAATTGGAACGTCACCCAATATATGTCTAGTCTTAGTAGTAAGGTTGGAAAAGGAAAGTCTTCGCCGATTTGGACTATATCACATCAGGGTAACTTCTGCTTACAGATAAATGATCGCCCTTCTGACACTACACATAGGAATAACTGCTCCTACACGTACGTTTATTCCTCTCAGAACTCGCCTCCTCTAGTGCCGTCTCAAGGCACCTATTTCATCTGCTATGATAGAGCTTATACTTGGTTACCAACGGGTTTCTCTGGTACTTGTTATATAGCCTTTCTTCTTCCCCCTACTTACACCGCTTCTACAAATCATCACCGAACCCGATACGGCAGAGGGATTATTGATTCAAAGGACACAGCAGGACAAGAGGGAGGAGATTTCCTTAAAGGTTTTCTTCCCTTCTGGGGTCCAATGGCTAACAGCAGAAATATAAGGCAATTGGTCCGTGTCGTAGAAACTACAATAGACATCACTGTAGGAGCCTTAAGTAACATCACGGCAGAACTACAGGCGGATCGTCTTATGACATTACAAAATCGAGTTGTGTGAGACCGGCCTTGTGGCGTGGACCCTCCCGACCAGTAAGCAACCCTGCAACCACACCTGATCCCCGGTATCACAGACTTCCGGCCACCATGGCCCAACAAACCCGATGGCCGGCCGGGGCCCCAGCAAAACCCAAGACGCTACCACACATGCCCGGCCGAGGGAGAGAGAAACCCCCAAGCCAGACCGGGAGACGCCGTCTCTGTCACACCTCTGATCTCCTCCCCAAGGAGGGTTTCGATCGGCCACCAGGCCCCCGGTGAGCGGGCGCCTCGCATGCTGGGCGTCTGGGGTCCCTCCCAGACCAACCTGAACAGATCAAAGGGCCAAACGGCAGGAAATACCGACAAACCGCCCCCAGGCACCAAGACCCCTCTCTGCGAGGACTCTGGACTTCAAAGAGGAGGGGGAGTATAACAAGGGGTGCTGAAGGGACAGGCGGCAGAGAAGACCTGGACCTACGAGAGCCCTGCTGACGCTGTCGCGGCTCCCCGAACTCTGAAACCATCTGAGCCCTGCTGACGCTGTCGCGGCTCCCCGAACTCTGAACCATCTGAGCCCTGCTGACGCCGTCGCGGCTCCCGAGAATCTGAAAACACCTGTGCCTGCTGAGAGACTCGCGGCGCTCCCCTCCAGGAGAATTGGCTGAGATTGCCGAGTGAACCCAAATCCCCCAGCTCGAGGATTGAGAGCTGTGCGAAGGATACTGCGCAGAGACACTGAACCTAAAGACTGTCCCGCTACCCCAATACCCCTATCACGAAACCGCCGCCGCTTGTGGCATTTATTCAACAGCTGCATCTCGGATCATAAAGATCCCCTGAAACTATCGATAAAGTATACTGTCTTACTAAGAACTACTGTGTGATGTCCCTCCGTCAAATAGTGTAAGCTCAGCGTGTGCGATCCTAGGAACGAGACCCTTCCAGGAAGGGCCTCCCCGCCATTGCTCGGCCTAACTCTGGGAGAGGTGGGTCAAAGGGTGGTCAGGAACGTATTCCGAAGCCCCCCGGAGAATGCCCTTCCAACATTTGGTGGCAGACGACGGGATCCGAGCCGACAC
The DNA here is from genome assembly GCF_964204655.1 of Triturus cristatus. Taxonomy (NCBI): domain Eukaryota; kingdom Metazoa; phylum Chordata; class Amphibia; order Caudata; family Salamandridae; genus Triturus; species Triturus cristatus. The sequence continues at coordinate 5,452,071 of NC_140593.1, read as the reverse complement.
CTAGAGATCGTACAGTAAACGGCTGACGCACTACCGAAAGGAGATGGAAGGAGAAACCACCATGAGTACCGCAGGAACCAACACAAGCCCGACGTTCCGAGAGGACCAGTTGGAATATTATACGCATCGAGAACTAAAACAGTTCTGCAAAGACCTTGGAATCGCTACCACCGGATTAAGCACTAAAGAAGATTTCTAGGAAGCATTGAAAACCTGGGTCGTGGCAGGAGCTTCCCTGGCCCAAACCGAAAGAGAGCCGCCAAACGAACCACGAAGCATCCCGGTAAGGAGCAACGCCCCAGAGGGGGGCCTATCCCCGGAAGAGCTAGTGGACCGAGAGAGGGGCCGCAACCACGAACTAGAACTAGCCAAACTAAAAATAGAGGAAGAGCTAAAACTGGCCGAAAAAAAGTTAGCCGTAGAACAATTACGCCCACAAGGGGAACTCGAGGAAAAGAAACGCCAGAGAGAACACGAAGAAAGAAAACTTCAACTAGAACACGAACGCAGCCTAAAAGAGATCGATCTCAAAGCCAAAAGTGAGGAGTCCAGAACCACGGGAAACCAACCACCCTCCTCCCCCGTGGAACCAAAGGTCCACATCCCCAAGGATGTGGTGAAGGAATACTACAAGAACGACGACATCCAGCAGTGGTTCAAGGCCTACGAAGTCGCCATGACCTCCCACCGAGTTCCGCAGAAGGATTGGGGGGCTGGCTTGTGGGGCCGGTTCCTGAGCGAGGGGAGAGATACCCTGCTGGACCTGCCCTCCACGGTGCTGAATTCCTACAGCCACATGAAAGAGGCCCTATTAGCCAGATATGGACTCACCCCTGAGATGTACCGGCAACGGTTTCGAGACTGCAAAAAGATACCCGGTACTACGTGGGTAGAATACGTGAACTTTTACAGCCGGGCCTTGGACGGGTGGATCAAGGGCAGCAAGGTCTCCACCTTTGAGGAACTGTTTGACCTAATAGCATGGGAACACTTGTCCGCAAATTGCTTTGTGGAGTTACGCCAGCACCTCCTGGACAGCAAGCTCACTGACCCTCGGAAACTGGCAGTCAAAGCTGACCGATGGGTGAACACCCGGGCCTCCCGGGGCCCCGTGGGAGACTACGGTCGCCACAGTCAGGGACCCCCCGGCGGAGGGAACCAAGGCCGATTGAGGGAATCCCAGGTGGGCTCCCAGCACAGTCCCCCCAGAGGCCAACCCCCGCACTTTCCAGCCCCACCTCCAGCCAGCACCGGGCCCCCGGGGAGGCAGGGACCCCGAGTCAAGATCACCTGTTTCCGCTGCCAACAGACCGGACACTATGCCAGTGACCCCCAGTGTCCCATGTACCAACGACCCGCAACGACAGCCCCTCCAGCCCGACAAATGGCCTCCGTAGCCCTAGGAGAAGAGATGGAAGACTCCGAAGAGTGGGAACCAGCAGCCATGGCCCTGGTCTCCCTAGGAGACCGAGAGATGGTTCCCGGAACACCCCTACCCGCCAACACGAAAAAGTACCGACAAGAAGTGATGGTCAATGGTCACCGAGTCGAGGCCCTCCGCGACACCGGGGCGAGTGTCACAGCGGTCCACTGCCACCTGGTCTCCGAAGACCAGATCCTGCCCGATGCCTTCTGTCCAGTCATATCTTCGGACAATTCCGAGAGCCTCTGCCGGATGGCCCTGGTACCCTTCGAATGGGGGGAAGTCACCGGTAAATTGAGAGTGGCAGTCCGAACATCCCAACCAGTAGACTGCCTCCTGAGCAACGACCTCGAGAGCTCCCTGTGGGGACAAGTGGAACGAAGAGCCCATCTGGAGATGATGGGCCTACCCGAATGGGTATGCGCCACCACGCGCTCCATGTCTGCCCGATCGCCTTCCCCCGAGGGAGTTGAGGCCTTACCCCTAAACCCAGTCGCCGTCCCCGAGGGCCGGGACGCGCTACCCGAGCCCGACGACCCTCTTCCGGAAGAAGAACCCGTTCCCGATGACAGGTCAGTGCATCCAGACCCCGAGCAACTGACCGAGCTCGGAGACCTACCCGAGATGGCCCATTGGCACTGCGAGGGAGGTCCCTACCGAGAAGAATTCTGCAGGGAACAAGCCACCTGCCCTTCCCTCATTGGACCCCGACAGCAGGCCGAAGCCCAGGCAGCAGGCGACCAGTCCGGAACCCACTGGGTATATTGGAAAAACGGCCTCCTGTACAGCGAACAGAAGTCGGCCGAGCTGGGATCGGCCCGGGTACTGGTGGTACCCCTGCGCTTCCGAAATTTCCTCCTAGGCCTAGCCCATGATATACCCCTGGCAGGACACTTAGGCCAAGACAAAACCTATCATCGCCTGGTTACCCACTTCTATTGGCCCAAAATGCGAGCGAATGTAGAGGCCAACTGCAAGTCATGTCTCACGTGCCAGGCCAGCGGAAAAAGTGGTGGGAAGCGCAAGGCTCCGCAACAACCCTTCCCCGTTGTTAGTACCCCTTTTGAGCGGGTGGGGATTGACATCGTGGGACCCCTGGATCCCAGGACCGCCCAGGGCCACTGGTTCATCCTCGTCCTGGTGGACCATGCCACCCGCTTCCCAGAGGCCATTCCCCTCCGCACCGTGACGGCCCCCGTGGTAGGCCGGGCCTTGATGGGGATCTTCTCCCGCGTGGGGTTCCCTCGCGAAGTCGTGAGTGATCGTGGCACGAACTTTATCTCCAAGTACATGAGGTCCCTATGGCAACAATGCAGGGTGTCGTACAAATTCACCACCCCCAAGGCAATGTCCTAGTCGAGCGATTTAACCGGACCCTGAAAGGGATGATCATGGGCCTCGAAGAACCCCTACGCCGGAAATGGGACGTCCTCCTCCCTTGCCTCCTGTTCGCCTATCGGGAAGTTCCCCAAAAATCTCTGGGGTTCAGCCCGTTCGAATTACTCTACAGACACCCCGTCCGGGGACCCCTGAGCCTGGTCAAAGAGGGCTGGGAAACGGCTTTCCGAGGAACCCCTCCCGATGTATTCCGCTATATCCTGGCGCTCCGCAACCAGACCTGGAAGTTCCGGGAGCTCGCCGAGGCAAACCTCGAGGCTAGCCAAGAAGAGATGAAGCGCTGGTATGACCAGAATGCCACGCTGGTCGAGTTTCAGCCGGGCCAACAGGTCTGGGTAATGGCCCCGGTGAAACCCTGCGCCCTCCAAGACAAATGGACTGGATGCTTCAAAGTGGTCGAGCGGAAGAGTCAAGTCACGTATCTAGTTAATGTTCAGTCTCCTCGGAACCCCCTCCGGGTCCTCCACGTGAACCGCCTCAAACCCCACTTCGTGAGGACGGAGTTGAGTTTGCTCCTGGCCACCGACGATGGGACTGAAGAAGACACAGAGCCCCTTCCGGACCCCCTGTGTGCTAAAGAGAAAGATGGCTCCGTAGAGGGGGTGAGACTTTCGTCCACCCTCACCCCCCAACAGTCCGACGACTGCCGCCAGCTTTTGAGACAATTCACAGACCTCTTCTCCCTCACCCCTAGGGTCACCGACTGGTGTGTCCACGACGTAGACACCGGAGACAGCCCGCCGGTAAGACACCGAGCCTACCGAGTCCCTGACCGGGTCCGGACCTGCATCCAGACCGAAGTAGCCAAGATGTAAGCCCTCGGGGTGATTGAACCCTCTGACAGCCCATGGGCCAGCCCGGTAGTACTGGTCCCGAAAGCAGCAGCCCCTGGTGTCGCCCCCGAGCTGAGATTCTGTGTGGACTACTGGGGACTCAATGCGGTCACCTGAGCGGACGCTCACCCTATTCCCCGCGCAGACGAGCTCATCCACCGCCTCCGGGCCGCTCGCCACCTCAGCACCTTCGACCTGACCTGCGGATACTGGCAAATTGCGCTCACTGAGGGAGCCAAGGAGCGGTCTGCCTTCTCCACCCCGGATGGGCACTACCGCTTCAGGGTTATGCCTTTTGGCATGAAAAATGCCCTGGCCACCTTCCAGCGACTGGTGAACAGGGTCCTGGCCGGGCTAGAGGGGTTCAGCGCAGCGTACCTAGACGACATAGCAGTATTCAGCTCTCAATGGACCGAACACCTCCAGCACCTCCGACAAGTACTGATGGCCCTGCGCCAGGCAGGCCTAACCATCAAAGCCAACAAATGTCAAATTGGACAAGGCTCAGTGATCTATCTGGGACACCAGGTGGGCAGCGGGCAGGTCGCCCCCCTCCAGCCGAAGATTGACGCCATCTTGTCCTGGGAACCCTCCATGACCCAAACGGAAGTCCGGGCCTTCCTGGGCCTCACCGGTTACTACCGGAGGTTTATTAAAAACTATGGCATCATCGCAGGCCCCCTCACAGAGTTAACCTCCAAAAAGCACCCAAAGAAAGTACAGTGGACTCCCCCGTGCCAAAAAGCTTTCGACGCCTTGAAAGCCGCTATATGTACTGCTCCGGTACTGAAAGCCCCCGACTACTCTCAGGAGTTTGTGGTCCAGACGGACGCTTTGGAGCACGGCATCGGGGCAGTCCTCTCACAGTTCAACGACCAAGGCATAGATCAGCCCATAGCCTTCATCAGTCGAAGGTTACTACCTCGGGAGCAACGGTGGAGCACCATTGAAAGAAAGACCTTCGCATGAGTCTGGGCCCTCAAAAAGCTGCGGCCCTACTTGTTCGGAACCCACTTCCGAGTTCAAACGGATCATCGACCCATACGGTGGCTGATGCAAATGAGAGGAGAAAACCCCAAGCTGCTACGATGGTCAATCTCCCTCCAGGGGATGGACTTCACTGTGGAGCATCGCACTGGGACTGACCACGCCAACGCTGACGGCCTGTCCCGATTCTTCCGCTTCAGCGAGGAGAACCCCCAAGTGGATGGGTAGCTCTCCCCGCCTTTCAGCTGGGGGGGGCACGTGTGAGACCGGCCTTGTGGCGTGGACCCTCCCGACCAGTAAGCAACCCTGCAACCACACCTGATCCCCGGTATCACAGACTTCCGGCCACCATGGCCCAACAAACCCGATGGCCGGCCGGGGCCCCAGCAAAACCCAAGACGCTACCATGCATGCCCGGCCAAAGGAGAGAGAAACCCCCAAGCCAGACCGGGAGACGCCGTCTCTGTCACACCTCTGATCTCCTCCCCAAGGAGGGTTTCGATCGGCCACCAGGCCCCCGGTGAGCGGGCGCCTCGCATGCTGGGCGTCTGGGGTCCCTGCCAGACCAACCTGAACAGATCAAAGGGCCGAGCGGCAGGAAATCCCGACACACCGCCCCCAGGCACCAAGACCCCTCTCTGCGAGGACTCCGGACTTCAAAGAGGAGGGAGAGTATAACAAGGGGTGCTGAAGGGACAGGCGGCAGAGAAGACCTGGACCTACGAGAGCCCTGCTGACGCTGTTGCGGCTCCCCGAACTCTGAAACCATCTGAGCCCTGCTGACGCTGTCGCGTCTCCCCGAACTCTGAAACCATCTGAGCCCTGCTGATGCTGTCGCGGCTCCCCGAACTCTGAAACCATCTGAGCCCTGCTGACGCTGTCGCGGCTCCCCGAACTCTGAAACCATCTGAGCCCTACTGACGCTGTCGCGGCTCCCCGAACTCTGAACCATCTGAGCCCTGCTGACGCTGTCGCGGCTCCCCGAACTCTGAACCATCTGAGCCCTGCTGATGCTGTCGCGGCTCCCCGAACTCTGAACCATCTGTGCCCTGCTGACGCCGTCGCGGCTCCCGAGAATCTGAAAACACCTGTGCCTGCTGAGAGACTCGCGGCGCTCCCCTCCAGGAGAATCGGCGGAGATTGCCGAGTGAACCCAAATCCCCCAGCTCGAGGATTGAGAGCTGTGCGAAGGATACTCCGCAGAGACGCTGAACTTAAAGACTGTCCCGCTACCCCAATACCCCCATCACGAAACTGCCGCCGCTTGTGGCATTTATTCAACAGCTGCATCTCGGATCATAAAGATCCCCTGAAACTATCGATAAAGTATACTGTCTTACTAAGAACTACTGTGTGGTGTCCCTCCGTCAAATAGTGTAAGCTCAGCGTGTGTGATCCTAGGAACGAGACCCTTCCAGGAAGGGCCTCCCCGCCATTGCTCGGCCTAACTCTGGGAGAGGTGGGTCAAAGGGTGGACAGGAACGTATTCCGAAGCCCCCCGGAGAACGCCCTTCCAACAAGTTGCCTTAGACTTTGTTCTTGCCGATCGTGGTGGAGTATGCAAATTGATCGGGTCAAGTTGCTGTATTTTCATACCTAATGACGCTCCGACAGTATACCAAGCTATCTCCAAGTTGCACATAATCTCTGAGTCTTTTCTTCAGGACGAAGGAGATTGGTCTTTAACGGAATGGTTTTGCGGACTACTGTCCAAATGGGGTTGGAAAGCATTGACGTTTCATGGTGTTAGAACTGGCGATTTCTGGTTGGCTAAGGCTTGCGCCAAAGTCAGGCAGAAACCACCACTCTAGTCAGGGCAAGGAAGTTACACGCCAAAGATAACCCCTGCTCACCCCCTTGGTAGCTTGGCACGAGCAGTCAGGCTTATCTCTGAGGCGATGTGTAAAGCGTTTGCGCGCGCACCCAGCAACAACACCCAAGGCCCACCACAAAGGAAACTCCACACAAGGTATTCTATAAAAATAGCCTTTGTATTATACACAACACATTAGATAAAAACACACACTTTACAATGTGCCAACAGGCACGGGCAGAATTTACAAGGGATATGTACAAGACAGGGCCACATGGACCACTGTCAGGAATGAGCACTTTTTAGAACGTAACACAAAAATATATAAGATCACTGTAGCACAAAAATAATAGGTATAGCACACAACCAGTACTTACTGGTATCCGGTAAGTACCACCTACGCAACCCTAACTACCTTAGGAAACTGTCACGCAGGGGACTGGAACCTCACTAGCACCACCTGTACTAGGAGAAAGCAAACAACCACCTAAGTATCACAATACCTGGAGGGGTAATAGGACGTTACACATGATGTATCACATTCAGAGGTGTGGGGAAGGAAAACACATGATGCATAAAAACACATTCAGAGGTGTAAAGCAATGGCACATGACGCATAAAAACACATTCAGAGGTGCAAGGAAAGGAACAATTGCGCACGAACTCATCTGCCACCACCTGTGGCAGTCCCTAGGCCAACTGGCCTTGTCCAGGCTAGGACGCTCTGTGTCCAGAAAAGTCAGGGCACGGCTGCGCAAGCTGCGCAAGCTACAACACAGAGGCCACCACCTAAACGTTGCAGCTGCCCACTAAGTGCTGGGCAGCTGTAGAACGACTCTCAGGCACCGACGTGCCTCTGGAGCCCTCTCTGGGCTCTGTCTATTCAAAATGCCCCTAGAGCCTTCGTGGCTCTGCACCAACAATGCCCCGCAACGTTGGAGCCTCACTGGGCTCGAGAAACAATGTGCCAACCGTTGGAGCCTCACTGGGCTCTATCGAAGTGCCCCCGGTCGTTGGAGTGCTACACGCACTCGAGAACATTCATGGCCCCGACGCTGGAGACCCACACGGGGGACTCGTGAGCCCCGCAGGCTCTTTTGCCCACGTCGCGGCCCTGGAGTCCCTCTGGACTCTAACGAAATATTGCCCCCAACGTTGGAGCGACCCCAGAAGCGGGGGCCGCTCTAAGAGTCAGCCGGTCTGGGACCGCCACCCACAATACGCGCACGGAGTCCCCCAGCCCTGCTCAACTTACCGGGCTGTTGCTCTGGGGACTCCCGTGTCGTCTCTGCTTCTGCTCTCTCTGGTGCCGGCCGCACTTCGGCCGGGCCGCGTCGCGCTGCCTCGCTCTCCGGTTTCCGCGTTTCAGACCGGCGAGCCCCCTGTTGCTGGGCAACCTGTAACGCTGGGACCAATCACAGCGCGGCAGGGCTCTGACGTGGGCGGCCCAAGGAAACAGCTCCTGCGGGGTTCCCGGGCCGGCGGCAGGGATTTTCAAGACGGGGTAGGCTCCCGTTACTCTGCACAAAGTCCCTCGCGGGGTGGGCACCCGCTAGGGATTCTCACTCTCCAATAAAGCGGGGTAGGCTCCCGCTCGAGCACAGCAACGAGCACAACGGCGGGGTGGGCACCCGCCGAACTTGTCAAAACACGGCAGAATCGCGGGGTGGGCACCCGCTATCAGAATCACAGCGCTCCTAGCGCTATAAAGTCAGACAGCGCTCACAGCGCTACAAAGCTCATAAAAGCGCTCCCAGGCGCTTAGAGATAGTAAGACCAGGAAAATAGCGCGCCCAGCGCTACAAAGTTCAAGGAGCGCTCCCAGGCGCTGTAAATCAACAAAAAGGTCCAGTAGAAAGTCCTCCAACAACAGGGGGGCAAAGGCTGGGCCCAGAGCCAGCACACAGGGCCCTCCAGCAGGGAGGCAGTCCCCAGTGGCGGTCTCTCCTGGCGCCCAGCAGCAGCAGGCCCCCCCTCAAGTGGATCCTGCAAGAGAACAATTTGTAAGGGGACACAGCCCCTTTTTATACAGTAAAAGTCTTTGTCTAAAGGCGCAGGGAAGGGGCGAACCAGTTCCAACAGGTTCCTGAGCACTTTGTTTTGCTCAGCCCCTCTCCCTATTCACTGGCAGGCCAGGGTCATCAGACGCACCACAGGGGCCGGAGCCAGCATTGTGTGGGGAAAGCCCTGTCCTATTCAGGACCCAGGTATACTCCTCCCCAGCCATCAGCATGCTAACTCCCCATTCACCACTGGGTGACTCCTCCTGACTCTGGGGATTTCCCTAGTCCGTCACATGACCTCCACCAGCCAATCGCCAGACAAGCCACACATTTCATACTGCACACTGAAGTGCCCACTTCTAGAAGTGGCACTTCCCCACTAGGTGCATGCACGCCGCACACATCATCGCGCAGCATTCACTCACACGAGTCCGCACATACCAAACTCGGGCCTGCACACCCCACGCATCAGGAACTACCAGGACACATACATTCCCCCATGCATTCCTATGGGAGGGCAGGCCAACCTCAACACACGCACGCACTTTACCCTGGGACGCAGCGGTAAAGTGCGCCTAAACCAAAAATCATTACACCAAGTCACCCATAAAAAGCAAAAAGTCTCGGGGGTGAACCTGCCAGAAGGGCCAAGTCCAACACGACCCCCTTCCAGCCAAAACGCAGGGTAGACCAATCACCACCGTGATGGTCTTCCCTGCTTGGGGCGATAGAACACGGACGCAGGCCCGCAACGGCAGGGACACTCTCCGGTTTTACGCCACTCTGAAGTCACATGGTTTCCTCTGAAAAAACTTGGCGGCCCAACTGGGCTACCCCCCTAGTACTCCTCAGCTGTCCGTGGCCCGGACCAGGCCCTAGACCATCTAGGCGCCACTGGTCCTTGCCTAACCACAGAGTGGGGGGTAGTAACCCCTGGCACATAGTGACCATTTTCCACTCTACCCCTCATCAGGGCAGTTCTAAACTGCCACTGATCCTCCAGCCGAGGGTCTGTACCCTCAAGCTGACCAAAAGTCACGGGTGAGGCTCTCCTCCCCCTACCTCTTCTCCGAGGGTTCCGCCCTCTCTTCCCCTGAGAGGCGACCCCGTAACATAACTCACCAACCAGCTCAGGACCCCTCCCTGAGAACTGGTCTCCCAACCTAGGGTTTAACCCCTCAGGTTGCACTGGGGTCAGAGGTGGGCTCTCCCACCCTCTGCACCCCCTTCCAGAGTCCTGCTCCCTACCAGCTGGGGCGGTCCCTCTGGAAGAAGAACCGGTCAGGACACTTGTTACAGTAGTCCTACCCTTCAGGTCAGGCTGCTCCTGAACCTGGCCTCCCAACCTCTGGTCTAAAACCTTCGGTGGAATAATTGCCTGGCACTCCAGGACTTCTGGGGACTTACACACCATCCCCCTGAGGCTGACACATGACCCATGTGTCGTGTGACTGTCTGTCTGGCGCAGATCTCCCGTCCCCTGTCCACCTGACAGTGCGTGAAGATCCCCCAGAACAGAAGTGGCGCCACCCTGGTTCCCCCAAGGAGATCTAGCCCAACTGGCTAGTCCCTGGTCCACTGGTGCATCCACTGGGAAACTCATCCCCCAACCACTCCTCACGCTGGACTCCTGTACCCTCCCTACCGGAGCGGTACTGCCAGACTCTAGAACCACAGGAGCCCTGTTTACAGGCGCTCCCGGTCCTCTACTCACTAGGTGATCCTCCTCAAATGGGCTAACAGGACAGCCTAGGTCCCCAACTTGGTGTTCCCTCATGAAACCACCCAAGTCCTGAGGCAGGGTTTCGTACGCCTGGGGACCCTCGGTCACCCACTTACTCCCGCTCCACTGAGCCAGGCCGTAAGCCCCTACACCCTCCTCGCTATCCTGAGACCTAGCTGGGCTACACTGAGCCTCTTCCAACACGCTGGGCTGGAAGATACCTGAACCACTACTTTTGGATTCCCTCCCTAATGACTCCAGAGAACCTTTAGCGCTTTCCCAGCGCTCCGCTTCCTCTGCCAGCTCCCAAGGACAAAAGCAGTCATACCTCAACAGGTGTTGACGCAACCCTGGAGAACAACTACTGATCATCTGCTCTTGGACAATCATTTTGAGCACTATATCCAAATCCTCTTCCGTGTTGACCATCAGCCAGTCCAACAGTGCATCATGACAGTCATCCACAAACAACCCCCACGACTGGTGAGACGGTTTTCTACTGCCCCTGAACTTCAATCTATACTCCTCCTCTTGGGAAACAGGTACCAGACTGGGGGAACTGGGACTTCCTATACTGAAATCTATCTTGCTGCCACCACTGGTCTCAACCCTCCCTGGGGAGCCCAGAAAACTAAGACTGCGCGCAGGGGATAGTCTACTCTCCAGCGCTGATTTCTCCCTGGTGAAGGCCCTCTCAGCCTCCTCTATCCTCTCCTGCGCTAAGACCCTCTCGGTCTCCAGCTTTTTCTCTTCTATATTCAGCTGCGCCATCCCCCGGGCATGCTCTAACCTGAGCTTCTCCATGGCCAGCTGATGCTCCCTCTCTTCCCTCCTATCTACCCACTCCTCTGGGGACAGGGAAAGGGATGGGGTGCTGCTCCTGACACTGGACCCAGCAAGGGACTCCCTATCTATGGGGTCTTCACTCTCTACTGGCGTCCCTGTCAGGTAACCTTCCTCCTCCTCAGATTCCTCAGGGCTCCCCTCAGACCCACCACCCTCTCGGCGTGCGGCCCGGGCCCTATCTTCCTCGCTGCGCTCTCGCTCCCACTCCTCCTTTTGCCAAAGGATCAGGTTGTCCCTCAGTCTGGACTGGGTATCTGACTCACCCACCTCTATGTCCCTCTCTTCACAGAACCTTACCAACTCCAACCTACTGTATCTAAACAGACCACAGAAATTAAAAGCAGGCTCCATTTTGGCGGACGTTCCTGAGAAGAGGTTAACACAAGGAACCGGAGTGTCTGAGCTAGCACAGGAGTATATGATTCACAAAGGACACCTTTAGGCGAGGAAATAATGGAACTCAAAAAACAATAATCCCTAAATGTGGTTATCTAATGCAGAGTTTTGTAGTGCAGCCAGTCGCTGCTGCGGTACAGCGCAAACGCAAGTCCAAATCCCACCGCTGATCACCAATGTTAGAACTGGCGATTTCTGGTTGGCTAAGGCTTGCGCCAAAGTCAGGCAGAAACCACCACTCTAGTCAGGGCAAGGAAGTTACACGCCAAAGATAACCCCTGCTCACCCCCTTGGTAGCTTGGCACGAGCAGTCAGGCTTATCTCTGAGGCGATGTGTAAAGCGTTTGCGCGCGCACCCAGCAACAACACCCAAGGCCCACCACAAAGGAAACTCCACACAAGGTATTCTATAAAAATAGCCTTTGTATTATACACAACACATTAGATAAAAACACACACTTTACAATGTGCCAACAGGCACGGGCAGAATTTACAAGGGATATGTACAAGACAGGGCCACATGGACCACTGTCAGGAATGAGCACTTTTTAGAACGTAACACAAAAATATATAAGATCACTGTAGCACAAAAATAATAAGTATAGCACACAACCAGTACTTACTGGTATCAGGTAAGTACCACCTACGCAACCCTAACTACCTTAGGAAACTGTCACGCAGGGGACTGGAACCTCACTAGCACCACCTGTACTAGGAGAAAGCAAACAACCACCTAAGTATCACAATACCTGAAGGGGTAATAGGACGTTACACATGATGTATCACATTCAGAGGTGTGGGGAAGGAAAACACATGATGCATAAAAACACATTCAGAGGTGTAAAGCAATGGCACATGACGCATAAAAACACATTCAGAGGTGCAAGGAAAGGAACAATTGCGCACGAACTCATCTGCCACCACCTGTGGCAGTCCCTAGGCCAACTGGCCTTGTCCAGGCTAGGACGCTCTGTGTCCAGAAAAGTCAGGGCACGGCTGCGCAAGCTGCGCAAGCTACAACACAGAGGCCACCACCTAAACATTGCAGCTGCCCACTAAGTGCTGGGCAGCTGTAGAACGACTCTCAGGCACCGACGTGCCTCTGGAGCCCTCTCTGGGCTCTGTCTATTCAAAATGCCCCTAGAGCCTTCGTGGCTCTGCACCAACAATGCCCCGCAACGTTGGAGCCTCACTGGGCTCGAGAAACAATGTGCCAACCGTTGGAGCCTCACTGGGCTCTATCGAAGTGCCCCCGGTCGTTGGAGTGCTACACGCACTCGAGAACATTCATGGCCCCGACGCTGGAGACCCACACAGGGGACTCGTGAGCCCCGCAGGCTCTTTTGCCCACGTCGCGGCCCTGGAGTCCCTCTGGACTCTAACGAAATATTGCCCCCAACGTTGGAGCGACCCCAGAAGCGGGGGCCGCTCTAAGAGTCAGCCGGTCTGGGACCGCCACCCACAATACGCGCACGGAGTCCCCCAGCCCTGCTCAACTTACCGGGCTGTTGCTCTGGGGACTCCGGTGTCGTCTCTGCTTCTGCTCTCTCTGGTGCCGGCCGCACTTCGGCCGGGCCGCGTCACGCTGCCTCGCTCTCCGGTTTCCGCGTTTCAGACCGGCGAGCCCCCTGTTGCTGGGCAACCTGTAACGCTGGGACCAATCACAGCGCGGCAGGGCTCTGACGTGGGCGGCCCAAGGAAACAGCTCCTGCGGGGTTCCCGGGCCGGCGGCAGGGATTTTCAAGACGGGGTAGGCTCCCGTTACTCTGCACAAAGTCCCTGGCTGGGTGGGCACCCGCTAGGGATTCTCACTCTCCAATAAAGCGGGGTAGGCTCCCGCTCGAGCACAGCAACGAGCACAACGGCGGGGTGGGCACCCGCCGAACTTGTCAAAACACGGCAGAATCGCGGGGTGGGCACCCGCTATCAGAATCACAGCGCTCCTAGCGCTATAAAGTCAGACAGCGCTCACAGCGCTACAAAGCTCATAAAAGCGCTCCCAGACGCTTAGAGATAGTAAGACCAGGAAAATAGCGCGCCCAGTGCTACAAAGTTCAAGGAGCGCTCCCAGGCGCTGTAAATCAACAAAAAGGTCCAGTCGAAAGTCCTCCAAGAACAGGGGGGCAAAGGCTGGGCCCAGGGCCAGCACACAGGGCCCTCCAGCAGGGAGGCAGTCCCCAGTGGCGGTCTCTCCTGGCGCCCAGCAGCAGCAGGCCCCCCCTCAAGTGGATCCTGCAAGAGAACAATTTGTAAGGGGACACAGCCCCTTTTTATACAGTACAAGTCTTTGTCTGAAGGCGCAGGGAAGGGGCGAACCAGTTCCAACAGGTTCCTGAGCACTTTGTTTTGCTCAGCCCCTCTCCCTATTCACTGGCAGGCCAGGGTCATCAGACGCACCACAGGGGCCGGAGCCAGCATTGTGTGGGGGAAGCCCTGTCCTATTCAGGACCCAGGTACACTCCTCCCCAGCCATCAGCATGCTAAACTCCCATTCACCACTGGGTGACTCCTCCTGTCCCTGGGGATTTCCCTAGTCCGTCACATGACCTCCACCAGCCAATCGCCAGACAAGCCACACATTTCATACTGCACACTGAAGTGCCCACTTCTAGAAGTGGCACTTCCCCACTAGGTGCATGCACGCCGCACACATCATCGTGCAGCATTCACTCGCACGAGTCCGCACATACCAAACTCGGGCCTGCACACCCCACGCATCAGGAACTACTAGGACACATACATTCCCCCATGCATTCCTATGGGAGGGCAGGCCAACCTCAACACACGCACGCACGCACTTTACCCTGGGACGCAGCGGTAAAGTGCGCCTAAACCAAAAATCATTACACCAAGTCACCCATAAAAAGCAAAAAGTCTCGGGGGTGACCTGCCAAAAGGGCCAAGTCCAACACATGGTATAATCTTGACTGTTATATTTTCCTGTTGCCTTTGTATGCACTGTGGTCCCGCTATCTGTGATCTTTGTGCTACTATGTGCATCCCAAAACCCAAACCACAAGTAACAGAAAACATAAGAATGATGTTACAGCAACAACTCGATGACCTCATGGCTATTGACGTGGACTCAGATTAACATGGGTCTATCGTGCCTGAGTTCTGGCAAAAGGAGGGTCTGAGGAACTTCGATTTTCGATCACGATCGAATCGACCTGCCATTTTGTGACCCGCCGCCATTTTGTGTTGCCATCACTCAGGCAGCACGGCGAACAAAGTCTATTCTGCTTTTTCTGTAGCCTGGTGTCGAAATACGCCCTCGGCCTCTATTTGCAAAGCTGGTGTTAGAACTAGCCGAGTACACTAATCCCTGTCTGACTTTTCTAATCTGCGTCTCAACTATCTGTTGGCTCACACTATTCTTTCCTGACTTTATCTTATCGACTGGCCTTCACTGTCTCCTGCTAGCATTCTCTCGTTTCACAACTGTCCTCCAACACACACAAACGTATCTCGCCTCCTGCAAGTTAGTTATGAATCTTTTAATGTATTAACTTGAGGGAGGGGTGACAAACACAGTTGGAGGAGAGGTCTCTTCGAGTCATCTGACACTTCTGTTTTCAAACCTTTCTTATTGGTTCCGCCTTGTTTTCCAACTTTCCTTATTGGCTCTTTCTTGTATGCTCTGGGAGTGCATTTTATTAATGATTGTGTTATTGTATGGTATTTAACCCGATGTGCCACAGAGTGAAGTGGCAGTCTCCTGAGAACCTACTTTGTGTACTTCTAGGATAACTGTACTAGCTGCAGCTAAATAAATCTGATCTTCTAACGCCGACAGAGTGTCCCGTGTCTCTGTGTAGCGAAAAAGGAGAAGTCCGGAGACTTTGGGCGTACCCTGCGCCGCCAGGCCCAAAAGGTTCTGGTTCTTCACTGGTAATATTAATCAAAAATAGAATCAAAACCTCAAAAACGTACGTGGTTATGTTATGGTCTGCTAGTGTACACTATAATTGCTGTATGCAATCACAAATGCAAGTCCAGATCCTCACCGCTGACCACCAATGTTAGCAATGGGGGTCTCTAGTTGGCAATGGCTGGCCACTGTCCGAGTAAGGACCCTTCTTCCTAAGTCAGAGTAAGCGGGCTACACCCTTTGATAACTCCTGCTCATCGCTGTGGTAATGTAGCACGAGCAGCTAGGCTTATCTCAGAGGCAGTGTGTGAAGCATTTATGACCATACACAGTAACACAATGAGGAACACTACAAATGGACACCACTCAAGTAATTATTAAAAAAAAGTATATTTATATAGACTTAACACAAGACCAATAACAGTAAAAATCATCCACAATACTCAGACCACAGGGTTACTTTAAAAATGCTGCAAAAATAGTTCAAGGTGCACAAAATGATGTTCAGTTCAATGCAGTGGTCTCTGCGACCCTTTTACTCACAAGGTATCTGGATTCTGTAGCAAAGCAGCAAAAATGTCGCTAAGGAGTTGTAGCGATAAATTTGCTCACGCTAACCAGCGATGCGTTGAATCCTTACCGCAAGGGAGGATGATGCGCTGGGTTGCGGGCAGGACAAAGCGACAAACTTCTGCATGCTAAGCCGGTGATGCGATAAAATCCTTGCCGCTAAGGGAGGATGATGCGCCGAGCCTGTTGCGTGTGCGATCTTGCTGCGATAAAAGAAAATGGTGCTCCGTGAGGGAGCGACGATCCTGATGCAATGCAGGGAAAATGGCGAACGCACGGCATCCGCGCTGCGATGACCTTGATGCGATGATTTTTGGTTAGCGAGCGTTTTGGGGCACGCTAACAAACAATGCGACAATCTTCGGGTTAGCGAGCATTTTCAGGCCAGCAGTCAGGTGATACAATAACTGTGGTTAGCGAGCGTGTTGGAACCCGCTGACAGGCAATGCGGTAATCTTCGGGATAGCGAGCACTCTTAGGCCCGCAGACAGCTGATGCGATGCACTTGGGTTAGCGGGCGTTTTGGGGCCCGCTGACAGGTAAAGCGATAATCTTCGGGGTTAGCGAGCGTTTTCAGGCCCGCCGAGAGGTGATGCGACGATCTCCGGTAGCGAGCGCTCGGCTGCAGCAGAGCGACGATTTTCCTCACGCTCTCCAGCTGCAGCGACTCGCTAAGGGGGGTTAGCGACGATTTTCAGCACTCTTTTCTCAGCAGTAGAACTAGAGGCCCTGAAACTCACAGGAGCCTCACCTGCAGATAGAAATCCTTGTTGGGAGGAAACAGGGGGCTGGTGATGGAGTCTGATGTGCCTGAGACTCCTGCAGGAGGCTAGCTCTCTTCTAGCCCTTGGGTAATTGCTGTAGCCAAAAATAAAAGTTCCTTCAAAGTCCTTTTCCTCTTCTTCCAAATCCAGTAGTAACCACTGCAGGCCAGTCCAAGAAACAGCACACAAGCACAGGGACAGTCCTTCTCCTGCAGATTCCTGTAGTTGCACGGACAGAGGTTCTTCTTGTTGTCCAGGAGCAATACACATTGTAGGGGTTTGGGCACAAATATTTATACCCCAAAAAGTCTTTGTTCTAAAGAGTCACAAGTCACTGAACCCAGCTAGAACCAGTTCTGTCCAGCCCTGGAGCACTTTGTTTACCAGGCTGCATCCTTCCTTTCAGAAAGAGGGGGTCTGCCTTCAGACGCACAGTGGGAGGTGGAGCCAGCATTCACCTTGCCAGGCACAGTCCTATTCAAGTGCAGGAGCTACCCCTCCCCACACTCCAAGGCAGATCTCTCTATTCAACCCAGGTCTGCCTCAGCCTGCCCTGTCCCTCCAAAACCAGACAGCCAATACACATGTTGGAAGGGGCGTTCTCCGGGGGGCTTTGGAATACGTTCCTGGCCACCCTTTGACCCACCTCTCCCAGAGTTAGGCCGAGCACTGGCGGGGAGGCCCTTCCGGGAAGGGTCTCGTTCCTAGGATCGTACACGCTGAACTTACACTCTCTGACAGAGGGACACCACACAATAGTTCTTAGTATACTTTATCGAAAGGTCAAGGGATCTTTATGATCCGTGATACAGCCGTTGGATCAATGCTGCAAGCGATGGGGGTATTGGGGTAGTGGGACAGTCTTTAAGTTCAGTGTCTCTGCAGAGTATCCTACGCACAGCTCTCAATCCTCGAGCTGGTGGATTTTGGTTCACTCGGCAACCTCCGCCGATCTTTCTGGATAGGAGTGCCGTGAGTCTCTCAGCAGGCACAGGTGGTTTTGGGTTCTTGGGAGCCGCGACGTCGTCAGCAGGGCTCAGATGGTTCAGGGTTCGGGGAGCTGCGACAGCGTCAGCAGGGCTCAGATGGTTTCAGAGGTCGGGGAGCCGCGACAGCAGGGCTCAGATGGTTCAGAGTTCGGGGAGCCGCGACGGCGTCAGCAGGGCTCAGATGGTTCAGAGTTCGGGGAGCCGCGACAGCGTCAGCAGGGCTCAGATGGCTTAAGAGATCGGAGAGCCGCGACGCGTCAGCAGGGCTCAGATGGTTCAGAGTTTGGGGAGCCGTGACAGCGTCAGCAGGGCTCAGATGGTTCAGAGTTCAGGGAGCCGCGACGGTGTCAGCAGGGCTCAGATGGTTCAGAGTTCGGGGAGCCGCGATGGCGTCAGCAGGGCTCAGATGGTTCAGAGTTGGGGGAGCCACGACAGCGTCAGCAGGGCTCATGTAGGTCCAGGTCTTCTCTGCCTCCCGTCCCTTCAGCACCCCTTGTTATACTCCCCCTCCTCTTTGAAGTCCGGAGTCCCCGCGGAGAGGGGTCTTGGTGCCTGGGGGCGGTGTGTCGGGATTTCCGGCCCTTTGATCTATTCAGGTTAGTCTGGGAGGGACTCCAGACGCCCAGCATGCGAGGCGCGCGCTCACCGGGGGCCTGGTGGCCGATCGAAACCCTCCTTGGGGAGGAGATCAGAGGTGTGACCGAGACGGCGTCTCCTGGTCTTGCTTGGGGGTTTCCCGCTCCCTCGGCCGGGCATGCGTGGTAGTGTTGTGGGTTCGGCTGGGGCCCCGGCCGGCCATTGGGTTTGTTGGGTCATGGTGGCAGGATGTCTGTGACATTGGGGATCAGGTGCGGTTGCAGGCTTGCTTGCTGGCCGGGAGGGCCCACGCCACGAGGCCGGTCTATCATAAGGGTGGCTTACATGATGCCAAGGGAAGGTTCAGGGGCTGGGAAGTGGGTTCACTTCACAGCCAAGATGGCAGTTCTGGACAGCACACAGACACTGCAGTGGCAGGTCTGAGAGACACTTTACAAGCTGCTTCTATGGGTGGCACAAACCAGCGCTGCAGGCCCACCAGCAGCATTTGGTTTACCAGCCCTGGGCACACACAGGCCACGCTACTAGGGACTAACAGGTAAACCAAATAAGACAATCATGGATGTACCAATTCACATGTCATCTTTACAAAGGGAGCATTTGCGCTGTGGCACTGAATGGCAGTGGCACAGCGCCCAGAGCAACTATAACCAGCAAAAACAGAGGAGACACAGCGAAAAATGGAAGGGAGACTCACGCCAATGGTGCCAGGTCTAACAGGCATACTTTGCACAACGAATTAATGAGAACACAAATACTGCAAAAGAGCTATATAAAACAGTACGTGAGTTATGCGAGCCAACCTGGATGTCCCACACCTTGCATCCTTCAGCAGAATGCTGTGAAAAGATCAGTGAATTTTTTTATGGACAAAATAGGCACAATTTACTCGTCATTTAACACCCCCACCCCAGCAGATTCCACCAAATGGGGAAATACGGAACCTCATCTCGACACCCCTGCACGTCTAGGAAGTTTTTCCCCTTCACAGAAAGAGAGGTTGCTAAAGCAATGGGGGAAGTCAAATCAGGATCCCCGCTCGAGCCCTGCCCACATTTTATTTTTTCACAAATACCTACCCTGTGCCCTTACATCACACAGCTGTTTAACCAATCTCCGGAGACAGCAGTTTTCCCAGAGATCTGGAAACAAGCCATAGTGACCCCCTCACGAAGAAGGCAGGTTCAGATGTAAATAACCCAGCCAACTACAGGCCAATTTCCCAGCTCCCCTATCTGTCCAAAGTACAGGAAAAATGAGTCAATAGACAACTGTTTAACTATTTAGAATCTAACGAATTGCTGGACCCCCCTCAAACAGGTTTCAGGGCCACCAACCGTACAGAGGCAACTCTCTTGGTGGTCCTAGATAACATGGGATCACTGTTGGACCAGGGAAAGGCAGGAGCCTTGATCCTGTTAGACCTGTCGGCGGTCTTCGACACGGTCTCTCACCAACTCTCACTGGAAAATTTGCATGAAAAAGGGTTACATTCAAAATCCCTTCAATGGCTCAGTTCATTTCTGAGCAACATGACTCCAACTGTGCCAATAGGCGCCTTCTCATCTACTCCAAAAAATCTCAGCTGTGGCGTCCCGCGGGAGCATCCCTGAGCCCCACACTATTCAATGCCTACGTATCATCTCTGGCACAAACTGGCACGAAATGGGGCTTTGGGATCTGCCCCTATGCGGATGATACGCAACTGACAATCGCTATCGGAAACAGGCTCGAGGACACCAGAGCCAAACTCAACAACTGCCGCACTGAAATGGCAACCTGGACGCCAGAGCACTGCTTAAAGCTCAACGCCGAGAAATCTGAAATCTTGCTTCTCGGCAGAGCCAATTATATCTGGGATGCGTCATGGTGGCCCCACTCTCCGGGCGCGGCCCCAGCACCCAAGCAGTGCGCGAACAATTTGGGCGTCATCATTGATAACACCCTGTCAGTGCAGGACCACGTGCGGACCCTGTGTGGAGAAGCTTCGCCACGCTGAAGCTCTTAAAAAGGCTCGTCCCCGGATCCCGCTGGAAAGCCGGAGAACAGTCCCACAGGCCCTGCTTGGCAGCAGGCTGCATTATGGAAATGCCCTTTTCGTTGGCATGCCAGATTACCTCTTCAAACGTCTACAAGTAATAGAAAATGCAGCGGCCAAACTGGTGTGCAGTAAGGGCAGATATAGCTCCGCGACGGACTGCCTGAGGCACTTCACTGGCTGCCCATGCGTCGAAGAGAAGGATTCAAGCTCTTAGGACATGCACACCGGGCACGCCATCACCCCGGCCCTAGGAATCTCCAGAATCCAATTGAATTCTACTCCCCGTCCAGGTGCCTAAGGTCACGCTTTCAGGCGCTAGCTGAGATTAAGAGAATCAGTAAGAGCAGGGCAGGCGGAGCACCTTTCCGCATCTTGCAGCTTTACACTGGGACGAGCTCCCGCTGGAACCACGGCTGGCTGAAGAGTACATGGCGTTCAGGAAGAAACTTAAAACTGTTGCCACCGATCTCAACTGGACCAGCTCAGTTCACCACCCTCCCACTACATCAGCGCTGTGAATCCCACCGGGATGAATGTCGCGCTTTATAAATAGATGAACAAATGGCGAGAATGCGGAGTGAGTTGTCTGAATGCAGGGTGTATTCCCAGGCACTTGGAGTAACTCCGCCTGTCACTGGCGTCGGGCGTAGGGTTTCAGATATGTTAAACTGTCGCTATTATGGCATTAACCAGGGAATAGGGCGGAGGAAATAAATCAAGGGCTGGTCCTGCGACAAGCTTCCAGGGGTGGGATTATTGTTGCCTGCTCAATATTTGGAAGTCCCAGATAGAAAAATAAGCAGTCACCTAAAGCCGTATTTTCAGCACTTACCTTTGCATACCTCAAACAGGAAATATACATAGAAAGCACTTTTAATGGCGCTCTGGGGCTGCCTGAATGATCCATGACTGATAATTAAAGTGAACAAAGACAGAAAAGTCGCATCACAAATGAATACATACTATTTGATTTATAACAATATTTAGTGTCAAGACACCCTATTTTATATTCCTTTTCATGAAATGCATTCTCACACTACAGCAGCAAATGTAAAATTCAAATGTGAGGAAGAGGCAGGGTGAGGGCCCAGGCGGCATTGGAACCAGAAAAACAAACTACGCTTAGGAAACCAGTTTACAAAGGGATGTAAATCTGCAAATAGACTTTTAAAGGCCTGTGAATAACTCGGGCGTGCCCAGTCCACCCACAGCAGCTCTCAGCAGCCTTCTGGTCTGAGACACACGACGAAAGGGGGGGTGAGTCACAACAGGGGGGTGAGACACACGACGGGGGAGAGTGGGACACACGAGGGGGGTGAGACACACGAGGGAGACACGACGAGGGGGGAATGTGGCACACGGGGGGGGGGTGAGACAAACAAGAGAGACACACGGCGAGGGGGAGAGCGAGACACACGAGGGAGACACGACGAGGGGGGAATGAGGCACACGAGGGGGGGGGGAGTGAGACAAACAAGGGAGACAAACGCCGAGGGGGAGAGTGAGACACACGAGGCGGAGTAAGACACACGACGGGGGTGAGACACATGAGGGAGACTCACGATGAGGGGGAGTGAGACACACAAGGGGGGAGTGAGACACGGGAGGGGGAGTAAGACACACGAGGGAGACACTCGCCAAGGGGGAAGTGTGACACACAAGGGAGGGTGAGACACACGACAGGGGAGTGAGACACACACCGAGGAGGGTAGTGAGACACACAAAGGGGGGGGGGGTGAGACACACGACTGGGGGTCGAGACACATGGGGTTGAGACACACGAGGGAGGCTCATGATGAGAGAGGAGTGAGACACATGAAGAGGGGCGAGATACACTATGAGGGGGGAGTGAGACACACAAGGGGGTGAGAAACACGAGGGAGACACGCGACAAAGGGGGGAGTTAGACACACAAGCGGGGTGAGACACACGACGGGGGACAGTGAAACACACCGCGGGGACAGTGAGACACACGAGGGAGACACGACGAGGGGGGAATGAGGCACACGAGGGGGGTGTGACAAACAAGGGAGACACACGCCGAGGGGGAGAGTGAGACACATGAGTGGAAGTAAGACACACGACGGGGCTGAGACACATGAGGGAGACTCAGGATGAGGGGGAGTGAGGCACACAAGGGGGGAGTGAGACACACGAGGGAGACACTCGCCAAGGGGGAAGTGTGACACACAAGGGAGGGTGAGACACACGACTGGGGGTCGAAACACATGGGGTTGAGACACACGAGGGAGACTCATGATGAGAGGAGTGAGACACAGGAGGAGGTGTGAGATACACTATGAGGGGGGAGTGAGACACACAAGGGGGTGAGAAACACGAGGGAGACACGCGACGAAGGGGGAAGTGAGACACACAGTGGGGGAGTGAGACATATGAGGGGGTGAGACACATGACGGGGGTGAGACACACGGGGTGAGACACACGGGGTGAGACACATGAGGGATACTCATGATGAGGGGGTGTGAGACACATGAGGGGGGTGAGATACACGATGAGGGGGGGCGTGAGACACACAGGGGGTGGGACACACAGGGGAGATAAACGACGAAGGGGGAGTGAGACACACAAGAGGGGTGAGACACACGGCGGGGGAAGTGAGACACTTGAGGGGGAGTGAGACACACGACGGGGTTGAGACACATGGGAGTGAGACAAACTAGGGAGACTCACGATGTGGGGGGGAGTGAGACACACGAGGGGGTGAGACACACGACGGGGGAGTGAGACACCCGAGGGGGTGAGACATGAGGGGGTGAGACACACGAGGGAGGCACACGATGATGGGGAGTGAGACATACGAGGGTGTGGGACACACAAGGGAGAGACACGACGGGGGGGTTGAGACACACTAGAGGGGGTGAGACGCACGAGGGGGGGTGAGACACACGAGGGAGACACACGCCCTTCCAGGCCGTGACCCTCATGCGCCTGCCCAGGGCAGGGCTTTATTTACTCGAAGGAGCCGGTGCCCGGCGGCGGGTGGGCCGGGTCCACCGGGTGGACCGGTTTGGGGGTCTTTTGGCCCTTGGGGACGGGGTCCACTGCCGATGGCCCTGGGATTCAAAGACACGTTGTATCCTCTTGACGTGCACAGCACCCGCACAGCACATGCACAGCACCCGGACAGTGCACAGCACCCGCTCAGTGAACAGCACCCGCACAGTTCACAGCACCTGCACAGTTCACAGCACCCGGACAGTGCACAGCACCCGCTCAGTGAACAGCACCCGCACAGTTCACAGCACCTGCACAGTTCACAGCACCTGCACAGTACACAGCACCCGCACAGTGCACAGCACCTGCACAGTACACAGCACCCGCACAGTGCACAACACCCGCTCAATGCACATCACCCGCACAGTACACAGCACCCGCACAGTGCACAGCACCCGCACAGTGCACATCACCCGCAGAGTGCACAGCACCTGCCTACAGTGCACAGCACCTGCCTACAGTGCACAGCACCTGCACAGTGACCTACACAAGTTCAAACCTGTCCCAATTTCTGAACACTGCTCCTTTCCGCGGTCTGGTTCGCTAATGGAGACACTTCTGTGCTTCCTGTCCCAGTCCGACCCCGGGGGTAACGCACACTCCCCTTAGACCACGTGTGTGTCTTCCTCTCTTTTTCCCACACAAATGTTGCCCAGCCCCGGAGGAGCGTCAGCGAGGGGAATCGCGCCATAGCGCCAAATACAGATTCGGAGAGAAAGCGCCACTTCCGATTTGTACCAAGTTTCGTTTCTGCCCGAGAGTGGATGCAAAGAGGGTCCGAAAATGAGGGGTGCGGTCCATCCGAGGCCAGAGACACACAACACGCACACTGGGCCCTCCACCCAGCCCTCACTTACCTACAGACACACAACACGCACACTGGGCCCTCCACCCCGCCCTCACTTACCTACAGACACACAACACGCACACTGGGCCCTCCACCCCGCCCTCACTTACCTACAGACACAGAACACCCAAACTGGGCCCTTCGCCCGCCCTCTCTTACCTACTGACACACAACACGCACACTGGGCCCTCCACCCCGCCCTCACTTACCTACAGACACACAACACGCACACTGGGCCTTCCACCCCGCCCTCACTTACCTACAGACACACAACACGCACACTGGGCCCTTCGCCCGCCCTCACTTACCTACTGACACACAACACGCACACTGGGCCCTCCACCCCGCCCTCACTTACCTACAGACACACAACACGCACACTGGGCCTTCCACCCCGCCCTCACTTACCTACAGACACACAACAACCAAACTGGGCCCTTCATCCCACTCTCACTTACCTAAAGACACACAACACCCAAACTGGGCCCTTCCGTACCCAGGCCTTACCTGCAGACACACAACACCCAAACTGGGCCCTTCCACCCCATCCTCACTTACCTACGGGCACACACCACCCAAATTAGGCCCTTCTACATTCCGGCCTTACCTGGAGACACACAAAACCCCAACTGAGCCCTTCACCCCGGCCTCACTTACCTACAGACACAGAACACCCAAACTGGACCTTCCACACCCCTTCCTCACTATACTTCCAGTATACACACGCACCCTGTGTGCCCCCGTCCCTCCCCCACACACACTTACTATTAGCTCCTCACCCCTGCTCTAAAGATGCACACACACTCTGTGCCCCCTCACACACATCCTCGGGTCCTCACGTGTGAAGCGCAGGCAGAGACACTCCGTAGAGCTTCCTGTTGTATGTGGGCGGTGTGCTCCGCACCTACGGCGGACCCACAAAATCACCCCCCCATGCTCTTGGTCTGTGGCCCCTCACCTGTGCAGTGTCGAGACACACACCCCAACCCCCCATGCTCTTGGTCTGTGGCCCCTCACCTGTACAGCGCATCCACCCACTCTCCGCCACCCCCTCACCGGCACCCCCGCCGCGAGGCAGCCGGCTCCTCACCTGTGCAGTGTGGACACGCACACACACCCTCAGCCACCCCATGACCATGGCTAATTGCCCCTCACCTACAGTGCATCCGCACACTCCCCCCCCCCATGCTCCTGGTCTGCCGCCCCTCACCTGTGCACAGGACAAAGTCTCTCAGCGCCTAGAAGCCTCCGGTGCCCTTTGCTCACGCCCAGTGGTCCAAGCAGCTGCTTCAATGGCCCTGGCTCGTGCTCCAGCCCTCCCGGTTCGTGCTCCAGCCCTCCCGGTTCGTGCTCCAGCCCTCCCGGTTCGTGCTCCAGCCCTCCTGGCTCGTGCTCACCAGCCCTCACACAACGACTGATCACTGAGGCTATTTACAGTGAAATGTGAACTGGTCACACCTACACTGAGGCGCTATGTCACGCCTGCTGCGATCAGTGCCGCAAGAATCTCGCACAGCCCCGTGCACTCTACGCCACTAGTGTGGAGGAAACACAGGGACAAGGAACAGGCTCTCCCAGGAGGAGCCCCAACCCTCTGGTCCTTCAGCCATCACTCACCATCTCCAGGAGAGAACACGAGAGTGCAGCAGCGCTCAGAAGGCGCCCTCACTCAGTGCTCGAGAGGAAAAACAAAGGTCCTGCTTCCTTCTGAGAAGTGCCAGTACTCTCCCGTTAAAAGTACTGCTGAGAAATGCAGGTGCCCTATACCAGAGTACCTTTTTATGTCTGAGAAGTGCCAGTACTCTCCCATTAAAAGTACTGCAGCTCTGCTGAAAGTACACGTGTATGATACCCGAGTACCTTCTTACTTCTGAGAAGTGCCACTACTCTACCATTAAAAGTACTGCAGCACTGCAGAGAAGGGCAGGTGCCTTACACCAGAGGACCTGCTTTTGTCTGAGAAGTGCCAGTACTCGCTCATTAAAAGTACTGCTGATAAGTGCATGTGCCCTATACCAGAGGACCGTGTTATGTCTGAGAAGTGCCAGTACTCTCCCTTTAAAAAACTTTGAGAAGTGCAGGTGCCCCATACCAGACTATGTGCTTACTTTTGGAAAGTGCCAGTACTCTCCCATTAAAAGTACTGCAGCTCTGCTGAGAAGAGCAGGTGCCATATACCAGAGCACCTGCTTACTTCTGAGAAGTGCCAGTACTCTCCCATTAAAAGTACTGCTGAGAAGTGCAGGTGCCCAATACCAGAGGGCCTGCATACTTCTGAGATGTGCCACTACTCTTTCATTAAAGTACTGCTGAGAAGTGCAGGTGCCCTATACCAGAGTATCTTTTTATGTCTGAGAGTTGCCAGTACTCTCCCATTAAAAGAACTGCAGCCCTGCAGTGAAGTGCAAGTGCCTTATACCAGAGGACCTGCTTATGTCTGGGAAGTGCCAGTACTCTCCCATTAAAAGTACAGCTGAGAAGTGCAGGTGCCCTATACCAGAGGACCGGCTTACTTCTGAGAAGTGTCAGTGCGCTCCCATTAAAAGTACTGCTGAGAAGTGCAGGTGCCCAATATCAGAGGACCTTCCTTCTTCTGAGAAGTGCCAGTACTCTCCCATTAAAAGTACAGCTGAGAAGTGCAGGTGCCCTATACCAGACGGCCTGCGTACTTCTGAGAAGGTCCAGTACTCTCCCATTAAAAGTACTGCTGAGAAGAGCAGGTGCCCTATACTAGAAGGCCTGCATACTTCTGAGAAGTACCAGTACTATCCCATTAAAACTGCTGCAGCTCTGCAGAGAAGTGCAGGAACCCTATTCCAGAGGACCTGCATACTTCTGATAAGTGACACTACTCTACCATTAAAAGTACAGCTGAGAATTTCAGGTGCCCTATACCAGAGTACCTGCTTATGTCTGGGAAGTGTCAGGACTCTCCTATTAAAAGTACGGCAGCTCTGCTGAAAGTACAGGTGTCCTATACCAGAGTATCTACTTACTTCTGAGAAGTGCCACTACTCCACCACTAAAAGTGCTGCAGCCCTGCAGAGAAGTGAAGGTGCCTTATACCAGATGACCTACTTATGTCTGTGAAGTGCCACTATTCTCCCATTAAAAGTACTGCTGAGAAGTGCAGGTGCCCTATACCAGAGCACCTGCATACTTCTGAGAAGAGCCAGTACTCTCCCATTATAAGTACTGCTGAGAAGTTAGGTGCCATATACCAGAGTACCTTTTTATGTCTGAGAAGTGCCAGTACTCTCCAATTAAAAGTACTGGTGTAAAATGCATGTGCCCTATACCAGAGTACCTTCTTATGTCTGAGAAGTGCCAGTACTCTCCTATTAAAAGAACTGCTGCTCTGAAGAGAAGTGCAGGTGTCCTATACCAGAGTGCCTTCTTATGTCTGAGAAGTGCCAGTACTCTCCCATTAAAAGTACTGCTGAGAAGTGCATGTGCCCTATACCAGAGTACCTTTTTATTTCTGAGCAGTGCCAGTACTGTCCTATTAAAAGTACTGCAGCTCTGCTGAGAAGTGCAGCTGCCCTATACCAGAGCACCTGCTTACTTCTGAGAAGTGCCAGTACTCTCCCACTAAAAGTACTGCTGAGAAGAGCAGGTGTCCTATAACAAAGACGCAGATAACTTCTGAGAAGTTCCAGTACTCTCCCATTAAAAATACTGCTGAGGGGGGGAGGAGCCTAGCGCTTGACCAAGATGGCCGCGTGAGCTTTGAGCTCCCGGGACCCACGCGCCCTCCGTCGGTTATCCTGTCTTAAATCCTGTTTTATATGCACGGCATCTTGCAGATGACCAGTTGTGGAGGCGATTGATGCTGCCCGAGTTCGGATCGCCCACCGGGAACCGGAGTTGTGCACAGCGGAAGATTGAGGCCTATCTCCGAGGGATGCCAGGGGCTGGCGTTGGCAGGATGCCCGGCCTCTAATTGAACAACAGCGGCCTGGCGAGGTGTGAACTGGCGGACGGAGAACGCCGTACTTTCACTTTCACTTTCTCGCTCTTTGTTTGCCTTGGCCCAGGAGTGCCTTCGGATGCTTCACTATCCTCTGGACGTCCTGCACCCTACTCAGACTGGTTATTGCAGATCTGGCTTCTCCTATTCCCTTTGACTGAGAGAGGGTCGTCTTTTTGCACCGAATTGCCCGGTGCCAGACATGTCGAGTAAAGGAGAGGTGGATAAGCTGAAACCCAAGGCTACCAGGCGGGGAGCCTATATTCAATCCAATAATATGGATCGCTATGCCCAGCAGAAGGGATCGCCTGGTGGATCGGGCCAGTCGCTGGATGTACAGAAGACTGCCTCATCCCCGACCTCGGAGCTCTCGTTGCAGGATGTCATGGGCACGCTCGAGGGGATGCAGGCCTCGATTGGGAGGCAGTTCGATACCCTGGCGCACAAAGTGGATACCATCTTGGTGGATGTTAACCTGATCCGTGCGGACTTGGGCAAAACTAATGAGCGGGTTAAAACCCTTGACCTCAAGACCACAGGCCTCGCTGATGATGTCTCGGAACTTCAGACCGAGGTTCGTAAGCTGCGGGCCGAGAGTGACCTCTCCGCCCGTAGGCTGGAGGACTTTGAGGGCCGGGCCAGGCGCAACAACGTGCGCATTATTGGGGTCCCGGAATCCTCGGATGAGATCTCCGCAGACCTGCTCGTGGAGGACTTGGTGCTTAACCATATGAAGCCTAAGGGCCTTGGGAAGTTTTTTGCAGTCGAGCGGGCTCACAGAGTTCCTGGCGGAAGGCCCAGGGCGGGAGCCCCTCCGAGACCGATTGTCGCCCGGCTCTTTCACTTCCGAGATCGGGACGCTATCCTGCAAGCATCGCGGGTGACGGGCCCGGTCCCTTTTCAGAACGCATCAGTGAGTTTCTATCCTGACTTCACCCAGCTGGTGCAAAAGCAAAGGCAGAGTTTCCTGGGGGTGAAGAGACGTCTTCGGGAGAGGGACCTGAAGTATGCCATGCTTTTCCCTGCCAGATTACGTGTGGTGTACGAGGACCGAACCTTCTTCTTTGAGTCGCCTGCTATGGCCGGAGAATGGTTGGACGCTTTGCCCCGACGACGGACTGGTGAGGATGCTGCCACAGACGGGGAGAGTGGCCGGGATGGGCAGGCCTGATGCCTTCGGAGCCGGACTGACTTGCTTTGGTTCCAGACAATGACTTGTGCTGATTGCAGTAAATACGGAGGGTTGCGGGAGGAAGATGGGGGCTCTTTCCCCCCTCAGGGTACTTTTTGTAGTTTTGGGTTCTGGTAGGGCGACAGGCACACTGCAAGTTGGGGGGGCTTTGTAAGCTGCAGCAGGGGTGCAGGGTGGGGGGGGAGAGTTGGGATTTTGGGGTTGTTGTTGGGTGGTTTGTTTTTGCAAGGCGTATTAATGACTGTCAGGGTTGTTCAATGGTGGCTCTTCGGGTGTGGGGTGGGCCTCTTTGTGTGTGGGGATGGGGGGTAGGGGCTTAAACGTTATTAGCTGGAATGTCAATGGCTTGGGAGATCGTATTAAGCGGGGGATAGTCTTGCAGTTCTTGAAACGGTCTTTGCCGGATGTGGCCCTACTGCAGGAGACACATCTTATAGGTAATACTTGCTATGCTCTTAACAGAAAAGGTTACAAATTCATAGCTCACTCGGGATTCTCCTCCGGCTCCAGGGGTGTGGGCATCCTTGTTAGAGCTTCACTACCTTTCGAGGTGGACTCCACCATTGTTGATGATAGGGGGAGGTTTGTGGCGGGGGCGGGGAGGTGGGAGGGAAGAACGTTGGTTTTGGTTTCGGTTTATGTCCCTCCTGCCCTGCAGGCCTCCACGTTTGCAGATCTGGGTAGGGCCTTGTTGGACCTCCCGGAGGGTATGCTAGTGGTGGGGGGAGACTTTAATGCTGTCGGCTCTGGGTTGCTGGATAGGTACCCGCCCAGGGACACCGGGGGGGCTCAGAAGTGGCTTCCAGACTTTATAGATACACTCGGCTTGGTAGACTGCTGGAGGCTCCGGCACCCCACACAGAGCCAATATACCTTCCACTCCGGGGCGCATGGTAGTCTCTCTCGGATTGATTACCTGCTCACTCTGGCTGCGCACGCCTCATTGGTATCTGAGGCTAGGCATATGGCGCTGGGCATATCTGATCATTCGCCAGTGTGGGTCTTGCTGGATGTCGGCCGCGAGGGTGGGGGCAGGGTTGCTCCTATTAACCCCTGGTACTTTTGTGACCCCAAGATGCGTAGTGCGCTGTTGAAGACAGTTGATCACTATTTTAAGGACAATCAGGGTTCCGTTGACTCGGCCGTGTCGTTGTGGGAAGCATTTAAGACCGTGCTGCGAGGAGAGGCCCTCTCCTTGGTGGTGGCAGCCAAGCGACGGAGAGATGGCGAGGTTATACAGGTTGAGGAGGAGATCGCGGCTTTAGAGGTGGCCCTGGAGGGGGAGGTTACAGCGGCCTCACTGCATGAGCTGAGCTTGAAGCAAGCGGAATATAAGGACCTGGTGACGAATGCCGCCAAGACCCTCAGTAGGGAACAGCAGGGTCGCTTGTACGATGTTGGCGATAAGGCCGGGAAACTCCTAGCGTGGCTGGACAAAAAAGAACGTGTTAATAGGGTGGTGCCGGAGCTGACGAGAGAGGGGGGAGAGGTGGTTGTTGATCCCGAGGGTATAGTACGGTGTTTTTCGGATTATTTCCGTATGGTTTATGCCTCGGTTTTGGATAGGCCAACTGAGGACTCGCTTGACCTCCTGCGTGACATCGCTCTGCCCTGCCTTTCTGATGTAGATAGAGAAGATCTCGATGGAGATATAACGGTGGATGAGGTGGCGGGTGCTATCCGCGCGCTGAACTCGGGCAAGGCCTCAGGCCCTAATGGTTTGCCGATTGACTTGTATAAGCTGTTCCCGGATAGGGTTGCCCCTCACCTGCGCGCCATGTTTGTGGAGGCGCGGGGGAGTGGGTCCCTTCCGTTGGACCAGCGACTGGCGACGATTGTTGTGATACACAAGGATGGTAAACCCCGAGACAAGTGTGCCTCCTATCGGCCAATATCACTCCTTAATGCTGAGCCGAAAATTCTGGCTAAAATTCTGGCGGGCCGCTTGGTCAGGGTGCTTGGAGACTTGATCCACCCGGATCAATCCGGTTTTATCCCGCATCGTAACACTGCGTTAAACCTTCGGCGTCTTCATGGAGTGATTGCCAGGGTGAGCACGCTGCGAGAACCAGCTATTGTGGCGTCTCTTGATGCCACGATGGCTTTTGATACGGTGGAATGGGCATATCTGTGGGCTGTGCTTGCCAAGTTCGGCTTTGGCCCTGGTTTTGTGAGCTGGGTGAGGTTGCTTTACGAGGGTCCCCTTGCGAGTGTTGTGGTAAACGGGCGGGCGTCGACTCCGTTCCAGCTTGGGAGGGGCACCCGGCAGGGTTGCCCCCTGTCGCCTTTGTTGTTCGCCCTCGCCCTCGAGCCGCTGGCGGCGTGGATACGCTGGCACCCGGATATACGTGGACTTAGATGGTCGCCTGAGCACGAGGACCGTATTTCGCTATATGCCGATGACATCCTGCTATATCTCGCCTCGCCCAAGAACTCGCTTATAGTGGTTTGCGACGTTCGGACATCTTTTGGTAGGAACTCGGGCCTCGTCATCAATTGGAGTAAATCATATCTGTATGTTCTGAGCGGCGATGTTCCACCTGTCCCGCGAACTTGTTCGATCCAGATCGCCCAGCAGGGCTTCGTGTACCTGGGGATTTTTATCTCCACCGATTCCACTTTGCGGTATGAGCGGAACCTGCTCCCCCCCCTGGCGCGTTTGCGGCGGGATGTTGCGGGTTGGCGGAGGCTGCCGCTCTCCCTCGTCGGGCGCGCCGCCTTGTTCAAAATGATGTCTCTTCCTCGGTTCCTCTACGCCTTGCAGAACACTCTTGATTGGGTACCGGCCAGTTACTTTCGGGAGGTCGAAAGCCTCCAACGATCGTTGTTGTGGGATGGGCGGCCGCGCATAGCGATTGCTAAGTTGACGCTTCCATGGTACGACGGGGGTATTGCGCTTCCGGACATTCGACGCTATTATTGGGCCACCCAGTTGAGCGCGATTAATCATGGTTTCTATGGTCCGGCTCTAAGCCCCGGCTACGCCATGGACCGATGGTTGTTGCGCGGCGGTAATTATCACAGAGCGTTGTACTCGCGGTCGCTGGACTCGTCCCTCACAGGGCCCACTGGGGTGGCGGTGCGCGTTTGGAAGTTGGCGACTGACTCGCTGGGCTGGAAGGACAGGCTCACCCTTGCTACCCCGTTGTTTGAATCTAAAAAATTGGGGAGGCTTTGGCATGCGAAGGGTTTTGATAAATGGGACTTGATCGGTATCTCCAGGGTTGGAGATTTGCTGATTAAGGGGAGGGTGAAGTCCTTTGACGAGCTGCAGAAGGAGTATGAGTTGGGGAAAACCGAGTTCTTCCGCTATGTTCAGGTGCGTCATGCCCTGCGGTCAGTCCTCGTAGAAGGAGAGAAGGTGCCTGAGTCCTCTCCGTTGGAGGACCGGATCCTCGATGGCCATATGCCAGAGAGCACGATCTCTCTCATTTATAAGAAATTGATTAATGTTCGGGCGGACCTGCTATTGGGGCTGCGGGACCAGTGGACTAGGGACGGACTTGAGCTGGATGACGAGGACTGGCAGTCTGCGGTTTCCTCTCCCAAGGAGGTCGCGATCCCATCGCGGCTAAGGCTGGTGCAGCTCAAAATACTCCACAGAACCTATGTTACGGGGCCAAGGCTGGTTCATATGGGATTCTCAGAGGAGGGCTTATGTAGGAGGGGCTGTGGTATGGTGGGTACCTTCCTGCATATCATTTGGGAATGTGGCGTCATCATGGAATTTTGGAGGAAAGTCCATGCGGTAATGGGGGAGGTGACGGGCATTGCTATGCAGCCGGAGGCGCGGTGTTGTCTCCTGAATGTTTGGGGGCCTACCGATCACGATGCGGCACAGACCCTGTGGGTGACTCTGGGTAACATGGTGGCTAAGCGAGACATCGCGCGCCTGTGGGGATCTGCGGGACCCCCCACATTGACCGCGTGGAAGGAAAATATGGACTGGAGTATGCTCAGGGAAAAGACAGTATATTGCGCTAGAGGGCGCCCTCGGAAGTGGCATGCCATTTGGGGGCGGTGGAACCAATATAGGGGGGGCATATGTCTTGCCCCTGATCTGGATCCCCCCGAGGAACAGCTTTCTCCTTGATATTCATTCCAGCCCTGTATATATATCTGATTATTAGTTGACTTCTTGGGCCTCTGCTTTTCCCCCCTTTTTCCCCTTATCACAGCACTGTGACTGTTAGACGAGGGGGGTCCGGTCTCCCCTGAGGGGCAATCACCAGTGGTATTCAGTGTTTTTCGCCTTGCTGGGGTTTGATGTGTGTTTGTGTTTATTTAAAATAGAACCTTTTCTGCTTCTCCTTTTATGCACTGTGGACGCTTCTTTGTTCTGCTCTCTTAAAGCTGCCGAACCTCCGGGTTGTCGGCTGAATAGCTGTGTTCATGTTTTTGAAGAATAAAGGTTTTAGAAAAAAAAAAAAAATACTGCTGAGAAGTGCATGTGCCCTTAACCAGAGTACCTTCTTATGTCTGACAAGTGCTAGTACTCTTCAATTAAAAGTACTGCTGAGAAGTGCAGGTGCTCTATACCAGAAGGTCCGCATACTTCTGAGAACTGCCTTTACTCTCCCATTAATAGTACTGCTGAGAAGTGCAGGAGCCCTATACTAGAGGGCCTGCATACTTCTGAGAAGTGCCAGTACTCTTCCATTAAAAGTATTGCAGCTTTGCTGAGAAATGCAGGTGCCCTATGCTAGAGCAAGTGCATACTTCCGAGAAGTGCCAGTACCATCCCATTAAAAGTACTGCTGGGAAGTGCATGTGCCCTATACCAGAAGGCCTGCTTACTTCTGAGATGTGCCAGTACTCTCCCATTAAAAGTACTGCTGTGAAGTGCAGGTGCCCTATACCAGAGTACCTTTTTATGTCTCAGAAGTGCCAGGACTCTCCTATTAAAAGTACTGCAGCTCTGCTGAAAGTACAGGTTTCCTATACCCGAGTTCCTGCTTACTTCTGAGAAGTGCCAGTACTCTCCTATTAAAATACTACAGAGAAGTGCAGGTGCCCTATACCAGAGGACCAGCTTATTCTGAGAAATGCTAGTACTCTGCCATTAAAAGTACTGCTTAGAAGTGCATGTGCCCTATACCAGAGTACCTTCTTATGTCTGAGAAATGCCAGTACTCTCCCATTAAAAGTACTGCTGAGAAATGCAGGTGCCCTATACCAGAAGGCCTGCGTACTTCTGAGATGTGCCAGTACTCTCCCATTAAAAGTACTGCTGAGAAGTGCAGGTGCCCTATACCAGAGTGCCTTCTTATGTCTGAGAAATGCCAGTACTCTCCCATTAAAAGTACTGCTGAGAAGAGCAGGTGTCCTATAATAAAGACCCAGATAACTTCTGAGAAGTTCCAGTACTCTCCCATTAAAAATACTGCTGAGAAGTGCATGTGCCCTTAACCAGAGTACCTTCTTATGTCTGACAAGTGCCAGTACTCTTCAATTAAAAGTATTGCTGAGAAGTGCAGGTGCTCTATACCAGAAGGTCCGCATATTTCTGAGAAGTGCCTGTACACTCCCATTAAAAGTTCTGCTGAGAAGTGCAGGAGCCCTATACTAGAGGGCCTGCATACTTCTGAGAAGTGCCAGTACTCTTCCATTAAAAGTATTGCAGCTTTGCTGAGAAATGCAGGTGCCCTATGCTAGAGCAAGTGCATACTTCCGAGAAGTGCCAGTACCATCCCATTAAAAGTACTGCTGGGAAGTGCGTGTGCCCTATACCAGAAGGCCTGCTTACTTCTGAGATGTGCCAGTACTCTCCCATTAAAAGTACTGCTGAGAAGTGTAGGTGCCCTATACCAGAGTACCTTCTTGTGTCTGAGAAGTGACAGTACTCTACCATTAAAAGTATTGCTGAGAAATACAGGTGCCCTATACCAGAAGGCCTGCGTACTTCTGAGATGTGCCAGTACTCTCCCATTAAAAGTACTGCTGAGAAGTGCAGACGCCCTATACCAGAGTACCTATTTATGTCTGAGAAGTGCCAGGACTCTCCTATTAAAAGTACTTCAGCTCTGCTGAAAGTAAAGGTTTCCTATACCCTAGTACCTGCTTACTTCTGAGAAGTGCTACTACTCTACCATTAAAAGTAGTGCAGCACTGCAGAGAAGGGCAGGTGCCTTATACCAGAGGACCTGCTTACTTCTGAGAAGTGCCACTACTCTCCTATTAAAATACTACTGAGAAGTGCAGGTGCCCTATACCGGAGGGCCTGCGTACTTTTGAGAAGTGCCAGTACTCTCCCATCAAAAGTACTGCTGAGAAGTGCAGGCGTCCTATACCAGAGTACCTTCTTATGTCTGAGAAGTGCCAGTACTCGGACATTACAAGTACTGCTGAGAAGAGCAGGAGACCTATACCAATGTACCTACTAACTTCTGAGAAGTTCCAATACTCTCCCATTAAAAGTACTGCTGAGAAGTGCATGTGCCCTATACCAGAGTACCTTCTTATGTCTGAGAATTGCCAGTACTCTCCCATTAAAAGTACTGCTGGGAAGTGCAGGTGCCTTATACCAGAGTACCTGCTTACTTCTGGGAAGTACCGGTACTCTCCCATTAAAAGTACTGCAGCTCTGCTGAGAAGTGTAGGTGCCCTATACCAGAGCACCTGCTTACTTCTGAGAAGTGGCAGTACTCTCCAATTAATGGTACTGCTGAGAAATTCAGGTGCCCTATACCAGAGTACCTTCTTATGTCTGAGAAGTGCCAGTACTCTCCCATTAAAAATACTTCTGAGAAGTGCAGGTGCCCCATACCAGAGTACCTGCTTACTTTTGGAAAGTGCCAGTACTCTCCCATTTAAATTACTGCAGCTCTGCTGAGAAGTGCAGGTTCCCTATACCAGAGCACCTGCTTACTTCTGAGAAGTGGCAGCACTCTCCCATTAAAAGTACTGCTGAGAAGTTCAGGTGCCCAATACAAGAGGGATAGCTTATTCTGAAAAGTGCCAGTACTCTTCCATTAAAAGTTCTGCTGAGAAATGCATGTGACCTATACCAGAGTACCTTCTTATGTCTGAGAAGTGCCAGTACTCTCCAATTAAAAGTACTGCTAAGAAGTGCAGGTGCCCTATACCAGAAGGCCTGCGTACTTCTGAGAGGTGCCAATACTCTCCGATTAAAAGTGCTGCTGAGAAGTGCAGGGGCCCTATACTAGAGGGTCTGCATACTTCTGAGAAGTGCCAATACTCTTCCATTAAAAGTACTGCTGAGAAGAGCTGGTGCCCTATACCAGAGTACCCTCTTATGTCTGAGAAGTGCCAGTACTCTTCCATTAAAAGTACTGCTGAGAAGTTCAGGTGCTCTATACCAGAAGGTCCGTGTACTTCTGAGAAGTGCCAGTACTCTCCCATTTCATTTCATGAAGCTTTATTTGGTACATTCAAAGAAACAATGACCATAAAAGCACACAAGCAAAATGCAGTACAAAAAGAAACACATAAAAGATTAAAAAATCATTCTTTTCCTAAGCTGAATAGACTTACATAAAAACGTGGCAATAAAAAAACATTTGTCCGGAGAATTCAATTCATAAATCAATTTCATAGCATCCTCCACATTGACAATAGCATATTTTTTAAAAAATTGGTTTTAGATAAACAATCCTCATGTTCAAGAAAAGAGTACAAAATAGCATAAAGTGCAGGGTGCTCTGTATCGAGTGACCGTCACATGGGCACGGTCCAACTAGGGGTTTCTTTAGTTGTGGAAAAGCCACCAACTCGTGTGCCATCCCAAGTCTAAGTCTAGTCAGAACAAACCTATGAGCTGGTTTAGTTACCAGGCTCAAATACAGTTGGAAGCCTTCATTATAAATATATTTATTGTACAGAATAACTGAGGTGAGGCGTCCACTTAAAACTGCATGTTTTTGGGCTCGATACGTCATGAAAGTATTTTTCATATCTAACTTTGAAAGATTGCCAGCAGAACCAGGATCTGCTGCTATATCGAGTCCAAATATAGTATCAAAGCCATCCACAATATAACTGAGCCATGGTATATTCAAAGAATAATCCAGTTTAAGGCAGTCCTCGATGACAGACTGATTAAAAACTCTCTCCTCCTTAGTCCAGATTGCACGCCATACCGTTAGTGGCCTTAACAAAATCAGGTCACTTAAGTGGGCAACCCCAACTTCTCTATGGATTAAATCAGTGGGGGCTGAGGTGGGGGCACAAAGCAGTTTTTTGACAAAACAGTTTTCTTCCCTTTGCAAGGAGTCAACGTTGGTACGGCCCCACAACCCGGCCCCATATAATGCGATGGAAACGCTTCTGGCATTATATATTTGGATCATGTCACTGATTCTTCTGTCGCCGATCTTAGTGGCAAATTTAAAAAAACCATGGGCACTTTTCTTCATTTTGGACCTAACATTCATTAAATCATGGGACCAACTACTGTCATGAGAAAAGATAACACCCAGATAACAGAATTTGTCCACATCCTGAACTTTCACCCCATCGATAAAAAAGGCATGATTTTTTTTACCTCTGGTACCACAGACCATAGTGTGAGTTTTACTCTTATTAATGACTAGCCTCCGTTTACTAATAAAGTCTGAGAACTGGTCCATTAGTCGCTGCAGACCTATCGGGGTCCGGGACAGGAGCACAGCGTCGTCCGCATAAAGCAGAACTGGGACGCCTGAGCCACCTATCTGGGGAGCATCTGCTTTAACTGTTTTCAGGACCGAGTCGACCGCATTAATAAATAGAGTAAACAGAAAAGGGGCTAAGACACAGCCCTGTCTTATCCCACGTTTTACGTCAAAATTTGGGGTACACTCCCCTCCTGCCCCGAAACGCACACATGTTTGCATTCTATCATATAATCTTGCTAAGAAAAAAATGATAGCCTCTGGTGCGCCAAGTTCCAACAGGACTGGCCATAAGATGGAATGGTCCACTAGGTCAAATGCGCTGCTTAGATCGGCAAAGCAAAGAAATAATGTGCCTGGCTTGGCCCTGGTATACTTTCCGATAATTAAGTCTAAGTTCAGGCATTGATCTAGTGTTCCACGTCCCTTTCTAAACCCATATTGCGAGCTTGCCAGAATCTCATTTGCTTCAGCCCAATCTTCCAGCCTAAATAACAATACTCTGCTCATAATTTTTACTGAGGATTCAAGCAGACTGATCGGACGAATATTACTAGCTACCGCCTTGTCCCCTTTCTTATAAATAGGGACAATGATCGAGTCTCCCCACGTAGGTGGCATCAGGGTTGTTTTGGCAGCATTCAGTGCCAGGGTGAGTATGTGTCCCCACATCAGTGGTACAGTCTTATACACATCGATGGGAACTCCATCTGGACCCTGCGCCTTCTCCCCTTACTAGACTTAATACTGTTCTCAACTTCTGACAGAGTAATGTCTAGAGGGACTATGGGCCAAATTCTTGGTTCGACATCAATAGGGCCTGTTCCTTGAAATATGGCCGTAAAATGGGAAATCCAGGCCTCACTACCAACGTTAGCTACAAGGTGTGGTACTTTATCGTCCCTGAGAAAAGGAGAATTAACCTTGGACCAGAACAGGCAGTTATCTGAAGTTTCAGCCGCCTGCGATAGGTTATCCCACGCTT
This sequence comes from Triturus cristatus, assembly GCF_964204655.1. Taxonomy (NCBI): domain Eukaryota; kingdom Metazoa; phylum Chordata; class Amphibia; order Caudata; family Salamandridae; genus Triturus; species Triturus cristatus. The sequence continues at coordinate 5,413,196 of NC_140593.1, read as the reverse complement.
CTTGTAAATCCTTGTTCCTCCTACACAATGCCAATTTATATTCAGATCTTAAGTAGGCAACCAAGGTTTTATCCCTAGGATTAACTCCTAGGGCCTGTTTCAATTGGGTTAAGATAGAGGTACATGTATGATCTACCCAACCCTTTCCCTGATGGGACTTGGCAATCCTACTAGTGGTGAAGACACCCTCAATAGTTTTATTAATTATAATAAAGTTATTCATGATAACAGTAGATGTACTATCCCTTCCATCTTTTTTTTTTTTTTTTTTGAAACCGTTTATTACAAGACTCAAAAATATACAAGTATGGGCCTACAACCTTCCGGCCGGCCGCTAGCAATGAAAGGAGCATACGATATACATTTATAAAACACGTGGTGCTGCGGAGGAGCATGCACAGGAGGTAACAACGTTGAGAGCCACATCATCCAGACCCCACTATACGGTTTCATTTTAAATTTAAAGAACGACAAGAAAAAACACACCCACAAGGCAACCCACAATCGGAAATAGCAGCACGTGCTCCCCTAGAGGGGGGATCCCAACTATCCACAAGAGTCTAAAGAGGGGGAAGAGATCAGGACTAGGGCTGGGGGAACCCAATGCCCGGTACCGGGGGGAATAAGTCGGCTAAGGGGACGGGGCCGGCGACGGATCGGGCAATAACGGCGGAGCACAGATGCCCCCGCGGTAGGCGTTCCAGGGGCCCCATACTTTCACCCATGTCCCAGGCTTACCTCTCGCCACATACACCACCTTTTCACGAAACATGCACCAGTCCATGTGTTCCTTCCAGGCCGAGACAGTCGGGGGCCTCTGGGATCCCCACAATTGAGCAATATCACGCTTGGCAACCATATATCCCAGAGTCACCCACCACGTCTGCGGCGCCGAGTAATCAGTAGGTTCCCACACATTCAACAGGCATCTCCTCGCTTCGGGCAACAGCGCCACATGCGTAACCAGTCGCAGCACCTCATGCACACCACGCCAGAACCCCTCCACCTCCGGGCACTCCCACAAGATATGCAGAAAGGTCCCCAAAGCACCACACCCACACTTACACAACCCGTCCTCAGCATAGCCCATACGCAGGAGCTTTGGTCCCGTCATGTAGACCCGGTGGAGTATCTTGAGCTGGACGAAGCGAAGGCGAGCCGGTATGGCCACCTCTTTCGGGGAGGCCACAGCGGAAGTCCAGTCTTCGTCGTCCAGCTCCAGCCCATCGGCAACCCAAGCCTCACGAAGGGCAGTCAACAAGCCCGAGCGGTCGTTGATCAGTTTTTTGTAGATCAGTGAGATCGTGCTGTCCGGGACGTGTCCATCCAGCACTCTATCCTCCAGGGTGGAATACTCCGGGATGGAGGCAACGTCCGAAAAAACGGAGCCCAGTGCATGAAGGACCTGCAAATACCGAAAGTACTCACTGCCCTGTAACTGAAATTCCGTCTGCAGCGTCTCGAACGTTTTAAATCCTCCCCTCGTCCAGAGATCCCCCACTTTGCTAATGCCTATTATGTCCCACTTCTCAAAGCCCTTCGAGGTCCACAGGGAGCCCAACCGCTCAGACGCGTATAGTGGTGACGCCCGGGTCAAACGGTCCTTCCACCCCATAGCTGCATTGGCCGCGTGCCACACTCGCACCATGACACGCGTGGGGCCTGTCAGACGAGCGTCGGGCGCGCTAGAGTAGAGCGCTCAATTATAGTCACCACCTGGCAGTAGCATCTTATCCATTTCGAATGCCGGGTTTAAGGCGGGTCCGTATAGGCCATGATTAATTGCAGCTAGCTGGGAGGCCCAATAGTACCGTTTAATATCCGGGAGGGCAATCCCCCCGTCATACCATGGGAGCGTCAACTTCGCCAGGGCAATACGCGGCCTCCCGTCCCAGAACAGGCGGCGCTGCAAACTCTCCACCTCACGGAAGTAGCGCGCCGGGACTAGGTCCATAGTGTTCTGCAAAGCGTACAGGAAGCGCGGCAACGACATCATCTTGAACAATGCCGCCCGGCCGAGCGGCGAAAGCGGCAGGCGCCGCCAGCGCGCGACGTCCTCCTTCAGGCGCTGGAGGGGGGGAAGCAAGTTCCGATCGTAACGGGCCTCCGGGTCCAGAGTAATGAAGACACCCAGGTACCTGAACCCCCGCGGGGCGATCTGGATCGGACAGCCCCGCGGGAGGATGGGAGCCCCCCCAGAGAGCACATACACACACGATTTAGCCCAGTTGATGACCAGGCCGGAGTTGCGACCAAATGAATGTAACACATCAACCAGAACTATCAACGATTTACGTGGGGAGGCTAGGTACAAGAGGATGTCATCAGCGTATAGGGATACGCGGTCCTCATACTCGGGGGTCCAGCGGAGACCACGGATAGAAGGATGCCATCGCAGCCACTCCGCCAGGGGCTCCAAGGCGAGCGCAAACAGGAGCGGCGATAAGGGGCAGCCCTGCCGCGTGCCCCGGCCCAGCTCGAACGGAGCCGATACTCTTCCGTTCACCAACACCTGCGCCAATGGGCCCGAATACAGCAATTTGACCCAACTGATGAACCCTGGGCCAAATCCAAACTTCGCAAGCATCGCCCAGATGTATGGCCATTCAAGCGTGTCAAACGCCATGGTGGCGTCTAAGGACGCCAAAATGGCCGGCTCCCGTATGAATGGGACACGTGCGAGCACCCCATGCAAACGCCGCAAGTTAAGGGCTGTGTTGCGATGGGGAATAAAGCCGGACTGGTCCTGATGAACCAAATCGCCCACCACGCCGACCAGCCGATTGGCCAGTACCTTGGCGAGAATTTTGGGCTCCGCATTCAGTAGCGAGATGGGCCGATAGGATGTAACCCGGTCCAGAGGTCTCCCTTCCTTGTGGATCACCACGATTGTAGCCAGACGCTGGTCCAGCGGGAGGGAGCCCACCGAGTGGGCCGCCAGGAACATAGCACGGAGGTGGGGTGTCAGTGTATCCGGTCGCAACTTGTACAACTCGATAGGGAGACCATTCGGGCCCATGGCCTTGCCAGAAGCGACCGAACGTATGGCGAGGGCGATTTCGTCGGAGGTGGGAGCGGCGTCCAGCGACACCCTGTCCTCCCCGGAGAGGGACGGCAGCGCGATATCCCTGAGCAGGGCACGAGAATCCTCTTCAGAGCAGGAAGAGACCGGGGAATACACCTCACGGAAATAATCCGCGAAACAGGAGACAATTTCTTCTGGCTCCGTTACACACACACCATCCGTTTTCTCAATCAGCGGGACCACACGATTCGCTCTCTCTTTTTTGTCCAACCACGCTATCAGTTTACCAGCCTTATCACCCACATCATACAGTCGCCCCTGTTGCTCTCTACTGAGGCCCCTGGCCGCCTCCGTGACGAGGGCCCTATAGGCCGCTTGCTTGAGTTGGAGGACATGTAATGCGGCATCCGTCACCCCACCTTCTAGATTACCCTCCAACTCGGCTATTTCAGCCTCCACCCGGGTCACCTCCTCCCGCTCGCGCCTCCGGGCGTGGGAAATAAGGGATAGGGCCTCCCCTCGGAGTACTGTCTTGAAGGCCTCCCACAGGGAGACAGCCGAAGGCACGGACCCCACATTCTCATCAAAATATCGCTGCAGGGATTTAATCAAGTCAGCGCGAATGGTGGGGTCGCGCAGGTACCAGGGATTGATTGGGACTACCCTACCCTCACCCCTCGGAAAGACATCGAAGTGTAACAGGAGCGGGGAGTGATCCGAGATACCCCGTGCCAAATGGCGCACCTCTCCCACCCTCCCAACATAGGCCGCCGGGACAAGGACATAATCAATTCGTGAGAGACTACCATGTGCCCCCGAGTGGAAAGTGTACTGCAGCTGGGTGGGATGTTTTAAACGCCAGCAGTCCACCAATCCCAATGTGTCCAAGAGGCCGGATAGCCACGCCTGTGCCCGGGGGAGGTCCCTAGGGGGGTAACGATCCACAGTCCCAGAAACCACCGCATTGAAATCCCCCCCCACCACCAGAAGACCCCCCGGAAGGCCAAGGAGAAGGCGCCCCAGGTCTGCAAAGGTGGTCGACTGCAGCCCCGGTGGGATGTATACTGACACAAAGACAACCACTTTGCCCTCCATTCTCCCCACCAAGACTGTGTAACGTCCCCTGTCATCGTGGAGCACCTCATCAATCTCCAACGGGAGCGAGTTCTTTACCATGATGCCCACACCCCTTGAGCCTGACGTGAAGCCCGAGTGGGCCACTAGGCGATAGCCACGCCGATTCATGGCGCAGAAGGAGTTGCCAATGAGGTGTGTCTCCTGCAGAAAGACTACATCGGGCGAGAGTCGCTTCAAGAACTGCAGGACCACACCTCGTTTGATCCTGTCCCCCAGTCCATTCACATTCCAAGACAACAAAGTTAATTCCCTACCCCCCATCATATACAGAAGCCATCATCCGTCCCCCCGAGAGCACTTCAGAACTAACACAAAAATACTTTTGCCTTGTGGTGAAAACGAAGAACACCCCATCCCTTCCCACCCACCCCAACAAAACTCCCCCCTCCCTGCACCCCTGCATGAGCCCAAACAGCCCCCCCAACGTGCAGTGTGCCTGTCGCCCCATATATAGTTAAACTAACTAGACCCCCTAGAGGAGGAGGGAGAACCCCCGAGAGACCCTACACAACCTCCATAGGAGGGGAACTTACACAGACAGACGCATGATCAAAAGTGGCATCATTTTCGTCCCGAGCGAGGCCTAATATTAAACCCTCAGTTCCGATCCAGCGGGCCGTCTCCCCCCGCCGACCCCCCCCCCCGCCCCCCCGATCACGATCCCCAGACAGAGTGTCCAGCCAGTCCCCGGCCGCTTCGGGACGATCAAAAAAGTGCGTGCGACCTTCCACCTCCACTCGCAGCATGGCTGGGAAAAGCATGGCGTATTTGAGGTTTAGGTCCCGAAGACGGCGTTTGACGCCGAGGAAGCTCAGTCTCTGCTTCTGGACCGCTGGGGTGAAATCAGGGTAAAAATTAACCTCCATATTTTCAAGCTTAACCGGGCCATGCAGTCTGGAGGTTTGCAGGATAGCGTCTCTGTCCCGAAAATTGAAAATCCGGGCAATGAGAGGTCTCGGAGGGGCTCCGACCTTAGGCCTTCCCCCGGGAACCCTGTGGGCCCTCTCCACAGCAAAGAATTTACTCAGCCCCCGTGGCTGGAGATGGGTAACAATCAGGTCCTCCACAAAGAGGTCCGCCGCCGCCTCCTCACGTCCCTCGGGCACCCCGATGATGCGGATGTTGTTCCTCCGGGCCCGACTCTCGGAGTCCTCCAGGCGACGATCCAGAAGCGCACTCGCCTGATTAAGCCGGCGCACCTCTGTTTGTAGAGCCGCCACATCTGTCGTAAGGCCCGATGCGGTGTGGGCCAAAGAATCAACTCGGTCGTTGGTTTTGGAAAGATCGGCCCTCACCAGGCCAACATCCACGAGGACCGAGTCGATCTTCTGCGCCAGTGTATCGAACCGCTGGCCCACCGAGGCCTTCATCTCGGCAATGGCGCCCATGACATCTCGCAGAGTCAGATCCGTGGGCAGGTCTGAGGCATCAGGAGGGCCCTCAGGGGACCTGCGCGGCCCATCGGGAGACCCCTTCTGGAGGGTATAGCGGTCCATACTGTTGGCCTGATGGACGGCGCCACGCCGGGTCGATTTGATCTTTGCCCGGTCACCATCTTGTTTCGTGGCCATGGCCACCAGTCTCCCGGTCGCACCAGCCACGTCATGAAGGGCAGGCAAGCAGGGCCACGAGCTCCGGGGGGGGCCACCTCAGATCAGCGGGGTGGATCTCAGCCGGCGGGCAGGCAGGGTCTCCCAGCGAGGCCACACCAACACAAAGAGCCCCGCGACCCAACCTCGCAGAGACGGCAAGGGGGGTGCGAAAGCGAAAGTGCGGGGAACGCGAGTCGCCAAGCCCTGCCCGCCGCTGTTGTTCACTTTGTCACTGGATCGCCCCACAGCGCAAGTCCGGGGTCCGGCGAGGAGAAGGCCGCAAACCTCAATCGGTGCTCACGCCGGTGTCCGAGGTCCGATTTGGAAGCGGGAAACGGGTGCCACCTCAGCTCAGGCTCACCAACACAGTCCCCTCATCCGGGACAGGATAATTTCAGGATAATCATAGGAGGTCGCGGAGGTCCTCGGGAGCCTCGCACCTACGCGGCCATCTTGGTTGCGCGCTAGGCTCCTCCCAGGATATATCCCTTCCATCTTAACCGTGTTCCATTTCGCCTATGCGACTCAATGTTACACCGGCTTTTGGTCACCTCTTGTCTGCTATACTTCCATATCTCAGTAACCATTACGATACGATTATGATGACTAAGTGTAGGATCCTGTATTACTGATGACTGAAAATTGGGCACAATAGATGATGACACCATAACATGATCAATGAGGGAATTAAAGTTTCTTCCCGTATAAGTGGGAGTAGGTTGGCCATCTGCGTCCTCACCGGGTTGCAGTAACTCTAAATCATAAATTGCCATGAGATTGTTAATTGCGTCACCATATGCATTATGGGGAAAATGTGAAATATAATTATCACTATTGTCTAGCACTCCACAAGCCCTAGAAAGTGACAAAGGACAAATGGTAAGATTAAAATCACCTAACCAGATGAAGTTAAAAGAACATTTTGCTTCGATAACAAGCTTCATGAGAGCCAATTCGAGTTCCTCAATAACTCGATGTCGGGTGTTATTAAAAATGTTATTATAAAAATGTATGAATACCACCTCGTGACCGTCCTTTTCTCTAACCCACAGAATTTGTGAGTGTGTTCCTACAGTTATATGTTTAACAACTGTAAGTGATAAATCCACGGACAGCAGAAAAAGCAAACCACCCTCTGCTCTACCATGTCTCGATTCTATGGCTTCCAAGCTGTAACAGGCAAGCCTTCAACACTAGGTTTACTAGTACACCACGTTTCCTGCAAACAGAGGATATCGTACGTCCCAACCAGGTCCATCCAACCCTGATTGTTTTCCTTTGAAGCCCATCCTGCTATATTCCAACTCACCATGGTTGTCCCCTTCCTAAAACAACTTTCAGAGATACAGGTCTGGCTATCGTATACCATATCTACAATCCGATCCGGCCTGTCTTCGACTGGACCTGCGTCGGAATACCCGGCCCAGAGTACAGTTGAATTGGCTGCATCCCTCTCAACATCAGGCACAAGCTTCGGCCAGATGCTGGTTAGATCATTCGTAGCCCCATTAGTAGCAGGCATGGTATCAATGTTATCCCGTTGTGGTATCATATTAAACATGGCCCCATATGTGTTCGCATTAAACCCACCAACCTTTGGCTGTCAATCATTCAGGTCCAAAGAGCTAAAAGCTTGAAATCTATTATATGTTGGAACCTCAAAGGTTGGAGAAGGAATGGGGAAAAGGGGTCTACCTCTGTTGGTAGCTTGAGATACTTTATTCAAGTGATTATAAAAGTAACCCAGTGGGTGTACATGCACCTTGTCTTCATCAGGGGTTAGGGAGGCAGCTCTAAGTAAAACAGTAGCAACATGCTGTGGATGTCTAAAATTCACAATAACACAATCGCCCCTATAGGTTTGCCTTGAGTCCAATTTACTCTTCTGGTACTTAATATTTGATCAGAGTAATTCAGAGGAAACGCACATTGTCTGTGTAACCAAGAAATAGTTTTGTTTTTTAGAGAATCATCATTTTCATGATATGGCGTAGACAGACTGGGGACTAAAGGTGGAACATTAGTGAGAACCACCACATAGGGTGCACAGTCAGGGGGGAGATTTATATAACTACCCTTAAAAACTGGCACCTCCTTTTTACTGACTTGTGTCGTTGTGGCCTCCCTACTATTGTCGGCTGATACAAGGACTGCTGTTACCTTTTTCCTCTGAATCACCGACAACGGGGCTGCCGCTACCTTTTTATGCTGATCTGCCAGGGGGGTAGATGTAACTGCCTTGCCCACTATGCCTTCTTGGTACCCTAACCCAACATTACTAGCTGGTACAACTCTTTCATTTGGCCTAGGACATACAGTATTACCAGAATGATCAGACAAAAGATTACCCAACCTAGAGACCTCCGCTGTCATTAAGTCTAATTTGTCCACCAAAGGTTTTACAAGTGTTACAAACTTGGCCTCAATAATACTGACCAGAATATCAAGTTGCTCAGAGTTCAAGTTGGCGGCACAGGCCTCCGTTAGAGTCCCCATATTACGGACGATGTTCTTAGATGTAGGAACAGCTTTTTTCTTAATATTAGGCCCCCCGTACTTGAGCTGCACTTTCCTGCATGCCCTAACTTCTCTCTTCGCCTTAATAGACCGCTCTGGGGTATTAATCGAAACAACCGGTGATAGTTCAACAAACTGTTCTGGGGTCTCAATAATTACCTCCGGCAACTCCATAGTAGGGGCCAGTGCACCCACCAACACGACCCCCGGAACACTGGCAGCACCAGGAACCAAAGCATCATCAACCACAGGGGGAGAAGGAAGCGGCGCAGGTAAAGGTGAACTCCCGCGCCCCAAGGGTTTCCTCCGCTCATTGTTTATTTGATTTACCACTTTAACGTTATCCAGTGTAGCCAGCTGTTTCACCATTGTAAAACCAGTTGCAGGGAGACCGGAAAATCCACTTCCACTTCCAAGCAGTAATATCGTAACACATACAACAATTGTGTCACCTAGCAAAGCATCCCGCTTCCTGTCCTCTAGTCGGAGGCAACCAAGGGGGGTGGCTCGGCCCAGCCTCCTCTGGCCCCTGACGGCCACAGACGGCCTTGCCCTCTGCCCGGGCTCAGCCCGGCGCTGCCCGCGGGCGTCCCGCGACGCGGGAGGCGTACCGAGTTCTTAAGGCGCCTCCAGGCGCGTTGATGGCGTCAATACTGTGCGCCGGCCCCGGGACTGCTGGGCAATGTAGTACAGCCGTTCCCCTCATGGCGTTCCGGTGTAATGCAAATGAACTGCCGTTCCCCTCACGGTGTGCGTTGAGTACGGGCCCCCAGGAGCACTCGGCGCTCCGAGTTCTTAAGGCGCCTCCAGGCGCGTTGATGGCGTCAATACTGTGCGCCGGCCCCGGGACTGCTGGGCAATGTAGTACAGCCGTTCCCCTCGCGGCGCTCCGGTGTAATGCAAATGAACTGCCATTCCCCTCACGGCGTGCGTTGAGTACGGGCCCCCAAGAGCACTCGGTGCTCCGAGTTCTTAAGGCGCCTCCAGGCGCGTTGATGGCGTCAATACTGTGCGCCGGCCCCGGGACTGCTGGGCAATGTAGTACAGCCGTTCCCCTCACGGCGCTCCGGTGTAATGCAAATGAACTGCCGTTCCCCTCACGGCGTGCGTTGAGTACGGGCCCCCAGGAGCACTCGGCGCTCCGAGTTCTTAAGGCGCCTCCAGGCGCGTCGATGGCGTCAATACTGTGCGCCGGCCCCGGGACTGCTGGGCAATGTAGTACAGCCATTCCCCTCACGGCGCTCCGGTGTAATGCAAATGAACTGCCGTTCCCCTCACGGTGTGCGTTGAGTACCTGCTTATTCTGAAAAGAGCCAGTACTCTCCCATTAAAAGTACTGCTGAGAAATGCAGGTGCCCAATACCAGAGGGCCTGCATACTTCTGAGAAGTGCCAGTACTCTCCCATTAAAAGTACTGCTGAGAAATGCAGGTGCCCTATACCAGAGGGCCTGCGTACTTCTGAGATGTGCCAGTACTCTCCCATTAAAAGTACTGCAGCTCTGCTGAAAGTACAGGTTTCCTATACCCGAGTACCTGCTTACTTCTGAGAAGTGCCACTACTCCACCATTAAAAGTAGTGCAGCTCTGCAGAGAAGGGCAGGCGCCTTATACCAGAGGACCTGCTTACTTCTGAGAAGTGCCAGTACTCTCCTATTAAAATACTACTGAGAAGTGCAGGTGCCCTATACCAGAGGGCCTGCTTACTCTGAGAAATGCCAGTACTCTCCAGTTAAAATACTACTGAGAAGTGCAGGTGCCCTATACCAGAGGACCTGCTTATTCTGAGAAATGCTAGTACTCTGCCATTAAAAGTACTGCTGAGAAGTGCATGTGCCCTATACTAGAGGGCCTGCGTACTTCTGAGAAGTGCCAGTACTCTCCCATTAAAAGTACTGCTGAGAAGTGCAGGTGCCCTATACTAGGGGGCCTGCTTATGTCTGGGAAGTGCCAGTACTCTCCCATTAAAAGTACTGCAGCTCTGTTGAAAGTACACGTTTATGATACCCGAGTACCTGCTTACTTCTGAGAAGTGCCACTACTCCACCATTAAAAGTACTGCAGCACTGGGGGGTTGAGACACACGAGGGGGGAGTGACACATGAGGGAGACACACGCCCTTCTAGGCCGTGACCCTCACGCGCCTGCCCAGGGCAGGGCTTTATTTACTCGAAGGAGCCGGTGCCCGGCGGCGGGTGGGCCGGGTCCACCGGGTGGACCGGTTTGGGGGTCTTTTGGCCCTTGGGGACGGGGTACACTGCCGATGGCCCTGGGATTCAAAGACACGTTGTACACACAACCTCAGTCCATGCAATCCCCTCTTGACGTGCACAGCACCCGCACAGCACCCGAACAGTGCACAGCACCCGCTCAGTGCACAGCAACCGCACAGTGCACAGCACCTGCCTACAGTGCACAGCACCTGCACAGTGACCTACACAAGTTCAAACCTGTCCCAATTTCTGAGCGCTGCCCCTTTCCGCGCTCTGGTTCGCTAATGGAGACACTTCTGTGCTTCCTGTCCCAGTCCGACCCCGGGGGTAACGCACACTCCCCTTAGACCACGTGTGTGTCTCCCCCTCTTTTTCCCACACAAATGTTGCCCAGCACCGGAGGAGCGTCAGCGAGGGGAATCGCGCCATAGCGCCAAATACAGATTCGGATAGAAAGCGCCACTTCCGATTTGTACCAAGTTCCGTTTCTGCCCGAGAGTGGATGCAAAGAGGGTCCGAAAATAAGGGGTGCGGTCCATCCGAGGCCAGAGACACACAACACGCACACTGGGCCCTCCACCCAGCCCTCACTTACCTACAGACACACAACACGCACACTGGACCCTCCACCCAGCCCTCACTTACCTACAGACACACAACACGCACACTGGGCCCTCCACCCCGCCCTCACTTACCTACAGACACACAACACACACACTGGGCCCTCCACCCCGCCCTCACTTCCCTACTGACACACAACACGCACACTGGGCCCTCCACCCCGCCCTCACTTACCTACAGACACACAACACGCACACTGGGCCTTCCACCCCGCCCTCACTTACCTACAGACACACAACAACCAAACTGGGCCCTTCATCCCAGTCTCACTTACCTAAAGACACACAACACCCAAACTGGGCCCTTCCGTACCCATGCCTTACCTGCAGACACACAACACCCAAACTGGGCCCTTCCACCCCGTCCTCGCTTACCTACAGACACACAACAACCAAACTGGGCCCTTCATCCCACTCTCACTTACCTAAAGACACATGTTAGAAGGCGACCTCAGAGGAGCCCGGAGGGGACCCTGACTATCCTGAGACCAACCCTCGAGGTATCGTAGCCGGGCACTGGCGGGAGACTCCTCAGGGGAGGAATCTCGTATCTAGGATCGTACACTCGGCACCACACGACAAAGAGACACCACACCGGGAGTTCTTAAGAAGAAATCTTTATCAGATCGGAGTTGTAGGATCTTTATGATCAGCAAGGCAGATATATACGAGTGGAGCGCGGGCTCAAAGAGTCTTGGAGGTGGTAGGAGGTAGCGGGACAGTCTTTGGGGATATGGATCAAATGCAGGAGCGTATCCGGCGCACAGCTCACAATCCTCGAGCTGGGGGATACGCTTGTCGTCGTTGGGGTCCGGCGGGACCAAGAGAGTCTGTGGGAGCCGCGAGTCACTCAGCAGGGCTCAAGTACACGTTCGGAGGTCTTACGATCTTCAGGGAACCGCGAGTCACTCGGCAGGGCTCAAGCACGAGTTCGGCGGTCTTACGATCTTCAGGGAGCCGCGAGTCACTCAGCAGGGCTCAAGCACAAGTTCGGAGGTCTTACGATCTTCAAGGAGCCGCGAGTCACTCAGCAGGGCTCAGGTGTTCCAAAGGCGAATCTGCCGGACAGTCCCAGAGCACCCCTTGTTATAGGACGACTCCTCTTTGATGTCTGGAGTCTGTGCGGCAGGGGTCTTGTCACCTGGGGGCCACTTGTCGGGGTTTCCTGCCATTGTCTTTTGATCCTTTCAGGGCCGGGTCGGGAGGAGTCCCAGACACACAGCAGGCGTGGAGCCAGCCCTCGGGGAGGCCGGGGGGGCGATCGAAACCCACCTTCCCAGGGGAGCTCAGAGGTGCGATGGAAACTGCTCCTCCCTCTCTCATCCCAATGGGAGCGTGATGTCCCCCAGCCGGAGTGGCGCCTCTGGGCCAGGGTCGCGCTGGGGCCGGGCGGCCATCTTGGTGCATGAAGTGGGCACGCGGGCCCGGTGTGGCCGATAGGAGGAAGGCCACGGACGGGGGAGTCCGGGTCGGGTGTGTGTGTGTTCTGGTGGGAAGGATCGGCTAGGCCGTGGGCTCGGGGGCTGCGTGAGGTGCAGGGGTCAGGTTGTGTGGTGCGGGGACAGGGATGGCTATGTTCCGAGGTCCGGGTCTAACACGCGTCCCCCCCAGCTGAAAGCCGGAGAGAACTACCCATCCTCGTGGGGGTTCTCTTCGCTGAGGCGGAAGAACCGGGTGAGGCCATCGGCGTTGGCGTGGTCAGTACCAGGGCGATGCTCCACGGTGAAATCCATCCCCTGGAGGGAGATTGACCACCGCAGTAGCTTGGGGTTTTCTCCTCGCATCTGCATGAGCCATCGCAAGGGGCGATGGTCGGTTTGGACCTTGAAATGGGTGCCGAACAGGTAAGGGCGTAACTTCTTGAGGGCCCAGACTACGGCGAACGCCTCGCGCTCGATGGTGCTCCATCTCTGTTCTCTGGGCAACAGCCTTCGGCTGAGGAAGGCTACGGGCTGGTCTAGGCCGTGGTCATTCACCTGGGACAGGACGGCCCCAATTCCATGCTCGGAGGCGTCCGTTTGGACCACAAACTCCTTGGAGTAGTCGGGGGCCTGGAGGACGGGGGCAGTGCACATGGCCACTTTCAGGGCCTCGAACGCCTCTTGGCAGGCAGGGGTCCACTGCACTTTCTTGGGCTGTTTCTTGGACGTGAGTTCCGTGAGGGGACCGACGAGGCTGCCGTACCCCCGGATGAATCTCCGGTAGTAGCCCGTGAGGCCCAGAAAGGCTCGGACCTCCGTTTGGGTGGTGGGGGCTTCCCAGGCTAGGATGGCTTCTATTTTGGGCTGTAGAGGGGCGACCTGGCCGCTTCCGACCTGGTGCCCCAGGTAGGTTACCGAACCTTGCCCAATCTGGCACTTGCTGGCTTTCACGGTGAGGCCTGCCTGCCCGCAGGGCGGTTAGCACCCTCCGGAGGTGCTGGAGGTGCTCACTCCATTCGGAACTAAAAACTGCGATATCGTCTAGATAGGCAGCGCTGAATTTTTCCAGCCCGGCCAGGACTCTATTTACCAGTCGCTGGAAGGTGGCCGGGGCATTTTTCATCCCGAAGGGCATCACGCGAAAGCGATAGTGCCCATCCGGGGTGGAGAAGGCGGACCGCTCCTTGGCTCCTTCTGTGAGTGCAATTTGCCAGTAGCCGCAGGTGAGATCGAAGGTACTGAGGAACCGAGCAGCCCCGAGTCGGTCAATGAGCTCGTCGGCTCGGGGAATGGGGTGGGCATCGGCTCGGGTGACTTCATTGAGTCCTCGGTAGTCCACGCAGAAGCGGAGTTCTGGGGCGACACCGGGGGCAGCTGCTTTCGGGACCAGGACCACGGGGCTGGCCCAGGGGCTGCCTGAGGGTTCGATCACTCCTAAGGTCAACATCTTCGAGACCTCGGCTTGAATGCAGGACCGGACCCGATCAGGGACTCGGTAGGCTCGTTGTCTCACCGGCGGGCTGTCTCCGGTATCCACGTCATGGACACACCAGTCGGTGACTTTGGGGACCAGGGAGAAGAGGTCGGAAAACTGTCCTAGGAGCTGGCGGCAATCCTCACGCTGCTGGGAAGTGAGGGATGGGGAGAGGTTCACTCCTTCTACGGAGCCGTCCGTCTCCTTGGTGCACAGGAGATAAGGGAGGGGATCCGACTCCTCCTCGGACCCGTCATCAGTGGCCAGCAGGAGGCTCAGCTCCGTCCGCACAAAGTGGGGCTTGAGGCGGTTCACGTGGAGGACCCGGAGGGGGTCCCGTGGTGACTGGACGTCCACCAAGTACGTGACCTGGCTCTTCCGCTCAACTACTTTGAAGGGCCCGGTCCATTTATCCTGGAGGGCGCAGGGTTTCACGGGGGCCATGACCCATACCTGCTGGCCCGGCTGAAACTCGACCAGAGTGGCATTCTGGTCGTACCAGCGCTTCATCTCTTCCTGGCTCGCCTCCAGGTTGGCCTCGGCCATCTCTCGGAACTTTCTAGTCTGGTTTCGGAGGGTCAGGACGTATCGGAACACATCTCGGGGGTGGCCTCGGGGCGCCGCCTCCCACCCTTCCTTGACCAGGCTGAGGGGTCCCCGGACGGGGTGCCCGTAGAGTAACTCAAAGGGGCTGAACCCCAAGGATTTCTGGGGGACTTCTCGGTAGGCGAACAGGAGGCAGGGGAGCAGGACGTCCCACTTACGCCGGAGGGGCTCCTCCAGGCCCGCGATCATCCCCTTCAGATTCCGGTTAAACCGCTCTACCAGGCCGTTTCCTTGGGGGTGGTACGGGGTGGTGAATTTATAGGACACTCCGCATTGTTGCCACAAGGACGTCATGTATCTGGAGATGAAGTTCGTACCGCGATCACTCACGACCTCGCGGGGAAAACCCATACGGGAGAAGATCCCCATCAACGCCCGGCCCACCACGGGGGCTGTGACGGTGCGCAGGGGTATGGCTTCAGGGTATCGGGTGGCATGATCCACCAGGACGAGGATAAAGCGGTGCCCTTGGGAGGTTGGGGGGTCCAGAGGCCCCACGATGTTGATCCCGACCCGTTCAAAAGGGGTACTGACGACAGGGAAGTGTTGGAGGGGAGCCTTGCGCTTTCCTCCGCTCTTTCCACTGGCCTGGCACGTGGGGCAGGACTTGCAGTAGGCTTCTACATCTGCTTTCATTCTGGGCCAGTAGAAGTGAGTCACGAGGCGACTGTAGGTTTTGTCCTGGCCCAAGTGGCCTGCGAGGGGAACGTCGTGGGCCAAGCCCAGGAGGAGGTCTCGGAAGCGTAGGGGTACCACCAGCACCCGGGCGGATCCTAGTTCCACCGACTTCTGTTCGCTGTACAAAAGGTCATTCTCCCAATACACCCGGGGCGTTCCAGTTTGGTCGCCCGCGGCCTGGGCCTCTGCCTGTTGCCGGGGCCCGACCAGGGAAGGACAGGTAGCCTGCTCTCTGCAGAACTCCTCTCGGGAGGGGCCCCCTTCGTGGCGCCACTGGGCCAACTCGGGTAGAGCGCCTAACTCGGTGACCTGTGCGAAATCGGAAGGTGGGGGTTCGTCACTGGCGACCGACCCTTCTTGCGGGGGGATGTGAGGACCCTCGGCGGGGACCATCCTATCTTCAGTGGTCGGGGCGTCGTCGACTTCCCCCAGGGGGGTCAGTCGGACCGCCATGGATCGGGTGGTGGCGCACACCCACTCAGGGAGACCCATCATCCCGAGGTGGGTCTTGCGCTCGACTTGTCTCCAGGGGGAACTTTCCAGGTCGTTCCCCAGGAGACAGTCGACTGGCTGGGAGGTTCTCACTGCGACCTTCAGTATACCGACCACCCCTCCCCATTCAAAAGGCACCAGGGCTACTTTACACAGACGTTCCGTGTTGTCAGCGGAAATGACCGGGCAAAAGACGTTGGGGAGGACCTGGTCTTCGTTGACCAAATGACTGAGGACACCGGTGATGCTGGCCCCGGTGTCACGGAGGGCTTCTACTTGTTGGCCATTGATCGTTACGAGCTGCCCATATTTCTTCGTGTTGGAGGGCAGGAGGCTTCCAGGGACCATTTCTCTATCTCCTAAGGATACTAGGGCCATGGCTGCGGGTTCCCATTCTACGGTCTCCTCAACCTCCTCCCCCAGGGCTACATTGGCTATCTGTCTAGCGGGGGGTGCTGCCTGGGTGGTGTGTGGGGCCATGGGGCATTCAGGGTCGTTGGCGTAATGCCCGGGCTTCTGACAACGGAAACAAGTGATGGTCACCCGGTGCCCCCGTCTCAGGGGGGGCCGGATACAGCTGGTGGGGGTGCCGAGAAAGGTGGAGGTTGGGTCTTCGGGGGACTGGACTGGGACTCTCTCTGCCCTCCCTGGATCCCCCCTCCTCTCTGGCGGGGTGGTCCCTGACTGGCTCGGGGGTACTCTCCTACAGGGCCCCGGGAGACCCGGGTGTTGGTCCAGCGATCCGCCTCGACAGCCAGCTTCCTCGGATCCGTGAGCTTGCTGTCGAGCAGATGCTGGCGCAGTTCCACAAAGCAGTTCGCAGCCAGGTGTTCCCACAACATAAGGTCTGTTAGTTCTTCTAGGGTGGTTACCTTGCTGCCCTTGATCCACCCATCGAATGCGCGGCTGAAGAAGTTTACATACTCCACCCAGGTGGTGCCCGGGATCTTCCTGCAGTCCCGGAACCGCTGGCGGTACATCTCCGGGGTGAGGCCGTACCTTGTGAGGAGGGCCTCTTTCATGTGGTCGTAGGAGGTCTGCATGGAGGTTGGTAGGTCGAGCAGGGTGTCTCTCCTTTCGCTCAGGAATCGTCCCCACAACCCGGCCCCCCAATCCTTCTGCGGGACCCGATGGGAGGTCATGGCGACCTCGTAGGCCCTGAACCACTGTTGAATGTCATCGTTTTTGTAATATTCTTTGACCACATCCTTGGGGATGTGGACCTTCTGTTCCGCCGGGGAGGCCGCCTCTCGGTTCCCCGGGGGCCGCGCTTCTTCGCTTTTTGCTTTTAGCTCCATTTCCTTCAAGCTGCGTTCGTGCTCCAGTTGAAGTCTCCTTCCTTCGTGTTCCCGTTGGAGTTTCTTCTCTTCTAGTTCTCCTTGCACCCGCATCTGTTCCACTGCTAGCTTTTTCTCGGCTAATTTCAACTCGCCCTCGATTTTGAGTTTGGCTAATTCGAGTTCGTGATGGCGACTTCTTTCTCTGTCTGCGAGTTTGTTGGAAGGCGGACCCCGAGGAGTCGGTGAGACCACCAAGGGGGGGGCCCTCTCACTGCACGAAGTAGCCGAGCGCTGCCGAGAAGTCTCCTGAGAGATCCTTCTCCTATCCCGTACTAGCACAGTAACACCACCACACCGGACTCAAGGAGGTTGTCTCAAGACAAGCAATTCTTTATCATCAATAAAAAGGTTACGAGTTCAATATTTACATGAAGGGATCGAGGGATCCACCAAAAGTCTCAGTGTCTCTTTGGAAGGGTAGGGGTAGCGGGTCAGTCTTTGGCAGGAGTGCGGTACGAGGGTACCTGGGGCCCAGTTCTTATCCTCAAGCTGGAGGACCTCCGATCTCGGAGGGGTCGAGCCGCGACGGCGTCAGCAGGGCTCTGGCGTACAGTTCGTGGAGAGCCGCGATTCAATCAGCAGGGCTCTCAAGATGGTTTCTGCTCAGCTCGAGCCGCGACGTCGTCAGCAGGGCTCCGAGGAAGGTTTCAGCGAGGTTGGGCCGCGACAGCGTCAGCAGGGCTCAGATGTTCCAGGTGGTTCAGAAAGGGTTCACAAGCAGGAGCCGCGACGCAGTCAGCAGGGCTCGTGATGGTTCCGACAAGAGTTCTTCTCCGTAGGGTCAGCCGCGATTCAATCAGCAGGGCTCTCGACTCCGGGATACAACTGCCGAGCTGTGGTGGGGTCGCCCCAGATATAGGTCTGGAGCCCTTTGATGTCCGGACCTATGCGCCCGAGGGGGCGGAGTGGCCGGGTGGAGGTGGCCAGATGCCCAGCAGGAGAGGCGCCAGGCCCATGGGAGTTTGCAGGGTGCTCACACCTCGAGAGGGGAGGACAGTTGGGGGTCCCATCGATACTGTCCTCCGCCGGGGCGATGAATGGTTCCTGCGGCACCCCCTGGCCAGTTCGTGGTGCCTCGATGTCGGGGCTTCGTTGGGGTCGAGGCTGGGTTGAGCGGGGTCGCGCCGGCTGGGGCACGGTGTGACGTGGATGCCAACAAGATGGCGGAGCCACGAGGAGTATGCGACCACGTGTAGCTCCGGGTGAAGGGCCTTGGTGCAGTCCAGACGGGTGGCCCGTGACGGCCGGGGCGGGGAACGGCCACAATCCAGGGGGTTAAGGACCACGCCACGAGGCCAGGTCCAACAGGCGTCCCCCCCAGCCGAAGGCATGGAGAGTCACCCATCTCCTTGGGGATTCTCCTCGTCAAGGCGGAAGAAGCGGGACAGGCCGTCGGCGTTGGCGTGGTCATTGCCGGGCCGGTGTTCGACGTCAAAGTCCATCCCTTGTAGCGAGATGGACCATCGCAGCAGCTTGGGGTTCTCGCCCCGCATTCGCATTAACCATTGCAAGGGCCGGTGGTCGGTCTGGACCCGGAAGTGGGCGCCAAAGAGGTAGGGCCGGAGCTTCTTGAGGGCCCACACCACAGCGAAGGCCTCGCGCTCAATAGTGCTCCAGCGTTGCTTCCGGGGCAGTAGTCGCCGGCTGATGAAGGCCACTGGTCTGTCGAGCCCCCTTTCGTCAGTTTGGGAGAGGACGGCCCCGATCCCATACTCGGAGGCGTCCGTCTGTACCACGAACTCCTTCTGGTAGTCCGGGGCTTGCAGCACCGGAGCAGTACACATGGCCGTTTTGAGGGTGTCGAAGGCTGTTTGGCAGCGGGGTGTCCAGTGTACCTTCTTGGGCTGTTTTTTGGACGTTAACTCTGTGAGGGGGCCAACAATGCTCCCATAGTCCCGGATAAACCGCCGGTAGTATCCGGTGAGGCCCAGGAAGGCCCGGACAGCGGTCTGGGTAGTGGGGGGTTCCCAGGTCTGGATGGCATCTATCTTCGCTTGGAGGGGGGCCACCTGCCCGCTCCCCACTTGATGGCCCAGGTAGGTCACGGATCCGTGGCCGATTTGGCATTTGCTGGCCTTGACTGTGAGCCCGGCCCGCTGGAGGGCGGCCAGGACGGCCTCCAGGTGGAGGAGGTGCTCGGCCCAGTGGTTGCTGTACACGGCAATGTCATCTAGGTAGGCCGCGCTGAAGGCCTCAAGCCCGGCCAAAACCTTGTTCACCAGTCTTTGGAAGGTGGCCGGGGCGTTCTTCATTCCGAAGGGCATCACCCGAAAGTGGTAATGCCCATCCGGAGTCGAAAAGGCGGATCTTTCTTGGGCGCCGGGGGTGAGCTGGATTTGCCAGTACCCGGCGGTGAGGTCCAGCGTGCTCAAGTAGCGAGCGGCCCCTAGGCGGTCGATCAGTTCGTCGGCCCGGGGTATCGGGTGTGCGTCCGTCTTGGTTACTACATTCAGGGCTCGGTAGTCCACGCAGAATCGCAACTCCGGGGGGTGCCCGGGAGCTGCGGCCTTGGGCACCAGGACGACAGGGCTGGCCCACGGGCTGTCGGAAGGCTCGATGACCCCCAGGGCCAGCATCTTCGCTACTTCGGCCTGGATGCAGGCCCGCACTCGGTCAGGCACCCGGTAGGCTCTGTGTCGTATGGGGGGGTTCTCCCCGGTGTCGACGTCGTGGACGCACCAGTGGGTCACCCCCGGGGTGAGAGAGAAGAGGGCTGCGTAGTCCCGCAGTAATTGCTGGCAGTCGTTGCGCTGCTCCGGGGTCAGGGACGAGGCGAGTTGGACCCCTTCGATCGATCCATCGTGACTGTCGGATTGCAAGAGGTCGGGCAAGGGCTCGGAGTCGTCCTCGCTCCCCTCGTCGGTCGCCAGCAGCAGGCTCAGTTCGGTCCGGGCGAAGTGGGGTTTTAGCCTGTTCGCATGTAGGACCCGGAGGGGGTTCCGGGGGGACTCCAGATCGACCAGGTAGGTGACGGGACTTTTCTTCTCCACCACCTTGAAGGGCCAGGTCCACTTGTCCTGGAGGGCGCCGGGTTCGACCGGGGCCATGACCCATACTTTCTGACCTGGCTCGAATTCTACCGTAGAAGTGTTGCGATCGTACCACCGCTTCATGTCCTCCTGGCTGGCCTCGAGGTTGGCTTCGGCTATGGCTCGGAACTTGCGGGTCTGGTTTCGGAGGGTCAGGAGGTATCGGTAGACGTCAGGAGGGGCGCCTCGGGGCTTCATCTCCCAGCCCTCCTTGACCAGGCTGAGTGGTCCGCGGACCGGGTGCCCATACAATAGTTCAAATGGGCTGAACCCCAGGGACTTCTGCGGGACCTCCCGATAGGCAAACAGGAGGCAGGGCAGCAGGACATCCCATTTCCGCCTGAGGGGTTCTTCCAGGCCCTGGATCATCCCTTTCAATGTTCGGTTGAACCGCTCAACCAGCCCGTTCCCCTGAGGGTGATATGGGGTCGTGAACTTGTATGTGACCCCGCATTGTTGCCACAGGGACCGCATGTACCTGGAGATAAAGTTCGTGCCACGGTCGCTCACCACTTCGCTGGGGAATCCCACTCGGGAGAAGATGCCCATCAAGGCCCGGCCTACCACAGGGGCCGTTATAGTTCTGAGCGGGACCGCCTCCGGGTACCTGGTGGCGTGGTCCACGAGGACCAGGATGAAGCGGTGGCCCAGGGCGGTTTGGGGGTCCAGGGGTCCCACAATGTCGATTCCGACTCGTTCAAACGGGGTGCTGACGGCGGGAAAGGGCTGGAGGGGGGCCTTGACCCGACCCCCCGTCTTTCCGCTGGCTTGGCAGGTCTGGCAGGACCGGCAGTGGTTGTCCACATCTCTCCGCATCCGAGGCCAGTAGAAGTGGGTCACCAGACGACTGTACGTTTTGTCTTGCCCCAAGTGTCCGGCGAGGGGCACATCATGGGCCAGGTTGAGAAGGAACTCCCGGAAGCGGAGGGGGACCACCAACACGCGGCCGGCCCCGAGTTCTGCCACTTTCTGTTCACTGTACAACAGGCCCTCGGCCCAGTAGATCCAGTGGGTGCCGGTCTGGTCACCGTTGGCTTGCGCGGTCGCCTGCTGTCGGACCCCTTCGAGAGAGGGACAGGACTGTTGCTCTTGCTGGAACTGCTCTCGGGTGGGGCCCCCTTCATGTTGCCATTGCGTCAGTTCTGGTAGGGCGCTCGGAGAAGCCATCTCTTCGGGGGAGGATTCGCTGGGCCCGGGGTCGGTGTCCGCCTCCTCCTCGCTGCTGGCGGGAGGGGGTGTGAGCCCCTCGGGTCGGGCAGTCCCGGAGGTCGAGGAGGAGCGGGGGGCCTGGGCGGTCATGGACCGGGTGATGGCGCAGGCCCAATCAGCCAGTCCCAACATTCGGAGGTGCTCTCGTCGTTCTACTTGAGCCCAGGGGGAACTCTCCAAGTCGTTCCCCAGGAGGCAGTCGACCGGGGCGTCGTCGCGCACCGTCACCTTCAGCAGGCCCGTCACCCCTCCCCACTCGAAGGGGACCAGGGCCATCTGGCATAGGCTTTCACTGTTGTCGGCCGTCCGCACAGGGCACAGCACATTCGGTAGAATCTGTTCAGGGGTCACCAGGTGGCAGCGGACAGCGGTGATACTGGCGCCGGTGTCGCGAAGGGCTTCGGCCCGTTGTCCGTTGACCGTGACCTGCTGCCGGTACTTCTGGGTGTTGGTTGGGATGGGGGTGCAGGGTACCATCTCTCGGCTACCCAGGCAGACCAGGGACATGGCTGCCGGCTCCCACTCAGTGTTTTCTCGGTCGAGGGCCTCTTCTTCCTCCTCTCCCCCCAAGGCGGCGGCTGTCAGCTGCCGGGGCGGGGGCCCGCCGGCCCCGTTTCTTCGGTTCAGGGGGCAGGCCGGGTCGCTGGCAAAGTGTCCGGTTTGTTGGCAGCCATAGCAGGTCACTGGTGGCCGTGGTCCGGGTCGGGCCGGGCCCACCCTTCGCGCTAGGCTCGGGGAGAGATGTGGCTGCGGTGGCCCTCGAGGGGGGCTCCTGGGGGCCCCAGCGGGAGGGTCTCGGTTCCTGTTCGGCCCTCCCCCCCCACCGCGCTGGCGTGGGGGTCCGTTGGGGTTCCTCTGGTACTCCCCCATTGAGCTCCGGGGGACCCGGGAGTTGACCCATCGATCGGCCTCGACGGCAAGTTTTCGCGGGTCGGTCATTTTGCTGTCGAGGAGGTGCTGTCTCAGTTCCACGAAGCAATTATTGGAAAGGTGTTCCCAGACGATGAGGTCGACCAGTTGTCCGTAGGTGGTTACTTTGCTGCCTTTGATCCACCCTTCTAGGGCCCGACTGAAAAAGTCCACATATTCCACCCATGTGGTACCCGGGATTTTCTTGCAGTCTCGGAACCGCTGGCGGTACATCTCCGCTGTTAGCCCGTATCGGGTGAGCAGGGCCTCCTTCATGTGATCGTAGGAGGTCATCACCTCCTCCGGTAGCTGGAGCAGCGTGTCCCGCCCTTCACTCAGGAATCGCCCCCACAGGCCTGCGCCCCAGTCTTTTCGGGGCACCCGATGGGAGGTCATGGCCACCTCGTAGGCCTTGAACCATTGTTGGATATCGTCATTCTTGTAATACTCCTTGACGACCTCCTTCGGGATATGCACCTTGGCCTCGGGGGGCGGTAGAGTGTCTCTAGTACTGGGGGTGTTGGTCCCTCCGTTCTTGGCCTTGATCTCGAGCTCCTTGAGACTGCGCTCGTGCTCAAGTTAGTTTCTTTTCCTCCAACTCCCGGTGTCGTCTCTTCTCTTCTATTTCTTCTTGAAGGCGTAGCTGCTCGAGGGCCAGTTTCTTTTCTGCCAGCTGGAGTTCGCCGTCCAGCCGCAGTCGGGCGAGCTCTAGTTCGTGGCTCCGGACCTTTTCCCGCTCTCGTATTTCTTCCTCGGAGAGGCCGGTTTCTAGGCTCTTTCTACCTCCGGTTGCCGGGGTCAGTGCGGTTGCTGTGGTCTCCGTCAGGGGCAAGGGCCCTTCTTCCTGGGAGGGGCCTGCCCCAGCCTCCAACCATGCCCTCAGAGCTTTCTGCATCTCTTCCTTGGTACCGAGGCTGGTGGTTGCAATGCCTTTGTCTCTGCAGAACTGTTTTAATTCTTTGTGCGTATATTCTTCCAGCCGTTCGGGCTGGAACTCCATTGTCGCGTTGTTTTCCTGGCTGCTCATGATGCTATTCGTTTGGATGGGTAGCTAGTGGGTACTGGCTGGTACGTACTGCGTTCGGCTCGGATCCCGTCGCTGGCCACCAAATGTTGGAAGGCGGACCCCGAGGAGTCGGTGAGACCACCAAGGGGGGGGCCCTCTCACTGCACGAAGTAGCCGAGCGCTGCCGAGAAGTCTCCTGAGAGATCCTTCTCCTATCCCGTACTAGCACAGTAACACCACCACACTGGACTCAAGGAGGTTGTCTCAAGACAAGCAATTCTTTATCATCAATAAAAAGGTTACGAGTTCAATATTTACATGAAGGGATCGAGGGAACCACCAAAAGTCTCAATGTCTCTTTGGAAGGGTAGGGGTAGCGGGTCAGTCTTTGGCAGGAGTGCGGTACGAGGGTACCTGGGGCCCAGTTCTTATCCTCAAGCTGGAGGACCTCCGATCTCGGAGGGGTCGAGCCGCGACGGCGTCAGCAGGGCTCTGGCGTACAGTTCGTGGAGAGCCGCGATTCAATCAGCAGGGCTCTCAAGATGGTTTCTGCTCAGCTCGAGCCGCGACGTCGTCAGCAGGGCTCCGAGGAAGGTTTCAGCGAGGTTGGGCCGCGACAGCGTCAGCAGGGCTCCGATGTTCCAGGTGGTTCAGAAAGGGTTCACAAGCAGGAGCCGCGACGCAGTCAGCAGGGCTCGTGATGGTTCCGACAAGAGTTCTTCTCCGTAGGGTCAGCCGCGATTCAATCAGCAGGGCTCTCGACTCCGGGATACAACTGCCGAGCTGTGGTGGGGTCGCCCCAGATATAGGTCTGGAGCCCTTTGATGTCCGGACCTATGCGCCCGAGGGGGCGGAGTGGCCGGGTGGAGGTGGCCAGACGCCCAGCAGGAGAGGCGCCAGGCCCATGGGAGTTTGCAGGGTGCTCACACCTCGAGAGGGGAGGACAGTTGGGGGTCCCATCGATACTGTCCTCCGCCGGGGCGATGAATGGTTCCTGCGGCACCCCCTGGCCAGTTCGTGGTGCCTCGATGTCGGGGCTTCGTTGGGGTCGAGGCTGGGTTGAGCGGGGTCGCGCCGGCTGGGGCACGGTGTGACGTGGATGCCAACAAGATGGCGGAGCCACGAGGAGTATGCGACCACGTGTAGCTCCGGGTGAAGGGCCTTGGTGCAGTCCAGACGGGTGGCCCGTGACGGCCGGGGCGGGGAACGGCCACAATCCAGGGGGTTAAGGACCACGCCACGAGGCCAGGTCCAACAGAGTTCCTCCGGGGATAGGCCCCCGTCTGGCACGAAGCTTCGCACCTGGTTGCTGCTGCGTTCTCCTTGGGAGGGTCCAGCTTCGTCGTGGGGCTCCACCGCTCCTTCTGGGCGGGGGGCTCCAGAATCCACCCAAGCTTTTAGTGCCTTCTGCATATCTTCTTTGGTATTGAGACCAGTGGTAGCGATTTTGAGTTCTTTGCAGAATTGCTTCAGTTCTCTGTGTGTGTACTCCTCCAGTTGTTCCGCCTGGAACACGGTACTGGTGTCGTTTTCTGTGAGAACCACGGCGTTTCCTTCTGCCATCTTTGTCGGTAGTGCGTCAGCCGTTCACGGTACGATCTCTAGATTATGGGCCCGAATCCCACCGCTGCCACCAATGTTAGAAGGCGACCTCAGAGGAGCCCGGAGGGGACCCTGACTATCCTGAGACCAACCCTCGAGGTATCGTAGCCGGGCACTGGCGGGAGACTCCTCAGGGGAGGAATCTCGTATCTAGGATCGTACACTCGGCACCACACGACAAAGAGACACCACACCGGGAGTTCTTAAGAAGAAATCTTTATCAGATCGGAGTTGTAGGATCTTTATGATCAGCAAGGCAAATATATACAAGTGGAGCGCGGGCTCAAAGAGTCTTGGAGGGGGTAGGAGGTAGCGGGACAGACTTTGGGGATATGGATCAAATGCAGGAGCGTACCCAGCGCACAGCTCACAATCCTCGAGCTGGGGGATACGCTTGTCGTCGTTGGGGTCCAGCGGGACCAAGAGAGTCTGTGGGAGCCGCGAGTCACTCAGCAGGGCTCAAGTACACGTTCGGAGGTCTTACGATCTTCAGGGAGCCGCGAGTCACTCAGCAGGGCTCAAGCACGAGTTCGGAGGTCTTACGATCTTCAGGGAGCCGCGAGTCACTCAGCAGGGCTCAAGCACAAGTTCGGAGGTCTTACGATCTTCAAGGAGCCGCGAGTCACTCAGCAGGGCTCAGGTGTTCCAAAGGCGAATCTGCCGGACAGTCCCAGAGCACCCCTTGTTATAGGACGACTCCTCTTTGATGTCCGGAGTCTGTGCGGCAGGGGTCTTGTCACCTGGGGGCCGCTTGTCGGGGTTTCCTGCCATTGTCTTTTGATCCTTTCAGGGCCGGGTCGGGAGGAGTCCCAGACACCCAGCAGGCGTGGAGCCAGCCCTCGGGGAGGCCGGCGGGCCGATCGAAACCCACCTTCCCAGGGGAGCTCAGAGGTGCGATGGAAACTGCTCCTCCCTCTCTCATCCCAATGGGAGCGCGATGTCCCCCAGCCGGAGTGGCGCCTCTGGGCTAGGGTCGCGCTGGGGCCGGGCGGCCATCTTGGTGCATGAAGTGGGCACGCGGGCCCGGTGTGGCCGATAGGAGGAAGGCCACGGACGGGGGAGTCCGGGTCGGGTGTGTGTGTGTTCTGGTGGGAAGGATCGGCTAGGCCGTGGGCTCGGGGGCTGCGTGAGGTGCAGGGGTCAGGTTGTGTGGTGCGGGGACAGGGATGGCTATGTTCCGAGGGCCGGGTCTAACAACACACAACACCCAAACTGGGCCCTTCCGTACTCAGGCCTTGCCTGCAGACACACAACACCCAAACTGGGCCCTTCCACCCCGTTCTCACTTACCTACAGACACACAACAACCAAACTGGGCCCTTCCGTACCCAGGCCTTACCTGCAGACACACAACACCCAAACTGGGCCCTTCCACCCCATCCTCACTTACCTACGGGCACACAACACCCACATTAGGCCCTTCTACATTCCGGCCTTACCTGGAGACACACAAAACCCCAACTGAGCCCTTCACCCCGGCCTCACTTACCTACAGACACAGAACACCCAAACTGGGCCTTCCACACCCCTTCCTCACTATACTTCCAGTATACACACGCACCCTGTGTGCCCCGTCCCTCCCACACACACACTTACTATTAGCTCCTCACCCCTGCTCTAAAGATGCACACACACTCTGTGCCCCCTGACACACATCCTCGGGTCCTCACGTGTGAAGCGCAGGCAGAGACACTCCGTAGAGCTTCCTGTAGTATGTGGGCGGTGTGCTCCGCACCTACGGCGGACCCACAAAATCACCCCCCCATGCTCTTGGTCTGTGGCCCCTCACCTGTGCAGTGTCGAGACACACACCCCTACCCCCCATGCTCTTGGTCTGTGGCCCCTCACCTGTACAGCGCATCCACCCACTCTCCGCTACCCCCTCACCGGCACCCCCGCCGCGAGGCAGCCGGCTCCTCACCTGTGCAGTGTGGACACGCACACACACCCTCAGCCACCCCATGACCATGGCTAATTGCCCCTCACCTACAGTGCATCCGCACACTCCCCCCGCCATGCTCTTGGTCTGCCGCCCCTCACCTGTGCACAGGACAAAGTCTCTCAGTGCCTAGAAGCCTCCGGTGCCCTTTGCTCACGCCGAGTGGTCCAAGCAGCTGCTTCAATGGCCCTGGCTCGTGCTCCAGCCCTCCCGGTTCGTGCTCCAGCCCTCCTGGTTCGTGCTCCAGCCCTCCTGGCTCGTGCTCACCAGCCCTCACACAACGACTGATCACTGAGGCTATTTACAGTGAAATGTGAACTGGTCACACCTACACTGAGGCGCTATGTCACGCCTGCTGCGATCAGTGCCGCAAGAATCTCGCACAGCCCCGTGCACTCTACGCCACTAGTGTGGAGGAAACACAGGGACAAGGAACAGGCTCTCCCAGGAGGAGCCCCAACCCTCTGGTCCTTCAGCCATCACTCACCATCTCCAGGAGAGAACACGAGAGTACAGTAACGCTCAGGAGGCGCCCACACTCAGTGCTCGAGAGGAAAAATAAAGGTCCTGCTTCCTTCTGAGAAGTGCCAGTACTCGCCATTAAAAGTACTGCTGAGAAATGCAGGTGCCCTATACCAGAGTACCTTTTTATGTCTGAGAAGTGCCAGTACTCTCCCATTAAAAGTACTGCAGCTCTGCTGAAAGTACACGTGTATGATACCCGAGTATCTGCTTACTTCTGAGAAGTGCCACTACTCTACCATTAAAAGTACTGCAGCACTGCAGAGAAGGGCAGGTGCCTTAAACCAGAGGACCTTCTTTTGTCTGAGAAGTGCCAGTACTCGCTCATTAAAAGTACTGCTGATAAGTGCATGTGCCCTATACCAGAGTACCGTGTTATGTCTGAGAAATGCCAGTACTCTCCCTTTAAAAAACTTCTGAGAAGTGCAGGTGCCCCATACCAGACTATGTGCTTACTTTTGGAAAGTGCCAGTACTCTCCCATTAAAAGTACTGCAGCTCTGCTGAGAAGAGCACGTGCCATATACCAGAGCACCTGCTTACTTCTGAGAAGTGCCAGTACTCTCCCATTAAAAGTACTGCTGAGAAGTGCAGGTGCCCAATACCAGAGGGCCTGCATACTTCTGAGATGTGCCACTACTCTTTCATTAAAGTACTGCTGAGAAGTGCAGGTGCCCTATACCAGAGTATCTTTTTATGTCTGAGAGTTGCCAGTACTCTCCCATTTAAAGAACTGCATCCCTGCAGAGAAGTGCAAGTGCCTTATACCAGAGGACCTGCTTATGTCTGGGAAGTGCCACTCCTCCCCCATTAAAAGTACAGCTGAGAAGTGCAGGTGCCCTATACTAAAGGACCGGCTTACTTCTGAGACGTGCCAGTGCACTCCCATTAAAAGTACTGCTGAGAAGTACAGGTGACCTATACCAGAGTAACTTCTTATGTCTGAGAAGTGCCAGTACTCTCCAATTAAAAGTACTGCTAAGAAGTGCAGGTGCCCTATACCAGAAGGCCTGCGTACTTCTGAGAGGTGCCAGTACTCTCCGATTAAAAGTACTGCTGAGAAGTGCAGGGGCCCTATACTAGAGGGTCTGCATACTTCTGAGAAGTGCCAATACTCTTCCATTAAAAGTACTGCTGAGAAGAGCAGGTGCCTGTTAGAATCCGGGATCTCTGGTTGGCGCAGGTACGCACTTGCAACAAGCAGGGACCCTTTTCATCTAAGTCAGGGCGTAGGATTACCTCTTTAAAAATAACCCCTGCTCACCCTCTAGGTAACGTGGCGCGAGCAGTCAGGCTAGATTTCCAGAGGGCATTAGGTTAAGCGTTCAAGATATCCCACACAGTAATCACCACCCCACCACACAAAGACACAAGGCTGTATTTATATCAGAATACAGTTCTTTATATAAAAGATTTCTTTAGGCAGGTTGTCAAAAATACAGTCTTTAACTTAAATAAGGTTCCCGTTACTCTTGAAGGCTTTCAGGCAGTCCACAGTTCTTAAAATGGCACAATTCTACTTAAAATAGGCTTCTGAGGGGTTCTGTGTGCTTCGTAGCGCCTTTGTTACGCTTTGTACAAGGTTTTAGAGGTGTCTTGCTGTTTCTCACGCTTCACGCATGAGCACGAGCACGCTTGCCGTTCCTCACGCTTCTCGCGTGAGCACGCGTACGCTGGCAGTGAACCGTACGGACCGTACCCTCGTAGGTACGTGTCGTACACGTCTGGTACGCCCCTCCAAACCTCACGCTTCTCGTGTGAGCACCGTCAATGTCTTTCAATGCAATACGGCTCGTACTTCTCCGGAGCGCTTCGGACAGCTGGTACGATGGTTACCAAAGCTCACGCTTCCCGTGTGAGCGCCGTAGCGGGTCTCCAAAGGCAGTACGGTGCGAACAGCTGATTTCGACCCGTACAAAGGTTCACAATTCACGCGTTAGTCGCGTAGTGGGTCTACAGTGCTAGTACGGCCCGAACCAAGCAGCGGGCGGGTCGTACTTTAGCGCGCTCGCACACAGTACCTTATTCCTCGCACAGGGGGTGATCACAGCAGCATCAGGGGTCCTTGCAGGAGCGTCCCATGTTGCGTTGTCGTCCCTTCTTGGCAGTGGGCGGCGGTGCTTCTTGGGGTGCTCCAGGACAGTCTCGGCCACACGATCACGGGCAGAAGCAGGAGGGGCAGCTCGGGGGCAATCTCTTCAGTGCGTCGCGCTGCCAGCTTTCCAGGGGATCACCAGTGCGTCGAAGGTCCTCGCCGTGATCTTGGCGGCGCAGGGTCGCAGAGGCTCGGTGTTTAGACGTTCAGGTTCTTTTCTTCGCGTTGCAAGCTACGGCTCGGAGGGGCAGTTACTTGCAATGCTGGAACCAGGTAGACAGGTCCTTGCGGTGCTCGTGGTAGCCCCAGGTGGCAGATGTCACGGTGCTTGGAAAGTGAAAGGGGTGCACACAGGTTCTCTGGGGGTTGGCGTCACAGGATCGCTTCCAGCAGCTTTTCCTCTTCTGGGGGAAAGGTAGCGCCCACTGTTCCTGGGGCGCAGTTCAGGGGGCAAGTTCACAAGCAAGCCATTGGAGATTGTTTGAAAGCACAAGTTGATGCAAAGTCTTTTCCTCTAGTCTTTTCCTCTCCTTCCAGCAGTCAGGCACCCACCGCAGGCCAGTCTCTCAGGCAGCGAGACAGTATTCCTCCTTCAGCTTCTCCAGGTCCTTCTCCTTCAGGCAGAGGTTTGTCTTGGCGCAAACAGGATCTGATTTGTTAGGAGCAGGGCTCCTTCTTTTATAGCACAATTATTTTGTTCTTTGTCGCCAGGGGGCCTGGGCCTGGCTCAGTCCAGTTTTGGAGCACTTTGTTGTGGCGACTCTGCTCTTTCCTTTCAGCAGCAGGGCAGAGACATCATCCGCTCCTCCGGGGGCGGAGCCGGCATTGTGGTGGCAGAGCACAGGTCTATTCAGAGTCAAAGGTGTACTCCACCCACCCATCCTGGTGTAATCTCTCTACCCACCACCTGGCAGCCAGCCTGTCTCCTGGAATTCCCCAGCCCTGCCCCTCACTGAAACTAGGCAGCACACACACACACAGCAGAGGCGGACTGAAATGGCCAGGTCAGTAAATACTAACTTTCTAAAAGTAGTATTTACAAACACAGGATATTAAAATAAACTTTACTAAAAGAAGTATTTTATTATTCTGAGTTCAGGCATACTAAACTTGACTTTCCACCATGCTCTATGAGTCCACTGGGATTACAGCGTGTAGTAATTCCAGCAGCCCATTCTGGCCTATGGAGAGCAGGTAGCCTTCAATAGTGAAAAACGAAAATGGCTGTAATTCACTATTAGGACATGCCACACACATCAGGGCATGTCCTACCTTATGCCTACAATGCACCCTGCCCTTGGGCCTACCAGAGAGGTGACTAATATGTAGTTAAGGGAAGGTTTAGGGACTGGCAAGTGGGTGCACTTGCGCAGTCAGCGTGACAGTACCAGACTGCACGCAGGTTCTGCAGTGGCAGACCCTAGACACATTTTACTAGGCCGCTTCTGTGGGTGGCACAACCAGTGCTGCAAGCCCACCAGCAGCATTTGTATTTACAAGCCCTGGCACTCCAGGTGCACTTTACTAGGGGCTGATAGTAAACCAAATAAGCAAAACATGGAAACCAATCAATGTATACATTTTACCATAGGGAGAGCATATGCACCTTAGCACTGATCAGCAGTGGTAAGGTGCCCAGAGTCATAACACAGCCAACACCAGCTCAGGAAAAATACAGGAGGAAGGCAAAAAGTTTAGGGATGACCCTGCAAAAAGGGCCAAGTCCAACAGTGCCCTATACCAGAGTACCCTCTTATGTCTGAGAAGTGCCAGTACTCTTCCATTAAAAGTACTGCTGAGAAGTTCAGGTCCTCTATACCAGAAGGTCCGCGTAATTCTGAGAAGTGCCAGGACTCTCCTATTAAAAGTACGACAGCTCTGCTGAAAGTACAGGTTTCCTGTACCTGAGTACCTGCTTACTTCTGAGAAGTGCCACTACTCTACCATTAAAAGAACTGCAGCACTGCAGAGAAGGGCAGGTGCCTGATACCAGAGGACCTGCTTACTTCTGAGAAGTTCCAGTACTCTCCTAATAAAATACTACTGAGAAGTACAGGTGCCCTATACCAGAGGACCTGCTTATTCTGAGAAATGCTAGTACTCTGCCATTAAAAATAATGCTGAGAAGTGTTTGTGCCCTATACCAGAGTACCTTTTTATGTCTGAGAAGTGCCAGGACTCTCCTATTAAATGTACTGCAGCTCTGCTGAAAGTACAGATTTCCTATACCCTAGTACCTGCTTACTTCTGAGAAGTGCCACTACTCTACCATTAAAAGTACTGCAGCACTGCAGAGAAGGGCAGGTGCCTTATACCAGAGGACCTGCTTACTTCTGAGAAGTGCCACTACTCTCCTATTAAAATACTACTGAGAAGTGCAGGTGCCCTATACAAGAGGGCCTGCGTACTTCTGAGAAATGCCAGTACTCTCCCATCAAAAGTACTGCTGAGAAGTGCAGGCGTCCTATACCAGAGTACCTTCTTATGTCTGGGAAGTGCCAGTACTCGGTCATTACAAGTACTGCTGAGAAGAGCAGGAGACCTATACCAATGTACCTACTAACTTCTGAGAAGTGCCAGTACTCTCCCATTAAAAGTACTGCTGAGAAGTGCATGTGCCTGTTGGACTTGGTCCTTTTTGCAGGGTCATCCCTCAACTTTTTGCCTTCCTCCTGTATTTTTTATGACCTGGTGTTGGCTGTTTTATGACTGGGCGCCTTACCACTGCTGACCAGTGCTAAGGTGCATATGCTCTGCCTATGGAAAAGTGTATACATTAATTGGTGTCCATGTTTGGCTTCTTCGGTTTACTATCAGCCCCTAGTAAAGTGCACCAGGTGTGCCAGGGCTTGTAAATACGAATGCTGCTGGTGGGCTTGCAGCACTGGTTGTGCCACCCACAGAAGCGGCCTAGTAAAATGTGTCTAAGGTCTGCCATTGCAGAACCTGCGTGCAGTCTGGTACTGTCGCGCTGACTGCGCAAGTGCCCCCACTTGCCAGTCCCTAAACCTTCCCTTAACTACATATTAGTCACCCCTCTTGTAGGCCCAAGGGCAGGGTGCATTGTAGGCATAAGGTAGGACATGCCCTGATGTGTGAGGCATGTCTTAATAGTAAATTACAGCCCTTTTCGTTTTTCACTATTGAAGGCTACCTGCTCTCCATAGGCCAGAATGGGCTGCTGGATTTACTACACGCTGTAATCCCAGTGGACTCATAGAGCATGGTAGAAAGTCAAGTTTAGTATGCCTGAACTCAGAATAATAAAATACTTATTTTAGTAAAGTTTATTTTAATATCCTGTGTTTGTAAATACTACTTTTAGAAAGTTAGTATTTACTGACCTGGCCATTTCAGTCCGCCTCTGCTGTGTGTGTGTGAGTTCTGCCAAGTAACAGTAAAGGAGCAGGGCTGGGGAATTCCAGGAGACAGGCTGGCTGCCAGGTGGTGGGTAGAGAGATTACACCAGGATGGGTGGGAGGAGTACACCTTGATTCTGAATAGACCTGTGCTCTGCCACCACAATGCCGGCTCCGCCCCCTGTGGAGCGGCTGATGTCTCTGCCCTGCTGCTGAAAGGAAAGAGCAGAGTCACCACAACAAAGTGCTCCAGAACTGGACTGAGCCAGGCCCAGGCCCTCTGGCGACAAAGAACAAAAGAATTGCTGTATAAAAGAAGGAGCCTTGCTCCTAAGAAATCAGATCCTGTTTGCGCCAAGACGAACCTCTGCCTGAAGGAGAAGGACCTGGAAAAGCTGCATGGAGGACTACTGTCTCTAAGCCTGAGAGACGGAACTGTGGTGGGTGCCTTGCTGCTGAAGGAGAGGAAAAGACTGAAGAAGAAACTTTGATTCAACTTGTGCTTAACAAACAATCTCCAAGGGCTTGCTGGTGAACTTGCCCCCTGAACTGCGCCCCAGGAACAGTGGGCGCTACCTTTCCCCTGTGTAGGAAATGGGACCCCCGGCCGGCCAGGGCTTGCGCCACAGCCAGTCAGAGACCACCACTCCTATGAAAGGTCGACCCCTGCTCGCCCTCTAGGTAACGCGGCGCGGGCAGCCAGGCCTATCTCGGAGGACATGTGAAGCATTTGCGCACGCACCCACCAACAACAACCTCCCGGGCCTCCCACAAAAGGAACTCCACACCA
Source organism: Triturus cristatus (assembly GCF_964204655.1). NCBI lineage: Eukaryota > Metazoa > Chordata > Amphibia > Caudata > Salamandridae > Triturus > Triturus cristatus. The sequence continues at coordinate 5,379,624 of NC_140593.1, read as the reverse complement.
AGTATATATATGAAAAATAGTCTCTGTATTAAGCAGGACACATAGGAACACACATCGTACAAGGTGCCAGGGGCACGGGTAGGGGCTTCGGGGAAGAAGGTACAGCACAGGGCCAAGGGACCACTGCCAGGAATCGTACAGGGGGCATCTGGTATTCAGGGGGGGGAAATAGGACAAGGTACACAACAACAGGAGCACCCGTAGAGGTGCAACACAGAATACTTGTAGGGATCACATTAGACTTAGTCCATAGCAATCCACAGGCCAGCGGGCCTTTCTGGGGCAAGGTGCCCAAGAGTCTCGATGTTCATGGCAGGGAGCCCGGGGCAAAGCTAAACGTAGCAGTGGCCCACTAAGTGCTGGGCCACTGAGGGACCTCGTGGGAGCCTTACCGGCCCTGGGGAAAAAGGGTGCCAACGGGTGGAGCCACTCGGGCTCTGGGGGCAATGGTACGGTGGAGCCTCTCGGGGCTCGGAGTGGAAGGGGGGGGGCCACAGGTGGAGCCTCGCAGGGCTCAGACCATTGGGGGGGCACGCGGAGTCCCTCTCGGGGGACTCGGCTTCGTGGGAGGCCTCCCGGGCCTCGGGGCACAACCGGAGATTCACTCGAGGGGGGGGGGCGGACACCGACAACGTGTCCCGACGCCCCTCCTCCCTGTGGCTCGCCGCAGCACTCACCGGTTTTGGTGCGCCGGTCTCCTTTGCTGCGCCAGCCTTCTCCTTGTGCTCCAGGGCTCTCTCTCTCTCGGGAGCCCCGGGGAAGGTCAGCAGCTTCACGGGGGTATCGCAGGAGCGCGGAGTGAGCTCCCGCCGTTCCTGCTTCGTCGTTCTTCTTCGGCCGGCCTCTCCTCTTTCTCTCGGGCCGGCAGCCAATCACGGCGCGGCCTGGGAGATGACGCTAGTGGGGAATCCCGGGCTGGCAGCCAATACCAGCGCGGCCCGGGGATGACGTCACTAGGGTCCCGGGCGGCGGCGGTGAACTCGGGGGGGAATCGACGAGGAGTGGGCTCCCTCGTAAGGCACAAGGGCAGGGAATAAAGCGAGGTAGGCACTCGCTGGGGGTATCGAACCTTGGTAGCACGGGGCAGACGCCGGGTGAGCACCGGCTTGTTGAATATAGCGCTACCAGCGCTCGTGCAGGAGTGAAGGACCCCAAAGCGGTAGGGGGCAGGGAACAGCGCTTCCAGGCGCTGGGCAGAAGGGACAGCGCTCCCCCAGCGCTAGATGCAGGTTACCAAAGTCCATCGGTAGTCCAGGACCTCAGGGGGGGCCCAGCAGCGCCAAGAAGGGGAAAGGGCCATCCTCAGTCCAGGAGTAGGGCAGGGCCCAGGGAGGCACGCCACCCCTGAGCCCCAGCAGCAGCAGCTCCGGGTAGATTCAAGTTTGAGAACAAGAACAAGTCCAGAGTGTCACAGCACCCTTTTTATACACACATTCTTGGTCTGAAGAGGCAGGCAGGGGGAGAACCAGCTGGAACTGGTTATGGGGGATTCTTTACACTGGCCAGGCTAGGAACATCAGCCGCACCCCAGGGGGTGGAGCCAGCAGTGTCTGGGGAAAACCCAGCCTCATTCATGACACTCAAACCAGACGGTCAATCCACAAGCAGACCCAGGCTCACTCCTCCCCTCACATCAGTATGCTAAACACTCCATTCACCACCGGGCAGACCCTCCCAGATCCTGGGAGCCAGGCTCACCAGCCAGCCCCGGCCAATCATACGCCAGGCACATATTCCACAAATATGCCAACTTCCAAAAGGGGGACTTCTACACTAGACACACTCATACCTCATATACCGTTGCGCAGCATTCAACCTCACGAGTTCATACATACCAGACTTGACCCTGCACAACCTACGCACCGGGAACTACCGAGGACTCATCCATTCCCCATGTATTCCTATGGAAGGGTAGGTCGCTCTCTCCTCACACTCACTCAGAGGGGGAATCACCATCCCCAGGTTACATATACCATAAAAACTTCAGGGGCGGACCGGCCAGATGGGCCACGTCCAACACATGCCCCTCCCAGCCCAAAGGCAGGGTAGACCAATCACTACCGTGATGGACTTCCCTGCTTGCAGGGCGATAGAACATGGACGTGGCCCGCGTTACCGAGCCACCCTCCAGTTCAACGCCCACCTGGACCGATAGACACACACAGGCTAAAAATCAAGAAAAATAAAAAAATGAAAAATAATAAAGACATAGGCCCAACCAGGCTACCCCACTGGCACGCCTTAGTTGTCCGTGACTAGGACCAGGCCCTGGGCTACCCAGATACCACTGGTCCCTGCTAATCCGGAGTGTGGGGTGGTAACCCCGGGCCCACAATAGCCCTTCTCCACTCCCTTTCTCAGGGTAGCCACGCCTACCACTGTTCCTTCCACCTAGGGTCCGCACCCTCAGGCTTGCCAGAGGTCACGGGCAAGAATGCCCCACCCTACCTCTACTTCTGAGGTTCCGCGTTCTCCCAGGAGGAACACCCTCAGAACACACCTTCCTATCAGTTTCGGAACTTCCTCCCTCCACTGGTCTTCCACCTGGGAACTAAGCGTTCAGCTCTCCCCAAGGCAAGCCGCGGCAGCGCCAGCAGGTCTTCCTTGTCCGGGATACAACTTAACATAAATTCAATAAAACGAGCCGCGGCAGCACCAGCCGGTCTCAAGGTTCAGCTCTCCCCAAGGCAAGCCGCGGCCGAGCCAGCAGGTCTTCCTTGTCCGGGACACAACTACCATAACTTTCACAAAACGAGCCGCGGCAGCGCCAGCAGGTCTCAAGGTTCAGCTCTCCCCAAGGCAAGCCGCGGCCGAGCCAGCAGGTCTTCCTTGTCCGGGATACAACTACCATAACTTTAACAAAACGAGCCGCGGCAGCGCCAGCAGGTCTCAAGGTTCAGCTCTCCCCAAGGTAAGCCGCGGCCGAGCCAGCAGGTCTTCCTTGTCCGGGATACAACTACCATAACTTTAACAAAACGAGCCGCGGCAGCGCCAGCAGGTCTCCAGGTTCAGCTCTCCCCAAGGCAAGCCGCGGCAGCGCCAGCAGGTCTTCCTTGTCCGGGATACAACTTAACATAAATTCAGCCAGGGCGACACCTGACGCCTAAACCACATTCAGCGGTGCACGGAACACATGATGCCTCCAACACATTCAGCGGGGTAAGGAAGGACAGGATTAACGTTGACTCAGCAAGCTCTCCATCCCGGGGAACTTATACTCCATTACTCAGCATACCTCAACATTCATGCACATACCGTCCCCTAGACTGGTAGGACAGTTTTTCCACCGCCCCTGATTCCTCAACCTGACCCTCGGGGCACGGGTACCATTACTCTAGGGCAGGGACACGGACCATACATATTTGACCCCAATTTTGCAACCACCACTGGATCCCACCCTTCTGGTGAATCCAGAGAACCATATTACACTAGGGAGATGATTTACCCTCCCAAGCTAGGGACACCTAACTCGAACACATCTTTCACAGAACGGACATTTACGTAAACTCTTAAAACAATAATCTCCTTTCTTTGCGACCATGTACAATACAGAGTTTTGCAGGGAGGCCAGTTATCGCTGGGGTACTGCGCAAACACAAGTCCGGATCCCACCGCTGCCACCAGTGTAGGAAATGGGACCCCCGGCCGGCCAGGGCTTGCGCCACAGCCAGTCAGAGACCACCACTCCTATGAAAGGTCGACCCCTGCTCGCCCTCTAGGTAACGCGGCGCGGGCAGCCAGGCCTATCTCGGAGGACATGTGAAGCATTTGCGCACGCACCCACCAACAACAACCTCCCGGGCCTCCCACAAAAGGAACTCCACACCAAGTATATATATGAAAAATAATCTCTGTATTAAGCAGGACACATAGGAACACACTGTGAGAAGTTGGCCTGATATGTAGTGCTCACTATTCTAGTGATCACTGTGTATCATTCCAAACGACCCTTATTGATGATTGGTTGTAAGTCAACCGTATAGACCAGCTATCCTAGTAGCGTGGATACGAGCAGTCTTTAGGCTAAACTCTAGAGGGCGTGTTAAGCCAGCTGTTTACCATCACATATACCCCTTGAACACCAAGTGAAAGGACACCACACAAGTTGTTATGAAAATAAAAGGATATTTATTTATGACAAGACTACCCTGGCTCTTTATGAGTCAGGGAGCTAAGCACACTACAAAACTCTTAGGAAAATACTTCAGTTGCACAATTTACACAAATGCCCGAGGGGCACGAGAAACCATCTACACTAACAGTGAAATGCGAATGGTTAGAGTCTGGAGGTACTGATTCCGGAGTGTTCCGATCAGTGGGACTAAACGAAAAAGGAACTGGACACTTGTAGAGCGAACCTGCGATGGAGCACCGAGATGCTCGAGTTACCTAGCCCGGAGGCTGCGGCTGCGTGAAGTTCGGCAAGATGTCGGGAGTCCTCGTGTAGTCTCAGGAAACTGAAAGAAGCAGTTGCTGGCAGGCGACCAGTGACGATGTTCAGAGCGATCCAAGCCTGGATCGGTGATGAAGGAAACCTGAAAGCAGAGGGGACTCGGTTCTCAACCGCTAGCCAGCGATCGTGTGGGTACCAGGAGGGTACCGGCTGAAGTCACCTCGACCAGGTGAGTGGGTGACGTCGGACTCGGCTGTTCCTCGGGCCAGGAGGCGCGGCGGCGACCAGGATGGAGGGCGAGCTGTCCCACGAAGGCGTCTGCTGTCGATGATGCTGGGCCCAGGCAGGGGCAGCGGATCTTGGCAGTGACAACCCAAGCGGGGGAGTCAAGATGGCGTCGGGAGTGGACCAGGAGGGTCCGTGGTACTCCTCTGTTGAAGGGGAGCAAGAGCCAGTCTGGAGCAACCAGACTAGTGATGAAACAATCGTGGTGCGTCGTGAAGAGGGCCACAAGCCGGTCGGCAAGTGGTCGAACAACGCGGTGAACAGCAAGGAGCGGAAGGGCCCCCACGCAGATCTCGGGGATGCTGGGGAGGCAGACTTCGATGCTGGAGCTGCTCAGGGTTAGGGCTTCTCAAACCCTAGGTGCACTCACTCGAGGGTCCCTCGGTGGGCGTGCTAGATAAGCGTCGTGCAGGTTCTGAAGATAGCCGGTCCCGCAGGTCTCGTCACACCTACGTCTCTCAGCTGGGCTGATGAGGTAGGTAAAAGGTCAGAGATGGCAGGGTACTCGGGTCTCGTCGAGCTGGGCAGTCTTGATCCGTAGGAGAGACTTACAGCAAACCGCAAGCGCTTAGGTGGTGCCTGCTGGTGCAGGGTGGCTACTCCTTAGCCACAAGGGAGAGTCTTCAGAAATAGTCAAGAGTTCCTTTCGTGGAAAGTGGTTCGTGATTCGGAGTTATCCGATTATCTGATTATGCAATTTGGGAAGGGGACTCGCTCCTACCTTTATTCTAAGAAAAGGGGCTGGCCCGTGACTAGGTTCTACCTATGGGTGGAGCCAGGAGGGGGGTGGTTACACCCCTATCCTTTGTCCGGCTTCGCGCCAGCTCAGGGGCTGGTGTGCCCCCGAAACTGGTTTGAGCCGGGCTATGCACAGCGAGCACCGGGGTGCCACTTGCAATCACCTTCCTTTCAGCCCTGCCTACCTGGGATACACAAACCCTGTCTGGGACGGTGCTAACACCGCCCTCGACAGGAAACCCTTTGTCCAAGCTCCCCTTGCTGGAAGGTCCCCCCAGCAGCAGGAGGTCAGACTTGTGTCTGGTGGCAGCATCCATTTTGTGATGCTGAGGCTTGAGTCAACTTTAACCGGGGTTCAAGGTTACTTCCATGTCGTGTCCCTCTAAAAGGGGGGAATGCTAACCCCGTCGCCAGGACTGGCGGGGGTTTCGTATTCCCATTCGTATGACACCTTACTCGACATGTGTAGGTGATGCGATGCCAAAGTTAGCAAATAACCGCAAGGATTATAATGCATTACAAGTAGTTGGCCCGCGTCACCATGGAACGGCTATTAGGACTTGGTTCCGCAAGCCGTCGACGGGCTCAGCTCGCGCCAGAGCACCGTCCCACATGATCCCCTGCACTCTGCCTTCAGGATTGATAAGGCCTGCTATAGGAGTGACTGATAGGAATCCATGTGTCCATTTTAGGGTTTAGGTGTAGGAATACTACACCTACAGCAACGGGTGATTACACCACGTGGCCCCAGCTGTCGTGCAGCCAGTTGTGTCAGATTTGGGCGGCCATTCCAGGGGTGGCATAATACATGCTTCAGCCCCTGGTAGGCCCTGGGTACACCGATGCCCTGGATACCTGTGGTATGCTGAGACAGGGACTGACAAGGCGGCCCAGTTCCAATTAGTGGATGCACCTAATGTACATGTGTGTTAATTTCGAGAGAGAACAGCTAGGCTGTGGGTCTGATTGGCAGGCCCACAGCCGGGGAAAGTCGTAAACCAATGAAGCAAAAGCAAAAAATCTGGGTGATCATAGGATTGCAGACCCTACTCTCCTACATGACCCCCCCCCAAACTTCGGGACAATAAGCTAACCTTGACCAGGTGAGTCTTCTTGCTCTAAGTGGAAATACCTGGAGAGCCCATCTGCATTGCCATGATCAGTGCCAGGTCTATGCTCCACTGTGAAGTCCATCCCCCGTAGGGAAATGGACCACCTAAGTAGTTTGGGGTTTTCACCCTTCATTTGATTTAGCCACAAGAGGGGCTTATGGTCGGTCTGAATCTTGAAGTGAGTGCCAAACAAGTATGGCCTCAACTTCTTCAGGGCCCAAACCACAGCAAAGGCCTCCCTCTCAATAGCTGACCAATTCTTCTCTCTGGGGGTCAGCCTCCTGCTAATAAAAGCTATGGGCTGGTCATGACCATCAAAATTCAGTTGCGATAGAACAGCTCCCACACCCAGCTCCGAAGCGTCTGTTTGGACAATAAATGGTTTGGAGTAGTCTGGACTCTTTAGGATAGGTGCTGCGCACATGGCCTGCTTCAGGTCATCGAATGCCTTCTGACAGCTTGCTGTCCACTGAACTTTTTTTGGCATCTTTTTACTTGTCAGGTCGTTTAGCGGGGTCACAATGGATCCATAATTTCTGACAAATTTCCGGTAATAACCAGTCAGGCCCAAGAAAGCTCGAACCTGAGTCTGGGTGGTTGGAGGAGCCCAGTCCTGGATGGCCTGTATTTTGCTCTCCAATGGTTGAACCTGGCCCCCACCTACAAGGTGGCCCAGGTATACAACCTGTGTCTGCCCTATCTGGCACTTGGTGGCCTTGATAGTGAGGCCTGCCTTCTGCAGGGCCTCTAACACTTTCCTCAGGTGGACCAGGTGATCCTCCCAGGTGGAGCTAAAGACAGCGATATCGTCCAGATACGCCGCACAGAAGTCGTCCAACCCAGTGAGAACTCGATTCACCAGCCTTTGGAAGGTGGCAGGTGCATTTTTCAAACCAAAGGGCATTACCACGAACTGATAATGCCCACCCGGGGTAGAAAATGCTGTTTTGGGATTGGCCTCCTCAGCTAACCTGATTTGCCAATACCCAGCTGTCAGGTCAAACGTACTTAAGTAGTTGGCCGAGGCCAACCGGTCGATAAGTTCGTCTGCTCTTGGTATCGGGTGGGCGTCGGTCTTAGTGACCGCATTGAGACCTCTGTAGTCCACGCAAAACCTCATCTCTTTCTTACCGCCCTGGGTGTGAGGTTTCGGCACGAGCACTACGGGACTGGCCCAGGGGCTGTCCGAGGGTTCAATGACTCCCAGCTCCAACATTTTCTGCACCTCTGTCTTGATGCAGTCTCTGACATGATCAGGTTGCCGATAGATTTTACTCTTTACGGGCAGACTGTCCCCAGTGTCGACCTCGTGGGTACACCACTTGGTCTGACTGGGTGTCAGAGAGAACATATGTCGAAAGGATTGAAGAACCTGTTTACAATCCTCTTGTTGATGTCCAGAGAGGCTGCCACAAAAGACAACACCATCTACTGATCCATCGTCAGGGTTCTGAGAGAGCAGGTCTGGGAGAGGGTCACTCTCCTCCTCCTGTCCCTCATCTGTGGCCATGAGCAAGCCCATGCCCTCCCTGTCGACATATGCCTTGAGCCTGTTTACATGGAGCACCCTGTGGGGGCTCCGGGGAGTTCCCAGGTCTACCAAATAGGTGACCTCTCCCTTTTGCTCAATGATCGTGTGGGGCCCAGACCATTTGTCTTTGAGTGCTGCTGGGGCCACTGGCTCCAGCACCCACACCTTCTGTCCAGGCTGGTACACAGTCAGGACAGCCTTTTGGTCGTGCCAAGCTTTCTGTAATTCTTGGCTCGCCTCCAGGTTTTTAGACGCCGTTTCCATGTACTCCGCCATCCGCGAGCGGAGACCGAGCACATAGTCCACAATGTTTGATGCCGGCTTTCTGAGAGGTCTCTCCCATCCTTCCTTTACCAAACAAAGGGGTCCCCTTACAGGATGTCCGAACAGAAGCTCAAAAGGGCTGTAGCCAACCCCCTTCTGCGGGACCTCTCTGTAGGCGAACAAGAGGCAGGGTATCAGGACATCCCATCTCCGCCGAAGCTTTTCAGGTAGTCCGTGAATCATCCCTTTTAGGGTCCTGTTGAATCTCTCAACAAGCCCATTGCATTGTGGGTGATAGGGTGTGGTGAACTTGTAGTTGACACCACATTCCTTCCACATAGCAGTCAGATATCCCGACATGAAGTTTGCACCTCTGTCTGAGACGACCTCCTTAGGGAAGCCCACTCTGGAGAACACTCCAAGTAGGGCCCGTGCCACCACAGGTGCCGTAGTGGTCCTAAGGGGAATAGCTTCAGGATACCTGGTGGCGTGGTCCACTACCACCAGTATGAACTTGTGCCCTGATGCTGTCTGGGGTTCCATTGGTCCGACAATGTCGATCCCCACTCGTTCAAAGGGTACCCCCACCACTGGTAGTGGTATGAGGGGGGCCTTTGTCGTGCCACCTGACTTACCACTGGCTTGGCAAGTGACACAGGAGCGGCAAAACTCCTTCGTATCTTCGGACATGTGGGGCCAGTGAAAGTGTGGAACAATTCTGTCCCAAGTCTTATTCTGGCCTAAGTGACCTGCAAGGGGAATCTCGTGGGCCAAGGTGAGAAGGAAACCTCTCAGAGACAAGGGGATGACCAGCCTCCTGGTCGCACCAGGTTTGGGGTCTCTTGCCTCGGAGTACAGGAGTCCATCGTCCCAGTACACTTTGTGGGTACCTGTGGCGTTCCCTGCAGCCTCAGCAGCGGCCTGCTGTCTGAGGGGTTCAAGTGAGGGGCAGTCTAACTGTGCCTTCCCCAGGTCTTCCCTGGAGGGTCCCCCTGAGCCCAGAAACTCAACCTGACCAGGTTCAAGCTCTTGCGGCTCAGTTTCCCTCAGTTCTTTAAGGTCAGCCTCCTCGGAGACTTGATCCACGACCTGGGGCAAGGGGGAAGGCGAAGCCTTACCCTTACTGCTCCTTTTCTTGGAAGGTGTCTGGTCCGTTCTTCCAGGATCCAGCACCTGTTCAGTGGGGCATCTTTTGGCCTGTGACCTGGTCACAGCAAGGACATGTGCTGGCAAACCTAACATCTCCATGTGAGTCCTCTGCTCTACTTCTGACCATTGTGACGTTTCCAAATCATTGCCCAACAGACATTCTACGGGGAGGTCTGAACTAACCACAACCTTTTTCGGGCCACTTACCCCTCCCCAGGAGAAATCAACAACTGCCATACTGTGATTGGTAGTGACGTTGCTGGCATTGGTCACTAGGTAACTGGTACCTAGCATGATCTGTCCAGGGTCCACGAAGTTAGGCGTCACCATGGTGACACTGGCACACGTGTCCCTGTAGGCCTGAGCCACTCTTCCATTTATCAAAGGCGTCTGTCTGTATTTGCCCAAAGTATTGGGACTGGCATCAGGGGACATATCCATATCCCCTGTACAGACAAGGACGGCCTGAGTGAGCGTGCCGACTAAGTCGTCACTCCCCTCGGTTCCCAAGGTTAACCCAACTAATGCCTTGGGAGGCGCACTACCACTGCTGACTGTACTAGGGGGCGCAGGTGCCTTAGGGGCTGCAGTGGTAGGAGTTTGCCCTCCTTTCTTGGTGCACTCACTAAACCAGTGAGTCTTACTTTTACAGTATTGGCACCACCTTTTTGACTGGCCTTCTTGAGTCTTCTTCTTCTGTGAAGCCTGACCCCCACCCTCTTTGGTTTGTTGGGGACCTGTCGAAGACTTCTGGTCATTTTGTTCGTTCTTGTTACCCTTTTGGTCTGCTTTCTTCTGACCACCCTGGTTCTGATTCTGGTTCTGCTTGACCCTTGTTCTGACCCATCTGTCCGCCTTCTTTCCCAATTCTTGGGGAGAGGTCAGATCCGAGTCGACAAGGTGCTGATGCAACAATTGGTTCTGACAGTTGTTTAAAATCTGTTCTCGCATGATAAGATTGTACAATCCTGTGTAATCCGTAACCTTGCTACCCAGCAACCAGCCTTCCAAAGCCTTAGTGGCACAATCGACTAAGTCAGCCCAATCCTGAGACTGAATTTTCTGGGTGTCCCGGAACAGCACCCGGTACTGTTCCGTGGTTAAGCCGAACCCGTCAATCAGTGTGTTCTTCAGGACTTTGTAGTTGTTAGCATCCTCAGCTCTTGTAGTGAGGAGCTTGTCCCTTCCTTTACCTTCAAAGGAAAGCCACAGTATAGCTGCCCACTGACTTGGGGGGACGCACTGGACAGTGCAGGCCCTCTCCAAGGCAGTTATCCACTTGTGGATGTCGTCCCCTTGTTTAAAGGGGGGCACTATTTTACTCAGGTGTCTAGTGTCTATACCCCTGTCTTTCTCTCTATTGAGAATGCTGCCACCAGTGGGATCTAACCCACTTAATTTCTGCTCTCGGGCCAAGGCAAGTCTTTCTTTGGCGAGGGCAAGTTCTTCCCGCTCGATCCTCAGATTGACCTCCCGCATCTTCGCTTCATGCTCCCTCCTCTGAGGGGAAGTCATTCCTCTCTGAGAAGATGCCTGAGAGACATGTGTATGAACCGATCTGCCAGAGCCTCTGGAGAGAGACCTAGCTCGTCCGTTCCCAATGTTAAGCCTGCTTGAGCATGGGCCCGGGGCTCCCCAAGTTCCATTCTCATGCCTGCTTAAGTTGGTCCTTGTAAGCCTGCCGACTACCACTGGACCTTTGTCTGCCTCGTCTCCCGACAACTCGTCCTCGTCCTCTGTGCGGAGGTCGAGGTCTGGGTCACCGAGGGTTCCCTCTAAGGGCGGCATGTTCCCATCTGCACTGGGGGGACCTGTGTTAGAGGACCTCCTAGCATCGTACGCCTCTAAGAGACCTATCAGAATTGCGATGGTAGGGTTAGAACCCTGGTTTAGCTTCCTGGAGGCACACAGTTGTCTCATCTCCTTGAAGCTAAGAGTTGCATATCGTGACACGACCTGTGGAGGGTCACTGACCACTAAGGGAGTCTGCGAAGACTCTCCGTGGATCGACATGCTTTTCTAGTGAGGTGTAAGTGTTGCACCTACCTACACTATGGGTTTACCTACTGATCCCTTGCTAAGAGTTGTAGTCAGGGTGTGCTAAGCCCTGTTACACTACAACAGCCGGTTCAGTAGAACTCGGAGTATTCTAAGTTAAGTTATATGTACCTGGGTACTTATGTGATCTTTCACTGCGAAATTCATAGGATACGTGTGTGGTAAAACAACAGCAAGCTCAAATCCCAACCGCTGCTCACCAATGTGAGAAGTTGGCCTGATATGTAGTGCTCACTATTCTAGTGATCACTGTGTATCATTCCAAACGACCCTTATTGATGATTGGTTGTAAGTCAACCGTATAGACCAGCTATCCTAGTAGCGTGGATACGAGCAGTCTTTAGGCTAAACTCTAGAGGGCGTGTTAAGCCAGCTGTTTACCATCACATATACCCCTTGAACACCAAGTGAAAGGACACCACACAAGTTGTTATGAAAATAAAAGGATATTTATTTATGACAAGACTACCCTGGCTCTTTATGAGTCAGGGAGCTAAGCACACTACAAAACTCTTAGGAAAATACTTCAGTTGCACAATTTACACAAATGCCCGAGGGGCACGAGAAACCATCTACACTAACAGTGAAATGCGAATGGTTAGAGTCTGGAGGTACTGATTCCGGAGTGTTCCGATCAGTGGGACTAAACGAAAAAGGAACTGGACACTTGTAGAGCGAACCTGCGATGGAGCACCGAGATGCTCGAGTTACCTAGCCCGGAGGCTGCGGCTGCGTGAAGTTCGGCAAGATGTCGGGAGTCCTCGTGTAGTCTCAGGAGCCTGAAAGAAGCAGTTGCTGGCAGGCGACCAGTGACGATGTTCAGAGCGATCCAAGCCTGGATCGGTGATGAAGGAAACCTGAAAGCAGAGGGGACTCGGTTCTCAACCGCTAGCCAGCGATCGTGTGGGTACCAGGAGGGTACCGGCTGAAGTCACCTCGACCAGGTGAGTGGGTGACGTCGGACTCGGCTGTTCCTCGGGCCAGGAGGCGCGGCGGCGACCAGGATGGAGGGCGAGCTGTCCCACGAAGGCGTCTGCTGTCGATGATGCTGGGCCCAGGCAGGGGCAGCGGATCTTGGCAGTGACAACCCAAGCGGGGGAGTCAAGATGGCGTCGGGAGTGGACCAGGAGGGTCCGTGGTACTCCTCTGTTGAAGGGGAGCAAGAGCCAGTCTGGAGCAACCAGACTAGTGATGAAACAATCGTGGTGCGTCGTGAAGAGGGCCACAAGCCGGTCGGCAAGTGGTCGAACAACGCGGTGAACAGCAAGGAGCGGAAGGGCCCCCACGCAGATCTCGGGGATGCTGGGGAGGCAGACTTCGATGCTGGAGCTGCTCAGGGTTAGGGCTTCTCAAACCCTAGGTGCACTCACTCGAGGGTCCCTCGGTGGGCGTGCTAGATAAGCGTCGTGCAGGTTCTGAAGATAGCCGGTCCCGCAGGTCTCGTCACACCTACGTCTCTCAGCTGGGCTGATGAGGTAGGTAAAAGGTCAGAGATGGCAGGGTACTCGGGTCTCGTCGAGCTGGGCAGTCTTGATCCGTAGGAGAGACTTACAGCAAACCGCAAGCGCTTAGGTGGTGCCTGCTGGTGCAGGGTGGCTACTCCTTAGCCACAAGGGAGAGTCTTCAGAAATAGTCAAGAGTTCCTTTCGTGGAAAGTGGTTCGTGATTCGGAGTTATCCGATTATCTGATTATCCAATTTGGGAAGGGGACTCGCTCCTACCTTTATTCTAAGAAAAGGGGCTGGCCCGTGACTAGGTTCTACCTATGGGTGGAGCCAGGAGGGGGGTGGTTACACCCCTATCCTTTGTCCGGCTTCGCGCCAGCTCAGGGGCTGGTGTGCCCCCGAAACTGGTTTGAGCCGGGCTATGCACAGCGAGCACCGGGGTGCCACTTGCAATCACCTTCCTTTCAGCCCTGCCTACCTGGGATACACAAACCCTGTCTGGGACGGTGCTAACACCGCCCTCGACAGGAAACCCTTTGTCCAAGCTCCCCTTGCTGGAAGGTCCCCCCAGCAGCAGGAGGTCAGACTTGTGTCTGGTGGCAGCATCCATTTTGTGATGCTGAGGCTTGAGTCAACTTTAACCGGGGTTCAAGGTTACTTCCATGTCGTGTCCCTCTAAAAGGGGGGAATGCTAACCCCGTCGCCAGGACTGGCGGGGGGTTCGTATTCCCATTCGTATGACACCTTACTCGACATGTGTAGGTGATGCGATGCCAAAGTTAGCAAATAACCGCAAGGATTATAATGCATTACAAGTAGTTGGCCCGCGTCACCATGGAACGGCTATTAGGACTTGGTTCCGCAAGCCGTCGACGGGCTCAGCTCGCGCCAGAGCACCGTCCCACATGATCCCCTGCACTCTGCCTTCAGGATTGATAAGGCCTGCTATAGGAGTGACTGATAGGAATCCATGTGTCCATTTTAGGGTTTAGGTGTAGGAATACTACACCTACAGCAACGGGTGATTACACCACGTGGCCCCAGCTGTCGTGCAGCCAGTTGTGTCAGATTTGGGCGGCCATTCCAGGGGTGGCATAATACATGCTTCAGCCCCTGGTAGGCCCTGGGTACACCGATGCCCTGGATACCTGTGGTATGCTGAGACAGGGACTGACAAGGCGGCCCAGTTCCAATTAGTGGATGCACCTAATGTACATGTGTGTTAATTTCGAGAGAGAACAGCTAGGCTGTGGGTCTGATTGGCAGGCCCACAGCCGGGGAAAGTCGTAAACCAATGAAGCAAAAGCAAAAAATCTGGGTGATCATAGGATTGCAGACCCTACTCTCCTACACACACATCGTACAAGGTGCCAGGGGCACGGGTAGGGGCTTCGGGGAAGAAGGTACAGCACAGGGCCAAGGGACCACTGCCAGGAATCGTACAGGGGACATCTGGTATTCAGGGGGGGGGGGAAATAGGACAAGGTACACAACAACAGGAGCACCCGTAGAGGTGCAACACAGAATACTTGTAGGGATCACATTAGACTTAGTCCATAGCAATCCACAGGCCAGCGGGCCTTTCTGGGGCAAGGTGCCCAAGAGTCTCGATGTTCATGGCAGGGAGCCCGGGGCAAAGCTAAACGTAGCAGTGGCCCACTAAGTGCTGGGTCACTGAGGGACCTCGTGGGAGCCTTACCGGCCCTGGGGAAAAAGGGTGCCAACGGGTGGAGCCACTCGGGCTCTGGGGGCAATGGTACGGTGGAGCCTCTCGGGGCTCGGAGTGGAAGGGGGGGGGGGCCACAGGTGGAGCCTCGCAGGGCTCAGACCATTGGGGGGGCACGCGGAGTCCCTCTCGGGGGACTCGGCTTCGTGGGAGGCCTCCCGGGCCTCGGGGCACAACCGGAGATTCACTCGAGGGGGGGGGGCGGACACCGACAACGTGTCCCGACGCCCCTCCTCCCTGTGGCTCGCCGCAGCACTCACCGGTTTTGGTGCGCCGGTCTCCTTTGCTGCGCCAGCCTTCTCCTTGTGCTCCAGGGCTCTCTCTCTCTCGGGAGCCCCGGGGAAGGTCAGCAGCTTCACGGGGGTATCGCAGGAGCGCGGAGTGAGCTCCCGCCGCTCCTGCTTCGTCGTTCTTCTTCGGCCGGCCTCTCCTCTTTCTCTTGGGCCGGCAGCCAATCACGGCGCGGCCTGGGAGATGACGCTAGTGGGGAATCCCGGGCTGGCAGCCAATACCAGCGCGGCCGGGGATGACGTCACTAGGGTCCCGGGCGGCGGCGGTGAACTCGGGGGGGAATCGACGAGGAGTGGGCTCCCTCGTAAGGCACAAGGGCAGGGAATAAAGCGAGGTAGGCACTCGCTGGGGGTATCGAACCTTGGTAGCACGGGGCAGACGCCGGGTGAGCACCGGCTTGTTGAATATAGCGCTACAAGCGCTCGTGCAGGAGTGAAGGACCCCAAAGCGGTAGGGGGCAGGGAACAGCGCTTCCAGGCGCTGGGCAGAAGGGACAGCGCTCCCCCAGCGCTAGATGCAGGTTACCAAAGTCCATCGGTAGTCCAGGACCTCAGGGGGGGCCCAGCAGCGCCAAGAAGGGGAAAGGGCCATCCTCAGTCCAGGAGTAGGGCAGGGCCCAGGGAGGCACGCCACCCCTGAGCCCCAGCAGCAGCAGCTCCGGGTAGATTCAAGTTTGAGAACAAGAACAAGTCCAGAGTGTCACAGCACCCTTTTTATACACACATTCTTGGTCTGAAGGGGCAGGCAGGGGGAGAACCAGCTGGAACTGGTTATGGGGGATTCTTTACACTGGCCAGGCTAGGAACATCAGCCGCACCCCAGGGGGTGGAGCCAGCAGTGTCTGGGGAAAACCCAGCCTCATTCATGACACTCAAACCAGACGGTCAATCCACAAGCAGACCCAGGCTCACTCCTCCCCTCACATCAGTATGCTAAACACTCCATTCACCACCGGGCAGACCCTCCCAGATCCTGGGAGCCAGGCTCACCAGCCAGCCCCGGCCAATCATACGCCAGGCACATATTCCACAAATATGCCAACTTCCAAAGGGGGACTTCTACACTAGACACACTCATACCTCATATACCGTTGCGCAGCATTCAACCTCACGAGTTCATACATACCAGACTTGACCCTGCACACCCTACGCACCGGGAACTACCGAGGACTCATCCATTCCCCATGTATTCCTATGGAAGGGTAGGTCGCTCTCTCCTCACACTCACTCAGAGGGGGAATCACCATCCCCAGGTTACATATACCATAAAAACTTCAGGGGCGGACCGGCCAGATGGGCCACGTCCAACACCCTGGAAGACGAGAAGCTGCTGGAGGTGATTCTGCAAACGCTGACCCCAGAGAACCTGTGTGTCCCTCATCTCTCTGAGCACCGCGACTCCTGCCACTGGGGCTACTGTGAGCCCAGTAAAGGCCTGCCTGCCTGGCCCGAACACCGCAAGCAACTGCCCCCGAGCCATAGCTCGCACCATGAGGAAGAGATTAACCAGGCTCCAAGCACCGAGCCCCTGCGACCCCCCTGGCCGTGGGGATCCCTGTAAGGACCTGCGACGCACTGTTAGCCATCTGGGTAAAGCCGACCGCGCTGCAACGCGCTAGAAATCAGCCCCGACCTGCCCCTCCTGCTTCCAACCTCGTTGTGTGCCTGGGAACGTCCTGAAGCGCCCCACGAAGCATCGCCGCCCACGGACCACGAGGGACGACAACGCAACGTGGGACACTCCTCTGTGGACTCCTGAAGCCGCCACGAACATTGTCCCCAAAGAACCAGGTACTGTGTGCTGAAGCGCCCCTGTACGAAGCTTCCTTCGCTTTGTACGGGCTTTGAACGGTGTCAGCGTCGCGCTACACTGTTCACGAGTGAGGTGCGAGCTTCGGAAAAGCCGTTCCCCGTCAAACACATAGGCGCTGCTCACGCGTGAATCGTGAGGTTCGGCAAGAAGCGTACCGGACTGGTATGACGCGTACCTACGAGGGTACGGTCCGAACGGCTTCAGTCCAGCGTACGCGTGCTCACGCGAGAAGCGTGGGAAACGGGCCGACACGTCCAAACAGCGGTACGAAGCGTATCGGAGGCGCTACGAGGCGCACAGACCCCCAAGGAAGCATATTTTGACCAGAAAATTGCCATTTTAAGAACTGTGGACTGCCTAAAAGTAATACAAGTAACTGGAACCTTATTTAAGTGAAGACCTGTATTTTGGAAAGCCTGCTTAAAGAAATCTGTTATGTAAAGAACTTTATTTTTACATAAATACAGCCTTGTGTCTCTGTGTGGTGGGTTGGTGATTGTTGTGTGGGACATCTGGAATGCTTAACCTAATGCCCTCTGAAATCTAGCCTGACTGCTCGCGCCACGTTATCTAGAGGGTGAGCAGGGGTTATTTTTAAAGAGGTAATCCTACGCCCTGACTTAGAGGAAAGGGTCCCTGCTTCTCGCAAGTGCATACCTGCGCCAACCAGAGACCCCGGATTCTAACAGTGCCCTATACCAGAGTACCTTCTTATGTCTGAGAATTGCCATAACTCTCCCATTAAAAGTACTGCTGGGAAGTGCAGGTGCCCTATACCAGAGTACCTGCTTACTTCTGGAAAGTACCGGTACTCTCCCATTAAAAGTACTGCAGCTCTGCTGAGAAGTGCAGGTGCCCTATACCAGAGCACCTGCTTACTTCTGAGAAGTGGCAGTACTCTCCAATTAATGGTACTGCTGAGAAATTCAGGTGCCCTATACCAGAGTACCTTCTTATGTCTGAGAAGTGCCAGTACTCTCGCATTAAAAATACTTCTGAGAAGTGCAGGTGCCCCATACCAGAGTACCTGCTTACTTTTGGAAAGTGCCAGTACTCTCCCATTTAAATTACTGCAGCTCTGCTGAGAAGTGCAGGTTCCCTATACCAGAGCACCTGCTTACTTCTGAGAAGTGGCAGCACTCTCCCATTAAAAGTACTGCTGAGAAGTTCAGGTGCCCAATACAAGAGGGATAGCTTATTCTGAAAAGTGCCAGTACTCTTCCATTAAAAGTTCTGCTGAGAAATGCATGTGACCTATACCAGAGTACCTTCTTATGTCTGAGAAGTGCCAGTACTCTCCAATTAAAAGTACTGCTAAGAAGTGCAGGTGCCCTATACCAGAAGGCCTGCGTACTTCTGAGAGGTGCCAGTACTCTCCGATTAAAAGTATTGCTGAGAAGTGCAGGGGCCCTATACTAGAGGGTCTGCATACTTCTGAGAAGTGCCAATACTCTTCCATTAAAAGTACTGCTGAGAAGAGCAGGTGCCCTATACCAGAGTACCCTCTTATGTCTGAGAAGTGCCAGTAATCTTCCATTAAAAGTACTGCTGAGAAGTTCAGGTGCTCTATACCAGAAGGTCCGCGTAATTCTGAGAAGTGCCAGTACTCTCCCATTAAAAGTACTGCTGAGAAGTGCAGGTGCCCTATACTAGAGGGCCTAAATACTTCTGAGAAGTGCCAGGACTCTCCTATTAAAAGTACGGCAGCTCTGCTGAAAGTACAGGTTCCCTATACCCGAGTACCTGCTTGTGAGAAGTGCCACTACTCTACCATTAAAAGTACTGCAGCACTGCAGAGAAGGGCAGATGCCTTATACCAGAGGACCTACTTACTTCTGAGAAGTGCCAGTACTCTCCAATTAAAATACTACTGAGAAGTGCAGGTGCCTTATACCAGAGGACCTGCTTATTCTGAGAAATGCTAGTACTCTGCCATTAAAAGTACTGCTGAGAAGTGCATGTGCCCTATACCAGAGTACCTTATTATGTATGAGAAGTGCCAGTACTCTCCAATTAAAAGTACTGCTAAGAAGTGCAGGTGCCCTATAACAGAGTACATTCCTATGTCTGAGAAGTGACAGTACTCTCCCATTAAAAGTACTGCTGAGAAATGCAGGTGCCCTATACCAGAAGGCCTGTGTACTTCTGAGATGTGCCAGTACTCTCCCATTAAAAGTACTGCTGAGAAGTGCAGGTGCCCTATACCAGAGAACCTTTTTATGTCTGAGAAGTGCCAGGACTCTCCTATTAAAAGTACTGCAGCTCTGCTGAAAGTATAGGTTTCCTATGCCCGAGTACCTGCTTACTTCTGAGAAGTGCCACTACTCTACCATTAAAAGTAGTGCAACACTGCAGAGAAGGGCAGGTGCCTTATACCAGAGGACCTGCTTACTTCTGAGAAGTGCCAGTACTCTCCTATTAAAATACTACTGAGAAGTACAGGTGCCCTATACCAGAGGAACTGCTTATTCTGAGAAATGCTAGTACTCTGCCATTAAAAATAATGCTGAGAAGTGCTTGTGCCCTATACCAGAGTACCTTCTTATGTCTGAGAAGTGCCAGTACTCTCCCATTAAAATTACTGCTGAGAAGTGCAGGTGCCCTATGCAAGAGGGCCTGCGTACTTCTGAGAAGTGCCAGTACTCTCCCATCAAAAGTATTGCTGAGAAGTGCAGGTGCCCTATACCAGAGTACCTTCTTATGTCTGAAAAGTGCCAGTACTCGGTCATTAAAAGTACTGCTGAGAAGAGCAGGAGACCTATACCAATGTACCTACTAACGTCTGAGAAGTTCCAGTACTCTCCCGTTAAAAGTACTGCTGAGAAGTGTATGTGCTCTATACACGAGTACCTTCTTATGTCTGAGAAGTGCCAGTACTCTCCCATTAAAAGTACTGCTGGGTAGTGCAGGTGCCCTATACCAGAGTACCTGCTTACTTCTGGGAAGTACCAGTACAATCCCATTAAAAGTACTGCAGCTCTGCTGAGAAGTGCAGGTGCCCTATACCAGAGCACCCTCTTATGTCTGAAAAGTGCCAGTACTCGGTCATTAAAAGTACTGCTGAGAAGAGCAGGAGACCTATTCCAATGTACCTCCTAACGTCTGAGAAGTTCCAGTACTCTCCCATTAAAAGTACTGCTGGGAAGTGCAGGTGCCCTATACTAGAGTACCTGCGTACTTCTGGGAAGTACCAGTACTCTCCCATTAAAAGTACTGCAGCGGGGCGTGTCCAAGATGGCGACGGATTAGGACGTGTTTTCTGTCCCTCCGCCGCCGTGAATGCTTCGCATTGTTTAGAGCCGGCCCTAACCCCTGATGGCAGACCTGGAGCTTACGCTGTCCCTCCGGCAGGCTTTGAAGTGCTCTAATGTTGGTCCCGTCCAGGCAGGGAGTGCGGAGCCCGCCTGGCGAGACCGGGGCCTGTAGTGCGGCCGGGCACCAGGAGACCGGAGCCTCGCGCTGAGACGCGGCTGGGGGCGGTGCCTTCTGCGGCGCGGTGGGGACGGCGCCAGTAGCTGTGGAGCTGCGCCCAGCCTCTGCGGACGACGACCCGACTACCACATGGGTGAGGATCGCCTTGCCGGCCCAGGGAGGGTCCGACCTAAGAGCGGAGTGCCTGGCAGCAGCGGACGGCTGACCCAGGGTGCCAAGTTGGCGACTGGCGGCTTGGGCCTCGGGCGGACCCGCGGCCTCGGCGGGGTGGCGCCCGGGGGACTCTGGCCCAGATCAGCGCGGTGGACGTGAGAGGGAGCCTGCCGGTGTCCCGGTGCGGAGCCCGTCATCGACCCGTCCCCCCGCCCGGGAGTGGAACGTCCTGGAGCACAAGGCATACGGACCACACGGGAGTGTGAGGCCGCGGAGTTACGGCGCCCATGCCGGGAGCTGAGACCAATACTGCGGCATAGCTTGCTGGGGGCCCTTGAGGTGCTCGGACCCGCGTGGCGCTCTTGCGGTGGCTCCTTGGGAACTTTCTGTGTGCTGCCCCTGCCTGGGCCCGTACTGCTAGCGATGAGGGGGCGCCCATTGGAGGCGGGGGCCCTGGCTTCTCCCGAGGCCGATAGCTGGACAGTGGGGTACCTGGAGCCGGGCTGCGGCCATGGGGACGCCTTGTGAGGTGGCCGTGAGTGCCTGGGATCACCTGTGGACGTGCCTCCGCGGCGCTGGTGGACCGCCGCCCTGACTAAGGTTGTGACCATACACCGCGGCTGTCCTGGGTCCGTGTGGCCTGGCGGGGGGGCGCTTGCCCTGGAGGCATCTGGGAGTGGCAGAACTGGAGGCGCTACGTGCGGTGGACGTTTCCCCCCCGGATTGGTGGGCAGGCGTTTGTGGAATAAGCCTTGAGGTGCGGTGGGGCGGTTGACCCCGGGCTCTCGGCCGCTGGCTGCGCCCGGAGAGGTATAGCAGACGGCCAGCGCAGGACTACCCACCGTCTTCCAGTCCGGGCAACTGCTATATCGACCGCGATGTCATCTAGGCCCCGCAAGG
The DNA here is from genome assembly GCF_964204655.1 of Triturus cristatus. Classification (NCBI taxonomy): domain Eukaryota; kingdom Metazoa; phylum Chordata; class Amphibia; order Caudata; family Salamandridae; genus Triturus; species Triturus cristatus. The sequence goes on along the minus strand of NC_140593.1, from coordinate 5,358,335 downwards.
AAACATCGGGCAAGGAGGGGCCCTCGAGAAGTGCGCTGCTGACGACTCCCCCGGGTGCCGGCGCTTCCCCGCAGCAGAAGGATGACGACGCGCCGGCCACCAAGGCCTTTATGTTGGAACTCTTTACCGCTATTAAGGCAGACATCTCGAATCTCCACTCCCAACTGGCCTCGGATCTCAGGGAAATGAGACGGGATGTGGATGGCATTGGCGCGCGAGTGGCGACGTTGGAAGAGCATGATTTGGGCTTGGCGGGCGACGTCCATCAGCTCCAACAGGATGTGCTCCGCCCCACAGAGCAGAACCTGGATCTCCAGGCACATGCAGAAGACCTGGAGAACCGGTCCCGTCGGAACAATATCCGTATCCGAGCGGTGCCCTGGGGGGGCGAGGCTGGGGACCTCCGCGGTTATGTGGAGGCTCTCTTCCTGCAAATCCTTGGCGATGATGATGTCCGTGAAGTCAGGATGGACAGGGTCGACAGAGTGGGTCTACTGAGGGGGTCTGGGGCTCCTCCGTCGCACATCTTGGTTTGCGTAAATGACTTCCAGCTCAAGGAACGTATTCTCCGGAAGGCACAGAGTATCGCTACCTTGCTGTTCAGGGATCAACGCCCCCAGCTCTTCCAGGATCTGGCAGCCTCCACGCTGCAGAAGCGCCGTGAATTTCGGCCTGTGACGGCATTTCTACGCGACCGGAATGTGGCACACTCCTGGGGTCATCCCTTTCGCCTCATCTTTCGATGGCAAAACAGATTAGTTCAGCTTAGATCACTGCAGGCTGCCAAAGACCTCCTGGGGTTGGATGACACTGCGGACTCTCAGAGGGATGGGCCCTCACCATCGCGGCGTGGGCGGCGCTCTTCCTCCTGGCACCGAGTGGGGCGACTGGTGGCACAGAGTGGACCGGATATCGAGACCAGCCAGCAGGAACGAGATGGAGCATTGGCCTCCGTAATGACGGTGACGGTGTCGCCGCAGCGGGACAGCTCCTCAGCGGCGTGAAGGTAGAGGGAAGGCTGTTTGGTGGCGGAGGGACGCCCTCTTCCTGTTCAGGTACCGTGGGTAACTATGTACTTTTGGCGAAGATGCCCCGGACTGGAGAACGTATGGGACACCAACTGTTATCTCCGACCCCGTTCTCTGAGGGTCACAACATCAGCCCTCTTGGTTGCACTATTCGTTTTTTGGACTTTCTTTTTGGTGGGGTCAGTTGGCTCCGTTGCCTGTTGCATTTGGGTTTCTTTTTGCGTTTTTTGGGAGGGGGTTTTTGGGGGGTGGGACGGGGTGGATGGGTAGGAGTGGGATGGGGTGGGTTAGTGGTGGTGGCCAAAACGTATTTCACCGGCTGCTGTGTGGGGCCCGCTCCGTGAGAGTCCTGAGAGGGGGGCCCGGGTGGGTGGAGGGATGCTGTCTTTGGAGGCGAGATGAGAATCGCGCTTGCTTTAGAGGGGACCTTGGGTCGGGGCGATATGGGAGGGAGGGGACTTGCTACCATTTGGAAGGCCGCTCTGAATGTGTGAAGGCTGAAGGTCGACTTTGGAGACTTGGCCTGGGATGGCGTGAGGGCTGTGATCCTGAGGTGCACTACTGGTCTGCTTTAGCCGCTGCTTTTGGGAATGAGAGGGGCCCTTGGGTCATGGGATGTGCTTTGTCAGTGACCGACCTAACAGTGAGGGGAGTCGGGAGATGTGACCAATGCCTGTTTCCCTAGGAACTTGGAATGTAAAGGGATTGACTTCCCCCCAGAAACGCCAAAAGGTCTGGAAATATGTCCTGGATCACCACTTCGATGTGGTCGGCCTTCAGGAGACCCATCTGGCTCGTCGCGATGAGGCCCGGCTGAAACATAAGCAATTCCCCCTTATCTATCGGTCCTCGGCGGTTTCAAAACATAGGGGAGTCGCCCTGTTGTTCCACTCGACTCTCCACTTCCAACCCTTGGGAGTTCGGAGCGATAGGGAGGGTAGATGGCTCCTGGTCAAGGGGGTGTTGCTTGGTAGGACCTGCTCATTCCTTGTGTTATACGCTCCCAGTGTGGGGCAAAATAGATTCCTCTTGGACTTGCTGCGAACTATAGAGGATTTTGTGGAGGGGGCGCTCTTTGTCCTGGGGGATTTCAATCTGGTCTGGGATCCGGACTTGGACTGCGCTCACCGACGGAGGGCTGAGACCGGGGTATTCTCTGATGAGACGCGCCGGCGGATAGAGGACCTGGGGTTGTTGGATGGGTGGCGCTCCCTGCACCCCCTCTCCCGTGACTACACTTTCTTCTCTCATGTGCACCAATCATACTCCCGCTTAGACCATATCTTTTACAGTCAATCCCTCCGGGGGTCCTTGAGTGAGGCCAAGATCTTTCCTCTTTCTATCTCAGACCATAGCTTGTTTGCGCTGGGGCTTCAGTGGACATCGGTGGGGGGGGGTTCCACGCAGGTGGTATTTTCCGGCTTCCCTGGTGAGAGACGAGTCCTCCTGTAAGGAGCTCCGCACGGCGATCCGGGACTTTTTCGAGCTTAACCCGGTGCAGGACACCTTAGTTTTTACTACCTGGGATGCCTTTAAGGCCTCAGTGAGGGGTAGTTGCTTAGCCATCAACGCGGCTCTTAATAAATTGCGCAGGACGGAGCGGGAGGCGTTGGAGGCGGAACTTGCAGTGCTGGAGCATACGCATAAGGCCCATCCTTCCAAGCACACGTTGCGTCCGCTGACAGCTCTCCGGGGCAAACTTCGGGCACATTACAATAATAGGTCGGAGTTCCCGCTCCTGAAGCTCCGTCATCTCTCCTATGCGCAGGGAAACAAGGTGGGGAGGCACTTGGCTCGCCAGCTGCACCGTAAGCGTGAACGGGAGTACATAGGAGGCGTTCGGGATGCAACTGGCTCCTTGCAACATTGCGATGCTGCCAAGGCTGCTTGCTTCGGCGAGTTTTATGCGCAGTTATACTCAGGGGACTCCCTAGATCCCGCCGCCCAGAGGGACTGGAACGACCTGCTCTCTGCTCCCATCTCTGGAGAGGAGGTTCTGGGCGCCATCAAGTCCCTGAAGCCTCACAAGGCGCCGGGCGCGGACGGATTCACGTTCCTCTTTTATCAGACTTTTGCCACTGAGATTAGTGGTTTCTTGGTCCAACTGTTCAATGCTATGACTGATTTGGGGGCTTCCTCGGCCTCTATGGCGGAGGCAGTCATCTCGGTCATTCCTAAGCCCGGTAAGGATCCCACTGCCTGTTCATCGTATAGGCCGATTGCCCTGCTCAATATCGACGCCAAACTTTACTCTACCATCCTCGCGACCCGCCTGCAGGACCTGATGCCGGTGCTAATCCACCCGGATCAATCGGGGTTCATTAAGGGGCGTCAAACCCATGACAACACTAGGAGGGTGATCCACCTCATCGAGAAGGCCAACCGATTCCACATTCCGGCAGTCTTGCTGGGTCTAGATGCTGAGAAGGCATTTGACCGGGTGGACTGGCAGTTCCTCTTCCATACCTTGGAGGCGTTTGGGTTCTCGGATAGGTTCCGGATCATGCTGCGGGCTAATTATGGCGGGCCCCGTTCGCGGGTTGCGGTCAATGGCTACTTCTCCTCCTTTTTCCCGCACTCGCGGGGCACGCGGCAGGGGTTTCCACTCTCCCCCTTGTTGTTCGCTCTGAGTATTGAGCCTCTGGCGCTAGCGATACGGGAACACCCGGACATTAGAGGTCTGCCCTTTACGGGCGAACAGCACAAGATCTCTTTGTTCGCGGACGATGTCTTGCTCACGATGGCGGATCCTGCGCACTCTCTGCCCCACGTACAGATGGCCTTGGCGCGCTTTGAGGCAGTGGCGGGCTTCAAGGTGAACTATGACAAATCCTATATTCTTAATCTTACGCTTTCGCCAGCTGAGGTGGAGCGCCTCCGACCGCTCTCGCCCCTGCCTTGGACTCACTCCTCCTTACTGTACCTGGGAGTGCGTCTGACCCCCACAGTGGGGAAACTGTATTCGGCCAACTTCCCCCCTCTCCTGGCTGCGATCCAGGCTGACTTGAATCGTTGGAAACCGTTGTTTATTTCCTGGCTCGGTAGGATACACGCGATTAAGATGACGCTCCTCCCGAAACTTTTATATTTGTTCCAGGCGCTCCCTATTGTCCTGGATAGTGATTTCTTTCGCCGCGTCAAGACTCTTATGCTCCGCTTCATCTGGCAGGGGAGGCGGGCTAGATTTTCCTTTACTGCTCTCCGGCGCCCTCGGGGAGACGGAGGAGTGGGCCTCCCGGACCCGCTCCTCTACTATAAAGCTGCGCAGTTGCGGATTTTGGTGGAATGGACCCAACCACTCTCGGAGAAACACTGGCTCCACATGGACAGGAGTGTGGCGGGGCGTACGATATGGGATTTGGTGTGGAAGCCTAAAGGGGATAGGCCCAAAAATGTGTACATCAGCACACCTACCGGCACCACCCTTAAGGTTTGGGATTCTGTCTCTGGGGACGAGCGATGGACTACGTTCCCGTCGCCTTTTACCCCCATACATTTCAACCCGGCCTTTCCACCTGCAATGCACGAGGGCCCCTTTGACGCGTGGAGAGAAGGGGGCTGTCTCGCTCTCACGCATTTGTTTCATGGCTCTGCCCGCTTACCTTTGCCAACTGTGGACGGGATTACGGGGTGGCCCAGGCGGAGCTGTTCCGCCACGGCCAATTACTGCACTGGGCTATGTCCCCGTCGGTTCGAGAGGCGGCGGTTAGGCCACCCACCCCCTTTGAGGCCTTTCTCTCGCGTACCTCGACGATGAAGGGTGCCATTTCCTTTATCTATGGCCACCTCTTGGCCACCGCTCTCTCCCCGAGGCCGCGTTACATGGGGCAGTGGGAAGACATCCTGCGGCGGGACATCACGGCGGAGGAGTGGTCTCATCTGTGGCGGGACTTGACCAGCCACAATCACTCGGTGGAACTTCGCGAGGCGCACCTTAAGACTATGATGGACTGGTACCTCTCTCCCGCCAAAATACGCCGTATCTTCCCTGCCTCCTCAGACAGGTGTTGGAGGGGATGTGGGCTCCTGGGGGATTGCCACCATATTTGGTGGGATTGCCCGATCATCCGCCCCTACTGGCAAGAGATCCTCTCCCATATTAAGGAGATCTTGGGCTACCCGATCGCGGACTCCGTGGCTCACGTATTACTAGGCCTTCGCGATCCACTCCTCGAGCATCAGACTCGGGCGGACAAGAAGATCCTTTGGCTGTGTGTGGGGGCGGCTAAGATCACCCTGGCGGCAGCCTTGAAGAAGAAGGAGGCCCCGGCGATCTCTTTGTGGCATGCGAGACTGTGGAAACTGTTGAGCTTGGAACGGATGGCTGATGTCTTCCAGGGGTCCTTTAAGAATTTCATTTTTTGCTGGGGGCCTCTGGTGCGCTTCCTCTCTAGGGGGCTCCCGGCGGCGGTGTGTCCCCCCTCGATTCGAGCCCTTCATTTATTTCAGGTGTGAATGTCGTTAGGAGAGTGCCATGCGTGGATTGGGAGCTACCACCACTGGGGGGTGGGTGGTGTCGTACTTTAATATTCGGGACCGCGTAGGGGACAGGGCCCTACCCCTGTCTATCTTGGTATTAGCAAACCGCAAATGGTAAATGCGGCATGTACGAGTGCTTTATATATCGTTCTAGCTATAAATGCACTGTGTACACGTTATTCTGCTTCACTACGCGGGTTCCATTTTGGAAGCAGTGGCCATCTTGTCATTGCCCTCACATAGGCTATAATGGAGTAAATACGGGCCTCACAGTACATGGGCTTCTCCTCTGACTTCTCTGTGACCTGGGCAGCTGGCTCTGCTGCCCCAGGCCAAACCGGTCTCACGAGCTCCCCTTCCTCCGTCCACCTGTGATTAGCATCAGGGCTTGACCCGTCATAAAACTCTTTCATTCTACACAATCCCCCGGCTAATCTCTTCCACACCTGCTTGTTCCCGCTTTATGACTTGTTTCCCAAAACAGGAGATGCTCATGTTTATTGGGGGGTCTATTTACATCAAATGTGGGATCTGAACCTTACTGTGTAAATCATTGTGGGCTGGCCGAACTGGAATGTGGGATGGTCATCATGACTCTGCTTTTTCGTTTGTAATGTATACCTTTATATGGCCATATCGTAAACCAAGGAATGTGTGCCTGGAGCATGATATTTTGTACTTAAGGAGAAGTCCGTTCCTATGATTTGCAGCAGTCTCCTGAGAACATACACGCTGTTGTACTTCTAGGATACCTGTCATTGGTCTGCAGCCAATAAACGAATCTTTGACTTCACCCAGAAGACTCTGTGTTTCTGTAGGTCCGGAACAGGGTGAACCCAGAAGTCATAGGGTGTGTGCCCCTGCACCGCTGGGTCTAAAATACCCAGTACTTCAGTTTGGCGCCCAACGTGGGGCGATTTCAGCGGTACCAGTCCAAGCCAGAGGTTCGTGAGGAGCTTCGTGTGGAAATTCCGGAGGAAGGCCGCCACTTCATCGACCCCTGCATGTCGACGTGGTCCGAAAGTCTTTTCTGCGAGGTTCTCCGCGTCCCGACGGCTACGAAGGACTGCTGCCCTGATTAATCGACCTGTTTTGGACCCTTGACGAGTTTTGAGAGAGCGAAACAATCGAGAGAGTCTTCTGGTGACGCCATCGATCAGCAATATTCAGTTAAGTATAAGTGGAGCGTCTCCTATTTGTTTTTGGTATCCTTCGGGATCGTTTGATTTGGTAATTTGATACTTTGGAGTTTGCAAACGCCAAAACCAGAGGACTCGTGTATTCACGAGGCTATCGTAATCGATAATCCTTTGACGTTTGGATCTAGACTAGTGAGCGAAGATGCCTGGTTCTGGACTATTTGGTAGAATATTCTGTTTGGGTTGTGGAAAAGATTTCCAGCTAGAGGAATCATGTCCGGTTCCTCCGGTTGGAACTCCAACTTATGAGCTCTATGTAAAACATGGAGTAGGCCCCATTGCATATAACGAAGTGTGGATCCACTACACCAGGAAAGATGGTGTTTTAAAATGGCCCCAAAATGGTAGTTTTGATACCGATATTTTAGATAATTTGGAAATTAAATTGTTTAAGAAGAAAGCCCGGCCGGCGATGTTTGACTCTTTCCGCTTATGGCGAAAGGAAGCCAAACAAAAGGAAATTAAGTAAGCGAAAAAGAATAAGAGAGAGAGAGGTATGTCAGTAATGCAAGCAGCTGTACAATTTAAAGACAATGAAGAGGAGCAAATAAATGAGCAATTGCACAGGCAGCATAAGTTAGGGATTGACAAATGTTACCCAGCTTTACCACATTCTAAGCAGAATGAGTCCGAAGAAAAGGAGAAAGATCCCCTGATGTCACATTTGTTGAGTTCGCCACCCCCGTATGCTCAAACTGCCACGGCGCCTCCCCAGCTTGTAAATATGCCGCCTCCAGTGCATATACTGCAAGCCTTGCCGCAACCGTCAGTTGCTTTGCAGCCAGTTCCTATTCCTGTAGCGCAGCCCTCTCAAGCGCCGCCAGTTGTGCTTCCAACTGCCCCCGCACTTCCTGCGACTTTGCCTAATTCAGCAACTGCCTCCCCTAACACTCTTCCTTCCACCACTCCAGTACCCGTCTCTACATCCTCTTTTCTTCCCTCTGTTTTTCCCCCTGTTCTCGCCTCAGCTTCTCCTTCAGCGCGACAGCGCTTAGCTAATGTGGTTACTACATTAATGTCTCCTCTCTTCGAGTCATCTGGTGCGACTCCTGGTTTACAGCGTAAGCAGTTGCGCAGCCAATTGCCTAACCCCGATGAGAAAAAGGTAATAGATAACATGGCGCGTAGATGGATCGTTTTTCCTTCACTGTATGATGTGGAATCAGTTGTCAACATTTTCCATCAATGGGATGCCCCTAAACAGAGATATGTGTTTGAGAAAATGTGCGAAATTCTCTGTGAAGAATTGGAGGATAGTGGTAAAAATCCGAACCCACATTAGTTGTGTAGAGTGAGGTTCGATTTTGGAACTGGTATTATTGTGGACCGCGAAGTAGATAAAGCAGTTGCGGTTGTATTGTCCTTTAGGAATGATGATTGCCAACAATCGTTGTTTGAACAAGAGGTCCTTGTGGGGAAAAAGGCAAAAGCGCGCCAATACCCTATGAGAGAAGTTCCCCCGGTATGGAAGGAAGCGGTTGCAGCTGCCGGTGGTAACCCCGCTGTGGCAGCGCATTTCCAGCGTGTTTGGGTGCATGTTCCACGGAAGCGCTCTGAGGTGTTAGCGCTTAAGCAGTCCTTGCCTGATCCCCGTAAAAACCCAGCAGGTTATAATAAAGAGTTGTCACAGACGGCAGGGTCATGCATTATGAATCTGGCCGACATAGACATGTTGTTTGGTAATGTTGTTCCACAGCCTCTATGGGGATCAATTCGTAATGTAGATCACAATGCAGAACTAGGGGATACATGGGCTAACATTGTTGCTGCTGATGCTAGACAAACTGGTGGTGCGAAACCAGAACCTTTAGTAGCTGAATTGCCTGGTAGAATCATCACGTATATGAAGACAATAATGCCTGCGATGCGCGTAAATTGGGACAAGTTATCTGCATGCAAGCAGAAGAAAGATGAGACAGTGTCAGACTTCTTTACTAGGTTTGAAGAAACGTTTATTGATCACAGTGGGCAAGATATGAGTACTGAGGGTGGCCAACGGCTGTTTGTGGATAAGTTTGTGCAGAATTTACTTCCTGACCTGTGTAAAAAGTTAAAAGATTCAGAAAGTTCTTGGGCTGTTTCTTCTTCCGCGCAAATACTGGCTACTGCACAGTATTATGAAAATAGAGATAAGGACGAGAAAGATAGAACAGAAAAGAAAACGAAGGAACTAAAGACAAAGGTCCTTTTACAGCAGGCCTATCCGCCACGTGGAGGTCAGAATAATTATAGGCAACCCCAAGGTGTCTATCACCAACCCCAACAGTTTCAGAACAATCAGCAAATGAATGGGTATTACCAACCACGTGTCCCTGTAGGTCCCAACCAATGTTCATACTGTAAAGAGGAAGGTCATTTTAAATATAGTTGCCCTAAATTAATGCAGCGGAACGGTAATATGTATGGCGCAAGAGGTTGGGGTGGTCAGCAAGCTCCTAGAGGCAGAGGGCGTGGAAGTGTTCCTCAGAACGCGCGTCCTCTGCCGCCTCAAAATACCATCAATAGCTTTGATCAGCAAGCTAACGCGATTAGTAATACGGCCCAGTATTATAATAATGATTATTATGCAGAGGACGGTGATGCAGAGAGTAATGATTACTAGGACAGCCGTAGACAGAGAGAGGGAGTTGTTTCAGTGCCAGTGGATCAGAGTGGACCGTATGTTGAGGTGACTACAGCAAATGTAACGGAGCCTTTTCTGCTAGACACTGGTGCTGCAAAGAGTTCAATCATGCATTCAAAACTCCCTGGCGCACCTTTGTCTGGCGATATAAATGTTTCAGTAGGTTTTTCTGGCACCCCAGTTAGGAACCCGATTTCCAGTCCCATGTCACTTTCTGTTGGACCTTGCGAGCTGAAAGCACCCCTGATTCTGACCACAGGTTGTGGTGAGAATTTGCTAGGATTAGATTTGTTGAAAAGATTGCACGCTACACTGTACTGTTCTCCTTCAGGAGTACAACTTACATTAGGCAAGAAAGTGATTTCCCCAATGTACTTGTCTAAAAACACAATGCCACCTGAATTGTCATCCCTTCCGGATGCCCTTTGGGCTACTGGTCCCAATGATGTGGGCCTCTTGGAGATACCGCCATATGTGGTGACTTTAAAGGCTAATGTCAGACTGCCACGTATTCCCCAGTACAAGATCTCTAATGAAGGGCAGAAAGCATTGTTAGACATTGTCAGCGACTTGATTAATAAGGGTGTGATTGAAGAGACAAGAGGCAACGTTTGCAATAGCCCGATTTTACCTGTCTTAAAACGAACGGACCCTTCACAGCCACCTGTTTACAGATTTGTGATTGATCTTAGAGAGGTTAATAAGATTGTTGTGCCACAGTTTCCGGTTGTCCCCGATATAACTGCCTTGTTAACGATGATTCCAGCCTCTGCTGCATGGTTTTCAGTGATCGATTTAAAGAATGCTTTCTTTAGTATCCCAATTGCAGAAGAGAGCAGAGACATTTTTGGTTTTAGTTTGGGAGGCCGAAGCTTCCGCTTCAAACGCGCTCCACAGGGCTACTGTGAGAGTCCATCCATATACAGTCAGGCTTTGAAAGCGCAGCTTGATGCACTTGTTTTACCTAGTGGCGCTATCCTGATTCAGTACGTGGACGATTTACTGATCGCCGCGGATACTGAGAAGATCTGTAAAGAAGCCACATTGTCACTGTTGCGCCATTTATCCGCTTTCCATCACAAAGTGTCTCTCTCTAAGCTGCAATATTGTCGACAAGAAGTGACCTACTTAGGTCATCTCTTATCGAAGGAGGGAAGGAAACTGACCCCAGAAAGAATTCAAGCCATTGCACAGTTGAGTGTGCCAAAAACACAGCGAGAAGTACGTGCTTTCTTGGGCATCACTTCATACTGTAGGCATTGGATCCCTAGTTTTTCTTTATTGGCAAAACCTTTGTTAGCCTTAACATGCAAAGACACACCGAATCCTATCCCATGGTCTGAAGAGTGCCAGAAAAGTTTTGTGGAATTGCGTAATGCATTATGTTCAGCACCTGTGTTGGGTACCCCCGACTACAGTAAGCCTTTTACATTGTATGTTCACGAGAAAGATGGATGTGCGTTGTCAGTGTTAACACAGCCTTTTGGCGACAGACCGCGCCCATGCGCATATTTTTCATCTACCTTGGACCCTGTAGCGAGGGCATTGCCAAGCTGTCTGAGAGCGACAGCTGCTGCAGCAATGTCTATCCGACAATCTGCTGGTTTGGTAATGGACAACACATTGATTGTTATGGTTCCACACGCTGTAGACACATTATTAAATAGGACCAAGACACAACACTTGACTAGTGCGCGGCTATCAGGTTATGAACTTACACTGTTAGCTAATCACATACACATAAAGAGATGCAATACGCTGAATCCAGCTACATTGTTGCCAATTCCAGCAGACTCAGATGAGATTGAGCAACATGACTGTCTGTTCAGAACAGAAGAAGAGACGAAAGGGAGAGTAGATCTAAAAGATACTCCCCTGACTGAGTGTGATGGCACTTTATGGGTAGATGGGTCATGTTTCAAGCTCCCTAATGGTGACACGACTGCTGCATATGCTATCACGACTTTGCACACGGTCGTGGAAACTGCACGAGTGCCACATAATTCGGCCCAAGCAGCAGAATTAATCGCCCTCACGAGAGCATGTGTGTTGTCTGAAGGAATGAGAGTGAACATATACACAGATAGCCAGTACGCCTTTGGCGTGGCTCATAATTTTGGGCGTTTGTGGAAGGAGCGTGGGTTCCTGACGTCGCATGGAGCTAAAATTCAGAATGGCAAGTTGGTGAATGATCTCCTTGAGTCACTGACCCTACCGTTGCAAGTTGCGATCATGAAATGCAGTGCGCACAGGAAAGTTACAGATGATGTTGGACGTGGGAATGCGTTTGCTGATGAGACCGCGAAAGAAACGGCACAGAATGTGAAGACTAGAATGAATGTTGCAGGCCCTGCAAGATGGGTTAATGATGTTGGGATGTGTGAAAACACAATAGAGAGTGTGAAGTCGCTTCAAGCTGAAGCCACAGAGGAAGAGTTAAGCAAGTGGAGAGAAAGTATGGGTAAGTTGGATGAGAATGGTTGTTGGATTGATCTGACAGAACATAGGCGATGGTTGTTGCCTGATGCATATGTGCTTCCAGTGGTTACTATGGCACATGGAATGGCACATATTAGTACGAAAGGTATGTGTAAGTTGTTGGCTCCAGTATGGCAGAATGCTGGGATTCCCAAGTGTGCAGAGAATGTGGTCAAGAATTGCATAGTATGCTTGAAGTACAACCCTGGTAGGGGAACCCCAACTCCGGCTGGTCACTTTGCACCCCCATCATGTCCATTTGAAGTTTTGCAGCTGGACTTTATTCACATGGAAAGATGCAACAACCTGAAATATGTTTTGGTGGTTGTTTGTGCTTTCTCAAAATGGATAGAGGCTTATCCTCTGAAAGATAACACTGCCCTATCCACAGCCAAAGCCCTTGTGAAGGAATTTTTCCCTAGGTTTGGGATGCCAAGAATGGTGTGGTGTGATAACGGAAGTGAGTTTGTGGGTAAAGTGATGAAGAATGTATGTGAAGGGCTAGGGATAAAGCAGAAGTTCCATGCTGCAAATCACCCCCAATCAGCTGGATTAGTAGAACGCTACAATGGAGCCTTAAAGCTCAAGCTGGCCAAAATTCAGGCGAGCACCGGTCTTAAATGGCCTGACGCTCTGCCTCTAGCACTCCTGTCCACCAGAATGACCATACACTCACGAGTGGGGCTTAGTCCCTATGAGGTCGTCTTTGGCCGCCCGGCTAATGTATGGGGCGTGCCAAGACCGGCGAAATTTAGTGAGATAGAGCATCCAGTACTGCTCGATTACCTGTATGATTTGACTGTTAAACTGCGTGTTTTGCACCAACAGGTACATGATACTCTTCCCCAAGCCTCTGAACCTCCTGGACACCCTATCAACCCTGGTACGTGGGTGCTAGTCCGAAATTTCCAGCGCAAGAGCAACAACGAGCCTCGCTGGATCGGCCCTCATCTTGTTCTTCTTTCGCCAAGATCAGCAGTGCGAGTGAAAGGGAAGAAGCACTGGATTCATGGTACCCACTGCAAAGTAGTCCCCTTGCCTCTACCATATGACCAGTGGGTCAAGGAGGGTACCGCCGACTCAGAGACAGACATTGTACCTCGCTTTGTACCATTCAGTGACGCACGCATAAGAGGCACAGTTTCAGACCAAGAGAGTGACAATATTCTACAGGAAGCTGTGCCACCATCAAATCGACTGGACACCACTGAGCCTGAACTTTTGTTTCAAGACCAAACAGCACCTGGCCGTCTCCTTACTATTTCCTTTTTAACATTTTTTGCTCTCCCATCTGAAGGACTTTCTTGATTTTTGTTTTTCGAACCACCATCCGGGTTCTGCCGCAGGGTCGCGGTGCCAAGACTTTGGGGTACAGGCCGAAGACGCTAGGTCAACGGTTCTGGTTGGTCTAGGGCGTTTCCCTGGACTGACAGGCGTGCCCCTCAGCAGAAGAAACTCATCCACCGCGAGCGGCCCGAGTAGAGGATGGAGTTTTTTAGGATGGAGAGACCAATTGAGGAAATGAACTTTACCGCAAGGATGTGTAAAATTATGAAAATTAAATGTTTTGTCTTTTTGTGTCTTTTTATACTGTGTAGTATCATAATGTTTATTGTAGGATTTGTGTTTTTCTCCGCTCAAAAGCCCATTGCACCCACTGAACAGCCTATATCTCCTTCTACTGCCTCCTCTCACTCTTTTCACCCTTTGCCTGAGCACGAACAGACCAGACGATCAGAGTTCGTAAATAACTCATTTATCCAGCTCTTGCACCAGCACCAACTAGTAATGAATACGACCAATTGCTGGGTGTGTGGGTTAATGCCACATACCATTAACAAGGGTATTCCCTACCTGGTGCTGCCGTACAGTTACAATGGATCGTCATGGGCATTCCAAACCATGTTTCTCTATGCTCTAGATACATACTCCCCTCGCCAACCGCGTTCCATCAGACCTATCACCAATAATAAGGCTTTGATGAAAGGAGTTGCCGATATGAGTAGGGATATCGATGCATACTCATCCATTCCCAAAGAAGAGTTGAGACCTTATGTAGGATGGAACGCGACGGGGTATAGTATTAGTCTGGGTGAAAGACAGCGAAAAATCTCATCTCCAATCTGGGTCGTACCCCACATGGGTCGGTTCTGCTTACAGGGTAATGGTCAGAATCCTAGAGCTCAACTGGGAAGAAGTGACTGTACCGAAACGTACACCTTCCCGTCGCAGTTTTCCCCTGCGTTTTTGGCTGCCAAGGGCACATATTTCATCTGTCATGACCGAGCATATACATGGCTGCCCCCTGATTTCTCGGGCACATGTTATATTGCGAACTTGCTACCGCCGACATTTACTGCTGCCTCTGACTATCACAAGACCAGAGTTGTGAGAGGTGTGATTAGTAAGGAGGACACTGCCGGTCAGGAAGCAGGAGACTTCTTCTTGGGTTTCCTGCCGTTTTGGGGTCCTATGGTCAATAGTAGGAACCTGAGACAACTGACACGTGTGGTTGAATCTACTGTCAATGTAACGGCTGGTGCCCTTAGTAATCTGACAGCTGAGCTCCAAGCGGATCGCCTTATGACTTTGCAGAACCGCATGGTTCTAGACGTTATTCTTGCAGACCGCGGTGGGGTATGCAAGGTCATCCAATCCAGTTGCTGCATTTTCATACCAGATAATGCTCCAACAGTGTATCAAGCCATCTCCAAACTCCATAAAATATCTGAAGCCATACACGTGGATAAGGGAGATTGGTCACTGGTGGGGTGGTTCTGGGAATTGATATCTGCCTGGGGTTGGAAAGTTCTGATGGTCATTGGAATGATCTTAGCCATTCTTTTCCTGTTCTGTCTGTGTATACAGTGTGCTCCTGCGATATGTGGCCTCTGTGCTACCTTATGTATAAGGAAACCTGTATCGAGGGACGAACTAAGTAATAGGATGATGCTACAGCAACATCTCCATGACTTTGTGAACATTGACCTAGACTCGGATTAAGATGAGTTTAGTGATTGCCTATGTAAGGGCAAAAGGAGGGTCTGTGGTACTTTAATATTCGGGACCGCGTAGGGGACAGGGCCCTACCCCTGTCTATCTTGGTATTAGCAAACCGCAAATGGTAAATGCGGCATGTACGAGTGCTTTATATATCGTTCTAGCTATAAATGCACTGTGTACACGTTATTCTGCTTCACTACGCGGGTTCCATTTTGGAAGCAGTGGCCATCTTGTCATTGCCCTCACATAGGCTATAATGGAGTAAATACGGGCCTCACAGTACATGGGCTTCTCCTCTGACTTCTCTGTGACCTGGGCAGCTGGCTCTGCTGCCCCAGGCCAAACCGGTCTCACGAGCTCCCCTTCCTCCGTCCACCTGTGATTAGCATCAGGGCTTGACCCGTCATAAAACCCTTTCATTCTACACAATCCCCCGGCTAATCTCTTCCACACCTGCTTGTTCCCGCTTTATGACTTGTTTCCCAAAACAGGAGATGCTCATGTTTATTGGGGGGTCTATTTACATCAAATGTGGGATCTGAACCTTACTGTGTAAATCATTGTGGGCTGGCCGAACTGGAATGTGGGATGGTCATCATGACTCTGCTTTTTCGTTTGTAATGTATACCTTTATATGGCCATATCGTAAACCAAGGAATGTGTGCCTGGAGCATGATATTTTGTACTTAAGGAGAAGTCCGTTCCTATGATTTGCAGCAGTCTCCTGAGAACATACACGCTGTTGTACTTCTAGGATACCTGGCATTGGTCTGCAGCCAATAAACAAATCTTTGACTTCACCCAGAAGACTCTGTGTTTCTGTAGGTCCGGAACAGGGTGAACCCAGAAGTCATAGGGTGTGTGCCCCTGCACCGCTGGGTCTAAAATACCCAGTACTTCAGTGGGAGGGTTGGGGGAGTGGTGGGAGGGGGGTAGTTTTGTTCGTTCTCTTTTCTTTTTGGATATGGGGCACGGTGACGCGCCTGGAGGCGGAGGGGAGAGTCGGATCCTCCTCGTTTGCTGGGCCCGGCCACGTTGACTTGGTTTTTGCGGGAGTGAGCTGCCAGGCGAAAGCAGGGCCCCTACATTGCCTTTGAAGCCTCAGGCCTAGTTTTGAGGTTTTTTTTGTGGCTGTCTGGCTACTTGTCACGATCAAGGAACTGTCTGCTGCCTTGCGCTCCGGCCTCCCCTCCTGTTATGAGTCCCCCTGCGTGGGAAGTTGTGCGGGACTGACGCCTGTATTTTCATTTGTGTTTTTTTATCAATAAACATATCTTTAAAAAAAAAAAAGTACTGCAGCTCTGCTGAGAAGTGCAGGTGCCCTATACCAGAGCACCTGCTTACTTCTGAGAAGTGGCAGTACTCTCCAATTAATGGCACGGCTGACAAATTCAGGTGCCCTATACCAGAGTACCTTCTTATGTCTGAGAAGTGGCAGTACTCTCCCATTAAAAATACTTCTGAGAAGTGCAGGTGCCCCATACCAGAGTACCTGCTTACTTTTGGAAAGTGCCAGTACTCTCCCATTTAAAGTACTGCAGCTCTGCTGAGAAGTGCATGTGCCCTATACCAGAGCACCTGCTTACTTCTGAGAAGTGGCAGCACTCTCCCATTAAAAGTACTGCTGAGACATTCAGGTGCACAATACAAGAGGGATTGCTTATTCTGAAAAGTGCCTGTACTCTTCCATTAAAAGTACTGCTGAGAAATGCATGTGCCCTATACCAGAGTACCTTCTTATGTCTGAGAAGTGCCAGTTCTCTCCAATTAAAAGTACTGCTAAGCAGTGAAGGTGCCCTATACCAGAAGGCCTGCGTACTTCTGAGAGGTGCCAGTACTCTCCCATTAAAAGTACTGCTGAGAAGTGCAGGGGCCCTATACTAGAGGGCCTGCATACTTCTGAGAAGTGCCAATACACTTCCATTAAAAGTACTGCTGAGAAGAGCAGGTACCCTATACCAGAGTACCATCTTATGTCTGAGAAGTGCCAGTACTCTTCCATTAAAAGTACTGCTTAGAAGTGCAGGTGCTCTATACCAGAAGGTCCGCGTACTTCTGAGAAGTGCCAGTACTCTCCCATTAAAAGTACTGCTGAGAAGTGCAGGTGCCCTATACTAGAGGGCCTACATACCTCTGAGAAGTGTCAGGACTCTCCTATTAAAAGTACGGCAGCTCTGCTGAAAGTAGAGGTTTCCTATACCTGAGTACCTGCTTACTTCTGAGAAGTGACACTACTCTACCATTAAAAGCACTGCAGAGAAGGGCAGGTGCCTTATACCAGAGGACCTGCTTACTTCTGAGAAGTGCCAGTACTCTCCTATTAAAATACTACTGAGAAGTGCAGGTGCCCTATACCAGAGGACCTGCTTATTCTGAGAAAATCTAGTACTCTGCCATTAAAAGTACTGCTGAGAAGTGCTTGTGCCCTATACCAGAGTACCTTCTTATGTCTGAGAAGTGCCAGTACTCTCCCATTAAAAGTACTGCTGAGAAATGCAGGTTCCCTATACCAGAAGGCCTGCATACTTCTGAGATGTGCCAGTACTCTCCCATTAAAAGTACTGCTGAGAAGTGCAGGTGCCCAATACCAGTGTGCCTGCATACTTCTGCGAAGTGCCAGTACTCTCCCTTTAAAAGTACTGCTGAGAAGTGCTGGTCTCCAATACCTGAGGGCCTGCGTACTTCTGAGAAGTGCCAGTTCTCTCCCAATAAAAGTACTGCTGATAAGGCAGGTGCCATATACCAGAGTACCTTTTTATGTCTGAGGTGCCAGTACTCTCCAATTAAAAGTAATGCAGCTCTGCTGAGAAGTGCAGGTGCTCTATACCAGAGCACCTGCTTATTCTGAAAAGAGCCAGTACTCTCCCATTAAAGGTACTTCTGAGAAGTGCAGGTGCCCTATACCAGAGTGCCTTCTTATGTCTGAGAATTGCCAGTACTCACCCATTAAAAGTACTGCTGAGAGATGCATGTTCCCTATACCAGAGTACCTTCTTATGTCTGAGAAGTGTCAGTACTCTCCCATTAAAAGAACTCCTGAGAAGTGCAGGTGCCCTATACCAGAGTACCTTCTTATGTCTTAGAAGTGCCAGTACTCTCCCATTAAAAGTACTGCTGAGAAGTGCAGGAGCCCTATACCAGAGGGCCTGCGTACTTCTGAGAAGTGCCAGTACTCTCCCATCAAAAATACTGCTGAGAAGTGCAGGTGCCCTATAGCAGAGTACCTTCTTATGTCTGAGAATTGCCAGTGCTCGCTCATAAAAAGTACTGCTGAGAAAAGCAGGTGACCTATACCAATGTACCTGCCAACTTCTGGGAAGTTCCAGTACTCTCCAATTAAAAGTACTGCTGAGAAGTACATGTGCTCTATACCAGAGTACCTTCTTATGTCTGAGAAGTGCCAGTACTCTCCCATTAAAAGTACGTGCTGGGAAGTGCAGGTGCCCCATGGAAGAGTACCTATTTACTTCTGGGAAGTGCTGGTACTCTCCAATTAAAAGTACTGCAGCTCTTCTGAGAAGTGCAGTTGCCCTATACCAGAGCACCTGCTTAATTCTGAGAAGTGCTAGTATTCTCCCATTAAAAATATTGATGAGAAGTGCAGGTGCCCGAAGAGATGGAATCGCTGTCCGGAGGCAAGATGGCGGCCAGCACTTTGGCCGAGTAAGCCGGTATCAGCAACCTCTCTGGATGACCCGCCAGAACTTACCGCAATACAGCGTGGGTCACAAATCTTTGTACAGAACAGCAGTGGGAGTCTGAAATGATTTGGTGGCTTCATTCATACAACATACTGCATCACATATTATCGGCTCGAGGCTTACCGGGGGATAGCCTGTCGGTGCTGGATCGAGACACTCAGCGTCTTCAACGGCTCCTGTACTTCCAGTGCTACAAACTTGCTTCCGGCCTCGGCTGCCGCAACGCTAAGATGCCTCCAAAAAGTAAGAATCCTTCTTCAAAAACGGCAGCGAAAGCCACAGCGATACCTTCATCCGTACCCCCCGACCCCCCCCCCGCAGGAAAGCAATTTTCCCCGCCAGCAGTTGTGCTTTCAAAGGGCAAGCGATCGGAGGGTGCAGCAGCTAAGTCTATGAAAGCGGGTTTACCTCCGGTTCCTGCGATGTTCAAAATTCGTCAAACTGCTTCCAATGAAACTCCGCAGAGCCCTGATGTGGGGAGTTCTTCGGTAGTCACCGCTGCAATCAATAAATCCGGTAAGGATCTAATCGCTCCCGCTCCTGCTGTGACTCTTGCAATAGCTGAATCTCCGACTGTTAAGGGAGGCAGCAATAAGGGGGGCCTCATAGCTTCGCTATCTCAGACAAAAGGAGGGAGTGATATGGAGAACGTAGGTGAGATGCTCTCAAGCGCTCAAACCGCGCATGGACCGGCTTCACAGACCAGCAGCATGCTGGGAAATGTAGTTTTTACAGGTGTATCTCCTAGCATGCAGCCAGCGGTTCTGCATCCTCTCTCTATAGATCTACAGCAGGTCTCTATACCTTCTAAACTCTCAAATATGGATGTTGATACTGACAACGACAATTTTTATTCTTTATCTGACCATACTGGATCCTCAGTTGCCGATGATGGGTTGGATAAAGATTGGACTGATGATGAGGACACGGTATCAGGGGACTGGTGTCTCAATGAAGTTCTGAATCCTGTTGACACTATAAGGGATCCTTCTACAGTACGTAAGGCGCCACAAGATTCAGGCAGTAACACAGGCTCCCTGGCATGGGATTATTCATTCTCTGGACAGTCTACGGATCAACCTAATGCCCAAGATCCCGCTATTCAGGATTTAGTCTCTAATTCTAACTCCAATCTATATCCTCCACCCGGTGAGATGTCTCTGGCAATAATTTATCAAACAATCATGGCACACCGGGAAGAGACAAGACAAGAGAGCGCGTGGGCACGAGGGGCATGCCGTAGGGTCCAAAACTCGCTACGAAGAGTGATTAAATCATGTGCAGATATTGCATCAAGAGTCACCGAGGCCGAGACTCGGATTTCGTCACTGGAAGATGATTTAATGACCCAAAAATCCACCATAGATGCAATCCAATCCCAACGGGACGATATCCAATGGAAATTGGTTGACATCGAAAATCGCGCCCGAAGAAACAACTTAAGAGTTTTGGGCGTCCCCGAGGGTAAAGAAGGTATGGACACTCGTCAGTTCGTGATTGAACTATTCACCGAGGCGTTCCCGGAGGTTAAGGAGTGGGACTGGCGCGTAGAAATCCAACGCGCTCACCGTTTCCCTTTCAAGCCGAAGAAACGTTCAGGTCAAATAGCAGATAGACCCCGTGCTATTTTGATATGCTTACACAATTTCTTAGCCAGAGAGAGGATTTATGACCTAGCTAGGCCTGATAGACAAAGATCAGCGAAGGGCTGTCAATTCTTTGTACGGCCTGACTTCTGTTCAGCCACAGTAGAACGGAGGTGGCAGCTCTGTCAGCTTATTGTCCCATTTCAGGCAAAAGAAGCACAGGTTTTTTGCTTTTTCCTGCTAAACTTAAGGTCATTTACCAAGCTCAGACAAAATATTTTGAATCTGAAATTTTGGCCAGAACTTTTTTGGACTCAATCTAGAAAGTAACTATAATTAGACTTCAAAATTATTAGTTGTGACCTACCTGTAGATGTATGATGTTTATGAGGGGAGGCAATGCATTATTTGGGGTCTAATATGTTTAGCATATTTATGCAATGTTTATGCGTGTTTTCTTTGTTTATCACCTCTAAGGTAATGCCCCTTTGACAACGATGAAGTTAGCGGTAGCATTCAGAGGGGGGGACGTCTTGGTCTATACCGGCTTCTCCATCACTTGGACCTCGGTCCTATTGCCTAGGATGGGGGGTCTCAATGGGTGTTGGGAGGGTGCTTGGCAGGGGAGTGGGGGGGTAGGCTTAAGGGTTCGGGTAGTATTGGGGGTGGGCGAGGGGGATGGTTGGAGGCACAGTTTAAAAAAAAAAAAGAAGCTGGGAAAAATATTTTGGTTTTTTATTATGTTAATTTTTTCACTACTACAGTCGTGATTCTGGTCTACACAGTTATTTGTCATAAATGGCGGTGGCTAAAATACGAATAGCATCATGGAATATCTGTGGTCTCAATAATGGCAAGGAAAGAGCACTATTCTCAACCATTGTCCATAAACTACATCTAGAAGTGATATGCTTACAGGAAACTCACGTACCCTGGAACAAACGTGACTGTTTAAAAATCCCTGGTTTTGACTTGATCGGCTGCTCTCGACAATCCTCGATGATAAGAGGGGTGGCAATTTTATTAAGGCGAGGGGTGGGATCCTGTCTTAGAACATCACAAGATAATGGGGGGCGCTGGGTCATTGTTGAGCTTCTAATTAGCGGCACTTTATTTACCATCTGTTCAGTATATAGTTCTAATGTCGATGACCCGGAAGTCTTAAATTATTTAAATGTTGAGTTAGCATTGTGGCCCCAGCCTCTATGTCTCTGTGGTGACTTTAATATAAATCTTGCAGCTGACTTCAACCTTAACGACAGCCAGGGAAGCTACTTGGGCAAGAAACCGAGAGTATTTAGGTCATTACAAGCATTAGTCCAGGAACATTCTATGACCGACCTTTGGTACTACCATTTTAAATATTTAGATGGCTACACATTCTTTTCTGCCACACATAGAAAAATGGTGCGGTTGGACTATATTTTTCTCTCTGATCAGTATGTAGATCTCACTTCAATTTCAATTTTACCCCGCATTATTTCTGACCACAATCCGGTGGTTATTACTCTTATTCTGAATGGAATTGCTAAACCTATTAATTTATGGACTTTTGAGAGAAAGCTTTTGACAGAACAGCTGTATTTAAAATTGTTTGGGATACACTGAAAGCAGCAATCCGTGGTGAAACTAAGAGTTTTTCATCTTTTCATCGTAAGCAAATTCAAGATCAGATTAAGACCAGGATTGAAGCTTTATGCTGTGCAGAAATTCAGCTTATTGATGCGATCAGGGAAGGTCGGGATCTTTCTTATAGTCAAACCCAGGTAGCCAATATCAGAGCTTCTTTGCTTGAGTTTTTTGGACAGGGCCTCGCAGCCGAATATCTTCAGTACCGATCGACGATGTTCGAGTTTGGTGAACAGTCAGGTAAGGTCCTGGCTAAACGACTACAGCAACAAGCTATGGCCAACCGTATTACTAAGATTCAGGACACTCATGGTAATATTCAAGATACTCCAGAATCTGTCCTATCTGTTTTCCTTGAGTTTTACACATCCCTCTATATGGAAGAAATTAAGGATTCAAATACAGATCATGATATCAGTACCTTTCTAACAGATCTCAACACTGTTAGAGTAACAGATCAACAGAACATTGTCTTGGCGGCACCTATAGAATGGGATGAGGTGGAAACTGCACTGAATTCATTGGCAAATGGCAAAGCTGCAGGCCCGGATGGAATTCCTTTGGAATTTTATAAAATCTTTCGGTCAGAGATTCGTGAGGATTTTTTGAAGATACTTAGAGAGGCACAATTAGGTCAGATTCCAGACTCTTGGTGCTATACAACTATAATTCTTTTTAAGAAGAAGGATAAGCCAGAGCTTGACCCTGCATCGTTCCGTCCGATATCACTAATCAATACTGACAATAAAATATTCACAAAACTTTTGGCAACAAGGCTAGCGCTGGTGATATCACCATTAGTTTCCATCCGTCAACATGGATTTATTCCAGGCAGGGACACGACGGACCATGTCCGTCGCGTTATCGCACTCTTAGACTGGGCCCAAGCCACGGGTTCCCCCCTTGGTGCAATCCTGCTGGACGCCGAAAAGGCGTTCGACAGGGTTGCCTGGGGGTTTCTCTGGCGGGTCCTGCATTGGAAGGGGATTTGTGTCAACTTCATCCAAGCCCTGCAGTCATTATATATAACTCCTCGGGCAACCATATCTATATCTGGACGGGTTTCAAGGTCTTTTGCAATCAGTAGGCTGTCCGTGCTCCCCCCTGCTATTTGCCCTGTATATAGATCCATTTCTGAATAAACTTGAACTTTGCCCGAATATAGCTCCCGTTAAGATTAACACAGCCGAATTCAAAGTTTTAGCATACGCAGATGATATTATAGTGATAACCACAGATGTTTCCGCCTCATTCTCAGCAATTAAAGTGGCAGCCAAACATTATGGCCAGTATTCGGGCTATAAACTTAACGCCCAGAAAACACAGGTGGTCCAAACGGCTGCGATGGGCCCTTCTACTGCGCCGGTGGTCCAGAGTGCACGTTATCTAGGGATAGAAATAACAGCTGAAATTGATAGACTGCCCGATATGAACATCTTGCCCATTATAGACAAAGTTAATTTTACATTACGTAGATTAGATAATCTACACTTGTCTCTGTTTGGAAGACGTAATGTTTTAAAGATGTTGATACTCCCGAAATTTCTTTATGCATTTAGGACTATCCCATTGGAATTTGCCCAATCCAGCCTTGTCCGCGCAGAGAGATGTTGCAACAGGTTTTTATGGGGCTACCGTCAGCCTCGTAGGGCTGCAAAATGGATGCAGCTACCACTGGAAAGGGGGGGCTGGTCTGTACCCAACTTGCTGTTATACAGCTGGACAGCGCTGATTCAACATTTTGCTGTTCCGTTGTTTGGGGACAGAGCAAATCTCCCGCCATGTAGGGCACCATCTATTTTTGAGATAGGTCTAGGACAAGCAGCCAAGGGGATATTAACGTCAGTACTCGAACCCAGTTACTACAAAAAGACCAAATTTAAAGTTATTACTTCTATGTATTCAATATGGAGGAGGGTTCGACGTAGATGGTCAATCTCTGGCATTAACTTTTATACCCCCTTGTCAGAAGCCAGATTGCTTCCTTCTATCTTTCAAGATAATGTTACAATACGATGGCGGTTACAAGGTATCAAGACAGTAGGGGATCTGGCGTATGAGGGGAATATGGCCACTTTTCTCTTTTTAAAAGATAAGTTTACACTAGACACCCACGATTTCTTTAAATATCTGCAGGTTCGCAGTTACCTTTCCAAACTTTTGCATAATACTCCAACCTTATTTTGTAGGAATACACTTATTTATTTAATCTTCAAAAATTCACGAATTGGACCAATCTATAGAAATTTACTCTCAGCTCTACCTGACGATACATTGATATTTAAAGCTAAATGGGAAGACAAGTTTTGTAAGTCTGATATTGATATAGTTCAAGCTTTAGACCTCTCTGGCAAGGTTTTAATTTCTGGAAGCTTACCTTCCCAAAGCTATATGGCTTTGTACGACCTCTATTATACCCCAGCTAAAATATATAAATGGGGTGGCAGGGGTGGTCATATCTGTCCTAGATGCGGCATAATAGTAGCTGACGACGTCCATATGTTCTTTGCCTGCCCTAAGCTGGCCCAATTCCTTCAAGATATACAAACATTTATTAATATTAGCCTTAAAATTCCCCTGGCCTTTTCAGCTGAATTAGTAATAATGGGTTGTGAAACTGATACATCATTGAATAGATCGAGCCACAATATTGCTCTAATATTCATTGCAATGTCGCAAATAGGATTATGCATTACATCGGAATGGATAAACTCTGCCACCCCAACTTTTGTGAACTGGAGAGCAAGGATCTTAGCCCTCCATAATCTTGAGTCAGCTGTGTTTAAAAGGGGGGTTAGGAGAAGATGGGAAAGGGGCACGCAAATTTGGGCTCCACTCACACAATGGCTGGAAAGCTAAATGTTATATAATTGGGCTGTAGTTAGCCCTTTTTTCTTTCTTCTCGGGGAAATGAGACACATGTCCATGTCTCTGTCTTAGTTTTGTTATGATTCAATGTATGATTGGATGTTATATAGGAATTCATGACTGTAATAGATGTAACAGATGTTAATGTTATTTAATAAGGCTACTTGAATTGTTTGTGCTTCTAAGCTGAAATAAAAAAATTTTTAAAAAAAGAGAAGTGCAGGTGCCCTATACTAGAGAGCCTGCATACTTCTGAGAAGTGCCAGTGTCCTTCCATTAAAAGTACTGCATCTTTGCTGAGAAATGCAGGTGCCCTATGCCAGAGCAAGTGCATACTTTCGAGAAGTGCCCGGACCACACCTTTGAAAGTACTGCTGAGAAGTGCATAAGCCTAATACAAGAAGGCCTGCGTACTTCTGAGATGTGCCAGTACTCTCCCATTAAAAGTACTGCAACGCTGCTGAAAGTACAGGTGTCCTATACCAGAGTACCTGCTTACTTATGAGAAGTGCCACTACTCTACCATTAAAAGTACTGCTGAGAAGGCAGGTGTCATATACCAGAGTACCTTTTTATGTCTGAGAAGTGCCAGTACTCATTAATAGTAATGCAGCTCTGCTGAAAGTACAGGTGTCCTATACCCGAGTACCTACTTACTACTGAGAAGTGCCACTACTCCACTATTAAAAGTGCTGCAGCCCTGCAGAGAAGTGCAGGTCCCTTATACCAGATGACCCACTTATGGCTGGGAAGTGCCACTATTCTCCCATTAAAGTACTGCTGAGAAGTGCAAGAGTCCTATACCAGTGCACCTGAGTAATTCTGAGAACGGCAAAGTACTCTCCCATTAAAAGTACTGCTGATAAGTGCAGGTGCCCAAAGCAGAGGGGCTCCATACTTCTGAGAAGGGCCAGTACACTCCCATTAAAAGTTCTGCTGAGAAGTTCAGGTGCCCAATACCAGAGGGCCTGCATACTTCTGAGATGGGCCATTTCTCTTTCATTAAAAGTACTGCTGAGAAGTGCAAGTGCCCTATACCAGAGCACTTGCGTACTTCTGAGAAGTGCCAGTACTCTCCCTTTAAAAGTACTGCTGAGAAGTGTAGGTGTCTCATACCAGATGGCCTGCGTACTTCTGAGAAGTGCCAGTACTCTTCTATTAAAAGTACTGCAGCTTTGGTGAGAAATCTAGGTGCCCTATACCTGAGCACCTGCATACGTCTGAGAAGTGCCAGAACTCTCCCATTAAAAGTACTGCTGAGAAGTGCAGGTGCCCAATACCAGTGTGCCTGCATACATCTGCGAAGTGCCAGTACTCTCCCTTTAAAAGTACTGCTGAGAAGTGCTGGTCTCCAATACCAGAGGGCCTGCGTACTTCTGAGAAGTGCCAGTTCTCTCCCATTAAAAGTACTGCTTAGAAGGCAGGTGCCATATACCAGAGTACCTTTTTATGTCTGAGGTGCCAGAACTCTTCAATTAAAAGTAATGCAGCTCTGCTGAGAAGTGCAGGTGCTCTATACCAGAGCACCTGCTTATTCTGAAAAGAGCCAGTACTCTCCCATTAAAGGTACTGCTGAGAAGTGCAGGTGCCTTATACCACAGTGCCTTCTTATGCCTGAGAAGTGCCAGTACTCACCCATTAAAAGTACTGCTGAGAGGTGCATGTTCCCTATAACAGAGTACCTTCTTATGTCTGAGAAGTGCCAGTACTCTCTCATTAAAAGTACTGCTGAGAAGTGCATGAGCCCTATACCAGAGTACCTTCTTATGTCTCAGAAGTGCCAGTACTCTCCCATTAAACGTACTGATGAGAAGTTCAGGTGCCCCATACCGGAGTACCTGCTTACTTCTGAGAAGTGCCAGTACTCTCCCATTAAAAGTACTGCTGAGAAGAACAGGTGCCCTATAACAAAGAACCTGCTAACTTCTGATAAGTTCTTGTACTCTCCCATTAAAAGTACTGCTGAGAAGTGCATGCGCCCTATACCAGAGTACCTTCTTATGTCTGAGAAGTGCCTGTAATCTCCCATTAAAAGTACTGCTGAGAAGTGCAGGTGCCCTATGCTAGAGGACCTGCATACTTATGAGAAGTATCAGTACTCTTCCATTAAAAGTACTGCAGCTTTGCTGAGAAATGCAGGTGCCCTATGACAGAGCAAGTGCATACTTCCGAGAAGTGCCAGTAGCATCCCATTAAAACTACTGCTGAGAAGTGCATGTGCCCAATACAAGAAGGCATGAATACTTCTGAGAAGTGCCAGTACTCTCCCATTAAAAGTACTGCTGAGAAGTGCAGGTGCCCTATACCAGAGCACCTTTTTTATCTGAGAAATGCCAGTACTCTCCCATTAAAAGTACTGCACCTCTGCTGAAAGTACAGGTGTCCTATACCTGAGTATCTGCTTATTTCTGAGAAGTGCCACTACTCTACCATTAAAAGTACTGCAGCACTGCTGAGAAGGGCAGGTGCCCTATACCAGAAGGCCTGTGTACTTATGAGATGTGCCAGTACTCTCCCATTAAAAGTACTGCTGAGAAGCGCAGGTGCCCTCTACCAGAGTACCTTCTTATGTCTGAGAAGTGCCAGTACTCTCCCATTAAAAGTACTGATGAGAAGTGCAGGTGCCCTATACCAGAGGGCCTGCATACTTCTGAGAAGTGCCAGTACTCTTCCATCAAAAATACTGCTGAGAAGTGCAGGTGCCCTATAGCAGAGTACCTTCTTATGTCTGAGAAGTGCCAGTACTCGCTTGTTAGAATCTGGATTCCCGGGTTGGCACAGGTAGGTACCTGGGACAAGCAGAGGGTGTTCCCAAGTGGAGCTGAACACTGCGATGTCATCCAGGTAGGCCGCACTGAATGAATCCAGTCCAACCAACACCTGGTTGACCAACCTCTGGAAGGTGGCAGGCGCATTCTTCATCCCAAAGGGCATAACCCGGAACTGGTAGTGCCCGTTTGGGGTGGATAATGCTGACCTTTCTTTGGCCCCATCGGTCAAGGCAATCTGCCAGTACCCAGACGTTAAATCAAACGTGCTGAGGTAGTTGGCAGCCCCTAGCCGATCTATGAGCTCATCAGCTCTGGGGATGGGGTGTGAGTCAGTCCTGGTGACTGAATTGAGTCCTCTGTAGTCCACACAGAACCGGAGTTCGGGTGTGGCTCCCGGCGCTGCAGCCTTTGGGACCAAGACCACTGGGCTGGCCCAAGGACTTCTGGAGGACTCAATTACCCCGAGTACAAACATCTTGGAGACCTCCTCCTTGATGCAGGCCCTCACCCTGTCAGTCACCCTGTAGGCCTTGTGCCTCACGGGTGTACTATCCCCAGTGTCCACATCATGGACGCACCAATCAGTGACACCGGGAACCAGGGAAAACAGATCAGAAAATTGCCCCAGCAACTGGCGACAATCATTCTTTTGCTCCGGGTTCAGGGCGGAAGAGAGGATGACACCATCCACTGACCCATCTTGCTCCTGGACTGACAGGAGGTCAGGAAGAGGCTCGGTCTCCTCTTCCATCCCAGCATCTGTTGCCAAGAGCATGCCCACCTGGGACCTCTCCAAGTGGGGCTTGAGGCGGTTGACATGTAGGACCCATAAAGGGTTCCTAGGAGACTTCAGGTCCACCACGTAGGTAACAGGACTCTTGCGCTCCACAACCTCAAAGGGACCGGTCCACTTATCCTGGAGCGCACACGACTCCACGGGGGCCAAGACCCACACCTTCTGTCCAGGCTGAAGCTCTACCAGAGTGGCATTCTGGTCGTACCACCGCTTCATCTCCTCCTGGCTGGCTTCCAGATTTGCCTCAGCAAGTTGCCTGAATCGCCTAGTCTGATTCCTGAAGGCCAGCATGTAACTATATACATTCTGGGGAGGTTTTCTGGGAGATTGCTCCCAGCCTTCCTTGACCAGACTTAGAGGTCCTCTGACTGGGTGGCCGTACAGGAGCTCAAAGGGACTGAACCCCAGAGACTTCTGTGGCACCTCACGGTAAGCGAAGAGAAGGCATGGTAAGAGGACGTCCCACTTATGCCTCATGGGTCCTTCTAGGCCCATTATCATACCTTTGAGGGTTCGGTTGAATCTCTCAACCAACCAGTTTCCTTGGGGGTGGTAAGGTGTGGTGAACTTGTAGGTTACACCACACTCTTGCCAAAGGGATTTCATGTACTTGGACATGAAATTGGTACCTCGGTCAGACACCACCTCTAGAGGGAATCCCACTCGGGAGAAAATTCCCATCAGTGCACGTCCCACCACGGGGGCCGTCACTGTCCTCAGAGGGATGGCTTCCGGGTACCGGGTGGCATGGTCCACCAGGACCAGGATGAACCTATTGCCCATGGCTGTCCTGGGGTCCAGTGGCCCTACAATGTCAATCCCCACTCGCTGGAATGGGGTACCGACCACAGGGAATGGCTGGAGTGGAGCCTTCTGCTTCCTTCCACTCTTTCCACTTGCCTGGCAAGTCTGGCATGTCCTGCAGTGAGTGTCTGGACTCCTGCGCATTTGAGGCCAATAAAAGTGGGTGACAAGCCTTTCAAAGGTCTTGTCCTGCCCCAAATGCCCTGCCAGTGGCACATCGTGAGCCAGCCCGAGTAGGAAGGCTCTGAAGTCCTGGGGTACCACCAGCGCACGGGCTACCCAGGCTCAGCAACCTTAGGCTCTGTATATAGGAGGTCGTTCTCACAGTAAATGAAATGTGACCCAGACTGATCACCTGCGGCCTGGTCTGCAGCCTGCTGCCGCATACCCACGAGAGAAGGGCACTCCTTCTGCGCCTTACAAAAGTCCTCCCTGGAGGGACCTCCTTCCTGCTGCCAATGGGTCAGCTCAGGCAGGTCTCCCAGTTCAGCTATCTGCTCCCCTGTAGGCTCCAGGGCATCCCCCTCAAGGTCTGCTCCCTCCTGGACCGTGGGAACTTCAGGGGCCGGTTTCCCGCGCCCCCTGCTCCTTCTCTCTGAGGCCGGTCCCTGGGCCTCCCTCTCAGGCTCCAGAACCTCTTGAGCACCTTTACTTGCTGCCATGGACCGTGTGGTGACACACGCCCAATCCGGCATACCCAACATCTCCAGGTGAGCACTCCGCTCCACCTTAGCCCAAGGTGAGCTCTCCAAATCGTTCCCTAACAGACAGTCTACAGGCATGGCGGGCCTCACAGCTACCTGAAGAGTACCAGAGACCCCCCCCACTCAAAGGGAACCTGAGCCACCTTGCAGTGACTCTCTGTGTTGTCAGCGGCAACAACTGGATAGAATGCTCCTGGGACAACCTGCTCTTGAGACACCAGGTGACACTTGAAAGCTGTCACACTGGCTCCTGTATCTCTCAGAGCTTCCACTCTATGGCCATTGATGGTCACCCACTGCCTGTATTTTTTTGTGTTCTCAGGCAGTTGGGTTTGGGGGACCACTTCACAGTCTCCTAATGAGACAAGGGACATCTCTGTGGGACCCCACCCACCTTGGACACCCATCTCCTCCCCCAAGGCTACACCAGCCACCTGCCGGGGTGAAGCACCAGTGGGTGCAGGTTTACCAAATAAAGGACATTTGATATCAGAGGCATAATGCCCCATGTTACCACACTTGTAACATTTGATGGGCCCCTTCTGAACGGGAGGACCTGTCAGGGCCCCGGTCGGTTTCTGGGGCGGGGGAGGCTGAGAACCTTTCCCTTGGTTCCCTTGGGGATTACTTTGGGGCCTTTTGGGAAACTCCCTCTGGTTACCCCTGTCCCCCCCACTCTTCTGCTGGGGACCCTGTCCACCTTTGGCGGAATCTCCCACGTGACCCTTGTGGACCCTGGTACTGACCCAGCGGTCCGCCTCCTCAGCAAGCTTCCTAGGGTTAGTCAGCCTACTATCAATCAGGTGTTGGCGTAGCTCAGGAAAACAATTACTGAACAAGTGCTCCCATGCCATTAAATCAAGAAGCCCTTGAAAATCATCAACCTTGCTACCCTTCACCCAACCATCCAGTGCTCTGCAAAAAAAAGTTACATACTCCACATACGTACTGTTAGGAATCTTTGTGCAACCCCTGAACCTTTGTCTATACAACTCAGGGGTCAACCCATACCTAGTCATCAACGCTGCCTTCATATGGGTCTAAGAATTATAGACATCTGAAAGTAAGTCTAGCAGTGTATCCCGCCCCTCACTAAGGAACCGTCCCCACAACCCCGCTCCCCAATCTTTCTCAGGGACCCGGTGGGAAGACATGGCTACCTCATAGGCCTTGAACCACTGCTCTATGTCATCATTCTTAAAAAATTCCTTAACCACATCCATGGGTATGTACACCCTTGATTCTTCCTGCACTGACAGTGTGCTGCCACCAGAGGGAGTAGACTCTAAACTTTTAGCTTTTAGATCTAATTCTCTCAACTTCATTTCATGCTCCATTTGGATTTGTCTCTCTTCCAGAGCCAGCTTTTTGCTTTCCAGCTCCAGTTGCCCATTCAATTTTAGTTTCGCCATCTCCATTTCATGAGCTCTGGTTTCCTTCCTGTCGGCCAAATCCTCTGGCGACAGGCCTCTTCCAAAACTCTGGACGCTTTCTGCTGGTTCAACAACTACCACATCTGCCGGTGCCCTTGACTCAATCCAGGCCCTCAGCGCCTTGAGTAGATCTGCCTTGAGCTTACATCCAACTGTTAGAATCCAGATTCTCTAGTTGGCACCAGTAGGTACTAATGCCAAGCAGGGAACCTTTTTTCCAGTCAGGGTAAGGGGTTACACTCCTTTAATAACCCCTGCTCACCCTCTAGGTAGCTTGGCGCGAGCAGACAAGGCGTTATCGCAGGCGTAATGGTTAAGCAGTTGTGATCACATACAACAATCCAATGTCACCCCCACAAATAGACTCCACACTGGGTGTATCAAAAAATAGACTTCTTTATGTAAGCAGACTTTATCACAAGACCCAGTAACGTGTAAAACGGGCCCACAATACTATTTGTTTAAAGCGTTCTTGGTTTCATTTCAGTTCAGGCGGTCTGTGCGCTCTGTGCACGTCGGCCGGTTCGTGTGGCGGTAAGAGGCTGGCGAGCGGGGCTCACAAGCGTTTGCAGACGCTCCGGGTGACACGTGCACCTTGCGGTGCGAAGGGGGCACAGTACCTTAGTCTTTGTAGAAGATCGTCAGGGACGGCACAGTAATCCTCAGCGCGCGTACAGCGCAAGGTCCTTTCAATCGCGGTGCGAGCTCCGGCTCGAAGGGGGGCCTCAGTCGCAGGGCTCAGGGGGAATATGCAGATGTACGTTGCGCTGGCTCTTAGTTGCGGCGTTCGAGCCGGACCTTTGAGGACGGCGCCTTTGTTCTCGGCACAATACGAAGCCGGCAGCACGCTCCGGTGGGGAGCCGCGTACCAGTCACTCTATGAGCCACAGCCTGCCCTCAGCAAGGGTAGGGGGCACGCAAAGTGGCACGATGCAGAGGGGCAAATATCCAGTGTCACGAAGTCCTTCCTTTGCGTTGCGAGCTACGGCTCGGGGGCCTTAGTCACGGTGCTCGGGCCGGGCAGGGGGGCACAGGCTTGCGAAAGTACGCGCCGGGTTGGGAGGCGCACACTTCTCTCGGCGTCAGCTTCACAGGGAGAACGGCGGTTCTCAAAGGAGGTGAAGTCCACTGGTCCTGGGACTTCGTTCAGGGGGCAAGCTCAGCACAAGCCCTTGGAGACCTTAAACAGCACAAGTTGAAGTAAAGTTTATCAGCAATCTTTCTCCTCTCCTTCAGCAGCAATGCAACCACTGCAGGCCAATCCCCCAGGTCAGGGAAAGTACCTCTCCTACAGCTTTTCCCGGTTCCTTCTCCTCAGGCAGAGGTTTGTCTTGTAGCAGGATCTAATTTCTTAGGAGCAGGGCTCCTTCATTTATACCACATTTCTTTTGTTCTCCCAGGCCAGGGGGGCCCTTGCCTAGCTCATTCCAGTTCTGGAGCACTTTGTTGACGCGATGCAGGCTCTTCATTCAGGGTGCAGGGCAGAGTCATCAGACAGGGGGCGGAGCCGGCATTGTGGTGGCAGAGCACAGTCCCATTCAGAGTTCAGGTGCACTCCTCCCACCCATCTACCTGTCAATCTTCCTATTCACCACCAGGCTACCTAGCCCTGCCCATTTGGGTTTCCCCAGGCCTGTCACTCACGCAAACCAGACAGCAGATACACATCACGCAGAGGCGGGCTGAAATGGTTAGACAAGCAAAGGCCAGCTTTCTAAAAGCGGCATTTGCAAACGCGGAATATTAAAATAAACCTTATTAAAAGATGTACCTTATTATTCTGAGTTCAGGCATACTAAACTCGATCTTCTACGATGTTCCCTGGGCCTGTTAGGATCATAGGATGTAACAATCTTAACAGCCCATTCTGGCCTATGAGAACAGGGTAGCCTTACAATAGTGAAAAACGAAAATGGCTGTAATTCACTATTAGGACATGCCACACACATCAGGGCTTGTCCTACCTTATGCTTACAATGCACCCTGCCCTTGGGCCTACCATAGGGGTGACTAATATGAAGTTAAGGGAAGGTTTCGGGACTGGCAAGTGTGTACACTTGCCCAGTCAGCATGTCTGTACCAGACTGCACGCAGGTTCTGCAATGGCAGACCTAGACACATTTTACCAGGCCGCTTCTGTGGGTGGCACAACCAGTGCTGCGAGCCCACCAGCGGCATTTGTATTTACACGCCCTGGCACTCCTGGTACACTTTACTGGGGTCTGATAGTAAACCAAATAAGCCAATCATGGAATACAACCAACCTATACAATTTACATAGGGTGTGTAGGAAGGTGGATATCTGACTATGGTTACCCCCAACTTTTTGCCTAGTGTCTAGCTGGTTTTTCGACTTAGTTGGCCTGAGATCCTGCCATTCAGGGTCTCAGGCTGTCTGCTCCCTCTTTAAAATGGACTCCATGTACCCTAGGTGCATAACCAATTGGTAAGGATCACCTTATTGGACCCTGTACAGTGTACCCTAGGTACCCAGGGCATAGGTGTACCCTAGGCCTCCCAGGGGCTGCAGCATGTATTATGCCACCCCTGGTCTGGCCTTCCAATCAGACACAACTGGCTGATCACTCAGCTGGGGCAAGGTCGTGTAATCACCCCTTGCTTAGGTGTAGTATTCCTATACCTACCTTATATATAGACACATGTGTACCTATCAGTCACTCCTATGGCAGGCCTTGACAATCCTGGAGGCAGAGTGCTTGGTAACATGTGAGATGGTGCTCTAGCATGAGCTGAGCCTGTCTGCAGCTTTCGGAACCATGTCCTTATAGCTGTTCTATGATATAGCCTACCATATACTCTTAAAGTGCCTTATAATCATAAACGGTTATGGTAACTATGGTTGGGCTGTATCAAAACATGTCTTGTAAGGTGTCTAACACTTTGGAATAATACCCCCATACCATTTCTGGTGATGAGGATATTATTCCCCCCTTCTAGAGGGAGAGACATGTTAAAATCCTACTTTGCTGTGTAACCTCTGACCAAAGCCTCAGCATCACAAAATGGATGCTGCTGCCACAGACACAAGTCTGACCTCCTGCTGCTGGGAGTGATCCCAGCCAGGGAGGCCTGGACAATAGGTTTCCTGCTTGGGGAGGTGCTAGCACCTCCCCAGACAGCCTTTAGTGTATTGGGGCAGGGTGGGCTGAAAGGAATGAGACATGCCTGGGGCACACAAGGTGTTCCTTGCATAGTCCAGTTCAAACCGGCGCTGGGGCACTCCAGCCCCAGCTCTGGCGCGAAACTGGACAAAGGGAAGTGGGTGTAACCACCCCCTCCCAGGTCCCACCCATAAGGCGTGACCTAGCAGGTATCCCAGCCCCCCAGATTAGTATAAGAGTGGGAGTTGGGCCTCAAGACTTTAGATTATCCTGAACCTGCAAAACTGAACAGAAACTCTGGACCTTCGACATTCGACGAAAGAAGAAGACTGAAGAATCTCCCTTGTAGCCAAGGAGTGGCTACCCTGTGCAAACAGGCACCATCAAGTGACTACCCTTTGCTTTGTGAAACGTTCGACGAGGAACCGACTGCAGAGCCCGACCAGAGCCTTGGTTTCCAGACTTCTCCGACCCTCATCCATATCTGCAGCAGAGCTGAGATCCGTGGAGGCGACGAGCGACGTGGGACCGGCTACCTGGGAAAAGTGGCTAGTAACTTACAGCGCAGCTTCTGAGGTACCCTCGAAGTTGTGCACCGGGGATTGAGAAGCCCCAACCCCAAGCACCATCTGCACCGAAGACCAGCCCCCCACACTCCACGAGTTCTGCGTGGGGCCCTTCAGCATTTTCCTGCTTGCCGCGTCTGTCCGGTTGCTTGCCCGCTGGCTAGTGGCCTTTGTGACGACGCTCCCTGAAATCTTCTGCGCTGGTTTGGCTCCTCCAGACTGGCTCCCGCTTCTCTGCAAAGAAGAAGCACCCCAGACCTTCCTGGTCTGCACCAGAAGCAAGTCCTTTGTTCTTCGTGGGTTCCGCTTGCCAAGGCTTGGTGAGTCCTAGTCCAACTTCGACGCCGCCGACAGCAAGAGCCTTCGTGGGACAGCTCGCCTCCTGGTCCTGGTCGTCCTCGACGCTTCCTGGTCCTCCTGGCTGCAGCGACAAGCTTCACCTTCACCTGCAACTCTTCACGACATCGCCTGGTTCCTTCCTGGTTCCACGTGGTCACTGGCTAGTGACCTTGACTCTGTCCCTTCTGCTTGCAGGTTTCTTCTCTTCTTGATCCCAGCCTTGGGATCCACCGGACACTCTTCACTGACTGCCTGTCAGCATCTTTCTTCAGGCATCCATAGGAGTCGACGACGAAAACGACGCATCTTCACCCCTATGCACCCGCAGCCTGTGGGCTAGGTAACTTGGGTACTCCGGTGCTCATCAGGATAGTGACTATCCTAGTGTCTAGTTTTCAAGTCTCAACTTCCTAGCTACTCCGGAAGTGTCCTAAATCTATCTATTTCTAAACTGTAACATTGCTATTGACTTTTACGCATTACGCGTGAGTGTTTCCACTCTGCACACGAATCCCGTGGGCCTCCCACTTCCTAACTAACGCTAGTGTAGTGTAGCCCCAGCGATTCCCTAGGCCTAGGCCTATTCTATTTCCGTGACAGTGGTTCTTATACCACTTATTTAGTAT
This sequence comes from Triturus cristatus, assembly GCF_964204655.1. Taxonomy (NCBI): domain Eukaryota; kingdom Metazoa; phylum Chordata; class Amphibia; order Caudata; family Salamandridae; genus Triturus; species Triturus cristatus. Next base: position 5,322,580 of record NC_140593.1, on the reverse strand, counting down.
ATGGTTTGCGTGGCCCCTAGGGCCTAACTGTATTACTTACCTGTGTGAATTACTGTATGCATTAATAAGACTGTGTTGTACTTACCTCTAAACTCATAAAGAGTGCTGAGGGTTTGCTTAGAATAAATACACTTTATTTTATATATATATCTGTTGTGGTGTCCTTTCATTTGGTATTCAAGGGATTATATATGGTATCACAGCTGGCTTCACATGCCATTCAGAGTTTAGCCTAAGACTGCTCTTGTCCATGCTACCACTAGGATAGCTGGTCTATAAGGTTGACTTTACAACCAATCACCATAAGGGTATTTGGACTGATATAAGGTGTACACTATAACTAGTGACATCATACATCAGGCCAACTTCTCACATTGGTGGCAGCGGTGGGATTCGAACCCACGCCTCCGGAGAGACTGGAGCTAGCATCACTATGGTGGCCCATAGGCTAGTTCCCTCTGAGCAGCTTTTGCCTGGTTTCTCATACCAGGTAACTAACATTGATGGCAAACAGAACAGTCATCCCATGGCAGAGGTATGTCTCAGCTGGGGAGGTGTCACTGGCCCTAAAAGGGTGGCAGTGTCTCCAACCTTGCCTGTGGACTGCTTACTGGGGAATGACTTAGAACTCTCAGTTTGGGCTGGAGTTGAACAAGACACCCATTCTAAAATGGTAGGCCTTTCCAAAAAGGGTAGTGGGGTTGTGCCAGTCACAACCCCTGTCCAAGTAGCTTTCCTCCCTGAAAAGGTTGGAAGGGCAGTGGTAGCCACAGCCCAGGCACAGACAGACTTCCCTGTAGAAATTGGCAGAGCTGTGACAGTCACAGCTCAAACACAAACTGAGTGCCCTCCTGAAAAGGTTGGCAAGGCTGTAATGGTCTCAGCCCACACTCAGACTGATATAGGTGTAGTGAAGCCTGAAACTATGGATCACTCCACACAAACAGAGAGTAGTGGGGAGGAAGAAAAGTCTCCCTCTCCCCAGACATTAGGAAGAGGTCAGCCTCCTCAGGGATCTGACCTCACCCCTTGTGAAGGAACTGCCCCAGAGGTAGCCAGGCCTGGCCTGGCAGAGCCTCTGATGTCAGTGGCCCCTTCCAAGGTGGGACCCAGTCTGGTGCAGGTAGCCTGCCTCTCTCTACCCTGCCTCAGTCAGCCCAGGGCTGCAGAGGTCAGGGAGGCCAGTGGACCCCAAGAGGGCCCCTGTCCACAAGAACCCCCCCTTCAAAAGAATGAGGATTGCCTGGTTAGTTGCCCTAGCCAGGTGATGGGTAAAAACATTCCTGAGGGATCCCCTTCACAGGTAGTTAGGGACCTCCCCCAGAGGGATTCTGTTGGGCACAGGCAAACATGGGACCTTAGGGCCCCAAACCTGACCTGTCCCTCCAGTAAGCCCACAAAAGGGACCCAGCCTCCAGCTTTAGGTAGCCAGAGGCTGACCCTGAGAGCACAGTGCAACTCAGTTAGAGAAAGAAAGGCATCCATGGTGGAGGATGATTGGAGGAAGCTGAGGCCTCACTTTGAGGACACTCACTTCAGTACTCCATCTCAACACCAGCCTTTTACTTTGCAAAGACACACCAAAGGTAGAGATTCCCTATGGTGGAGACCCTATGATATCTTTAGGATGAGGGATTGCTTAGTGGACCATGAGACAGGGGGTAACCATGCCAGTGCTGGTTCTTCCTTATATGGCCACTCAGGCAATAGAGGCTTACCTTGTCAAGGCCAGCCTTATCTCCTTTCGTTTGGGGGGGGGTTGTGTAGGAAGGTGGATATCTGACTATGGTTACCCCCAACTTTTTGCCTAGTGTCTAGCTGGTTTTTCGACTTAGTTGGCCTGAGATCCTGCCATTCAGGGTCTCAGGCTGTCTGCTCCCTCTTTAAAATGGACTCCATGTACCCTAGGTGCATAACCAATTGGTAAGGATCACCTTATTGGACCCTGTACAGTGTACCCTAGGTACCCAGGGCATAGGTGTACCCTAGGCCTCCCAGGGGCTGCAGCATGTATTATGCCACCCCTGGTCTGGCCTTCCAATCAGACACAACTGGCTGATCACTCAGCTGGGGCAAGGTCGTGTAATCACCCCTTGCTTAGGTGTAGTATTCCTATACCTACCTTATATATAGACACATGTGTACCTATCAGTCACTCCTATGGCAGGCCTTGACAATCCTGGAGGCAGAGTGCTTGGTAACATGTGAGATGGTGCTCTAGCATGAGCTGAGCCTGTCTGCAGCTTTCGGAACCATGTCCTTATAGCTGTTCTATGATATAGCCTACCATATACTCTTAAAGTGCCTTATAATCATAAACGGTTATGGTAACTATGGTTGGGCTGTATCAAAACATGTCGTGTAAGGTGTCTAACACTTTGGAATAATACCCCCATACCATTTCTGGTGATGAGGATATTATTCCCCCCTTCTAGAGGGAGAGACATGTTAAAATCCTACTTTGCTGTGTAACCTCTGACCAAAGCCTCAGCATCACAAAATGGATGCTGCTGCCACAGACACAAGTCTGACCTCCTGCTGCTGGGAGTGATCCCAGCCAGGGAGGCCTGGACAATAGGTTTCCTGCTTGGGGAGGTGCTAGCACCTCCCCAGACAGCCTTTAGTGTATTGGGGCAGGGTGGGCTGAAAGGAATGAGACATGCCTGGGGCACACAAGGTGTTCCTTGCATAGTCCAGTTCAAACCGGCGCTGGGGCACTCCAGCCCCAGCTCTGGCGCGAAACTGGACAAAGGGAAGTGGGTGTAACCACCCCCTCCCAGGTCCCACCCATAAGGCGTGACCTAGCAGGTATCCCAGCCCCCCAGATTAGTATAAGAGTGGGAGTTGGGCCTCAAGACTTTAGATTATCCTGAACCTGCAAAACTGAACAGAAACTCTGGACCTTCGACATTCGACGAAAGAAGAAGACTGAAGAATCTCCCTTGTAGCCAAGGAGTGGCTACCCTGTTCAAACAGGCACCATCAAGTGACTACCCTTTGCTTTGTGAAACGTTCGACGAGGAACCGACTGCAGAGCCCGACCAGAGCCTTGGTTTCCAGACTTCTCCGACCCTCATCCATATCTGCAGCAGAGCTGAGATCCGTGGAGGCGACGAGCGACGTGGGACCGGCTACCTGGGAAAAGTGGCTAGTAACTTACAGCGCAGCTTCTGAGGTACCCTCGAAGTTGTGCACCGGGGATTGAGAAGCCCCAACCCCAAGCACCATCTGCACCGAAGACCAGCCCCCCACACTCCACGAGTTCTGCGTGGGGCCCTTCAGCATTTTCCTGCTTGCCGCGTCTGTCCGGTTGCTTGCCCGCTGGCTAGTGGCCTTTGTGACGACGCTCCCTGAAATCTTCTGCGCTGGTTTGGCTCCTCCAGACTGGCTCCCGCTTCTCTGCAAAGAAGAAGCACCCCAGACCTTCCTGGTCTGCACCAGAAGCAAGTCCTTTGTTCTTCGTGGGTTCCGCTTGCCAAGGCTTGGTGAGTCCTAGTCCAACTTCGACGCCGCCGACAGCAAGAGCCTTCGTGGGACAGCTCGCCTCCTGGTCCTGGTCGTCCTCGACGCTTCCTGGTCCTCCTGGCTGCAGCGACAAGCTTCACCTTCACCTGCAACTCTTCACGACATCGCCTGGTTCCTTCCTGGTTCCACGTGGTCACTGGCTAGTGACCTTGACTCTGTCCCTTCTGCTTGCAGGTTTCTTCTCTTCTTGATCCCAGCCTTGGGATCCACCGGACACTCTTCACTGACTGCCTGTCAGCATCTTTCTTCAGGCATCCATAGGAGTCGACGACGAAAACGACGCATCTTCACCCCTATGCACCCGCAGCCTGTGGGCTAGGTAACTTGGGTACTCCGGTGCTCATCAGGATAGTGACTATCCTAGTGTCTAGTTTTCAAGTCTCAACTTCCTAGCTACTCCGGAAGTGTCCTAAATCTATCTATTTCTAAACTGTAACATTGCTATTGACTTTTACGCATTACGCGTGAGTGTTTCCACTCTGCACACGAATCCCGTGGGCCTCCCACTTCCTAACTAACGCTAGTGTAGTGTAGCCCCAGCGATTCCCTAGGCCTAGGCCTATTCTATTTCCGTGACAGTGGTTCTTATACCACTTATTTAGTATATGGTTTGCGTGGCCCCTAGGGCCTAACTGTATTACTTACCTGTGTGACTTACTGTATGCATTAATAAGACTGTGTTGTACTTACCTCTAAACTCATAAAGAGTGCTGAGGGTTTGCTTAGAATAAATACACTTTATTTTATATATATATCTGTTGTGGTGTCCTTTCATTTGGTATTCAAGGGATTATATATGGTATCACAGCTGGCTTCACATGCCATTCAGAGTTTAGCCTAAGACTGCTCTTGTCCATGCTACCACTAGGATAGCTGGTCTATAAGGTTGACTTTACAACCAATCACCATAAGGGTATTTGGACTGATATAAGGTGTACACTATAACTAGTGACATCATACATCAGGCCAACTTCTCACAGGGAGCACTTGCACTGTGGCACTGGTTGGCAGTGGCACAGTGCTCTGAGCGGCCAACACCATAAAAACACATGAGGCACAGCGACAAAAAGAGAAAGGGAGACTCACGCCAAGGTGCCAGGTCTAACATCGCTCATAAAAAGTACTGCTGAGAAAAGCAGGTGACCTATACCAATGTACCTGCCAACTTCTGAGAAGTTCCAGTACTCTCCCATTAAAAGTACTGCTGAGAAGTACATGTGCTCTATACCAGAGTACCTTCTTATGTCTGAGAAGTGCCAGTACTCTCCCATTAAAAGTACGTGCTGGGTAGTGCAATTGCCCCATGCAAGAGTACCTGTTTACTTCTTGGAAGTGCAGGTACTCTCCAATTAAACGTACTGCAGCTCCGATGAGAAGTGCAGTTGCCCTATACCAGAGCACCTGCTTAATTCTGAGAAGTGCCAGTACTCTCCCATTAAAGGTAGTGCTGAGAAGTGCAGGTGCCCTATATCAGAGTACCTTCTCATGTCTAACAAGTGGCAGTACTCTCCCATTAAAAGTACTGCTGAGAAGTGCAGGTGCCCTATACCAGAAGGTCCGCGTACTTCTGAGAAGTGCCAGTACTCTCCCATTAAAAGTACTGCTGAGAAGTGCAGGTGCCCTATACTAGAGGGCCTGCATACTTCTGAGAAGTGCCAGTGTCCTTCCATTAAAAGTACTGCATCTTTGCTGAGAAATGCAGGTGCCCTATGCCACAGCAAGTGCATACTTCCGAGAAGTGCCAGTACCACACCATTGAAAGTACAGCTGAGAAGTGCGTGTGCCCAATACAAGAAGGCCTGCATACTTCTGAGAAGTGCCAGTACTCTCCCATTAAAAGTACTGCTGAGAAGTGTAGGTGCCCTATACCAGAAGGCCTGCGTACTTCTGAGATGTGCCAGTACTCTCCCATTAAAAGTACTGCAACCCTGCTGAAAGTACAGGTGTCCTATACCCGAGTACCTGCTTACTTCTGAGAAGTGCCACTACTCTACCATTAAAAGTACTGCAGCACTGCTGAGAAGTGCATGGTGCCCTATTCCAGAGTGCCTGCGTACTTCTGAGAAGTGCCAGTACTCTCTCATTAAAAGTACTGCAGCTCTGCTGAAAGTACAGGTGTCATATACCCAAGTACCTGCTTACTTCTGAGAAGTGCCACTACTCTACCATTAAAAGTACTGCAGCACTTCTGAGAAGTGCATGGTGCCCTATACCAGAGGGCCTGCGTACTTCTGAGAAGTGCCAGTACTCTCCCATCAAAAGTACTGCTGAGAAGTGCAGGCGCCCTATGCCAGAGTACCTTCTTATGTCTGAGAAGTGCCTGTGCTCGGTCATTGAAAAGTACTGCTGAGGAGAGCAGGTGACCGATACCAATGTACCTGCTAACTTCTGAGAAGTTCCAGTACTCTCCCATTAAAAGTACTGCTTAGAAGTGCATGTGCCCTATACCAGAGTACCTTCTTATGTCTGAGAAGTGCCAGTACTCTCCCATTAAAAGTACTGCTGGGAAGTGCAGGTGCCCCATGCAAGAGTACCTGTTTACTTCTGGGAAGTGCCGGTACTCTCCCATTAAAAGTACTGCAGCTCTGCTGAGATGTGCAGGTGCCCTATACCAGAGCACCTGCTTACTTCTGAGAAAGTGGCAGTCCTCTCCCATTAAATATACTGCTGAGAAGTTCAGGTGCCCTATACCAGAGTACCTTCTTATGTCTGAGAAGTGCCAGTACTCTTCCATTAAAAATACTTCTGAGAAGTGCAGGTGCCCCATACCAGAGTACCTGCTTACATTTGGCTAGTGCAAGTACTCTCCCATTAAAAGTACTGCAGCTCTGCTGAGAAGTGCAGGTGCCCTATACCAGAGCACCTGTTTACTTCTGAGAAGTGGCAGCACTCTCCCATTAAAAGTACTGCTGAGAAGTGCAAGTGCCCAATGCAAGAGGGATTGCTTATTCTGAAAAGTGCCAGTACTCTTCCATTAAAAGTTCTGGTGAGAAGTGCATGTGCCCTATACCGGAGTACCTTCTTATGTCTGAGAAGTGCCAGTATTCTCCAATTAAAAGTACTGCTAGGCAAGATCGTTGCTGACTGATTGCAGCGAGAGGTCGCAGTTCTCCCTCCCTTTTCCCAAGCTCTGATTATGCCATAAGGAGTGCTGGAATGCTGGAGATCCCTTATCTAATAAATTACAGGATAGTGGCATGGACTCATGATTTCTGTTCACTCCGGTGGCTGCCGCGGAATACAGCAACTTTGGAGTACTATCGGCCTGATGAGCTTCTACTGTGGTTTCAGCAGCTTAGAGGCAAGGTCAGCATGGCACCTACGGCGTCCAAGCAGCTGAAAGATGCTAGTCACCAGAAGGAGCAGCAGGAGAATTGCAGCAGCAAGGAGTCACTGAAAGACCCGGCAGCTTTGGCCCCTATCCAGCGCGGCACAACAAAGCCGCGGAGAGGCATCACTAAAAAGCCCGACGATCTGCGAGGCAATGGCGGCGGTGGATCCGTGGTGACCAGCGGCGGAAAAAATATCAATGGTGCTACCCGCAAGTTGGCATCAGTAATGGTTGGCCTAGATGGGGGTAAACCTAAGGACCCCAGGGAACTTGTTCTACGGCAGCCTACCTAACAGGAGTCCTTTTCCACGAAGGCAGTGGAGACGGCAGTGATTGAGACTGGAGCTGCACCTTCGGAGGACACTGGAAGAGCGGTTGCTGGGCAACGAGCGGAAGCAGAGCTACAGGCATTCCCCGGCGAGACGCAAGGCGAGATGCAAGGCAGTTCGAGCGTTGTCTCTGTGGGGCCAAAAGTCAATGTTCAGGACATACAGAGCATGGAAAAAGGCAAGTCTCCCGGCGGGGGCATGATTTTGTCTGAATGCGGGGTGAATGATGATGGTGACGTTAATCTCAATCAAGCTGCAGGCGCCGCTGGGGGGGGGGGCGATGGGGGGGGCAGAGAGTTTACTGAGTAACAAACTGACTAACAAACTGACCAGACTTGAAAAAAATCCCTCCTCTGGTCTCTGCTGTGACTGTTGATGCGGGGGCCATGGAACAGACTCACATGGTAATACAAGATAGGGGGATTCCTGGTACCCCGGATGGGGAATGTTTTTTCTCTCTCAACAACGAAACGGACTTCCTGTTATCAAGTGAGGAAAGTTTGGTTAGTAGTTCTGATTCAGACTCAGCAGTAAGTTCGTCAGTCCAGAAGGCACCGGCGACTCATAGGGGCCTTCAGCAGAAAAGAAGGATAAAATCAAAATCAAAACCCCCTCTTAGTCCATTAGACGCTTGGGCGAACAGGAAACTTTGCTGGGACTATTCTACGACCTCACATCTTTATCAGGAGGGTATGGTAGTTGACTCACAGCTGGTCCAGGACAATCTAAGTAGACCACCTCAAGCCACCTCACTTGATCTTTTGTACACTGCCCTGAAGCAAATGCAGGGCGAAGCCAGGTCAGAGAGCCGGAGAGCTAAGCAGGCAGCGAAAAAAATCCAGAGCTCTATGAGGAAAATGAATAAACTGTATGCTGAGATGGCTGACCGGGTTGCTCATGTTGAGGAAAGAACGGGAAGGCCCGAAGACGATGTCAGTAGATGGCACTCATTTAAGGCGGCAGAGGAGAAGATGGCAGAGGATGTCCAATCGAAATTGGAGGATTTTGAGAATCGTCAGAGATGAAATAACATAAGACTTTTGGGGGTTTCAGAAGGGGTCGAAAGGCAGGATGTGAGGTCATTTGTTATCAGTTTGCTTAAGGGGGCATTACCTGAGTTGGCAGCCTGGGGGTGGGAGAGTGAAGTTCAGAGAGCACACCACTTCCCATTGACTCAAAAAAATCTTATGGGGCATCTCAGGCTGCAAGACCTCGGGCAATCCTTGCCTGTCTGTGATTTTCTCTTCAGGCAGGAGATTATGGAGAGGGCAAAACCAGAGGCTAGACGTACGTTTGACGGGGTTACCTTCTTTGCTCGTCTGGACTTCTATCATGCCACTGTAGAAAGAAGGTGGAGGCTTAGGCAGCTGATTACGCCCATCCAGAGCCTAGGACATGAGGCCTATTTGTTGTATCCGGCAAGGCTCAAGATCATTGTTAAGGGGCATGTCAGAATATTTTTTTATGAAATTAAGGCCCAACAGTACCTCATAGAATTAAAGGAGCAGAAGGGCGAATGGGAGTGGGGGGGTCTCTCTCTGTTCTCTTGTTTTTTTTTTTTTTGGTCTTTCTTCGTCTCGGGAGATATGTTCCAGTGAGAGGGGATTCCCTTAGGAATAGGTGGTTTTAAGGGACACAAAGGGTAGAAGCTTTGGGAGGAGGGGGGTTGCGACTGCTGCAGTCTAAGCTGTCACACATAGGTCATGAGTGACCTATTTGCCTGTATGGGGGGGTAGTTTTATTTGGGGAGTGGGGGTTGGGTTGGGATGGAGGCTCACACAGTATAGCACAGCACCAAACCTGAGATGGGTGAGCAGTTATATGAGGTGTATTAGTAAAAGAATTAAACATTTCTCACAAGCGATGAGGACATTACGAAGCTGCATACTGGTTGTACCTGGATGTGACCGGTATATGACGTATTTTAATGAATATAAGGATTGTTTCTCTCAACGTGTGTGGGCTGAACGACCATCTGAAAAGACATCGTGTTGCGGCCACCCTGAGATTAATGCGCTTGGATTTTTTTTGTTTTCAGGAGACACATGTAGAAGGGACAAGGGGTTATTTACTGGAACAACTGGGTTTTTTCTTGCTTGCACATTCGAAACAGGGGACTAATACCAGGGGGGTGGCCATTTTGTCGAAAAGAAGGGACGTTAAGGTCATAAGAAAGAAGGAAGATCAGTGGGGTAGATGGGTCCTGGTGGAATGTATAATAAACGATCTAGATCACCGAGGACGATCCAGATGTTTTTGAATTCCTAGACTCAGAATTGGCTTCCTGGCCCAAGCCAGTCATCTTGGACAGTGATTTTAACATAAACGGGGCTGGGGGTCTGGGCATGGAGTATGGGCAGTGCTATGGTGGCCGAAAGAAAAAAACATATCGGGCGATATTTAATTTAGCACATCATAACTCCTTAGTCGATGCATGGGCACGGTTGAATCCACTACATGATGGAATTACCTATTATTCCGCTCCTCATAAAGTCTGTGTCAGATTGGACTACTTCTTCATATCAAACTCTCTATTGTCAAAAAGTCAGATAGAGAAGTTCCCTCGTATGGTCTCTGACCATAACCCGCTTGTTTTAACATTAAAACTGACAGGCGGAGATAGGCGGGTGCGAACATGGACTTTTGAAAGGAGGCTGCTTAAGGACGATGGTTATCTTAAGCATATGAACAACTGGATATTAACTTTCTGGGAGATTAATCGCGGTAGTACTTCCTCAGGAGTAATTTGGGACGCTTTTAAGGCTGGTATTCGTGGCGAGACATTAAGTTATAGTCTGCATAGACAAAAACAAGAGGAGATTAGAGTTAACAAATTGGTTAAAGCAGTCTCGGAGGCAGAGGAAGAACTGATCCTGGCAATTCGGTCTGGCACCTCCCCTGACCCGACACTTTTAAAAAATCTTGTGTACTAAAGCAGAGGTGAATGAGGGCTTTGCTATTAAGGCAGCTGCGACCTACTTAACCAAAAGGGAAGAATGCCATGAATTGAGCGAGCACGTGGGGCATATCCTCGCGGTCCGCACAAGACAGAGATCGGCTTCGGGAGAAATTAAAGAAATATCAGATGGTAAAGGAGGTACAGTTGTTGATGTCGAGGGGGTTAGGGAGGTATTTAGACAGTTTTATGCCAAGTTATATGGCGAGCATCAGTCAGGGGACTCCTTAGATATCCAACGGTACCTTGGGGATGTTTCTGCTCCTCTGCTCTCTGAAGGAGACAGGGAGGCACTAGATGTACCTTTGAATTCCGAGGAAATCTCCGTGGCACTTTACAGTCTCCCCTCAGGCAAGGCTGCGGGACCTGACCAGATCCCCATTGAATTTTTATAAAACATTCCAAGCTGTAATACGTCTTGATCTGGTTGATACAATCTTACAGGCCCACATAGGAAACTCTGTGGCAGATTCTTGGGCAGGTGCCGACATTGTTGTGATTCCAAAAAAAGGTAAATCGCCTTTGGAACCAGGGTCATATGGACCTATCACCCTTATGAACTCGGATGCCATGATCTTTTCTAAGGCAATGGCTCTTAGGTTGTGCAAGATTATAGGACAATTGGTTAGTCCTACCCAACATGGTTTTATTCCAGGGAGGGGTCCCGCACAGCACGTCCGCAAGGTTATCACCCTATTTGATGCTATGGAAGTCTCAGGAGACCCCATGGCGGTTATGTTTCTGGATGCAGAAAAAGCATTTGATTGGGTCTCCTGGGACTTTCTCTGGACAGCTCTAACCTGCTGCGGTATGGGGGAGGGGCACTTTATCAATCCCCTACAGCTCGGCTTAGAATCAACGGAGGGTATACCTCGGCATTGCAGATGAAACGGGGCACTCGACAAGGGTTCCCATGTTCACCTTTGTTATTCGCTGTATATATGGACCCGTTGATCCGCAAGCTGGAAGTAAATGATCAGATCCTTCCGATTAGGGTCCAGAGCCAAGTTTTTAAAACCCTGGTCTATGCAGACGACATCGCGATAGTGACTCCTTCTCCTATTAGTGCCATCCTGGAAGTAGAAAGGGAGGCTGCGATATTTGGTCGAATTTCAGGCTATGCGTTAAATGGTCCTAAGACACAGATTGTTAAGAATAGCCAGGTGGTCTGCGATGATGTACGGGTAGTTAAATCTGCTGTGTACTTGGGGATTAGCATTTCAGCAGATCTGGATAAGATTGCGGATCAAAATATTGAACATATAATGGCTAAAAGTAAGAAAGATCTCAATAGAATACACAACCTTCATCTCTCCTTGGTTGGGCGTTCTAATGTTGTGAAAATGGTAACTTTGCCTAAATTCCTTTACTTATTTAGGACCATCCCATTGATTTTTGAAGGCAAATGGTTTGTTGCAATTGAACACCCAATTAACAGATTTATCTGGGCACAAGGGAAGACCAGGATAGCCTTTCATTTCATAACTCTCCCTAGGGACAGGGGAGGATGGGCGGTCCCCGATTTTAAGTTGTATTATTGGGCAGCAGCCCTCCAGCACATGTGTGGGCTATTGGGGGGAGATACCTTAGACCCACAGGTCAAGATAAGCTCGACAAATATATATGCAATACTGATCGGGGAGAATGCAGAAAATTGTCTTCTGAAATATACTGACCCCAGCTATTTTAAAAGAACTAGATTTAAGACACTTATGGCAGCTTATAAAATCTGGGCGTCATTCTGTAAAAAACTGGGACTGGGCAGATTCAATGCCTATACTCTGATTGAAAGGAATCCTTCTCTCCCGGGAGGAATTTTCATAGATTCTGGTTTTTTTAAGTAGTTTTAATTTCGGAGTTATTTAATAACCAAACAGGGTGGCTCTGCCGGGTTCGGTAAAATTAGGATATTGGATGTAATTGAGGGTGGGGCAGAGTGCTCTATTAGAAGGTTCTACTCAGAGATGTCTGTCCTAAAAAGTGATGATTTGGAAAAATATGGAAGGAAATGAGCAGATAAGCTCCAGGTGGACCAGAATTGTTTTCAGGATTCTCTCAAGTTGGGGCGACTATACTCTGCTCGCCAGCATTGCAGGCCCAACACTATAAAACGATAAACTCCTTGTACCATAGACCCGCTAGGATTGCTCAGTGGGGGGGGGGGGGGGGGACAGGAACTACGTGTCCCCGGTGTGATAGTCCTGAGGCTGATATTATTCACGTTTTTGCATCATGCTCTCAACTGCACTCGCAACATAGACCTATTGAATCCTTTCTGGGACAACTTTAGGAATTAAGATTACCCTTACGCCAGTATGGATCATTCTTGGGGTAGGTGGGGGCAATGAGCAATACAATTTGCATTATTTTTTATTTATGGCTATGTCAGTTTTAAGAATCTGTGTGGCAATAGCTTGGCTGGATAAGGTAGCCCCAACCTTTCATCAATGGTTGGCTAGATTGCTTTCAATGAACAATTTGGAAAAAGGGATATATGATAGGAAGGGGAAAAAAAAGTAGAATTCTTGGGAAACGCATTTGGAAACCTATTATGAGGTGGAAGGAGAATGTCTGAAAACAAATCTTCTTTGAATTTATGTTTATTTTTGCCTTTTGTGATTAATAACTGATGACTGTTCTTCTGTTCTTTTTTTTGTACACCTCGGACAAGTGACTGTGCTATATGTAAAATTACTTGATTTATTGTTGATAAAAATATTAAAAATAAAAACTGCTGAGAAGTGCAGGTGCCCTATACCAGAAGACCTTCGTACTTCTGAGAAGTGCCAGTACTCTCCCTTTAAAAGTACTGCAGCTCTGCTGAGAAATGCAGGTGCCCTATACCATAGCACCTGCATACTTCTGAGAAGTGCCAGTACTCTCCCTTTAAAATTACTGCTGAGAAGTGCAGGTCTCCAATACCACCGTCTGGGCATAACCTGCCAAATTAGGGAGAACACAGCAAACACAAGGAGATGATGGACAGAGCTCTGTTGTAATAAAGTATATAAGGGCCTGAGCTGAGCCTCTATTTTAGACTTCCTGATTTAGCTTGCTATCTATTTTTCATGGTGATTTCTTACATGTTTTACATTTACTCAATAATGTACTGAGAAGCTACTGTATGTGCAGCATATTCCTAGTAAGCATTTCTGCCACGTCGTCTGTACCCTCTGTACAAGGCTAGGCACATAGAAGGTGATGCCCTTGGGTTATGTTGTCCGTTGGAGACAGCTCTAAGGCTCCAGACAAACCATCGCATCAGCTCTGCACCTTTGACACGATATGGTTGATGCTTCTATTATATAAACAGCCTCTGTGTTACATTCTTCAGAGGAGCCCTGCTGCTGGTATTATCCTGGGACGTGGTACATCATGACGGAGATGCATCCCTTTTGACTCTGACCTCTATCCTGCAAGGGACGATAGCCTGTTCTACATTGGCCCAGCTTCTTGGTACAACATACTCAGGTATGGGGGGGTTAAGCTATCCCAGTGGATCTGGCAGAGGGTCCTCCCACTGTGCTCTTGTTTGTGTAGGTTGTGGTAGATAGGAGTGTACCAACATAGTAAGTGTGCCAAGGTTGGATTGTTTATCTTTTTCCCAATTCTCATAATGCTAGCTACAATGCTTTGTTTCATTTGCTTATAATCGCAGCTCATGCTTTCTATACAAGAATACGATTGTTTAAAAAAATGTTTGAAATGCCAATTTAGTTTCTTTCTTGTGTTCATTTTGGGAATTAAGAGTAACAAAGAGAGAGTAGATGTGTTTCTATGGTTCCTTGGGAATAAGAGCTGCCATGTTCAAGGTTGCTGACACCATCGAGTACCCTGGTAAGGTTAGGGGTTCAGATGAAGCACTGTGAGCTAGCTAGGAATTGTGTCACCGTTTTCTACTGGTCTATGTGGACATTATGAAGTGCAGATTGGCTTTATACTTAATTTGTAGGAACCGTATAACATGGCGCCTGTGGTCCAAGCAAACTGTTCGTGCGTGCCACGTGTGTCATTGTCGAAGTATAGTATCAGCACTTAATGCATGAAGCAGCTGAAGACAACTAAAGCATTGTAAAGAATGTACACGTCGTTAGCCGAGAACCTGCTGGCCAGGTCTTACATAAAGGTACCCTGCTGCCATGCAAGATAAGATGATACATTATACGGAGCATTGCTGCAAAAGGTGGTTATGTTTAGATACAGCAAAGTATTGCTAAAAAGACTGTTGCAGTCAAATACGAACAAAATATGTAGAAGTGCATGCTGACAGAATAAGTAAGAAGTAAGTATATTGTCATTGCACTTACCAGAGCCTCAATGGAGCTTGACAACCTCAGCACTGGGCGATGAGATGCAAACACAAGCACAGGGGTAGGGCTAACTGAGCTGTCCAATACCTGAAGTGGCACACAACCAAAGCTGCCAGGTGGTGGCTCATAACATCTCCAGAGGTCTCCAGAAAGTAAAAGGGATTCGATGGAGACCAAGAAGGAGGTCACAGTCCCACAGACTGGCCAAGACAACCCCGATGTCGGTCCATCACAGTGCCTCAGAATGAGAGATTATGAAGCTAGATGTGTTAAGTCTGCAATGGCACTGTGGATCAGGTCGGACGATATGTATTGTCACGTGGCCCAGATGGGCATTGCCGTCTTCCTATGTTAACATGAGCACATTGATGACTGTCTGCTGCTTTGTGCATGTTACTACACAAATTTATTTAGCTTGTGCCACATTGCAACTTTCACATAAGAACTTACTGTTGTTTTTACACTTTGCTCGTTCATGGAATTTAGTCTGAACATTGTGAGCAAGGTCGAACAACAATGCCCCTTGTTATTTTGTTCTGGTCAGGCCTTAGCACCTAGACAAAACATGCAGATGTTGTTTGGTAACATGTAATTTGATCATATGAGGGTACACAGATAGGTGGCACACATGTGTAGAGGGACCTTTCCAGTGAGAAGAGAATGATAGCACCTGTGATGGAGATCTGCCATCTATAGACTGAGTTACGGTATCTGCTGATAACACGCAGAAATATTCTAATATATAATCATCTTGCTTCTATACAAAGGGAGGGAGGTTAGGCTATTTGGTCATTCATTATGACAGCACCTTTTATGATTTAAGGACTACTTGCTATGTTGACCGTATTTGTGGTAGACCTTTTTCTACTGATTGTGGCACATATACTGCATACTAGAGCACTTAAATGAAAATAAATATTTTGAACTTGCTCGTGTCTCTGTCAGATCTTATTGTGGATGAGTACCAGAGTGTGAGCGAAAGGGTGTCTTGCAACCACGATTCCTGAGAGAGTCGCAAGTGTTCTGTTCTGGGGTGTCTAATCACTTGTTCCTCTGTGAGTGAGTAGGAGGGCAAGTGAGACACTATAGCTAGTCCGTCCGGGGCTCATGGGTACTAAGGTGGGAGGGTAACTCAGTCCCTGCCTACTGAGGTCCCTTAATCCCACATATAGTTCTGTGATTTAGCAGAATCCCTGCAACATGGTGCCACCCTAGTTTGGTCTGGTGCTTATTCACAGGACCCCTGAGTAGCGGCCCACCCCGCATCAGTACCTAGGCAACGTGTTTACATCCTCCCTCTTGATGGGTCAACATTATTATGTATTTTGGTCATGTTGTGTGTTCAGTTGGTACTTACCGCAATGAATTTGCATATGTGCCATCTTGAAAGCGCTGATTTATGATGCAGTGTCGAAAGATGAATGCATCATGCACACTCCCTGGGAATTTGGCAATGACATTTGTGAACAGTCCGCGGTGGTCCACTATTGCCTGCACATTCATAGAATAGGTGTGCTTCCTGTTGCAGTATATGTGTGCGCTGTCTGCAGGGGGCACAAATGATACATGTGTGCAGTCAATTGCACCGACCACCTGCGGGAAGCCAGCGATGGCATAGAATCCTTGCTTGATGGCAATCTGCTCCTGCACAGTGTTGGGGAAGTGAAGGTGCTGGGGTATCAGGCTGAGTATGCCATCCAAGACAGTGGGGAGAAAGCGTTGTAGAGGTGGACCTCAGCAAGGCCTACCAGTGCTAGGGGTTCGCATTTCTCTGCAAATAAGTCCTCAGACCAGAAAATAGAAGTTGGCACAGTAGCTGAAATAGTAAAAAGATAATTTATTAACCTACCTCATGAGTTGGAACTACATTCACACAACACCCTTCGGTAGTGTATGAAGTAGCACAAGGAGTAGAAGAACCATGGGTCTTTTATACCCACACAGGAGCTCAAAAGAAGGCGGTACAAGCACACATCGGAGAGTTACATACATAAATGGTCATACAAAGAATGCACAGTCAACAGTAAAGGAGGAGCCAGCAGTTGCTGACTTTGGTAAAAACAACCTTACAGTTACAGACTAGAGCAGGTGCATGGGCAGCTACAGACTCTTCTGCACATGTGCAGAGTAGCAGAGGCTAAGTATAGCCAGTTCTTTGAGCAAGGCACAAGGGCAAGCAACAGTGAAGAAGGAAAAAGCACATGATTGACAAAATGGCTGCCGGAAACAAGATGGTTTCAGCTAAATGCTAACAGCGATCTCTGCCAAATTTCCACAGACGACCCTTTTAGCGTTAGTTGAAGACATCTATAATCTAGAAAAGTCTAGGTTACATCATGTATGTCGATTCTCATCATTTCATCAATCTCTTTATCTAGTACACGCTGGGCATTCATTTGCTTAACATCACGTCTGGTAGGTGTACAAGCAGTGATACAGATAGAGCAGAGCATTGGACCACATTGTATACATAGGCAGCATGTCAGTAGAATTGCAAGTAATATGCACAGCACTGTTAATAGTTTCCAGCCCCAGGTAGAGACCAATGTCCAAAACCAACTGGCCAAAGTCCATGTGCCAGTATCAGGGTGAATCTCAGCGACTATTCTGTGAAGTGTGGATATTGCATCAAAAACTGAAGGGGCATGATCTGGAATGTACACGCAACAACTACTTCCAATGATGCGACATGCACCATCTCGATCAGCCTGAACCACGCCCAGGACCATACGGTTTTGGAGCGCCACAATCCTCGCAATCTGTAGTTCCTCTGTGATGTTTCCAAGTGCCATAGCTGTCTGGTTGGTCACAGCTTCCACGACACAAGTTAATCATCTGATTTTCCTGCTGTTGAAGGCAACACCAACAAAAAAGAACAGCCTGTAACGGGGAAGAGAACTCACACAAGGAGGACGTCAGTCCTTGTGTATCCCGCTTACACGGCGAACGCATTCCACCGTCTCTCCCCCTACAGCAACCAACAGTGCCACATACAACAGATTGGTGGTACCCGTATCCCTCGCAAGACTGGACCACAACGCCGGAACGAGGCTCCTTTAATTCGGCCTTCCAGTGGGACGAAGTCCCGCCCCCTGATGACGTCGCAGAGATAGGCGGGATAAAGAACGCGGAAACCCGGAAGAGGACGGACGGCGTTTCCCTGGAGGTAGACGGAGAGCTGGAGCAGAGGAGTGCGAGGAGTTCGGAGGACGAGCGGAGAGAACAAGAGAGCAGCACAGCAAGTCCTGAGCCAAGGAGAGACGACTGCTACACGCCAGGAGGCCAACGACTCCACGAGCCGCCCCGCCACGTTCCCACGGGAGGAGCGTGGCTCGAACAGGTACGGGGGAAGGTAGCGGGCTGGGTGGGAAGAAAGACACCGCCTACCCCCTGAGCACCCCGACTCACCGACTTCAGCGGTGTATCAAGCACTGAACCAAGTCCCGTACCCTCACCTTGCACCAAACCCCTGTGCACTGCCCAGAGAACTACGAGCACGAGAGCACTCGGTTTCCTTCACCCCCGGTCCTTGACAACAGCCAGCCAGGACGTTTGTCCTAATCCTTGTTTTGTTTGTTGTTTTCCTTTCGCTCCCCTTTCGCCTATCAACCCCTGAGATCCTTCCTGCGGACTGGACTCTTAAGGAGAGAAGTCAGCAGACACACCGCCTTCCTTCACTCTGGAGTCACCCGGAAAGAGCAAGTCGGGGTCCCCTTCTTCCGCAGCGACAAGACGGGCCGAAAGACACAAGAGAACTTTGTCTAAAATAAAACCTTCTTTACGCCATCCCAGTCTGGTTGTCGACTCTGTCTCTGCTACCCCGCCACAACTGGTGTCAGAAGTGGGATTTCCATCACAGTCCGTCTGCAGTACCGAGATGGACGCGCTCATCCAACATCTCGTTAAAGGCCAGGAGAAGTTGGAATGGGCGATACAGAGGCAGATGACGTCAGCCCAAGCGGACCGAGATCAGTTCCAGAATACGATAACGGCCCACATTGAGAGTCTCAAGAAAATCGGACCCGTCGCTACTGTCCCTATACCCACACCCTTGGAGCCCCGACCACTAACGGTTCCAAACCCGTCGGGAATCGCTCTCCAGAAGTATGTGCAAGGGGAGGATCCTGATGTTTTCCTAATGAACTTTGAGAGGGCCGCTAGAGCATTGGGTTGGCCGGAGGAAAAGTGGCCCTTCTTTCTGGCTCCACTGTTATCAGGAGAGGCACAGTTCGCCTACCAGGTGGCCAATCCTACGGGAAACGCGCCCTACCTAACCATCAAAGAGGTCATTTTGGACCACCTGGGTCTTGACGGCGAAGCCTATCGGCTAAAGTTCAGGAGGGAACGGGGCACCCCCGGTGAGAATCCTAAGACTCTGTTTTTTCGGCTTAAGATGGCCGCCGATAAATGGCTACGCCCGGCCTCCAGCACAAAGGAAGAGGTCATGACCAAGATCTACTTGGAACAGTTTATGGAAGCCCTGCCATATGCCACCCAGCGATGGCTAAAACAGCATCCGGGACTCCCCTTGGAGCAAGCCATCGAGATGGCAGCTAATTATGCACGAGCACAACCCAAAACGCTAGGGTGGGACGTAGAGAAGACTGTAAAAGGGCAGACCTCCATCAAACCAGACCGAAAACAGAAGACAGTCCCTGAACCACTCCGCCCCAGACCTATGAGGGTAGATGTACCTCCGAGCCGGAGTCCCCAGTGTTTTGATTGTGGTGAATGGGGCCACATTGCGAGACTTTGTCCCCGGAAAAGACCCTCCGAAGAACCAATGGAGGTCGGATACCTCCCAAGGACTGTCCTGTACTCAGCGGAAATGGGCACATCATTTTATGTGAGTCTTAGAATGAACGGTTTGACGGTACAGGCCCTCCTAGACTCAGGCTGCAGACAATCCGTAGTACGAAGACGGCTAGTCCTCCCCACCCAGTATGTTCCAGGGGCAAGGGTCTATATAAGATGTGTGCATGGGGATGTTAGGCCCTATCCTCTCGCTCAGGTGACCCTAACCCCCCTGGGTAAAGAACCCTGTACAGTGAAGGTGGGGGTGGTGGATTCATTACCTGAGGATGTGATATTGGGGGTGGATAACCCAGAATTTTTGTCACTGTTTCAATGCTCTCTGTCCCGTCCCCCTTCCTCCAACCCCAAGTCCGTAGCTGCTCTTCTGTCCCCAGAGCCTTGGGTCCTAGACCGCAGCTTCCGTTTTGCTCAGGCTAGCGACCCCACATTGTCCAATGCTTGGGAGAGCGCCCATGCCACTCAGGACCAGTTGCCAAAACGGTACCCCAGTTTTTCGATTACCAAAGATCTCCTATACAGGATAGGGATTGAGGGAGGGGAACCCCAGTTGTTAGTACCAGTGTCCTTCCGCGAGCAAGTGCTCTTCTTTGCTCATACTCACCTTACCGGAGGGCACAGCGGGAAAGAGAAGACCACGGACAGCATCCTTCGACATTTTTACTGGCCTGGGATCTACAAAGATGTACAAGAGTACTGTGCGAAATGTGAGATATGCCAGAGACAAAATATACAGAGACCCCCAGTAGCACCACTTCACCCCATGCCCACCATCGGACGACCGTTCGAACGGATTGGCATGGATTTGATAGGACCGATGACCAAAACATCCAGAGGCCACGTATATGCACTAGTTATCGTGGACTACGCAACGCGGTTCATTGAAGCATTTCCACTCCGAACCCCGACAACGGCACACATCGCCGAAAAGTTTGTCGAACTTTGTTCCAGGGTGGGCTTCCCGAAAGAAGTCCTCACCGATCAAGGTACCCCCTTCACGTCTAGACTGATGAAGGAGGTCTGCAAATCGCTCGGTATACATCAACTGCGGACGTCGGTATACCATCCCCAGACCGACGGCCTCGTCGAGAGGTACCACCGGACGTTGAAGATTACCCTGAAAAAGATGCTCACCGCTGAAGGAACTGACTGGGATCGTTTGTTGCCGCTAGCCTTGTACGTGTTGCGGGCCCAGAAACAGAGCAGCTTAGGGTATTCGGCGTTCGAACTCCTATATGGGCGACAACCGAGGTCATTACTTGAGATCACGAAAGATGCCTGGGAGAAGGAGGAGGAACAAGAACAGAGGTCCCCGCTGGATTATACTCAACAACTCCGGTGCAAGCTGGGAAAGCTGCGAGCCTTAGCTTCTGCCAACCTGGAACAGAGCAAGGAAAAACAAAGGAAATACTACGATCAAGGGACGAAACTGAGAAGGCTAAACATAGGGGACTGGGCTCTACTCCTGCTTCCTCCCAGCGCCAGTAAGGGAAAGAATGAGTGGAAGGGACCCTATGAGGTGGTGGACACGATAGGAGATACAACGTATCGCCTGAAAATAACCGCAAACAAGACACAATCCTACCACATCAATTTATTGAAGAAGTGGATCGGACCTCCCCCCAAAAGCTTGAACTTGCTTATCCCCACCGTCTGCAAAGAGAGGTCGACACTGAATGACCTGGTTGTCAATGACATGCTCACACCGCAGCAGAAAGAGGACCTGAATGAGACGCTTCTGCCATTCAGGAACATCTTTTCGGACCTCCCCGGAAAAACGACGTTGGTGGAACACACCATTGATACCCTCCCGGGGAAACGGGTGAAGCAAAAACCCTACCGCATCCCAGCGTCTCGAAGAGAAGCCATTAAAAAGGAAGTGGAGGACATGCTTCGCCTGGGAGTTATCCGACCCTCAAGGAGTGACTGGGCCTCGCCCATTGTAATGGTGCCTAAACCGGACGGCTCAAGACGATTTTGCATGGATTTTCGAGCATTGAACGCCATCTCCTCGTTCGACGCCTACCCTATTCCAAGGGTAGATGAACTAATCGAGAAACTAGGGGAAGCGGCATATATCACCACACTGGACCTCACAAAGGGGTACTGGCAGGTGCCCCTCCGAGAGGCGGATAGAAAGAAAACAGCTTTCATAACGGACGAAGGGTTGTTCGAATTCACAGTGCTGCCCTTCGGCCTCCACGGGGCACCTGCTACATTCCAGCGCCTTATGAATACCATCCTACAACCCTACCATATGTTCAGCTCGGCATGCTTGGACGATATCGTCATTTATAGTAAAACCTGGGCCGAGCACCTGACACACATACAGACCATCCTCACCGCCTTACAGCGAGCTGGTCTGCATATCAATGCAAAGAAATCTCGAGCCGCCTTTCCCAGAGTGAATTACTTGGGGTTTGTATTAGGGGATGGCACCATAACCCCACAACACAAAAAAGTGAGAGCCATTGAAGAGACCCCTTTTCCACAGTCCAAGAGGGACTTAAGAGCGTTCCTTGGTCTCATAGGGTATTACCGCCGGTTTATCCCTAGATTCGCGGACATAGCGGCCCCCCTCACTGACCTCCTGCGCAAAGGCGCAAAACCCAGCGCGATACACCACCCCACGCCCGAGGCCCTTAGAGCATTTGTAGACCTCAAAACCATTATCACCACGCACCCGGTCTTGGTGTCCCCCAATTTTTCCAAACCCTTCGTGCTAGCCACAGACGCCTCTAATCTGGGTATAGGAGCGGTTTTGTCCCAGGTCGGGGAGGACGGGTTTGAACACCCAGTGTTATACATCAGTCGCAAACTGTTCCCGAGGGAGGCTAAGTATCCCACAATTGAGAGGGAGTGTTTAGCCATAAAATGGGCCGTGGACAAGTTGCAGTATTATCTAGAGGGCAAACCGTTCATTCTGTACACAGATCACGCACCCCTTCGGTGGATGTATCAGAATAGGAGTCAGAATCCCAGGGTTCTCCGTTGGTTCCTCTCCCTCCAACCGTATGCCTTTTCGGTGCACCACAGGAAGGGGAAAGACAACGGGAACGCGGACTATCTGTCCCGGGTATTTCCTCTCCCCGATCGGGAGAGTCAAGGGGGGGAGGTGTGTAACGGGGAAGAGAACTCACACAAGGAGGACGTCAGTCCTTGTGTATCCCGCTTACACGGCGAACGCATTCCACCGTCTCTCCCCCTACAGCAACCAACAGTGCCACATACAACAGATTGGTGGTACCCGTATCCCTCGCAAGACTGGACCACAACGCCGGAACGAGGCTCCTTTAATTCGGCCTTCCAGTGGGACGAAGTCCCGCCCCCTGATGACGTCGCAGAGATAGGCGGGATAAAGAACGCGGAAACCCGGAAGAGGACGGACGGCGTTTCCCTGGAGGTAGACGGAGAGCTGGAGCAGAGGAGTGCGAGGAGTTCGGAGGACGAGCGGAGAGAACAAGAGAGCAGCACAGCAGGTCCTGAGCCAAGGAGAGACGACTGCTACACGCCAGGAGGCCAACGACTCCACGAGCCGCCCCGCCACGTTCCCACGGGAGGAGCGTGGCTCGAACAGGTACGGGGGAAGGTAGCGGGCTGGGTGGGAAGAAAGACACCGCCTACCCCCTGAGCACCCCGACTCACCGACTTCAGCGGTGTATCAAGCACTGAACCAAGTCCCGTACCCTCACCTTGCACCAAACCCCTGTGCACTGCCCAGAGAACTACGAGCACGAGAGCACTCGGTTTCCTTCACCCCCGGTCCTTGACAACAGCCAGCCAGGACGTTTGTCCTAATCCTTGTTTTGTTTGTTGTTTTCCTTTCTCTCCCCTTTCGCCTATCAACCCCTGAGATCCTTCCTGCGGACTGGACCCTTAAGGAGAGAAGTCAGCAGAGACACCGCCTTCCTTCACTCTGGAGTCACCCGGAAAGAGCAAGTCGGGGTCCCCTTCTTCCGCAGCGACAAGACGGGCCGAAAGACACAAGAGAACTTTGTCTAAAATAAAACCTTCTTTACGCCATCCCAGTCTGGTTGTCGACTCTGTCTCTGCTACCCCGCCACACAGCCCCAAATTAAAGTCAACATATTGCTGCAGTACGGTGTCAGTCTGATCCACCTCATCATTACTTATTGTTCTTTTGTATCTGTTCTTAGAAATGTCATTAAACAGTCGATAGTCCTTGTGATATGATGCAGGTGCCAGAAACACAGGAGGTAGCAAAAAGGATACGTAACAGACTCCAGACCATTCAACAGGTAGATAGTAGTATCCCTTGTTTCCGCAAATAAAGTATGTATTATGTGAAGACGTAAAACTGCTGTTATTGGTACCATCAATAGTCAAAACCTGATTACAGTCGCTTCTTTTCACTGGAATTTCCCCACACTACTCACACATAAATCTGCTCGGGCTCTAGTGACAGCTAAAACAAATGGTCCATTACCCTTAGCAGTTCGAGTATTTTGGTAAACATAATGTGCAGAAGCATTTCCTTGTCGGTACTCCACCATCTCCCATTTAGTCCCTTTAGCTTGCGGATCACCTTCTTCATCAGGGTAACATGCTTTATTGAGGTAGTAGTTTAATCTCCCTACACTCACACCAGTAATATTAGCCACTTGAGAAGCCAATAGAAGTGCAAACCAGGCTTGACAAGAGCCGTTGTGGGAAAAGGGAAGAGGAATGAAAGGTGTTCCTCCCTTTTTCTGATGAGTTGGCATCATTCCACACACCCAACAGTCAGTAATGTTCGTATCATTGTGCGTGTGGTGCAATATCTGAATGAACGTGTTGTTCAGATAAGACTGTCTTTGTTTTTGTTCATGATAAGTGTTGGACCCGGCCTCGTGGCGTGGTCCTTAACCCCGTGGATTGTGCCCGTTCCCCGCCCCGGCCTTCACGGGCCACCCTTCTGAACTGCACCGAGGCCCTTCATCCTGAGCTGCACGAGGTCGCATACCCCTCGTGGCTCCGCCATCTTGTTGGCATCCACGTGACTCTGTGCACCAGCCAGCGCGACCCCGCTCAACCCGACCTCGACCCCAGCGAAGCCCCGACATCGAGGCACCACGAACTGGCCAGGGGGTGCCGCAGGAACCATTCATCGCCCCCGGCGGAGGACAGTATCGATGGGACCCCCAACTGTCCTCCCCTCTCGAGGTGTGATCGCCCTGCAACTCCCTTGGGCCTGGCGCCTCTCCTGCTGGGCGTCTGGCCACCTCCACCCGGCCTCTCCGCCCCCCCGGCGCCTGGGTCCGGACATCAAAGGGCTCCAGACCTATATCTGGGGCAACCCCGCCACAGATCGGCAGTTGTATCCCGGAGTCGAGAGCCCTGCTGATTGAATCGCGGCTGACCCTACGGAGAAGAACTCTTGTCGGAACCATCACGAGCCCTGCTGACTGCGTCGCGGCTCCTTCTTGTGAACCACCTGGAACATCGGAGCCCTGCTGACGCTGTCGCGGCCCAACCTCGCTGAAACCTCCCTCGGAGCCCTGCTGACGACGTCGCGGCTCGAGCTGAGCAGAAACCCTCTTGAGAGCCCTGCTGATTGGATCGCGGCTCTCCACGAACTGTACGCCGGAGCCCTGCTGACGCCGTCGCGGCTCGACCCCTCCGAGATCCGGAGGTCCTCCAGCTTGAGGATAAGAACTGGGCCCCAGGTACCCTCGTACCGCACTCCTGCCAAAGACTGTCCCGCTACCCCTACCCTTCCAAAGAGACACTGAAACTTTTGGTGGATCCCTCGATCCCTTCTTGTAAATATTGACCTCGTACCCTTTTTATTGCTGATAAAGAATTGCTTGTCGTGAGACAACCTCCTTGAGTCCTGTGTGGTGGTGTTACTGTGCTAGTACGTGATAGGAGAAGGATCTCTCAGGGGACTTCTCGGCAGCGCTCGGCTACTTCGTACAGTGTGAGGGCCCCCCTTGGTGGTCTCTGTGAGAAGTTGGCCTGATATGTAGTGCTCACTATTCTAGTGATCACTGTGTATCATTCCAAACAACCCTTATTGATGATTGGTTGTAAGTCAACCTTATAGACCAGCTATCCTAGTAGCGTGGATACGAGCAGTCTTAGGCTAAACTCTAGAGGGCGTGTTAAGCCAGCTGTTTACCATCACATATACCCCTTGAACACCAAGTGAAAGGACACCACACAAGTTGTTATGAAAATAAAGGATATTTATTTATAACAAGACTACCCTGGCTCTTTATGAGTCAGGGAGCTAAGCACAATATAAAACTCTTGGGAAAATTCTTCTGGTTGCACAATTTACACAAATGCCCGAGGGCACGAAACCATTACACTGCAAGTGGAAGGGGAGAGGTTAGAAAGTCTAAAGTTACTGATTCCGGAGTGATCCGATCAGTGGGACTAAACGAAAAAGGAACTGGACACTTGTAAAGCGAACCTGCGGTGGAGCACCGAAATGCTCGAGTTACCTAGCCCAGAGGCTGCGGCTGTGGAAGGTTCGGCAAGATGTCGGAAGTCCTCGTTGTAGTCTCAGGAGCCTGAAAGAAGAGTTGCTGGCAGGCGACCAGTGTCGATGTTCAGCGAGATCTAAGCCTGGATCGGTGATGAAGGAAACCTGAAAGCAGAGGGGACTCAGTTCTCAACCGCTAGCCAGCGATCGTGTGGGCACCAGGAGGGTACCGGCTGAACTCACCTCGACCAGGTGAGTGGATGACGTCGGACTCGGCTGTTCCTCGGACCAGGAGGCGCGGCGGCGACCAGGATGGAGGGCGAGCTGTCCCACGAAGGTGTCTGCTGTCGATGATGCTGGGCCCAGGAATGGGGCAGCGGATCTTGGCAGTGGCAAACCCACGCGGTGGAGTCAAGATGGCGTCTGGAGTGGACCAGGAGGGTCCGTGGTACTCCTCTGTTGAAGGGGAGCAAGAGCCAGTCTGGAGCAACCAGACTAGTGATGAAAACAATCGTGGTGCGTCGTGAAGAGGGCCACAAGCCGGTCGGCAAGTGGTCAAACAACGCGGTGAACAGCAAGGAGTGGAAGGGCCCCCACGCAGATCTCGTGGATGCTGGGGAGGCAGACTTCGGTGCTGGAGCTGCTCAAGGTTAGAGCTTCTCAAACCCTAGGTGCACTCACTCGAGGGTCCCTCGGTGGCGTGCTAGATAAGCGTCGTGCAGGTTCTGAAGATGGCCGGTCCCGCAAGTCTCGTCACACCTACGACTCTCAGCTGGGCTGATGAGGTAGGTAAAAGGTCAGAGATGGCAGGGAACTCGGGTCTCGTCGAGCCGGGCAGTCTTGATCCGTAGGAGAGACTTACAGCAAACCGCAAGCGCTTAGGTGGTGCCTGCTGGTGCAGGGTGGCTACTCCTTAGCCACAAGGGAGAGTCTTCAGAAATCGTCAAGAGTTCCTTTCGTGGAAAGTAGTTCAAGATTCAGAATTATCCAATTTGGAAAGGGGACTCGCTCCTACCTTTATTCTAAGAAAAGGGGCTTGCCCGTGACTAGGTTCTACCTATGGGTGGAGCCAGGAGGGGGGTGGTTACACCCCTATCCTTTGTCCGGCTTCGCCCCAGCTCAGGGGCTGGTGTGCCCCCGAAACTGGTTTGAGCCGGGCTATGCACAGTGAGCACCGGGGTGCCACTTGCAATCACCTTCCTTTCAGCCCTGCCTACCTGGGATACACAAACCCTGTCTGGGATGGTGCTAACACCGCCCTCGACAGGAAACCCTTTGTCCAAGCTCCCCTCGCTGGAAGGTCTCCCAGCAGCAGGAGGTCAGACTTGTGTCTGGTGGCAGCATCCATTTTGTGATGCTGAGGCTTGAGTCAACTTTAACCGGGGTTCAAGGTTACTTCCATGTCGTGCCCCTCTAAAAGGGGGGAATGCTAACCCTGTCGCCAGAACTGGCGAGGGGTTCGTATTCCAATTCGTATGACACCTTACTCGACATGTGTAGGTGATGCGATGCCAAAGTTAGCAAATAACCGCGAGGATTATAATGCATTTAAAAGTGGTTGGCCCGCGTCACCATGGAACGGCTATTAGGACTTGGTTCCGCAAGCCGTCGACGGGCTCAGCTCGCGCCAGAGCACCGTCCCACATGATTCCCTGCACTCTGCCTTCAGGATTGATAAGGCCTGCCATAGGAGTGACTGATAGGAATCCATTTGTCCATTTTAGGGTTAGGTGTAGGAATACTACACCTACAGCAACGGGTGATTACACCATGTTGCCCCAGTTGTCGTGCAGCCAGTTGTGTCAGATTTGGGCGGCCATTCCAGGGGTGGCATAATACATGCTGCAGCCCCTGGTAGGCCCTGGGTACACCGATGCCCTGGATACCTGTGGTATGCTGAGACAGGGACTGACGAGGCGGCCCAGTTCCAATTGGTGGATGCACCTAATGTACATGTGTGTTAATTTCGAGAGAGAACAGCTAGGCTGTGGGTCTGATTGGCAGGCCCACAGCCGGGGAAAGTCGTAAATCAATAAAGCAAAAGCAAAAAATCTGGGTGATCATAGGATTGCAGACCCTACTCTCCTACATGACCCCCCCCCAAACTTTGGGACAATAAGCTAACCTTGACCAGGTGAGTCTTCTTGCTCTAAGTGGAAATACCTGGAGAGCCCATCTGCATTGCCATGATCAGTGCCAGGTCTATGCTCCACTGTGAAGTCCATCCCCTGTAGGGAAATGGACCACCTAAGTAGTTTGGGGTTTTCACCCTTCATTTGATTTAGCCACAAGAGGGGCTTATGGTCGGTCTGAATCTTGAAGTGAGTGCCAAACAAATATGGCCTCAACTTCTTCAGGGCCCAAACCACAGCAAAGGCCTCCCTCTCAATAGCTGACCAATTCTTCTCTCTGGGGGTCAGCCTCCTGCTAATAAAAGCTATGGGCTGGTCATGACCATCAAAATTCAGTTGAGATAGAACAGCTCCCACACCCAGCTCCGAAGCGTCTGTTTGGACAATGAATGGTCTGGAGTAGTCTGGACTCTTTAGGATAGGTGCTGTGCACATGGCCTGCTTTAGGTCATCGAATGCCTTCTGACAGCTTGCTGTCCACTGAACTTTTTTTGGCATCTTTTTACTTGTCAGGTCGTTTAGCGGGGTCACAATGGATCCATAATTTCTGACAAATTTCCGGTAATAACCAGTCAGGCCCAAGAAAGCTCGAACCTGAGTCTGGGTGGTTGGAGGAGCCCAGTCCTGGATGGCCTGTATTTTGCTCTCCAATGGTTGAACCTGGCCTCCACCTACAAGGTGGCCCAGGTATACAACCTGTGTCTGCCCTATCTGGCACTTAGTGGCCTTGATAGTGAGGCCTGCCTTTTGCAGGGCCTCTAACACTTTCCTCAGGTGGACCAGGTGATCCTCCCAGGTGGAGCTAAAGACAGCGATATCGTCCAGATACGCCGCGCAGAAGTCGTCCAACCCAGTGAGAACTCGATTCACCAGCCTTTGGAAGGTGGCAGGTGCATTTTTCAAACCAAAGGGCATTACCACGAACTGATAATGCCCACCCGGGGTAGAAAATGCTGTTTTGGGCTTGGCCTCCTCAGCTAACCTGATTTGCCAATACCCAGCTGTCAGGTCAAACGTACTGAAGTAGCTGGCCGAAGCCAACCGGTCTATAAGTTCGTCTGCTCTTGGTATTGGGTGGGCGTCAGTCCTAGTGACTGCATTGAGACCTCTGTAGTCCACGCAAAACCTCATCTCTTTCTTACCGCCCTGGGTGTGAGGTTTCGGCACGAGAACTACGGGACTAGCCATGGGGCTGTTCGAGGGTTCAATGACTCCCAGCTCCAACATTTTCTGCACCTCCGTCTTGATGCAGTCTCTGACATGATCAGGTTGCCGATAGATTTTACTCTTTACGGGCAGACTGTCCCCAGTGTCGACCTCATGGGTACACCAATTGGTCTGACTGGGCGTCAGAGAGAACATATGTCGAAAGGATTGAAGAACCTGTTTACAATCCTTTTGTTGATGTCCAGAGAGGCTGCCACAAAAGACAACGCCATCTACTGACCCATCGTCAGGGTTCTGAGAGAGCAGGTCCGGGAGAGGGTCACTCTCCTCCTCCTGTCCCTCATCTGTGGCCATGAGCAAGCCCATGCCCTCCCTTTCGACATATGCCTTGAGCCTGTGTACATGGAGCACCCTGTGGGGGCTCCGGGGAGTTCCCAGGTCTACCAAGTAGGTGACCTCTCCCTTTTGCTCAATGATCGTGTGGGGCCCAGACCATTTGTCTTTGAGTGCTGCCGGGGCCACTGGCTCCAGCACCCACACCTTCTGTCCAGGCTGGTACACAGTCAGGACAGCCTTTTGGTCGTGCCAAGCTTTCTGTAATTCTTGGCTCGCCTCAAGGTTTTTAGACGCCTTTTCCATGTACTCCGCCATCCGCGAGCGGAGACCGAGTACATAGTCCACAATGTTCGATGCCGGCTTTCTGAGAGGTCTCTACCATCCTTCCTTTACCAAACAAAGGGGTCCCCTTACAGGATGTCCGAACAGAAGCTCAAAAGGGCTGTAGCCAACCCCCTTCTGCGGGACCTCTCTGTAGGCGAACAAGAGGCAGGGTATCAGGACATCCCATCTCCGCCGAAGCTTTTCAGGTAGTCCGTGAATCATCCCTTTTAGGGTCCTGTAGAATCTCTCAACAAGCCCATTGCATTGTGGGTGATAGGGTGTGGTGAACTTGTAGTTGACACCACACTCCTTCCACATTGCAGTCAGATATCCCGACATGAAGTTTGCACCTCTGTCTGAGACGACCTCCTTAGGGAAGCCCACTCTGGAGAACACTCCAAGTAGAGCCCGTGCCACCACAGGTGCTGTCGTGGTCCTAAGTGGAATAGCTTCAGGATACCTAGTGGCGTGGTCCACCACCACCAGTATAAACTTGTGCCCTGATGCTGTCTGGGGTTCCATTGGTCCGACAATGTCGATCCCCACTCGTTCAAAGGGTACCCCCACCACCGGTAGTGGTATGAGGGGGGCCTTTGTCGTGCCACCTGACTTACCACTGGCTTGGCAAGTGACACAGGAGCGGCAAAACTCCTTCGTATCTTCGGACATGTGGGGCCAGTGAAAGTGTGGAACAATTCTGTCCCAAGTCTTATTCTGGCCTAAGTGACCTGCAAGGGGAATCTCGTGGGCCAAGGTAAGAAGGAAACCTCTCAGAGACAAGGGGATGACCAGCCTACTGGTCGCACCCGGTTTGGGGTCTCTTGCCTCGGAGTACAGGAGTCCATCGTCCCAGTACACTTTGTGGGTACCTGTGGCGTTCCCTGCAGCCTCAGCAGCAGCCTGCTGTCTGAGGGAGGGGCAGTCTAACTGTGCCTTCCCCAGGTCTTCCCTGGAGGGTCCCCCTGAGCCCAGAAACTCAACCTGACCAGGTTCAAGCTGTTTCGGCTCAGTTTCCCTCAGTTCTTTAAGGTCAGCCTCCTCAGAGACTTGATCCACGACCTGGGGCAAGGGGGAAGGCGAAGCCTTACCCTTACTGCTCCTCTTCTTGGAAGGTGTCTGGTCCGTTCTTCCAGGATCCAGCACCTGTTCAGTGGGGCATCTTTTGGCCTGTGACCTGGTCACAGCAAGGACATGTGCTGGCAAGCCTAACATTTCCATGTGAGTCCTCTGCTCCACTTCTGACCATTGTGACGTTTCCAAATCATTGCCCAACAGACATTCTACGGGGAGGTCTGAACTAACCACAACCTTTTTCGGGCCACTTACCCCTCCCCAGGAGAAATCAACAACTGCCATACTGTGATTGGTAGTGACGTTGCTGGCATTGGTCACTAGGTAACTGGTACCTAGCATGATCTGTCCAAGGTCCACAAAGTTAGGCGTCACCATGGTGACACTGGCACAAGTGTCCCTGTAGGCCTGAGCTACTTTTCCATTAATCAAAGGTGTCTGTCTGTATTTGCCCAAAGTATTGGGACTGGCATCAGGGGACATATCCATATCCCCTGTACAGACAAGGACGGCCTGAGTGAGTGTGCCGACTAAGTCGTCACTCCCCTCGGTTCCCAAGGTTAACCCAACTAATGCCTTGGGAGGCGCACTACCACTGCTGACTGTACTAGGGGGTGCAGGTGCCTTAGGGGCTGCAGTGGTAGGAGTTTGCTCTCCTTTCTTGGTGCACTCACTAAACCAGTGAGTCTTACTTTTACAGTATTGGCACCACCTTTTTGACTGGCCTTCTTGAGTCTTCTTCTTCTGTGAAGCCTGACCCCCGCCCTCTTTGGTTTGTTGGGGACCTGTCGAAGACTTCTGGTCATTTTGTTCGTTCTTGTTACTACCCTTCTGGTCTGCTTTCTTCTGACCACCCTGGTTCTGGTTCTGGTTCTGCTTGACCCTTGTTCTGACCCATCTGTCTGCCTTCTTTCCCAATTCTTGGGGAGAGGTCAGATCCGAGTCGACAAGGTGCTGATGCAACAATTGGTTCTGACAGTTGTTTAAAATCTGTTCTCGCATGATAAGATTGTACAATCCTGTGTAATCAGTAACCTTGCTACCCAGCAACCAGCCTTCCAAAGCCTTAGTGGCACAATCGACAAAGTCAGTCCAATCCTGAGACTGAATTTTCTGGGTGTCCCGGAACAGCACCCGGTACTGTTCCGTGGTTAAGCCGAACCCATCAATCAGTGTACTCTTCAGGACTTGGTAGTTGTTAGCATCCTCAGCTCTAGTAGTGAGGAGCTTGTCCCTTCCTTTACCTTCAAAGGAAAGCCACAGTATAGCTGCCCACTGGCTTGGGGGGACGCACTGGACAGTGCAGGCCCTCTCCAAGGCAGTTATCCACTTGTGGATGTCGTCCCCTTGTTTAAAGGGGGGCACTATTTTACTCAGGTGTCTAGTGTCTATACCCCTGTCTTTCTCTCTATTGAGAATGCTGCCACCAGTGGGATCTAACCCACTTAATTTCTGCTCTCGGGCCAGGGCAAGTCTTTCTTTGGCGAGGGCAAGTTCTTCCCGCTCGATCCTCAGATTGACCTCCCTCATCTTCGCTTCATGCTCCCTTCTCTGAGGGGACGTCATTCCTCTCTGAGAAGATGCCTGAGAGACATGTGTATGAACCGATCTGCCAGAGCCTCTGGAGAGAGACCTAGCTCGTCCGTTCCCAAGGTTAGGCCTGCTTGAGCGTGGGCCCGGGGCTCCCCCAGTTCCATTCTCATGCCTGCTTAAGTTGGTCCTTGTAAGCCTGCCGACTACCACTGGACCTTTGTCTGCCTCGTCTCCTGATAACTCCTCCTCGTCCTCCTCCTCTGTGTGGAGGTCGAGGTCGGGGTCACCGAGGGTTCCCTCTAAGGGAGGCATGTTCCCATCTGCACTGGGGGGACCTGTATTAGCGGACCTCCTAGCATCGTACGCCTCTAAGAGACCTATCAGAATTGCGATGGTAGGGTTAGAACTCTGGTTTAGCTTCCTGGAGGCACACAGTTGTCTCATCTCCTTGAAGCTAAGAGTTGCATATCGTGACACGACCTGTGGAGGGTCACTGACCACTAGGGGAGTCTGTGAAGACTCTCCGTGGACCGACATGCTTTTCTAGTGAGGTGTAAGTGATGCACCTACCTACACTATGTGTTTACCTACTGATCCCTTGCTAAGAGTTGTAGTCAGGGTGTGCTAAGCCCTGTTACACTACAACAGCCGGTTCAGTAGAACTCGGAGTATTCTAAGTTAAGTTATATGTACCTGGGTACTTATGTGATCTTTCACTTCGATATTCTTAGGATACGTGTGTGGTAAAACAACAGCAAGCTCAAATCCCAACCGCTGCTCACCAATGTGAGAAGTTGGCCTGATATGTAGTGCTCACTATTCTAGTGATCACTGTGTATCATTCCAAACAACCCTTATTGATGATTGGTTGTAAGTCAACCTTATAGACCAGCTATCCTAGTAGCATGGATACGAGCAGTCTTAGGCTAAACTCTAGAGGGCGTGTTAAGCCAGCTGTTTACCATCACATATACCCCTTGAACACCAAGTGAAAGGACACCACACAAGTTGTTATGAAAATAAAGGATATTTATTTATAACAAGACTACCCTGGCTCTTTATGAGTCAGGGAGCTAAGCACAATACAAAACTCTTGGGAAAATACTTCTGGTTGCACAATTTACACAAATGCCCGAGGGCACGAAACCATTACACTGCAAGTGGAAGGGGAGAGGTTAGAAAGTCTAAAGTTACTGATTCCGGAGTGATCCGATCAGTGGGACTAAACGAAAAAGGAACTGGACACTTGTAAAGCGAACCTGCGGTGGAGCACCGAAATGCTCGAGTTACCTAGCCCAGAGGCTGCGGCTGTGGAAGGTTCGGCAAGATGTCGGAAGTCCTCGTTGTAGTCTCAGGAGCCTGAAAGAAGAGTTGCTGGCAGGCGACCAGTGTCGATGTTCAGCGAGATCTAAGCCTGGATCGGTGATGAAGGAAACCTGAAAGCAGAGGGGACTCAGTTCTCAACCGCTAGCCAGCGATCGTGTGGGCACCAGGAGGGTACCGGCTGAAGTCACCTCGACCAGGTGAGTGGATGACGTCGGACTCGGCTGTTCCTCGGACCAGGAGGCGCGGCGGCGACCAGGATGGAGGGCGAGCTGTCCCACGAAGGTGTCTGCTGTCGATGATGCTGGGCCCAGGAATGGGGCAGCGGATCTTGGCAGTGGCAAACCCACGCGGTGGAGTCAAGATGGCGTCTGGAGTGGACCAGGAGGGTCCGTGGTACTCCTCTGTTGAAGGGGAGCAAGAGCCAGTCTGGAGCAACCAGACTAGTGATGAAAACAATCGTGGTGCGTCGTGAAGAGGGCCACAAGCCGGTCGGCAAGTGGTCGAACAACGCGGTGAACAGCAAGGAGCGGAAGGGCCCCCACGCAGATCTCGTGGATGCTGGGGAGGCAGACTTCGGTGCTGGAGCTGCTCAAGGTTAGGGCTTCTCAAACCCTAGGTGCACTCACTCGAGGGTCCCTCGGTGGCGTGCTAGATAAGCGTCGTGCAGGTTCTGAAGATGGCCGGTCCCGCAAGTCTCGTCACACCTACGACTCTCAGCTGGGCTGATGAGGTAGGTAAAAGATCAGAGATGGCAGGGAACTCGGGTCTCGTCGAGCCGGGCAGTCTTGATCCGTAGGAGAGACTTACAGCAAACCGCAAGCGCTTAGGTGGTGCCTGCTGGTGCAGGGTGGCTACTCCTTAGCCACAAGGGAGAGTCTTCAGAAATTGTCAAGAGTTCCTTTCGTGGAAAGTAGTTCAAGATTCAGAATTATCCAATTTGGGAAGGGGACTCGCTCCTACCTTTATTCTAAGAAAAGGGGCTGGCCCGTGACTAGGTTCTACCTATGGGTGGAGCCAGGAGGGGGGTGGTTACACCCCTATCCTTTGTCCGGCTTCGCCCCAGCTCAGGGCCTGGTGTGCCCCCGAAACTGGTTTGAGCCGGGCTATGCACAGTGAGCACCGGGGTGCCACTTGCAATCACCTTCCTTTCAGCCCTGCCTACCTGGGATACACAAACCCTGTCTGGGATGGTGCTAACACCGCCCTCGACAGGAAACCCTTTGTCCAAGCTCCCCTCGCTGGAAGGTCTCCCAGCAGCAGGAGGTCAGACTTGTGTCTGGTGGCAGCATCCATTTTGTGATGCTGAGGCTTGAGTCAACTTTAACCGGGGTTCAAGGTTACTTCCATGTCGTGCCCCTCTAAAAGGGGGGAATGCTAACCCCGTCGCCAGAACTGGCGAGGGGTTCGTATTCCAATTCGTATGACACCTTACTCGACATGTGTAGGTGATGCGATGCCAAAGTTAGCAAATAACCGCGAGGATTATAATGCATTTAAAAGTGGTTGGCCCGCGTCACCATGGAACGGCTATTAGGACTTGGTTCCGCAAGCCGTCGACGGGCTCAGCTCGCGCCAGAGCACCGTCCCACATGATTCCCTGCACTCTGCCTTCAGGATTGATAAGGCCTGCCATAGGAGTGACTGATAGGAATCCATGTGTCCATTTTAGGGTTAGGTGTAGGAATACTACACCTACAGCAACGGGTGATTACACCACGTTGCCCCAGCTGTCGTGCAGCCAGTTGTGTCAGATTTGGGCGGCCATTCCAGGGGTGGCATAATACATGCTGCAGCCCCTGGTAGGCCCTGGGTACACCGATGCCCTGGATACCTGTGGTATGCTGAGACAGGGACTGACGAGGCGGCCCAGTTCCAATTGGTGGATGCACCTAATGTACATGTGTGTTAATTTCGAGAGAGAACAGCTAGGCTGTGGGTCTGATTGGCAGGCCCACAGCCGGGGAAAGTCGTAAACCAATGAAGCAAAAGCAAAAAATCTGGGTGATCATAGGATTGCAGACCCTACTCTCCTACAGTCTCGCCGACTCCTCGGGGTCCGCCTTCCAACATTTGGTGGCAGCGGCGGGATCCGAGCCGAACGCAGTACGTACCAGCCAGTACCCACTAGCTACCCATCCAAACGAACAGTAATCATGAGCAGCCAGGAAAACAACGCGACAATGGAGTTCCAGCCCGAACGGCTGGAGGAATATACGCACAAAGAGTTAAAACAGTTCTGCAAAGACAAAGGCATTGCAACCACCGGCCTAGGTACCAAAGAGGAGATGCAGAAAGCCCTGAGGTCATGGCTGGAGGCCGGGGCAGGCCCCTCCCAGGAAGAAGGTCCCTTGCCCCTGACTGAGACCACATCAACCGCACTGACTCCGGCAACCGGAGGAAGAAAGAGCCTAGAAACCGGCCTCTCCGAAGAAGAAATACGAGAGCGGGAGAAGGTCCGGAACCACGAGCTAGAGCTCGCACGACTGCGGCTGGACGGCGAACTCCAGCTGGCAGAAAAGAAACTGGCCCTAGAGCAGCTACGGCTTCAAGAGGAGATAGAGGAGAAGAGACGACACCGGGAGTTGGAGGAAAAGAAACTGACCCTTGAGCACGAGCGCAGTCTCAAGGAGCTCGAAATCAAGGCCAAGAACGGAGGGACCAACACCCCCAGTACTAGAGACACTCTACCGCCTTCCGAGACCAAGGTACATATCCCGAAAGAGGTCGTCAAGGAGTACTACAAGAATGACGACATCCAACAATGGTTCAAGGCCTACGAGGTGGCCATGACCTCTCATCGGGTGCCCTGAAAAGACTGGGGCGCGGGCCTGTGGGGGCGATTCCTGAGTGAGGGTCGAGACACGCTGCTCCAGCTGCCGGAGGAGGTGATGACCTCCTACGATCACATGAAGGAGGCCCTGCTCACCCGCTACGGGCTAACCGCGGAAATGTACCGCCAGCGGTTCAGAGACTGCAAGAAAATCCCGGGTACCACATGGGTGGAATATGTGGACTTTTTCAGTCGGGCCCTAGAAGGGTGGATCAAAGGGAGCAAAGTAACCACCTACGGGCAGCTGGTCGACCTCATCGTGTGGGAACATCTCTCCAACAATTGCTTCGTGGAACTGAGACAGCACCTCCTCGACAGCAAAATGACCGACCCGCGAAAACTCGCCGTCGAGGCCGATCGATGGGTCAACTCCCGGGTCCCCCGGAACTCAATGGGGGAGTACCAGAGGAACCCCACCGGACCCCCCCGCCAGCGCGGTGGAGGGGGAGGGCCGAACAGGAACCGAGACCCTCCCGCCGGGGCCCCCAGGAGCCCCCCTCGAAGGCCACCGCAGCAACAACTCTCCCCGAGCCTAGCCCGAAGGGGGGCGCCCCAGGCCAGACCCGGACCACGGCCACCAGTAACGTGCTACGGCTGCCAACAAACCGGACACTATGCCAGCGATCCGGTCTGCCCCCTGAACCGAAGAAACGGGGCCGGCGGGCCCCCGCCCCGACAGCTGGCGGCCGCCGCCCTGGGAGAAGGAGAAGAGGAAGAGGAGACCCTCGACCGAGGGACCACTGAATGGGAGCCGGCAGCCTTGTCCCTGGTCTGCCTGGGTAGCCGAGAAATGGTACCCTGCACCCCCATCCCAAGCAACACCCAGAAGTACCGGCAGCAGGTCACGGTCAATGGACAACGGGCCGAAGCCCTTCGTGACACCGGCGCCAGTGTCACCGCTGTCCGCTGCCACCTGGTGACCCCTGAACAGATTCTACCGAATGTGCTGTGCCCCGTCCGGACGGCCGACAACAGTGAAAGCCTGTGCCAGATAGACCTGGTCCCCTTCGAGTGGGGAGGGGTGACGGGCCTGCTGAAGGTGACGGTACGCGACGACGCCCCTGTCGACTGCCTCCTGGGGAACGACTTGGAGAGTTCCCCCTGGGCTCAAGTAGAGCGACGAGAGCACCTCCGAATGCTGGGACTATCTGACTGGGCCTGCGCCATCACCCGGTCCATGACCGCCCGGGCCCCCCGCTCATCCTCGGCCTCCGGGGCCGCCCAGCCTGAGGGGCTCGCACCCCCTCCCGCCAGCAGCGAGGAGGAGGCGGACACCGACCCTGGACCTAGTGAATCCTCCCCCGAAGAGATTGCTTCCCCGTGCGCCCTACCAGAGCTGACACAATGGCGACACGAAGGGGGCCCCACCCGGGAGCAGTTCCAACAAGAGCAGCAGTCCTGCCCCACTCTCGAAGGGGTCCACCAACAAGCGTCCGCCCAAACCAACGGGGACCAGACCGGCACCCACTGGGTCTACTGGGCCGAGGGCCTGCTATACAGTGAGCAAAAAGTGGCAGAACTCGGGGCCAGCCGAGTGTTGGTGGTCCCCCTCCGCTTCCGGGAGTTCCTGCTCAACCTGGCACATGATGTGCCCCTCGCCGGACACTTGGGGCAAGACAAAACGTATAGCCGACTGGTGACCCACTTCTACTGGCCCCGGATGCGGAGAGACGTGGACAACCACTGCCGGTCCTGCCAGACCTGCCAAGCCAGCGGGAAGACGGGGGGTCGGGTCAAGGCCCCCCTCCAACCCTTTCCAGCCGTCAGCACCCCGTTCAAACGGGTCGGAATCGATATCGTGGGGCCCCTGGACCCCCAGACCGCCCTGGGCCACCGCTTCATCCTGGTCCTCGTGGACCACGCCACCAGGTACCCGGAGGCGGTCCCGCTAAGAACTATAACGGCCCCCGTGGTAGGCCGGGCCTTAATGGGGATCTTCTCCCGAGTGGGATTTCCCCGCGAAGTGGTGAGCGACAGAGGCACAAACTTTATTTCCAGATACATGCGGTCCCTGTGGCAGCAGTGCGGGGTCACATACAAGTTCACGACCCCCTATCACCCTCAGGGGAACGGACTGGTTGAGCGGTTCAACAGAACATTAAAGGGAATGATCCAGGGCCTGGAAGAGCCCCTCAGGCGGAGATGGGATGTCCTGCTGCCATGCCTCCTGTTTGCCTATCGGGAGGTCCCGCAGAAGTCCCTGGGGTTCAGCCCGTTTGAACTATTGTATGGACACCCGGTCCGCGGACCGCTCAGCCTGGTCAAGGAGGGCTGGGAGATGAAGCCCCAAGGCGCCCCTCCTGACGTCTACCGATACCTCCTGACCCTCCGAAACCAGACCCGCAAGTTCCGAGCCATGGCCGAAGCCAACCTCGAGGCCAGCCAGGAGGACATGAAGCGGTGGTACGATCGGAACTCCTCTACCATAGAATTCGAGCAAGGTCAGAAAGTATGGGTCATGGCCCCGGTTGAACCCGGCGCCCTCCAGGACAAGTGGACCGGGCCCTTCAAGGTAGTGGAGAAGAAAAGTCCCGTCACCTACCTGGTCGACCTGGAGTCCCCCCGGAACCCCCTCCGGGTCCTACATGCTAACAGGCTAAAACCCCACTTTGCCCGGACCGATCTGAGCCTGCTACTGGCGACCGACGAGGGGGGCGAGGACGACTCCGAGCCCCTGCCCGACCTCTTGCAGTCCAACGTCCAGGATGGATCGATCGAAGGTGTCCAACTCGCCTCTTCCCTGACTCCGGAACAGCGCAACGACTGCCAGCAACTGCTGCGGGACTACGCAGCCCTCTTCTCCCTCACCCCGGGGGTGACCCACTGGTGCGTCCACGACGTCGACACCGGGGAGAGCCCCCCCGTGCGACACAGAGCCTACCGGGTACCCGACCGAGTGCGGGCCTGCATCCAGGCCGAAGTAACGAAGATGCTGGCCCTGGGGGTCATCGAACCCTCCGACAGCCCGTGGGCCAGCCCTGTCGTCCTGGTGCCAAAGGCCGCAGCTCCCGGCCACCCCCCAGAGTTACGATTCTGCGTGGACTACCGAGCCCTGAATGCAGTGACCAAGACGGACGCCCACCCTATACCCCGGGCCGACGAACTCATCGACCGCCTAGGGGCCGCTCGCTACTTGAGCACGCTGGACCTCACCGCCGGGTACTGGCAAATCCAGCTCACCCCCGGCGCCCAAGAAAGATCCGCCTTTTTGACCCCGGATGGGCATTACCACTTTCGGGTGATGCCCTTCGGAATGAAGAACGCCCCGGCCACTTTCCAAAGACTGGTGAACAAGGTTTTGGCCGGGCTTGAGGTCTTCAGCGCGGCCTACCTAGATGACATTGCCGTGTACAGCAACCACTGGGCAGAGCACCTCCTTCACATTAAAGCCGTCCTGGCCGCCCTCCAGCGGGCCGGGCTCACAATCAAGGCCAGCAAATGCCAGATCGGCCACGGATCCGTGACCTACCTGGGCCATCAAGTGGGGAGCGGGCAGGTGGCCCCTCTCCAACCGAAAATAGATGCCATCCAGGCCTGGGAACCCCCCACTACCCAGACCGCTGTCCGGGCCTTCCTGGGTCTCACCGGATACTACCGGCGGTTTATCCGGGACTATGGGAGCATTGTTGGCCCCCTCACAGTGCTAACGTCCAAAAAGCAGCCCAAGAAGGTGCACTGGACACCCCGCTGCCAAGCAGCCTTCGACACCCTAAAGACAGCAATGTGTACTGCCCCGGTGCTGCAGGCCCCTGACTACAATAAGGAGTTCGTGGTGCAGACGGACGCCTCCGAGTATGGGATCGGGGCCGTCCTGTCCCAAGCCGATGAAAAGGGGCTCGACCGACCAGTGGCCTTCATCAGCCGACGGCAACTGCCCCGAGAGCAACGATGGAGCACCATTGAGCGTGAGGCCTTCGCTGTGGTGTGGGCCCTCAAGAAGCTCCGGCCCTACCTCTTTGGTACCCACTTCCGGGTCCAGACCGACCACCGGCCCCTGCGGTGGTTAATGCAAATGCGGGGCGAGAACCCCAAGCTGCTGCGGTGGTCCATCTCGCTACAAGGGATGGACTTTGACGTTGAACACCGGCCCGGCAATGACCACGCCAACGCCGACGGCCTGTCCCGCTTCTTCCGCCTTGACGAGGAGAATCCCCAAGGAGATGGGTGACTCTCCATGCCTTCGGTTGGGGGGGACGCCTGTTGGACCCGGCCTCGTGGCGTGGTCCTTAACCCCGTGGATTGTGCCCGTTCTCCGCCCCGGCCTTCACGGGCCACCCTTCTGAACTGCACCGAGGCCCTTCATCCTGAGCTGCACGAGGTCGCATACCCCTCGTGGCTCCGCCATCTTGTTGGCATTCACGTGACTCTGTGCACCAGCCAGCACGACCCCGCTCAACCCGACCTCGACCCCAGCGAAGCCCCGACATCGAGGCACCACGAACTGGCCAGGGGGTGCCGCAGGAACCATTCATCGCCCCCGGCGGAGGACAGTATCGATGGGACCCCCAACTGTCCTCCCCTCTCGAGGTGTGATCGCCCTGCAACTCCCTTGGGCATGGCGCCTCTCCTGCTGGGCGTCTGGCCACCTCCACCCGGCCTCTCCGCCCCCCCGGGTGCCTGGGTCCGGACATCAAAGGGCTCCAGACCTATATCTGGGGCGACCCCGCCACAGATCGGCAGTTGTATCCCGGAGTCGAGAGCCCTGCTGATTGAATCGCGGCTGACCCTACGGAGAAGAACTCTTGTCAGAACCATCACAAGCCCTGCTGACTGCGTCGCGGCTCCTTCTTGTGAACCACCTGGAACATCGGAGCCCTGCTGACGCTGTCGCGGCCCAACCTCGCTGAAACCTCCCTCGGAGCCCTGCTGACGACGTCGCGGCTCGAGCTGAGCAGAAACCCTCTTGAGAGCCCTGCTGATTGGATCGCGGCTCTCCACAAACTGTACGCCGGAGCCCTGCTGACGCCGTCGCGGCTCGACCCCTCCGAGATCCAGAGGTCCTCCAGCTTGAGGATAAGAACTGGGCCCCAGGTACCCTCGTACCGCACTCCTGCCAAAGACTGTCCCGCTACCCCTACCCTTCCAAAGAGACACTGAGACTTTTGGTGGATCCCTCGATCCCTTCGTGTAAATATTGACCTCGTACCCTTTTTATTGCTGATAAAGAATTGCTTGTCGTGAGACAACCTCCTTGAGTCCTGTGTGGTGGTGTTACTGTGCTAGTACGTGATAGGAGAAGGATGTCTCAGGGGACTTCTCGGCAGCGCTCGGCTACTTCGTACAGTGTGAGGGCCCCCCTTGGTGGTCTCGCCGACTCCTCGGGGTCCGCCTTCCAACAATAAGGGAGAGTAAAATAGTGGTGTTCAATGGGTGCTGGAGTAGTCACAGTCAGTATTTGTCGAGCAAGAGCCACTTCCTCTACAACCCA
Source organism: Triturus cristatus (assembly GCF_964204655.1). Classification (NCBI taxonomy): domain Eukaryota; kingdom Metazoa; phylum Chordata; class Amphibia; order Caudata; family Salamandridae; genus Triturus; species Triturus cristatus. The sequence continues at coordinate 5,280,740 of NC_140593.1, read as the reverse complement.
AGTTATCACTGCCATAGTGATCATAGTGACCGTGAACCCAACAACACACATAATCGTTGGTTTCTTCTCTAAGTTTGAGAGGGTGTCACTAATAGACACCCCCCCTTTGCAGCTCAGTTTTTCACTAACCCAAGACGGTTGCTCAACCAGTCTGTTGGAAGGCGGACCCCGAGGAGTCGGCGAGACCACCAAGGGGGGCCCTCACACTGTACGAAGTAGCCGAGCGCTGCCGAGAAGTCTCCTGAGAGATCCTTCTCCTATCACGTACTAGCACAGTAACACCACCACACAGGACTCAAGGAGGTTGTCTCACGACAAGCAATTCTTTATCAGCAATAAAAAGGTTACGAGGTCAATATTTACACGAAGGGATCGAGGGATCCACCAAAAGTCTCAGTGTCTCTTTGGAAGGGTAAGGGTAGCGGGACAGTCTTTGACAGAGGTGCGGTACGAGGGTACCTGGGGCCCAGTTCTTATCCTCAAGCTGGAGGACCTCCGGATCTCGGAGAGCTCGAGCCGCGACAGCGTCAGCAGGGCTCCGGCGTACAGTTCGTGGAGAGCCGCGATCCAATCAGCAGGGCTCTCAAGATGGTTTCTGCTCAGCTCGAGCCGCGACGTCGTCAGCAGGGCTCCGAGGGAGGTTTCAGCGAGGTTGGGCCGCGACAGCGTCAGCAGGGCTCCGATGTTCCAGGTGGTTTCAAAGTGTTCACAAGAAGGAGCCGCGACGCAGTCAGCAGGGCTCGTGATGGTTCTGACAAGAGTTCTTCTCCGTAGGGTCAGCCACGATTCAATCAGCAGGGCTCTCGACTCCGGGATACAACTGCCGATCTGTGGCGGGGTCGCCCCAGATATAGGTCTGGAGCCCTTTGATGTCCGGACCCAGGCGCCCGGGGGGGGCGGAGAGGCCGGGTGGAGGTGGCCAGACGCCCAGCAGGAGAGGCGCCAGGCCCAAGAGAGTTGCAGGGCGATCACACCTAGAGAGGGGAGGACAGTCGGGGGTCTCATCAATACTGTCCTCCGCCGGGGGCCATGAATGTTTCCTGCGGCACCCCCTGGCCAGTTCGTGGTGCCTCGATGTCGGGGCTTCGCTGGGGTCGAGGCCGGGTTGCGCGGGGTCGCGCTGGCTGGTGCACAGAGTCACGTGGATGCCAACAAGATGGCGGAGCCACGAGGGGTATGCGGCCTCGTGCAGCTCTGGATGAAGGGCCTCGGTGCAGTTCAGAAGGGTGGCCCGTGAAGGCCGGGGTGGGGAACGGGCACAATCCATGGGGTTAAGGACCACGCCACGAGGCCGGGTCCAATAGGCGTCCCCCCCAGCCGAAGGCATGGAGAGTCACCCATCTCCTTGGGGATTCTCCTCGTCAAGGCGGAAGAAGCGGGACAGGCCGTCGGCGTTGGCGTGGTCATTGCCGGGCCGGTGTTCAACGTCAAAGTCCATCCCTTGTAGCGAGATGGACCACCGCAGCAGCTTGGGGTTCTCGCCCCGCATTTGCATTAACCACCGCAGGGGCCGGTGGTCGGTCTGGACCCGGAAGTGGGTACCAAAGAGGTAGGGCCGGAGCTTCTTGAGGGCCCACACTACAGCGAAGGCCTCCCGCTCAATGGTGCTCCATCGTTGCTCTCGGGGCAGTAGCCATCGGCTGATGAAGGCCACTGGTCGGTCGAGCCCCTTTTCATCGGCTTGGGACAGGACGGCCCCGATCCCATACTCGGAGGCGTCCGTCTGCACTGCATTCAGGGCTCGGTAGTCCACGCAGAATCGTAACTCTGGGGGGTGGCCGGGAGCTGCGGCCTTTGGCACCAGGACGACAGGGCTGGCCCACGGGCTGTCGGAGGGTTCGATGACCCCCAGGGCCAGCATCTTCGTTACTTCGGCCTGGATGCAGGCCCGCACTCTGTCGGGTACCCGGTAGGCTCTGTGTCGCACAGGGGGGCTCTCCCCGGTGTCGACGTCGTGGACGCAGCAGTGGGTCACCCCCGGGGTGAGGGAGAAGAGGGCTGCGTAGTCCCGCAGCAGTTGCTGGCAGTCGTTGCGCTGTTCTGGAGTTAGGGAAGAGGCGAGTTGGACACCTTCGATCGATCCATCATGGACGTTGGACTGCAAGAGGTCGGGCAGGGGCTCGGAGTCGTCCTCGCCCCCCTCGTCGGTCGCCAGTAGCAGGCTCAGTTCGGTCCGGGCAAAGTGGGGTTTTAGTCTGTTAGCATGTAGGACCCGGAGGGGGTCCGGGGGGACTCCAGGTCGACCAGGTAGGTGACGGGACTTTTCTTCTCCACTACCTTGAAGGGCCCGGTCCACTTGTCCTGGAGGGCGCCGGGTTCAACCGGGGCCATGACCCATACTTTCTGACCTGGCTCGAATTCTATGGTAGAAGAGTTCCGATCGTACCACCGCTTCATGTCCTCCTGGCTGGCCTCGAGGTTGGCTTCGGCCATGGCTCGGAACTTGCGGGTCTGGTTTCGGAGGGTCAGGAGGTATCGGTAGACGTCAGGAGGGGCGCCTTGGGGCTTCATCTCCCAGCCCTCCTCGACCAGGCTGAGCGGTCCGCGGACCGGGTGTCCATACAATAGTTCAAACGGGCTGAACCCCAGGGACTTCTGCGGGACCTCCCGATAGGCAAACAGGAGGCACGGCAGCAGGACATCCCATCTCCGCCTGAGGGGCTCTTCCAGGCCCTGGATCATTCCCTTCAATGATCTGTTGAACCGCTCAACCAGTCCGTTCCCCTGAGGATGATAGGGGGTCGTGAACTTGTATGTGACCCCGCACTGCTGCCACAGGGACCGCATGTATCTAGAAATAAAGTTTGTGCCTCTGTCGCTCACCACTTCGCGGGGAAATCCCACTCGGGAGAAGATCCCCATTAAGGCCCGGCCTACCACGGGGGCCGTTATAGTTCTTAGCGGGACCGCCTCCGGGTACCTGGTGGCGTGGTCCACGAGGACCAGGGTGAAGCGGTGGCCCAGGGCGGTCTGGGGGTCCAGGGGCCCCACGATATCGATTCCGACCCGTTCGAACGGGGTGCTGACGGCTGGAAAGGGCTGGAGGGGGGCCTTGACCCGACCCCCCGTCTTCCCGCTGGCTTGGCAGGTCTGGCAGGACCGGCAGTGGTTGTCCACGTCTCTCCGCATCCGGGGCCAGTAGAAGTGGGTCACCAGACGGCTGTACGTTTTGTCTTGCCCCAAGTGTCCGGCGAGGGGCACATCATGTGCTAGGTTGAGCAGGAACTCCCGGAAGCGGAGGGGGACCACCAACACTCGGCTGGCCCCGAGTTCTGCCACTTTTTGCTCACTGTATAGCAGGCCCTCGGCCCAGTAGACCCAGTGGGTGCCGGTCTGGTCCCCGTTGGTTTGGGCGGCTGCTTGTTGGCGGACCCCTTCGAGAGTGGGGCAGGACTGCTGCTCTTGTTGGAACTGCTCCCGGGTGGGGCCCCCTTCGTGTCGCCATTGTGTCAGCTCTGGTAGGGCGCACGGGGAAGCCATCTCTTCGGGGGAGGATTCACTAGGTCCAGGGTCGGTGTCCGCCTCCTCCTCGCTGCTGGCGGGAGGAGGTGCGAGCCCCTCGGGCTGGGCGGCCCCGGAGGCCGAGGATGAGCGGGGGGCCCGGGCGGTCATGGACCGGGTGATGGCGCAGGCCCAGTCAGATAGTCCCAGCATTCGGAGGTGCTCTCGTCGCTCTACTTGAGCCCAGGGGGAACTCTCCAAGTCGTTCCCCAGGAGGCAGTCGACAGGGGCGTCGTCGCGTACCGTCACCTTCAGCAGGCCCGTCACCCCTCCCCACTCGAAGGGGACCAGGGCCATCTGGCACAGGCTTTCACTGTTGTCGGCCGTCCGGACGGGGCACAGCACGTTCGGTAGAATCTGTTCAGGGGTCACCAGGTGGCAGCAGACAGCGGTGACACTGGCGCCGGTGTCACGAAGGGCTTCGGCCCGTTGTCCATTGACCGTGACCTGCTGCCGGTACTTCTGGGTGTTGCTTGGGATGGGGGTGCAGGGTACCATTTCTCGGCTACCCAGGCAGACCAGGGACATGGCTGCCGGCTCCCATTCAGTGGTCCCTCGGTCGAGGGTCTCCTCTTCCTCTTCTCCTTCTCCCAGGGCGGCGGCCGCCAGCTGTCGGGGCGGGGGCCCGCCGGCACCGTTTCTTCGGTTCAGGGGGCAGACCGGATCGCTGGCATAGTGTCCGGTTTGTTGGCAGCCGTAGCACGTTACTGGTGGCCGTGGTCCGGGTCTGGCCGGGGGCGCCCCCCTTCGGGCTAGGTTCGGGGAGAGTTGTTGCTGCGGTGGCCCTCGAGGGGGGCTCCTGGGGGCCCCGGCGGGAGGGTCTCGGTTCCTGTTCGGCCCTCCCCCTCCACCGCGCTGGCGGGGGGGTCCGGTGGGGTTCCTCTGGTACTCCCCCATTGAGTTCCGGGGGACCCGGGAGTTGACCCATCGATCGGCCTAGACGGCGAGTTTTCGCGGGTCGGTCATTTTGCTGTCGAGGAGGTGCTGTCTCAGTTCCACGAAGCAATTGTTGGAGAGATGCTCCCACACGATGAGGTCGACCAGCTGCCCGTAGGTGGTTACTTTGCTCCCTTTGATCCACCCTTCTAGGGCCCGACTGAAAAAGTCCACATATTCCACCCATGTGGTACCCGGGATTTTCTTGCAGTCTCTGAACCGCTGGCGGTACATTTCCGCGGTTAGCCCGTAGCGGGTGAGCAGGGCCTCCTTCATGTGATCGTAGGAGGTTATCACCTCCTCCGGCAGCTGGAGCAGCGTGTCTCGACCCTCACTCAGGAACCGCCCCCACAGGCCCGCGCCCCAGTCTTTTCGAGGCACCTGATGAGAGGTCATGGCCACCTCGTAGGCCTTGAACCATTGTTGGATGTCGTCATTCTTGTAGTACTCCTTGACAACCTCTTTCGGGATATGTACCTTGGTCTCGGAAGGCGGTAGAGTGTCTCCAGTACTGGGGGTGTTGGTCCCTCCGTTCTTGGCCTTGATTTCGAGCTCCTTGAGACTGCGCTCGTGCTCAAGGGTCAGTTTCTTTTCCTCCAACTCCCGGGGTCGTCTCTTCTCCTCTATCTCCTCTTGAAGCCGTAGCTGCGCTAGGGCCAGTTTCTTTTCTGCCAGCTGGAGTTCGCCGTCCAGCCGCAGTCGTGCGAGCTCTAGCTCGTGGTTCCGGACCTTCTCCCGCTCTCGTATTTCTTCTTCGGAGAGGCCGGTTTCTAGGCTCTTTCTTCCTCCGGTTGCCGGAGTCGGTGCGGTTGATGTGGTCTCAGTCAGGGGCAAGGGACCTTCTTCCTGGGAGGGGCCTGCCCCGGCCTCTAGCCATGACCTCAGAGCTTTCTGCATCTCCTCTTTGGTACCTAGGCCGGTGGTTGCAATGCCTTTGTCTTTGCAGAACTGTTTTAACTCTTTGTGCGTATATTCCTCCAGCCGTTCGGGCTGGAACTCCATTGTCGCGTTGTTTTCCTGGCTGCTCATGATACTGTTCGTTTGGATGGGTATCTAGTGGGTACTGGCTGGTACGTACTTCGTTCGGCTCGGATCCCGTCGCTGGCCACCAAATGTTGGAAGGCGGACCCCGAGGAGTCGGCGAGACCACCAAGGGGGGCCCTCACACTGTACGAAGTAGCCGAGCGCTGCCGAGAAGTCTCCTGAGAGATCCTTCTCCTATCACGTACTAGCACAGTAACACCACCACACAGGACTCAAGGAGGTTGTCTCACGACAAGCAATTCTTTATCAGCAATAAAAAGGTTACGAGGTCAATATTTACACGAAGGGATCGAGGGATCCACCAAAAGTCTCAGTGTCTCTTTGGAAGGGTAAGGGTAGCGGGACAGTCTTTGGCAGAGGTGCGGTACGAGGGTACCTGGGGCCCAGTTCTTATCCTCAAGCTGGAGGACCTCCGGATCTCGGAGGGGTCGAGCCGCGACGGCGTCAGCAGGGCTCCGGCGTACAGTTCGTGGAGAGCCGTGATCCAATCAGCAGGGCTCTCAAGATGGTTTCTGCTCAGCTCGAGCCGCGACGTCGTCAGCAGGGCTCCGAGGGAGGTTTCAGCGAGGTTGGGCCGCGACAGCGTCAGCAGGGCTCCGATGTTCCAGGTGGCTTCAAAGTGTTCACAAGAAGGAGCCGCGACGCAGTCAGCAGGGCTCGTGATGGTTCCGACAAGAGTTCTTCTCCGTAGGGTCAGCCGCGATTCAATCAGCAGGGCTCTCGACTCCGGGATACAACTGCCGATCTGTGGCGGGGTCGCCCCAGATATAGGTCTGGAGCCCTTTGATGTCCCGACCCAGGCGCCCGGGGGGGGCGGAGAGGCCGGGTGGAGGTGGCCAGACACCCAGCAGGAGAGGCGCCAGGCCCAAGAGAGTTGCAGGGCGATCACACCTAGAGAGGGGAGGACAGTCGGGGGTCTCATCGATACTGTCCTCCGCTGGGGGCGATGAATGTTTCCTGCGGCACCCCCTGGCCAGTTCGTGGTGCCTCGATGTCGGGGCTTCGCTGGGGTCGAGGCCGGGTTGCGCGGGGTCGCGCTGGCTGGTGCACAGAGTCACGTGGATGCCAACAAGATGGCGGAGCCACGAGGGGTATGCGGCCTCGTGCAGCTCTGGATGAAGGGCCTCGGTGCAGTTCAGAAGGGTGGCCCGTGAAGGCCGGGAGGGGAACGGGCACAATCCATGGGGTTAAGGACCACGCCATGAGGCCGGGTCCAACACAGTCTCTTTCAGCAATGCAGTTTCTCTCCGGGGTAGTAGCTGATATCGAGATGTACCAGGGATCGTGTGGTCCGGGAAGACTTCCTCAGATTCCTCAGGTGATATGGCTTGGCCTCTCTCTGTGTCCAGGATGTCTTGATGGTCGGCAAGTGCAGCAGGTTCCACCAAGGCAGATGGCACCTTTTTGCAGTGCGTGGAGTGCACCCAGTTCTTCCGATTGGTAACTCGGACTGCAGTTCTTGTAGCGAGGAGGACTTGCTCCGGGCCGCGCCACCTAGGCTCCAAGCTGCTCGATCTCTGGAAGACCTTGACCATCACATGGTCACCGGGCCGCAGCTCGTGACCTTCACCTTTCGAACTGTCAGGAAGAGCTTCTCAAACCTTTTGATGAATAGAAAGCAGACTATCAGTCAACTGCGATAGATAATCGTTCATCATAACACAAGGTACATCATGTATGGGGCGTGGCTTAGGATTCCCCCAAATAGTCATAGGCCTACCGAATACCACCGAATACGGTGTGAGGCCAGATCGTGTATGCGATACCAATCTAATGGACAGTAATGCCAAGGGTAGTGCATCAGGCCACTTCTGAGATGTGGAAGCCTGGATTTTAGCTAGTTTAAGCTTAAGCGTAGCATTATATCGTTCCACTAGTCCTGCTGATTGTGGGTGGAAGGCGGCATGAAACTTCTGCTTAATCCCCAATCCTTTCAAGACATACTCAACAATTTGCCCAATAAAATGGGGTCCGTTATCACTCCACAAAAGTTTGCAAATACCAAATTTAGGGAAGAATTCCTTTAGAAGCACCTTCGCTGTAGTAAGAGCTGTGTTATCTTTTATAGGGTAGGTTTCTATCCACTTACTAAAAGCACTTACTACTACTAGAACATACTTTAAATTATTACAGTGAAGCTGGATGTAATCCATCTGCAAAACCTCAAATGGCGCAGTTGGTGTAGCAAACCCTCCTGCTGGAGTTTGTGTCCCTTTTGCAGGATTGTACTGGAGACAAATCAAGCAGAACTGCACTATCTTTTTAGCCGTGCCAGCAATTTCTGGATGATCCCAAACTTGCATGAGCAACTTTGTTATTCAGGATGCTCCAACACGTGCGGGCCCATGTGCCATATGAATCATAGGATGTAAATAGGCTGTGGGCAGTCTCCATTTAGTCATGTCTTTATTCCTCCAACAGCCCTCATCATCCAATGTTCCCTCCTTAGACCATTGTTCAAGTTCTTCTGTAGAGGCAGATCGCTGCATATCAAGCACTTCCTGCCTGGTATCATGCCAACGTTCAGCCTGTGACTTCACTACGTACACTGATGTAGTGCTTGACTGCATTGCAGTTTTGCGGGCTGTGCGGTCTGCAAAGGCATTACCTTGCCCTATTTTATCTGTTACTTTCTTATGTGCATTACACTTAACAATCGCATTCTTCTTTGGATATGTCAAGGCAGTCAGGAGATTATGCACTAATTCTCCATGCACTATTTGTGTTCCATGTGATGTAAGGAAGCCTCTTTCCTTCCAGAGTAGCCCAAAGTCATGAGCCACTCCAAAAGCATAGCGGCTATCTGTATAGATATTAACAGACAAATCAGTACTAAGTTCACACGCTCTTGTTAGTGCTATCAGCTCAGCTGCCTGGGCTGACTTCTGTAGAATACGAGCTGTCTCAACTACTCTGTGAAGCGTAATTTCATATGCAGCTGAGGTCGTACCATCTGGTAATCGTAAACAGGACCCATTTACCCATAATTCTCCATCAACCGTAGAAAGGGGCGTGTCTTGTAGGTCAACACGACCCTTTGTTTGTTCCTCAGTAAGGAATATACAATCATGAAACTATTGTGGCAGGGATTGAGTAGCCGGATATGGCAAAAGAGTAGCCGGGTTAATGGTTGAACATCTTTTCAGAGTGATATAAGGGGCCAAAAGTGTCAGTTCATATCCTGTCAAACGAGCACTGGTTAAATGCTGCATTTTAGTTTGGTTCAAAAGGGCATCAACTGCATGGGGTACTAGCACAAGCAATCTATGTGACAGGACTAGCCCTTCACTCTGACGTATGGACACAGGTGCCGCTGCAACAGAGCAAAACACCCAGGCAACGCACAAGCGACTGGATCAAGAACAGCTGAAAAATATGCACAAGGACGCTGCTTATCACCATGTGGCTGTACTAGAACTGAGAGTGCACAACCGTCCCTCTCGTGTACATAGAGTGTAAAAGCCTTAGTGTAGTCTGGAGTGCCTAATACTGGTGCAGAACATAAAGCTTGATGCAACTGCTAAAAAGCATTCTGACATTCAGAAGTCCATGGGAGGGGCATCGGAGTGTCTTTAGTCAAGAGGGCCAACAAAGATTTTACAATGTGTGAAAAGCCCAAAATCCATTGCCTACAAATTGAAGTAAGACCAATAAATGCACGAACATCTTTCTGGGTACGAGGCACAGGCATGTCTAAAATAACTTGAATGCGGTCTGGTGTGAGTGCACGTCCCTCCTTAGACAGGAGGTGACCTAAATAGGTAATCTGCTGTCTACAATATTGCAATTTCTTTTGAGAAACCTTGTGATGGTGTGATGCAAGAAATGAAAGCAATAACAGTGTTCCTTCTTCACACTGTTCAGGGGTATCAGCTGCCAACAAGATATCATCGACAAATTGTATGAGAGCCACCCCTGTTGGTACAGGGAAAGAATCAAGCTGTCGTTTTAAAGCTTGGCTGTAAATACTAGGACTCTCTGTATACCCCTGGGGAGCTCTACAGAATCTGAAGGATCGATTATTCAAAGTGAAACCGAACAAATATCGGCTATCAGGATGAATAGGAATCGAGAAGAAAGTATTCTTCAGATCAATCACAGAAAATGTAGTTGCAGTTGGAGGAACCATGGTAAGGAGTGACGTGATGTCAGATACTACCAGGTATTGGGGCACTACAATCTTATTAACTTCTCGCAAATCAATGATAAACCTGTAAATTTTAGTATCAGTATCTTTCTTCAAAATGGGAAGGATAGGACTATTGCAAATATTGTAAGGGACTTCTTTCACAACTCCTACTGCAATCAGATCTTGAACAATACGTATTAATGCTTCTTCGCCTGCTCGACAAATTTTGTATTGAGGCAATCAAGGCAATGAAGCACCTTCCCTCACTTTAATATGGACTGGTGGGATAACCATTTGTCCCACATCTGTATCTGATGTCGCCCACAAAGTACTAGGGAGTGATGCCAAGGCAATATCTTCTCTAATGAGATAGGACTTCTCAACCGTGGGATAGTTATCATTCAAAATAACACGCACGCCTTCGGGGGAACAAAGTATCGTAACCCGGAAATGCTTGAGCATATCAAGGCCCACAATATTGTCTGGCGTGTTAGGGGAAAGCAAAACTTGACATGGAGCAGAAAATGTATCAACATGAAATGCAGTGGTTGTGAGAGTGGGCTAAGGGAAGGAGTCCCATCGAAACCTATTGATGTGATTGTTAAGCCAGACAGGGAAGCCCTTGGAACAAATTGTTTAGACAGAGCGCTACGAGTAGCTCCTATGTCAACCAAAAACCGATCAGTGAAACTTAAAACGTATTCAGTAACATAAGGACCCTCCTGATCTACTGGGACTTCAACTGATTCCTTACCACATTCTAAGCATTCCTATGCATAAGCAGAATCTTTCAAATCAGCAGTCTGATAAGCAGACATTTGATATTGATTACGCCTATCAAAAGTATTAGAAGAATTCTGAGTATGCTCAACAGCTTCAAACCTAGTGAGACTATCCATACCTCCCCTATATCCTGAATTCCGTGGACGGCCTCTCATTTGTCCTCGACCACGCTGATACTGCTGAGTACGCAATTATGGACAGTCAGCAACCCAATGTCCAGTCTCCTTACAATAAGCGCACTGATCAGAAGACAAAGTTACTCAGGGAAAAGAGGGTGTGCCAGGGCGGTACATCGCATTTCCGCCTCTGCCACCACCTCTATAAGATGGACCATAAACCTGAGCTAACATAACCTTTGTTTTTAGATCTTTAGGGGCATATTATCAAGCACGGCGTTACAATTATCGCCGCTTTAGCGGCAGGAAACTGTCGCTAAAGCGGCGATAAGGGGCTTGACAATATGCCCTTGAGAATTCCAATAGAAGCCCAGGTTCACACCAGAACATGGGCTTCTATTGGAATTCTCAAGAGCATATTATCGAGCCCATCATCGCCGTTTTAGCGGCAGTTTTCTGCCGCTAGAGCGGCGATAATTGTAACGCCGTTTCTTGATAATATGCCCCCAAGTCTTTTTATCCTCGTTGCCCTTAGCTTCCAATTCCTGACATTCATAATACTGAGCCATAGTCAAAAGAGAGACTGGAGAAGACGTAGTCCATGAACTCTTGCTGGCCTTTAGGCGACTAGTTATTCCTGGCAGTATGTTTGCGACCAATTTATCAACAAACAGATGTCTGCCCGTGTCATCTGTCAATGACTGGCCACTAAAGTCGTGGAATGTCTCCTCAAAACGTGTAAAAAAGTCAGAGACCGATTCATCTGTCTTTTGTTTACAGGATGCTAACATAGTCCAATCCATCTTTTTAGGAGGAATGAGAGTTTTCAATTTAATAATTATAGCTCTTGGAAGGTCTAAAATCAGTTGTTGCGGTTTCTGTGCTGGTTCCCGTTCTCTATCTGTCCTCTCTAATTCCCTCCAAACATCTCCAAAAGCTGCCTGATCATCTACTTTACGTATAGATCTCCACATATCAGGGGGTAGGAAAAGCCCAAAAAACATATCAATATCAAGCAAAATCATAATACAAGAACCAATAGCTCTTTCAACTTCTTTGTAAAAAGCCGCCGGATTTTTCCACGGGTCTGGCAAAGCAGTCTTAAGAGCCATAAGATCTGCTCGACTCCAAGGAGTATAGACCCAATTATAATCATCTGAAGTTTTATCGTCATCCTTTCCCGTACCCTTAGGAGGGACATACAAAGACGAAGCTTCACGCATTGGTTTCCCATCAACTACAATAGCCTTATCTGTCCCTGGGTTGCCATCCTGCGGTACGGAGGGCTGATTTGTTTGTTCAGCTGCAGCGTCTGCCTTTTTCTCCTCCCGCAAACGGAATGCCTCAGCTCGCAGTTTAACCAAGCGTCTAATTAAGTCTGCCACCCGAGAAGGGAGAAAAAGACCGTCACACAATTGTTTACAATCGTTTGCTATATCAACAGGCTCTAACTCTGTGGAATGCTTTCTAAACCGTGCAATCACTTCTGTGGTAAATGTTTCTACAAAATATAACTGTTCCCTATCCTGCCATTGCTGTTCATCAGCTACAAGATCTGAAGCAGAAATGTCATCACGAGCTGCTTTGCGAGCAGCTGATCTCAGACCGGTAGAATTGAGCGAGTCTGACGCTGAGCATCGGATCCTAACTAATCCTGATCTGTAGGAGAAATATAATCATCAGAATCAATTGTAGGGGCAGAGGGAAAAGTGTATGGAGGCGGGGAGTGATCTAAAAAAATGGAATCGTCTTGTGGTTTATTAAATAGAGGGTAAAGGGGGCGCCGGACAGGGTATTGGCCATTTACTTGTAAACGAAGCTCCCTATCCTCTCTCTCTTTTATCTCCTTCATTTCTTTATTTTTTAATTCCAGCGCTTTCGCATGGATATTTTTGCGTTGTTCTTTTTCTACCAAAACTTGCTCTCTTCTCACACGTTCACGCGCTTCTTTCTCCCACATTCGTACACAATCAAACATATCCTGTCTACTTTTACGTTTAAACATACATTGCTCCACATACTGAATCTTTTTAAGATCAAATGACCCATTTATAGGCCATCTCAACTCAGGATCCTTACTAGTATATTTATTCCATAACATGCTGCACATTGTAGAAGAAATACCATTTTTAATATACATATCCCTATTTGGTGTCCCCTCTGGGGGAGCCGGCTGATTCCATTCAAGATCCATATTGGTACCTCCAAGAAAGCAACACATTCTACGATGTGTGCTAAGAACAGGCATGCCAAGAACATTGCAGCATATTCAATATTATACGCAAAGTAGCACTTAACTAAAAGTGTGCCGTTCAAGTTTTTCAAAATTTTCTCAATAACTGCCTATATAAATTGCAATGTATATATATCCAAACAAGTCAAGTTTTTGGCCAATACTAACAAACAAATGTCGACGACCTTAACAAGCACAAACCATCATCTTTCAACTGCCAAGTTCTGAATCGACCAAATGGTCTCTGCACGGCAAACACCAGAAGGAATCTCAGTCGAGGACCGGCACCGCCTGGAGGGTCAATATCAGGAGAAGTGGAAGAAGCGCTGTGGCTGCGAAGACACGGGTCTCCTCACGCAGTGATCACCCGTAGTGAGATTCCAATCCTCCGTCAAGACCGCTCCTTCGGGTATCAGAGTCGCCGATGAGCCCCACGTGACGGGCGCCAATTTGTAGAGGTGGACCTCAGCAAGGCCTACCAGTGCTAGGGGTTCGCCCTTCTCTGCACAAAAGTCCTCAGACCAGAAAATAGAAGTTGGCACAGAAGCTGAAATAGTAAAAAGATATTTTATTAACCTCATGAGGTGGAACTATATTCACACAACACCCTTCGGTAGTGTATGAAGTAGCACAAGGAGTAGAAGAACCATGGGTCTTTTATACCCACACAGGAGCTCAAAAGAAGGCGGTACAAGCACACATAGGAGAGTTACATACATAAATGGTCATACAAAGAATGCACAGTCAACAGTAAAGGAGGAGCCAGCAGTTGCTGACTTTGGTAAAAACAACCTTACAGTTACAGACTAGAGCAGGTGCATGGGCAGATACAGACTCTTCTGCACATGTGCAGAGTAGCAGAGGCTAAGTATAGCCAGTTCTTTGAGCAAAGCACAAGGGCAAGCAACAGTGAAGAAGGAAAAAGCACATGATTAACAAAATGGCTGCCGGAAACAAGATGGCTTCAGCTAAATGCTAACAGCGATCTCTGCCAAATTTCCACAGCTTGAGAAGGCTGTCTGTGATACTCCACCAACTCTGGCTGTTGTTGGTTGAAATGTCCCGCGATAAAATCCAGCAATAGCCTGCAATAATTATCCTAGCACTAAGCGTGCTTAGCGATAATTATTGCCGGTTGTTGCTGATATTCCCCCGTACTATCAAGGAACGGCGATAACATTATTGCCGCTTTAGCGGCAGGAAACGGCCGCTAAAGCGACGATAATGGGCTTGATAATATGCCCGCGAGAATTCCCATAGAAGCTCAGGTTCTGGTGTGAACCTGGGCTTCTATGGGAAGTTACAAGGGCACATTATCAAGCCCATTATCACTGCTTTAGCGGCAGTTTCCTGCCGCTAAAGCTGCGATAATGTTATCGCCGTTCCTTGATAATATTGCCCTAAACTCGTTATCCGCCTATCAGAGACGATGTCAGCGGCGAGCTTTTAACTCGCTGAGCTATCTGCCCACTATTTTATGACCACCTAGGATGCCTCCTCTGGTCAGCAGGGAGTAACGATCGGGAGCGGATGTGGCTCAACTTCCAGAGCTGCCTCTTTGGCACTGGGGACCCAGGCTCGAGTCCCGACGTCCACTCACACCATCCAACTCACTTAACTTCCCAGTGCATTAAAAACACGAAGCTGTCCTTGTGGATTGTTACTGACTGCTGCTTGTAAGTGCGACAAAGCCCTTCTTTAAAATTGTCCTTGTATTTCTATCCCTCTTCCTACCCCTGACGAGGTGTTCCAGCGCTTGGACAGTCATTGCTAGTCAAGGAGGGAGCTCCCTTGAGGTTCCGTGTGGGACGGAATGACACTTTTGAGTGGTGACGAATATGGATGAGTTTGATGTCTACGAACCGCAAATGACGAGTATAGTGGGTGTACGCAGTTTCGCTATGCAACCACGTATGGTTCGTCTTATTTTTGGGTTTGTTCATCCGAACCCTCGGGTTCCATTTTAGATACAGCATCCATTTTGTCTCTTGCCCTCAAGTAGCCAGCGAACGGACTTTGTCCGCTTCGTGACCCTGGGACTCCCAAGCTTATACGAGGGACACGTGTTCCTTTGAGGGTGACTTTTTACGATGAGGGAAATGACACGGCGAAGGCAGATGACCCCGCTCGAGCTCATCTTACCGTGCCGGTCTATTGTTTCAGCCATGCATACATTGGACACGAGGTCTTTGATCCCGTTATCAAGTTTCCTTTATTACTCCTAACACTCTTTTCTAATCTGTTGTGCATCCTTGTCTTTTCTTTGCATCTGTTTTCGTCCCTTCTCCTAATGTGTTTACGGTCAGGATGGAATGTGTTTTATTGCAGAGAAGATATGTTTTTACAGTTGGGAACCGACAATACTGTTGTTATTATGTTCCGGCCTCCTGAAACATGAACACGACTCTTTTGAAGTTTATTGTGGGAACTGAGTTGTAACCTTTGTTCGCCATACTGTGCAATGGCAAAAACGTGTATAAAAGGAGCGATCCAGTTTTGCAATTCGAAGCAGTCTCCGAGAACCTACACGTTGTGTACTTCTTGTGACCTCTGTATCCCTGCAGTAAATAAACGCTGATCTCTGACGTCGCTGGAAGTGTCCCGTGTCTCTGTGTTTTGTACGCCAGAACAGGTAACCCACGAAGGTTTCAGGTGTTGTTCCCTGGCACCGCTGGGTCTTAGAATAACCCAGTCCTTCAGTTGGCGCCCAACGTGGGGCGACATCAACGGTACCGGTCCAAAGCCCGACGATCGTGAGGAACTTCGTGTGAAATCTCCGAGGGAATGTGCACCCCGCTTCATCGATCCAGTTGTCGAAATAAGTGGCCCGACGTCTTTTCCCGCGAAGATCCCCGCATCCTGACGGCTGCGACGGACTGATGCCCTGACTGTCGACCTGTTTTGGCGCCTGGCGTAGTCCTTTGTACGGCGAGACGATAGACGGGCCTTCCTGGTGACGCCATTGTTCTCTCAGTTAAGTATTTGTGGGTCGCTCCCAGTGTTCTTTTGTTGTTTGCATGGTTCCATAGCATTTGTGGTTCTTAGTTGTTGGGTTTTATTTGATGATTGCAATTGCCAAAAACCGAGGGTCTTGCATTTTTGTGCGAGGAAATCATAATTCGATAGCCCTTGAAGTTTGTAAACTCGGTTAGTGTGCACGATGCCTGGCCGTAGTACTTTGTTTGGGTTTTTCAAATGTTGCAGAATGGATTCCCGGCTGGAGGATTCGTGTCCGATACCTCCGGTTGGAACTCCAATTTACGAGCTCTATAGTCGCCATGGCGTGGTTCCTATCGTATATAATGAATATTGGGTCCGCTAAACTAAAAATGATGGCGTCCTTAGTTGGCCATCTCATGGTAGTTTCGAAACTGCCATCTTAGATAATTTGGAAGCTAAACTGTTTAAGAAGAAGGCTAGGCCGGCCATGTTCGATTCCTTCCGGTTATGGCGGAAAGAGGCCAAGCAGAAAGAAATCAAACAGAGTAAGAAAAATAAATGAGAAGGTGTTATTACGGTGATGCGAAATGCAGAACAGTATCAGCGAGACAAAGATGAGAAAGAGCAGGAAATTAGTGCTCGACTTCATCATATGGCGGTGGATAAATGTTATCCGGTGTTACCATCTAATGCCGATAAGACGGGAGAAGAAGCGATAGAGGATTCGCTACTATCTTATCTGTTGAAATCACCACCTCCCTATGCTCCCGATACTGTGGGTCCTGTGATTCTACCTCTTCCTCAACCTGCTGTTTTGGCGGCTGCTGGTCAGCTCGCCGTTCCTCCCGCTCTCCCGAATCCTCTTGTGCCGCAGATCGTTCATCTTCCTTTACCGGCTTTTCTTCCTACTGCGCCTTTCCAAGTCCCTCCTCAGTCTGTCGTTCCCGCTACTCCTGGTGCCGCGTCTACTTCTACTGCCTCCACTCCTACTCTCACTGCGCCTGCACCTTCTTCCTCTTCTCCTTCTGTTCGTAGCCGTCTCCTGACTGCTGTTGCTACTCTTTATTCTCCGCTTTTTGGGCCAATACTCGGCTCGACTCTTTCAGATGTTGCCCAGAGGCGCAGCCAGCTTCCTGACGGTAGGGAACGTGAATCGTTGGTAAAAATGGCACGTAAATGGATTCGTAATCCTGTTAAATACACTTTGCGTGTAGTGTTTGAAACGTTTTCTCAGTTTAATGCGCCCACGCAACGATTCGTGTTTGAGGAAATGTGTAAATCGTTGAAGGAGGAGTGGGATCATGATGTGGTCGATAATGTACCGTCTGAGGTTTCTGAGCTCCAGCATCAATTCACAACTGGTGTGATTGTAGGTGATAAGGTTCGAGATGCTCTAGAACGTTTGTTATCCTTCCGATGTACAGTGCAACCTCGAGCATTGTTTAAGGAAGAGACTGCAGAGTGGATGGCAAAACCTGGTCAATATCCTATGCGGGAAGTTCCCCCAGTGTGGATGCCAGGTGATCCTAATGCTAACCCCGCTGTCCCAGGCCACTTTCAGAGAGTGTGGATACACCTCCCTTGGAAACGATCGGAAGTCTTACAGGTGAAGCAAACTTTGCCTGATCCCCGTAAAAATCCTGCAGGTTATTATAAGGAGCTGTCCCAATTGGTGGATGCTACTGTTATGAACCTTGCTGATATTGACATGTTGTTTGGCAATGTAGTGCCTCAGCCGATTTGGGCGAAAATTCGTCACGAGAATCACGCGGCCGAGTTAGGCGGTGACTGGGCTGCCCTTACGGCGGCAGACGCTCAGCAAGTTGGTGGGGCTAAACCTGAACAGCTTATTGTAGAGCTGCCCCAGAGGATAATTACCCTTATGAAAACGCTTATGCCAGCGATGCGCGTCAATTGGGACAAGTTGTCCGCGTGCAAGCAAAAGAGGGATGAAAGCGTTTCCGATTTCTTTACGAGATTCGAGGAAGCATTTGTTGATCATAGTGGTCAGGACATGAGTTCGGAGGGTGGTCAGCGGCTGTTCGTTGATAAGTTTGTATTGAACTTGTTGCCCGAACTTAGCAACAAGTTGAAAAATTCTGAGAGTTCGTGGGCTGTTTCTACCACTGCTCAAATATTGGCTACGGCCCAATATTACGAAAATAGAGAAAAGGAGGAAAGTGAGCGTGTAGATAAGAAAACGAAGGATCTTAAAACTAAGGTCTTATTGCAGCAAGCGTATCCTCCGCGCTCAAATTTCAGTGACTCGCAACAGCTAAATCGATCACAATCACAGTTCTCCAGATCGCAGACGCGACATGACTCTCCCACACCTCGTTCTGTGTTGGGATATAATCAATGTGCGTATTGTAGAGGGGAGGGCCATTTGAAGTTTAATTGTCCGGTTCTCCGTGATAGGAACAATGGTGTGTCAGCTCGAGGAGGTCGTAGTGGTCCTCAACAAGCTTCACGTGGTAGAGGTCGTGGAGTTACTCAGAATCAGGCCGAGCGTTTTTCCACTTCCTCAGACTCGCAGAATTGTTTCGATCGACGCGACCCCTCGTCTGGTAGATCTGCACAGTATCATGTGGATGACTATTACGTCGAGCGTGATGTTGATACGGACGGTATCTACTAGGACAGCCATAGACAAAGGAAGGGAGAAGTATCAGTTCCGGTTGATCAGAGAGGGCCTTATGTCGCAGTTGCCACATTGGGCGTCGTTGAGCCTTTTCTGTTGGACACTGGTGCAGCAAAAAGTTCCATCATGCATTCGAAACTCCCTGGCGCGCCTTTGTCTGGCTTAACGAATGTTTCCGTTGGATTCTCTGGCGCCCCCGTTAGCAATCCAGTTTCTAGCCCCTTGCCCCTTACGATTGGGTCTCATGAGTTAGAAGCTCCTTTGATTTTGACTACTTGTTGTGGTGAGAATCTTTTGGGCTTGGATTTGTTGAAGAGGTTACATGCGACTTTGTACTGCTCTCCTACAGGTGTGGAGCTTACATTGGGTGAGAGTGTGATTTCCCCTATGTATCTATCGATCGATAAGCTCCCACCGGAATTGAGTTCTCTTCCGGTTTCTTTGTGGGCGACAGGTCCCAATGATGTGGGCCTGCTGGATATACCACCTTATGTTGTTCAATTGAAAGTTGATGCGCGCTTACCACGCATACCACAGTATTGTATCTCCCTTGATGGTGAACGGGCACTATTAGCGATCATTTATGATCTGATCGATAAAGATGTTATCGAGGAGACACGAGGTAACGTGTGTAATAGTCCCGTGTTGCCTATTCTGAAACGAACTGATCCCTCCAAGCCTCCCGTGTACCGTCTAGTTATTGACTTACGGGAAGTAAATAAAATTGTTGGCCCGCAGTTTCCTGTGGTACCAGACATTACAGCTTTACTGACTCTGATTCCAGCCTCTGCATCATGGTTCTCGGTAATCGATCTGAAGAATGCGTTCTTTAGCATTCCGATTGCTGAGGAAAGTCGTGATTTGTTCGGGTTTTCATTAGGAGGTCGCAGTTTCCGGTTCAAACGCGCACCTCAAGGCTACTGTGAGAGCCCATCGATCTACAGCCAAGCTCTTAAGAGTCAACTGGATGCATTTGTGCTGCCGACTGGTGCGGCTTTGATTCAGTACGTCGACGATCTGTTGGTAGCTGCAGACACTGAACAAGTTTGCAAGACTGCTACTGTGTCTCTGTTACAGCATCTCTGTGACTTACACCACAAAGTGTCACCTTCTAAATTACAATATTGTTGTCAAGAAGTTACCTACTTAGGTCACTTATTGTTAAAGGCGGGAAGAAGGTTGACCCCTGAAAGAATCGCAGCAATTGCTCGAATGACTGTGCCGATGACTCAGAGAGATGTGCGTGCCTTTTTAGGTATCACGTCATATTGTAGACAGTGGATTCCAAATTTTTCACTGTTAGCGAAGCCATTGATAGCTCTCACGTGCAAGGACGTTTCGACTCCTTTGCCATGGACGGAGGAATGTCAGAAAAGTTTTTCTGAACTACGTGATGCGTTGTGTTCGGCTTCTGTGTTAGGTACTCCTGATTACAGTAAGCCATTTACACTATACGTTCACGAGAGAGAAGGTTGTGCGTTGAGTGTTTTAACGCAACAATTTGGTGGCAAGCAGCGCCCGTGTGCATATTTTTCCTCGACCTTAGACCCGGTAGCTAGAGCGTTGCCAAGTTGCTTGAGGGCGACAGCGGCAGCAGCGGCGTCTATTCGGCAGTCCGCAGGTCTTGTTATGGATAATATGCTAATGGTGATGGTTCCGCATGCAGTTGACACTCTCTTGAATCGGACAAAAACTCAACATCTGACGAGTGCAAGGTTGTCTGGGTACGAGCTGACCCTTTTGGCAAGTCATATACAGATCAAACGTTGTAATGTACTGAATCCGGCGACATTGTTGCCGATTCATATGGAATCAGATGATGTGCCGCCACATGATTGTTATTTACGAACTGAGGAAGAAACAAAGGGTCGTGTGGACCTGAAAAACACTCCCTTGACAGATCCCGATGGTACTTTGTATGTGGATGGTTCTTGCTTTAAATTACCGAATGGCGATGTGACGACTGCATATGCTGTAGTGACGTTGAGCACGGTTGTGGAAACTGCGAGATTGAATCAGAATTCAGCACAAGCGGCAGAGTTGATTGCATTGACAAGAGCGTGTGTTTTGTCTAAAGGAAAGCGAGTGAATGTGTTTACCGACAGTCAGTACGCATTCGGTGTTGCGCATAACTTTGGAAGACTGTGGAGAGAAAGAGGATTTATGACATCGCATGGTACGAAGATTCAACACGGGCAGCTTGTGAATGACCTTTTGGATGCACTTACATTGCCTAAACAAGTGGCGATCGTTAAATGTAGTGCACATCGGAAAGTGACGGATGATGTTGGTCGTGGTAATGCGTTTGCGGATGAGATTGCTAAGGAAACGGCTAAGGATCTTGCGACCCGAATGTATGTTACGAGTTCAGTGAGGTGGCCGACGGAGACTGCTATGTGTGAAAATACTGTTGAGAGTGTGAAAGCAATTCAGAACGAAGCTACTAAAGCTGAAAAGACCAAGTGGAAAGAAAGTACGGGAAAATTGGATATGCATGGATGTTGGGTTGACCTGACGGAATGTCAGAGGTGGATGTTACCAGATGCGTACGTATTAGCTGTCGTGACGATGGCTCATGGGTTGTCACATATTAGTGCGAAAGGAATATGTAAGTTCTTGTCCCCTGTATGGAAGAATGAGGGTATTGCTAAGTGTGCCGAGAGAGTGGTTAAGAATTGTATGGTGTTGTTGGAAGGCGGACCCCGAGGAGTCGGCGAGACCACCAAGGGGGGGCCCTCACACTGCACGAAGTAGCCGAGCGCTGCTGAGAAGTCTCCTGAGAGATCCTTCCCCTATCACGTACTAGCACAGTAACACCACCACACAGGACTCAAGGAGGTTGTCTTTACGACAAGCAATTCTTTATCAGCAATAAAAGGTTACGAGTTCAATATTTACACGAAGGGATCGAGGGATCCACCAAAAGTCTCAATGTCTCTTTGGAAGGGTAGGGGTAGCGGGACAGTCTTTGGCAGGAATGCGGTACGAGGGTACCTGGGGCCCAGTTCTTATCCTCAAGCTGGAGGACCTCCGGATCTCGGAGGGGTCGAGCCGCGACGGCGTCAGCAGGGCTCTGGCGTACAGTTCGTGGAGAGCCGCGATTCAATCAGCAGGGCTCTCAAGATGGTTTCTGCTCAGCTCGAGCCGCGACGTCGTCAGCAGGGCTCCGAGGAAGGATTCAGCGAGGTTGGGCCGCGACAGCGTCAGCAGGGCTCCGATGTTCCAGGTGGTTCAGATTGTTCACAAGAAGGAGCCGCGACGCAGTCAGCAGGGCTCGTGATGGTTCCGACAAGAGTTCTTCTCCGTAGGGTCAGCCGCGATTCAATCAGCAGGGCTCTCGACTCCGGGATACAACTGCCGATCTGTGGTGGGGTCGCCCCAGATATAGGTCTGGAGCCCTTTGATGTCCGGACCTATGCGCCCGGGGGGGGGGGGGCGGAGTGGCCGGGTGGAGGTGGCCAGACGCCCAGCAGGAGAGGCGCCAGGCCCAAGGGAGTTGCAGGGCGATCACACCTCGAGAGGGGAGGACAGTTGGGGGTCCCATCGATACTGTCCTCCGCCGGGGGCGATGAATGGTTCCTGCGGCACCCCCTGGCCAGTTCGTGGTGCCTCGATGTCGGGGCTTCGCTGGGGTCGAGGCAGGGTTGAGCGGGGTCGCGCTGGCTGGTGCACAGTGTGACGTGGATGCCAACAAGATGGCGGATCCACGAGGAGTATGCGACCGCGTGCAGCTCAGGGTGAAGGGCCTTGGTGCAGTTCAGACGGGTGGCCCGTGAAGGCCGGGGCGGGGAACGGGCACAATCCATGGGGTTACGGACCACGCCACGAGGCCGGGTACAACAGGCGTTCCCCCCAGCCGAAGGCATGGAGAGTCACCCATCTCCTTGGGCATTCTCCTCGTCAAGGCGGAAGAAGCGGGACAGGCCGTCGGCGTTGGCGTGGTCATTGCCGGGCCGGTGTTCGACGTCAAAGTCCATCCCTTGTAGCGAGATGGACCACCGCAGCAGCTTGGGGTTCTCGCCCCGCATTTGTATTAACCACCGCAAGGGCCGGTGGTCGGTCTGGACCCGGAAGTGGGTACCAAAGAGGTAGGGCCGGAGCTTCTTGAGGGCCCACACTACAGCGAAGGCCTCACGCTCAATGGTGCTCCAGCGTTGCTCTCGGGGCAGTAGTCGTCGGCTGATGAAGGCCACTGGTCGGTCGAGCCCCTTTTCTTCGGCTTGGGATAGGACGGCCCCGATCCCATACTCGGAGGCGTCCGTCTGTACCACGAACTCCTTCTGGTAGTCCGGGGCTTGCAGCTCCGGAGCAGTACACATGGGGGCCTATAAGGTGTCGAAGGCTGTTTGGCAGCGGGGTGTCCAGTGCACCTTTTTGGGCTGCTTTTTGGACGTTAACTCTGTGAGGGGGCCAACAATGCTCCCATAGTCCCGGATAAACCGCCGGTAGTATCCGGTGAGGCCCAGGAAGGCCCGGACAGCGGTCTGGGTAGTGGGGAGTTCCCAGGTCTGGATGGCATCTATCTTCGCTTGGAGGGGGGCCACCTGCCCGCTCCCCACTTGATGGCCCAGGTAGGTCACGGATCCGTGGCCGACTTGGCATTTGCTGGCCTTGATTGTGAGCCCGGCCCGCTGGAGGGCGGCCAGGACGGCTTTCAGGTGAAGGAGGTGCTCTGCCCAGTGGTTGCTGTACACGGCAATGTCATCTAGGTAGGCCGCGCTGAAGGCCTCAAGCCCGGCCAAAACCTTGTTCACCAGTCTTTGGAAGGTGGCCGGGGCGTTCTTCATTCCGAAGGGCATCACCCGAAAGTGGTAATGCCCATCCGGGGTCGAAAAGGCGGATCTTTCTTGGGCGCCGGGGGTGAGCTGGATTTGCCAGTACCCGGCGGTGAGGTCCAGCGTGCTCAAGTAGCGAGCGGCCCCTAGGCGGTCGATGAGTTCGTCGGCCCGGGGTATCGGGTGGGCGTCTGTCTTGGTTACTGCATTCAGGGCTCGGTAGTCCACGCAGAATCGCAACTCTGGGGGGTGGCCGGGAGCTGCGGCCTTGGGCACCAGGACGACAGGGCTGGCCCACGGGCTGTCGGAGGGTTCGATGACCCCCAGGGCCAGCATCTTCGTTACTTCGGCCTGGATGCAGGCCCGCACTCGGTCAGGCACCCGGTAGGCTCTGTGTCGCACGGGGGGGCTCTCCCCGGTGTCGACGTCGTGGACGCACCAGTGGGTCACCCCCGGGGTGAGGGAGAAGAGGGCTGCGTAGTCCCGCAGCAGTCGCTGGCAGTCGTTGCGCTGTTCTGGAGTCAGGGAAGGGGCGAGTTGGACCCCTTCGATCGATCCATCATGAATGTTGGACTGCAAGAGGTCGGGCAGGGGTTCGGAGTCGTCCTCGCCCCCCTCGTCGGTCGCCAGCAGCAGGCTCAGTTCGGTCCGGGCAAAGTGGGGTTTTAGCCTGTTCGCATGTAAGACCCGGAGGGGGTTCCGGGGGGACTCCAGGTCGACCAGGTAGGTGACGGGACTTTTCTTCTCCACTACCTTGAAGGGCCCGGTCCACTTGTCCTGGAGGGCGCCGGGTTCGACCGGGGCCATGACCCATACTTTCTGTCCGGGCTCGAATTCTATGGTAGAGGGGTTCCGATCGTACCACCGCTTCATGTCCTCCTGGCTGGCCTCGAGGTTGGCTTCGGCCATGGCTCGGAACTTGCGGGTCTGGTTCCGGAGAGTCAGGAGGTATCGGTAGACGTCAGGAGGGGCGCCTTGGGGCTTCATCTCCCAACCCTCCTTGACCAGGCTGAGCGGTCCGCGGACCGGGTGTCCATACAATAGCTCGAACGGGCTGAACCCCAGGGACTTCTGCGGGACCTCCCGATAGGCAAACAGGAGGCACGGCAGCAGAACATCCCATCTCCGCCTGAGGGGCTCTTCCAGGCCCTGGATCATCCCTTTTAATGTTCGGTTGAACCGCTCAACCAGTCCGTTCCCCTGAGGGTGATAGGGGGTCGTGAACTTGTATGTGACCCCGCACTGCTGCCACAGGGACCGCAGGTACCTGGAGATAAAGTTCGTGCCGCGGTCGCTCACCACTTCGCGGGGAAATCCCACTCGGGAGAAGATCCCCCTCAAGGCCCGGCCTACCACAGGGGCCGTTATAGTTCTTAGTGGGACCGCCTCTGGGTACCTGGTGGCGTGGTCCACGAGGACCAGGATGAAGCGGTGGCCCAGGGTGGTTTGGGGGTCCAGGGGCCCCACAATATCGATTCCGACCCGTTCGAACGGGGTGCTGACGGCTGGAAAGGGCTGGAGGGGGGCCTTGACCCGACCCCCCGTCTTCCCGCTGGCTTGGCAGGTCTGGCAGGACCGGCAGTGGTTGTCCACGTCTCTCCGCATCCGGGGCCAGTAGAAGTGGGTCACCAGACGACTGTACGTTTTGTCTTGCCCCAAGTGTCCGGCGAGGGGCACATCATGTGCCAGGTTGAGAAGGAACTCCCGGAAGCGGAGGGGGACCACCAACACGCGGCTGGCCCCGAGTTCTGCCACTTTCTGTTCACTGTAGAACAGGCCCTCGGCCCAGTAGATCCAGTGGGTGCCGGTCTGGTCACCGTTGGCTTGCGCGGTCGCCTGTTGTCGGACCCCTTCGAGAGAGGGACAGGACTGCTGTTCTTGCTGGAACTGCTCTCGGGTGGGGCCCCCTTCATGTCGCCATTGTGTCAGTTCTGGTAGGGCGCTCGGGGACGCCATCTCTTCGGGGGAGGATTCGCTGGGTCCAGGGTCGGTGTCCGCCTCCTCCTCGCTGCTGGTGGGAGGGGGTGTGAGCCCCTCGGCTTGGGCGGCCCCGGAGGTCGAGGATGAGCGGGGGGCCAGGGCGGTCATGGACCGGGTGATGGCGCAGGCCCAGTCAGCCAGTCCCAACATTCGGAGGTGTTCTCGTCGCTCCACTTAAGCCCAGGGGGAACTCTCCAAGTCGTTCCCCAGGAGACAGTCGACAGGGGCGTCGTCGCGCACCGTCACCTTCAGCAGGCCCGTCACCCCTCCCCACTCGAAGGGGACCAGGGCCATCTGGCACAGGCTTTTACTGTTGTCGGCCGTCCGTACGGGGCACAGGACATTCGGTAGAATCTGTTCAGGGGTCACCAGGTGGCAGCGGACAGCGGTGATACTGGCGCCTGTGTCACGAAGGGCTTCGGCCCGTTGTCCATTGACCGTGACCTGCTGCCGGTACTTCTGGGTGTTGCTTGGGATGGGGGTGCAGGGTACCATTTCTCGGCTACCCAGGCAGACCAGGGACATGGCTGCCGGCTCCCACTCAGTGTTTCCTCGGTCGAGGGCCTCCTCTTCCTCTTCTCCTTCTCCCAGGGCGGCGGCCGCCAGCTGTCGGGGCGGGGGCCCGCCGGCCCCGTTTCTTCGGTTCAGGGGGCAGACCGGATCGCTGGCATAGTGTCCGGTTTGTTGGCAGCCGTAGCAGGTCACTGGTGGCCGTGGTCCGGGCCTGGCCGGGGGCGCCCCCTTCGGGCTAGGCTCGGGGAGAGTTGTTGCTGCGGTGGCCCTCGAGGGGGGCTCCTGGGGGCCCCGGCGGGAGGGTCTCGGTTCCTGTTCGGCCCTCCCCCTCCACCGCTTGCGGGGGGGGTCCGGTGGGGCTCCTCTGGTACTCCCCCATTGAGTTCCGGGGGACCCGGGAGTTGACCCATCGATCGGCCTCGACGGCGAGTTTTCGTGGGTCGGTCATTTTGCTGTCGAGGAGGTGCTGTCTCAGTTCCACAAAGCAATTGTTGGAGAGGTGCTCCCACACGATCAGGTCGACCAACTGCCCGTAGGTGGTTACTTTGCTCCCTTTGATCCACCCTTCTAGGGCCCGACTGAAAAAGTCCACATATTCCACCCATGTGGTACCCGGGATTTTCTTGCAGTCTCTGAACCGCTGGCGGTACATCTCCGCGGTTAGCCCGTAGCGGGTGAGCAAGGCCTCCTTCATGTGATCGTAGGAGGTCATCACCTCCTCCGGCAGCTGGAGCAGCGTGTCTCGACCCTCACTCAGGAACCGCCCCCACAGGCCTGCGCCTCAGTCTTTTCGGGGCACCCGATGAGAGGTCATGGCCACCTCGTAGGCCTTGAACCATTGTTGGATGTCGTCATTCTTGTAATACTCCTTGACGACCTCTTTCGGGATATGTACCTTGGTCTCGGAAGGCGGTAGAGTGTCTCTAGTACTGGGGGTGTTGGTCCCTCCGTTCTTGGCCTTGATCTCGAGCTCCTTGAGACTGCGCTCGTGCTCAAGAGTCAGTTTCTTCTCCTCCAACTCCCGGTGTCGTCTCTTCTCCTCGATCTCCTCTTGAAGCCGTAGCTGCTCTAGGGCCAGTTTCTTTTCTGCCAGCTGGAGTTCGCCGTCCAGCCGCAGTCGTGCGAGCTCTAGCTCGTGGCTCCGGACCTTCTCCCGCTCTCGTATTTCGTCTTCGGAGAGGCCGGTTTCTAGGCTCTTTCTTCCTCCGGTTGCCGGAGTCAGTGCGGTTGATGTGGTCTCAGTCAGGGGCAGGGGACCTTCTTCCTGGGAGGGGCCTGCCCCGGCCTCCCACCATGCCCTTAGAGCTTTCTGCATCTCCTCTTTGGTACCTAGGCCGGTGGTTGCAATGCCTTTGTCCTTGCAGAACTGTTTTAACTCTTTGTGCGTATATTCCTCCAGCCGTTCGGGCTGGAACTCCATTGTCGCGTTGTTTTCCTGGCTGCTCATGATGCTGTTCGTTTGGATGGGTAGCTAGTGGGTTCTGGCTGGTACGTATTGCGTTCGGCTCGGATCCCGTCGCTGGCCACCAAATGTTGGAAGGCGGACCCCGAGGAGTCGGCGAGACCACCAAGGGGGGCCCTCACACTGCACGAAGTAGCCGAGCGCTGCCGAGAAGTCTCCTGAGAGATCCTTCCCCTATCACGTACTAGCACAGTAACACCACCACACAGGACTCAAGGAGGTTGTCTTTACGACAAGCAATTCTTTATCAGCAATAAAAGGTTACGAGTTCAATATTTACACGAAGGGATCGAGGGATCCACCAAAAGTCTCAATGTCTCTTTGGAAGGGTAGGGGTAGCGGGACAGTCTTTGGCAGGAATGCGGTACGAGGGTACCTGGGGCCCAGTTCTTATCCTCAAGCTGGAGGACCTCCGGATCTCGGAGGGGTCGAGCCGCGACGGCGTCAGCAGGGCTCTGGCGTACAGTTCGTGGAGAGCCGCGATTCAATCAGCAGGGCTCTCAAGATGGTTTCTGCTCAGCTCGAGCCGCGACGTCGTCAGCAGGGCTCCGAGGAAGGATTCAGCGAGGTTGGGCCGCGACAGCGTCAGCAGGGCTCCGATGTTCCAGGTGGTTCAGATTGTTCACAAGAAGGAGCCGCGACGCAGTCAGCAGGGCTCGTGATGGTTCCGACAAGAGTTCTTCTCCGTAGGGTCAGCCGCGATTCAATCAGCAGGGCTCTCGACTCCGGGATACAACTGCCGATCTGTGGTGGGGTCGCCCCAGATATAGGTCTGGAGCCCTTTGATGTCCGGACCTATGCGCCCGGGGGGGGCGGAGTGGCCGGGTGGAGGTGGCCAGACGCCCAGCAGGAGAGGCGCCAGGCCCAAGGGAGTTGCAGGGCGATCACACCTCGAGAGGGGAGGACAGTTGGGGGTCCCATCGATACTGTCCTCCGCCGGGGGCGATGAATGGTTCCTGCGGCACCCCCTGGCCAGTTCGTGGTGCCTCGATGTCGGGGCTTCGCTGGGGTCAAGGCCGGGTTGAGCGGGGTCACACTGTGCACGTCACACTGTGCACCAGCCACGTCACACTGGCTGGTGCACAGTGTGACGTGGATGCCAACAAGATGGCGGAGCCACGAGGAGTATGCGACCGCGTGCAGCTCAGGGTGAAGGGCCTTGGTGCAGTTCAGACGGGTGGCCCGTGAAGGCCGGGGCGGGGAACGGGCACAATCCATGGGGTTACGGACCACGCCACGAGGCCGGGTCCAACAGGTGTGTTTGATGCACAATCCTGGCAAAGGCACCCCCACTCCACCTGGTCATTTTGCTCCTCCTGTTTGTCCCTTTGAGGTTATCCAACTGGACTTTATCCATATGGAGAGATGCAATAACCTGAAGTATGTTTTGGTTGTGGTTTGTGCGTTCTCCAGATGGATCGAGGCCTATCCTCTTAAGGATAATACTGCCCTGTCCACAGCGAAGATCCTGCTGAAGGAATACTTTCCTCGGTATGGAATGCCACGGATCGTGTGGTCGGATAATGGAAGCGAGTTTGTGGGAAGTGTAATGCAGAATGTGTGTAAGGGCCTTGGAATTCGTCAAAAATTCCATAGTGCTAATCATCCTCAGGCAGCGGGTTTGGTTGAAGGGTACAATGGTACCCTGAAACTAAAACTCGCAAAGATTCAAGCTACGACTGGTCTATCATGGCCTGATGCCCTGCCTCTGGCTCTCCTATCGACCAGAGCGACTGTACACTCTCGAGTAGGGCTTAGCCCATATGAGATTGTGTTCGGCCGCCCTGCGAACATTTGGGGAGTCCCGAGACCTAAGGCTTTTGATAGTCTTGAGTATCCAATGCTAATTGATTACCTTCATGTCTTGACCACTAAACTACGGTTAATCCATCAACAGGTCTTTGAAGCTCTACCGGCGCAGACAGAGGGTCCTGGACATCAGCTCCGGCCAGGCGACTGGGTCGTTACCCGAAATTTCGGTCGAAAACGTAACTTGGAGCCAAGATTCATAGGACCCTTTCAAGTCTTGTTGACAACGAGGACTGCGGTTCGACTGGAGGGCCGGAAGAACTGGGTACATGCTAGCCACACGAAAAAGGTACCGATCCCCTTACCAACAGACGGTTGGGTGAGAACTGGGATTTCGGCAACGGAAACTGAGACTCCTTTACACTTTGTGCCGTTTAGTGACGCTCAACCTGTAGGGGATGATTTGTCACTGCCAAACCCCCATGTGGAGTCATCGGTAGCAGAGAACCCAAGGTCTGACTCGTCGTTCACTTCATCAAACACTGTTGCGCCAGCTGAACAATTGTTTGTAGAGCAAACTCGACCTGGAAGAAGTCGATACTTTCTTCGTTCAAGGACTAATAAAAATTAGTTGTATATTTGCCTTTTGATGCTATGAACATTATGGACAGTTATATCATTTCTTTTTGAGTTCTTATGTGCTTTTCACTGCTAAGAGATTTGTAATAAAACTGAACGTTTTGAGGAAACCCTACCATCCGGGTTACCGTAGGGCCGTGCGGGTACTCCTTTCTGTTTAGCAGGTTTCTGACGCTAGGTCGGTTACTTTTGTCGATTCCTGGGAACTCCTGGGGATTGATAATCGCTACTCAGAACGAAGTGCGTCAAGTACGTCACGGACGGTTTGTGGAGGATGGCATTCTCTAAGCTGTTGGAAGTAGAAAGGATGTCGGCGCAGAGATTAGAGTTACGGAGGGTTGTACGAACAAAATGTTTTCTGTTTCAGGTGTTCCTACTGTTTCTGACCGTATCTATGCTATTGGTGGGTGGAGTGTATTTTGGAGTACAGTTGTTATTACCTTCTGTTTCACCTACCCTTTCTCCTAAACTAAGTTCCCTCACCACTGTTTCCCCACATTGTTTTCATCCTTTGCCTCAACATGAACAGGTTAGACGTGCGGAATTTATGAATAATTCCTTCGTTCAACTTCTACATCAGCATCAGTTGGTGATGAATACTACCAATTGTTGGGTGTGTGGGTTAATGCCACATACCATGGATAGGGGTATTCCGTACTTGGTCCTTCCTTACAGCTCCCAGGGTTCAGCTCGAGCATTCCAAACTATGTTCCGTAGTGCACTAGATTCCTACCCCAGTCGAGAGCCACGTTCTGTCAATTTTGGTCCTGGGCCGTATCACAAGCCTTTGGCGATAGCAATAGCGGATTTAGATAGAGATGTTTTTGATGCATCGCTTATCCCAAATGAAGAGGTGCAGGCTTATAAGGATCTGAGCGAGGCTGAGTATAGTACGTCAGTGGGTGATAGACAGCTTAAGAGCTCGTCCCCAATATGGATTGTACCACACCTCGGTAATTTCTGCTTGAAAGGTTTGGGTCGAAATCCGAGAGCACAACTTGGGAACAGTGCTTGCACTGACACGTATGTTCTACCGATGCTCTCTTCCCCTGTTTTTCTGACCGCTAAGGGCACTTATTTTGTATGTTATGAACGTGCATATACATGGTTACCCCGTGATTTTTCGGGTACCTGTTATATTGCGAACCTTTTACCACCGACTTTCACAGTTGCCTCAGACTATCACAAAACTAGAGTCGTGAGAGGCGTTATTAGCAAAGAGGATACTGCCGGTCAAGAAGCAGGAGACTTTTTTAAGGGTTTCTTGCCGTTTTGGGGACCTATGGTCAATAGTAGGAACCTACGACAGTTGACACGTGTAGTTGAGTCGACTGCTAATATTACTGCAAGTGCCCTTGGTAATTTAACAGCTGAACTTCAGGCGGATAGACTCATGACGTTGCAGAACCGTATAGTTCTAGATGTTGTTCTTGCAGATAGAGGTGGTGTGTGTAAAGTTATCCATTCGAGTTGTTGCATTTTCATTCCTGACAATGCTCCAACTGTCTACCAAGCCATCTCGAAGTTGCACAAGATTTCCGAATCCATACACGTGGACGAAGGTAATTGGACGCTTCTAGGATGGTTTTGGGGCCTGATGTCAACTTGGGGTTGGAAGATTCTGATGATCGTAGGGGTTGTTGTAACGTTTCTGTTCACGTGTTGTCTTTGTGTACAGTGTGGTCCTGCCTTATGTGGCCTATGTGCTACAACGTGTATAAGACGGCCATCTGTTACCAAGGAGACGTTGAAGAATAGAATGATGTTCCAGCAGCAGCTGAACGATCTGATGAATATTGAAATAGATTCCGATCTTGACTAGTGCTTGCCTACATGAGGGCAAAAGGAGCGTCTGAGGTAACGTGTGGGACGGAACGACACTTTTGAGTGGTGACGAATATGGATGAGTTTGATGTCTACGAACCGCAAATGACGAGTATAGTGGGTGTACGCAGTTTCGCTATGCAACCACGTATGGTTCGTCTTATTTTTGGGTTTGTTCATCCGAACCCTCGGGTTCCATTTTAGATACAGCATCCATTTTGTCTCTTGCCCTCAAGTAGCCAGCGAACGGACTTTGTCCGCTTCGTGACCCTGGGACTCCCAAGCTTATACGAGGGACACGTGTTCCTTTGAGGGTGACTTTTTACGATGAGGGAAATGACACGGCGAAGGCAGATGACCCCGCTCGAGCTCATCTTACCGTGCCGGTCTATTGTTTCAGCCATGCATACATTGGACACGAGGTCTTTGATCCCGTTATCAAGTTTCCTTTATTACTCCTAACACTCTTTTCTAATCTGTTGTGCATCCTTGTCTTTTCTTTGCATCTGTTTTCGTCCCTTCTCCTAATGTGTTTACGGTCAGGATGGAATGTGTTTTATTGCAGAGAAGATATGTTTTTACAGTTGGGAACCGACAATACTGTTGTAATTATGTTCCGGCCTCCTGAAACATGAACACGACTCTTTTGAAGTTTATTGTGGGAACTGAGTTGTAACCTTTGTTCGCCATACTGTGCAATGGCAAAAACGTGTATAAAAGGAGCGATCCAGTTTTGCAATTCGAAGCAGTCTCCGAGAACCTACACGTTGTGTACTTCTTGTGACCTCTGTATCCCTGCAGTAAATAAACGCTGATCTCTGACGTCGCTGGAAGTGTCCCGTGTCTCTGTGTTTTGTACGCCAGAACAGGTAACCCACGAAGGTTTCAGGTGTTGTTCCCTGGCACCGCTGGGTCTTAGAATAACCCAGTCCTTCACCCTGGGTGACTTCCCTCAGCTGTGAGCTCCCGGGGAGAGTCCCCTCAGCTGTGAGCTCCCGGGGAGACTCGCCTCAGCTGTGAGCTCCCGGGGGACTCCCCTCAGCTGTGAGCTCCAGGGGGGACTCCCTTCAGCTGTGAACTCCCGGGGTGAATCCCTTCAGCTGTGAGCTCCCGGGGAGATTCCCCTCAGCTGTGAGCTCCCGGGGTGACTCCCTTCAGCTGTGAGGTCCCGGGGAGACTGCCCTCAGCTGTGAGCTCGCGGGGTGACTCCCCTCAGCTGTGAGCTCCCGGGGTGACTCCCCTCAGCTGTGAGCTCCCGGGGTGACTCCCTTCAGCTGTGAGCTCCCGGAGAGATTCCCCTCAGCAGTGAGCTCCCGGGGTGACTCCCTTCAGCTGTGAGCTCCCGGGGAGACTCTCCTCAGCTGTGAGCTTCCGGGGTGACTCCCCTCAGCTGTGAGCTCCCGGGGTGCCTCCCTTCAGCTGTGAGCTCCTGGGATGAATCCCCTCAGCTGTGAGCTCCTGGGGTGCCTCCCTTCAGATGTGAGCTCCTGGGGAGACTCTCCTCAGCTGTGAGCTCCCGGGGAGCCTCCCTTTAGCTGTGAGCTCCCGGGGTGACACCCCTCAACTGTGAGCTCCCGGGGTGACACCCCTCAGCTGTGAGCTCTCGGGGTGCCTCCCCTCAGCTGTGAGCTCCGGGGTGCCTCCCTTCAGCTGTGAGCTCCCGGGGTGACTCCCTTCAGCTGTGAGCTCCCGGGGTGCCTCCCCTCAGCTGAGGAGGTCCCGAGGGGACTCCCTTCAGCTGTGAGCTCCCCGGGGTGACTCCCTTCAGCTGTGAGCTTCCGGGAAGACTCCCCTCAGCTGTGAGCTCCCGGGGTGACTCCCCTCGGCTGTGAGATCCCAGGGAGACTCCCCTCAGCTATGAGCTCCCGGGGTGACTCCCCTCAGCTGTGAGCTCCCGGGGTGACTCCCCTCAGCTGGGAGATCCCGGGGAGACTCCCGTCAGCTATGAGCTCCCGGTGTGACTCTCCTCAGCTGTGAGCTCCCGGGGGACTCCCTTCAGCTGTGAGCTCCCGGGGGACTCCCTTCAGCTGTGAACTCCCGGGGAGACTCCCCTCAGCTGTGAGCTCCCGGGGGGACTCCCTTCAGCTGGAGCTCCCAGGGAGACTCAACTCAGCTATGAGCTCCCAGGGAGACTCCCCTCAGCTGTGAGCTCCCGGGGTGACTCCCTCAGCTGTGAGCTTCCGGGGTGACTCCCTTCAGCTGTGAGCTCCCGGGGTGCCTCCCTTCAGCTGTGAGCTCCCGGGGAGACTCCCCTCAGCTGTGAGCTCCCGGGGAGACTCCCTCAGCTGTGAGCTCCCGGGGTGACTCCCTTCAGCTGTGAGCTCCCGGGGTGCCTCCCTTCAGCTGTGAGCTCCCGGGGTGCCACCCCTCAGCTGTGGGCTCCCGGGGTGACACCCCTCAGCTGTGAGCTCTCGGGGTGCTTCCCCTCAGCTGTGAGCTCCGGGGTGCCTCCCTTCAGCTGTGAGCTCCCGGGGCGACTCCCTTCAGCTGTGAGCTCCCGGGGTGCCTCCCCTCAGCTGAGGAGCTCCCGGGGGGACTCCCTTCAGCTGTGAGCTCCCGGGGTAGCTCCCTTCAGCTGTGAGCAACCCGGGGTGCCACCCCTCAGCTGAGGAGCTCCCGGGGGGACTCCCTTCATCTGTGAGCTCCCAGGGTGGCTCCCTTCAGCTGTGAGCAACCCGAGGAGACTCCCCTCAGCTGTGAGCTCCCGGGGTGAATCCCTTCAGCTGTGAGCTCCTGGAGAGATTCCCCTCAGCTGTGAGCTCCCGGGGTGACTCCCTTCAGCTGTGAGCTCCCGGGGAGACTCTCCTCAGCTGTGAGCTTCCGGGGTGACTCCCCTCAGCTGTGAGCTCCCGGGGTGCCTCCCTTCAGCTGTGAGCTCCTGGGATGAATCCCCTCAGCTGTGAGCTCCCGGGGTGCCTTCCTTTCAGATGTGAGCTCCTGGGGAGACTCTCCTCAGCTGTGAGCTCCCGGGGAGCCTCCCTTCAGCTGTGAGCTCCCGGGGTGACACCCCTCAGCTGTGAGCTCCCGGGGTGACACCCCTCAGCTGTGAGCTCCCGGGGTGCCTCCCCTCAGCTGAGGAGCTCCCGGGGGGACTCCCTTCAGCTGTGAGCTCCCGGGGTAGCTCCCTTCAGCTGTGAGCAACCCGGGGTGCCACCCCTCAGCTGAGGAGCTCCCGGGGGGACTCCCTTCATCTGTGAGCTCCCGGGGGGGCTCCCTTCAGCTGTGAGCAACCCGAGGAGATTCCCCTCAGCTGTGAGCTCCCGGGGTGACTCCCTTCAGCTGTGAGCTCCCGGGGAGACTCTCCTCAGCTGTGAGCTTCCGGGGTGACTCCCCTCAGCTGTGAGCTCCCGGGGTGCCTCCCTTCAGCTGTGAGCTCCTGGGATGAATCCCCTCAGCTGTGAGCTCCCGGGGTGCTTCCCTTCAGCTGTGAGCTCCCGGGGTGACACCCCTCAGCTGTGAGCTCCCGGGGTGACACCCCTCAGCTGTGAGCTCTTGGGGTGCCTCCCCTCAGCTGTGAGCTCCGGGGTGCCTCCCTTCAGCTGTGAGCTCCCGGGGTGCCTGCCCTCAGCTGAGGAGCTCCCGAGGGGACTCCCTTCAGCTGTGAGCTCCCCAGGGTGACTCCCTTCAGCTGTGAGCTTCCGGGAAGACTCCCCTCAGCTGTGAGCTCCCGGGGTGACTCCCCTCGGCTGTGAGATCCCAGGGAGACTCCCCTCAGCTATGAGCTCCCGGGGTGACTCCCCTCAGCTGTGAGCTCCCGGGGTGACTCCCCTCAGCTGGGAGATCCCGGGGAGACTCCCGTCAGCTATGAGCTCCCAGGGTGACTCTACTCAGCTGTAAGCTCCCGGGGGACTCCCTTCAGCTGTGAGCTCCCGGGGAACTCCCTTCAGCTGTGAACTCCCGGGGAGACTCCCCTCAGCTGTGAGCTCCCGGGGTGCCTCCCTTCAGATGTGAGCTCCTGGGGAGACTCTCCTCAGCTGTGAGCTCCCGGGGAGCCTCCCTTCAGCTGTGAGCTCCCGGGGTGACACCCCTCAGCTGTGAGCTCCCGGGGTGACACCCCTCAGCTGTGAGCTCTCGGGGTGCCTCCCCTCAGCTGTGAGCTCCGGGGTGCCTCCCTTCAGCTGTGAGCTCCCGGGGTGCCTGCCCTCAGCTGAGGAGCTCCCGAGGGGACTCCCTTCAGCTGTGAGCTCCCCGGGGTGACTCCCTTCAGCTGTGAGCTTCCGGGAAGACTCCCCTCAGCTGTGAGCTCCCGGGGTGACTCCCCTCGGCTGTGAGATCCCAGGGAGACTCCCCTCAGCTATGAGCTCCCGGGGTGACTCCCCTCAGCTGTGAGCTCCCGGGGTGACTCCCCTCAGCTGGGAGATCCCGGGGAGACTCCCGTCAGCTATGAGCTCCCGGGGTGACTCTCCTCAGCTGTGAGCTCCCGGGGGACTCCCTTCAGCTGTGAGCTCCCGGGGGACTCCCTTCAGCTGTGAACTCCCGGGGAGACTCCCCTCAGCTGTGAGCTCCCGGGGGGACCCCCTTCAGCTGTGAGCTCCCAGGGAGACTCAACTCAGCTGTGAGCTCCCAGGGAGACTCCCCTCAGCTGTGAGCTCCCGGGGTGACTCCCTCAGCTGTGAGCTACCGGGGTGACTCCCTTCAGCTGTGAGCTCCCGGGGTGCCTCCCTTCAGCTGTGAGCTCCCGGGGAGACTCCCCTCAGCTGTGAGCTCCCGGGGAGACTCCCTCAGCTGTGAGCTCCCGGGGTGACTCCCTTCAGCTGTGAGCTCCCGGGGTGCCTCCCTTCAGCTGTGAGCTCCCGGGGTGCCACCCCTCAGCTGTGAGCTCCCGGGGTGACACCCCTCAGCTGTGAGCTCTCGGGGTGCCTCCCCTCAGCTGTGAGCTCCGGGGTGCCTCCCTTCAGCTGTGAGCTCCCGGGGCGACTCCCTTCAGCTGTGAGCTCCCGGGGTGCCTCCCCTCAGCTGAGGAGCTCCCGGGAGGACTCCCTTCAGCTGTGAGCTCCCGGGGTAGCTCCCTTCAGCTGTGAGCAACCCGGGGTGCCACCCCTCAGCTGAGGAGCTCCCGGGGGGGCTCCCTTCATCTGTGAGCTCCTGGGGTGGCTCCCTTCAGCTGTGAGCAACCCGAGGAGACTCCCCTCAGCTGTGAGCTCCCGGGGTGACTCCCTTCAGCTGTGAGCTCCCAGGGAGACTCCCCTCAGCTGTGAGCTCCCGGGGTGACTCCCTCAGCTGTGAGCTACCGGGGTGAATCCCTTCAGCTGTGAGCTCCCGGGGTGCCTCCCTTCAGCTGTGAGCTCCCGGGGAGACTCCCCTCAGCTGTGAGCTCCCGGGGTGACTCCCTCAGCTGTGAGCTCCCAGGGTGACTCCCTTCAGCTGTGAGCTCCCGGGGTGACACCCCTCAGCTGTGAGCTCCCGGGGTGACACCCCTCAGCTGTGAGCTCTCGGGGTGCCTCCCCTCAGCTGTGAGCTCCGGGGTGCTTCCCTTCAGCTGTGAGCTCCCGGGGTGACTCCCTTCAGATGTGAGCTCCCGGGGTGCCTCCCCTCAGATGAGGAGCTCCCG
The DNA here is from genome assembly GCF_964204655.1 of Triturus cristatus. Classification (NCBI taxonomy): domain Eukaryota; kingdom Metazoa; phylum Chordata; class Amphibia; order Caudata; family Salamandridae; genus Triturus; species Triturus cristatus. The sequence continues at coordinate 5,243,924 of NC_140593.1, read as the reverse complement.
GGGGGACTCCCTTCAGCTGTGACCTCCCAGGGTGGCTCCCTTCAGCTGTGAGCAACCCGGGGAGACTCCCCTCAGCTGTGAGCTCCCGGGGTGACTCCCTTCAGCTGTGAGCTCCCAGGGAGACTCCCCTCAACTGTGCGCTCCCTGGGTGACTCCCTCAGCTGTGAGCTCCCGGGGTGCATCACTTCAACTGTAAGGTCCCGGGGTGCCTCCCTTCAGCTGTGAGCTCCCGGGGTGACTTCCTTCAGCTGTGAGCTCCCGGGAGACTCCCCTCAGCTGTGAGCTCCCGGGGTGCCTCCCCTCAGCTGTGAGCTGCCGAGGTGACCCCTCAGCTGTGAGCTCCCGGGGTGCCTCCCCTCAGCAGTAAGCTCCCGGGCTGCCTCCCTTCAGCTGTAAGCTCCCGGGGTGACTCCCCTCAGCTGTGAGCTCTGGGGCGAATCCCTTCAGCTGTGAGCTCCCGGGGAGACTCCCCTCAGCTGTGAGCTCCCGGGGTGACTCCCTTCAGCTGTGAGCTCAGTTGTGAGCTTGTTCTGTTGAAAACTCACCGCGGGAATGGATGCTCTCGGATGGCGGGCTCTGGAAGTTAACTGATGATACCCTCTTCACTGTAGTTGGGTGGCGGATGTGTATTTAAGCTCCGAAAAGCTACAAATGCAGTCGGGATGGTGGCAGAAAAGGATGGAGTTATCCGAGTGAACCTGTGACAGTCTTAAGCTCAGCCTGGACATACACATCGCATCCGTTTTACAACTGTTCCTCTCGAATAATTGACAGCAAGGACAGTTCTTAGAGAAAAGCGTTCTGCTGCTGCCTTCATTTGTCACAAACCAGAGCGAGTTTTATGATAACTTCCAGGGTCAAGGCACATGCTGCAGACGTCTTAGTGCCAATATCGGCAACACTCACCATCCACCGATACAGCAATCTCATAGAGAATAACCAGACAAGACACCTTCTTTGTAGAGAAAACTGCTGCAGGTTTATTAGCATTACAAATATGCCATCATGGTGGGTTATCTTACTGGCGATCCAAAGGCAGGTAGACCCTCGCCGCCAGCCACCTGATGGGCCAAACTACACTGTGGCCCTAGCCAATCGGTGATTGTCAGATTTGGGGGAGGGGAAACCCCTCCCACCGGTGGACCGCCAGTCCATCCCCCTGCTCACGCCCCAAAAGGGGGCGGAGCCTGCCAGGCAACTCCCGGTTGCTCAGGTCCACAACCGCCCGTAGGACTAACAGGGCGCCGTCGCTCCTCCAGGGTCCAACGCGCGGACCTCCCTGTGGATATTTGGCCTTTGCACCCTTGTTGTGCTCCTGCACAGGGTACCTGTATGTACCTTACAGCCTCTGGATCGCCCTGTAACTGCGCCTGCAACACAAAAGAATACATTAGATACACAACCCCCCCCCACACCCTTCCTGTACGCCGGGTAAGCGGTAGCGGGCAAAGAGGGCGCCCAGAGGGTGGGGAGAGGTATAAGTTCCTCACCCCGCCCCCTCTACCCGGAATTGATGCAGCACACCGGACCCCTGAGGGTCCCAAACATTGGGAGGCTGCCTCCTGTGCCCTCTTGTGGCACTAGGGCGGCCGCCATCTTAGCAGGTCTCCTTCGTGGGCCAATGCGAGGACCTCCCTGTGGATATTTGGCCTTTGCACCCTTGTTGTGCTCCTGCAGAGAGCACCCGTCTGTACCTTACAGCCTCTGGACCACCCTGTAACTCCGCCGCAGCTCTGGGTGTGGCCACCGTCACACCAGAGCCCCCCACCAAGATAGCCTCCTTTCCTACACCCTGCTGTCTCCAAGGCCTCTCCCAGATCAGGTAAGAATAGGTCCGTACCCACTCTGGACAGGTGTACCCCATCTTCATCAAAACACCCTGTGGCCTTAGTGTGCAGTAACCCATGACGGATTCAGCCAAATCCCGTTTGCTCAGTGAATTTCCTCATCTGCAGGGGGGTTATCTCAGACCACCATATATCACTGGTCCCCAGCTGGTTGCTCAACTTACACAATGTGACCGTCATTTTTTAAAGCAGTGCCCTTCGCCCTAGAGGTGCCATGTCATTCCCTCCCAGGTGTAAGACCAACACATTAGGAGGAGGAATCCACCCCCCAATCTCTGCTGCAGCTTCTTCAGCAAGCAGGTCCAGCGCATGTCTGGGTATCATAGCCAGATGTCTGTGGCCGTGAGGCCGCCCCTCCATTTCCTGCTTTCAGCCCACCCTGTGGACTTGGAATGCAGCAACCCATGCCTGAAAAGCCAAACCCCACTGAACAGGGTATTTAGACCATTCACTGTTAGCTCTTTTGCGCGAGGTGACTACCGCCTCCCCAGGCTGGGCTCCTCACCACCCTCAATGAGGGGTATTTCTGCCCCCCTAACTCATATGCCCCCACTTGCGTGCCACTTATACCTGGCGGACTTCATTTAGGTCCAGCGCATGCCTGGGTATCTGTTGGAAGGCGGACCCCGAGGAGTCGGTGAGACCACCAAGGGGGGGGCCCTCTCACTGCACGAAGTAGCCGAGCGCTGCCGAGAAGTCTCCTGAGAGATCCTTCTCCTATCACGTACTAGCACAGTAACACCACCACACTGGACTCAAGGAGGTTGTCTCAAGACAAGCAATTCTTTATCATCAATAAAAGGTTACGAGTTCAATATTTACACGAAGGGATCGAGGGATCCACCAAAAGTCTCAATGTCTCTTTGGAAGGGTAGGGGTAGCGGGACAGTCTTTGGCAGGAATGTGGTACGAGGGTACCTGGGGCCCAGTTCTTATCCTCAAGCTGGAGGACCTCCGATCTCGGAGGGGTCGAGCCGCGACGGCGTCAGCAGGGCTCTGGCGTACAGTTCGTGGAGAGCCGCGATTCAATCAGCAGGGCTCTCAAGATGGTTTCTGCTCAGCTCGAGCCGCGACGTCGTCAGCAGGGCTCCGAGGAAGGTTTCAGCGGGGTTGGGCCGCGACAGCGTCTGCAGGGCTCCGATGTTCCAGGTGGTTCAGAAAGGGTTCACAAGAGGGAGCCGCGACGCAGTCAGCAGGGCTCGTGATGGTTCCGGCAAGAGTTCTTCTCCGTAGGGTCAGCCGCGATTCGATCAGCAGGGCTCTCGACTCCGGGATACAACTGCCGAGCTGTGGTGGGGTCGCCCCAGATATAGGTCTGGAGCCCTTTGATGTCCGGACCTATGCGCCCGAGGGGGCGGAGTGGCCGGGTGGAGGTGGCCAGACGCCCAGCAGGAGAGGCGCCAGGCCCATGGGAGTTGCAGGGTGATCACACCTCGAGAGGGGAGGACAGTTGGGGGTCCCATCGATACTGTCCTCCGCCGGGGGCGATGAATGGTTCCTGCGGCACCCCCTGGCCAGTTCGTGGTGCCTCGATGTCGGGGCTTCGCTGGGGTCGAGGCCGGGTTGAGCGGGGTCGCGCCGGCTGGGGCACGGTGTGACGTGGATGCCAACAAGATGGCGGAGCCACGAGGAGTATGCGACCACGTGCAGCTCCGGGTGAAGGGCCTTGGTGCAGTCCAGACGGGTGGCCCGTGACGGCCGGGGCGGGGAACGGCCACAATCCAGGGGGTTAAGGACCACGCCACGAGGCCGGGTCCAACAGTATCCTAGCCAAATAATGCCTACGCCATGAATTTACGCATGGCACACGGTTTCCCAGCCTCCCCTGACCAGGCTCCTTGCCCCACTAAGCAAGGGGTTATCGCTGACCCCTTAACTTTCATCCCCCTCAATAGTTGCTTATCTTATGCATGGAGGACTTCATTTCTTACAGCAGTGCCTTCCTACCCAGGAAAGTCAACTCATTGCCTCCCAAGTGTATGTTCCGTTGTTAGGAGGAGAGACACCCCCCCGGTCTGTGTCGCAGCTATCTTCAGCAAGCTGTCCCAGCGCTAGCCTCGGCCCCCAAACCGAATTAACTCAGTGGTGGAAACAGCACATGCCTCGGTTTCCTGCATTCCGCCCCTCATGCCACCCTCAAGATGCACGAAAGGCCATATACCCAACTATTGATCCTGGCAAAATAAAGAAATGCTGGCTTGCTTAACACCCTTAATTGAGCACTGCACACCTTTCTAATACACTCCAGGTAGCACCCAAGCATCTTTACCTACATCCAGCTTGTTCGAGCCCCTCTCCAGGTCAAGCAAACATGTCCATGCCCACTCTGGACAAGGGTAGGCATCTTTACCTACATACAACTGATACCCGGGCCTCTCCTGGGTCCAGCAAACAAGTGTGGTAAATATTTCATTACCGGTACTATTTTTTATGCGGTAAAGTCTAGTAAGAATAACTCAGTAAATATAAGAGGCAGAATCCGTGGTATTAGAGGTTCTAAAAGGCTTTATTCCTCTACAAAGGAATTACAGTTCGAACTGCAGGCTTCAAATTCCATCACCACGAAGGTTCAGGAAGGGAAGGCAATACATTATTGACAAGTAATGGTATTTATATGGAAAGCATTACATTAAGACAGATGCAAGAGGCGTAACAGCTGATAATACAGATATAATACACATACGTAATGAAAATAGGCGTAAACATAGGCGTAACTAAATACGTCATTAAGCATGATGTCACAAATGGGTGGATCCATAAGAGAATCCTGCAATGTCAGCAGAAATATTTGGCAGAGATGCGCGCGCAGCCGCATGACGTGTGATTGACGTGCAACTAGAGGGTGAAGGGGACTTGACATTTAGCTCTACATGTGGAGACAGAAGTCTGAGGGGTCATGTCAACCTAATCCCAAATCATATCTAATATCTTATGTTTAAAGAACTGTATTATCCAAAAGGAAAGGTCTCTCGGACGGAATCTATTCTATACTGACTGTTAGTGCGTCTACAAGCGTCTAAGTGTCTACATGAGATGCGAGGGGGCAGGAATCTTCCATGGTAACAGGGGCTATGAATTACTTGCATGAGGACAGCGAGGCCTGGCCCTTAGCACGGTAGCTGGAAGAATGTTTACCTAAACTACTAGACAGGAATGCATCGGATGAGGAGCGGAGCAGATAATCTTGAAGGTGAAATACAGTTTTTGGCAGGCAACAGGCTGGATCAGGCACCGTTAGCCGCGCAGGGAGTAGGACAAAGTTCATGGATACAGATGCAGGCTCGGACTGGAGCTTTCAGAGGCAGAAGGCAGGAAAAGGCTTGATGACAGAATTCAGGGCCTACTCGCCTGAATCTGTAAAATGTGGAAAGTGAACCACATAAAGTCGGTGGCCTTTCATACTTATGAATGGAATATCTGACCCATTCATGGCGGATCTGAAAGAGGACATGTTGACGGTGGACGCACATGTATTTGCGTCTTCATAACTGGAACTGGAGGGAACATACATGTACTTATAGCATGCACATGGAGCCGTTGGGGTCTACGATAGGGGACATAACTGATCACAAAATTCATATTTCTCATTCCCTCCTTGTCCCCTACGGACCCTCAGGAGATATCGATCTTCATCAATCCATCGATCTGTTCATATAGCATCATTTGTTCTTCTTTCTTCTTCCGGGATCTTGAACGAAAACTTGGATGCGGGATACACGATGTGGCACACAGACCACAAATCGCTGGCCCACATTGTAGACATAAGCAGCAACTGAATAGTATGAGAAAGCCAATACCTAGGAAGGATAGGATCCTCCATCCCCAGGCTGACAACACGCTCCAGAACCAACCGGACCAAGTCCAGGTGCCTGGACTCTGGTGTATCTGGCTCACAATCTTATGAAGGCGAGTTATGGCTTTATATACTGACGGCGAATTTTCTGGTATGAAAACACAGCAACTTGATCCGATGACCCTACAAGCTCCGCCCCTATCGGCCAGGATGACGTCAAGGACAAGACGATTTTGAAGCACAACAATCCGCATAGCAGACTGCTCTTCTGTTAAATTGCCTAAGGCGGAAGTAGTCTCGTTTACTACTGCTTCAAGGGTTCTAGTTAATCTACGTATCAGTTTACTATTAGTGACTGTTCCTATATAGGGAAAGAAACCTTTATTGAAATCTGTGTATTGCTCCCATGCTGTTTCAGTGTAATCGACAATCGGGAGATCTCTCTGCAGTCTATTGTGTACTAAATGGGTATTTCTGTGATAGTCAGGAGGGGCTAGGAAAACAGGTGGCAGAAGGAATGCTATGTAACAGGTACCATCCCAATCTAGAGGTAGACGTATATATGCGGTCTGGCCACATATGAAGTAGGAATGACGGGAAGCTCTAAATGTAGACTTGCCTTGATCACTGAATTTCATTACAGTGGTGCATTTACTATGGCCCATGTGTATGGAACCATTCTTTCTTACACATAATTCCCCTTTAACTGGGAATACTGACATAGCGGGCAAAATTGGTGTAGCTTCAGATTCAACATTCAGAATCATGAGGTTAAGTGTAAAATTACCTAATCCATATACTTCATTTTCTAGATCAGTTCCTGTTCTTTTGGGAAGTCCCTCCTTGTTAGGGTAGCAGACTTTAAGCAAAACTAGGTTCAGGTTTCCCCATACCCAGTTGTCTTGATAAACTACTGAATTTGAATCTAGGGAATTAATCAAACTAAACCATGCTCCACAGGAGCCATTGTGTGTGAACGGATATGGAAAGAGGGGCAAAACTCCCTTATAGTTCTGATAGGGAGGGAGTCGGCCACATATCCAACAATTGGTAGCATTGCTGGTCTGATGGGAATGATGTAACATACTAATAAAAGTGTTGTTGCGCAGCGCAAATCTATAGGACAACTCATGCGGAGGTAATTCGCTAAAAGAATGTTCAGCAGTAACATTGTAAGCATGCTTAGAAATAGGGTAATACATATGTAACAATACACTAGAAACGATGATCAGAAGACTTAGAAAAAACAAAATTAATAATGTTACTGTGCAATGACTACGAAGTGATTTACAATACGCATGCTTTTTAAGCTGCATCTGTCGATTTCTTTCTCTATTTCGGTCTAGAGGATACATGTCAGAGACAAATTCAACCGATTCACCTTGGAGAGGACTTAAACAATCAAATTGTCTGACTTGCTAGACCTTAGCTTCAGTTTATAGAGTTCGTGTTTTGTTGGTTCAACCAAGGGGAGCTTTGAATCAGTCTGTGAGGGAATACAGGGCTGAGTGTTCACATCGGACGGTAGTCCATAAAATTTCTTGATATGACTCGAGTGCAACCACCCTTTACGTCCCTCGATCTTCACGGCTGTCCTTGTTGTTAGTAGAACGAGTTTAGGCGATTTCCACCTAGGCTCCAGTTGGGTCTTCCGGTCGAAATTCCGCACCAGAACCAGGTCACCTGGAACCACGTCATGGGGCTTTACCTCTGTGTTATCGGGAAAGGCTGCAGCTACCTGTGAACGACAAGATTGTAGTGCAGACATCAAGGAAGCCAGGTAATCTGTCAACATATTACAGTCAACATCAGTTATTTTACGGGGTATAGGCGTCCCCCACATATTTGGTGGTCTACCGAAGATCACCTCATACGGGGATAGCCCTGTTCGAGAATGTGCTACCATTCTCATGTAAAAGAGCGCAACTGGTAAGGCTACTATCCAATCGACACCTTTTTCTCTACATATTTTGGACAATCTAATTTTCAGAGTTTGATTATGACGTTCCACGAGACCTGCTGCCTCGGGATGTCGGACACAGTGGAATTTCCATTGGTAACCTAACAAAAGTGAAACGTGTTTCATTAGTTCGGATGAGAATGGCTGGCCGTTATCTGAGTAGACAACACGTGGTAAACCGAATCGTGGGAAGAATTCTCGAACTAACTGTTTGGCAGTAGTCGGGGCAGTGTAATCTGAAACCGGGTAGGCTTCTGTCCAACGGGAAAGAGCACAAACAACTACGAGAACATATTTGAATCCTCGACATCGTTCCATCTGGATATAATCCATCTGGAGGACTTCAAAAGCATGATCGGGAGGTTGAAATCCACCCTGCTCTACGGGGATGCTTTTACCTGGATTAAACTGACAACATATCATACAGGTACGTAGTTTCTGTTTGGCTGCTGCTCGCAAGTGTTTGTTGAACCAAATGTGTTGAATACTGTCTAGCATAGCTTTTTCTCCTAGGTGCGCTGGACTATGTATTGTGTTAATGATGACTTGAACCATGGAGTCGGGAAGAAACCATATAGATTTTTCCTTCGTCATCCATCCTTGATCCGTTTGGATCCCTCCTAATTCAGTCCATTTCTTTATTTCTTCTGGTGTAGCATGTGTCTGTATGTCAATTACATCAAGGGCGGGATCCTTAACTGTCATGCAATGTGTTGGTGTCGGAACTATTGTCTTTGTCGCGTCAGTTGTATGAGTCTGGTTCTGAGCAGTCTGTTTAGCTGTTCTGTCAGCTAGGTCATTACCCTGAGAAATGATATCGGTAACTTTTGTATGGGCTTTGCATTTCATAATCGATATTGCAGTAGGTAGATGAATCGCGTCTAATAGGGCTTGAATGAGGGGTCCGTGTTGGATGTGGGCACCGTGAGAAGTTAAATAACCTCTCTCTCGCCACAGTACGCCGAAGTCATGGACGACTCCGAATGCATAACGTGAATCTGTGTATATGTTGACTTTCTTATCTTTGGCTTGAGTACAGGCTTGTGTCAGAGCGATGAGCTCTGCTGCTTGAGCTGACAAAGTGTTAATACAATTTGTTTCAATGACTTCAGTGTCTGTTGTGACTGCGTACGCGGCCACTAACTCTCCTGTACTTGTTCTCATACATGAACCATCTACATACAATGTCAGGTCTGGATCTGATAAAGGGATGTCTGTCAAGTCTTGTCTGGGTTTCGTCGTGATAGTAATGACTTCAATACAATCATGTGCTAATGGATCTGTTCCGTTTACTGGCAACAGTGTGGCAGGATTTAACGTATTACAACGTCTGATTTCTATGTGCGGTTGGAACAATGTTAATTCGTAACCGGTGAGTCTCGCTATAGTCAAGTGTTGTGTTTGTGTGCGGTTCAAGAGAACCTCTACTGCGTGTGGTACTTGTACTGTCAATTGATGTCCTAACACTATGGCATCGCTTTGTCTGATTGCTAAAGCTGTTGCTGCCACTGATTTCAGGCACGCAGGAAGAGCCTGAGCTACTGGATCTAATGTACTAGAGAAATAAGCACATGGTTTGTGTGATCCTGCTTGTTCCTGAGTTAGTACTGACAAGGCAGTACCTTCGCGTTCTGTAACAAAGAGTGTAAACTGTTTACTGTAACATGGTGTTGCTAAAACAGGTGCTTGGCATAAAGCTTTCTTTAAGCTTTCAAAGGCATGTGTATGTTCTTGAGTCCAAGGGAGGACAGTCGATGTGGCTGCCTCCTGTGTTGTCAACTGGATGAGTGGTTTTGCTAGAAATGCATATTGAGGGATCCACTGCCTACAGTATGAAGTGAGACCTATAAAAGCCCGCACCTCCTTTTGTGTCTTGGGTGGTGACATGTTAGCAATTAACTGGATGCGGTCGGGTGTAAGCTGTCTTCCCTCCTTGGACAGCGAGTGCCCAAGGTAAACAACTCGCTGGACACAGAATTGCAGCTTAGAAGGGGACACCTTGTGCCCCTTGTCGGCCAGAAATTTTAAAACCGTCAGTGACGCTGTTTCACATTCATGTTCGCTTCGGGCGGTGATCAGCAGATCATCGACATATTGAAGCAAGGCAGTGTTAACTGGCATGTGGATACTGTCAAGGTCTCGTTTTAGTGCTTGGCTATAGATGCTGGGGCTTTCTGTGAATCCTTGAGGTGCGCGTGTGAATTTAAAACTTCGTCCATTTAAACTGAATCCGAACAAATATTGACTTTCCGGATCTATTGGGACGCTAAAGAAAGCATTCTTGAGATCAATTACAGTGAAGAACGTTGCTTCTGAGTCAATAGCTGTTAGTAATGCAGAGATATCTGGGACCACAGGGTATTGTGGTACAATACATTTATTTAATTCGCGCAGATCAATAACTAATCGATATACTGGTGGTGCTTTTGGATCCGTTCTTTTAAGAATCGGAATTATCGGGGAATTACATACATTGGAGTCGGTTTCCACAACCACTCCTTGTGAAATGAGCTCGTCAATGATTTGCAGTAAAGCCACAACAGCATCTGGTGGTAACTTGTGTTGTCGCATTCGTGGTAGTACTACTCCTGTTTTTAGTGTGACTCGATATGGTGTAATGTTCATGCAACCAACATCAGTTGGGCCTTGTGCCCATAGATGTGTAGGTAAATTCTGCAGCCGGTGATCCATGTCTCTGGACACGTAGTGACCTTTAAAGTCACGTAAAAATAATCGTACTCCTTCCGGAGAACAACATATTATAGCTCCTAGAGCTTTCAATGTTTTTATACCTAACAAGTTTTCTGGACATGATTTAGTAAGCAATAAATCTGTAGTACGTGTCAATGGACCAACCGTAAGTGGAAGGGGTTGCGTAACTTCATTAATGATAGGCTTTCCTGAGAATCCAAGGGAAATATTCTGTGAGCCTGAGAGGGGTGCCCCTGGAACTTCACTGCGTCGTATAGTTGTTCTGCTTGCCCCTGTATCAAGTAAAAACTTTCTGTCTTCCCCTAATAGTTCACTATGTACATAAGGTCCCTCTTGATCTACAGGAACCTCGATAAGGGGTAAGCCAACTTCCCTCTCTAGGCTATTTCATGTGTATCGCTGATAATCGGGATAGTCATTTTGTGCATACTGGTACATCTGTTGCGTTGTTGCTTGTGTGGCAGCAACAGGCTGCGCTTGTGGTGGTGCTACGGTCTGTTGTGGAGCTGCCTGTTGCGGAGCTAGTTGTTGCGGAGCTGACCTGGGTTGTGCATGCTGAGGGATTTGTTGTTGATTCTGATCCTGTCTAGGTGGACGTGGTCTTTCCTGAGTTCTACCCGTGGCGATATTATGTTTCAGAACTGGACAATCGTGTATATAATGACCTTGTTGTTTACAATAGTTGCATGTCCCTTTCGCCGGACCCGTGGCATCACCCTTTTTATGACCATCAGCTGGAACTGACTGGGCAACAAGCATTTTCATTTTCGTATCTTTCATACGTCTTTGTTCATGTTCTTGTTCTTCTCTAATTCTATTGTGGTGATATTGTAACATCTGTAACATCTGTGACGGGGTGTTACCTTGCCAGGTACTCTCGAATTTCAATACTCTATTCTTAACCTGCGGTAGGGAATTTTCAACTAATTTTGTCACAAACAGATGTGGATATGACTCGCTACTTGCTTTTATGCCACTATTAATACCAAAACATTTTTCAAATCGGGAATAGAAATCACTAGTGTCTTCATCTTGCTTTTGTTTACAGGCTGAGATTGCACCCCAGTCTTCCTTTTTCGTAGTCAATAGACGTGGCAGTACCTGCACTAGTAATCCTGGTAGTGCTGTAGTCTTTTCCCCAAGCCCTGATCCTGCAGCTCGGGCCTTTTCTTCGTTTTCTAATGCTGTCCAATCTATCTTTTGGTCTCCCACCTCCCATTCCTTTTCTTTGAGTTTCTCGTAAACACCGGCAGGCATTAGCACTTTCAATATTTTCATAATGTCGGGGTAGGTATACTCTCCCATGAGTAACATGTCTTTTATCTCACGGTGGAAACCTGCTGGATCTTTGTCATGGCTGGGTACTACTTTCTTCATTTCTAATAATTCAATTTTAGTTATAGGCGTGTACACAAACACGCGTGTAAAGTTATTATCTTCGCCTCTGATTGGGTGTACTTCGCGTAACGGATTCTGTCTATCTATGTGATACATTTTTCTTCCCATAGTGGGAACTGGAACGTGTTCTGGGCATACGAAAATTATATACTGATTTCGAGATTCTAGAATTTCTTTAATCAAATCAGTACCTGACCCTCTCCATTTATTCGTTAGTACTTCGGTCAATATGTCAGGTAAGGGTCCAGGATCGGAGTGTTGGCTTTTATATAATATAAGGAGGTGTTGAATCATGTATATACTAGCTAAACGCTGTTCGTCGGGGGCAAGATTCAGAAACGTGTGTGCTAGTGCATCATCACTGTATTTGCTGGGACTGTCAGCCCATTGTACTGCTGACCTAGCTAATTCTTGTTCATCCATGGAATCGAGCATATGGTACCCCCTTCGATCTCGGAGTAATTTATCAGCGGCTTGGAATAGGTGTTCAGGGGACCTTGTATTTAACATAGGGGTTTGAAAATGTCTGTTACATTCTGGACGTATCGGACGTATCGGATCATTAAAGCCTCTAGTATTATTATGGGGTCTTCCTCTACCTACGTAAGCTATCGTTTCTAATTGTTCTGATTCTTGCTCCTCCTCTCCCTCTGATTCAATTCTGTCTGCTTCTCGTCTTTCTTTATGTATTCGTTCTACTTCCTTGCGGATCTTTCGATACATGGCGATTATACACGCCTGTCTATCATGTTTCTCGTCTGATATGTTCTGACCCCATTTGGCAAGTTTTTGCATGGTATCATGATCTGCCCCAGGCCTGTCTTGGTTCCTGATCACGCAGTTTATGAAAAAACGTAGTAGTTGTCTTTGTACATCCACTTTCTGGTATTCCATAGCTTCGTTAATACTTTCTGGGCCTCGCCCTGTTTGGACAAAGTGATATATATTGTCTAGATGTTCAACCATTCCTGGTATCGTCATTAAATACAATGTAGCTCGTCGTATACGTAGTGATGATAGTAGCAGTCTGTCCTGCTTACCTGGCACTGGATCGTATCTACAATCCACAAGATGTTCTTTAAACATATCGGATGTCGCTAGTTGGGGTGTACGTTGGAGTGCTAAATCTCTAAGGGTCTGTTTATTTCGCGGCGGTGTGGCAAATATGTCTGTCGTACCTCCTGTAGCACCGTCTGAGGTGCTAGGCACGAAAGGATTCGTTGGACGTAAGATAGAAATTGTAGATGCGGGAAAAACAGTAGAAACGGACGGACCTGTGGGAATGGGCGTAGGACTTTGTTGTTGCGGGGATACAGACGGATGATCTTGACGTTGAACACCATCAGCAAGCGGTGTGTGTGGTATGGTATTAGCATACTCGGGAGCTACGTCATCTAAATAGGAGGAAAGAAAAACGTCTTTTGCTGTTTTAGGATGTGCTTTTATCGGGAGTAATGGGGATGTCAAGTTTTTCGGTATTTCCGGGGTGGCCTGAGGTAACCCTTCGGCCAAAAGAGGATACATACCATTCATAAGGGTATTTCTTTGTCTATCTACTTGTTCTGATTTTACTCGGGTACCTTCCTCAATTAATAGATTTTCTCGGGTTTTATTCGAATTCTCCCTACCTTTCTCTTCCTGTCTGAGCGCTTTTTCTGTACGTCTATATGATTCTTTACGCCATAATTCAATGGCATCTTTCTGTGACTGTCTGGCTTTCTTTTTCCATAATTCTTCTTCTACTCTCATGATGCAATCTGCATCCCAGGTCCCAGCTGCGGGCCATCTCTGACTCTCTGGTAAATCCTTGGTGTAGTCCACCCACAGATCAAGAAATAATACGGCGTCTAGGCCATGTTTATGATACATGAAGTACCCTGGAGTGTCCCTAGGTGGAATGGGAACAGCCTCTTCGAGTACCCCTTTTCTAGTTTTGATCTGTCTTAGTTTTGAAAAGAGCGGCATTTTTAGACCTTATTACTTGAACACACTTAATACAATAAACACAATAATGACCAATCATTCACACCACAATGTATAGAACGTATTTAAAACATTTAACATTTAACATTTAACGAACAATGATAATTAATAGAAAACTAATTACTGACATAATACTGACACTAGATAATACTGAATTATATGCAAGACATACTAGATATACTGCTAAACAGTACAGATACACTGCTGAAACAGTGCAGACCGGATTTGTGTACCCAAACCCGTCTTGACCGGCACAGACTATGTGCACGTTTAAATGCCTCCCCGGCAATGGTACTCACCGGGTAGCGCGGAACGGAAGGCCTCGGAACTGAACTGGACTGGACCGGACTGGACTCGACTGGACTCGGAACTTCGGAACCTGGTGGGCCTCTGTATACCTCGGATCTTGCTCTCTCAGCTAGGCTCTGGTCGGGATACTTCGCACTTCTCACCGCCTCGTCTGGGTGTTGATCGCAGCCTCAGTCGCCCCCGCTTGGCCGGAGGGAGATACAGGAAATCCTGCAGGTACACGTTTTTGTCCGTTCAGCTGTGGCAGGAGACCGGGCCTGCAACGCACCTCCGGCGCGTGAGATGAGAAAGTGTCCCTATTCGGGCGCCAATTTATGTGGTAAATATTTCATGTCAACCTAATCCCAAATCATATCTAATATCTTATGTTTAAAGAACTGTATTATCCAAAAGGAAAGGTCTCTCGGACAGAATCTATTCTATACTGACTGTTAGTGCGTGTACAAGCGTCTAAGTGTCTACATGAGATGCGAGGGGGCAGGAATCTTCCATGGTAACAGGGGCTATGAATTACTTGCATGAGGACAGCGAGGCCTGGCCCTTAGCACGGTAGCTGGAAGAATGTTTACCTAAACTACTAGACAGGAATGCATCGGATGAGGAGCGGAGCAGATAATCTTGAAGGTGAAATACAGTTTTTGGCAGGCAACAGGCTGGATCAGGCACCGTTAGCCGCGCAGGGAGTAGGACAAAGTTCATGGATACAGATGCAGGCTCGGACTGGAGCTTTCAGAGGCAGAAGGCAGGAAAAGGCTTGATGACAGAATTCAGGGCCTACTCGCCTGAATCTGTAAAATGTGGAAAGTGAACCACATAAAGTCGGTGGCCTTTCATACTTATGAATGGAATATCTGACCCATTCATGGCGGATCTGAAAGAGGACATGTTGACGGTGGACGCACATGTATTTGCGTCTTCATAACTGGAACTGGAGGGAACATACATGTACTTATAGCATGCACATGGAGCCGTTGGGGTCTACGATAGGGGACATAACTGATCACAAAATTCATATTTCCTCACAAGTCCAAGGCCACTTTTAGCAGGTGAAGCCCCCCTCTTCTACAAAAACACCCTGTGGACTAGGCAAGCAAAAGCATAATGCACATGCCCCCAATTGTTGCCTAACTTATACCTGGAGGACTTCATCTCTTGCAACAGATCCCTCTTCCCCAAGAGAGAAAAGTCTGACACAGGGCCAGTGCTGAAACTGTCTCTTCAGATCTCTGACTATCCCATCAAATCACGAACTTGTGGCTTTTGCCTAAGACACCTGTATGTATGAGCCAAACATGACGCGTATTTGAGCACGCCGTCAGTCTGATGGCTCTGAAATAACAGATGTCTGTTGATGCTTGACTTAATGGTAGGCATATTATCGACCTCAGGGGGCTGAAAGGCTTGGTGACCCTGCTTGGAGCAGCACCCGTGACCATGTGTAAAAGCAGTCCCCTACCGGGTGTGCAATACTTCCAACGTTCTAAAGCAAGGACAGCCCACACTTGCAGCATTCAATTCCTCCCAAGTCATAATTGTTTGCACTGTCTAGGTTAGCCTAGGGGATTGTTCCCTTGGCGTCCTGTATGGGGCCTCCTTCACCCTTAAAGCAATGCCTACTCTCTTGAAGGAGAATGATGCCCGATTGCACTGGCAGCAACTAATGTTACTCACGCCTGCATATACTAGGCTCCGAAAAGGGAACACTTGCTCTATTATTCCCTTGATTCTTGACTGGATCCCTTTATGCCCAGATACAAAGCGATAATGGCTCTACTCGGTCATAATGACTCAGAAGACACATCAGACCCGCAGAGACAAGATAAGGTATGCTAACCTGCCCCAAACTCTGCGGCAATAACAACTTATGCGAGCTTGCAACAAACAACTGCAAAAGCATGCCAACCAACAAACCATCTCCAGCACCCGGGGGTCATGCAGCCACTCCTTGACCTGACTAAGAACCAGGTTAAGATTATGTATGGTATCGAGGGACCCATCTCTCGGCGCATGCTTGCAACCCTTTCCACTGCATCACCCTAGTCAGTAAAACCAATGCCGGCTAGCATGCAAAGCTAAGCCCCCATGCAGAAATTGTCTGCCAGTGCGCGCAGACGAAGCATTCATCACTCCCCAAGCCCTCCAACTGTCGATAAAAACCCCCAGCTGCTGTGCGACTTGCCCACCTAGCTTAGACCACCTGGACCCGACCTGATTTCAAGTCAAAGGATAATAGTCAAGGGCACGTCCGAGGTAAGGCATGTCAGAGGTGGCCAATCCTCCCTTCGGATTGAAAGGAGGGGCATCATAGTAATAAGTCGTTGAAGCAAGAACTGGCGGACAGCCGTCCCACTAAATGGCATTGGCTGTCCTGTTCACCTCTGGCCTAATATTAGTCAACAGTCAGCGTGTTCAATTAATTATGGGCGTGGCTGCAAACTTGCAAGCTATCTGTACTCCTGCAACACGGCACCTACAACAAGCCGGTACTATTAGCTTTGACTGTGCCTGTTTGTTGCATAAGATAAATGAGCCACAATTGTGGCTAACAAGCATCGCATCTTGAAAATGCTTGCATTCTGGCATGGCGAGGCTGAGTCACCAAACACTACTAGCCAAACTTACCAACGTTTTACACTCCCAAGCCCTTTCAGAGTACATTATCCTTGAGTCAATTTGCAACATGCATATATGTAACTCTAGCCACATTTCATCATAGGACTCAACAGCCCTTGCACTGCTGTTCTGGTGTTCAACTCAAGATCTGAGCTCTAACCTCACCTCCGGAAGTCAATCCTCAACCTGTCCCCCTGCCTGACTGCTTGTCCTGCCATACCTGGGCCGTGCTAGTCCCGTGTGTCATCTCTAGACCCCTCACCTACCATGTTGATTGCCCCTTCTACATGCAACAAATACTTGATTAAAACAAGCATGTTTATCTATTGCGCAGATCCTCCCCATTTGACTGGCCAAAACAAGATGAAATATTTGATTAGCATAGTCCTGCCTCTTCAGTCATTGCAACCAGCCATATAATCTACCCGTAAAATTACACCTTCCGCAAGCCGGGACTGTTGACTTGGCCACTGGTCGGTAATGCATGAGGTAAATAAGCAACTATTATGGCTTCAATGTAAGTGACTTGAAGTGCTTCAGTTCTGGCTCCTAGGCCGATGATGTGGCTGTGCAAGAATTATGAGTTGCTAACGTACTAACGTAGTCATTAACGTACACTCACTTAAATCATAGGACAGTTTTACATAAACTTTGCACAGATTCTAAATGTGCAAACCTAACTCCACAATTTAAAAAAAAATGTTTGCAAAGGAACGAGCGAAAACTAATAACGCACTGTTTTTTGATGTGTATAGATTTGAAACGGAGGAAGCACAAATGTAACGCCCTACTTAAAACGCATTAATCCCATGACCAGTGGTAACAAACGTAAGAACCTGTGCCTTAGATCAAATAACCAAAAGAAGAGGCGACCGCTGATGCAGGCACAGGATCACTGAAAACGAGAAAGTAAAAGTAGAGCGGCATGGAGAATGCACTAAGAAACTCTACAGTATCCCCCTGGGTGGCGGTAGGATGGGTTCGGTATGAATTGCAGTGTACTACCTAATTGGGCACCTACCGGAAAATCCTGTGAATAGTGCAATGGTAACAAGAATAGGCCCCCGCTGTATGATACAAGCTGGCATGGAGGCATCACCATCTAGTGGGGGCGGAAGCATGGGTGTGGGAGCCGGCCTCGTGGCGTGGTCCTGTTTCCCCGCGCTAAGCCGCACGAGGTCCCATGCACCTCGGGGCTCCTCCATTTTGGACTATACGTCACTCCACGTGACCACCTGTGTGACCCCGCTTCACCCGGCCTCTGTCCCAGCGAGGCCCGACATCGAGGCGCCAACCCCTGGCCCGGGGGATACCACGTGAACCCTTCCCACTCCCGGCGGAGGGCAGTATCGATGGGACCCCCAACCGTTCTTCCACACCTAGGTGCGATCGCCCCACAGCTCTCTGAGGCCTGGCGCCTCTCCTGCTGGGCGTCTGGCCGCTCCCAACCCGGCCTCTCCGCCCCCTCCGGGCGCAAGGGTCCGGACATCAAAGGGCTCCAGTCCTATATCTGGGGCGACCCGACAACAGGACAGCAGTTGTATCCTGGAGTCAAGAGCCCTGCTGATCGGATCGCGGCTGACCCTACGGAGGAAGACTCTGCCTGAAACTACCTGTTGAGCCCTGCTGACGACGTCGCGGCTCCATCGTACTTACAAGACCTTTACGAACCTTTGGGGCCCTGCTGACGCCGTCGCAGCCCGACCTTGTGAACTTGCCATCAGAGCCCAGCTGACCTCGTGGTGGCTGGACCGAAGCGGACCTACCACCGGAGCCCTGCTGACTGTGTCGCGGCTCGACCCAAGCGGAACTACCACCCGAGCCCTGCTGACGCCGTCGCGGCTCTCCTCGACCAAGCCGCTCTGAGACAGTATCCAAGGTCTGGCACAGAGCCCCCTTCCCCGTACCTGGTTGGTACTGAGACTGTCCCGCTACCCTATTCCCTTCGAGACATTGAGACTCTTACTGGATCCCTCGATCCCACTGTAAATATTGAACGTACTACTTTTTGATAAAGAACCAAGTCAAGCAACCGATATTGAGTCCTGTGTGGTGGTGTTACTGGGCCTCGTACGATCATAGGAGAAGGACCCCCCCCTGCAGGGGCTTCTCAGCGGCGCTCGGCTATACTTGTGCGGTAGGAAGGTGCCCCGGAATAGTCTCCCCGACTCCCCGGTGGTCCTCCCTCCAACATTTGGTGGCAGCGGTGGGATCCGAGCCAGACGCAATCGTACAGGCAAGTAACGCAACCACTACCTGACCAGACGGAAAAAGTGAAAGGGAACCATGGACGGACTAGAAGCAACCGTGGCCGCAATCTTCCAGCTGGAAAAACTGGAAGAATACACCCACAAAGAACTCAAACAATTCTGCAAAGACAAAGGGATCGCAACCACAGGATTGGGCACCAAGGAAGAGATGCAGAAAGCCCTGAAAGCCTGGACAGAACCCGAGACCACTCCACCCCGAGCCGAAGGGACCTCGGCCCGGGACGGAACCCTGCCGACCCCAACCCCGACAGATGGGGGGCGAGCCGACCCAGAAACCAGCCTTTCCCCCAAAGAAATGCGAGAACGGGAGAGGGTCCGGACACACGAAAAGGACCTCGCCCGACTCCGGCTGGACGGTGAGCTCCTACTGGCGGAGAAGAAGATAGCCTTGGAGCAACTACGGCTGCAAGAGGAAATCGAGAAAAAGAAACGGCGTCGGGAACTAGAGGAGAGACGGCTAACCCTCAAGCACGAGGGGAGCCTTAAGGAACTTGAACTCAAAGCTAAAACAGGGGAGACCAGCAACCCCGGAACCCGGGACGCTCTGCCCCTGACCGAGCCAAAGGTTCACATCCCCAAGGATGTCGTCAAAGAGTACTATAAAAATGACGACATCCAGCAATGGTTCCGAGCGTACGAAGTAGCCATGACCTCCCATCGGGTACCCCGGAAGGATTGGGGTGCCGGCCTATGGGGGAGGTTCCTCAGCGAAGGCCGGGATACCCTGCTGCAACTCCCCGATGCGGTGATGACATCATACGACCACATGAAGGAAGCCCTACTCACACGCTACGGACTATCAGCCGAGATGTACCGGCAGCGCTTCCGGGACTGCAAGAAGCTCCCCGGTACCACATGGGTCGAATACGTGGACTTCTTCAGCCGAGCGTTGGAAGGTTGGATAAAAGGAAGCAAGGTCACCTCATACAATGAACTGTTCGACCTCATTGTCTGGGAGCACCTCGCCAACAACTGCTTTGTTGAACTAAGGCAACACCTCCTGGACAGTAAACTGACCGAGCTCCGGAAGCTCGCCGCCGAAGCAGACCGATGGGTCAACACCCGGGTCCTCCGGAACCCAGTGGGGGACTATCCACGGAGTACCACGGGACCTCCCTGCCAGCGAGGCGGAGGAGGGGGGTCCCACCGCAATCGAGAATTCCCGGCCGGGCCGCCCAGAAGCCCGCCACGAGGCCAAGCCACCAACCACACTTCCCCGACCCAGGGCCGAAGGGGGACCCCTATCGCACGGCTTGGACCACGACCGACAGTGACCTGCTTCGGCTGTCAGCAGACCGGCCACTATGCGAGCGACCCGGCCTGCCCCGTGAACCGACGGAACGGGACCACTGGGCCCCCTCCCCGACAAATAGCCGCCGCAGCCCTGGGGGAGGAAGAAGACGAGGAGGAAAACCGCGACGACGGGTCCCCCGAGTGGGAACCAGCTGCCATGTCGCTTGTATGCCTGGGCTCCCGAGAAATGGTGCCCCGAGCCGCCATCCGAAGCAACACCCAGAAGTACCAACAGTGGGTCACCATCAATGGACGACGGGCCGAGGCCCTCCGGGACACTGGGGCCAGTGTGACCGCTGTCCGCTGCCACCTGGTGACCCCCGAACAAATCCTGCCGCATGTCCTCTGCCCTGTCCGGACCGCGGACAACACCGAGAGCATGTGCCGGATGGCCAGGATCCCCTTCGAGTGGGGAGGAGTGTCCGGCACCCTAAAAGTGACTGTCCGCGACGACGCCCCAGTGGACTGCCTCCTGGGGAATGACCTAGAGAGCTCACCCTGGGCCCAGGTAGAACGCCGAGAGCATCTGGGGATGCTAGGACTGCCTGAGTGGGCCTGCGCCACCACCCGGTCCATGACCGCCCAACCAGCCGCTGCCACGGCCCACGACAAGCCGACGGGCCCCGAACTATCACCCTCCTCCGGCACAGAGGAACCTGACGAGGAGGCCGGGCCACCCGAACTTTATCCCGACGAGGCCGCCTCCCTCAGCGAGATCCCCTAACTGGCCCAGTGGCGCCACGACGGGGGCCCCACCCGCGAACAATTCCAGCAAGAGCAGAAGGCCTGCCCGTCCCTCGAGGGGGGCCGACAGCAAGCGGCCGCCCAGGCTGCAGGGGACCCCACGGGAACCCACTGGGTCTATTGGGACAATGACTTATTGTATAGCGATCAGAAAGTCGCCGAACTAGGGGCCGGCCGGGTGCTGGTGGTCCCCCTCCGATTTCGAGAGTTCCTCCTGAACCTGGCACATGACGTGCCTCTCGCCGGACACCTCGGGCGGGACAAAACTTACAGCCGCTTAGTGACCCATTTCTATTGGCCCATCACTGCCGGTCCTGCCCGACCTGCCAAGCTAGCGGGAAGACTGGGGGGCGAGTGAAAGCCCCCTCCAAACATTTCCAGCCGTCCACACCCCGTTCGAACGAGTGGGGATCGACATCGTGGGACCCCTCGACCCCCGAACCGCCCTGGGGCACCGCTTCATCCTGGTACTGGTCGACCACGCCACCCGATACCCCGAGGCCATCCCACTCCGCACCGTGACAGCTCCAGTGGTGGGCCGGGCCCTGATGGGCATCTTCTCCAGGGTGGGGTTCCCCCGAGAAGTGGTGAGCGACAGGGGTACGAACTTTATTTCGAAGTACATGAGATCCCTCTGGCAACAATGTGGGGTCACCTATAAATTCACTACCCCTTACCACCCCCAGGGGAACGGACTGGTCGAGCGGTTCAACAGAACCCTGAAGGGGATGATCAAGGGCCTGGAAGAGCCCCTGAGGAGGAGATGGGATGTCCTGCTGCCCTGCCTCTTGTTCGCCTATCGGGAGGTACCACAGAAATCCCTGGGCTTCAGCCCCTTCGAACTGTTGTATGGGCACCGCGTCCGAGGGCCCCTCAGCCTGGTCAAGGAGGGCTGGGAGGCGGCCGTCCAAGATGCCCCCCCCGACGTCTACCGGTACCTCCTGACCCTGCGGAACCAGACTCAGAAGTTCCGGGCCCTGGCAGAAGCCAACCTCGAAGCCAGCCAAGAAGACATGAAACGCTGGTATGACGAAAATGCCTCAGCCATCGAGTTCGAGCCGGGCCAGCAAGTCTGGGTCATGTCGCCCGTGGACCCCTGCGCCCTGCAGGACAAGTGGACCGGGCCCTTCAAGGTAGTTCAGAGGAAGAGCCCCGTCACCTACCTGGTCGACATGGAGTCCCCGAGGAACCCCCTCCGGGTCCTGCACGCCAACCGGCTCAAGCCCCACTTTGCCCGAACTGAACTAAGCCTACTGCTGGCTACCGACGATGGGGGCGAAAGTGACTCCGAGCCCCTACCAGACCTCCTGGGGTCCTCGGGCCAAGACGGCTCCGTGGAGGGCGTCCGCCTCTCCGCCACCCTGACACCAGAAAAGCGCCATGACTGCCAGAAGCTGCTGCAACCCTTCGCTGCCCTCTTCTCTCTCACGCCCGGGGTGACCCCCTGGTGCGTCCACGATGTGGACACAGGGGACAGCCCCCCTGTACGACACCGCGCTTACAGAGTACCTGACCGAGTCCGAACATGTATACAGACCGAGGTCGCCAAGATGCTCGCCCTCGGAGTCATCGAGCCTTCCGACAGCCCGTGGGCCAGCCCGGTAGTCTTGGTGCCGAAGGCCGCCGCCCCCGGCACGGCCCCCGAACTCAGATTTTGTGTCGACTACCGGGGCCTGAACGCAGTCACCAAGACCGATGCCCACCCCTTGCCACGAGCCGACGAGCTGATCGATTGCCTAGGGGCCGCCCGCTACCTAAGCACCTTTGATCTCACCGCTGGGTACTGGCAGATCAGGCTCACTCCCCGCGCCCAGGAACGATCCGCCTTTTCCACCCCCGATGGGCACTACCACTTTCGGGTAATGCCCTTTGGTATGAAGAACGCCCCAGCGACCTTTCAGAGGCTAGTAAACAAGGTCCTGGCCGGACTAGAAGCCTTCAGTGCGGCCTATCTCGACGACATTGCCATCTTCAGCGACCACTGGGCCGCGCACTTAGGACACCTTGGGGAAGTCCTGGCCGCTCTCCAAAGAGCCGGGCTCACCATTAAGGCCAGTAAATGCCAGATCGTTCAAGGATCTGTGACCTATCTGGGCCACCAGGTGGGAAGTGGCCAGGTGGCGCCCCTCCAGTTAAAAGTCGACGCCATCCAGGCGTGGGAGCCCCCCGCAACCCAAACCGCTGTCCGGGCCTTCCTAGGCCTCACAGGCTACTACCGACGATTCATCAAGGACTATGGCAGCATTGTGGGCCCCCTTACGGAGCTCACTTCAAAGAAACAGCCCAAGGCGGTGCACTGGATGCCCCACTGTCAGGCCGCTTTTGATGCTCTCAAGGCAGCCATGTGCGCTGCCCCTGTGCTACAGGCCCCTGACTACAGCAAGGAATTTGTAGTCCAGACCGATGCCTCGGAGTACGGAATCGGGGCGGTCCTCTCCCAGGTGGACACCAAGGGCCTCGACCGACCTGTGGCCTTTATCAGCCGCCGACTGCTGCCGCGAGAACAGAGGTGGAGCACCATCGAGCGGGAGGCCTTCGCCGTGGTATGGGCTCTCAAGAAGCTCCGGCCCTACCTGTTCGGCACCCACTTCAAGGTCCAAACTGACCACCGGCACTTGCGGTGGCTCATGCAAATGCGGGGCGAGAACCCCAAGCTGTTGCGCTGGTCCATCTCGCTGCAAGGGATGGACTTCACTGTGGAACACCGGCCCGGCAACGACCACGCCAATGCTGACGGCCTGTCCCGATTCTTCCGCCTCGGCGAGGAGAACCCCCAAGGAGATGGGTGACTCTCCCTGCCTTCAGCTGGGGGGGACACATGTGGGAGCCGGCCTCGTGGCGTGGTCCTGTTTCCCCGCGCTAAGCCGCACGAGGTCCCATGCACCTCGGGGCTCCTCCATTTTGGACTATACGTCACTCCACGTGACCACCTGTGTGACCCCGCTTCACCCGGCCTCTGTCCCAGCGAGGCCCGACATCGAGGCACCAACCCCTGGCCCGGGGGCTACCACGTGAACCCTTCCCACTCCTGGCAGAGGGCAGTATCGATGGGACCCCCAACCGTTCTTCCACACCTAGGTGCGATCGCCCCACAGCTCTCTGGGGCCTGGCGCCTCTCCTGCTGGGCGTCTTGCCGCTCCCTACCCGGCCTCTCCGCCCCCTCCGGGCGCAAGGGTCCGGACATCAAAGGGTTCCAGTCATATATCTGGGGCGACCCGACAACAGGACAGCAGTTGTATCCTGGAGTCAAGAGCCCTGCTGATCGGATCGCGGCTGACCCTACGGAGGAAGACTCTGCCTGAAACTACCTGTTGAGCCCTGCTGACGACGTCGCGGCTCCATCGTACTTACAAGACCTTTACGAACCTTTGGGGCCCTGCTGACGCCGTCGCGGCCCGACCTTGTGAACTTGCCATCAGAGCCCAGCTGACCTCGTCGCGGCTCGACCGAAGCGGACCTACCACCAGAGCCCTGCTGACTGTGTCGCGGCTCGACCCAAGCGGAACTACCACCCGAGCCCTGCTGACGCCGTCGCGGCTCTCCTCGACCAAGCCGCTCTGAGACAGTATCCAAGGTCTGGCACAGAGCCCCCTTCCCCGTACCTGGTTGGTACTGAGACTGTCCCGCTACCCTATTCCCTTCGAGACATTGAGACTCTTACTGGATCCCTCGATCCCACTGTAAATATTGAACGTACTACTTTTTGATAAAGAACCAAGTCAAGCAACCGATATTGAGTCCTGTGTGGTGGTGTTACTGGGCCTCGTACGATCATAGGAGAAGGACCCCCCCCTGCAGGGGCTTCTCAGCGGCGCTCGGCTATACTTGTGCGGTAGGAAGGTGCCCCGGAATAGTCTCCCCGACTCCCCGGTGGTCCTCCCTCCAACAATGGGAAACAAAATCAGTCATGTGCTGCCATCGGTGATGCCTCGCAGCGCAAATTCGTGTCAATAAATCATCATCATATGCCGCCCTCACATCCCAGCTTGCAGTTGGCGCACCACCTGGCAAACTGCCGTTTGAAGCTTTCACTGGGACCAAGGTGTGAAATCATTTAAGTAAAAAAGCCGATATTTAAACTGTCTTGTAAGCTTGCCTTCTTGCAAACCTGCGACGGCTCTTTACCCACGCGTAATCCAGCCACCGTAGGCACCCCGCCTTATGCATTGCATAACTGTGTGGCCCACTCTATATTCCCCCTCTAAAAATTCATGGCCGTGCTGCAAAACGTGGGAGAGGTGCACCGTGTGTTTAAAGGGTTTTCCGTAGCCCCTTATAACTATGCCGTCCCGCACCAGCACCCGCCGTGATGAAGCGCCAACTCAACCAAATACTTGGCCGCAAGGGTAGCATATGTACCCGTGTTAATTACACCGTAATAATTTTGCCACAAAAACTGCGGGATGCGATCGCGCCACGTGGAATTCATGCATGGACTTATCCATCTTGAGCGCCCCCCGCCCGCCGTGTGCCTTTCCAAGCACCCCGTAGATCTAATATGCCACCCCAGCATTGCCTGATTGCTGGGACGGTGCGCTACTGCAATCTGTGCCCAAACGGGAGGACCCGGGTACTCATGCGCACCCCCCGTGGCTGCCGTGTGGTCAGGTGCCTTCTAGTGCAACCGGGTGCCCCACAACCTTGCCGCTGACCGCGGCCCCCGCAGGGGGCCAATCAGCGGTCGGCGCCTTAGTGGCCCCAGGGCACCGGTCACCCCTCCCCACCCCCTCCCACAGGGAGGGGGCGGGGACGCCGACCGGAGCCCCCCTCCTCGGGTTGGCCGGAAGTGACGCGCAATGCTGGCCCTGGTGTGAGGGGGAGGCTATTTAGGCATGTGAATTAGGATCCTGGGCTTACCTCGTGGTTTCCTCGTGCATGGGCGTAACATTTATCGGCGCTCGGCCTCCCCTCCGGGTCGGGTACGGGCCTCAATTTCCCAGACCACAGGCTTGTAAGGACGCATCTGTGTGCTACAGGGCGTCGCACTCACACCCCACCCCTCCGCCTCCTTGTTACGAGCGCCCCGGCAGGCCACCGGCAGGACAGCAGCTCAGTGCCCGGCCTGATTGTGGTGGGGGGATGGCGGACCGGCCGGTGCGCCCGACCGAGAGGAGTTGGCCTAATGGTTAGGGCGGTCGACCTCCAGTCTGGGGAACCGGGATCGAGTCTCGGCAATGCCGCGGATCATCCCGCGATTCTGGGCAATTCACTTAATCTCCCCGCGCCTAGCAAAAATGATGAATGTGTCGTAACTGGTGCTATGTAAAGGGCTATCCTCGGGCCCGGCACACTTGGGGGCGTCGGCCCCTGTGCCTACGGTTGGCAGCCCGGCATGGGCTGAGGTTTTGCCCGTCTGTTGAGGCTGGCCCCGTCCCGCAAGCATTGAGCACACAAGGCCTCGAGCGGCCTCACCAACCCCCGATCCCCTGCCCGCTCCATCTAGTGTGGCAGCCTATGGAGCAGGGCATCGATAGTCGACTTGATATTAGGCGAGCCCCGGCAAGCTGGCTCTGAGCATGCGTTTGGCCGGCTGCGCGGCGTGGGGGCGAGTCGGGCCCGGGGCACGTATTTAATTAGCTTGCATTATTGTGCACGAGCAACAACGGGGAAGGCGTGTAGCTCCCTGGTGGCGCGGCTGACTTGTGTCCGGGGGACCCGTATTCGAACCCCGATGTGGGCAGGACTTGGGAGTCTCTTCGGCTTGCCGTGCAGTGTCCCATTAAGCTTGCCACTTGGGCACAAACGGCCCTAGAACGAGGCCCCGGCCGAAATGGGATCAAACAGAACATTGCCTCCCTTTAACGGACGCGTAACCGGGTAATGAGTGATGGGAGCGGTGGGGGCAAAAGCGCAGCACGGCCCGCTGAATGCCCGTCTCCAGCAGCGAGGAGTGGCACCGCTGGAGTCCTGCTAGGGTGTCCACTGTCTGCGTGTTTGCAGATCGGCTGATGTGTGACATCGGGTTTTACTGTTCCCTGGGCCGACTTTGTCGGTGGTCAGAACATGTTTGCCAGGAGAGGGGTCTGAGTGCTAGGGCGCGCGTGTGAAGTGTTCTGCAAGACATGCTCTCATGCGCCCCAAACAAGCCGGCAAAGATCGAGAAATGCTGATGGAAAAACACTTGATGCGATGGGGTCTGGTTACGTGTTGTTGGACATGTGTAATTTCCGCACTAGATCTGTGAAGCCAACTCCAGACAGGCGGGGTCTTGGGGCTCCCCCGCAGTGCCAGGCCCCAGAAGGGAAGGTGGCGGATGCCACACCTCTGCACGGTACGGAGTGCCTGAAGGGAGGGTGGTCGGGAGTTGGTCGCAGCCTGGCATGTGGAGCTTGCCCGTTATGAGAAAGGGTGGCACAAATTTGCACACGGTCTGTCTGCTTGGTTGTCTGTCGATGGGAGCCGAGCGACAATATGGCTTGCTGCATACGTGTTGACGGATTGCAGGAAACCAGGGTTCGAGTCTCGAGGTCGCATCCACAGTACGTGATTCTGGGCAAAGTACTTAATCTCCCCGTGCTTCAATCTAAATGTAAATATGTACTATGCAAAGCGCTCCAATACCTTCGGGTCGAGTTCGCGCTATATAAACATGCACAATAAGAACCCTTCTGTTAGCTTGTCACAGGAAAGGCCAGGAGTTGAAATATGTGTTGGAGCCAGGCGCGCTCTCCCTAATTTGCCTGTGATATATGTGTTTTATTGCCGGTTTGAACTGGCTGCATGCTCTGCTGCGACTGTCCTAGTGCATGGCTTCCTGAATTAGTATTGGCCAGTACTACGTCAATCTACCCACCAATACCACAAAGGTAATGCAGTATAGGTACCATACAGTGTACGACGTGTCTATTTGTGTCACGCTTAAGGTCCCGTGCATGGGTATCACGAGAAGTGGAACCCTGTCAGTCATGCCAAATCATCCAAAAAGGTTTGAGTTGATTTTGATGACAAAAGACTCGTAGAGGCGCATGGTGCCAATTGAACCAGTGTAAAGAAATGCCACGGGGCGTACTGCGTAATGTTGCGCATATTGCGCCTGTCACCCCGTCCCTAGTGTTTACTGTACAGAGTAACAATTAGGAACGCGCATCGAGGGGGAGGTATAGATCAGGCAGCAGAACAGCGGTCAGCAGGGAGGCTAAACATTGTGGTCAAGAGCGTGCATCCAGGTGGAGGTCTAGACCCGGCAGCTGAGTAGCGGTCGGCAGGGAAGTGGGGCGGAGGAGTGCGCGAGCAGTGCAATTCACCCCTCAATGCCACAGCAGTCGTGTACGTGCCGTGGCTAAACATTGCGGGGGGAGTAGGGAAACACCCCCCCCCCCTAGAGACGCCCCCCCCCTGGCCATGTGTGTTCCTGGGCATGTGCGTTCCTTGACTCTCAATGGTTTGTTGTTACAGCATCGTTCTCGCCGGATTACAGTTGGACACGGCTAGCTGAGGGACCAGCACAGGGGTGCGCGAACCGGCGTGAAGTGACCCCTCTACGCCGCAGCTGCGTGCGTGCCACGGCTAGATATTGCGGGGGGAGAAGGTACCCCCCCCCCCCCCATAACACTAATCTCCCCGTGCCTGAATAGGTAAACGTCATTCGGGGCGACTCACTTACCCCCCCCCCGTGCCTGAATATGTAATATAAATACGGTGCTCATGGACTGCGCTCCAACACCTTCGGGCGAGTCCGCGCACCTGCTGACTGAATGTCTAATCTAGAAAGACAGTCACTAGTTACAGGCTTGCCCATGTGGCAAACGGTACGCCAAAGGTGGCACTGTCGACTAACATTAATCATGGATGTGCATGTCTAATTGACAACAGTCCCACAATATCGATGTCAGCACAGTTTACTGCATGTGTTTTAGCAGCAGCGGCATGAATGATGCTTCGCAAACGCCTCCACACATGCCTAGTGGGAGTTCGTCAACAATTAGGGAGTTAACTGTTGGAGCCATCGAGAGAACTCGAACGGTACCAGCAGATTGCATCACGGGCCCGCGGCCCCCAACATTTCGCTGAATAGGGTCATGGGTAGGCTGTTATTGACATCCAAACCCCCATTGCTTAGGGCCTCGCGCTCCCAAGTGCAGTAGTCCTTGGGCAGGGCGGACCAGAGGGGGATAGTCCTAACGTAGAACGGTCATTGGGCTGGGCTAGTAACGTTAAACATGGAACGCTGCCTACAGGCTAAAGAGGTGTGCTATAGCCGCAACGCTACCCCCCCCCCAACGTGCTCATGCAGGCCCTGACCTGAGCACGGTGTGGGGTTGCTCGCAAGAAGGGGCCAGTCTTAGTCCTTCACCTGCCACTCCGAGTTGCACTGATGTGTGAGAAATCACACATAGCTAACTGAAGCCTAGCCATCCAGGTGGGTGCCTAGTTCTTGGAGGGCAACGCAACCGAGATAGAATGGTAGTTTAGTATCTAATGCAATTGGAAGCCTGGAGTAAGCCAATAGATGGGTGTAGATATGGGTGTAGCTTAGTGCCCCAATCGCATCGAATACGGGGATGCACCGACATAGCGGCAAAAGAATAAGTGGTCAACACATAGCGCCTCACTAGGGCTAAAATCACGACACAAAGTTCCAGTGTGGTTAGACCAAGTGTTTTCGGGTGCGCTGCTCGCGAGCGAATTGCGAACTGGCGCTGGGGATAGTCTGCCACTAGCTGGTGCGGCCTGTAGATAATAGAGATGACCCAACAGGCTTAGATCTATGCGTTTGGGATGGAATTCACTGATGCCAGCTGAATACGTATACAGGGTTCCGTAGAACCCTTCTTGCGGCGGAAGAGCGCGCATATGCCAATTTCTAGTTTTGCGTACCTGGTGATGGAACTAAGTGATGTTCATTGAAAGTAATATTTTTTTGAACATGAAACATTCAAGAATACCGCTGTAGCCTTGCGATTTTGCCTCAAATTATCCTAAACTTGTCAGCTTGCCATGTTCCTAATGCAGGGCTGACTTTAGCACTGGTGGCGCCTGGTGCGACGATCTTTTCTTCCCTCCCATCCCCACCCACACACCCACCCATTCCCCCTATGACCTCCTCCTCGGATTCCCTCCCTACCATCAGACTTTTCACGAACCCTAAACTTGGTGGATTTTCATTTAGTAGAAAATGTTAGTTTTAGTGAAAAATGGGTGAGGTCCTGCTATAAGTTGAGCCGCACCCTGGCCCCGTTGCTTTGCGCTCGTATCTTTCCTGCAGCGAGGATCATTGCCGAGGGAAGCTCTGGGTTTGAGAGGGTTTCCGCTCTCCTCTTAGTGATTCCAGTGAATCCAGTGATCCGAAGCTCAGCAGCATTCATTTCTGGGGACTGTTACATATTTTTACTCATCAAACTTTCATTCAGGCCACAGACAGAAAACAATGAACATCTTCTGAGCTAAGCTTTGAGCCCCGGCACTTATTGTTTTACAAATTAAGCACTGTTTCCCGCAGTATTTGGCAATAGTGGAAGGAACACCTTCCTGCACAAAAACAATCACAAGTGCTGTTTTCCTCTTTCTGTGGGTGCTGCAGGATGCAGCACACATAGAAAAAGGAAAACTGAGGAGAAATAAAGGTATTTCTCCTCATTGCACCTCTCTTACGCCTCCCCTGCGGAGGCGCAGTCATCTGACGCATTCCCAGCTTTACCAAAACTTGTAAATCTGGCAATGCATCAGGTTTCATGCCTTTCATGCAGAGGAATGTGTGAAAGGGGGCCATATTTACAAGGCTATGAAATACCACACAGGGGGGCAGATTTACAAGCCCCTTGTGACACATTCACGCCGCCGTCGCGTCACTTCTGTGATGCAGCGGCCGCGTAAATCATGCACCATGTTGCTCCGTATGTACAATGTGACGCATCTAGGGAGATGCGTCACGTTGTGAACCCCTGCGCCACATGAAACCTGCGTCAGGTTTCATGTTGGAGTTCCAGCGCAGGGTGGGCGTTCCCTCGCAGGTACGCCTCGTAAAAGTGACGCAGTGAAATCTACAAGATTTCACGGAGTCACTTTTACGGCCATGCTGTGTTAAAACCCTGCACCTGCTTGAAGCAGGCGTAAGGATTGACGCAGCATGTTAGCCATAGGGCACCCCCGAGCCTTGCTGGAGCCGCGTCGGGCTTGCGACGCGACTCCAGCAATGCGCAGCAATACCGCCTGGGAATGCGACATGCATCTGCCCATCCATGCATCACTTTACGCCGCATTGTAAATGCAGCGCATCAGTGGTGGCGCACGGGTGGTTTTAAAGCTGTTCGCAAGTGTTCTGGCGCATCCCTGCTGATTTGCAGAGATGCACCAGACCTTGTAAATCTGCCCCAGGGTGTCTTTACTTGGCCTTGAAAATATGGGCAGGCACACTGCGCCGCCGGTGTGTAAAATAATGTGATGCACCAGCAGTGCAATGGGTTAGTAAATAAGCCCCTCTATCTCCAGCTTCCAACCAGAAAACAAGCATTGGCAAAGCCAATAGATCTGGCCTTGACCACAGAGCTATCGGCTCTGCCAATAATCGTTTCCTTTGCTATGATTAATAATTCATTTGCATGCTCCAGGAGGGATACACATCACCCATTCTGGAATGGTGAACTGATGATAAAGTACAAAAGCTTTCCAATATAGATGCCTGGTCATGCGTATCTCTCCAAAAGGGTGTGGACACACAGAGAGCCAGCTTGGAATGTGTACCGTTATGCTTTATAGCAGAGTAAACTGAACAGGCATTGGCACAGGCAATAGCTCTGCAGCCAAGGCCACACCTGGGGTCACTGCCAATGCTTGTCACAAACTGGTTTAAGCTGCCGGGGGCTGGGGCTTTAGTGCCATAAGAGGCTCAGGAGAGGGTGGCTGAGTGGCCCCCCTCCGCTTTGAAACATGAATGAATGAATCAAACGTGCTTGTAAAGCGCACGGCTACTCAACAAGAGTGTCCCTGTGCTGGGAGCTCACGCATAACTGGACCCAGAGGCCCGTCTAGCTCTGAAATGGCCAGGTTTTGAGGTGTTTCTTAAAGCTGCCAAATCAGTTGTGCCTCTCAGAGTGGCAGGTAGTTGGTTCCATGCTTGAGCGCCCAAAAATCCGAATGATCTGCCCCAAATCGGGCCAAGCGTACCTTGGGGATTAAGGCGATGTCCGAGGAGGAGGATCTTAAGAGTCTGCCCCCATACGGGCCAAGCATATCTTGGGGATTAAGGCGATGTCCGAGGAGGAGGATCTTAAGAGTCTGCCCCCATACGGGCCAAGCATACCTTGGGGATGCAGGCGAGGTCCGAGGAGGAGGATCTTAAGAGTCTGCCCCAATACGGGCCAAGCGAACCTTGGGGATGCAGGAGAGGTCTGAGGAGGAGGATCTTGAGGGTCTGGTACGTACGTAGCGGCTCACACGACATTTGAGATAGCCCGCCCCCTTACCATGAAGGGCTCTGAAGAACATTACTAGGCCCTTAAACTTGATCCTTTTTTTCACAGGGAGCCAATAAAGATCTTTGAGATGAGGGGTCATGTGCGTCCTGGGCTTAAGTCCTTGGATCACCCTGGCCCGGGGAGTTTTGAACCACTTGAAGGCGCTGGAGGAGGTAACCAGTCAAGCCCAGGTACAGGACGTTGGCGTAGTCCAGTATAGAAGTAACCAGAGACTGGACCACTGTCCTTCTGGTATCAGGTGAGAGGAGCGACGCATGCCAAAACAAGTACCCACCACTGCCTGGACTTGGGATCTCATAGAGAGGGCACTAATGATGTAGATGCCAAGGTTTTTTACCGTGGTTTGGGATGAGGGGGAGGGGGCAACTCCTCAGGCTACCAATGACTCCAGTTGCTCGCGGAAGGCAGGCCAAAAAAGGCAATCTCTGATTTGTCAGCGTTGCATTTAAACTGGTTTGCCTTGAGCCAATTAAACACCTTAGTGAGGCAAGATCTGATCCCATCCCCATCAAACTCTGCACTCCTGTCGCAGGTAAAGATCAGCTGCGTGTCATCAGCATGTGAGATTGTTTTAGCACCATTGGCCTCTGCCGGGGGTGCCTGAGGTGCCAGGGGGGCATGTGTAAATTAAAAAGAGTTGGGCTAAGGATGGAGCCCTGAGGGACTCCTACTTTAATACACAAGGGGGCATCCAGATTTCCTGGATTCTATCCTCCAGGAAGGATGTTGTCCACGCTAGTGCAGCACCCCAAATGCCCATGTTCCTCAGTCTATCGTGAAGTGTCTTGTGTGGGACCGTGTCGAAAGCTGCCGACTGGTCAAGTAGTATGAGGATAGCGCTGCCCCCCGGTCAAGCTGTTCCTTTAAGTGCTCCGTCACTTCCAATAGGGCTGTCTCAGTGCTGTAATTGCCCTAAAGCAAGATGGAGTCATATGCAGAAGACTGTGACGTACTGCATACTGTTAATGTGCTTCCCTAGTACCTTAGAGAGAGCTGGGAGGAGGGAGATAGGCCTATAATTTGCAGGATTATCTGAAGAAGAAATCATGAATGAGGTGGGTAAGGGAGTGAGTAAGAACAGTGAGTTTCCCTTTTGCAGTTTTCAAATGGATGTTAAGTGCATAAATATGATATAAAAGCAGACAGCAGAATCACGAGTTAAAGAGATAGGAAATTGTTTGCACGTTGGAACTGTGAAAAGCAAAACAACGACGGCAGTGTTTTTATGAATGTATGTATGTATGTATGGGATCCATAGAGCGCCAGAATCACCTCTGAAGGAGTATCTCATTGTCCACGCTACCAGAAAGATAGGGTACAGGACAAGCACAGTTCAGTCCCAGAATAATTCAGTCTTCAGGAGTTTCCTGAATCGAAGAAGACTGGGGCATTTGCGCAAGACCTCTGGCAGAGTGTTCCAATATTTCGGGGCAAGGTATGCAAC
Organism: Triturus cristatus; assembly: GCF_964204655.1. Taxonomy (NCBI): domain Eukaryota; kingdom Metazoa; phylum Chordata; class Amphibia; order Caudata; family Salamandridae; genus Triturus; species Triturus cristatus. The sequence continues at coordinate 5,210,144 of NC_140593.1, read as the reverse complement.
AGTTCTGCCGCCTGTTCGTAATTTCCTTTAGTGGTTGACCACAAGGAGCCCTTTACCTTCAGATCTAAGCAGTCTGGTCGCCAGTAAACTTTAAACTTGTCCGCCAAGTAGCTAGGACTCGTACCATACAGAGCTTTATGGGTGAGGCAGCAAAGTTTGAATTTGATTCGCTTGTGGATAGGAAGCCAACGAAGCTGTTTCAGCAACAGCCCCGAGGAGAGCCTGGCGTGCGGCTACATTCTGGACAATCTGTGGTCTACTCAGAAGAGATTCATTTGCTGATGCTAACAGAGCATTGCAGTAATCAAGACGACCCATGACCAATGCCTGAATCAAACTTCTTTGAACAGATAGGGGCAGCCACTGGAACACTCTGCAAACGACGCAGGGTGGTAGCAGGGCCCTGAGGTGGTCATGACTTGATCCCTCATAGGCAACGAGACGTCCAAACGGACCCCTAGGTTTTTTGCCACAGAAGAAGGGGTCGGGCGGGGCCCAAAACAGCGAGCCACCACTTAGGGAACCAGGATACTTGAGCTGAGCCAAACAGCATGATTTCGGTCTTGTCCGCATTCAGTTGGAGACAATTTTCAGTCATCCAGGCTGATATGGCTAGCATGCCCTGGGCAAAACGCTGTTCAACTAACTCTGTACTCTTGTCAAAGGACAAGAGCAGTTGCATTGAATTGTAATTTACACAATTATGCTACAGAGGAAAGCCAATTAATATTATTGAATTTTAATGCGCTTTCCAATAATTAACACAGCCGAAGAACTACTGAATAAAAAGGTGGTGTACTATTTGTCTTTATGTGACATGTGGTCAGTTTGAATTGATAATCTCACCTGTGACCAAGGCCCCTGCGAAGGTAGAAACGCATAAGGTTAAAGAGTACAGCCGCAAATCACCAGGGGTAAAAAAACAACGCCCAAACCATTGGAGTTGGCGTATTCTTGTGAAGAGATGGATGTGTGCTCTGAACAACCTAAAGGCAGCAGGCACAATATAGTTAGGCTCAGATTTCACTCTTACAAAACCAGTGAAATTCAGCAGTTATAGTCAGTTATAGTTACTTGAGCTAACTATAACTTTGACCCCCGCAATGCACTGCATATGACCTCAAATATTACATCCTTTATGACATGGTCAGTGACATCACTGATGGCATCATTTATGACATCTAATAAATACATATTTGTAAAGCGCGAACATATCACCCCTTAAGGTTTCAAGGCGCTGTGGGGCCGTCAGGGCGATTAAGTGAGCTATTGCCCTGGGTCACATGGTGCTGAGCTGGCACCAATGCCGGGGATTGAGCCGTGAACCCCAGGCTCTGGAGTCAGCTGCTCCGGCCACTGCACCATATCTCTACCCTTCGCCACACATCTCAAATAACATCACTGATTATATCATCCCATGAGTGTGTTTTGTAAATGTTTCTGAGACTTAAAGATATATACAAAGCTATAGCATAAGTTAATTAGATTTCTTTCTGTACTAGTAATTAGCCATACTATTTCTAATATATATCATCTTCAGTGAATGTGTAACGGTCTGTATCAGTGTTTGAGCAGGTGTCTGAGTGGCTGTATGGGTGTGTGAGTGGGTGTATGCATGTGTTAGTGGGTATGTGAGTAGATGTATGGGTGAGTGAGTGGCTACGTGAGTGACTGTACTGGAGAGTGAGTGGGTGTGTGAGTGGTTGTATAGGTGAGGTAGGGGATGTGTGAGTGGCTGTATAGGTGTGTGATTGGGTGTGTGAGTAGCTGTATGGGCAACTGAGTGGCTTTGTTAGGGGCTGTATGGGTGAGGTAGTGGATGTGTGAGTGGTTGTATGGGTGAGTGAGTAGCAGTTTGTGTGTTTATAGGTGAGTGGGTGTGAGTTACTGATTTGGGTAGTAAATGTCTATGTGTGTGGCTATGAGGGTGAGTGAGTGGTTGTCTTTAAGTGGAATGGGTATGTCAGAGGTTCTATGGGTGTGTGAGTGGGTGTGTGAGCAGTTGTATGGCTGAGTGAGTTGCTGTGTCCCTGTTCTCTGTGCAGTCATGTTTCCTCTGGCTAGAAGTGCTCTCTCGGTGTCTGCTCGTGGCATTCAGAGGATTGCAGCAAGACAGAGCCATCATAAAACTGGACCCGATTTCCATGATAAATATGGCAATGCTGTCCTGGCCTCTGGATTTGTGTTCTGTGTCTCCATATGGAGTTATGTATTAACACAGACTGGAATTACATGGAATTTTTCACCTGTGGGTCGAGTTACCCCAAAAGAATGGAAGGACCAGTGATGTAGCCCTCTTCACTGCTATCAAATTGGAACTGTCTTGATTGTTTTCTTTTTGAACTTGCTTATGCCCCACCCAGGCAAAAATTTTTGTCCCCGCCCGAAAATCCAGATCAGGGAGAGCAATGGGCGGTTTGTCCATCTACGTAGATTTAGACCTCCCAGGCTCCTGGTCCTCCCCAGATTGGAACTCACATGGGATTCAGGTAGTTCGGTTCCTTGGAAAGGGGTTAAGATTTTCTGTTTTTAACATCTATAACACTGAGATAGTAAACAACCATATCCCGCTACTAGCTGAACTAGACCATAGGCTGGGACAAGAAACAACATTCCAAAATAAGGGGCCGCCGCACGGGCTGCTTTTAGTGGGAGACTTTAATTGCCACCTCTGTCCGGCACTGGTCAAGGTAAACACAGACTGGTCACAATGCCCAATGGAGAAGGGGCCGCATTTTTCTCATACGCCTACTGGGTTGGCTCTTAGGTTGCTTCGGCTTAAGTACGACTTAGAGCATACCATTAATATGATGGACCCACAGTCGGATGGTACACTTCTACCAACTTTCAAGGGCAGGGGTTGCTCATCTATTATAGATTATATTCTGGCCTCGAGATCCCTGATAAACAAAATAATCAGTGTAGGGATAGATTGGAGCAGTTTCAGTGACCACAATCCCCTTGTTTTGATGCTCTCGTATAGGGTGGGTGCTGGAACTAGAGTCCACCGCTCAATTGAGGAGAGGGTCACAGATCAAGGTAGGAGACTGAAATGGTCCAAAATAGATGGGGTAAAGTTTTATTAAACTTTGGGTGACAAGGGCCTACTGGCCATTAACAACTGTCTAGACCTAGAAGTCCAGGGACCAAGGGTACTGGAAGCATTTGACCAGATCGCTAACCTGGTCGATGGCCTACTTAGGACCAGTGCGCCCACACGTAATCTGGTAAATCCCCGGTGGTTTGATAAAGACTGTTCTAAGGCATTGAGGGAGTTGAAATGCTCCCTTAAGCTAAAACCAAGGGACCCTCAAAAAATCAAGGTATGCAGAGAAAAATATAAAAAAGAGACCAAAAGGAGGAAACTTGCCCTGCAGGCAGAAGCTTGGGCAGACTTAAGAGAGGCAGGCGAAAGAAGGGATCTAGCGGGATTTTGGAGAATCATTAATAAACCGACCTTTCAAGAAAATGATTCCCCAGAGATAGGGGTTGTGAGAAGTTGGCCTGATATGTAGTGCTCACTATTCTAGTGATCACTGTGTATCATTCCAAACGACCCTTATTGATGATTGGTTGTAAGTCAACCTTTTAGACCAGCTATCCTAGTAGCGTGGATACGAGCAGTCTTAGGCTAAACTCTAGAGGGCGTGTTAAGCCAGCTGTTTACCATCACATATACCCCTTGAACACCAAGCGAAAGGACACCACACAAGTTGTTATGAAAATAAAGGATATTTATTTATAACAAGACTACCCTGGCTCTTTATGAGTCAGGGAGCTAAGCACACTACAAAACTCTTAGGAAAATACTTCTGGTTGCACAATTTACACAAATGCCCGAGGGCACGAAACCATTACACTGCAAGTGGAAGGGGAGAGGTTAGAAAGTCTAAAGTTACCGATTCCGGAGTGATCCGATCAGTGGGACTTAAACGAAAAAGGAACTGGACACTTGTAGAGCGAACCTGCGATGGAGCACCGAAATGCTCGTGTTACCTAGCCCAGAGGCTGCGGCTGTAGAAGATTCGGCAAGATGTCGGAAGTCCTCGTTGTAGTCTCAGGAGCCTGAAAGAAGAGTTGCTGGCAGGCGACCAGTGTCGATATTCAGCGAGATCCAAGCCTGGATCGGTGATAAAGAAAACCTGAAAGCAGAGGGGACTCAGTTCTCAACCGCTAGCCAGCGATCGTGTGGGTACCAGGAGGGTACCGGTTGAAGTCACCTCGACCAGGTGAGTGGATGACGTCGGACTCGGCTGTTCCTCGGACCAGGAGGCGCGGCGGCGACCAGGATGGAGGGCGAGCTGTCCCACGAAGGTGTCTGCTGTCGATGATGCTGGGCCCAGGCAGGGGCAGCGGATCTTGGCAGTGGCAACCCAAGCGGGGGAGTCAAGATGGCGTCGGGAGTGGACCAGGAGGGTCCGTGGTACTCCTCTGTTGAAGGGGAGCAAGAGCCAGTCTGGAGCAACCAGACTAGTGATGAAACAATCGTGGTGCGTCGTGAAGAGGGCCACAAGCCGGTCGGCAAGTGGTCGAACAACGCGGTGAACAGCAAGGAGCGGAAGGGCCCCCACGCAGATCTCGGGGATGCTGGGGAGGCAGACTTCGATGCTGGAGCTGCTCAGGGTTAGGGCTTCTCAAACCCTAGGTGCACTCACTCGAGGGTCCCTCGGTGGGCGTGCTAGATAAACGTCGTGCAGGTTCTGAAGATGGCCGGTCCCGCAGGTCTCGTCACACCTACGACTCTCAGCTGGGCTGATGAGGCAGGTAAAAGGTCAGAGATGGCAGGGACTCGGGTCTCGTCGAGCTGGGCAGTCTTGATCCGTAGGAGAGACTTACAGCAAACCGCAAGCGCTTAGGTGGTGCCTGCTGGTGCAGGGTGGCTACTCCTTAGCCACAAGGGAGAGTCTTCAGAAATAGTCAAGAGTTCCTTTCGTGGAAAGTGGTTCGTGATTCGGAGTTATCCGATTATCTGATTATCCAATTTGGGAAGGGGACTCGCTCCTACCTTTATTCTAAAAAAAGGGGCTGGCCCGTGACTAGGTTCTACCTATGGGTGGAGCCAGGAGGGGGGTGGTTACACCCCTATCCTTTGTCCGGCTTCGCGCCAGCTCAGGGGCTGGTGTGCCCCCGAAACTGGTTTGAGCCGGGCTATGCACAGTGAGCACCGGGGTGCCACTTGCAATCACCTTCCTTTCAGCCCTGCCTACCTGGGATACACAAACCCTGTCTGGGATGGTGCTAACACCGCCCTCGACAGGAAACCCTTTGTCCAAGCTCCCTTTGCTGGAAGGTCCCCCAGCAGCAGGAGGTCAGACTTGTGTCTGGTGGCAGCATCCATTTTGTGATGCTGAGGCTTGAGTCAACTTTAACCCGGGTTCAAGGTTACTTCCATGTCATGTCCCTCTAAAAGGGGGGAATGCTAACCCCGTCACCAGGACTGGCGAGGGGTTTGTATTCCCATTCGTATGACACCTTACTCGACATGTGTAGGTGATGTGAGGCCAAAGTTAGCAAATAACCGCCAGGATTATAATGCATTAAAAGTAGTTGGCCCGCGTCACCATGGAACGGCTATTAGGACTTGGTTCCGCAAGCCGTCGACGGGCTCAGCTCGCGCCAGAGCACCGTCCCACATGATTCCCTGCACTCTGCCTTCAGGATTGATAAGGCCTGCTATAGGAGTGACTGGTAGGAATCCATGTGTCCATTTTAGGGTTTAGGTGTAGGAATACTACACCTACAGCAACGGGTGATTACACCACGTGGCCCCAGCTGTCGTGCAGCCAGTTGTGTCAGATTTGGGCGGCCATTCCAGGGGTGGCATAATACATGCTTCAGCCCCTGGTAGGCCCTGGGTACACCGATGCCCTGGATACCTGTGGTATGCTGAGACAGGGACTGACAAGGCGGCCCAGTTCCAATTAGTGGATGCACCTAATGTACATGTGTGATAATTTCGAGAGAGAACAGCTAGGCTGTGGGTCTGATTGGCAGGCCCACAGCCGGGGAAAGTCGTAAACCAATGAAGCAAAAGCAAAAAATCTGGGTGATCATAGGATTGCAGACCCTACTCTCCTACATGACCCCCCCCCCCAAACTTTGGGACAATAAGCTAACCTTGACCAGGTGAGTCTTCTTGCTCTAAGTGGAAATACCTGGAGAGCCCATCTGCATTGCCATGATCAGTGCCAGGTCTATGCTCCACTGTGAAGTCCATCCCCTGTAGCGAAATGGACCACCTAAGTAGTTTGGGGTTTTCACCCTTCATTTGATTTAGCCACAAGAGGGGCTTATGGTCGGTCTGAATCTTGAAGTGAGTGCCAAACAAGTATGGCCTCAACTTCTTCAGGGCCCAAACCACAGCAAAGGCCTCCCTCTCAATAGCTGACCAATTCTTCTCTCTGGGGGTCAGCCTCCTGCTAATAAAAGCTATGGGCTGGTCATGACCATCAAAATTCAGTTGCGATAGAACAGCTCCCACACCCAGCTCCGAAGCGTCTGTTTGGACAATGAATGGTTTGGAGTAGTCTGGACTCTTTAGGATAGGTGCTGTGCACATGGCCTGGTTCAGGTCATCGAATGCCTTCTGACAGCTTGCTGTCCACTGAACTTTTTTTGGCATCTTTTTACTTGTCAGGTCGTTTAGCGGGGTCACAATGGATCCATAATTTCTGACAAATTTCCGGTAATAACCAGTCAGGCCCAAGAAAGCTCGAACCTGAGTCTGGGTGGTTGGAGGAGCCCAGTCCTGGATGGCCTGTATTTTGCTCTCCAATGGTTGAACCTGGCCTCCACCTACAAGGTGGCCCAGGTATACAACCTGTGTCTGCCCTATCTGGCACTTGGTGGCCTTGATAGTGAGGCCTGCCTTCTGCAGGGCCTCTAACACTTTCCTCAGGTGGACCAGGTGATCCTCCCAGGTGGAGCTAAAGACAGCGATATCGTCCAGATACGCCGCACAGAAGTCGTCCAACCCAGTGAGAACTCGATTCACCAGCCTTTGGAAGGTGGCAGGTGCATTTTTCAAACCAAAGGGCATTACCACGAACTGATAATGCCCACCCGGGGTAGAAAATGCGGTTTTGGGCTTGGCCTCCTCAGCTAACCTGATTTGCCAATACCCAGCTGTCAGGTCAAACGTACTTAAGTAGTTGGCCGAGGCCAACCGGTCGATAAGTTCGTCTGCTCTTGGTATCGGGTGGGCGTCAGTCTTAGTGACTGCATTGAGACCTCTGTAGTCCACGTAAAACCTCATCTCTTTCTTACCGCCCTGGGTGTGAGGTTTCGGCACGAGCACTACGGGACTAGCCCAGGGGCTGTCCGAGGGTTCAATGACTCCCAGCTCCAACATTTTCTGCACCTCTGTCTTGATGCAGTCTCTGACATGATCAGGTTGCCGATAGATTTTACTCTTTACGGGCAGACTGTCCCCAGTGTCGACCTCATGGGTACACCACTTGGTCTGACTGGGTGTCAGAGAGAACATATGTCGAAAGGATTGAAGAACCTGTTTACAATCCTCTTGTTGATGTCCAGAGAGGCTGCCGCAAAAGACAACACCATCTACTGATCCATCGTCAGGGTTCTGAGAGAGCAGGTCCGGGAGAGGGTCACTCTCCTCCTCCTGTCCCTCATCTGTGGCCATGAGCAAGCCCATGCCCTCCCTGTCGACATATGCCTTGAGCCTGTTTACATGGAGCACCCTGTGGGGGCTCCGGGGAGTTCCCAGGTCTACCAGGTAGGTGACCTCTCCCTTTTGCTCAATGATCGTGTGGGGCCCAGACCATTTGTCTTTGAGTGCTGCTGGGGCCACTGGCTCCAGCACCCACACCTTCTGTCCAGGCTGGTACACAGTCAGGACAGCCTTTTGGTCGTGCCAAGCTTTCTGTAATTCTTGGCTCGCCTCAAGGTTTTTAGACGCCTTTTCCATGTACTCCGCCATCCGCGAGCGGAGACCGAGCACATAGTCCACAATGTTTGATGCCGGCTTTCTGAGAGGTCTCTCCCATCCTTCCTTTACCAAACAAAGGGGTCCCCTTACAGGATGTCCGAACAGAAGCTCAAAAGGGCTGTAGCCAACCCCCTTCTGCGGGACCTCTCTGTAGGCGAACAAGAGGCAGGGTATCAGGACATCCCATCTCCGCCGAAGCTTTTCAGGTAGTCCGTGAATCATCCCTTTTAGGGTCCGATTGAATCTCTCAACAAGCCCATTGCATTGTGGGTGATAGGGTGTGGTGAACTTGTAGTTGACACCACATTCCTTCCACATAGCAGTCAGATATCCCGACATGAAGTTTGCACCTCTGTCTGAGACGACCTCCTTAGGGAAGCCCACTCTGGAGAACACTCCAAGTAGGGCCCGTGCCACCACAGGTGCTGTAGTGGTCCTAAGGGGAATAGCTTCAGGATACCTGGTGGCGTGGTCCACCACCACCAGTATAAACTTGTGCCCTGATGCTGTCTGGGGTTCCATTGGTCCGACAATGTCGATCCCCACTCGTTCAAAGGGTACCCCCACCACTGGTAGTGGTATGAGGGGGGCCTTTGTCGTGCCACCTGACTTACCACTGGCTTGGCAAGTGACACAGGAGCGGCAAAACTCCTTCGTATCTTCGGACATGTGGGGCCAGTGAAAGTGTGGAACAATTCTGTCCCAAGTCTTATTCTGGCCTAAGTGACCTGCAAGGGGAATCTCGTGGGCCAAGGTGAGAAGGAAACCTCTCAGAGACAAGGGGATGACCAGCCTCCTGATCGCACCAGGTTTGGGGTCTCTTGCCTCGGAGTACAGGAGTCCATCGTCCCAGTACACTTTGTGGGTACCTGTGGCGTTCCCTGCAGCCTCAGCAGCGGCCTGCTGTCTGAGGGGTTCAAGTGAGGGGCAGTCTAACTGTGCCTTCCCCAGGTCTTCCCTGGAGGGTCCCCCTGAGCCCAGAAACTCAACCTGACCAGGTTCAAGCTCTTGCGGCTCAGTTTCCCTCAGTTCTTTAAGGTCAGCCTCCTCGGAGACTTGATCCACGACCTGGGGCAAGGGGGAAGGCGAAGCCTTACCCTTACTGCTCCTTTTCTTGGAAGGTGTCTGGTCCGTTCTTCCAGGATCCAGCACCGGTTCAGTGGGGCATCTTTTGGCCTGTGACCTGGTCACAGCAAGGACATGTGCTGGCAAGCCTAACATCTCCATGTGAGTCCTCTGCTCCACTTCTGACCATTGTGACGTTTCCAAATCATTGCCCAACAGACATTCTACGGGGAGGTCTGAACTAACCACAACCTTTTTCGGGCCACTTACCCCTCCCCAGGAGAAATCAACAACTGCCATACTGTGATTGGTAGTGACGTTGCTGGCATTGGTCACTAGGTAACTGGTACCGAGCATGATCTGTCCAGGGTCCACGAAGTTAGGCGTCACCATGGTGACACTGGCACACGTGTCCCTGTAGGCCTGAGCCATTCTTCCATTTATCAAAGGTGTCTGTCTGTATTAGCCCAAAGTATTGGGACTGGCATCAGGGGACATATCCATATCCCCGGTACAGACAAGGACGGCCTGAGTGAGCGTGCCGACTAAGTGGTCACTCCCCTCGGTTCCCAAGGTTAACCCAACTAATGCCTTGGGAGGCGCACTACCACTGCTGACTGTACTAGGGGGCGCAGGTGCCTTAGGGGCTGCAGTGGTAGGAGTTTGCCCTCCTTTCTTGGTGCACTCACTAAACCAGTGAGTCTTACTTTTACAGTATTGGCACCACCTTTTTGAATGGCCTTCTTGAGTCTTCTTCTTCTGTGAAGCCTGACCCCCACCCTCTTTGGTTTGTTGGGGACCTGTCGAAGACTTCTGGTCATTTTGTTCGTTCTTGTTACCCTTTTGGTCTGCTTTCTTCTGACCACCCTGGTTCTGATTCTGGTTCTGCTTGACCCTTGTTCTGACCCATCTGTCCGCCTTCTTTCCCAATTCTTGGGGAGAGGTCAGATCCGAGTCGACAAGGTGCTGATGCAACAATTGGTTCTGACAGTTGTTTAAAATCTGTTCTCGCATGATAAGATTGTACAATCCTGTGTAATCAGTAACCTTGCTACCCAGCAACCAGCCTTCCAAAGCCTTAGTGGCACAATCGACAAAGTCAGCCCAATCCTGAGACTGAATTTTCTGGGTGTCCCGGAACAGCACCCGGTACTGTTCCGTGGTTAAGCCGAACCCATCAATCAGTGTGTTCTTCAGGACTTGGTAGTTGTTAGCATCCTCAGCTCTTGTAGTGAGGAGCTTGTCCCTTCCTTTACCTTCAAAGGAAAGCCACAGTATAGCTGCCCACTGACTTGGGGGGACGCACTGGACAGTGCAGGCCCTCTCCAAGGCAGTTATCCACTTGTGGATGTCGTCCCCTTGTTTAAAGGGGGGCACTATTTTACTCAGGTGTCTAGTGTCTATACCCCTGTCTTTCTCTCTATTGAGAATGCTGCCACCAGTGGGATCTAACCCACTTAATTTCTGCTCTCGGGCTAAGGCAAGTCTTTCTTTGGCGAGGGCAAGTTCTTCCCGCTCGATCCTCAGATTGACCTCCCGCATCTTCGCTTCATGCTCCCTCCTCTGAGGGGAAGTCATTCCTCTCTGAGAAGGTGCCTGAGAGACATGTGTATGAACCGATCTGCCAGAGCCTCTGGAGAGAGACCTAGCTCGTCCGTTCCCAAGGTTAAGCCTGCTTGAGCGTGGGCCCGGGGCTCCCCCAGTTCCGTTCTCATGCCTGCTTAAGTTGGTCCTTGTAAGCCTGCCGACTACCACTGGACCTTTGTCTGCCTCGTCTCCCGATAACTCGTCCTCGTCCTCCTCCTCTGTGTGGAGGTCGAGGTCTGGGTCACCGAGGGTTCCCTCTAAGGGAGGCATGTTCCCATCTGCACCGGGGGGACCTGTGTTAGAGGACCTCCTAGCATCGTACGCCTCTAAGAGACCTATCAGTATTGCGATGGTAGGGTTAGAACCCTGGTTTAGCTTCCTGGAGGCACACAGTTGTCTCATCTCCTTGAAGCTAAGAGTTGCATATCGTGACACGACCTGTGGAGGGTCACTGACCACTAAGGGAGTCTGCGAAGACTCTCCGTGGATCGACATGCTTTTCTAGTGAGGTGTAAGTGTTGCACCTACCTACACTATGGGTTTACCTACTGATCCCTTGCTAAGAGTTGTAGTCAGGGTGTGCTAAGCCCTGTTACACTACAACAGCCGGTTCAGTAGAACTCGGAGTATTCTAAGTTAAGTTATATGTACCTGGGTACTTATGTGATCTTTCACTGCGATATTCATAGGATACGTGTGTGGTAAAACAACAGCAAGCTCAAATCCCAACCGCTGCTCACCAATGTGAGAAGTTGGCCTGATATGTAGTGCTCACTATTCTAGTGATCACTGTGTATCATTCCAAACGACCCTTATTGATGATTGGTTGTAAGTCAACCTTTTAGACCAGCTATCCTAGTAGCGTGGATACGAGCAGTCTTAGGCTAAACTCTAGAGGGCGTGTTAAGCCAGCTGTTTACCATCACATATACCCCTTGAACACCAAGCGAAAGGACACCACACAAGTTGTTATGAAAATAAAGGATATTTATTTATAACAAGACTACCATGGCTCTTTATGAGTCAGGGAGCTAAGCACACTACAAAACTCTTAGGAAAATACTTCTGGTTGCACAATTTACACAAATGCCCGAGGGCACGAAACCATTACACTGCAAGTGGAAGGGGAGAGGTTAGAAAGTCTAAAGTTACCGATTCCGGAGTGATCCGATCAGTGGGACTTAAACGAAAAAGGAACTGGACACTTGTAGAGCGAACCTGCGATGGAGCACCGAAATGCTCGTGTTACCTAGCCCAGAGGCTGCGGCTGTAGAAGGTTCGGCAAGATGTCGGAAGTCCTCGTTGTAGTCTCAGGAGCCTGAAAGAAGAGTTGCTGGCAGGCGACCAGTGTCGATATTCAGCGAGATCCAAGCCTGGATCGGTGATAAAGAAAACCTGAAAGCAGAGGGGACTCAGTTCTCAACCGCTAGCCAGCGATCGTGTGGGTACCAGGAGGGTACCGGTTGAAGTCACCTCGACCAGGTGAGTGGATGACGTCGGACTCGGCTGTTCCTCGGACCAGGAGGCGCGGCGGCGACCAGGATGGAGGGCGAGCTGTCCCACGAAGGTGTCTGCTGTCGATGATGCTGGGCCCAGGCAGGGGCAGCGGATCTTGGCAGTGGCAACCCAAGCGGGGGAGTCAAGATGGCGTCGGGAGTGGACCAGGAGGGTCCGTGGTACTCCTCTGTTGAAGGGGAGCAAGAGCCAGTCTGGAGCAACCAGACTAGTGATGAAACAATCGTGGTGCGTCGTGAAGAGGGCCACAAGCCGGTCGGCAAGTGGTCGAACAACGCGGTGAACAGCAAGGAGCGGAAGGGCCCCCACGCAGATCTCGGGGATGCTGGGGAGGCAGACTTCGATGCTGGAGCTGCTCAGGGTTAGGGCTTCTCAAACCCTAGGTGCACTCACTCGAGGGTCCCTCGGTGGGCGTGCTAGATAAACGTCGTGCAGGTTCTGAAGATGGCCGGTCCCGCAGGTCTCGTCACACCTACGACTCTCAGCTGGGCTGATGAGGCAGGTAAAAGGTCAGAGATGGCAGGGACTCGGGTCTCGTCGAGCTGGGCAGTCTTGATCCGTAGGAGAGACTTACAGCAAACCGCAAGCGCTTAGGTGGTGCCTGCTGGTGCAGGGTGGCTACTCCTTAGCCACAAGGGAGAGTCTTCAGAAATAGTCAAGAGTTCCTTTCGTGGAAAGTGGTTCGTGATTCGGAGTTATCCGATTATCTGATTATCCAATTTGGGAAGGGGACTCGCTCCTACCTTTATTCTAAAAAAAGGGGCTGGCCCGTGACTAGGTTCTACCTATGGGTGGAGCCAGGAGGGGGGTGGTTACACCCCTATCCTTTGTCCGGCTTCGCGCCAGCTCAGGGGCTGGTGTGCCCCCGAAACTGGTTTGAGCCGGGCTATGCACAGTGAGCACCGGGGTGCCACTTGCAATCACCTTCCTTTCAGCCCTGCCTACCTGGGATACACAAACCCTGTCTGGGATGGTGCTAACACCGCCCTCGACAGGAAACCCTTTGTCCAAGCTCCCTTTGCTGGAAGGTCCCCCAGCAGCAGGAGGTCAGACTTGTGTCTGGTGGCAGCATCCATTTTGTGATGCTGAGGCTTGAGTCAACTTTAACCGGGGTTCAAGGTTACTTCCATGTCGTGTCCCTCTAAAAGGGGGGAATGCTAACCCCGTCACCAGGACTGGCGAGGGGTTTGTATTCCCATTCGTATGACACCTTACTCGACATGTGTAGGTGATGTGAGGCCAAAGTTAGCAAATAACCGCCAGGATTATAATGCATTAAAAGTAGTTGGCCCGCGTCACCATGGAACGGCTATTAGGACTTGGTTCCGCAAGCCGTCGACGGGCTCAGCTCGCGCCAGAGCACCGTCCCACATGATTCCCTGCACTCTGCCTTCAGGATTGATAAGGCCTGCTATAGGAGTGACTGATAGGAATCCATGTGTCCATTTTAGGGTTTAGGTGTAGGAATACTACACCTACAGCAACGGGTGATTACACCACGTGGCCCCAGCTGTCGTGCAGCCAGTTGTGTCAGATTTGGGCGGCCATTCCAGGGGTGGCATAATACATGCTTCAGCCCCTGGTAGGCCCTGGGTACACCGATGCCCTGGATACCTGTGGTATGCTGAGACAGGGACTGACAAGGCGGCCCAGTTCCAATTAGTGGATGCACCTAATGTACATGTGTGATAATTTCGAGAGAGAACAGCTAGGCTGTGGGTCTGATTGGCAGGCCCACAGCCGGGGAAAGTCGTAAACCAATGAAGCAAAAGCAAAAAATCTGGGTGATCATAGGATTGCAGACCCTACTCTCCTACATGGGTTAACATCCTCCCGGAGCAGTGGGTCACACACTTTAGGGGTCTATATAACTATGAGCCCGGTATCCATGTAGAGTCACCCGTAACCACAAGTCAGGTTCCCTCGGTAGTATTCACTCTTAAGGAGATTACTGCAGGGATGGAGGGTCTGACTAAGAATAAAGCCCCGGGGCCGGATGGAATTCCCCCTGACCTGTTTCTTAGTAATATAGAACTATGGACCCCGCTGATGACCAGGGTCATAAATACTGCGACCACTTGTGGCCTGCCGCCATCCTGGTCTAAAGCGATCATCGTGCCAATCTTCAAAAAGGGCAATAGGGATGACCCCAAGTGCTACCGGCCCATTTCCCTGATTGACGTATCGGCTAAACTTTTGGGTAGGGCAATCCTCAACAGACTGTCTGAGTGGACCGAAGAGAATAACATCTTCTCGGACACTCAATATGGGTTTAGGACAGGGAGGTCCACCAGTGACCAATGCCTGAACCTTTACATGATGACTGCCAAATATACTCTGGCCAGTGATGAACCCATTTATATGGGATTCATGGATCTGGCAGCAGCATTCGATCACGTCAATAGAGGAAAGCTGTGGGATATGATGTCAAGCATGGGGATTGAGAGTGGTTTAATTACCATATTAAGGGAATTACACAGCGACACCACGGCCAAGGTTCGATTTAATAGGGAGGGAGGATTGTCTGACTCTTTTCCCTGTAAGAGTGGAGTCAGACAAGGTTGCATTCTTGCCCCTTTTTTGTTCTCCCTTTATATCAATAACCTGGAGCAGTTCCTTTTGGGGTTAAAGGCAGATTCCCCAAGGGTCGGGGCGCGGCATATTCCTGTTCTGCTTTACGCAGATGACGCGGTTCTGCTTGCACGCACACCTCGAAGCTTACAAATCCTGATAGACGGGTTTGTTAGGTTCATGAGTACACTGGATCTATCTGTCAACCTGGGCAAATCATATGTACTCCTGGCCGGCAAAAAACCTTCCTCTAAATTTACTTATACAATAGGCACCCATACTTTAGAGGAGGTCAAAACGTTCTCTTATCTTGGAGTAACCTTTGATGGTGTTTTACAGTTTAACTCTCTAGTGGCGGAACGTTGTAGCAAAATGATTGCCTCTAATGGGGCTATAGCTGGATATGGCAGGAGGCTAGGTAGATGGAGCCCGGAACAGGTGATGAACTTGTATGGCTCCGTATCATGCTCCAAAGTAATCTATGGGGCAGAAGTATGGGGCTTTGTGAACACCACTAGAATCCAACAGGAAGAAAACAAATATCTGAAATCTATCCTGAGGGCACCACCAAGTACCGCTGGAATCATAGCTCATAGGGAGCTAGGGAGACCATACTTGGATGACCTGTTAAAACTTAGGCCAATTGTGGCCTGGCTAAAAATATGGGTTAATCCAGATGCGCATCTAAGCAGAGAAATGTTATTGGACTGCTTAGATAGGACCCATTGTATGCGCATCCCCTGGCTTAAATATGTAAGAAACACCCTTGAAGATTTAGGCTTTGGAAACCTCTTCACGAACCCCACAACAATTTCAGCCCAGCACAAGAAACAAGTAGGGGAAATGTTCCTAGAGCGGAAAACCCAATGAAGAGCTGAGGCTGAAGGTGTTAAAAAGACTGTGAGGGCTCATAATTTGGTAAAGAGTGTGGAGGGTATGGAGCCTTATCTGTATCTTGTGCATAATGCACAGGATAGATTTCTTATGTGCCGTTTTAGACTGAATTTACTTCCTTTTATGTTGGCCTCACCAGCAGGTTTCACCACGTCAATTGAGCAGAAGGGACCCTGCGGCTGCGACAACAGGTCTCCGCAGGATTCCCTCCATTTTGTTTTGCTCTGTCCCTATTTCTCTATGCCCAGGCGCAGATTTCTTGTAAATATTTTTTAAAAAGCCCAACAGGAACGTGCCAGGGACGCATTAGTCTTTTTGCAAATAGCCTCTGATCCACTAACATTGTGCTGTATTATGAATTTTATTAAGGTTGCGGCCCGATTAAAGATGACTAGGGGAGAGGAATGAAAGACTTTGGATTTTCTATTTTTATGACCCTGTATGTCGGTATCTCTATTTGCACTAACTTTGTACAAGGATCTCGATTAATGTTTAATGACTTTTTACTCATGTATATATATGTGCTTTTATGGTGTTTTTTAATCACCGAATAAAGATTCTTAAAAAAAAAAAAAAAAAAAGAGTGGCTGTGTCATTAGCTGTATAGGTAAGTGAGTGGCAGTGTGAGTGGCTGTATGGGTGAGTGTGTAAGTGTGTGAGTACTTGTATGGGTGGGTGAGTGGCTGTGTAAGATTCTGTATAGGCGATTGAGTGGGTGTGTGGGTGGCTGTAAGGGTGTATGAATGGATGTATAAGTGTCTGCAGAGGCATAGCTAGAGCTTGTGGCGCCCGGGGCTATCCCTCAGATTGCCGCCCCTGGAGAGGGGGATGAGGGGTGCTGGGGAAAAAGGACTGAGAGACACGTAGTATCGCCGCTAATAGTTACCTCGATCATGCAAGTTACATGCAGATACATGACACGGTCCAAGGCTACACAGTTAAATACACTGGTAACCGGCAGTACAAAGGAGAACACACAGACTGCCACCCTGCAGAATTTCAGGAAGGGCGTAAAAACATGGTTATTCTATTAACGTCCCTAATCAGCAGCACCGCCCCCACCCTCCAGCGCCTAGATACCCTCACAGGTGATAAGTAGCGCTATGCAAATCCTGTTTGTTTGATTGATTGACACCCAATTTCCACACATTGTTTGCGCGCTACATTAGTTCTATCTGTAAAATTATATGTCTTTGCAAGTTCAGTGACCACTTCACTGGAGATTGTGCTGTCTATAAATAACACTGCGCGAACACACCATGCTTTAATTATATGTTCAACATTGTGAGTTCGGTGATGAAGCACTGATGGCAGCGACGCCACTCTGAAAATTGTTCGAGCACCACTGGGTGTTCCCAATCCTGTTTCTCTTGGTTATTACCTTCTCTGACTCAACGAAATTCTTGTCCCCCTCCCATATGAATGTGTCACACGCCCTCTGGAGATTATTAAGGCAGGTGTTGGCCTGATAATGTGGTAGCCAGATATTTCACTCATTTGCATTTTTAAAGAAGGGCGCATGTTGTGTGTGTTTTTAGTGTCTCACCAGAGTGGCCAAAAAAAGAAGCCTGCTGTGGTGGCCCTTTATAGTTTTCAGAGCTCGATACAGTCTCTGACAATTCTATGTTTATTTGTAAATCGCTGGCCACTGTGCTGAGGCGGGGTTTGAAGCAGTCTGGATTCCTCCTTGCACAATTGTTGGCTCAATTACTTTAACTGTAACTCTAAACCTAGAACACAAACCCTAACCAGAAACCTGCGGTAAGACCCAATCGAAACACTTGTGTTCATCCAAACCTTAAAACTAACCCGCAATCTAAGCATAATCATACATGTATCTCTAAACCTATTGTTAATCCAAGCGATGCTAATAACTCCAGTCCTCGTTCCACCCCATCCCATTCATCTAACCATCACCCTCATCCTAGTTGTAACCTAATTCTTTCTAACACTAATATTGACTGTCACTCCAACTCAAACACTAATACCAGCTTTAAGGCAACCCCTCTCTCGTGCCCTAACTCGAGAATAGCAGATCTTGTTTCAGTGCAAGATGTGTGCGTGCTGTGGAGCCTCCTGTTAAAAACAAGATCTGCAAACCTTAGTCCATTCTCTAGATGTCATCAGGTAGGTATGTGAAACTGCCCCACTCACTGGCCTATCGAGCCTGGCTTCCCCAGCATTATTATTAATCTCAGCAGCGAGGCTTACTGCAAACATGGAAAGGGCCGACCACAGCTAATCAGTTAGAGAATGTCTGAGCTCGCTCCCAGTAGAGAAACACTGCATACTCAGGACAGTGCGCATAACCTTCAAAGCCCTTCACCAACCTACCTAGCATCAGCAGTTACACGTCACGGGGCAAAACAGAAACCCCAGAAACAAAGAAGCACTGATGCGAATGGAATACTCTGCCACACAGTGGCACATATCCTGTGCTCTGTATACAAAGGCTATAGGCTACAATGCACCTGTAATACATTTGTGTCTGAGCATCCCATCGGCCAAACTCCAAAGTAGGCCCTTACTCCATTTCAATAACAGCACCCAGAATATGGTTTTTTATTCATCCAATAAAACTCCATATTCATGCCTCATAACACCTAACACTAACACTTACGTTTGTGACATTTAATTGCAGCTCTCTCCAGCACCTGCACCGCCACATATGCAGTGTCCTTCTTAAATCAAATATTGTAGCGTGAAGAACAAACTGACGACTTAACGTTCACTATAAGACAACAAGTCTTTGCTAACATGGATTTTTATGACTTGGATGCATTTCTCAAAATATGTATCTACAAACTGCAAAATGCTCTGACATCATCCTGAACATTTCTTTGTAAATATGTATGTTTATTATTTGGAATCGTTTCTCACATTTTTTTGTAAAAATAAAAAACTGTAGAGTACTTTAACGTCGTCTGCGTGTGGTATAAAATTTCAAATAAAGAAATAAAAACGTAGAAATTACCAGCATTCGCAGGGTTCTATACTTTATGGAATGTTCTCCGACACCCCACTGTACAACCGGCGGCCATGTCTATGTTTCTGCAGGGCAATGCCTGCAAAGTTCAGTTCATGGTTTGTGCACATGGAGGGGCGCAGCTGGCACCGGAAGTACAGCTAACAGCAGCAGGCCGGACATAAAGGAAGCATAGCTGCCAAGGTTTCAGATTGCTAAGTGTGACATTTTTATAATGTCAGCGTAATTATGAGTGACATTTCAACAACTATGAGTGACACTTTTTTCGCAAGGGAAATCTAGCAATAAAAACAAAGGCAACATAAATATCAGAAATTACACCCATTTGAGCAACGAGAAACTGTAAGAAGATTTTAAAACGGCTGCAAAGCACTGGAAATGGAAGGGTCACAACCCCTCTGCAGACTGTAATTTATCTCAATAGGACACACTGAGCAATTTGATAAAAATCAATTCGCTGATAACAGCAGGGTGTGCGTCGCCGCCCGTTATTTATTAATAATCTGAAGCTACGTTGCATTGCTAGTCTAAGCAATTAACATTGAGACACAATTAAGCATGGGGGTGCGTGCAAGCCTCAGGAGAAAAGTTTGATTAAAGTACACATAGCCTAGGGGTCACAACTCGGCTGTAGGCAGTTTTATTTCAAATATATACTTTTTGAGAGAATGAGCATTAAATAGCCCGCGCTATCTAAGAGTACTTGCACCAGAGCGTGTTATGCAGCAGGCTGAAAAAGTAGTCTAAAAAATACATATGGCACTGCACAGAAGTGTTTGCTTTAAAACATACCGGCACTCGTACTGACTCCTGAAGATGAATGACATCTTGTGGCATCTGTGCATCGGATCCCACGCGCAGGTGCCGACATGAGAAGCTTAGACAGCTCCTATACTTCTGCACAGGTTCGCCGGCGACTCAGAAGGCCTGCCTCACTCGAGTAAGCCATAGGTAAGCCTGAGGTCATGGGTCGAGTCGCCAGGCGGGATCTCATCATGCTGCTTTGAGTCACTCTCAGCGGCCTTGCCCAGCACTTAGCAGGCTGTTGACCAACTTAATTTAGCCGCGGCCGGCGTTGCCTGGGCCCGCCTATCCTGGATGGCGTGCGTCGGTGGTGGGAATCAATCCATTCCTCAAGATCCCCACCGGGACAGGGTCGAGTAGCTCGAAGGTGGCTCCCAGGCTGTCGCGCAGTTCAGAATTATGGAGCAGGCCTAAAAGTGCAGCACAAACCTTTGATAAATGCCGCCCGCTCGATGAGCACCATGGGCGGCAGCTGAGCTCAGCATGACTGCGGGACCTGTGACACGTCCTCGCCTTAGCCCGTGTCTGTGCGCGGGAGGTTGGCATTGCCCAGGAGAGACTGGTCACCCAGTCGCAACTCACGCTGCGCACGCACCACATCACCACCACTATGCGGTGCGTGCAGCGTGCGTGCGCTAGTGCAAGCAGTAGTTGCTAGCAGGTGATGTGAATTTGCTTGCACTACAAACAGGGCTGCGCGGCACATGCGCGACACTGGCGGTCCGTTGCGGCGGCCTTTATAATTTATTTGGGGACTGGGGACACTGACTGACAAAGTGTCAGACAGTGAGTGTCCCCAAATAAATTATAAAGGCCGCCGCAAGGGGCCGCCAGTGCCGTGCGGCCGCTGCCCCCAAAACAGTGCCGCCTGGGGCGGTCCGCCCCCCCCCCCCCAACTACGCCACTGAGTGTCTGTATGACTTGATGTGTGAGTGTCTGTATTGGTGAGTGAGTGGGTTAATGAGTGGCTGTGTGGGTGAGTTAGTAGGTGTGTGAGTGGTTGTATGAATGAGTGGATGTGTGAGCGTCTCTATGGATAAGTGATTGGTTATGTGAGTACTGGTATAGGTCTAAGAATGCGTATGTGAGGGGTTGTGTGGCAGTGGGAGTGGGTGTATGGGAGGTTCTGTGGGAGTGGGAGTGGGTGACTGAGTGGTTCTGTGGATGATGTCATGAGTGATGTTGTTTGAAATGTCATCAATGATGTCATCCGTGATGTCACTGACCTTGTCATGAGTGATGTTATATGTGAGGTCAGAAGCAGTGCATTGCGGTGGCATAAGTTATAGTTAGCTCAGGTTAACTATAACTGCTGAACTGTGAGCCTAACTATAACGTTCCTGTAACCTTTGGTATTTTCAGTGAATTTTTAAGGTTGGTCAAATTCTATTTACTAACTGTAACATCTCTGTAACTTTTGTTTTTTTTAAGTGAATTTCTTTAGTTTTTAGGTCTCGGGACCATCCGGTCGGCAGACCGGAAGTCCGGAGATTTAATGACTTGGAGAAGAGGGGCTTGAACCCGCCCCTCTTCTCCCCTGTTCTCCATTGGCTGGCCTCGTAAATGCTGGCCAGCCACTGGAGAAGAGGTCAGTCACTCCCATTAGGCCCCGTCCTTTTCGGATCGGGGGGCGTGTTTTTTGCGAGAAGTCTCAGGGAGGAGACAACAGCAAAACACGCCCCCGAATCCGAAAACGACGCTTAGGCAGGAGGTGTGCACTTACCTGCCAGGAGTGACAGGTCTGCTTCCAGCTGCTCGCGCGCTCCGTCATCCAAGCAGTTTGCTCCGTCATCCAAGCAGTTTAATGATTCAATATTTGGGAGCAGAGGTTGATGTGCCAACTTGTAGGAATAAGGGGTTCTACGTGCGTCCGGATGATCACTATACATAGTGAAGCCTAAATCTATGGATGGCTGAAAACTGACAGCGTGGGTTCTACACATTGAAATGACTTGGCGTCTAGATTACTGAGACCCAGAGTATTTGAACGGATCAATATTTGGGAGCCTGGCTTTCCATATAACCTCCAACCCAAACCGAAGTATCATTATATAGCAGAGGTATCTCCTTGCATGTCTCTATGGATCAGTATGTGACAGCTCCACGCATGCGTACTACCATCAGACTCACCGACACGCAGGGGCTGGAGGTGGTGCTGGGGGTAGGCGACCTCTGCACGGTGACCAGAGCCATGTGGCTATGTGCAACGGGGCATCATCCGGGGGCGGCCCGTTCCTCTCGCCGTTTGTCCGCTTGGGTCCCTGCTGCCACCCCCGGGAGCTCCACCACCTCTCCGCCGACTCTCAGCCGGCTGACAATTACAGCATGCACTGCGCACGCGCGGCTTCAGCTGCTGTCAGCCGGAGCGCGAGCCCTGCCGAGTCCCGTTTATTCCTTCCCCACGTCCCTACGTCACAGTCGTGACTATCGGGACTGGCATACATAGGGGGAACTGCACAAACACCCCTGTTTGGGGAAACACAGTGGCCAGATCCACTCTTCCCAAACCGGCAAAAGATACACAAAATAAAAAAAATTAAACAAGCATTTACAATGCAACGGTCTCGGCATTGTTAAAGTTAGAGCTATTGGCATTGCTCATGACAATGCCGTTTCTTTAAATGTTTTAAAAACAAAAACATAAACAAACATAATGTCATGAGCAATGCCAATAGCTCTAACTTTACCAATGCCGAGACCATTGCATTGTAAATGCTTGTTCAATTAGTAGTCGCGTTTGCAGAGTGAAAAAAGGGGTCGGGACTTCCGACCAGTTCTCAAGAATCATGCTGTGTGGGACTTACTTCAGGTAACCGGAGGGCTTCTGAGCCCCCAAGAACCCTCCGGATCCACGGGGACTTCATCCTGCAACTAGAAGTGCGCCAGGAGGCACGTTTGAAGAGCGGTGTAGAAAGGGGGGGTGCGCCAGGAGGCACGTTTGAAGAGTGGTGTAGAAAGGGGGGGTGCGCCAGGAGGCACGTTTGAAGAGTGGTGTAGAAAGGGGGGGTGCGCCAGGAGGCACGTTTGAAGAGTGGTGTAGAAAGGGGGGGTGCGCCAGGAGGCACGTTTGAAGCGTGGTGTAGAAAGGGGGGGTGCGCCAGGAGGCACGTTTGAAGAGTGGTGTAGAAAGGGGGGGTGCGCCAGGAGGCGCGTTTGAAGCGTGGTGTAGAAAGGGGGGGTGCGCCAGGAGGCACGTTTGAAGAGTGGTGTAGAAAGGGGGGGTGCGCCAGGAGGCACGTTTGAAGAGTGGTGTAGAAAGGGGGGGTGCGCCAGGAGGCACGTTTGAAGAGTGGTGTAGAAAGGGGGGGTGCGCCAGGAGGCACGTTTGAAGAGCGGTGTAGAAAGGGGGGGTGCGCCAGGAGGCACGTTTGAAGCGCGGTGTAGAAAGGGGGGGTGCGCCAGGAGGCACGTTTGAAGAGTGGTGTAGAAAGGGGGGGTGCGCCAGGAGGCGCGTTTGAAGCGCGGTGTAGAAAGGGGGGGTGCGCCAGGAGGCGCGTTTGAAGCGCGGTGTAGAAAGGGGGGGTGCGCCAGGAGGCACGTTTGAAGCGCGGTGTAGAAAAGGGGGGGTGCACCAGGAGGCACGTTTGAAGCGCGGTGTAGAAAGGGGGGGTGCGCCAGGAGGCGCGTTTGAAGAGCGGTGTAGAAAGGGGGGGTGCTCCAGGAGGCGCGTTTGAAGAGCGGTGTAGAAAGGGGGGGTGCGCCAGGAGGCACGTTTGAAGCGCGGTGTAGAAAGGGGGGGTGCGCCAGGAGGCGCGTTTGAAGAGCGGTGTAGAAAGGGGGGGTGCGCCAGGAGGCGCGTTTGAAGAGCGGTGTAGAAAGGGGGGGTGCGCCAGGAGGCGCGTTTGAAGCGCGGTGTAGAAAGGGGGGGTGCGCCAGGAGGCACGTTTGAAGAGTGGTGTAGAAAGGGGGGGTGCGCCAGGAGGCGCGTTTGAAGCGCGGTGTAGAAAGGGGGGGTGCGCCAGGAGGCGCGTTTGAAGCGCGGTGTAGAAAGGGGGGGTGCGCCAGGAGGCACGTTTGAAGCGCGGTGTAGAAAGGGGGGGTGCGCCAGGAGGCACGTTTGAAGCGCGGTTTAGAAAGGGGGGGTGCGCCAGGAGGCGCGTTTGAAGAGCGGTGTAGAAAGGGGGGGTGCGCCAGGAGGCGCGTTTGAAGAGCGGTGTAGAAAGGGGGGGTGCGCCAGGAGGCACGTTTGAAGAGCGGTGTAGAAAGGGGGGGTGTGTCATGGGTGCTGCTCAGCTGCATTGTGCATGATGCATTGATTCAAGCAATAATTCATCATCAGCCTTGCTCACTTGGGGTTAGGTTCATTGCTTTCATTCAGTATTTGGTTTGCAATTGCCAATGCTCGTTGCTCATGAACACACTTTGCAATTGCAAATGTTTGTTCATGTAATGTCTAAGACCATGTGGAAATCGTGCCAACAGTTTAAATCATGACACATGCAGCCAGCCTTTCGACTGGGCACCTCCTAACCCGCCTAATGATCAGCGGCCTCCATGTAAAGTAGGGCAAACATCTGCCATCTAATTTGGGTTTATGATTGCTCTTTCTCAACCTGTGGCTCCACTGACAGGAAAACACGTGCACATCGCTGTCTAGTAAAAGCTGCACGGTGCTTCTAGTTACTGCTTGGCTTCCTTGTTCCTGACTTCTACTCACCTGACTCCAGCTGAGCTGTCCTTCCTTCCGGATCCCCTTAACCCCTGCAGACCTGCCTCTGCTGCCTTCCCTCTGGATCCCCTGGGCCCCTGCAGACCAGCCTCTGCTGCCTTCCCTCTGGATCCCCTTAACCCCTGCAGACCAGCCTCTGCTGCCTTCCCTCTGGATCCCCTTAACCCCTGCAGACCAGCCTCTGCTGCCTTCCCTCTGGATCCCCTGGGCCCCTGCAGACCAGCCTCTGCTGCCTTCCCTCTGGATCCCCTGGACCCCTGCAGACCAGCCTCTGCTGCCTTCCCTCTGGATCCCCTGGGCCCCTGCAGACCAGCCTCTGCTGCCTTCCCTCTGGATCCCCTGGGCCCCTGCAGACCAGCCTCTGCTGCCTTCCCTCTGGATCCCCTGGGCCCCTGCAGACCAGCCTCTGCTGCCTTCCCTCTGGATCCCCTTAACCCCTGCAGACCAGCCTCTGCTGCCTTCCCTCTGGATCCCCTGGGCCCCTGCAGACCAGCCTCTGCTGCCTTCCCTCTGGATCCCCTTAACCCCTGCAGACCAGCCTCTGCTGCCTTCCCTCTGGATCCCCTTAACCCCTGCAGACCAGCCTCTGCTGCCTTCCCTCTGGATCCCCTTAACCCCTGCAGACCAGCCTCTGCTGCCTTCCCTCTGGATCCCCTGGGCCCCTGCAGACCAGCCTCTGCTGCCTTCCCTCTGGATCCCCTGGGCCCCTGCAGACCAGCCTCTGCTGCCTTCCCTCTGGATCCCCTGGGCCCCTGCAGACCAGCCTCTGCTGCCTTCCCTCTGGAGCACCTCGGCCCCTGCAGACCAGCCTCTGCTGCCTTCCCTCTGGATCCCCTTAACCCCTGCAGACCAGCCTCTGCTGCCTTCCCTCTGGATCCCCTGGGCCCCTGCAGACCAGCCTCTGCTGCCTTCCCTCTGGATCCCCTTAACCCCTGCAGACCAGCCTCTGCTGCCTTCCCTCTGGATCCCCTGGGCCCCTGCAGACCAGCCTCTGCTGCCTTCCCTCTGGATCCCCTTAACCCCTGCAGACCAGCCTCTGCTGCCTTCCCTCTGGATCCCCTTAACCCCTGCAGACCAGCCTCTGCTGCCTTCCCTCTGGATCCCCTGGGCCCCTGCAGACCAGCCTCTGCTGCCTTCCCTCTGGATCCCCTGGGCCCCTGCAGACCAGCCTCTGCTGCCTTCCCTCTGGATCCCCTTAACCCCTGCAGACCAGCCTCTGCTGCCTTCCCTCTGGATCCCCTTAACCCCTGCAGACCAGCCTCTGCTGCCTTCCCTCTGGATCCCCTGGGCCCCTGCAGACCAGCCTCTGCTGCCTTCCCTCTGGATCCCCTGGGCCCCTGCAGACCAGCCTCTGCTGCCTTCCCTCTGGATCCCCTGGGCCCCTGCAGACCAGCCTCTGCTGCCTTCCCTCTGGATTCCCTTAACCCCTGCAGACCAGCCTCTGCTGCCTTCCCTCTGGATCCCCTTAACCCCTGCAGACCAGCCTCTGCTGCCTTCCCTCTGGATCCCCTGGGCCCCTGCAGACCAGCCTCTGCTGCCTTCCCTCTGGATCCCCTGGGCCCCTGCAGACCAGCCTCTGCTGCCTTCCCTCTGGATCCCCTTAACCCCTGCAGACCAGCCTCTGCTGCCTTCCCTCTGGATCCCCTGGGCCCCTGCAGACCAGCCTCTGCTGCCTTCCCTCTGGATCCCCTGGGCCCCTGCAGACCAGCCTCTGTTGCCTTCCCTCTGGATCCCCTTAACCCCTGCAGACCAGCCTCTGCTGCCTTCCCTCTGGATCCCCTTAACCCCTGCAGACCAGCCTCTGCTGCCTTCCCTCTGGATCCCCTGGGCCCCTGCAGACCAGCCTCTGCTGCCTTCCCTCTGGATCCCCTGGGCCCCTGCAGACCAGCCTCTGCTGCCTTCCCCCTGGATCCCCTGGGCCCCTGCAGACCAGCCTCTGCTGCCTTCCCTCTGGATCCCCTGGGCCCCTGCAGACCAGCCTCTGCTGCCTTCCCTCTGGATCCCCTGGGCCCCTGCAGACCAGCCTCTGCTGCCTTCCCTCTGGAGCCCCTTAACCCCTGCAGACCAGCCTCTGCTGCCTTCCCTCTGGATCCCCTGGGCCCCTGCAGACCAGCCTCTGCTACTCTCTTCAGCATCTCTGGAATTCCCTGCAGCTCCTTGAAAAGAAGAAAGTGAACTCTTTTTCGTTCCATTTATTTACAGCTCTTCTGAAACCTGCAAAAGACAAGGTAAATACTAGCAATGCAATTCTAGGTAACAGCACCACCTTCTGGAAAGACTTTGAAGTTCAGGCATACTAATGCTCAAAGACAATTGTGACAAACTACAAACTATTTAAAAGGACTCCATGCAGTGCATCATTATTCAGTAGAGAAAGATGCATTTCTCTTAAAAAAGATTAAAGACTTGCACTGCTAAGAACTGTTCTAGTATAATCTCACTGGAAACATCTGTGAAGCAATTTTAATATGTAAATAAGTTGTTGGTTTTTGTGCACAGTAAGCAGTTGTTTAAGCTGGATAACAGTTATTATCTAAAAGTGATAATTTATTTTATTTTTAGGAACAGAAAGCAGTCCAGAGAGAGACAGCTTGATGTAAGAGTCAAATTAAGGTTTGAGTGTATGTAATGATGTTGTACATACTGATTGTTCACCAATAATTCTTGATGTCACAGTACCTTAACCTCTTCAGTGCCCCGCCCTTTCCCCGCCCTGTGCCGGGCGTTGCATTAGCGGGCGGGGTTCATGACGAGATAGTCTCGTCATGGGCACAGCGCAACCGCGCTCCATGACGAGACCATCTCGTCATGGGCACTGACGGGGTTAATAAGATATTCTCATATTGCAGGCACTCATGCTGCTTTATGTGAATTGTGTACTGCTGTCCAGAAATCCTGGTGTTGCTTCCTGTTTGAAACCCAGAATCAAACACATCAGACGCTGCTATATCCTGTTCTGAACCAAGAGTTCAGTACTTCAGACTTACCATTACTGGAAGCCAGTATTTCTGTCTCTCTCTCTCTCTCTCTCCCAAGCCCCTCTTCCCTTGGCCCTTAGGAACTTGCAAGGTAGCAGTGTTTCAATTCACTGCTGCCACATCAGGTCTCAGCGGGATCTGGGGAATAACATCACCCCATCACAACACCCTGGAGTTCAGGTGAGTGTCTCGCAAAAGCGTGGCCTTTGAAGACTTGTCAGCAATTCCACTTTGTGGGACTTACTGCAGGTAACAGGAGGACTTGTTGGCCCCCAAGAACCCTCTGGAGCCAGGGGGACTTCATCCCCCAACCAGATGTGCACCAGGAGGCGCGTTTGAAGAGTGGTATAGAAAGGGAGCATGGCCTCCGAAGACCTCTCTGCAATCCCACACTGTGGGACACACTGGAGGTAACAGGTGGGGTAGTTGGCCCCCAAAGACCGTCAAGAGCCAAGGGGTCTTCATCCCTCAACTAGTAGTGCACCAGGTGATGCGTTTGCAGAGTGGTCTCCAACAACCTCTCAGGAATTCCACTGTGTGAGACTTACTGGAGGTAACAGCAAGGATAGTTGCCCCCCTAGGATGCCCTGGATAAGGGGTGTTCATCCCCCAACTAGTAGTGTGCCAGGAAGCGTGTTTTCAGACTGGTGCTAAAAGGGGGTGGGGCCTCCCATGACTTTAAAGAAACAAAAGAAGGAGTACATCCGGGAGACGGATCAAAGTCTCCAAAATACTGGGAAAAGCGCGCAAGGCACGACAAATTCTCTTTACTTTAGAAGCCCCTCACTCACCAACCTGGTTGGTGACATGCTTCATCATCGGGGTCCATGCCATCCGGGTGTGCTTAGACACCTGATTACAGTGGAGCAGGTAGTTTTTTGGTGCAAGTGAGTGAACAGTGGATTAAAAATAGGCCAGATATAGGCCAGATATAACTCACTAGGAAGTTTTATTCTGGAGCAACTGGCCAATCTTAAAAACGTTGGTAGGATACCTTGCTTGGTTAAATTGACCAGTAGTATCTAAAGGTGGAGAATAGTGCTGATAAGTGCAGAAAAAAGGTCTACATGTTTCAACCTGTGTGATGGTATTGCTAGGTTTTCGTCAGGACTAAATGACGTGACCTGGGCGGTGTACACACGCTAAGGTGTTCCCTACCCTTGATCACTGTGACCTAACCATCTACTCACGGTCAGGTGTCCTGTCATCCAATTTGAAGACAGGAAAAATCTGTAAAAGACAAACACACAATTACAAGCAGACGCAATAGTACGTATGTAATACAGTGTTTTGATGTTGAAAATGCTCCTTGAGCTCCCAGAAGTGTGCGTAGAGAACAAACACAACAAAAGGATTACCCCTAAATTGCAGCGGTAGAGGTGCATGGGTAATCCAGCAACCATCTCATTTACTGAAAGCTTGATTATGACCCGTTCATAATCATAAGGTACAATGGGCGTTAATACGCCATTGAATGCAAATGCATTGAGTTAATCCACAGGGTATCAATTGTGCGGGCCGAGCTGGTGGCCACAAGTACAATGCACGCCTGAAGGTACGATTTGTTCTTCCCTCTCAAACGGTCCAGCCTGGGAACAGACGATGACTCATTAAATACCATTGGCACAATGGCACTGCTCCCATTGGTCACGTGGCTCTGATGGATTCCTTTTACGCATATTCCCTGCCCTCAATGAAGATGTATTGGCTGAGCCTCGCTGTGTGTTTAAACAGCCCAGAGATTGCATGTTTAGAAAAATCTTATGGAGGAAAAATGTGCCTGCTGCAAAGAGCGTGTATCAAGCAGATAGTGCGGTTAACAAAATGAAATGTCCATCAGAGAGGAGCAATGAACGTCTTGTAGATAATGCAGGCCTGACTGACACCCACAGCAGGAGCCAGTGTTTGGAAGCGTGGAGGGGCTGAGTTCTGGGAGCTCCAAAGGAGGAATGCAGGTGATAGATCTGTGCTCTACTCGCCTGCATCTTCTGCAAAAGTATGGCTGTGACGTAATCTGTATCAGTCTCTATAGATACACGGTTCAGCAGAGGACTGAATCTGGGGTATTTACGGTGCTGCCGAGGAAGAAATAAATCAAGAATTTGCAATGCAATATATCTCGCTTTTGGGAAAGTTAGAGCTATTGGGGTTGTAAATGACAGTCTTTTACCCATGTGTTTTGGTTTGGAGTGGAGTGGATGTGTGTGGTGTGGAGTGAAATATGCAGGTATTACTGTTTTATTCCATAGAGGTACCCCAATATAGGCTCAGGTAAAATCCTAACCCTTCACCTATATTCATCCCTACATTACATACATAACAGTTTTTAGGGATTGACCTTGTGCCTAGATACGACACTGCACACGGAACGTGGGATTTTCCCTGGTAAAGGCCTCATACATTATGAATGAGTATTCTTGAAAACTCAGCAGGACTACCATCTCCTGTATACTAACTATGTATAAAGTTCTTTCCCGATGTCATCCTAAGTCGACAGTGGCACAGCAAGGTAGAACCCTTGGGGATACCTTTGGGTATATAAACATCACATCTTGCTGAGATAGAGAGAGGTGATCAGGATTTCCATGCGGACACACTGACGCAAGATGCTGAAGTTTCTGCGTACAGATACTCCAGCTCGCCATGGTCTAAACATCCCTTGCGGGGTGTCCAACCCGAGACCAGGACGGGGTCTCACAGTCTCTCAATCCAGGTAATGGGGTTGACTTTATCCTGGAGGGATTTTTGGCTTAACACCTACATACATGCTAAGTACACTTAGGTACATCTAGTCAGCGAGGCATCGTAGGAGTACACATTTTTATTGTCAAGTATTTTATACACTTCATGTATTTATGGTTATAGCAAAATGGTAGAAATCTGCCATCCTTTTACTTTCCTAGTGCTTCTAATCATGTATATCTGTTACTGTCTAATGGTTGTTTCAGCTCACCTATTGTACACTAGAATGACGACTGATCAATAGATACTTATTGAAAAACGTCCAGACCGTTTATTCTGTGTATCTCTCTGAGACTAAGTGAGCACAAGTGACTGAGTGAAAAGTAGTACACTGTTTCCACGGTCCTGAGGGATCAGGGTTGTCATGTTCGATGGTTGCCAAGAACTATTCTCTCCTTGGTAAGAGGGGTTTCTAGTGGCACGGTGAGCTAGCTGTCATCAAGTAAACATACCCGATGGTGTTGTCCGGAATCAGTCTGACACCAATCCTATAGTATATGTTGTCTAAACGTGCAGGTTTTTTAGGAACTACACAACTGTATTGGAATTTTAGTTGTGGAATTGTGTGAGGTGGAATTGTGTGGAGTGGAGTGGAATTATGTGGCGAATAGATGGGGCGAGACTTGCTCACCTAATATCAATGCTTAATCTGACCATTTCTTTGGGGCATTATCCTCTTAGTTGGAAAACAGTGGTTGTCAAGTCACTGAAGAAAACCAACATGGACCCTTCAGTACCAAACATTATCGACCCATCTCGTTGCTACCTGTCCCTGCCAAGATTCTGGAGAAGTATCTAAATGCCCAAAGAAGAACCAACTTGGAGCAATATCTTCTGCTTGATGGCTCCCAATACGGCTTCAGAAGTGCCACGGCTCCGAAACTGCCTTAATATCTGCATTAAATAACATACAGACCCAGGTAGAGGCTGGGCAAACTTCTCTGTTAATAATTCTTGACCTATCTGCGGCCTTTGATGCCATCTCGCCAACTAGGCTCATGGGGTTTCAGACTCCGCTTTGGAACTTCTGTCCTCATTTCTGACCGATAGGTCACAGAAAGTAAAGATGGACCAATTCTATTCTGATTCCATCCCCTTCTTCTGTGGAGTCCCACAAGGTTCCTCATTGAGTCCCACATTCAACATATATGTTTCTCCGTTTGCCAAGGTAATTAGATCCTTCGGGCTGGAAGCCCTGTCCTATGCTGATGACACACAAATAATTGTGCTCATCACAAACAGCATTGAGGGCTCCGCAGCAAATTGTAACAGCTGCATGCGGGCTGTGGCTGCTTGATGGTAAAGAAGTATTTGTGACTCAATGGGGACAAAACTGAGTTCCTGGCAGTCAACAATCCATATGGTCTCACTCCTGTTGGCCATAAATGCTTGGACCATGCCCCTGCCCTGCTGCATCAGCAAAGAATCTCGGTGTCATACTTGACAGTTCACTCTCTTTTGACCCCAGGTCAGCAGAACTGTCTCAACCTGTTTCTGGGTTATTAGGATCCTGAGTGTGAGAAGTTGGCCTGATGTATGATGTCACTAGTTATGGTGTACACCTTATATCAGTCCAAATACCCTTATGGTGATTGGTTGTAAAGTCAACCTTATAGACCAGCTATCCTAGTGGTAGCATGGACAAGAGCAGTCTTAGGCTAAACTCTGAATGGCATGTGAAGCCAGCTGTGATACCATATATAATCCCTTGAATACCAAATGAAAGGACACCACAACAGATATATATATAAAATAAAGTGTATTTATTCTAAGCAAACCCTCAGCACTCTTTATGAGATTAGAGGTAAGTACAACACAGTCTTATTTATGCATACATTAAGTCACACAGGTAAGTAATACAGTTAGGCCCTAGGGGCCACG
The DNA here is from genome assembly GCF_964204655.1 of Triturus cristatus. Lineage (NCBI taxonomy): Eukaryota > Metazoa > Chordata > Amphibia > Caudata > Salamandridae > Triturus > Triturus cristatus. The sequence goes on along the minus strand of NC_140593.1, from coordinate 5,178,501 downwards.
CAAACCATATACTAAGTAAGTGGTATAAGGACCACTGTCACGGAAATAGGATAGGCCTAGGCCTAGGGAATCGCTGGGGCTACACTATACTACCAAAGGTTAGGAAGTGGGAGGCCCACGGGATTCGTATGCAGAGTGGAAACACTCACGCGTAATGCGTAAAAGTCACTAGCAATAGTACAGTTTAGAAATAGATAGATTTAGGACACTTCCGGAGTAGCTAGGAAGTTGAGACTTGAAACTTAGACACTAGGATAGTCACTATCCTGATGAGCACCGGAGTACCCAAGTTACCTAGCCCACAGGCTGCGGGTGCATAGGGGTGAAGTTTCGTCGCCGACTCCTATGGGTGCCTGAAGAAAGATGCTGACAGGCAGTCAGTGAAGAGTGTCCGGTGGATCCCAAGGCTGGGATCAAGAAGAGAGGAGACCTGCAAGCAGAGGGGACAGAGTCAAGGTCACTAGCCAGTGACCACGTGGAACCAGGAAGGAACCAGACGATGTCGTGAAGATTGCAGGTGAAGGTGAAGCTTGTCGCTGCAGCCAGGAGGACCAGGAAGCGTCGAGGACGACCAGGACCAGGAGGCGAGCTGTCCCACAAAGGCTCTTGCTGTCGGCGGCGTCGAAGTTGGACTAGGACTCACCAAGCCTTGGCAAGCGGAACCCACAAAGAACGGAGGACTTGCTTCTGGTGCAGACCAGGAGGGTCTGGGGTGCTTCTTCTTTGCAGAGAAGCGGGAGCCAGTCTGGAGGAGCCAAACCAGCACAGAAGATTTCAGGGTGCGTCGTCACAAAGGCCACTAGCCAGCGGGCAAGCAACCGGACAGACGCGGCAAGCAGGAAAATGCTGAAGGGCCCCACGCAGGACTCGTTGAGTGTGGGGGGCTGATCTTCGGTGCAGATGGTGCTTGGGGGTGGGGCTTCTCAATCCCCGGTGCACAACTTCGAGGGTGCCTCAGAAGCTGCGCTTGAAGATACTAGCCACTTTTCCCAGGTAGCCGGTCCCACGTCGCTCGTCGCCTCCACGGATCTCAGCTCTGCTGTGGATGTGGATCAGGGTCGGAGAAGTCTGGAAGTCAAGGCTCTGGTCGGGCTCTGCAGTCGGTTCCTCGTAGAACGTGGGCAAAGAAAAGGGTAGTCTCTTGATGGTGCCTGTTTGCACAGGGTAGCCACTCCTTGGCCACAAGGGAGATTCTTCAGTCTTCTTCTTTCGTCGAATGTCGAAGGTCCAGAGTTTCTGTTCAAGTTTGCAGGTTCAGGATAATCTAAAGTCTTGAGGCCCAACTCCCACTCTTATACTAATCTGGGGGGCTGGGATACCTGCTAGGTCACGCCTTATGGGTGGGACCTGGGAGGGGGTGGTTACACCCACTTCCCTTTGTCCAGTTTCGCGCCAGAGCTGGGGCTGGAGTGCCCCAGCACCGGTTTGAACTGGACTATGCAAGGAACACCTTGTGTGCCCCAGGCATGTCTCATTCCTTTCAGCCCACCCTGCCCCAATACACTAAAGGCTGTCTGGGGAGGTGCTAGCACCTCCCCAAGCAGGAAACCTATTGTCCAGGCCTCCCTGGCTGGGATCACTCCCAGCTGCAGGAGGTCAGACTTGTGTCGTGGCAGCAGCATCCATTTTGTGATGCTGAGGCTTTGGTCAGAGGCTAACAGTGAAGTATGATTTTAACATGTCTCTCCCTCTAGAAGGGAGGAATAATATCCTCATCACCAGAAATGGTATGGGGGTATTATTCCAAAGTGTTAGACACCTTACACGACATGTTTTGATACAGCCCAACCATAGTTACCATAACCGTTTAAGATTATAAGGCACTTTAAGAGTATATGGTAGGCTATATCATAGAACAGCTATAAGGACATGGTTCCAAAAGCTGCAGACAGGCTCAGCTCATGCTAGAGCACCATCTCACATGTTACCAAGCACTCTGCCTCCAGGATTGTTAAGGCCTGCCATAGGAGTGACTGATAGGTGCACATGTGTCTATATATAAGGGTAGATATAGGCATACTATATCTAAGCAAGGGGTGATTACACGACCTTGCCCCAGCTGAGTGATCAGCCAGTTGTGTCTGATTGGAAGGCCAGGCCAGGGGTGGCATAATACATGCTGCAGCCCCTGGTAGGCCTAGGGTACACCTATGCCCTGGGTACCTAGGGTACACTGTACAGGGTCCAATAAGGTGATCCTTACCAATTGTGTATGTACCTAGGGTACATGGAGTCCATTTTAAGGAGAGAGCAGACAGCCTGAGACCCTGAATGGCAGGATCTCAGGCCAACTAAGTCGAAAAACCAGCTAGACACTAGGCAAAAAGTTGGGGGTAACCATAGTCAGATATCCACCTTCCTACACAACCCCCCCCCAAACGAAAGGAGATAAGGCTGGCCTTGACAAGGTAAGCCTCTATTGCCTGAGTGGCCATATAAGGAAGAACCAGCACTGGCATGGTTACCCCCTGTCTCATGGTCCACTAAGCAATCCCTCATCCTAAAGGTATCATAGGGTCTCCACCATAGGGAATCTCTACCTTGGGTGTGTCTTTGCAAAGTAAAAGGCTGGTGTTGAGATGGAGTACTGAAGTGAGTGTCCTCAAAGTGAGGCCTCAGCTTCCTCCAATCATCCTCCACCATGGATGCCTTTCTTTCCTTAACTGAGTTGCACTGTGCTCTCAGGGTCAGCCTCTGGCTACCTAAAGCTGGAGGCTGGGTCCCTTTTGTGGGCTTACTGGAGGGACAGGTCAGGTTTGGGGCCCTAAGGTCCCATGTTTGCCTGTGCCCAACAGAATCCCTCTGGGGGAGGTCCCTAACTACCTGTAAAGGGGATCCCTCAGGAATGTTTTTACCCATCACCTGGCTAGGGCTACTAGCCAGGCAATCCTCATTCTTTTGATGGGGGGTTCTTGTGGACAGGGGCCCTCTTGGGGTCCACTGGCCTCCCTGACCTCTGCAGCCCTGGGCTGACTGAGGCAGGGTAGAGAGAGGCAGGCTACCTGCACCAGACTGGGTCCCACCTTGGAAGGGGCCACTGACATCAGAGGCTCTGCCAGGCCAGGCCTGGCTACCTCTGGGGCAGTTCCTTCACAAGGGGTGAGGTCAGATCCCTGAGGAGGCTGACCTTTTCCTAATGTCTGGGGAGAGGGTGACTTTTCTTCCTCCCCACTACTCTCTGTTTGTGTGGAGTGATCCATAGTGTCAGGCTTCACTACACCTAGGTCAGTCTGAGTATGGGCTGAGACCATTACAGCCTTGCCAACCTTTTCAGGGAGGCACTCAGTTTGTGTTTGAGCTGTGACTGTCACAGCTCTGCCAATCTCTACAGGGAAGTCTGTCTTTGCCTGGGCTGTGGCTACCACTGCCCTTCCAACCTTTTCAGGGAGGAAATCTACTTGGACAGGGGTTGTGACTGGCACAACCCCACTACCCTTTTTGGAAAGGCCTACCATTTTGGAATGGGTGTCTTGTTCAACTTCAGCCCAAGCTGAGAGTTCTAAGTCATTCCCCAGCAAGCAGTCCACAGGCAAGGTTGGAGACACTGCCACCCTTTTAGGGCCAGTGACACCTCCCCAGCTGAGACATGCCTCTGCCATGGGATGACTGTTCTGTTTGCCATCAATGTTAGTCACCTGGTATGAGAAACCAGGCAAAAGCTGCTCAGAGGGAACTAGCCTATGGGCCACCATAGTGATGCTAGCTCCAGTGTCTCTGTAGGCCTCAGCTTTTCTACCATTGATGTAGGGCTCCTGTCTGTACCTACCCAAAGTGTTGGGACAGGCAGTGAAGTTGGCAAACCCCATGCCACCATCACAGACAAGAGTAGCTGCTGTAGGGGAATTGGCTAAGCCAGGATCCCCCTGTGTTCCCCAAGAAAACCCAACCAAATTTTGGGGGGCACTCCCACCACCTGGGGGATTACTGCTGACAGTAATAGGTGGTGTGACAGGAGTAGTTGGAGGAACAGTTTTGTTTTTAGCCCTTGGGCAACTGCTGTCAGTTTTCCAATGCCCAGGAGTTTTACACTCATGGCAGTAAGGCTTTTTAACTGTGGTAGGGGAGGGAGCTTGGGACCCACCACCCTGTGTGGAGTTTTGGGGCCCTGAGGAAGATTTATCTTTTGTTTTATCCCCACCCTTCTCTTGAGGCTTGGTGGTATCTTTCTTTTGGTCACCACCCTGATTTTTAGGCCTAATCCTGGTCCTGACCCATTTATCTGCCCTCTTTCCCAATTCTTGGGGAGAGGTCAAATCTGAGTCTACCAGGTGTTGATGGAGAAGCTGGTTCTTACAATTACTAAGGATCTGCTCCCTCATAATCAAGTTGTACAATCCTGTATAGTCCTGCACCTTGCTGCCATTTAACCAACCTTCCAAAGCCTTAGTGGCACAATCCACAAAATCATACCAGTCCTGTGTCTGTGTCTTCTGGGTGTCTCTGAACAACAACCTATATTGCTCAGTGGTTAAGCCAAACCCATCTATCAGAGCACTCTTCAGGACTTTGTAATTGTTTGCATCCTCATCACTGACTGTGAGGAGCTTGTCTCTACCTTTGTCAGAAAAGGAGAGCCACAAGATAGCTGCCCACTGACTTTGGGGTACCTGCTGTACTTTGCAGGCCCTCTCCAAAGCAGTCATCCACTTGTGGATGTCATCCCCATTCTGATATGGGGGGACTATCTTGCTTAGGTTTCTATGGTCATAAGACCTATCCCTATCTCTAGGAATGTTGCTGCCACCAGTGGGTTCTGACCCACACAATTTTTGCTCTCTAGCCAGAGCAAGCTTTTCCTTGGCAAGGGCAAGTTCTTCCCTCTGAATCCTCAGATTAGCCTCCCTCATTCTGGCTTCATGCTCCTTTCTCTCAGGTGAAGTCATTCCCCTGTGAGAGGAAGCATGAGAGATGCTAGAGACATGGGAGTGGATGGATTCCCTTGAAGGGGATCTGTCCCTCCTGCTTCTCTGTGAAAGCCTACTTGGGGGTCTGTATGGGGGGACCCCATGCAAACTCCCATGTAAACTTAGGTTAGCCTGGCTAAGCCTTCCTACTTGGCCCTGGCTGTCTACCTCTTCCTCTGACTCATCTGTGGTGGGTAGGCCCTTATCTACAGCTATGGCACCGTCCCTGGCAGCTCTTTCAGCATCATAGGCCTCCAGAAGCTCCACTAGCTGTCTAAGGGTAGGGTTGGAACCCTGTTTTATTCCTCTGGAGGTACACAAATGTCTCATCTCCTGGAATGTTAAGGTATCATACCTAGAGGGGGTCTTCTGCAGACCTGCCCCTCCTGAGAGAGCATCTACTTGATCTCCTCCCAGAGGCATGATCTAGTGAGGGTGTGGTGTGTGCACTTACCTACACTAGTTGTTTCTACTAAACCTCTCTAGTAGTTGTAGTCAGGGTGTGTTACTCCCTTCAACCTACAACTACTAAGTCCAGTAGGACTTAAGTATTATAAACTATGTTATATGTACCTAGACAATATCTGTGTGATCTTTCAATTTAGTATCTCAAGATTACAATGGTATTACAACAGCAAGCTCAGATCCCAACCGCTGCTCACCAATGTGAGAAGTTGGCCTAATGTATGATGTCACTAGTTATAGTGTACACCTTATATCAGTCCAAATACCCTTATGGTGATTGGTTGTAAAGTCAACCTTATAGACCAGCTATCCTAGTGGTAGCATGGACAAGAGCAGTCTTAGGCTAAACTCTGAATGGCATGTGAAGCCAGCTGTGATACCATATATAATCCCTTGAATACCAAATGAAAGGACACCACAACAGATATATATATAAAATAAAGTGTATTTATTCTAAGCAAACCCTCAGCACTCTTTATGAGATTAGAGGTAAGTACAACACAGTCTTATTTATGCATACATTAAGTCACACAGGTAAGTAATACAGTTAGGCCCTAGGGGCCACGGAAACCATATACTAAGTAAGTGGTATAAGGACCACTGTCACGGAAATAGGATAGGCCTAGGCCTAGGGAATCGCTGGGGCTACACTATACTACCAAAGGTTAGGAAGTGGGAGGCCCACGGGATTCGTATGCAGAGTGGAAACACTCACGCGTAATGCGTAAAAGTCACTAGCAATAGTACAGTTTAGAAATAGATAGATTTAGGAAACTTCCCGAGTAGCTAGGAAGTTGAGACTTGAAACTTAGACACTAGGATAGTCACTATCCTGATGAGCACCGGAGTACCCAAGTTACCTAGCCCACAGGCTGCGGGTGCATAGGGGTGAAGTTGCGTCGGGTTTCGTCGTCAACTCCTATGGATGCCTGAAGAAAGATGCTGACAGGCAGTCAGTGAAGAGTGTCCGGTGGATCCCAAGGCTGGGATCAAGAAGAGAGGAGACCTGCAAGCAGAGGGGACAGAGTCAAGGTCACTAGCCAGTGACCACGTGGAACCAGGAAGGAACCAGACGATGTCGTGAAGATTGCAGGTGAAGGTGAAGCTTGTCGCTGCAGCCAGGAGGACCAGGAAGCGTCGAGGACGACCAGGACCAGGAGGCGAGCTGTCCCACGAAGGCTCTTGCTGTCGGCGGCGTCGAAGTTGGACTAGGACTCACCAAGCCTTGGCAAGCGGAACCCACGCAGAATGAAGGACTTGCTTCTGGTGCAGACCAGGAAGGTCTGGGGTGCTCCTTCTTTGCAGAGAAGCGGGAGCCAGTCTGGAGGAGCCAAACCAGCGCAGAAGATTTCAGGGTGTGTCGTCACAAAGGCCACTAGCCAGCGGGCAAGCAACCGGACAGACGCGGCAAGCAGGAAAATGCTGAAGGGCCCCACGCAGGACTCGTTGAGTGTGGGGGGCTGATCTTCGGTGCAGATGGTGCTTGGGGGTGGGGCTTCTCAATCCCCGGTGCACAACTTCGAGGGTGCCTCAGAAGCTGCGCTTGAAGATACTAGCCACTTTTCCCAGGTAGCCGGTCCCACGTCGCTCGTCGCCTCCACGGATCTCAGCTCTGCTGTGGATGTGGATCAGGGTCGGAGAAGTCTGGAAGTCAAGGCTCTGGTCGGGCTCTGCAGTCGATTCCTCGTAGAACGTGGGCAAAGCAAAGGGTAGTCTCTTGATGGTGCCTGTTTGCACAGGGTAGCCACTCCTTGGCCACAAGGGAGATTCTTCAGTCTTCTTCTTTCGTCGAATGTCGAAGGTCCAGAGTTTCTGTTCAAGTTTGCAGGTTCAGGATAATCTAAAGTCTTGAGGCCCAACTCCCACTCTTATACTAATCTGGGGGGCTGGGATACCTGCTAGGTCACGCCTTATGGGTGGGACCTGGGAGGGGGTGGTTACACCCACTTCCCTTTGTCCAGTTTCGCGCCAGAGCTGGGGCTGGAGTGCCCCAGCACCGGTTTGAACTGGACTATGCAAGGAACACCTTGTGTGCCCCAGGCATGTCTCATTCCTTTCAGCCCACCCTGCCCCAATACACTAAAGGCTGTCTGGGGAGGTGCTAGCACCTCCCCAAGCAGGAAACCTATTGTCCAGGCCTCCCTGGCTGGGATCACTCCCAGCTGCAGGAGGTCAGACTTGTGTCGTGGCAGCAGCATCCATTTTGTGATGCTGAGGCTTTGGTCAGAGGCTAACAGTGAAGTATGATTTTAACATGTCTTTCCCTCTAGAAGGGAGGAATAATATCCTCATCACCAGAAATGGTATGGGGGTATTATTCCAAAGTGTTAGACACCTTACGCGACAGGTTTTGATACAGCCCAACCATAGTTACCATAACCGTTTAAGATTATAAGGCACTTTAAGAGTATATGGTAGGCTATATCATAGAACAGCTATAAGGACATGGTTCCGAAAGCTGCAGACAGGCTCAGCTCATGCTAGAGCACCATCTCACATGTTACCAAGCACTCTGCCTCCAGGATTGTTAAGGCCTGCCATAGGAGTGACTGATAGGTGCACATGTGTCTATATATAAGGGTAGATATAGGCATACTATATCTAAGCAAGGGGTGATTACACGACCTTGCCCCAGCTGAGTGATCAGCCAGTTGTGTCTGATTGGAAGGCCAGGCCAGGGGTGGCATAATACATGCTGCAGCCCCTGGTAGGCCTAGGGTACACCTATGCCCTGGGTACCTAGGGTACACTGTACAGGGTCCAATAAGGTGATCCTTACCAATTGTGTATGTACCTAGGGTACATGGAGTCCATTTTAAGGAGAGAGCAGACAGCCTGAGACCCTGAATAGCAGGATCTCAGGCCAACTAAGTCGAAAAACCAGCTAGACACTAGGCAAAAAGTTGGGGGTAACCATAGTCAGATATCCACCTTCCTACACTGAGGAGATCTTCTCATGTCTCTCTCTCTTTCTTCTCGAAAGCTGGCAGTTGTTGCCTTCGTTTTGTCCGGGCTCTCTCTCTCTCTTCTCGAAAGCTGGCAGTTGTTGCCTTGGTTTTGTCCGGGCTGGATTTACCTTGAAATTAACAAGGGATCCATTCATAAACTTCAACTTGTCCAGAATTCCGCAGCGAGACTCGTTATGGTTCTTCCTAAATTTCGCTCGGTCTCCGCGGCAATCTGCAAATTGCATTGGATTCCTTTAGAAAAGAGAATGTTGTTTATGGCCCTATGTATAGTCCATATGGCTCTTCATAATTCTGACCTGAAGGAGTCAAATGACTCTTTCAATGGTTCATTCCGACCAAACAGCTGTGGTCTGCCAACAAAAATTGGCTGGTAGTCCCCAGGTTTAGGAGGGCTAGGTGAGGTGGAAGAGCCTTTGCCGCCGCCGCTTCCAAGCTTTGGAACACTCTTCCCTGATCAATCTCTTGCCATGAGTTGCATCCTCTCTTCCCTAAGTCCTTAAAAACATGGCTTTTCGCTATTTAATATCTGAAAGTCCTATTTCTCCTCCTCTTGACCACTGGTTTCTATCCCTAGTGTCTTGACGCCCTTGGGCAAAGTTTGAGCTTTACAAAATGATCATTTATTCATTCAATAGTTAGAAAGGAAGATAGAGCAGGACAGGTAGTTTGTGAATGGAGGAGCAGGCCACAGATGCATAAATCAGCCCCCTCGAGAGCCTGTCAGCCTGGCACGCGGGTCTCCTCTGGCCACTTGCACACCTTTCGGCTGCTGACCAACTTCCAAAATAAAGTGCAAGAATTGTTATTCTGGTCGGTGCCCTCTGTTTGTCTAGTGTTTCCTGACATACAGGGCCTCCATTTTTGACAGTTTATGAATTTTTTAAATATTTTCCAGGGGCTATGACATTTGTTATGTCAAGGGTTATATTTTCTTGCCTTATCGCAGTTCTGTTTAATATTCTCCGGCTCTGCAAGTAACAAGTGCTGGCAATGTCCTCCCTGGCAGACCGCTGCACAAGGTTACTGTCTTTGCCTGAAACAATGAGGCCTTTGGTTATATCACAGACAAAACCTTTTGGCCCCAGGGAAAATATTTGTGAGTACCCATATTGTACCCATGTTGTACCCATGTTTTATAGCCTCATCCTGGAGTGTTGTAAAGTACATAAATATGGGTTCACCGTAGAAGCTAACTGTTTAAGTAGGAAGGATCAATTATTTGAAAGAAGGAACTCATATGTTTCAAAATCTCTTCTGCTTATGACTTTGTTAGTACAGTTAATTCCAATTCATCAGTCGACACATGTTTTGCTTGCTCCAGGCCTTTTTTCAAGGCTTTACTTATGTTATGTAATGTAGTGAAGCCCTGTAAATATGCAAATACATATTTAATTTATCTGTCAAAAACAAATATACATTGTGTATTTACTGGATAATATACACAGATTTACCTATGCCATCGCTGACTTGGCTCTAAATGCGTTACAACAAACAAATGATGGACGGAATGCTGACAATGCAGACATTCTCCCCCAGTCAAGAGATCTGGGTTAAATCCATCGTTCTTTTGCCCACTACACCACCCCAGTTTAGACATGGCCATATGCAAATCAGTCTTGACCCTGTGCCTCATGGGAACAGTCCAGCCCGAACTGCCAAGCCATGTCTTCCCTGGATCGGAATCAAGCATCCTAGGACCGGTTTCTGGCTATCAGCCGTCATCAGCCAGGATAGCTTGACTCCAGTGGCGTAGTGAGCACGGGTCCCACGTCTGGGAATACCCATCCCACTTAGGGCGAAAAGCGTTACAACAAACAAATGATGGACGGAATGCTGACAATGCAGACATTCTCCCCCAGTCAAGAGATCTGGGTTAAATCCATCGTTCTTTTGCCCACTACACCACCCCAGTTTAGACGTGGCCATATGCAAATCAGTCTTGACCCTGTGCCTCATGGGAACAGACCAGCACGAACTGCCAAGCCATGTCTTCCCTGGATCGGAATCAAGCATCCTAGGACCGGTTTCTGGCTATCAGCCGTCATCAGCCAGGATAGCTTGACTCCAGTGGCGTAGTGAGCACGGGTCCCACGTCTGGGAATACCCATCCCACTTAGGGCGAAAAGCGTTACAACAAACAAATGATGGACGGAATGCTGACAATGCAGACATTCTCCCCCAGTCAAGAGATCTGGGTTAAATCCATCGTTCTTTTGCCCACTACACCACCCCAGTTTAGACATGGCCATATGCAAATCAGTCTTGACCCTGTGCCTCATGGGAACAGTCCAGCCCGAACTGCCAAGCCATGTCTTCCCTGGACCGGAATCTAGCATCCTAGGACCGGTTTCTGGCTATCAGCCGTCATCAGCCAGGATAGCTTGACTCCAGTGGCGTAGTGAGCACGGGTCCCACGTCTGGGAATACCCATCCCACTTAGGGCGAAAAGCGTTACAGCAAACAAATGATGGACGGAATGCTGACAATGCAGACATTCTCCCCCAGTCAAGAGATCTGGGTTAAATCCATCGTTCTTTTGCCCACTACACCACCCCAGTTTAGACGTGGCCATATGCAAATCAGCCTTGACCCTGTGCCTCATGGGAACAGACCAGCCCGAACTTCCAAGCCATGTCTTCCCTGGACCGGAAACAAGCATCCTGGGACCGGTTTCTGGCATTTCAGCTGTCTTCAGCCAGGATAGCTTGACTCCAGTGGCGTAGTGAGCACGGGTCCCACGTCTGGGAATACCCATCCCACTTAGGGCGAAAAGCGTTACAACAAACAAATGGTGGACGGAATGCTGACAATGCAGACATTCTCCCCCAGTCAAGAGATCTGGGTTAAATCCATCGTTCTTTTGCCCACTACACCACCCCAGTTTAGATGTGGCCATATGCAAATCAGTCTTGACCCTGTGCCCCGTGCTCACTACGCCACTGGAGTCAAGCTATCCTGGCTGATGACGGCTGATGGCGTGCTCATCTGGGATTTGGAATAGGAAGAGAACGAATGCTAAATTGTGTCTATTACCTGCAAGTGACTGGCAGTTGCTCCCTGTAGGAGAGTAGGGTCTGCTATCCTATGGTCACCCCAAATTTTTGCTTTTTGCTTCACTGGTTTTTGACATATTGAGGCTGTGGGCCTGCCAATCAGACCACCAGCCTGCTGTTCTCTCTACTAAATTTACACTATGCACCCTAGGTGCATAACCAATTGGAAGTGGATCACCCTGTGAGCCCCTGTACCAGTGTACACTAGGTACCCATGGCATTGGTATATCTAATGCCTGCCAGGGGCTGAAGCATGTATTATGCCACCCCAGGCTTGGCCTAACAAATTTGACACAACTGGCTGATCACTCAGCTGGGGTAAGTTGGTGTAACCACCTCTTACTTAGGTGTAGTATACCTATACCTAACCTTAAATGGGACACATGTTAACCTATAAGTCACTCCTATGGCAGGCCTTAACAATCCTGAAGGCAGAGTGCTTGGTTCCATGTGAGATGGTGCTCTGGCATGAGCTGAGCCTGTCTGCAGTGGTTGGAACAACTTCCTTCTACTGTTTCCAGATATCGTCATACCATATACTCTTAAGTGCATTATGAACCTCGCGGTTAAATGCTAACTTTGGTTTGGCTTTATCAAAACATGTCGAGTAAGGTGTCATACGAATTGGAATACTAACTTCTCGCCAATTCTGGCGACGGGGTTAGCATTCCACCCTTCTAGAGGGACACGACATGTACAGTACCTGAAACCCGGGTAAAATCAGATATAGCCTCAGCTCCACAAAATGGATTCTGCCACCACAGACACAAGTCTGCCCTCCTGCTGCTGGGAGTCCTTCCAGCTTGGGAGGTGTGGACAAAGGGTTTCCTGCCAGGGGAGATGCGTGCACCACCCCAGACAGGATTTTGTGTATTGGTCAGGTAGGGCTTGAAAGAAACCAGACATGCCTGAGGCTCACAAGGAGTCTCGGTGCATATGCCAGTTCAATCCGGTCCTGGGGCACACCAGTCCCGGGCCTGGGGCGAGCTGGACAAAGGATTGGGGGTGTAACCACCCCCCTTCCTGGTCCCACCCTTAGGGAGGGACCTAGCAGGTAGTCCGGCCCCTAGAATCCGCTTAAAGGTAGGAGCTGTGTCCTAAGACTTCAGACATCCTGGAATCAACTTAACTATGAGAAGAAGACGGGAACTTCGACGCTCTGCCGCACAGAGGACTGAAGCCAATCTCCCCTGTGGTCAGGGAGTGACCACCTTGCTAACGCAAGCACCATCCAGCGAATCAACGTCTGCTTTGCCGCCGCCTCCCGCCGGAGCCCGAGCCCAGAGTCTGACAAGACCTGGACCTCCAGACCTCTCACCGCCCGATCCACATTCCCTGAAAAGAGGAGACCCGTGGAGGCACCGAGACACGTGGAGCTAGCCATCTTGAAAAGACCACGACAAGCTGCAAGCGCAACAACCGAGGCTCCCTCCAAGTTGTGCTTTGGGATCTGAGAAGCCCAACACCTGAGCAGCATCTGCACCAAAGGTGAGCCCTCCAGCATCTCCACGATCTGCGTGGGGCCCTTCTACATTTTGCCACTCGACGCGCCTAACCAGTTGCTGGCCCGCTGGCTAGTGGCCATCTTGGCGACGAACTTCAAGAACTACACCACTGGTCTGGTTGCTCCAGACTGGCCCTTGCTCCCCTCCAAAGGAGCAGTCCCTCTGACCTTGCTGGTCAGAACCATCAGCTTATTTCGTTTTCCACAACAATTGCTTTTGCCGAGGCTTGTTTGCTTCGATCAAGTCGCCGACACCGCCGACAGCGAGAGCCTGCGTGGGACAGCTCGTGAATTGACTCCTGGACATCGTCGACCTTCAGGGACCACGTGGCTGCAGAGACAAGCTACACCTTCCTTCCTGTTTGCACCCGACATTGCCTGGTACCCACCTGGTGCCACGCTGGTCACTGGCTAGTGACTGTGAACACTGTCCCCTCTGCTTACAGGTCTTCTACAACTCTGATCCACTCTTGGATCCACCGCATCTCTTCCGGACCGATCGCCTGCAGCATCTTTGTCTTCAGGCTCCATTGAACAGATAGAAGAAACCCGACGCACTTCGAGACCTATGCACCCGCTTCCTGTGGGTGAGGTAAAGCTGGCACTCCGGTGCCCAAGTGTAGAGTATCATCTCTAGTGTCTGTGTTTCGAATCTTGAGTTCATAGTCCATCCGGAAGATCCTTTTTGCAGTAACTTTGTAACTTTTACGCACCCATTGAAAACCTATGGTAGCTCGCGTGTGACTATTTGCTCTGCACACGCAACCCGTGGACCTCCTGGTCACTAACTGAAGTTAGCTCCTTGTAGGCCCAGCAATTCTAGAGGCCCTAGGCCTTTTCCCTTTTCTGTTCGTGGTACTTATACCACTATTTTAGTATATGGTTTGAGCGGCCACCAGGGCCTATCCATATAAAGTGCAACTTCTGTGTATTCTAACGTATTCTTGTTTAACGATTTGTGCTCCTGTGCTCATAAAGAGTCTAGGGGTTACTTTGAGAAATAAATACATATATATTTTCAATATATATCTGTGTGGTGTCCTTTCATTGGTATAAAAGGGGGTTACATTTGGTAAAACAGCCTGCTTAACACGCTTCACGAGTTTAGCCTCAATGACTGCTTAGCCTACGCTACCACTAGGGCAGCTAGTCCGAAAAGGTTGACTTACAACCACACCATAAGGGTTGCTTGGCATGGTAGAAGGTGGTCACTTTAACTAGTGAACATCATATACCAGGCCAACTTCTCACACTCCCACACTGTCTACAGGTGTTTAATGGTTGCCTCGAATCGCTGCTGGGGAGCTTGTGTGCTCTTCTGGCCCTGATACACGAAATGTCACAATGGCGAAATAATACTCTTATGGAACGTGCTCGCCCACTCAGCCCATTTTTGTCATTTGCTTGTCATTGTGCTTCGAAAATGCTGGCTTCCGCTTCCTTAATAGGCTTGTTAGTCTCTCTTTAGTACCGCCTTGTTCATTTGTAACCTCCCATGAGGACTGGCACTTTTACTTCGGTATGTCTTCTTTAGTCTGAAGCACTATTTTGTTTAATGACTTTCTCCTACTGCGGGCTCGACATGCTTTCCTGCAACATTCAGCGTGCTATTAAAGTGAAAGCGCGGTATGGGGTGCCCTTGGTAAGAGCACCCCATACCGCGCTTTCACTTTAATAGCGGTTGCAGACCTTTCTTTAGACACAGTCCATCTAAAGAAAGCGGCGTGAAAGCGCAGCATGGTGCGCTTGGAACAACATGCATTTTCAATGCAATAGGTCTCGCATTTTAGAAACCTTGACCTATTGGTATTGTAAATGACCATGCCTTTTATTATTGCAGGTTTTTTAAACACATAAATAAGAGGCATTATCATTTACAATGGCAATGGCTCAAAATTCGCAATCGCGAGACCTTTTGTATTGCAAATGCTTGTTAAAAGTTGTTACCCGCGCACGCCAAAACTAGGCCTATGCTGCTCAACTTACAAGCTTTGAAGCGATGGCATGCCAGGATGGGAACTAGTTAAACATCTTAACAACACTACAGATTAGTTTGCCCCTACTCTGGGTTTCAGCCCAGCTCCTGGTGCCTTAGGAGAACCATGCAATCTATGTTATTTTTTATTCATATTTGTTTTAGTTTAAGTTTTTTCTTCAGATTCAGGGTTATTATTAATATTGTAGGCGACCTCCTAATTCACCTGCATGGACAGGCTGAGCAATAACAGGTTATTATTGACCTGTACAACACACTGCACAGTGCTGGACTGTGGGACGTGACACATACGATAATGAGAAAATGTGTGCAACCTCTTGTTAATGTAACTAAACGTGTCCTAGTTTATAAATAACCCCTGTAAACTCGTATAACATGATCGACACGTCACAACTACTAAGAATGCGGGCCCCGGGGGAAGTGAAGGTCGCAGACCAGTCTTCCCCCGGGGAATTCGCGCAACGGCCGGAAGGACATGGTGGGGGTGGGATCATAGAAAGTAGAGGGGCGGGAGTTGGGAGGGTATATAGGTGTCAGGAGGGGAGTATCTGGCCTCTTCCTGACACCTGAGCACCACCGGGGGGAGAGAAAAGTTTGTCCGCCCACCCACCCTACAGACATTAGGCGAAGGGTTGGGATAGATTTTGGGCTGAGCGTGCCAGTTTAGGGCAGGTTGCAGAGTAGAGGCGTCACGGTACTTTGGAGGGGTGGGTAGTCACATACGGGCGGATCCACCCCTCGGGGGGGGAGAACGGTACACAGGTGACTGATAGCGGGCGCGGGCAGCAATGACCAATGAAGGAAATTACACTCAGGATGCTTGGAGGGCAAGTGATGGGGAGAGGAAGGAGGAAGAGTGAATGGGGGAAGAGTCTAACAGGTGAGATGGTTTTGAGAATGGATGAAAGGAGAATGAGTCGGTATGGGTTGGGGAAAGTATATTTACTGCATTCATGTACTGTCGAATAAAGTCTAAATGATTGCAACCATGTCCTAATAAAATGGCCTTTTACACTTCAAGTAACAGCGTGGAGTGTGGTTCTTGCGCGATCGTCTGTGTAAGAAAATGTCAAAATTATGTAATGTGACAATACGCGTGACAGGCTGTGTATGGACTGAAAACCTTTGCAAGTCCCACACGCTAAATTAATTCTGTCTTGTTTCATCATTTGTAAGCCGTCACCCCACCCCGCCAGCATGGGGCGCTGCAGCGATGTATGAGGGTAGCCCATCAGGGCTGCGCAGGCTCTGGAGTCCAGCTGCGAGGGTGCTGGTGGTAAAATAATCGCGGCTCCAACACTCCATAAAATATCGACCCCTGGGGTATATGAACAAGTATTGCAGCTAGCTAACGTTAGCGTTAGTTTGCGGCAATGTACTCACCGCCCCGCACCGCCGAAACACTCGCCAGTGTTCTGACGTATTTACGTCACTACATGGCGACAGCATTGTATCTCGGCTGGATATGTTGACATTTAACACCAATGTCACAGCGATAAAAATCATCCCGCCATAGTGAAAAAAAGCGGCGTCCGGCCAGTCAGCGGCCAGAAAACGTGCGTTAATCAGTACGACGCCACATTTTTCACGCTTTGCGGTAGGGGTGGGCGGAATTTGCGGAATTAACCTCCGCAAATTATCGCGAGATTGCAGAAAATCTCCGCAAACACGCCGGAAATATCGCGAAGATGCGGAAGTTTTTTGCCGCCTGTTCGCGGTATTTTTTGCGTGTTCGCGGGTCGCCAACTTACCCATGCGGTCGCTCATGGGCGCGGCCATCTTGTTTTCACTTGTCCCGCCCTCTGGCGTTGTTTACTTCCTGTTCCGGGTCGCGCAATGCATGTTCGCGGTCGATATTTCCTGTTCGCGATCGCTTTTACTTGATCGCGTTGCTTTTTGCTTGCTCAGGGAGAAAATATCGCGCGAACTTGCGCACGTGGTCGCAACGGGCGCGGCCATCTTGTTTTCCACTCTATTGCATGGTTCTGGGGCCTGATTTTCAATCCTCCCTAAATCTTTTCAATCCTTTGTTTATAGCCACTTTTTTCGGATCTTTATTACTTATTATTTCTCTAACTATTTTCCTGCCTCTATATTTTTGGTTTTTGTGTACCTTTTTTTTTGTTTTTTAGCTACTTTTTCTCTTTGTATTGCCTGCTATTTATTTCCTTTACTCCTTTATTTATTTTACCTTTTCTTTCCCGCCCCGTCCCCAGAACCATGTCCAAGGGCAGGGCTGTTCGCCGGCGCAGCCAGAGCCGCGACCGCCTTCCTTGCGGAAGGCGGCGCCCACAAGGGGTGCATGCACGGGCCTTATTTGGGGAGGCGGAGTTGGCTGCACTAATTTTCTTTGTGCAGCGCCACCTCCCCTCAACCCTGGCAGCAGGTAGCAGGCCTGGGTCCGGGTACGGCCTCCGGGAGCGTCGGCAGCGGTGGGGGAAGGTGCGCCGGGCAGTGTCTCGCATCTCTGGGGTCCGGCGCACCCAGGCACAGCTGACGCACCGGTGGTCCGACATCCTGGACCGTGAGCAGGACCTGCTGGACCTGCTAGGAGTGGAGGTCCCGGGGCTTGGTGAGTACCTATTTAATTATTACAACTTTGTGTCTGTTCTTCTGCTCTATGTTATATATTGCGAATATCTTTTTTTCCTTCCAACCAGATAGAATGTTGCTGCTTGCAATACATTCCAGGTTAATAATGTTTAAAAGTCTTCTGTGATTATGACACAGGTGCTCTTCTGCGCTACTACTAATCTTACTTGTTTGCAGCTTTGCGTTTGCGCTTGCTTAGCGTGATTCTTTACGAGTTTATTTTAGAGAAATTAAGTTACGTAATGCTACAGTGACTCATGTCCACTCCTTACTTTGTCCTGTCACTAATAGATAGGGGCGGATTGATACATAGGTTTAGGTACTTTGTATGAGCTTCTAATTGGTTAGTGGTATGCGTGATGCCCCCTCACTCAGTTACGTGACGTGCTGCTAGTACGCCAGTCTTTAGAACCTTTCTAGTTTGTTCAATGAGTGGAGGTAGGCTTTGCAGTTACTTAGCAGTAGCAGATGAGCATCAATCAAACCAAAATTGTGTATATACAAAAAATGTAGTCATGTTAATGTGTCCTCCATGATTGGATCATACACATTGTTGAGGAATACAGTCGAAATGCATACTTAATGTACAATTGGCATGCCTGGAATAGGTGGGCTAGGTTGGGTGGTAGGTTGTACTAATACTTAGGCTTACTTGTAACTTAGTTTTCTGGAATCAGAATGGAAGAATGGATTACTGTTGATAAATAGTAACTTAAGTAGTCGAACTGCGAATCCCCCGATATTACATGTTGACCAGATGAGATCGGTCAATGTAGTTATTGCAATTGTTTACATTAGTGTTTTTTGACCGTTGTTGAAAAAAATTGTATTTGCTTAAGTTGACACCATCCATCAATGTTTGTCTTTCTTATATCTTTCCTGTTCATCAGCACCCAGGGGCAGACGGGCAGGGACTGGGCAGTCGGCGGGACAGGAACACCACGAGGAGGACACCGCTGAGGGCTCCTCTGCTGGCCCCAGTAAGTCTTCTTGTTTTTAATAATATTTCTTATTCCATAACTTTTACTGCCCCATTTCTCCCGAACTATAGTGTGTTTCCAAATGCTATTTTTTACCACCAATTATCCTTCGATCTGTACGGTTTCAAAAAGCTTATCCCTGCCTCCGCTATGATGACTGAGTACTACTACATACTATCAGTCTGTCTGTCTGTACTGTAGTAGCTAGTCTTGCCCAGTGCCACTCTTTGTGAAAGGTTGTAATATAAAACTCATATTCACCAGTAGCTCGTACAATCCGTTGGGTCGTTGTCTTGTACTACTTTTTACTCTTGTTGATGTTTAGGCTTTGAAAATTCACAGCAACAGCCCTACCAGATTTCTTAATATTTTGATATGATACCCTATAGGACATACAACTGTTGTAGGGATCTTGCACATACATTTGCACCAGAAAATAGGATGTTGGTGATGGTAGGTTGGACCTTCCTTGCACACCTCAATCAGAAATTCCGCACCCACCACAATTCCACTGCTTGACTATAGTACTGTCTTGTCATACCTATTAGGTCTCGGAACCCTCCCCCCAAGACAACCAACAAGTAGACAACCCAGAACATTAACACACCCAACCTCTGTCGTGGAAGCAATTCACATGCACACCCTTACTTTAATTTGCTCAATCGTGTAAGTTAGTCCACTCCACACCAAATACCACAAAGTCTATGTAAGTTTAAAATTTTTATTTCAATTTGAGAAGGTCTGTACACTGTTATCTTAGCAGCACCAACCGGCAAATCAATAACATTAAAACAAAATACATTGTTACACTAATACAGTTGGGAATTAAATCATGATAACTGAAGTGGTGGAAGGCAGCACCACCATCCCATAGCAATTTAGTTTATATACATTTATAAATGAAGATGTGAGTGAAGGGACCCCTCACCTCAGAAGAACCTAGTACTGGTAGTTGGTGCATCGTTCAGAAGCTCTGGTTCGTAGAAGCGAATCTTGCGTCTGTAATGCGAAAAAAGGAAATGGTGTGCGTTAGTATATTGCAACTTGCAAGCATTTCTCAGCCGTGCCAAAAAGTGTAGCATCTATGGATAAGCAATATGGACTAACAGTAACAGTAGTACACCAGTTCTTCCTAAAAAAGTGGCTTGTTAATGTTTGTTGACCGCCTGTACGCAGCGCGTAGACTAGACAGTAGCAGTGTGAGGCAGGTCATGTGGGCTCAAAGGTGTCTTAAGAAGCTGCAAGGTAAAGGTAACGTCACATGTGCATGGCTAGGGCTAATCAAGCAAATGCTACAATGATCATATAACTTAGTGTCTACTCTACTACTACCTGATTTGTACTAGTGATTTATGTTAGTATTAACTCATTTTTCAACCTTGCTACTGATCAATAGGGGGGAGGTGTATATGTTGCCTAATAAATGTGTAATGTTTTCTAGGCGCACTACCGACCACCATTGCTGGGGCCAGCGAAGGCGACGCAGAGGGCGAGGATGCGGCAGTTGCAGATAGCAACGGAGGGGGAGTGGCAGCACCAGTGGCAGGCGGTGGTAAGTTAGATTCATAATCTTTAACTATTGTTGAACTTGACAGCACACTCACTGCAAAGGTGTACTGTATGTATATGTATACTGTAAAGTTGTGAATTAGGGCCCCATTAGGATGGTGGGCGTATTGCCCCCGCCGGGCTGGCTGGAATTCACTGCCGTCACAGCAGGGGCAAACCTCCCGCCATCCCTGTAGAAAATATTCAGACATGTCTAGGCGGAAAAGGGTTCAATATGGCGGTGGTGTCTCTCTCACCACACCGGCAGCCATATAATCTGCATTTTGGAATGCCTTTGCGTGGCGGCATTACCGTCCGCCACGGAAAGGCATGCACACATTGCAGAGTATGCTTGGGGGCCCCCATGGAGGGTACCTACCGATGCTATGGTACCCCCCGACTTTCAAAGCAAAACGTGACAGGCTCCGTGCGAGGCCCGTCATGTTGTGCTTGGAAAAGCAGCACAACATTTTAGCATTGCTTTCAGCGTCACTGTGCCGGGCGCATCATCCTAATTAATTGTCCCCACGGGACCCCCACCCTTTTTAGCAGTCGGATGGCGGGCGGACAAAGTCCGCACGCTATCCGATGTCGTAAGTAAGTATGAGTTCTTGGGGACGTTTGAAGAGTGAACTAGAAGACTAGAATTCCCTTTAATTGGTATAGGACTAGGAGCCAGAGTATTGAGTAACCAATGGCCTCATCTATCTGATTTCAACTCCGCTTTGAAAGTTTTATGGAGAAGAGCACCTGGTGCACTGTTCAACTAAAAAGTGTAAGACAGGTGGAAGGAAGAAGGACGGGCGACATTTAAAATGTTATGTACTACTGTGCTTTATTTTATAGTGCTACTCTACCATGCCACTATGTGTATAAATAATTACCTTGTCCTACTGTTTTATTAAGACTATATTTTACAATTGTCTTGTTTTTTTCTTTTTGATACACAGCTACTCCGAAAATCAACCGGAAGGAGTTGGCCGCCAAGGCACGGCGCCGGAAGCTGGAGGCAATCCAGCAGGAATACCGGCGGCTGGTGGTCCTAGCCGAGGAGGAGGAGGAGAGTGCAGCAGCAATTGAAGCCTCCTCCAGTGCCCCGGGCCCCAGCCACCGCCCTCCAGCGGTACGGCGCCACCGTCTGGCGGCTGCCCGCCGCCACCGTGCCATCTCCGGTGCCCCCCCCCACTGTGGTTGCAACTGCCGCGGCCTTAGACGCCGCGTCGCCCATTTAGAGGACCAGATTCGTGTCCTCCTCCAGTCCCGCCCCACCAGTTAGTCCCTGTCACTGCCCCTTTTTTAATTCCTGTTTGTTTCCTCACTCGTTTGGGCGTTCTCTATTTCTATGGACAGTCGTTGGGGTTAGGGAGGGGGGTGGGTCAGCTTTTGTGGGTTTAGTTTATTTGTTAGGGTCAATTAAATATATTTTTCTATGTTACATGCAATGTTGTTAATGTTTTGTAGGTGGGGTAACTGTTTTACATCACACTGTTTCTTTGCTGGTGCATGGCCGCCCATAGCGTGTGTTTGATTTCAATAATTTGCTGACTGTATAAGACACAAACAGATAGATGCGACACACCTCACTCATTGACTGGTCCTACTATGCATTCTTTGGAGTGGTGTTTGAAACTGACATCATTGACAACATGTCCATTATTGATTCTGCCTCCCCCAAACTTCTCTCTTACCGGTGCTTGATGTTTATGTCCAACTGTGGCACAGCACTGGCTGCATGGTGAAGATGGTTTCCTTTTTCATACATGCCATGATTGGGGTGGTGGTGGTAGTATAGTAGTAGTATACACTGGCAGGGTAGCAGCATTTCCAAAAAAAGAAAAGGAGATAGTCAATCGCCTTTGAGAGACTGTTAGAGGAGTAGTTGAATGAAGTACATCACAGAATTTACCGAGCAACAATTATATGCTCAAATATTTGACAAAAAAAATGAATGCTGGATATTATGAGGATAGCCTACTAGACAGAGTTACAAACTATAGTTTTGTCGACTTGGCTATGCCTACAGTCTAACAGTTAGTGCTGTATATGAGGAATGACAACAAACAAATCAAATCAATGCCGGCAATTCATGCTGAGGTATATGTTCCTTTGTTAAATAAAATAACCTGTGAAATATCCTACTCATGGGTGGGCAAGCAGAAGAAGATCATCGCTCTGCATTGAAATTGAAGTAGTGTTGCTTTCACCACATCCGCCCCAGCAAGTGTGTGATTAAGTATTGGTGTACATTTAATTTAGTTACACCTCGACAATAAGTCACACAGCCCGGGGGAAGAGGGTTAGGGTCCGTTGATTGGATGGGAAGGGGGATTTTGGGAAAGGTTTGACATAGAAAAACAGTATGCATACATAGACAAACAAACGACAATCATTGAAGACTACCATACCATATCCATTCCATATGTTAAGGTATAAAAAAGGAAATGCATGCATGATGAGACCCGGATTACATACACTTCTATTTCTTGTTCTGTTCCGGCCTTAAAACTTTAACAGATAGCAAATAGAAATTTTAAATATTGGTAGTGAAGAATCGTAAACACAGAGCAAACGTAATGATGATTGATAATAACAACTCCAAGAACACACTGTTGTAAAGAATGTATACAAGATATTAATCAAATTATTTAAAAGAAGTGAAAAGTGGATACTGTTACTGTGTTATCCTGGTCAAAAATGTGGACTGGTTTTTTGCATCTCGGCATTCCTCTTGCTCCTCTCGTCCATCAATCTTGGGTGTGTCGCCTCACCACTCGCCACTGCCCGGCTGGAATAAAAAGGTGATTGATTGGTAAGGTAATTAATATGCATTGTAATGTTTTACAAAGTTTTGGACAAGGCCCGGCCTGTAATTTTAGATTGAAAACCAAAGGGGATATTCAGAAAGAAAGTGAAAACAAATGCACAAGTGATGGTGTAGTGCAACAAGAACACTTTCCGAGGTGGCATGTATGCATATGCATCATCTCTACTGTAGTCTGTTTCCAGCATAGACCTTCAACAGTAACAGGAGAGATCAGGCCCACAGTGCTTACCATTAGCACATCCTACGTTAACACTTTAGAGTCCTTTTTTTTTTCTCTCAAAGAGTTGGACAAACGCAAAGCACATTATCCATTCCAGACATAGCATTTTACAGTTAAAGTTAGTAAAATCAATGCACTGCAGTCATCCCACCGCTACACTCTATTCAACTTCTACACAGACATTTGGGTGTGCTGTGGTTGTGGTTCACGTGTTTACCTTTAGGCTTTTCCGTTTTATGCCACTCATGAAACATCCTCCTGACTTCATCATCAGCTCTGATACTTCTACTGACTGAAGATCGGCCTGCAGTACAAGTGTAATTTTTAGAACACAACAAGAGTAGAAATATAAATATTACTGACTTGAGTCATTCTTTATTGTGTACAGAAAGATAGATTAACACTAGTACACTTTGACATCATTCACTTTGTGCACAACAAACAACGCAAACACAAAGATCAATAGCTCAGAGTCAGGTGTCCAATGCATGCCATTAATTATCATCATTTATTACCTGTTACTTCTCATCTTAAGTTAACGGGCCGTCTCTTTCGCCATCATCATGACGGACGGTGCTGTTTAAGTCACAGTCATTTGCATTGCGCAGCAGATTGAGTGAGTCCCCTTCCTGTATTGAATTAAAAGCAATGTATCACCAAGATGCAGGAGAAGTACACATTTCTTGTTTGCCAGAAGAGGAAAATTAGTAATTACTAGTGTGTTCTGTAGAAAGTTGATTAGTGGCAGTGCACAATTACATCAATTCATGCGAAACACACCACAAAATCTACATCATTCAGTCTGCTATTCTGCGGCCAATGCATGGCATCAATCATTACCTGTTGCATCTCATCTCGTTAACGCTGCAGGCCGTCTCTTTCGCCATCATCATGATGGACGGTGCTGTTAAGTCACAGTCATTTGCATTGCGCAGATTGAGTGAGTGCCCTTCCTGTATTGAATTAAAAGCAATGTATCACCAAGATGCAGGAGAGAAGTACACATTTCTTGTTTGCCAGAAGAGGAAAATTAGTAATTACTAGTGTGTTCTGTAGAAAGTTGATTATTGGCAGTGCACAATTACATCAATTCATTCATGCGCAACACACACAACAAAATCTACATCACTCAGTCTGCTTTTCTGCGGACAATGCATGGCATCAATCATTACCTGTTGCATCTTATTTTCAGTTAATGGCCAGTCTCTCTCGGCTCTGAAGGAGGATAGCTATAGAAGTCATCAGATTCATGGTCCACTTGTTTTGGAAGGACGAGGAAAGTTTGAATTTGTTGTTACCATCATCCAATCATCATTCATGAGGGAAATGGAATTGACCAGGAGATGCAGTATGATCGAGCGGAGGAGCTGGATTCTGAGGACTGTAGTGTCAAATGGCAGACACCTGAAACTTGTATCTTAAATTAGAAGATTAGAAGACGGTGATAATGCATTGGTTGCGATTCACAAGTTTATAACCGGAACAACAGACACAAACAAAGGGGGAAAAAAGGGAGGAAGACAGTAAGTGCGAGCCTAATTGTCAGGGAAGTATAGCTCGTCCTCAAACTCTGGGGGATCGTCCAGTAGTAGGTAATCATCTGACACAATACTTCCGTCACCTGAGCCGCTGTCCTCATCTTCCTCTGTTGATTCATGCATTGTGTAATTCGGTGGTATGAAGTGCTGATTCATTTTGATCATTGTTAACCTCTCCACGTTTTTGGGAGATAGACTGGTCCTTCTCAAGGTTACAATGGAACCAGCAGCACTGAAAACACGTTCGGAAGAGACACTTGCGACAGGGCAAGCCAGATAGCTTATTGCCAGCCTGCTGAGCTGTGGCCATTCAGACCTTTTCCTATACCAATACTGCACTGGGTTTTGATCAACGTACACCTCTGTTGGGTCGTCCAGATAGGCCTGGACCATCCGCTCAATGTTCAGGGTTGCTGCTGGTAAGCTTTTGTGCTGTTTTTTCTGTGCATCAGCACTGTGCTTACGGCCCATCTTTACATACCAATCTGATAATGATTGTACTCGGCTGAATGATCCAGTTATTGTTTTTGTAGTCGATGGTGATGGTGAGTGTTGCGATTGTGAGCCAACCGCACTGCCCTCAGCCGACGAAGTTGCACTTGATTCTGCATGGCCTGCTTCAGTATCAGTACTTGTTGTGGGTTGATGTGGCGGGCTTTTAATTAGCAGCCCTTCGTTTTCAAACTTGATGGCTGCTTCAGCTATACAACTTTTGTAGCGGGCAACATCAGTGTCGGAAAAAGAAAGGAATAGTCCTAATTTTGCACGTGGATCCAGAATTGTGGCACAAATGTAATGGTCTTGTGACAAAATTTTATTTTGTATCCTTACATTTTCTGATAAGCGCCTGGATAAGCTCTCCACCAAGTCATGGGCTTGCCTTCTGTCCTCTACACCTTTGTAGGATTCAGACACATTATTCAGCTCATGCTCTAGCATTTGCAACAATGGGATCGCTTGGCCCATTGTACAGTCCTCCTTGCTGACTTCACGTGTGAAGACCTCAAAAGGAGACAGCATCTCAGTCAGGCATTGAATTAGGGTCCATTGCTCCCTCTGAAGGGTCATGCCTTTAACACTAGCATCACTGCTTCTGTACCAGACATAATCATTGAGTGACCTGTGCTGTTCGTACAGACGATCAAGCATGTAATACGTTGAGTTCCAACGTGTTGCCACCTCCTGGATGAGTGCCTTGACTGGCACCCTACGCTCACGTTGGAGGATCCTCAGCTGCTTCCGAGCTTTAAAAGAATGGCTGAAATGAGTGCATATTCTTCGGCAGATGGACAGTAAATTGCTTACTATGGGTTCTTTTTTCAGAAAGTCTTGCACTATAATGTTTATGCAGTGTGCCAAACACGGAACCCTGAAATAGGAACCAAGTTCCATGGCCTTAAGTACATTACTGCCATTGTCTGTGGCAACAAAACCAATACCAAGCCCTCTGGGCTGCAGCCATTCCAAAACCTTGGTGCGAAACTCTTCTAAAATGTTTTCAGCCGTATGAGATTTCTCCATGGCGAACATGGCTACAGTTGCATGTTTCCGAGTACCTTCAAAAATCGCAGCTGTGTCAACAACACCTCGTGCAGATAGTTGATCTTTAACCCCCACAAAAGAGATCCAGTGTGCAGTGATACACATGTAATCTGTGGCTTGGCAACTGGTCCACATGTCTGTTGTCAGGTGGATATTGTGCACAGCACTCTTCTGCAAAGCTTGTCCAACCAATTCCAGCACATCATGATGTAGTGCCGGAACAGCAATTCTTGCGAAATAGGACCGGCTTGGAACTTTCCATTTCGGGCAGATGGCAGACACAAATTCAAGGAAACCCACCCCTTCCACAAATGAAAAAGGAAGAAGGTCCAGCGCTAACATTTTAGCCAGCTTCGCATTGTACAATCGTGCCGTTGGGTGGTTGCGTTGGAACTGCCCCTCCAACCTAAACATGCTGTCAATGGTAGGCTGGCTTACTTTCCTTAGTGGTGCCATTAACCCACTAAGGCTCAACGACACAGATTGTCTCATTGAGGTACTCGCCGCCGGTCGCCTTGGTGTCTCACCCACACTCTGAGTATGGCTCTTACTGCGGTGCCACTCTGATGTTACTGAGGAGGATGTGGGCGTTACCACTGCAGTGACTGCACTACTGGAGACAGGGCTAGAAATGCCTCCCTGTTCTTCACCTGCCACCACAATAATATCGCTCCCTGATTCCTGACCAACTTCAAAGGGTTTAGTTTTCCTACTTTCTTTTAACTTAAGTAGGTGATCCTCCCACACAATAGTGTGGTGTATTCTGAGATGACTTGCTTGTCCTCCGGTACCATAGTTTGTACCAAGCTTACCACGCCGAACACCTTGCCGACAAATTGCGCATATAGCAATGTTCTCCTCCTTGGCGCTAACAGAAAAGAAGTCCCAAACTGGGGAGGAGAACTTTCTGGCACTGCTGGATGTGCCACTTTCAACACCAGATGAACTTGAGGGGGTCCTTGAAAATATGTGACCCTGTCCACCTACACTGTGACTTTTACTACCACTTCCTACTGAGGTGGTTGAGCTGGATGTAGGTCCCTGCCGGGCCTTGGAAAATATGGCAGCTGGAGGTAGTGGTGGTGTAACCTGTGTTGGTGAGATCCGTGCTGCATCCCACTCAGTAGCAGCCTTTCTGGATAGGGTTAGAATGTCGGTCTCCAATCCCTTTGGGGCGGGAGTAATGTGCGTGATGACTGGCTCGTCTTCATCAACATCATCACCCCCCTCTTCTACATCTACCTCCATAACTCTAAGTTTTTCTGGGACCTTCCTTTTCAGAAGCAATGTCTTGTGGCGTACTTCACTCTCAGACCGAGCTGGTGGGACCCAAGTGTCATCACGATCATCAGAAGCGGGGCTTGAAGAAGAAGATGATGGACTAAGCCTCCTTTTCCTTGCTGGTGGTCTGGAAGACAATAGATGTTCTGAAACAGTGGTTTGACTTCGCTCCGCTTTGTCTGCAGGAAGCTCGATTTCCTGAAATGCCCCTACGTCAGGAGCAACAACTACTATGGTGGGCTGTTGTGGCGGCTGCTGCTGTTCTGGTTGCGGCGGCTGCTGCTGCTGTTCTGGTTGCGGCGGCTGCTGCTGCTGGTCTGGTTGCGGCGGCTGCTGCTGTTCTGGTTGCGCCGGCTGCTGCTGCTGTTCTGGTTGCGCCGGCTGATGCTGCTGTTCTGGTTGCGCCGGCTGCTGCTGCTGTTCTGGTTGCGCCGGCTGCTGCTGCTGTTCTGGTTGCGCCGGCTGCTGCTGCTGTTCTGGTTGCGCCGGCTGCTGCTGCTGTTCTGGTTGCGCCGGCTGCTGCTGCTGTTCTTGTTGCGGCGGCTGCACACTGATCTGCTGAGTTTGCGCCTGCGTTGAACTTGATTGTGTACTACTTTGCGGTAATGACATTTCTTCAACATCGCTGCCCGTTAGTAGACTGGCTACCTCTGCGACAGTAAAGCCCTTGGGCCTAGGTTGGTGGGGTTGCTGGACCGCTGTGCTGCTCCCAGCTTGGTTCCCGGACAACGCTTTGGTGCCAAAAAAAAACCTTGGCCGGCACACCACCAGTCGTGGTTAATGGCACTTCCTTTTTCTGTTCCTTCTTCTCACCAGCAACTTTCTTGGTACTGGACCTGGTACCTTTCTTTGGGGCCATCTTATTCCGACGTCAGGCAGGAGGCAGATGCACAACAAGTTCTGGTCACACGTGGGCGTGATGCGCAGCAGGACTTCTGTCTGGCTGGCAGTACAACGGGTAGCCAGGTGATGCCGATGACACCTCCTACTCTGTCTTTTGTGCACCTAAAAGCAAAGAAGACAGGAGAAGAACATCAGTGAAATGTTGCATTTGTTTTTGTGGTTCAGTTACTTAGTACTGTACTAGTGCAAACAAAAGATAGTCTAGCCATTTATGAATTTTTTTTAACTAGAGCTATGTTATACTACTAGTACTGTGTACAGCCACACTACACTCTCAGGAAGGTGATGTCTAAAAATTCAACAGATCACATAGAAAACACTTGATCAATAAAGCTGTGGCTACCTGCTCTGGTAGCAGTGGATGAAAGCAGGCCTGCTGGCAGACAAGGCCAGGCAAGCTTGCAGGCCTAGGCCTCAAAATGGCCACCAGCCACATGGAGAGCCCCAACAACATCAGCAAGGCCACCCCAAAATACACACTTCCCCAACTCAATCCAATGGCATCCATGCCCAAAATGATGTCTAAAATCAACAGAACACACAGAAAACAGTAGATTACTAAAGCTGTGGCTACCTGCTCTGGTAGCAGTGGATGAAAGCAGGCCTGCTGGCAGACAAGGCCAGGCAAGCTTGCAGGCCTAGGCCTCAAAATGGCCACCAGCCACATGGCGAGCCCCAACAACATCAGCAAGGCCACCCCAAAATACACACTTCCCCAACTCAATCCAATGCCATCCATGCCCAAAATGATGTCTAAAATCAACAGAACACACAGAAAACAGTAGATTACTAAAGCTGTGGCTACCTGCTCTGGTAGCAGTGGATGAAAGCAGGCCTGCTGGCAGACAAGGCCAGGCAAGCTTGCAGGCCTAGGCCTCAAAATGGCCACCAGCCACATGGAGAGCCCCAACAACATCAGCAAGGCCACCCCAAAATACACACTTCCCCAACTCAATCCAATGCCATCCATGCCCAAAATGATGTCTAAAATCAACAGAACACACAGAAAACAGTAGATTACTAAAGCTGTGGCTACCTGCTCTGGTAGCAGTGGATGAAAGCAGGCCTGCTGGCAGACAAGGCCAGGCAAGCTTGCAGGCCTAGGCCTCAAAATGGCCACCAGCCACATGGCGAGCCCCAACAACATCAGCAAGGCCACCCCAAAATACACACTTCCCCAACTCAATCCAATGCCATCCATGCCCAAAATGATGTCTAAAATCAACAGAACACACAGAAAACAGTAGATTACTAAAGCTGTGGCTACCTGCTCTGGTAGCAGTGGATGAAAGCAGGCCTGCTGGCAGACAAGGCCAGGCAAGCTTGCAGGCCTAGGCCTCAAAATGGCCACCAGCCACATGGAGAGCCCCAACAACATCAGCAAGGCCACCCCAAAATACACACTTCCCCAACTCAATCCAATGCCATCCATGCCCTAAATGTGATTGAAAATGAAATATATTCAAAAAACAAAAGGAACAGTTGCTTCATCATGCACACACACACACCCATGAGGCCATGCCCATGGCTAGCTCGGGCCTACTACTACAACCCACAAAATTAAAATAAATTAAAAAAAAAAAAAAGGAATGATGATAATTAATTATCAAAAATAAATTGTAGTTACACAACAACTGCAATGCCCACAATCAAACACAACAACCACTTACTTGTAAAATATCCTATTCCAAAAATCCTGAAATCCAATTGCAATGATGCAGCAGACAAAAAGAGAGATCTTTCCAGCTCCAAATCCAAAGGCAGAATGAGCAGGAGATGGACAAAGCACTGGGAGGAGCCTGCTGGACAGGAACAGGAAGTTGGAGAATCTGTGTCACTTCCTCCCTCTCTCCACTTTGTAAAAAAAAAATGACTCCTGGAGTCCTTGCACAAAAAAGGAAAGCCAAATGTGAATGTAAGGAGTTCTTTTCATCCAAAATCAGTATTTGCAGATGGTTTCATGCTGCTAGAGCCGATATTCCTCTCCAAATTGTAAATTTTACATTGTTGAGTTCTCCAGCTTCACATTACTTCCGCCGGCGTGTCGAAAACGATATGATCGCGTTCTCTTCTTTGTCCCTGTCGCGTTGGATATGACGTGTTCGCGGTCTCTTTCTCCTGTTCGCGTTCGATTTCATGTGCCCGCGTCCTCATTCTCTGGCTCGCGATGTAGAATGACATGTTCGAGATCTCAATCTTCTCATACTCGCGCGGTGCATGATCGCGAGAAGAAATACCTGATCGCGCGACAAATGACGTGATCACGTGAAAAATGACTTGAATGCGGCCGCGAACTCTCGCGAGACAGCGAAAAATGGCTACCAAAATCCAACATCTCGTGGAGAACGCGACCGGGTCAAGAAAACTTGTCGGAGAACGCAGGGATTCAGGTAAGGCGATCGCGCGCGCGCGAGAATGTATTGTTTTACAGCGCGAGCAAGACAAAAATTATCGCTAAGCTGCGGAATGCGGAAATTTTGACATTTTCGCGCTTTCCGCGGAACGCGAGAATGCCAAAATATCGCAACTTCCGCGAACGGAACGGAATTTTGGCCCAGGCCTACTTTGCGGGAGAAATTAACTACAAAAATGAAACGAAGCACAAAAAAAACCGTTTTTATCCCTGGAAGCAAAATGGAGCATGCGGGACCCAGTTCTGCAGGAGACAACAAACCCCCTCAACCTCCCTAGCAGCCAGGAGGACCGGCCAGAGACCCAGGAGAAGAGCAAGAGGAAAACCAGATTCAGCCAGCAGGACAATGAGATCCTGAACGCAGAGGTGACAGAGAAACAACACCAGCTCTTTGTCAGCTCCACGGTGTTATTGGGGACCAAAAGTTCCATATGGCAGTCCACCATAGCCAAGGAGATTGCAGGAGCAGAGGTCTAGAGGACAGTGACCGACTGCAAGAAGCTCTGGCATGATGCTAAGCTCAGGACTAAGCAGAAACTGTCCAACAATCGGCAGACAGCACTGCAGACCGGAGGTGGGAGTCCAGCACCACAGGAAGAGCTGGATGCCCCGGAGCAGTGGGTGGAGGTGATGCAGACCGGCGGTGGGAGTCCAGCACCACAGGAAGAGCTGGATGCCCCAGAGGAGCGGATGGCAGCACTGCAGACCGGAGGTGGGAGTCCAGCACCACAGGAAGAGCTGGATGCCCCGGAGCAGTGGGTGGAGGTGATGCAGACCGGCGGTGGGAGTCCAGCACCACAGGAAGAGCTGGATGCCCCAGAGGAGCGGATGGCAGCACTGCAGACCGGAGGTGGGAGTCCAGCACCACAGGAGGAGCCTGGATGCCGTAGAGGAGCGGGTGGCAGTGATGCAGACCGGAGGTGGGAGTCCAGCACCACAGGAGGAGCTGGGTGCCTTGGAGGGACAGGTGACTGCAGTCATCCGGGAGGAGTCGGTGCTTGGAGTCCAGGGACAGGATAGTGCTGAACATGACCATCTACATTAGCAACAGGGCAAGTAACAACCAGGAGTGGGGGAAGTGGGGGATGGGGGTTGGGGATTAATGTTATTCCTGTCTAAGTATTTCTCAGTGCACACCCACATAGTGTGCCGATCAAATTCCAGATACATAGGTGCCTGGGGGTATATCCACATGTCACTTTAGCTGTTGAATACGTACAAAGACACATAATGGTGGTGTCAGTGACTTGTAACTCAGAATATATACATATTTAAAGATATAGAACTATTACCATTCATGAGTCTCCAAACTCTGGGCTACATTATCAAGCAAAGGGGCATATTGACTAGGGAGGAGGCAGAATGTGGAATTAGCCTCCTTGGCTCAACACCACGCTCAGCTAAATTGGGAACGCAGGGACGCATCTCATTGACCACCCAGCTCTGGGGGAAAAGTGAGCAGCCCACCACCAATGCAGGCACCCTTGCACCACATTGCAAGGGAGTCTGCGTTGAGTGGAAGATTGTTCAAGTGCAAGGAGGGGGACCTTCCTGCACATAC
This sequence comes from Triturus cristatus, assembly GCF_964204655.1. Taxonomy (NCBI): domain Eukaryota; kingdom Metazoa; phylum Chordata; class Amphibia; order Caudata; family Salamandridae; genus Triturus; species Triturus cristatus. Next base: position 5,146,208 of record NC_140593.1, on the reverse strand, counting down.
CCAATCTTCCCCACAGCACAGGCACCCCTGCACAATGGTGCAAGGGTGCCTGGTTGGCGCTAGGCAGGGCTGCACTGTCATCTTGTAACTATGGTGCAGGCCTGTGTTTATGAAGTGGCGGAGTACGGCATTAATCCCATAAGGATAATGCCTCACTTTGTCACTTCATTGTAACTATGCCCCCCGTGAGGCAAGAAAAATGTCAGCAGCGCAACAATGCACAAATGTCCTAAGCCTGCCTCAGAGTCATACATATCACCATTGCCAAGGCACCAAAGTGCAAGGGTGACTGGGTGGAGTGAATAATGGGCAATTAACAAGAAGGTGTCCCTCCCTGCATATCAACATACATCAATGTGAATGACATATGTCAATGTGATTTGGCTACCTTCAAATACTTTGGGGTATATTTATCAAGCTATTTTGAGGTCGCAAACACTGCGAATCTCTGAAAAACATTGTTTGCGATCACAAAATAGATCCCCCCTGTGTATGACAGAGTCTCGAGTGCAAAATAGCTATTTTGCGAGTTCCACAATCTGCAAATATTTTTTGCGACTTCGAAAATTCTGACACGCTATTTGCAATATTCGCAAAAAGCAATGTCGCAAATTGCAAATTCGCAGAACTATGTATCAAAAAATCGCTAACTGCAAATTTGCAAAATTCACAATTTTGCACCTGAATATTACCACCAACTCTGAGCAGGTGGACATGTTTAGGATATAAACATGTCCACAACGCTACAGGCCTTTCCACTATGGCAGTGCTGTATGTGATAGCCAGGAGGATGCGTATTCAAGCAGCAGCACAGAGAAGGAGGTGACAGGAACGGGTCTTCAGAGTGCGCATCACTGTTCCAGCAGACAGAAGTACAGGCTGGACTCAGCTAACAATACGGACTTGATTGCTGAGCTAAAGCCTACGCTTGAGCACCCGACCCGCAGGACCCAAACCATCCTCTGTTGACGGCACTTACCGGCATCAGGGAGCTTCCAGGGGGTGATAGAGACGGCAGGAGGGGTCTCCCAGAGGTGCCTGTCGCGCTTCTTCCAAGCATTGCTGGATGCAATGGTACAGAGACTACGTCATCACATCACATTCGCCGCCACACTACAGGCATTACAGCAACAAAACTGGACTTCTACCAGATTGCCAAATTTCCTAGTGTCATTGGTTGCATAGATGGTACCCATGTAGCCCTTTCCCCCCTCTTAAACAATGAGTATGTATTCAGAAACCACAAATCATTCCATTCCCTCAACATATATAATAACTGATATAGTGGCAAAATAGCCTGGCAGTACACACGATTCCTTCATTTTCAGACACAGTGGGATATACAGACGTCTCACTGGGGGCAAATTTGGCTAGGGCTACCTGCTAGGTAAATGCATGTCAAGCACTCATACATACAGTTAAGGGCTGAAGTGAGAGGTCAGTGACTAACCGTAACCCTTTCATCCTGTAGGTGACAGTGCATATGCAGTCCGCGAATTCATCCTTACACCGTACCTCAATCCAGCCAATCCAAGAGAGCGAATGTAGGAAGGTGGAATCTGACGTCGTGATTGCCCCCACTTTTTTCCTGGTGTTTTGATGGTTTTTGACTAGTCTGGCTGGGATCCTGCTACCTAGGACCCCAGCCTATCTGCTTACTCCCTTAAACAACTTGGAGTGCATATTAGATGCACTAGTGATTGGATACTGTGGTACCTTATGAGCCCCTAGTATATGGTACCTTAGGTACTTCACAGGCCTACCAGGGGCTGAAGCATGGATTATGCCACCCCTGGGAAGCAGACTAAATCTGACACCACAGGCCTGCTACTGCAGCCTGGGTGAGGTAGTGTTAGCACTCCTCACAGAGATATAGGTTCCCTATATCTCACCTTACACACACATATAAACCTATCAGTCACCCCTAAGGCAGGCCCTATCAATCCTGAGGGCAGGTTGCTTGGTTTCCATGTGAGGGGGTGCCTCTGCCTGAGCAGGGCCCCTCTGCAGCTGTCAGAGTCTATTCTCTGTGGCTGTTTGTAGATGCGGTTAAACCATCTGCTCTTAAGTGCATTATAACCTCGCGGTAAATGCTAACTCTGGGATGGCTGCATCAAAACATGTCGTGTTTGGTGTCAAACACTTTGGAATCATACACCCACACCAGTAACTGGTGTGGGAGTATGATCCCACCCTTCTAGAGGGATAGACATGTAGCTACTGTGGAAACACGATGGAATCCTGAAAGAGCCCTGGCATCACAAAATGGATGCCACCAGCACAGACACTGGGCTGCCCTCCTGCTACTGACCGAAACTCGCAGTGGAGGAGTCCCAACAATAGGCATCCTCTCACAGGGAGGTGTCACCACCTTCCAGACAGGATTTAGTGTATTGGGGCTGGGTGGGTGCACTCCTAGAGTGCTTTGAAGTCCTGCACTGGGGGAGCAGTAGGCTCCTCTGCGCATATGCCAGCTCAAACCGGCTCAGGGGCTACCTGCCCCTGCTCTGGCGCGAAACTGCACAAAGGGAAGTGGGTGTAGCCACCTGAGGGGCGCTAGAGGGCGCACAAGCAGAATGGCCGCACTGATGTGAGGCTCCTGCTGCCTGGAAGAATAATCCTTCATTTATCCTCCTTAATCCACCGATTCCCCGGCGTAAGCCGCGGCTGTCCGCTGTTGCTGCTGTGGAGGTTGCTTGGTGAAAGTTTGGAACCTGTGGGATAAGCGGTGCGGAAGATATCGCTGTCTGAAGCTGGAGCGAGTGCAGAGCTGTGCAGCGGTGGAGCGCGGTACTGGGTGTGCAGTCCATGACAGCCCGGGGCGCACCACGAGGCTGGTAGGCCTGAACGACGGCCTGAGACCGAGTCGCCGGGTGGTTCGAGCTGCTGCTAGCGGCGGAGGATTAGGAGGCAGCACGGGATCCCCCGCCGCGCTGTTGCGACCGGATTGGCGGAAGGAGAAGACTCGAGCCCCTGGCGGATTGCTGGCCGCGGCGGGGCTCGCGACGGCAGTTTTTTTTTTGGTGGTCGCGTTGGGCCCCCCCCCCCCCTCCCCCCCCTCCATGGTGGGGTCGAGATATGGCGCAGGGCTTCTGAGAGCGATGTGGAGCGGCTGTGACGGCTGCAGACTCGGACAGATCTGCCGTGCGGCTCGATCGGCCTTGGAGGCACAGGTGATTGGCCTGCTGTGACGGCTAGCCGGGCGAGACGAGGACGGGACGCCACGAGGAGCTGAGGTGGGTCGGCGCGCCGCCGCCCGTGCAGAGGTGAGGGAGACTACGACGGTGACGCTGGGACGCATGCCATGCTTGTGGGACCCCTGCGCCTTGCAACTTTAGGGAGCTGGTCCCACTGTGACGTGAGGCTATTCGGGTTATGGGAGCCCCTGGAGACTGGTCCGTAGGCCCCTCCGGGAACTACTGCACATTCATTGCCGGTCCTGCTGCCCATCGGATGGTGAGGCTTCCTGGCTGCTGAGGGGCCCAATTAAAATGTGAGCGTCATTGGAGGGGCCCGCAGTGGTGGCAGTCTCCCCTCCCCCCATGCACTTTTTGATTGTGGACACTGTGGGGGTGCTTTGCTCCGACTGGCATCCTTGACCCTGATTTGGACGGCACAGGTGGCTCGCCCCTCTGATCACGGCCGTGGGCCCACGATATCGGCTCCTGATGGGTAAGCACGACAGCCGCCAGCCCAAGCTGTCGTTCGAGGTCCCTGCAGCGAAGAAAGATACTCGTAATGCCCAGGATGTGGGACGATCTAGCGTCCCACCGACCGATGGGGCAAGTGCTGACCCTCCGACGGCGGATTTACGACAGCTGATGCAAGAAATGAGGCAGGGTTTTGCTACTGTCGTGGATAAGGTGGATCGATTGTCATCGAGAGTGGACGCATTTGCGCAGAAACTGGACTCACATGAGGAGCGTATCACTGAAGCAGAAAGGAGGATATCTGACCGCGAGGACTCCGCTGCATCCCAGGCTGCGCAGCTCACGAGAATGGATAATGTACTAAGGATCATAGCTGCAAAGAACGAGGAGTTGGAAGCTCGTAGTCGCCGTAACAACATTCGTGTGGTTGGTGTGCCGGAGTCCACCAATACCGGACGCATGGAGGAATACGTGGAAAAGATACTCCTAGCCACTGTAGGAGGTGAGACGCTGTCGCGGCAGTTCATTGTTGAGAGGGCGCATCGCTCCCTGGGACCGCGACCTAAGCCAGGCGCCCCGCCTCGGCCCATAATTGCCCGACTATTGAATTACCGTGACCGGGATGCAGCTTTGCGGGTCGCACGCACGAACAAGACGCTTTCATGTGATGGGGTCAGCTTCACGGTATACCCGGACTTTACTCCTGTCGTGCAGGAGCAGAGGCGTAAATTTCTGGAGGTCAAAAGGAAGCTACGAGCACAGCAAATTGATTATGCACTTTTATACCCGGCAAAATTGAGAGTCACGCACCAAGCTAAACAACATTTCTTCACCAACCCGCAACAAGTGGACGATTTTTTGAGGACTCTTAAGAATGTGCGGAATGGGGAACCTGACCGGGATGCAGAGGACCATGTGGCTGACACCTAGTGGGTTAACCTGGCACTCGTTGTTCCTTGCCGTGCCGGCGGCATGTGGCGGTGTTGGCGGCACCGCGGTGCATCTGATGGAACAGTGGCACGAGCTAGTGCCTCTTTACAAGGAACTGCTATGGCCGGATTTGGGATGGTGGCGGTAATGTATTCCAGGCACCTCTCCCCCCCCCCCCCGTTTCTCTCCCCTGCTGTTGGGATGGGACGGGTTTTGGGGAGTGGCTACGGGTGCCCTCTTGCTGTACCTCATGGGGAGTACCCCGATGACTATATTGACTCTATTGCTCACGTTGAGCGGATTGTGGGGAGTTCTGGGTGGGGGGTGGGGTTGGGATGCTGGCAAGTTGGGGACGCTTCAGTGGGTGGGGGGTGGGGGCGAGACTTTCCTGGGGTTTTATGCCCCTTGCGGGCGCCTGGGTCTCTCTGAGATAGCCTCATACTGCTTGGTGACCAGACAGTGGCATGTACCTGTGATACGGATAGTGTCTGCTGGTGCAGCCTTGAGTTCTTCTATGAGGGGTGTAGGTCAACATGAGATTTGGTTACTGGCAAGACCTGTATCACGTTGGGACATTGTCTTAGGACGGTTCTGCATCCCCCTTGGTACTATGCCTCATCTACGGGGGTTGCTCTCACGATCTGGTGGGTGGGGTGAGCTGCCAGTTGAGGGATGTTCTGGGAAGGACTCGTGGGTTGGAGAATGGGGGGGGGTATTGTTTAGCAATGTTCTTGTTATGTTTAGCACCATGTATTTTACAGTCTTTTTGCACTGGGAGCGTACAGGTTTGAATACTGAGGTCATGCGAAGAGAGCTCTTCCTAGTACTTGAGATGCAGGCGCACGCCCACAGGCTACTGGGTGGCACCACCGGCAAGACCGTAGACTATGAAGCATACTGTCGTAGGGGGCGACGGGCGGGGCTGGGCTCTCACATACGCACGCATGCTAATGGCCTGCGGGGTGACATAATGGTGGGATGGGATTCCTTTTGATGCAAGCATGGGTAAAACGGACACTGACTTAAACATATTAACTTGGAATGTGCGAGGTTTGGGGGACCCCAGAAAAAAGAGGCAGATATTATCCTATCTAGATCGACATAATGTCCACATAGCTTTCCTACAAGAGACACATACGCGACCGCAAGCTAAGAACACCTTTGCCTGTCGCTGGGCGGCTTGCACTTTGTTCTCTTCCTACTCCTCCTACTCTAGGGGTACGGCAATACTGGTGAAAAGAGGGGTGCCCTGGATTATGGAGGGAACATATAGCGATGATCATGGGAGACACTGCCTATTGTGGGGGAGACTGGGTGGGGTGGCGGTTGCCCTGATTTGCTGTTATGGTCCCAATGTAGATGATCCGCAGTACTTTGTGGACCTAAATGCGATCATAGTGGGCTTAGGCCCTAGGAGCCTTGTCTGGGGAGGGGACTGCAATATCACGCTTGATCCGCAAAAAGACCGATCGCATCCGGCCCCGCACCACTACACCAAAGCACGCACACTGTTTTCTGAAATACTAGCTGAGCATACACTGATAGACACATGGAGACGCCTTCGTCCTGATGCTCGAGAGGGCACACATTTCACGGCACAGGCCGGATCCTGGGCCCGACTGGACTATGTCTTCATCTCGCCCTCCTTCTACACAGCTCTGACTAACGCAGAGCATCTACCTAGAACCCTGTCGGACCATTCGCCAGTCCGCGTCACACTGCGAGCGGCTGACCTGGGGCCCCCAGTGACAGCTTGGCGTATGCAACCACGTATGCTGCTTGATGCGGTATTTCAGGAAGAACTGCGGGAAGAATGTCTCGATTTTTTTAAACGTAATAAGGACTCGGTACAAGCAGTGGAAACTATATGGGATGCGTTTAAAGTGACCCTAAGGGGTATCTGCATCGCCAAAGGTTCTGGTGTACTAAAAAGCATACTATCACGCTTGAGTGCGCTGGAAACGGAGCTTAAGACATTGGAAAGGTCGCTGGCTGACGTGCCTGATGACTCTACACTTGCGCTCCTACGTGAAAAACTGACAGACTACTCGAATGAGGCCACTAGGGAGCTGAAGTTTAGGGGTAAACATTGGGTTGCCAGACGTTATGGAGAGGGTGAACGGCCTGGGAAAGCTCTTGCGGCGACGATCCGATTGATAAGGCCTCCCACTACCGTTTTCGAAATTAGGGAAGCGGAGGGGAGAGTCTATAACGACACCAAAGCTATCCTTAATGCGTTTGTGGAGCATTATCATCAGCTCTACAAGTCAACGCGTACGGGGGACCTGCAGATACAGGAGTACCTGGAGGATGTCTCCCTGGGGTGGCTTAGTGATGCCCAGAGGGAGTTCCTGAGCACCCCCTTTACATTAGATGAGGTGCGTGAGGCAATCATGCACATGCGATCGGGCAAGGCGACTGGTCTAGACGGAATACCAATAGAATTCTACAAGACTTACATAGAGTTTATGGCTCCCGTCTTGCGCGAGGTATACGAGGACGCACTTGAGACGGGCCACTTGCCCCCATCGATGCGCATGGCCCTCATTACGTCCTTACTTAAACCCGGGAAGCCCGCAAATGACTGTGACTCCTATAGACCCCTCTCATTGCTTAATTGTGATGTGAAAATACTGGCGAAATTAATCGCTACTCGTATCAATCTGCTCCTTCCTAACCTGGTTTTGCCTGACCAGGCAGGTTTCGTGCCCGGCAGGGCGACTTCCCATAACCTGCGCACCTTTTTCTCGATCCTTAATTCCGTACACGGGGACCTCCCCATGGCTGCTGTGTTTTTGGATGCCTCGAAGGCTTTTGACTCCCTGGAGTGGGATTATGTTTTTAACATACTGGAACGTATGGGGTTCCCACTCATATTCATCTCGTGGATAAGACTCTTGTATACATCGCCCAAGGCCACGGTGTTGATCAATGGTACTCTTTCTGAGGCATTCCCCATCTCCAGGGGAACCCGTCAAGGTTGCCCCTTATCGCCCCTTCTATTCGCCATAGCTATGGAGCCGCTTGCAGCTAAACTTAGGCAACACCATAAAGACAAGGCATTGAGATGCTTTCAAAGACAGATCTTGATCTCTATGTACGCGGATGATATTACTCTGTATATACGAGACCCCAGCGCTAATCTCAATCCGATTCTGAGGGAGTTCATCCGATTTGGCAAGCTATCAGGGATTCTGATTAATTGGAACAAGTCGCGGATCTTCCCTCTTACTGCAGCTACTGAGCGTTTTGAGCTGGACTACCCCCTCGCCTGGAGTGAGGGAGACTTTAAATACTTGGGTATTCACATTGAAAAGGGCAAAGATGAGTTAATGAGAGCCAACTATGGAACAACGATGACTCGTATCTCTGACTGCATTACTAGATGGATAACGCTCCCCCTCTCGATGGCGGGACGAGCGTCATTGATAAAAATGGTAATATTACCTCAGCTGCTTTATCTATTTTTAAATATACCCTTTTATTCGGGCAGGTATTTTTTTCGGTGCCTCCGTACTGAGCTCCTCAGACTGGTTTGGGGAGGGAAGTCGCCTAGAATCAAATGGGAGGTCCTTACTCGGCCCTATATTCAGGGTGGGTTTGGGATACCTGATTTTGAGCTCTATTTCCAAGCAGCGCAGGCCCACTACGCCTATTTCTGGATTCGCCAGCCGAGATATATGCCCCAACTTGCTGCTGAGCATTGGCTTTCGCACCCGGTACCCATAGAGGGTGCGCTGTATAGCCCGCTACGGGGGGTGGATGCGCTGGCAGAGACAGTGGCGAGTACTGTGATGGCCTGGAATAAAATCACTGCTAAACTGAAGGCCCCTATGTTATATGCACCGCTTCTGCCCCTTGTTTATCACCCTAGTATGCCCTTGTTGCAGGAAGGAGGGTTCCGTAGGTGGTCTGGCTCTCTCAATGTTAGGACCTGGGGAGACCTATACCATAATGGTACATTCCGCACGCTGGAGCATTTATGCGGTGACACCCAACCTTCTCCTCTAGAGGTCTTTTTATACATCAGACTTCGGCAAGGGATTAAGGCCGTAACGTCTGATTTCCCAAATGAGCCCCACGCTGTGGCTCCCCTACAGCGCATCCTTCTTGATGAGGCCCCCGCTAGGTTGGTCTCTAGGATCTATAACTCGGTACATACCCTGGTCATTGCCCCGCAGCTGGAGGTTCGGGAGAAGTGGGACCAGGAGTTGCAGGCTCCCTTAACAGACAAGCAATGGGAGTTCTGCCTGCAGCAGACAGATCGCATCTCTGCAAGCAGTCGCCTCAGAATAATTCATTATAAATATATCCATAGAGTGTACTACACCCCGGCTCGGCTTTATAGATATCGCCTTCGAGAAGATGACAGATGCGATAGATGTCGCGCCCCTATGGCGGATTTTCTTCATTTGGCGTGGGAATGTCATGCAGTGAACCAATACTGGAGTGAGGTATTTGAGGCCCTCTCCATAATGATTAATTCGGAGATTGTACCCTCGCCTGTTCTGGCGCTCCTGGGATATGTAGAGCCGATACAAGCTACGTACCGTAAATTCGTGGCGCTCGCCTTCCTACTTGCCAAGCGGAGAGTTGCATGTAGATGGGGCAGGGGAAGGGCCCCCAAGTTTAAGGAATGGCTGCAGGACCTCACTTACTGTCAGGAACAACTTGCCACATACTCTGAACTCCTACCACCTACATCGAGACCTGCTGATATATGGGCTCCGCTGCACTGTTACTTATTGAGAGCGGGAGGTGCTGATGTGACTGGGTCGCCTAACTAATTACCTGATGTACGGTTCATTGATGGCGGGACTCTGGAGGAGTGGGTACCCCCCCCCCCGCCCCCCCCCCCCACCTCTCACGCACACTGAGACGCACCGAATACTGCATGCCGTGGGACGGTACTGTGATTCTCCCTGCTATTACATGGGGTGGGAGGCTGTTGGAGGATGGCGGGGAGGGGATGGCCTTGAGAATGTCGCGAGATGTCAGTGCGGAGATGCTTTAATTGATGGGGTCTGCATTATCGTTGCCTGCCTTTTATTATGTTCCAAGTACTCTGTATCGCTCTTGGTTGTGCACTGAACCCAATGTATACTATGTATGAGGTGCTGTATGTTCATGTGTTAAAAAACATTGAAAATAAAGTTTAAAAAAAAAATAAAAATAAAAAAGTGGGTGTAGCCACCCACTCCCCTGACCCTCCCATAGGAGGGGTCATAGAGCTAATCCGTCCCTTTCTTTTAGTATAAGTTAGGGAACCCTTGCCATTGCAAACTAGATATCCCTGGACGATGCTCTGAAGAAGAATCCTGGACCTTCAACGTTCCACTACCTTTGGAAGACTGAAGAATCTCCCTTGGAGTCAAGGAGTGACTCCCCTGCTTGGCAGGCACCAAAACTTTGAAACAACGGTCGCAAACTTTCCCACTCCCGCTGGAGTCCGAAATCCCTGCAGTCCCAGTAGTGGATTTCCTGACTTTTCCAAGGCCATCGTGAGTCCCCAGCGAATCTGAGGCAAGTGGACCCCACGAGTGATGAGGAACAGCAATACCGGGGTACCGTGCACTATTGTCAAGTGCAACTCCTTCACGATGTTCTACTAACTTGTGCATTGGACCACATGTGGTCCAAGCCTCCAGCAGGATTTCCACCAAAAATCAGAGGCCTACCTCATCCTTTGTGATCCCTTGCCGGCTGGCTTGTGGGTCCCCTGAAGACTTTTCTACCAAACCAAAGGGTTCCCCTAGTTGCTCCAGGACTGCCCTGACTTACCCTCGCTAAAGTGAGTCCCTCAGACCTTGCTGACTTTCTTCACTTTCCACGAGACTTGCTGTTGCCAAGGCTTGTTGGCTCCAATCCTGTTTCCGACACCTCAGTAAGCTGCAGACTTTGTGGGACATGTCGAATCCAGCTTCTGGTTGTCGTCAATGCCTCCTGGACCTCGTGGCTGAAGAGTCAAGACACCCGTGATCACCTGAAACCACCCGACGACTGTGGGCATCCATCTTCCTGGGCCCGGATCACTGGCAAGTGACTTTGAACACTGTCTCCTCTGCTTTCAGGTCTTCCTTCTTCTGAATCCAGCCTTGGATTCCACCGGACACTTCTCCTGTCTTCACAAGCAGCAAGTCTTCTTTGGCTCCCATTGAAAACGACCCGACACCAAAAGACACCTATGCATCCGGCTTCCCTGGGTGAGGTAACTCCAGCACAGTGCTCCTGTGTGTGTTGGCTCTAGAACTACATACCCTGTAAGTGACTTGCTTGTAGACTCTCTCGAAGTATCCTAAAACTTTAAAATTCCAACCGCGACTTGCTCCATTGATGTCAATAGGGAACCCGCGGCTGTGTTCTTGATGTTTGCATATGTCCTTGACTTCTAATCTCATAAAGAGATTAGTAGAGTGTGTCTAGAAATAAATACATATCTATATACCTGTGTGGTGTCCTTTCATTTGGTAATTCAAGAGATTATAAGGTAAAACAAGCTGCTTTACATTCCTCTAAAGACTTAGCCTGAAGGCTGCTCTCCACAGCTACCACTAGGATAGTTTTCTTTAAAAGGTTGTCTTAAACCAATCTACCATACGAGTTGAATTGTACTGGTGCAAGGTGGCCACTATAACTAGTGACCAGCATATACCAGGCCAACTTCTCACAGCAAAGATACAATCATGCACACAAGTCAACACACTGTGTAATTGAGTGGACATTTGGTATTCAGAAGAGCAGGCTCCGCTGCCTGCATAAAAATGGAGGTGCACAACAATACAGCCCTGAGACCCGCTGCAAGATTGTGGCTATTTGTGCCATGCTGCACAACATTGCGACTAGAAAAGGCATACCAGTGTAACTCACAGATACAGAATCAGATGAGGATGAGGTTCCAGGTCCGCATGGCAGACCAGCAGGTGGTGTAGGGGCAGCTTTCGGCCGACAGAGACGTGATGAGATAACACACAACTACTTCTAAGTGAATAATGATGACACAATGCAAGTACTGATTTGAAAATGACTGTGTTTTATTGTTCCTTTAGCTTCAGGTAAATATCAGACACACAGCCCACAAACACAATTTATGTGTGCCACAATCTGTTGCACCTGTCATGCCCACAGTGCATGGATGAAGGGTAAACAAAAGTCCATATGCCATGGGTTACTTCACCATTGGCATTCTGCTGTGGTGGCAGTTCATTTTTTGCTTGCACGTCCTGCTGTTGTACGCTCAAGGTTGAGGCATCTAAGGGTGTTCCCTGCCTCACACTACGCCGTCTGTGTTCAGATATTGGTGGGGTGATGCTGCTTCGGCTGGAGAGCTCCTCACTGACCCCTGAGCCCAGGAGACCTATGGTATCTGTCTGCAGCTGGTTTACTGCATTTGTCACCTGCACCAACCCTTTGGCCACATCCTGCCTGCAGTGTGCCATTTCGACCTGCAAAGTCACTGTGCTGAGTGACAGCACGGAAGTGGCATTTGACAGGTGGTTGACCGCCTTGCTATATGTGTCCGGATGGGTGAACAGACCTGTTTCCCCCTGCGTCTGGATGCCTGGTCTCTGTTCATGGAGGCACAGTGTTCTTTTATTTATTTTTTTACATTGAGCTCTCTAATGCTGTGGTAAATAAAATTCCTTTACCTGGACTTAATTTGATACAGAAACATAATAAAATAGCTCAGTAAAATGAGAGGCAGAATCCGTGGTATTAGAGGTTCGGAATGGGCTTTATTCCAATGAACGATTATAATCGGTTGCTCCAAGTTCCATCACCACGGAGGTTCAGGAAGTGAAGTACATACATTATTGACATGAAATGACTTTTATAGATCATACATTACAATGAGGCGAATGCAGTAGGCGTAACAATTGATAAGGAAAATGACGATATATCTGCGTAACCAAAAATGGGTGTAATAAGGAGTAAAAAGGAACGTAATTGGTTATGATGTCACATATAGGTGGATCCATAAGATAATACTTGGCATAGATGCGCGCGCAGCAGCATGACGTGTAATTGACGTGTAACTAGGGGGTGAAGGGGACTTGACATTTAGCTCCACATGTGGAGACAAGAAGTCTGGGGGGTCAAGTCAACCTAATCCCAAATCATATCTAACATCCTATGTTTAAAGAACTATGTTATCCATAAAGAAGGACTCTCGAACAGAATCTATTCTATACTGACTGTGCGTGCGTGTACAAGCGTCTAAGTGTCTACACTAAATGCGAGGGCAGGAATCTTCCATAGTAACAGGACTATGAATTACTTGCATAAGGGCAGAGAAGCCGGGCCTTTTGCTCGGTGGCTGGAAGAATGTTTACTTAAACTACTAGGCAGGAATGCATCGGCTGAGGGGGAAGCAGATAACTCGAAGGTGAAATACAGTTCTTGGCAGAGAATAGGCTGATGTCAGGCTTCGTGAGCCGCGCAGAGAATGAGACAAAGTTCATGGTCACAGACGCAGGCTCAGACTGGAGCTTTCAGAGGCAGAAGGCAAGAAGAGTTTGACGACAGAATCAGGGCCTACTTGCCTGGACTGTAAAATGGCATAAGTGAACCATATAAAGCCGGTGGCCTTTCATACTTAGGAATGGAATATCCGGCCTATTCATGGCGGATCTGACAGAGGACATGTTGACGGTGGACGCACATGTATTTGCGTCTTCATAACTGGAACTGGAGGGAACGTACATGTACTTGTGACATGCACATAGAACCGTTGGGGTCCAAGATAGGGGACATAACTGACCAGAAAAATCCATATTTCCACATTCCCTCCTTGTCCCCTACTTGCCCGTCAAGAGATATCAATCTTCATTAATCCATTGATCTGTTCATATAGCATCATTTGTTCTTCTTTCTTCTTCCGTGACGAATGAAATCTTGGTGGTGGAATGCACGAGGTGGTACACAGACCACAGATCGCTGGTCCACATTGTAGACATAGACAGCAACTGAATAGTATGAGAAGGCCAATACCTAGGAAAGATAGAACTCTCCATCCCCAGGCTGATATCACACTCCAAAACCAACTGGACCAAGTCCAAGTGCCTGGGTTCTGGTGTATCTGATTTACAATCTCATGAAGGCGAGTTATGGCTTTATATACTGATGGCGAATTTTCTGGTATGAATACGCAGCAGCTTGATCCGATGACCCTACAAGCTCCGCCCCTATCAGCCAGGATGACGTCAAGGACAAGACGATTTTGAAGCACAACAATCCGCATAGCAGACTGCTCTTCTGTTAAATTGCCTAAGGCGGAAATAGTTTCATTCACTACTGCTTCAAGGGTTCTAGTTAATCTACGTATTAGTTTACTATTAGTAACAGTACCTATATAGGGAAAGATGCCTTTATTGAAATCTGTGTATTTTTCCCATGCTGTTTCAGTGTAATCGACAATCGGGAGATCTCTCCGCTCTCTATTGTGTACTAAATGAATATTTCTATAATAATCAGGAGGAGCTAGGAAAACAGGTGGCAAAAGGAATGCAATGTAGCAGGTACCATCCCAATCTAGAGGTAGACGCATATATGCAGTCTGACCACATATAAAGTAGGAGTGGCGATAAGCTCTGAATGAGGATTTGCCTTGATCACTGAATTCTACTGTAGTAGTGCATTTACTATGGCCCATATGTATGGAACCAACCTTTCTTACACACAATTCACCCTTCGCTGGGAATACTGACATGGTGGGTAAGACTAGTTCAACTTCGGATACGACATTTAGAATCATGAGATTAGGTGTAAAATTACCTAATCCATATACTTCATTTTCTAGATCAGTTCCTGTTCTTTTGGGGCGACCCTCCTTGTCAGGATAGCAGACCTTGAGTAAAACTAGGTTCAGGTTTCCCCATACCCACTGATCTTGGTAAACTGCTGTGTCTGAGTCTATGGAATTGATTAAACTAAACCATGCTCCACAGGAGCCATTATGTGTAAATGGGTGCGGAAAGAATGGCAAGACTCCTTCATAATTCTGATAGGGAGGGAGCCGGCCACACACCCAACAATTAGTTGCATTACTAGTCTGATGGGAATGATGTAACATACTAATGAAAGTGTTATTGCGCAGCGCAAGTCTATAAGACAATTCATGCGGGGGTAAGTTACTAAAAGAATGTTCTGCGGTAACATTGTAAACGTTTCTGGCAATAGGGTAATATATGTGCAACAATATACTTGCAGTAATTATTAAAAGACTTAAGGAAAACAAGATTATTAATGTCACTATGCAATGGCTACGCAGTGATTTACAATACGCCTGTCGTTTCAACATTTTTCGCGACTGTCCATGATTCAGGTCTAGAGGATACATGTCAGAGACAGATTCAACCGCTTCACCTAGGAGAGGACTTAAACAATCAAATCGTCTGACGTTCTAGGCCTCAATTTAACTTTATAGAGTTCGGTTTCAGTCTTTTCAACCAAAGGAAGTTTTGAATCAGTCTGTGAGGGAGTGCAGGGCACAATGTCTATATCCGAGGATTGTCCATGAAATTTCTTGATATGACTTGAATGAATCCAGCCCTTGCGGCCCTCGATCTTCACGGCTGTTCTTGTGGTCAGCAGAACCAACTTGGGTGTCTTCCACCTGGGCTCCAGCTGAGTCTTTCGGTCGAAATTTTTCACAAACACGAAATCACCCGGAACTACGTCATGGGGTTTCACCTCAGTGTTGTCGGGAAATGCTGCAGCAACCTGTGAACGACAAGATTGTAGTGCAGACATCAAGGAAGCCAAGTAATCTGTCAGCATATTACAGTCAATATCAGTTATTTTGCGTGGTATAGGCGTCCCCCACATATTTGGTGGTCTGCCGAAGATCACCTCATACGGGGATAGCCCTGTTCGAGAGTGTGCTACCATTCTCATGTAAAAGAGTGCAACTGGTAATGCTACTATCCAGTCGACACCTTTCTCTCTGCATATTTTGGACAGTCTGATTTTCAGTATCTGATTATGTCTTTCTACGAGACCTGCTGCCTCGGGGTGTCGAACACAGTGGAATTTCCACTGATATCCTAGCAGAAGTGAAACATGTTTCATTAATTCGGATGAGAACGGTTGGCCGTTATCTGAGTAGACAACACGTGGTAAACCGTATCGTGGGAAGAATTCTCGAACCAACTGTTTGGCAGTAGTCGGGGCAGTGTAATCTGAAACCGGGTATGCCTCCGTCCAACGGGACAGAGCGCAGACAACTACGAGAACATATTTGAATCCTCGACATCGTTCCATCTGGATATAATCCATCTGGAGGGCTTCAAAAGGGTGATCAGGAGGATGAAATCCACCCTGTTCTACGGGAACACTTTTTCCTGGGTTGAACTGGCAACAGATCATACAGGTACGGACTTTTTGTTTGGCTGCTGCTCGTAAATGTTTATTGAACCAAATGTGTTGAATGCTGTCTAGCATAGCTTTTTCTCCTAGATGTGCTGGACTATGTATAGTGTTAACTATAACTTGGACCATTGAATCAGGAAGGAACCATACAGACCTTTCCTTCATCATCCATCCTTGGTCCGTTTGGATCCCTCCTAATTCAGTCCATTTCTTTATTTCGTCTGGTGTAGCATGTGTCTGTATGTCAATTACGTCAAGAGTAGGATCTTTAACTGTCATACAATGTGTCGGCATCGGGACTATTGTCTTTGTCATGTCGGGGGTTTGAGTTTGAGCAGTCTGTTTAGCTGTTCTGTCGGCTAAATCATTGCCTTGGGAAATGATATCAGTAACCTTCGTATGAGCCTTACATTTCATAATTGATATTGCAGTAGGTAGATGTATTGCATCTAATAAGGCATGAATGAGGGGTCCGTGCTGAATGTGGGCACCGTGGGAAGTTAAATAACCTCTCTCTCGCCACAGCACGCCGAAGTCATGTACAACTCCGAATGCATAACGTGAATCAGTGTATATGTTGACTTTTTTACTTGTGGCTTGAATACAGGCTTGTGTCAGAGCGATGAGCTCTGCGGCTTGAGCTGACAAAGTATTAATACGATTAGTTTCAATGACTTCTGTATCTGTTGTGACTGCGTAAGCAGCCACTAACTCTCCTGTACTTGTTCTCATACATGAACCATCTACATACAACGTCAGGTCTGGATCTGACAATGGGACATCTGTCAAGTCTTGTCTGGGTTTTGTCGTTATAGTAATAACTTTAATACAGTCATGAGCTAGTGGGTCTGTTCCGGTTACTGGCAAAAGTGTGGCAGGATTCAATGTGTTACAGCGTCTGATTTCTATATGTGGCTGAAACAATGTAAGTTCATACCCTGTAAGTCGCGCTATAGTCAAGTGTTGTGTTTGCGTTCTATTTACAAGGACTTCTACTGTGTGTGGTACTTGAACTGTCAATGGATGTCCTAACACTATGGCATCGCTTTGTCTGATTGCTAAAGCTGTCGCTGCTACTGATTTCAGGCATGCAGGCAAAGCCTGAGCTACGGGATCTAATGTACTAGAAAAATAAGCACATGGTTTGTGTGCTCCTGCTTGTTCCTGTGTGAGTACTGACAAAGCAGTACCTTCGCGTTCTGTAACAAAGAGTGTAAACTGTTTTCTGTAACATGGCGTTGCTAAAACAGGTGCTTGACATAAAGCTTTCTTTAGGCTTTCAAAAGCTTGTGTATGTTCCTGAGTCCAAGGGAGAACAGTCGATGTGGCTGCCTCCTGGGTTGTCAACTGAATGAGTGGTTTTGCTAGAAATGCATATTGCGGGATCCACTGTCTACAGTATGAAGTGAGGCCTATGAAAGCCCGCACCTCCTTTTGTGTCTTGGGTATTGGCATGTTAGCTATTAACTGAATGCGGTCTGGTGTAAGCTGCCTTCCCTCCTTGGACAGCGAGTGTCCAAGATAAATAACTCGCTGGACACAGAATTGCAGCTTAGAAGGGGACACCTTGTGCCCCTTTTCGGCTAGAAATTGTAAAACTGTCAGTGATGCTTTTTCACATTCGGGTTCGCTTCGGGCGGTGATCAGCAGATCATCGACGTATTGAAGCAGAGCAGTGTTAACTGGCATGTGGATACTGTCAAGTTCTCGTTTCAGTGCTTGGCTATAGATGCTGGGGCTTTCTGTAAATCCTTGAGGTGCGCGTGAGAATTTAAAGCTACGTCCATTTAAACTAAATCCGAATAAATATTGGCTTTCCGGATCTATTGGGACGCTGAAAAAGGCATTCTTGAGATCAATTACAGTAAAGAATGTCGCTTCGGAATCAATAGCTGTCAGTAATGACGAGATATCTGGGACCACAGGAAATTGTGGCACAATGCATTTGTTTAACTCGCGCAGATCAATAACCAATCGATAGACTGGCGGGGCCTTTGGATCTGTTCGTTTAAGAATCGGAATTATTGGTGAATTACATACATTGGAGTCTGTTTCTACAACTACTCCTTGGGTAATGAGCTCGTCAATGATTTGTCGTAAAGCCACTACAGCATCTGGTGGTAACTTGTATTGTCGCATTCGTGGTAGCACCACTCCTGCCTTTAATGTGACTCGATATGGTGTAATATCCATGCAACCAACATCAGTAGGGCCTTGTGCCCATAGACGTGTAGGTAAAGTCTGCAGTCGGGGATCCATGTCTCTAGATACATAGTGACCTTTAAAATCACGTAAAAACAATCTTACTCCTTCCGGAGAACAACATATTATAGCTCCTAGAGCTTTTAATGTTTTTATTCCTAACAGGTTTTCTGGACATGATTTAGTAAGCAATAAATCTGTAGTTCGGGTCAGAGGTCCTATCGTAAGTGGCAGAGGTTGTGACACTTCATTAACAATAGGTTTTCCTGAAAAACCAAGGGAAATATTTTGTGAGCCTGAGAGGGGTGCCCCTGGAACTTCACTACGTTTTATAGTTGTTCGACTTGCCCCTGTATCGAGTAAAAAGTTTCTATCTTGACCTAACAATTCACTGTGTACATAAGGTCCTTCTTGATCTACAGGTATCTCGATAAGGGGTAAGTCAACTTCCCTCTCTAGGCTAGTTCATGCGTAACGCTGATACTCAGGATATTCATACTGTGCGGTCTGATACATTTGTCGTGTTGTTGTCTGTGTGGCAGCAACAGGCAACGGTGGTGCAGCTGGCACAAACTGTATTGGCTGTTGTGCGGCTGGCATGGCCTGGGTATGCTGCAGAGCTCCTTGTTCATTCTGATCTTGTCTAAATGGCCGTGATCTTTCTTGTGTTTTACCTATGGCGATATTATGTTTTAAAACTGGACAATCGTGTACATAATGACCTGGCTTTTTACAATAATTGCATGTCCCTTTTACAGGTCCTGCTGAATCACCGGAATGTGTCATACCCTTTTTATGTCCTTCAGCTGGAACTGTCTGGGAAACTAACATTTTCATTTTCGTGTCTTTCATGCGTCTGTGTTCATGTTCTTGTTCCTCTCTAATTCTATTATGATGGTACTGTAACATTTGTAACATTTGTGATGGAGTGTTACCTTGCCAGGTACTCTCGAATTTTAATACTCTATTCTTTACTGGTGGCAGGGCATTTTCTACTAATTTTGTTACAAACAGATGTGGGTATGATTCGCTACTTGCTTTTATGCCACTATTTATACCAAAACATTTTTCAAATCGGGCATAGTAATCACTAGTGTCTTCATCTTGCTTCTGTTTACAGGCTGAAATTGTACCCCAATCTTCCTTTTTCGTAGTTAATAAACGTGGCAGTACCTGTACTAATAAACCTGGTAGTGCTTTAGTTTTATCCCCAAGTCCTGCTCCTGCAGTTCGGGCCTTTTCTTCTGCTTCTAATACTGACCATTCTATCTTTTGGTCTCCTACCTCCCACTCTTTTTCCTTGAGTTTCTCATAAATACCAGCAGGCATCAATACCTTTAATATTGTCATAATGTCGGGATAGGTATACTCTCCCATGAGTAACATGTCTTTAATTTCTCGGTGAAAACCCGCTGGGTCTTTGTCATGACTGGGTACCACTTTCTTCATTTGTAACAATTCTATTTTCGATATGGGCGTATATACAAATACGCGTTTAAACTCATTGTCCTCGCCCTTTATTGGGTGCACTTCTCGTAAGGGATTCTGTCTATCCATGTGATACGTGGTTCTTTCCTTGACGGGCAATGAGACATGTTCTGAACATACAAAAAGAATATACTGCTTTCTTGATTCTAGAATTTCTTTAATTAATTTAGTACCTGCACCTCTCCATTTATTCATAAGCAATTCAGTCAATATGTCAGGTAAGGGACCAGGGTCCGAACGCTGACTCCGATATAGTATAATGAGTTGTTGAATCATATAAATCCCAGCTAACCGCTGTTCATCTGGGGTGAGATTCAAAAATGTGCGTGCTACTGTATCATCACTATATTTTCCGGGACTGTCCACCCAATGGACAGCTGCCCTGGCTAAATCTTGTTCATCCATAGATTCGAGGAAATGATAACCCCTTCGTTCTCGGAGTAATTTGTCAGCTGTTTGGAACGAATGCTCGTTAGACCTTATATGGACTATGGGTGTTGGGAAACCCCTGTTATTGTCTGGACATATCGGGCGTATCGGGTCAATAAGACATCTCGTACTATTACAAGATCTTCTTTTACCTACATAGGCTATAGTTTCTGACTGTCCTGTGGGCGGTCCTGACCCTTCTTCCTCGTTTTGTTCGAACTCGTCTACCTCTAATCTCTCTTCGTGTAGGCGTTCTATTTCTTTACGGATCTTTCGGCACATGGCTATTATACAATTTTGTTTATCATGTCTCCCTTCTGATATATTCTGGCTCCATCTTGTAAGAATTTGCATTGCTTCCGGGTCTACCCCAGGTCGGTCTTGATTTCTGATCACACAGTTTATGAGGAAACGTAACAGTTCCCCCTGTATCTCTACTTTCTGGTATTCCATAGCTCTGTTAATACATTCTGGATCTCGCCCTGTTTGGACAAAATGGTATATATTATCTAGATGCGCAGTCATTCCTGGTAACTTCCCTAAATACACTGCGGCTCGTCTGATACGCAATGACGCCAGGGTCATTTCGTCCTCTTTACCGGGCACAGGGTCATATCTGCAATCTATAAGAAGTTCCTTCAGCGTACGGGCACTTATGAGTTTGGGTGTACGTGAATGTGCTGACTCTTGAAAAGTAAGTTTATTTATTCTGGGTGGCGTAGAAAAGATATTGGTAGCACCTCCCTTGGCCCCATCTGGGGTGTCGGGTGTGAAAGGATTCGTCGAACGTGACACAGCAACTACAGGTGTGGACACAGCTATAGAAGTAGCTGTAGGAGCGGATGCAGAAACAGATGTGCTTGCCAGAACTTGTGACTCGATTTGTTGCTGTAGGGATACGGGTGCTGGATCTTGGCGTTGGACCTCCCTGGTATGCGGTCTATGCGGGGCGGAATTAGCATATTCGGGAGCTGCGTCATCTAAATATGAGGAAAGAAAAACGTCTTCTGCGGTTCTAGGATGCCCCTTAGGATGTACCTTTATTGGGAACAATGGGGGTGGCAAGTCTTTCGGTATTTCCGGGGTAGCCTTAGGTAATCCTTCGGCCAGAAGGGGATACATACCATTCATAAGGGCATTTCTTTGTCTGTCTACTTGTTCTGTTTTCACTCGGATACCTTCCTCAATTAATAGATTTTCTCTAACTTTATTGGAATTCTCTTTACTCTTCTCTTCCTGTCTACGTGCTTTTTCTGTTCGTCTATGTGATTCTTTACGCCATAATTCAATGGCATCTTTCTGTGACTGTCTGACTTTCCTTTTCCATAACTCTTCTTCTACTTTCATGATGCACTCTGCATCCCAGGTTCCCGCTGTGGGCCACTTCTGACTTTCTGGTAATTCCTTGGTGTAGTCTACCCATAAATCAAGAAATAATATGGCGTCTAGGCCATGTTTATGATACATGAAGTACCCTGGAGTGTCCCTAGGAGGAATGGGAACGGCTTCCTCGAGTACCCCTTTTCTTGTAGTGATCTGTCTTAGTTTCGAAAAGAACGGCATATTGGGAACTGACCTTATACTTGATTTTGACCAACTGACCTGATACTTGATTTTGAACAGACTTAATACAATAAACACGATAATGAACAGTCATTCATACCACAATATACAGAACGTACTTAAACACATTAAACATTAAGCATTAAACCTTTAACTGAAACAACAATGATGATCGTCTGCATAACTAATCACCAAGCTTAATTCTTGACAATAACTAGATACTTCGGAATACTTGATATACTGCTAAACAGTACAGATACACTGCTGAAACAGTGCAGACCGGATTTGTGTACCCAAACCCGTCTTGACCGGCACAACCTATGTGCACGTCAGAAATGCCTCCCCAGCAATGGTACTCACCGGGTAGCTTCGGAAACGGAAGGCCTCGGTAACTTGAACTTGAACCGGACTGGACTCGACTCGACTCGTCGGACACTGGGCTTGACTTCGAACTGGTGGGTCTCTGTATACCTCGGATCTTGCTCTCTCAGCTAGGCTCTGGTCGGGATACTTCGCACTTCTCACCGCCTCGTCCGGGTGTTGATCGCAGCCTCAGTCGCCCCCGCTTGACCGGAGGGAGATACAGGAAATCCTGC
Source organism: Triturus cristatus (assembly GCF_964204655.1). Classification (NCBI taxonomy): domain Eukaryota; kingdom Metazoa; phylum Chordata; class Amphibia; order Caudata; family Salamandridae; genus Triturus; species Triturus cristatus. The sequence continues at coordinate 5,123,983 of NC_140593.1, read as the reverse complement.
TGGTACGCGTTATTGTCCGTCCAGCTGTGGCAGGAGACCGGGCCTGCAACTCACCGCCGGCGCGTGAGATGAGAAAGTGTCCCTATTCGGGCGCCATTCATGTGGTAAATAAAATTCCTTTACCTGGACTTAATTTGATACAGAAACATAATAAAATAGCTCAGTAAAATGAGAGGCAGAATCCGTGGTATTAGAGGTTCGGAATGGGCTTTATTCCAATGAACGATTATAATCGGTTGCTCCAAGTTCCATCACCACGGAGGTTCAGGAAGTGAAGTACATACATTATTGACATGAAATGACTTTTATAGATCATACATTACAATGAGGCGAATGCAGTAGGCGTAACAATTGATAAGGAAAATGACGATATATCTGCGTAACCAAAAATGGGTGTAATAAGGAGTAAAAAGGAACGTAATTGGTTATGATGTCACATATAGGTGGATCCATAAGATAATACTTGGCATAGATGCGCGCGCAGCAGCATGACGTGTAATTGACGTGTAACTAGGGGGTGAAGGGGACTTGACATTTAGCTCCACATGTGGAGACAAGAAGTCTGGGGGGTCAAGTCAACCTAATCCCAAATCATATCTAACATCCTATGTTTAAAGAACTATGTTATCCATAAAGAAGGACTCTCGAACAGAATCTATTCTATACTGACTGTGCGTGCGTGTACAAGCGTCTAAGTGTCTACACTAAATGCGAGGGCAGGAATCTTCCATAGTAACAGGACTATGAATTACTTGCATAAGGGCAGAGAAGCCGGGCCTTTTGCTCGGTGGCTGGAAGAATGTTTACTTAAACTACTAGGCAGGAATGCATCGGCTGAGGGGGAAGCAGATAACTCGAAGGTGAAATACAGTTCTTGGCAGAGAATAGGCTGATGTCAGGCTTCGTGAGCCGCGCAGAGAATGAGACAAAGTTCATGGTCACAGACGCAGGCTCAGACTGGAGCTTTCAGAGGCAGAAGGCAAGAAGAGTTTGACGACAGAATCAGGGCCTACTTGCCTGGACTGTAAAATGGCATAAGTGAACCATATAAAGCCGGTGGCCTTTCATACTTAGGAATGGAATATCCGGCCTATTCATGGCGGATCTGACAGAGGACATGTTGACGGTGGACGCACATGTATTTGCGTCTTCATAACTGGAACTGGAGGGAACGTACATGTACTTGTGACATGCACATAGAACCGTTGGGGTCCAAGATAGGGGACATAACTGACCAGAAAAATCCATATTTCCACAATGCCCTCCTTCATGTCGGTAAGGTTATGGTTCACAGACACCAGCTGCCTGTGTATTTGATTTGATTTGATTATTTATTTATAGAGCGCAACTATCACTCCGTGAGGAGTATCCTGGCACTAGGGTACGGGTGAAGAGTAGAGTCCCAAAAAATCAGATCAAGGCAAAACAACATTCATCAGAGGCACCAAAAATCCATATTTTTAAAGCTTTCCTAAATAAAAGTTCGGTGTTGCATGATCTAAGATGAGCAGGAAGCATATTCCAGGCTCTAGCAGCCAGATAGGCCACTGTCTTAGCACCTTTCAATTTATATCTAAAATTGGGCAATTTAAGCAAATTTGCTGAAGAGGACCTAAGTAGTCTTGTAGTTGTATAGGGGACAAAACGTGCCGTCAAAAATTTAGGCCCTGTAAGACCTGGGGTCTCCAGGCCCTATGGGGCGGTAACGTGACGCGAGCGGTCGGGCCACCAAAGGTCTGTGTGTAAAGCAACCATACAACACGCACCTCACATGCGATGAGGAACACACACAATAAGTGACGCCACACTGTAGGAGTTATGTAAATACTCAATTTTATCCAAGTAGATCACGTTAGGTGCAGTTCATGAGGTAGCAGTACATTTCATATGCCGATAATACAATAGCTAGCGATGTACATATCAGTCAGGAGCTATAAAGGCTGTTCATACCATATATGCATTTCATGAGATAACAGTACTGCCTGGGGCACAACTACCAACACGTAGCTGTACACGTGCTCTTCACCTTCCTGTCGCGTTGTGCGCGCTAACTGGTGCCGACCTCAGAACGGGGCATCTAGCATGGAGAGCTACTCACAACTAAGGACATTTAGCACTTCAAGGTAGAACAGGAGCAGCAGAGCGGTACTCGTAACCTCTGGCACCTAGTACTGACGTAGAAAACATGAATAACAGAGCGCTACTCGTAATCAATAGCACGTAACATTTCAGCAGGGCATATGAATAATAGAGCACTACTCGTACTCGATAGCACCTAACACTTCAATAGGGCATATAAATAACAGAGCGCTACTCGGAATCAATAGCACGTGACACTTCAATATGGCCTAGGCATCATAGGGCGCTACTCGGAATCAATAGCGCGTAACACTTCAATATGGTATATGCATCACAGGGCGCTACTCGGAATCAATAGCACCTATCACTTCAATATGGTATATGCATCACAGGGCGCTACTCGGAATCAATAGCATCTATCACTTCAATACGGCATATGAATCACAGAGCGCCAGTCGTGCTCGGGTGCAGTCAGTGTCTAACACGGGGCTGTCCACAGGGAGCACACGGGACTTGCGGAGCGAGTCTCTGGCTCCGGTGCAGTTGGTAGGCACTGCGCTTCAGGGCAGACACGGGGGGTACCAGGAAGGGATCCCTCGGCGGGGTCTCTCCGTCGCGATGACAGGGGGAACTCCCACGGAGAGGGAACCCGGGCCCAGGGTGCGGTGTGGCTCCCAACCAGCAGGGGGCGCACCGGGGGCGATCCCAGCCTTCGGGCTTACCGCGATCTCTGCGCTGGAAGGCGTCCGTTCCCGCGATGATGGGGGCACTCGTTCTCGGCCTCGCGCACTTCTCCTCACAGCTGCGACGGCAGCGACAGGGCCCTGGGCTTCTCCACGGGCCTCACGACACGGCAGGGTACTTCTCCCGGCCTCAGGGTCACGGCAGTGAGTGCGCTGGCTTGCACAACACGGGGGTGCTAAAGTTAAGGATGGGGTTCTGTGTTTAGCGGAGCCCGCTGCCGGGGGTCCCAGACCAGGGCTGGGAGCGCACGGGTCACAGCGCTAATACCTGGTCGATCCCCGGTGGTTCTCCAATCAGCTTCACATCAGAGCTCAGGGGTCAGTCTGGACACGCAGTCTCAGTGCTTTGGCTTGTAAGTTTAAAGTTCAGTCTGGACACGCAGTCTCAGTGCTTGGCTTGTAAGTTTCGGTTCTTAGATTTCAGATAAGGTCTTGTTGGCGCAGATGTATCTGGCGCCCTTAAGGGGTTCTGTTGCAGGGGGGTAGGGATGGAGAAGGCGACTAGGTCCTTCCTAGTCAGGCTGGGCAGAGGTTCTCTGGGTCCTCCTACTACTGGGCAAGATCAGTGGGTTTCACAGGGTCCCTCACTCACTTAAGAGGCAGCACCTAGATCCTGTCACTCTCAGAGTCATAAGTCCCTGGCTAGGCCCTACCGCCTACACTCCTGGTGGATTCTTCCAGCTCTGCTTCACCCCAATGGCCAACTCACCACAAAAGTTTCCCTCCCTCTCTTAAGTAGCCCTAGGTCAGGTGACCTCTAGCCAAGGCGGCAAAAGAAAAACCACACCTCCCTTCTAGAAGGTTCCAGCACATTCCAGGAGCTTCCCCACTCTACCTATGGGACAAAAAGGCAGGCTGGAGTCGCAACATTGTTGTGGGGTTCCAGCCAGCTCCTGGCAGCTAGGGTGCTACTATGAAAGACCACTCTGCAGTAGCAGGGGCCTGTGGCAGCCATCTTGGGAGAAGGGAGCACCTGCACCTTAACACTGATTGGCAATGAAAAGGCGCCCGGAGACCTAGTCCAACATAAAAATGAGGGTGGAAAAAATGAGGCACGATCAAAAATAGAAGGGGAGACCACCTTAGGGCTGACAGGTCCAACATGCGTCCCCCCAGCCGAAAGAGGGGAGAGCTACCCAACCTCTAGGGAGTTCTCATCGCTAAGGCAGAAAAACCTGGAGAGACCGTCAGCATTGGCGTGGTCAACTTCGGGCCGATGTTCCACCCGAAAATCCATCCCCTGTAGGGAAATGGACCACCTCAACAACTTGGGGTTTTCGCCTCTCATCTGCATGAGCCAGCGAAGGGGGCGGTGGTCGGTCTGGATAAGGAAGTGAGTGCCAAAGAGATATGGCCTCAACTTCTTCAGAGCCCAGACCACCGCGAAGGCTTCTCTCTCAATGGTGCTCCATCGCCGTTCCCGAGGGAGGAGTCTTCTGGATATGAAGGCCACTGGTTGATCTTGGCCCTCGGTATTGAGTTGCGAGAGCACCGCACCTATGCCGTGCTCTGAGGCATCTGCCTGTACAATAAATTCCTTGCTGAAATCTGGTGTTGCTAGTACTGGAGCGGTACACATCGCATGTTTCAGCGTGTCAAAGGCTTCTTGGCATGCAGCTGTCCATATGACCTTGCGAAGTTGCTTCTTTGAGGTCAATTCCGTCAAGGGGGCTACGATGGTACCGTATCCCTTGACGAACCGGCGGTAATACCCAGTGAGGCCGAGGAAAGCTCGGACCTCTGTTTGGGTCTTGGGGGGCTCCCAAGCCAAGATGGTTTCAATTTTGGCCTGGAGGGGTTGCACCTTACCTCCGCCCACCAGGTGTCCCAGGTACACGACAGATCCCTGTCTAATCTGGCACTTGCTGGCTTTAATGGTTAAGCCAGCGCGTTGCAGCGCCTGCAATACCTCCTGGAGGTGTTGCAGATGGTCCTCCCAGGTGCCACTGAAGACAGCTATGTCATCCAGGTAGGCCGCTGAGAAGGACTCCAGGCCAGAGAGTACCTGATTCACTAACCGCTGGAATGTGGCCGGAGCATTTTTGAGCCCAAAGGGCATCACTCGAAACTGGTAGTGGCCCTCGGGGGTGGAGAACGCTGTCTTCTCCCTTGCTTCATCGGCCATGGCAATCTGCCAATATCCGGATGTCAGGTCAATGGTGCTGAGGTACCGGGCTGCTCCCAGCCGGTCCACCAGCTCGTCTGCACGTGGGATGGGGTGAGCATCTGTCTTCGTGACAGAGTTCAACCCCGGGTAGTCCACACAGAACCGAAGCTCCGGTGTCGTACCCGGTGGGGCCGCTTTCGGCACCAGCACCACTGGACTAGCCCACGGGCTGCTGGAAGGTTCTATCACCCCCAGCTCCAGTATCTTTGCCACCTCACGCTGGATGCTAATCTTCACTCGGTCAGAGAGCCGGTAAGACTTGTTCTTCACCGGGGGGCTGTCCCCTGTGTCCACATCATGGGTACACAAATGAGTGATTCTAAGCGTGAGGGAGAACAACGAGGCGAACTGTCCCAGGACATGGCGACAGTTCCTCTGTTGCTCTGGGGTCAAGGATGGGGAGAGGACTACACCTTCCACCGAACCATCCTTCTCTTGCACCGCTAGAAGGTCAGGAAGAGCTTCACTCTCTTCCTCTTCGCTCCCATCCGTCACCATAAGGAGAGCAAGCTCTGATCGCTCATGGTGCGGCTTCAGGCGGTTGACGTGGAGCACCCTGAGGGGCTGACGGGGGGTTTTCATATCGACTACGTACGTGGTCTGGCCTCGCCGCTCCACAATGTCGAACGGGCCAGTCCACCGGTCCTGGAGGGCACAAAGCTCCCCAGGTTCCATAACCCACACCTTCTGTCCCACGTCTAACTCAACCGTCCGAGCGTTGCGGTCATACCACTCCTTCATCACGGTCTGGCTAGCCTCCAGGTTCTCTGTGGCTGCCTTCCACAGCTTGGCCATCTGGCTGCGGAACGCCAGCATGTAGCTGACAATGTCACGGGGAAGCTTCTGTGAAGTCTTCTCCCACCCCTCTTTCACTAAACTGAGGGGACCCCTAACGGGATGGCCATAGAGCAATTCAAACGGGCTGAACCCGACTCCCTTCTGCGGTACCTCCCGGTAGGAGAATAACAAGCAGGGGAGGAGGACGTCCCATTTACGCCTCAAGCCCTCTGGAAGGCTTCGGATCATCCCCTTCAATGTCTTATTGAAGCGCTCTACAAGTCCGTTAGTCTGGGGATGGTGAGGAGTGGAAAACCGGTAGGTCACCCGACACTCCTTCCACATGGCCTGCATGTAGGCCGACATGAAATTGGTGCCCCTGTCCGACACCACGACCTTGGGGAATCCTACACGAGTAAAAATCCCCAACAGTGCCCGCGCCACCACCGGTGCAGAGATGGTCCTCAGAGGAATAGCCTCTGGGTACCTTTTGGCGTGGTCCACCAAAACCAAGATGAACCGATGTCCCGCTGTGGTCGGAGGGTCCAATGGCACAACAATATCGATACCGACCCTCTCAAACGGGGTCCCGACCACGGGGAGCGGTTCCAACGGGACCTTCAACTTAGTCCCAGTCTTGCCACTAGCCTGACAAGACTTGCAGGTCTTGCAAAAGGTGTCTGATGCAATCCTCATCCTGGGCCAATAAAAATGGGGGACCAACCGTGCAAAGGTTTTGTCCTGACCCAGGTGTCCGGCTAAGGGTATCTCGTGCGCTAACTCCAGCAGAAAGGCCCGGTAACATTGGGGGACCACTATGGCCCTCGAAGATCCATGTACCGGCACCCTGGGCTCACTGTATAGGAGACCATCCTCCCAATACACGTGATAACCTCCCAGTTCCTGACTGGCCACTTGGGGTTCGGCCTGCCGCCGCATGCCTTCAAGCGTGGGGCACGCCCTTTGTGCCTGACAAAATTCTTCCCGGGTAGGCCCTCCTTCCACATGCCAGTCAGCAAGGGTCGGCAAGTCCTCCACAGGAACGACATCTACCTCCGCGGACTCCGGGGGTACCTCTGCAGCCTCCCCATCCATCTCACGGGGCATGTCCTCTACCACCTTCTTCTTTCCATGTTTGGCTTTGGGTTGGGCCATGATTCCAGGCTCCAACCCAGGGTGAGTTCCATGCCGGGCAGCCATGGACCGCGTGGCTACGCAAGTCCACCCTGGTAATCCCAGCATCTCTGTGTGAGCGTGAAACTCGACATCTTTCCACTTGGTGTGCTCCAGGTCGTTCCCTAGCAAGCACCCCACAGGCAAGGCAGGGCTCACAGCAACTCTCAGTAGGCCTCTGACTCCTCCCCACTCAAATGGAACACGAGCCACTGGATAGTGACTCATACTGCCGTCAGCCAATACGGCCGGATGGAACTCCTCGGGGACTACTTGGTCTGGGGACACCAGCCACCGCACGACAGTGGTCATGCTGGCCCCTGTGTCCCTCAGAGCTTCCACCTCCTCCCCATTAATTCTCACCCTCTGCTGATATTTAGCAGTGTTCGGGGGCAGGGACACTACGGGGACCACCTCTCTATCCCCGAGTGAAACCAGCGTCAGGTCTGTCCACTCCCCTTCCCTATCTAAGGGCAGCTCCACCCCAAGCGCTATACTACTCACCCCGGGACTTTTCCCGCCCGTTGGGGCTGGTGGCCGCTTGCGACACTTGGGATCTCCCCTGTAGTGTCCAATCTCCCCACACTCATACCACCGCACAATCCTAGGCTGCTGACTCCTGTCAGGGTAAGTGGGTCTTGTGGAATTGGACGGGGGTGGGGTTCCTACTCCCTTCCCAAACTTACCTTGGGGACCTTTCGAGAACTCCACCTTTTTATCTCCCCCCTCTTTCTTCTGGGGGAAACCCTGTCCGCCTTTCGAGCCATCTCCCCCAGGGCCTTTGTGAGACACCCGGGTGCTCACCCAAATATCTGCCTCCTCCGCAAGCTCACGGGGATCCATCAGCTTGCGGTCCACCAGATGTTGGCGCAGCTCCAGAAAGCTCTTATCCAAGAGGTGCTCCCTTAAAAAAAGATCGTACAACACTTGGTAGTCCTGCACCTCGCTGCCACGCACCCAACCATCTAGTGCCTTCCTCGCATAATCAAAAAAATCTACCCATGTCTGGGTGGACAGGTTATGGCTCCCACGAAACTTTTGCCTGTACCTCTCGGGGTTGAGACCAAACTTTTTTAACAAGGCCTCTTTCATGGGGGCATACCTTACCTGATCCACCTTGGCCAAATATAGCAGGGTGTCCCTAACATTGTGAGGTATATACCGGTATAAACCACCTCCCCAATTACTCTCGGGTACCCCATGGGCCGTCAAGGCTACCTCGTATGCCTCCAACCATTTCATGATATCTTCCCCCACTGTTTAATTGGCAATTACCTCTTTAGGTAGGTAGAACTTTGACTCTTGAGGTTCCTTAGGTATGCTGCCACCATTATCCTTATTGGACGCGTTCAATTGGAGGGCGCGTAGCTCCAGCTCTTTTAGCTGAAGCTCGTGCGCCAGCTTCTTCTCCTCCATTGCCCATTTCTTGTTCTCTCTTTCCCTTTCTCTTTCATGTTCTAATTTCGCTAGCTCCCATTTTAGTTGCCTCTCTTCCCTCCTGTCCTCGTACTCCTCTGAGGACGCGCTCCTTCTAGACCCTGTCCTACTACTGGCCCCAGAACGTCTCCCCGGGGGCACATTTTCCGACATATCTACATTTAAGATGTCTAGTACTTCCTGGGCGCTCTCCTCCTGAGGTGCATCTGGCGCCTCCTGTCCCTCATCCTCTTTCCCTTCTGGGTGGGCCTCTACCTATGCCCTAATGGCGGTGCGGAGTTCCGGTCCTTTGGCCCTCCGTACCCCAGGCACCCCCATCCCCTGCCCGAACTCCCTTAGTTGCTTCACCGAGTACCCCTCGAGGACAGCTAACCGGAATTCCATTCTGGCAGGTGGGGACCTAGACACTAAGGAGAAAAATTCCTAGGGGATAGGCAGCTAACCAGGCTTCCTGTACTCTCAACCTGGACAGTGGAAATAAAAATGCAGCAATCAATGGTTTCAGAGCTCTGGAACAAATAGGCGTTTAATTGTGGCGCCCCTCGCCTCACAGAAGGGTGCTGTATGGTCACAGGTCCTAAGGATACCACCGCTCGCCAACAATGTAAGACCTGGGGTCTCCAGGCCCTATGGGGCGGTAACGTGACACGAGCGGTCGGGCCACCAAAGGTCTGTGTGTAAAGCAACCATACAACACGCACCTCACATGCGACGAGGAACACACACAATAAGTGACGCCACACTGTAGGAGTTATGTAAATACTCAAGTTTATCCAAGTAGATCACGTTAGATGCAGTTCATGAGGTAGCAGTACATTTCATATGCCGATAATACAATAGCTAGCGATGTACACATCAGTCAGGAGCTATAAAGGCTGTTCATACCATATATGCATTTCATGAGATAACAGTACTGCCTGGGGCACAACTACCAACACGTAGCTGTACACGTGCTCTTCACCTTCCTGTCGCGTTGTGCGCGCTAACTGGTGCCGACCTCAGAACGGGGCATCTAGCATGGAGAGCTACTCACAACTAAGGACATTTAGCACTTCAAGGTAGAACAGGAGCAGCAGAGCGGTACTCGTAACTTCTGGCACCTAGCACTGCCGTAGAAAACATGAATAACGGAGCGCTACTCGTAATCAATAGCACGTAACATTTCAGCAGGGCATATGAATAATAGAGCACTACTCGTACTCGATAGCACCTAACACTTCAATAGGGCATATAAATAACAGAGCGCTACTCGGAATCAATAGCACGTGACACTTCAATATGGCCTAGGCATCATAGGGCGCTACTCGGAATCAATAGCGCGTAACACTTCAATATGGCATATGCATCACAGGGCGCTACTCGGAATCAATAGCACGTAACACTTCAGTATGGTATATGAATAATAGAGCGCTACTCGTACTCGATAGCACCTAACACTTCAATAGGGCATATAAATAACAGAGCGCTACTCGGAATCAATAGCACGTAACACTTCAGTATGGTATATGAATAACAGAGCGCTACTCGGAATCAATAGCACGTGACCCTTCAATATGGCATATGAATCACAGAGCGCTACTCGGAATCAATAGCACGTAACACTTCAGTATGGTATATGAACAACAGAGCGCTACTCGGAATCAATAGCACGTGACACTTCAATATGGCCTAGGCATCATAGGGCGCTACTCGGAATCAATAGCGCGTAACACTTCCATATGGCCTAGGCATCACAGGGCGCTACTCGGAATAAATAGCACCTATCACTTCAATATGGTATATGCATCACAGGGCGCTACTCGGAATCAATAGCATCTATCACTTCAATACGTCATATGAATCACAGAGCGCCACTCATGCTCGGGTGCAGTCAGTGTCTAACACGGGGCTGTCCGCAGGGAGCACACGGGACTTGCGGAGCGAGTCTCTGGCTCCGGTGCAATTCGTAGGCACCGCGCTTCAGGGCAGACACGGGGGGTACCAGGAAGGGATCCCTCGGCGGGGTCTCTCCGTCACGATGACAGGGGGAACTCCCACGGAGAGGGAACCCGGGCCCAGGGTGCGGTGTGGCTCCCAACCAGCAGGGGGCGCACCGGGGGCGATCCCAGCCTTCGGGCTTACCTCGATCTCCGCGCTGGAAGGCGTCCGTTCCTGCGGTGATGGGGGCACTCGTTCTCGGCCTCGCGCACTTCTCCTCACAGCTGCGACGGCAGCGACGGGGCCCTGGGCTTCTCCACGGGCCTCACGACACGGCAGGGTACTTCTCCCGGCCTCAGGGTCGCAGCAGTGAGTGCGCTGGCTTGCACAACACGGGGGGTGCTAAAGTTAAGGATGGGGTTCTGTGTTCAGCGGAGCCTGCTGCCGGGGGTCCCAGACCAGGGCTGGGAGCGCACGGGTCACAGCGCTAATACCTGGTCGATCCCCGGTGGTTCTCCAATCAGCTTCACATCAGAGCTCAGGGGTCAGTCTGGACACGCAGTCTCAGTGCTTTGGCTTGTAAGTTTAAAGTTCAGTCTGGACACGCAGTCTCAGGGCTTGCTTGTAAGTTTAAAGTTCAGTCTGGACACGCAGTCTCAGTGCTTGGCTTGTAAGTTTCGGTTCTTAGATGTCAGATAAGGTCTTGTTGGCGCAGATGTATCTGGCGCCCTTAAGGGGTTCTGTTGCAGGGGGGTAGGGATGGAGAAGGCGACTAGGTCCTTCCTAGTCAGACTGGGCAGAGGTTCTCTGGGTCCTCCTACTGCTGGGCAAGATCAGTGGGTTTCACAGAGTCCCTCACTCACTTAAGAGGCAGCACCTAGATCCTGTCATTCTCAGAGGCATAAGTCCCTGGCTAGGCCCTACCGCCTACACTCCTGGTGGATTCTTCCAGCTCTGCTTCACCCCAATGGCCAACTCACCACAAAAGTTTCCCTCCCTCTCTTAAGTAGCCCTAGGTCAGGTGACCTCTGGCCAAGGCGGCAAAAGAAAAACCACACCTCCCTTCTAGAAGGTTCCAGCACATTCCAGGAGCTTCCCCACTCTACCTATGGGACAAAAAGGCGGGCTGGAGTCGCAACATTGTTGTGGGGTTCCAGCCAGCACCTGGCAGCTAGGGTGCTACTATGAAAGACCACTCTGCAGTAGCAGGGGCCTGTGGCAGCCATCTTGGGAGAAGGGAGCACCTGCACCTTAACATTGATTGGCAATGAAAAGGCGCCTGGAGACCTAGTCCAACATAAAAATGAGGGTGGAAAAAATGAGGCACGATCAAAAATAGAAGGGGAGACCACCCTAGGGCTGACAGGTCCAACAGACCCCATATTAAATTTAGCACTAAAGGTGATCAGGAGAATCTTAAAAATAATTCTCTAATGCACCGGGAGCCAATGAAGGCTGTTCAAGGCCGCAGAGGCTGAGGATCTTCTGGGGAGTTTGAGCACTAAACGTGCAGCTGCATGTTGCACCACCTGTAGCTTTTTTAGAATAGCTTTGTTAACTCCTGCCAGGAGACCATTACAATAATCAATGTGTGAAAGTATCAAGGCCACAGCCACAGATTTTCTTGCTGCCAGGGGGAGAAACTTGAAAAAAAAAAAAAGATTTTCTCAGGCTAAAACACCTTCCCACCACTGCTTTAATATGCGGTAGGAAGGAGAGGGAGGTATCAAATTGTACTCCCAAATTTCTAGCAACATTCACCACACCCGGCGGGGGCGTTGCTCCATCAGGCCACCATTTGGACGGCTGGAAGAGGACATCAGTCCCTATCGGGAGGATTTCTGTTTTATCCGTATTGCATTTTAACTGATTATTCCTCATCCATTGAAGAACCGCGGTCAAACAGCATTTAAAGTTCGTTTCAGCCTCCACGGAGCCATTCTCTATGGAGAGGATCATCTGGGTATCATCTGCATATGACATAACCTCTATCCCAAATGATCTAATCAAAGCGATAAGAGGGGTCATATACACATTAAACAGCAACGATCCTTGCGGGACTCCTGCTGTAATGTAATGTTCTGGGGACAAGAACGCACCCAAGGTGACTGCCTGTCTCCGGTTAGCGAGGAATGACTTGATCCATTTCATTTCATTCGAGACGTTTAAAAAGGATGTCATGAGAAATAGTGTTGAATGCAGCCAACAAGTCTAAAAGAATCAAGACCGCTTTCTTACCTCTATCGGCAATCGTTTTAAGGGTGTCAGATATTTTCAGAAGGGCCGATTCCGTAGAATGTTTAAGACGGAAACCGCATTGAAGCGGGTGGAGGATTTGTTGCTCTTCAAGGAATTTGGCTAATTCTTTATGAACAAATGTCTCCGTTATTTTACCTAACAGAGGAAGAAGAGAAATTGGACGAAGGTTTGAAAGAACAGACGAGTCAATGTTTTGTTTCTTTTTTAATGGTTTTACCAGCTCAAGCTTCCACTCGTCTGGGACAATACCTGTCCTAAGGGAGGAATTAACTACATGATTAATGATGGGATTCACTATCTCAAGCATTTTATGGAGAACCGACGGGGGCAGGCATCCAACGGTGAGCCTGATTTGCACCTTTCAATTGCCACAAGCGTTCTTTCTAATGGGACTGATTCAAATGTGCAAATAGAGATAGTGTTATTGACTTCATGCTTCTTGTTTGCAGGCACTGTACCTTCACCATGGTGCCTTCCATGCCGGAAAAAAACGTAGGATCCTCTACAGCTTCTGCGCTGGTGTGTGCCCTTGGCCTGCGTCTCCTGCAAGTTTCCTCCCTCCGTTGCAAAGGGGGTTGATTGTGGACCTGTTGTGCATGCTATTTCAGCTCTGGCTGTGCCTCATACCCTATGGACTCTAGTTCTCCCTCAAACAGTGGCAGTGGAGGCACAATCTGACGGTGTCTCTGTGGGACAGGTGTTGGCAGTGTTGTCTGCTCTGTGTCCTCTCCCCTGCCTGGTCCTCTGTGTGTGCTGCCTCCTTGGCTTCAGTATTGTCCGCCTGTGTTCCAGGTTCAACTGTAAATGAAAAAACACTTTTTATTTTGTTTTCTGCTTCCCATTGTTCACGGAATGATGTTTTCTGCATTTAGGTCAGCTAAGTACTGTCTAGCATTTTATCCTGTACTAATTTGCTTCAACTGCTCATACATTGCAGTGTCTCATTGCTCCACTGTATTATGTGTGTGGCTACATCTCCCATAATGCATTGCTGGGTGGGCTGGAAAATGTGGAATGGAGTTGCATTCATACTTTGTAGTTGGTGCATTCCTGAGTGTGTGATTGAGTGGGTAATGTGTCAGGGCTGATTTAGCATGCATCTTTCCTTGTCTGGTGTTGGGCGTGTCGGAGCTGTCGATTTCAGCCACCCCACTGATGCTTTCAGGCTGTAGGGTGGACTCCACCAACTCCTCAAGGGGCGTGGATTCAGTGTCAGTGGATGTACCCCGCCAGTCTTCTTCGCCTCCGCAAGCCTGGTTGCCACCTTGTCCTTGGACCTGGAGCGCATGTCGTACCAGCGCTTGCGTAGGTCACGAATGGAGCCCTGGGTTACACCAATGGCATTCACTTTTGCCCGTATGTTCGGCCATATTTTCCTCTTCTACGATTTAGGGACATGAAGGGATTTGTTTCCCAAACAGCAACTCATGGCTATGGACCATCTCTTCAATGAGTACCTCCTGCTCCCTCTCACTGAATTTGGGCTTATTTTACCTCCCAGCCTTCTCCTTCTCCTGTGGATCCATTTGGTTTGGTGGTTGTTAGAACTGGGGGTCTCTACTTGGCAGAGGTAGGGACCCTTACTTCTAAGTGAGGGAAAGGGGATTACACTACTGGATAGCCCCTTGGTAGCTTGGCACGAGCAGACAAGCTTATCTCAGAGGCAGTGTGTTAAGCATTTGTGAACACATACAGTAATACAGTGAAAATACTACAGATGGACACCACACAGGTTTTATAAATGTTAGAAATGAGGGGGCTCTGGTTGGCGCATGTGAGTACCAGCGACAAGCAGGGACCCTTTACTTCTAGTCAGGGCGAAGGATGGCTCCTCAGAATGACCCTTGCTCACCCTCTAGGTGTGTGGCGCGAGCAATCAAGGCTAAACTTCAGGGCATACACGGTTAAGTACTCGGCATTATACACACAGCGGAATCATCACATGCACCACAAATGGACTCTAGGCAGGTTGTATAGAAAAATAAGACTTTGATGTACTTTTAAGCAGAATTGGTACAAGGCCCATAAACATTGACAAGGTGGGGCCACAATCTCTGTTCTTGCGGAAGTTCTTTCAGGCGGGACAACAAGGAGAACTGGAAGTCTTAGCACGCTTCGCACTGAGGCAGCGACCGGGTAGAGCGTGTCGGGTGACAGGGAACACAAACGGTGCTGACCCTGGATCCGATGCGAACTCGCGGTCGAGTTCAGGTGTTACAGTACCTTGTTTCTTGCAGCAAAGGTGGTTGCGGGGCGTCTAACGGCTCTTGTAGAAGGGCGAGGCGGCGTCCGGGGCTCCCACACTTTATGAGGGGGGGGGTCTGATCCTTCAGACTCACAGGGGGAGTGGGGTGCTGGGTGGTGAGCAGAGCGGGGCAGCCGGGTATGTAGTCTACGTCTGGGCCGTCCGAGGCTTCGGGTTGCTCACAATACCGATTCCGGCGGGAGGGGTGAAGGTGCACAGCGGGCCTCCAGCGGGCGAGGTGACGGGGGCAGCCCAGCACAGCGTAGAGGGAGCGGCTCGGGTTGAGCGAGGCTCGGCTCAAGGCAGGGGCGGCCAAGCAGCCCGGTCACGGCTCGAGGAGGGGCTGATGAGCACTAGGGTCACGGCTCCGGTGAGGGAAGGAACACCACAGTCCAGCGGCAGGCGGGTGAAGGTCAGGTTGAGCCCAATGGTCCTGGGGCTCAGTTCAGGGGGCAAGCTCGCTTCCAAGCCCTTGGAGATCATTTTTGAAAGCACAAGTTTCTTGAAAATAAAAATAAAGCAAAGTCTCTAGTAAAAGGTTCCTCTTCCCTCCTTTGGCAGCAAGGTCACCACTGCAGGCCAGTCCCCCAAGATAGGGACAGTCTTCCTCCTTGCAGCTTTCCCGGCGCCTCCTCCTCAGGCAGAGATTCTTCTTGGTTCAAAAGCGGATCTAGTTTCTCAGGAGCAGGGCTCCTACATTTATACTACATTTCTTTTGTTCTCCCAGGCCAGGGGGGCCCTTGCCTAGTTCAGTCCGGTTCTGGAGCACTTTGTTTTCGCGATGCAGGCTTCTTCTTTCAGAGTGCAGGGCAGAGTCATCAGACGCTCCACAGGGGGCGGAGCCGGCATGGTGGTGGCAGAGCACAGTCCTATTCAGAGTCCAGGTGTACTCCTCCCACCGATCTACCTGTCAATCTTTCTATTCACCACCAGGCTACCTAGCCCTGCCCATCTGGGTTCCCCCAGCCCTGTCACTCACACCAGCCAGACATCAGATACACATCACGCAGAGGCGGCTGAAATGTTTAGGCAAGCAAAGGCCAAATTTCTAAAAGTGGCATTTGCAAACGCAGAATATTAAAATAAACCTTACGAAAAGATGTACCTTATAATTCTGAGTTCAGGCATACTAAACTCGATTTTCTACCATGTTCCCTGGGTCTGTTAGGATCATAGGATGTAATAATCTTAACAGCCCTTTCTGGCCTATGAGAACAGGGTAGCCTTACAATAGTGAAAAACGAAAATGGCTGTAATTCACTATTAGGACATGCCACACACATCAGGGCTTGTCCTACCTTATGCTTACAACACACCCTGCCCTTGGGCCTACCATAGGGGTGACTAACATGAAGTTAGGGGAAGGTTTAGGGACTGGCAAGTGTGTGCACTTGCCAGTCAGCATGTCAGTACCAGACTGCACGCAGGTTCTGCGATGGCAGATCCTAGACACATTTTACCAGGCTGCTTCTGTGGGTGGCACAACCAGTGCTGCGAGCCCACCAGCGGCATTTGTATTTACACGCCCGGGCACTCCTGGTGCACTTTACTGGGATCTGACAGTAAACCAAATAAGCCAATCATGGAATCCAACCAACATATACATTTTACATAGGGAGCACTTGCACTGTGGCACTGGTTGGCAGTGGCACAGCGCTCTGAGCGGCCAACATCATAAAAACACATGAGGCACAGCGACAAAAAGTGGAAGGGAGACTCACGCCAAGGTGCCAGGTCTAACAATAAAAATAAGTATTCTTTATATAGACTTAACACAAGACCATAAACGACAAAATTCCACAATACTATACTTTAAATTGGTTTCAAGATTGTAGAATTAACTTAGTTCATGTTGTTGATAAATGCGACACAGTTCTCACAAAAGTACCTGGATGCGTAACGCAAAATAAACAAATGCTTGCAGCGTTGGAGATGCGTCGGTTCCTTGCTTCGGGGGAGACGGTGCGTCGCGCCTCAATGCTTGCGCAGAGTAGGGGATGCGTCTTGATCCTTACCAGAGAGGAGGTGATGCGAAGATTCTCGTGCTGCAGCCCGGTTGCGATGCAGCACGATGGCGCCTTGATGCGATGTGACAATCCGGTGCGATGCGATAAGATGGCACCCTTGATGCGACGATGTTGAGAAAATGCGACACGCCCTGGCAGCCTTGTGACGACTCTCGTGCTTTGGAGCCGCGACAGGCCCTGCGACACGCTTCTCAGATGATGTGACGGTGACCCTCACGGTTGCGATGCGCTTCTCCGGTGATGCAACAGCAGACAGCTGCGACAAAGGCACGCTTCTGGGAGATGCGGTGGTGGCACGCTTCTCTGGCGATGAGATGACTACAGCTGCGGCGGCAACACACTTCATCTCGTTGCGTCGCGCTTCCAGCTCCCAGCGACACTCAGGCTTCTGCAGATAGAATTCCCAGCAAAGAAATTCAGAGGGGAGCTGGTGGTGAAGTCTGTTGTCCCTGAGACTTCCGCAGGAGGCTAGCACAAGTTCAAGCCCTTGGAGAAATATTCTGCAAGATGATGAAGTACACACAAAGTTCCTTCTCCTCTCCTTGGCAGCACTGTAGGCCAACCCAGCAACACAGTACACTGGCAGGGGGGCAGTCCACTCCTACAGCTTCCTTTGGTTCTTCTCCTTGGCAGAGGTTTCTTCTTGTTGTTCCAGAAGTGATCTAATTTCTTGGGATCAGGGTCCCACTACTTATCCCCCAAAAGCATTTGTCCTCTGGAGGCAGAGGGGCCTTTGCCAAGTCCAAACCAGTTCTGGTCAGTCCTGGAGCACTTTGTTTACATGACTCCTTCTTTCCTTTCAGAGAGCAGGTCAGAGACATCAGACACACCACAGGAGGTGGAGCCAGCATTGTGGAGGGAAGGCACAGCCCTATTCAGGTCCCAGGTGCAACTCCTCCCACCCATCTAGAGGCAGATCTCTCTATTCACCACTGGGACACCTCAACCTGTCTCCTGGAATTTCCCAGCCCTGCCACTCAAACTCCAGACACACAATATACAACCTAGCAGAGGCAGGCTTGGACAGTTAAGCAAGAAAATACCTACTTTCTAAAAGTGGTATTTTCAAACACAGAATGTTAAAACCAACTTCACTAAAAGATGTATTTTATCATTCTGAGTTCAGGCATACTACATTCAAACTTCTACCATGCTCCCTGAGTCAGTTAGGATTATAAGATGCAATAATCAAACTGCCCATTCTGGCCTATGGAGAACAGGTAGCTTTGCAATACTGAAAAACGAAAATGGCTGTAATTCACTATTAGAACATGCCACACACACCAGGGCATGTTCTACCTTATACTTACAATGCACCCTGCCCTTGGGCCTACCACAGGGGTGTCTGATATGAAGATGAGGGAAGGTTTAGGGACTGGCAAGTGGGTGCACTTCCCCAGTCAGCATTGCAGTATCAGACTGCACACAGGCTCTGCAATGGCAGACCTCAGACACACTTTTACAGGCCGCTTCTGTGGGTGGCACAACCAGTGCTGCAGGCCCACCAGCAGTATTTGATTTACAAGCCCTGGGCACACATGGTGCACTGTACTAGGGTCTGACAGGTAAATCAAATAACTCAATCATGGTGTCACTAATCAATACATCAATTTAACATAGGGAGCACTTGCACTGTGGCACTGAATGGCAGTGGCACAGTGCCCAAGGCATCTAAACCAGAAAAACATATAAAAAACAGAGGAGGCAATCGGTAAAAGTGGCAGGGAGACTCACGTCAATTTTACCAGGCCAGTCGAGAATAAATGCCTTCGAGTAGTGACGCCAAGCACATACCCCGTACAGGATAGCGCCGGGCATGGTAGAATCGATACTCCAGGCGAGGCGCCCTTGCGTTTCCTCCCTGCTGCCGCCTGAGGCTCGAGACGGGCGGCGTCCCCCCCACGCAGCCCGCAGTTAAAACCAAGCAACCATGCCACAATTAAACCCCGAGCACGGCACCCCCCCCCCCCCGCCCGTGGTACACCGACCACAGGGCCCCGTCTCCTGGTACTGCCCAGGGAGAGGGCCGGGGTGAGAGGAGGTCGCCGGCAAGACTCACCCGAGAGTGGCCGGGGGCTGGGCGCACACCACGACTATCCCGCGACACGACACGACCTCGAAGGCGAACGAGCGGACAAGAGGACGCAACTCCCCCCGGGCAGCCTTACATAGTGCCAATATCGGCAACAGTTATCACAAAACACATAAGTACATCAATAAAACATTTCGTCTCCCCCCTTGGCTTGGTCCCTAAAAAAGACCCAGGGTCCTTCAGACTGATTCACCACCTGTCCTACCCAGAAGGGGCCTCGGTAAACCACGGCCTTCAGGAGGGCTCATGCAAGTGTCGTATTGTACATTGGACGTCGCGCTTGATCTGGTCAGGAGGGCTGGCAAAGGAGCATGGTTAGCGAAGGCCGACATTGGGGGGGGCGTGTGAAGCAAGTGGACTGGGGGTCCACGGATGGGAGGGGTGGCCCCTCCCAATATTTGGTATACACCATTTGGCGTTGCCATGGTGACTCTAGGCTTATCAGACGGGCAGGCGGCATAGGGCTGGCCTGCCCTGGGATCGCCCGTAAGATAACCCACCATGTTTGCATATTGGTTATGCTAATAAACCTGCAGCAAGATTTCTCCACTTACATTACAGTGTCGTGTGTTTTATTGATGTACTTATGTGTTTTGTGATAACTGTTGCCGATATTGGCACTATGCATAGTGCCAATATCGGCAACAGTTATCACAAAGCACATAAGACATAAGTGCATAAATAAAAACACACGACACTGTAATGTAAGTGGAGAAATATTGCTGCAGGTTTATTAGCATAACCAATATGCAAACAAGGTGGGTTATCTTACGGGCGATCCCAGGGCAGGCCAGCCCTATGCCGCCTGCCCGTCTGATAAGCCTAGAGTCACCATGGCAACGCCAACTGGTGTATACCAAATATTGGGAGGGTCCACCCCTCCCATCCGTGGACCACCAGTCCACATGCTTCACACGCCCCCCCGTGATGGGTGGGCGGAGCATAAATGGCAGCCCCCGGTTGCTCAGACCCACAACCGCCTTTCGGTTAACGGGGCGCCGTCGTTCTTCCAGGGGACCCGCTAAACATCCCTGGGTATCCTGGCTTAGCACCCCATGGTGCTGCTGCATGCTGTACCCCTTGGTAAGTGCAGACCCTGGATCGACCTGTAACTCCTCCTGCAACACAAAGTAACATTGTTAGAAAAAACCTGCCCCCCCCCTTTTGTCCCTCCGGACGCCGGGTAAGCGGTGGGGCGGGCAAGGCGAACGAGCGGACAAGAGGACGAGGAGGGGGCGGAGACAGTATAAGTACCCCTGTCTCCTGCCCGCCCTCGCCGGAAACAGCTATCTGTTGGGGTCTCCCCCGGACTAGCCCAGGGACTCGACCTCCCACCCCTGTGCCTTCCTGTGGCACTAAGGCGGCCGCCCTCCAAGGGGCGGGCCGCTGCGCGACCCCCCCCCCGGGCAGCCTTACATAGTGCCAATATCGGCAACAGTTATCACAAAGCACATAAGACATAAGTGCATAAATAAAAACACACGACACTGTAATGTAAGTGGAGAAATATTGCTGCAGGTTTATTAGCATAACCAATATGCAAACAAGGTGGGTTATCTTACGGGCGATCCCAGGGCAGGCCAGCCCTATGCCGCCTGCCCGTCTGATAAGCCTAGAGTCACCATGGCAACGCCAACTGGTGTATACCAAATATTGGGAGGGTCCACCCCTCCCATCCGTGGACCACCAGTCCACATGCTTCACACGCCCCCCCGTGATGGGTGGGCGGAGCATAAATGGCAGCCCCCGGTTGCTCAGACCCACAACCGCCTTTCGGTTAACGGGGCGCCGTCGTTCTTCCAGGGGACCCGCTAAACATCCCTGGGTATCCTGGCTTAGCACCCCATGGTGCTGCTGCATGCTGTACCCCTTGGTATGTGCAGACCCTGGATCGCCCTGTAACTCCTCCACAGCCTTGGGAGTGGCCACCGTCACTACCAGGGCCCCCCACCAAGGTAGACCTATTTCCCTACAACCAGCTGCAGCCAACGCTTCCCCTAGGTCCAGTAGGAAAAGATCCATGCCTAAACTAGGACTTCTCCCAGGTCCAGCCAAAACAAGTCTCCGCCCAACCGGGCCGACGGCCAGCATGTACCATCAGGACAGGTTCCCCCAACCATTCTAAAATCCCCCGTGGAATTGACTGAAATGACCTTAAACCTTGAATAGGCGATGGTCCAAAGTTGCCTTTTCCTGGCTAAAGAACAATCCCTTTGACAAGACACTCCTGCCTGGCAGTGCCAATGCGGGAGGAGGTAAGCGTTGCACGCGCCCTTATTTCCTCTTCCACTCAGCTGGAGTACGCCCATCATATTCCATCAGTCACCACCAACTGTAAACCCTTGCCCTCCCAAGATTCTGCTAGTATACCAGGGAGAGACAGGACAGGGTGCCCACAGAGGAGAACCAACGTGTAAAATTCTTCTCTATTTTGGATACTGGGAAAGCCAATTAGTCTCCTGCTAAATTGTGGCTATCAGAGTGTTACCCCGGTGATTCCCTTAATCATATGGACCATAAGCCCCTGTTGGAAGGCCAATCCACAACCTGCATAGCTGCCAGCCAGTGCTGGAGGGCGGGAGAAGTTACCCGGTACCGATGCTCGCATCAAAGGTACCTGTTTCGTCGAACTCACGGGCGGGCTACTAAGTGAGCGACCAGGCTCCGCCCAGTATCCCGAGGTCAAACCCAAGCCCCTCCAAGTTCTGCTGCTTCACCTGCCTGTTAACACGAATCCCAGGGCAGACCACCGGCCTATAACCCATGCTTGGCCATGGCTGCGCTAAAATACCTCTGAAAGCCAACAGGCTAACCACCAGCAATGCGTCCTGTATGTTTCTGACACTGCCAAGAAACATGCGCATAACTAAAGCAACTGGTACCATGCCATAAGTAACAATATGGCCTTCTATGAAACAAAACGTGCCCTTGTGGCGATCCGAGTAGTGCTCCCTCCAAGCCAGCAGCCCTACCCAGGCAACCCGCACCCTCTTGGCACTGGCACACCCCCGCCCCAGCTGCCCTCGAGTGCCTGGCGTGTGTCGCCACAACCTATGTTTCATCACTGCGTCATAGCGGGGTATGATGACACATCTAACTCTACTCTGAGGGCCCGTTGCACCACCGCAAGTGTGCCTTTGCCTGCTCAGAGTCTGGCTGCAAAGTTGGATGACATTGACACCCCAGCCCAGGGCGAAAATGGCAGCATTACAGTATCTGGTGCTATAGACGGTCCCCGTACCCTGATGGAACAGAATGCAATACCCTTGCTCCTGTTGAGCACGAACCCAAAACCAATTGCTCACCATGCTTCAATACCTTCCTGCTGCTAATCATTTCCTTGCTGAATGTTGACAAATCCATGTTCTGTAATGGCACTACTTCGCAGCCTGCACCATTTTGCCCGTGCCGAAAAGACCTTTGTCATGCTGCCTGGCCTGATCAATCTTGCCCTGTTCTAGAAGCGCCCGCTTCAGCCGTAGAGCAAACAACTCGCCAGTAGCCCCAAACTGGCCCTGATGCGAGACAAACCGAGCCAAGGCACAGTGAGTGTACTAACTAATAGCAGGTCTAACCGCGTCAACAGGCATCATCAGCTTGCGATAGGCGTGATGGAGTGAGGGTATCCAGTGAGAATCAAGATGACAGCTTCCCATCTGACCGACCGTGGTGGGACCACTCCTGTATATACTAGTACACATGGTCCCCGTTCACCTGTCACTGCCTGATGTACGTGACCTAGGTACATGGTCCCCTTGCATGGCGGCATGCCATTGAGACCAACATCCAGTCCCCGATAAGTACCACTATCTGCCTACGCTACAATCTTTCCTGGCGTTCCTTCATTGCCAGATATACCATGCGATTATTGCTCTCCGTCATTTGACGCGACCACATCTAGAAGAACCAACACAGCGAGAGGAAGCGGCCTGTGACCTGCCCCAAGACTCTATGAAATCCTCCTACCGAATGATGTGGGAGCTCGCCACCAACCTCTGTCCAAACCTGCCAGCCCCACAGTATTTGGACCCCTATTGCTCAAGAATTGGGGGGTGGGGGGGGGGGGAGGGGCAGTCCTGACTGGAGATGTGTTTAAAGGAGGACATGCGTCCTATAGTACCCACTGTTTGTGTGCAAATAACAGTACTACACGTACCTGATGTGTTTAAACTAATACAGTAGTAACAACTCAATCAGCACAGGGCTAGTTGCCCCCCGTCTTATAACCATGTGCGACCAGCAGGGAGATTAAACGAAGGCTAACCTCAGTCTGACACAGAAAGAACCACCACGTGGCTGTGCCCAAAAACCACCATCCTGCATCAACCAACCCGATGAAAGACAACAAGAGCCGAACGCTCTACACCCGCGGATGACCCAGAAAATAACCAACCGTTTAACAATCCAGTAAAAAACAACGGACATCCTAAAGCATCTGAAGGCCTGGCCATTTCAGAGGGAACCTGGGAACCCAATGCCAGGCATCAGAACCGGCCTCGGCACCTGTGATGTGTGATCTTTGCCCACTGCCGTGTGAGCCAGGGCCCGCGATGCAACTTTCTCCCGATTGCTGGAGCACACGTGAACCACCCTAGCTGTTCCTTGCCGCTAGGTCCTCCTACCCTAAGGAGCCCCAATGAACGACCAGGTTACATTAACACTCACTCAACACTAGGCGTAACTCTTAGCTTAGCCTAGGTGCTGGGTGCAAAGTGACAGCTCCCCCTGCTCCCGACCATATTGGTGAAGCGTCCCAGGAGAGCCCGGCTAATATAAAAGACCCCGACATAACGAGGGAGCCATGCGCAGCTACAAGTGTTTTCCACAGTGAAACTGGTCTGCAGGGCTACCCCGCATGCTCAGGCGCTGGCTATGGCATACCAACCAGCCACCAACACACCGCGCATTTACTAGGTGTTCCAAGTCCACTAGGTCCCATTTGCCAAGAAACAAGGAATTGCAACCAAGCCCCCCCCAAAACCAGGCCAGGTCCCCCGCTGCCGCAGGAATTCTATCAATCAACCTCCCATCTCCCATCATCAGTACTGGCTTGACTGTGCCTCTTCATTGCATGGGATAAATGAGTCATCATTATGGCTAACAGGCATATCCTCTTGAAAATGCCGCCGCTCATGCCTGGTAAGGCCGGGACACCAACACTACTAGCCAAACTTACTAAAGTTTTACACTCCCAGGCCCTTTCCAATGTAAATATTATTTGCATCAAACTGCACATGGGATACATACGGGCCCCGTGCCCATCCCGATGAGGATGTGAGAGCCGTAGTCATTACTGGTGAGCCCAGGCAAAGTAACACATTTACCCTCCAGTGCTGACATACCCACTTCTAACATTTTATTTACTGGACAGGCTTCCCTTTCATCAAACCTACTGATGGCATCTAAACTAGCAACCTCACGATCCATGGCTGTAATTTGAATGACGCTATCCTGCAGGTAACCCAATAACATACCAAAATTCCATCTGCACGCTCATCCCTGCTCTATAATTCTACTCTACATTGAATTAACTTATACCGTCACGGAAATTGGACCATATGTCCCACCTCTTTTGAAGGGAAGGAAACAACCGACCAACCTTTCCCAATAACAGTGATGTGTCCCGCCTATCAACTGCACAACGCCTACTAATAGTGCTCTAATGAAGGCGCTGTAACTCAGATACCCGTGTAGCAACAGTACCCAAGGTAGAATGTATACCCGTAACAAGAAGTTGATGCAATAAGGCTCAAAACCATATCCAGGGTTCAGTTCCCGAAACTGGCCTCCCTCACCATGTCTAACACATTCGCAGACATTGCCAGCAGACCGCTGCTCAGAGGACAACCCACAGCTGTCTGACCAGTATGCGAAAATTAGGCCCTCTGGGCTGACCACACGCACGTGACCGAGCCCCAAATCCCGACGCGCTGCATGATACCCTGACTTTTAATACACCCATCGATGATCTAGTTCGAATATGGATGGCACCAGAGAGGGGTCAAAACATTGAACAATACTGCCGAAGGTGAATTTTGGTATGTGTGACTTTATTTGCCAAGAGTGATAGTTACCCAAGTGTTAGTGACACTTATCGCCAGTATATTAAAGCCAATGAGACATACATGTCAGAAATTGCACCATGGCAGTTTGGGAGCCCCGCCCGCGCTTAACTGAGCTGAAAAGACGCAGCGTTCAACGACGACGCCATACTGCGTTCCTAGGCATATTCCTATGCGTACGTCCCAGCATGTGAGGCAACTGTTGCAATGCAAAAAGCGCTAATATCCCCGAATCGGGTGAAGCGCGCGCTATGCAATCTCCCGCCCCCAGCCTGCCCCTGGCATTGCGTGCGTGAAGTGGTCACCGAGAGACCAAAGGAATAACAGGCGCACAGCACATAGAAGTCGGGTTTTTTTTTTTTTTTTTTTTTTTTTTTTTTTTGTTTTGTTGTACACCGGAGCTAGGGTCAAATCCTACGGACTGCGGCCTAGTTCCTGGTAGAGGCCCATTTAACCTTTTGGGCTGATGCTCTGGGGGGGGCACGTGAAGCACGTTCCGGTAGGGGGGGTGGTCAGAAGGACGCCTATTAGTATACTGCTAGCTGCGCGAGCGAGCCGCTAACAAAGTGAGATAGACCCATGTCATGGGATTAGACAAGGCAGACGTCTGACAGCTTAAGCGGGGTCCTCCACCCAGATGAAGGAATATCTCTTCCTTCATCGTGGTGCCAGCCTAGCTCTCTGTTTCAAGTCCAAGATAAGCATGGCAAAGGCTGGAGATGCCAGGGATAGATCTAGATACTTCGGCCGCCCCGTGGCGCTTCTTCCCCTTCTATCCCCACCACCCTTCCCCTGCAACAGCCATTGTGGCCCCCCATTGTCTCCTTAACATAGCGCCCCCCCTAGCGGGGCGTTTCCCTACCCCTTCCTGCATGCCAACGTATTATAGGGCCGTATGAGTGCGCCGTACCAAATAGACTCGAGGTGGACAATGCCTACATGTGGGTCAGGTTTCAAGCCATGGGTCCACGTGACTCACCCGACTTGCAGAAATTGGCGGCAGTTTCTTGTGCCCATCGCTTTCATGCCTCGCGCATAGCCCCGATAGGCAGCCAGCCAACCTGTTACCTAATATAACGCGCCAATTAGCGGAGGTGTTAGAGCGCCGAACGCATTCAACGGACATTGCGAGCCTTGCACCGCGTCCGTAATCAAGAAGGGTTTTGAGTGAACCAACGTATGTCACTCTGTCAGCGTTTGCGGTACTCAGGCCCAAGACTTGCCATTGAGCATAGCTCTTGGTCCCAACCCTGTTGTGCAGCCAACCAACCGGTACGCGATCATCGGACATTGCGAGCATTGCATCGCGTCCGTAAACAAGAAGAGTTCTGTCGAGCATAGCTCTTGGTCTCAGACCTCTAGTGCAGCCAACCGACCTGTCGCTACTATGTCGCGCCAGTGCCGTAATACCGATCGGACACAAAATTGTCCCACGGTATGGGAGCACATTACCTGGGCATCGTATTCACCGTACAAAGGGGCGCAGTGCGAGCGCCTCCATTAGCATCGCATTTTCATTACCCAAGCCCCTAGAAGCCCCCGGGGCAGGTTGTTCGATTATTTGTGCCTATTCATATAACATGTACTCGCCCCGGAGGTTATTGGGACTCTTCTGACCCTGTGTTTAAACCCATACAGGCACGGGAAGATTAAGTGATTTGCCCAGGACACAAGATGTGGCACGACCTCAAAGCTCGATTAAATACACGCGAACCGGGTATGAACCAGCGACCCGGTATATATATATATATATATATATATATTTATATATATTTTTTTTTAAATGAGCGAGCGCGAACTCGGAGCGTTGTACTTTTGACACCCGTTGCGCATTTACTGCCATTCATTAAGTGAGGCACCAGGTCCGACACCCAGGTTGAGGCCGCGGGGCTCAACCCCCCCGCCCCCCCCGGCTGGCCGTAGCCGCGTGGCCGACGGACCCCGTTCGCACTGTGCCTCGAAGGGCTGCCGTCCCTCACTCACACTTGGCGGTGGCGCAGCCGACGGGTCAATACCAAGGAAGGCACACTTCGGAGCCCGCGGGGGGGGGGGGTTTGGAGGGTGAGTGAACAGCTTGTGGCCCCGCCCGCACGCTCGAATCGTCCAGTGTCAAACCGCATGCCGTGGCAGTGCCAACCCTTCCGGAGCCTAGCTCGATACGCGGGCTGGTGGAGGAGGGTATACTAATTACCCGGGATCGCCGGCAAAGAAATCTAGATGAAAATCCCCGACATTACACCTGTAACCTTGAGAGTAAGAGAAACGAGGATGTTACTGCTCCCGCTCCCCCAACACGCGCCCGCAGTCGCTCGACTACACTGTAGTTAAGTGGGTCATGCTCTACCAAATGACACAGCATGCCGCGCAATGCAAACCTTACGGAGCCTAGCCCGATGCGCGGGCGGGCCCGGGGGTGAGGGGAGTGGGGTTTACTGCTTAAAACGGGATTGCAGGCGAAAGAAAGATAATCGAGCAGAATCAAGGGACATGGAACCTGTAACCTGACGAGTAAGAGTACCAGGCCTTACCCATTACCACAGTGACTCTCGGCACCAACGTGCCCTACACGCTGGACCTTCCGACGGAGAACCGAGGAGAATAATGCTCCCGCTCCCCCCAGGCGCTTAACTACACTGCTCGTCGCCGACCCAATCAGCGCCGCACTACATACAAATTAGGCCCCTGCTTTGATCTTGTGCCCCTTCCGCCCGTGGTCATCCAAGCCACAGGGCCCCGTCGCCTGGTACTGCCCAGGGACGGGGCCGGGGCGGAGTGGAGGCAACAAGACTCACCGTTAAGGGGACAGCAACGATGACCGATGCGGCGTGAATCCCGGGACACAGCGACGAGCAGCCAGCGACCGTTGCTGTGTAAAAGGCGAACGAGCGGACAAGAGGACGAGGAGGGGGCGGAGACAGTATAAGTACCCCTGTCTCCTGCCCGCCCTCGCCGGAAACAGCTATCTGTTGGGGTCTCCCCCGGACTAGCCCAGGGACTCGACCTCCCACCCCTGTGCCTTCCTGTGGCACTAAGGCGGCCGCCCTCCAAGGGGCGGGCCGCTGAGCGACCCCCCCCCGGCAGCCTTACACTATGCCTCGTGATTTAAGGCAATTGGAGCATTCAAGCAGCCGCAACATTTTCCATACTTCAGCGGCCCCAAAGTGCGGTGTGAGATGTGCAGCATGTAGTGTCCATGCATGGACACGTTCTAGTGTTCCGACCTGCTGTACTACACTGTACACCCACCCACCACAGACGTCACTGTGTCAGGTGACGCTGGCAATAAAAGGGGCCGAGCGCACGTGCTCGTGGCCATTCCCACTATCCCCAACTATGTGTCCTGTGTCCTTCTTCACCTAGCATGTGGGCTTAGGGCCCATCATTACATTGGCGACGAGGCGGGTACGTTACCCCGCGAGTGAAGCCCCGATCGGCGCACCATCGATAATGATGAGGGAGAGGACTGCCCGGTGAGCACACCCCCCGTGTGACGACGCGAGAAGCCGGCAGGGCACAGCATAGCCCGCAGCGTGCCTGGTGGCGACCGGGAGCCCACCCCGCGCCTCAGGCACCGGCCGCAATCGCCCTGGTGGAGGGGGAAGAGCCCCAAACACAAGCGGACCGATCGGAGCCCACCCGTATCGGCCGCGACGCCGGAAGTCTGCAGGCGGGGGCCGGGTGCCCACCCCGACCCTGCCGCCGTGCCTGGAGGTGCCCGGAAGTAATGGCAAGCCGAGCGGTGCCCACCCGCATCGGCTGCGACCCCCGCAAGTGGCGGCGGCCACGCGGAGCCCACCCGCGTGGAGGACAGTGAGGAGCTGCGCGATACACGAAGTGTGTAGCCAAGCGGGTGCCCACCCCGCAGCTGAGGAGCGAAGACAAGTCCCTACCGAGGCGGAGCCCACCCGCGACTGGCCGTGGCCGTGTGGCACCTGCACCCCCTTCCCGCGCGGCCCGTAAGGTGAGGAGACCGGCTGCGGGAAGGGGCGGACTGAACCTCGAGAGTAAAAGCGGAGCCCACCCGCAACAGCAAACAGGAGCGGCACAAGCAGCGCAGCACCCCCCCCCCCCCCGCGCGGTCCGTGAAGCTAGGTGACCGGCTGCGGGGGGCGGGACGAAGTGGAAATGGAGAGCGGAGCCCACCCGCAGCGGTACGCGACCGCAGGCGGCCAGCGCCGCCAATGAGGGGAGAAGATAAACATACGGGCCAAGAGACTCAGCCCCAATTAATAAAGGCACTACCAGCGGGTGCCCACCCCGCAGGACGACAAGCGGGACGACACACCCCACCCCCCCCCCGCAAGAAACTGCCGCGAGCAGGGAGGGCGATGTCGAGTGCCAAGACTGGCCGCCGCCGGCCATAGAAGGAGGCGGGAAGCGGTGAAACAATGCAATGGTGCCAGCGCTGCCCTGCAAAGAGCGCTACAGAGCCCCACTCTCCTGCTGTAACCAAAGCACATGTAGTGCACACCAAGCCCCAGCCGCCATCCACGCGAGGTATGAACTGCCCCAGCTTGCAAGTGATGCATCATTGCCCTCTGAGCAGCCCACTGTCAATGCCTGTGCCCCCTCCTGCCTTCCAACCAATAAAATAACTGAAAGCAGACTTACCTGCTGCCACGTGTCCTGGACTCCGCTGCTCTGCTCCAGCTCCAGCCCCATCTGGACTCCGCTGGTCTGCCTGGCTCCAGCTCCCCTCCAGCTCTCCTAAGCACGAGTGAAGCCTGGAGCAGTGGAAAGGAAAACAAGGGATAGAGTTCTGGCAGTACAGAAGGTTGCTGCTGAAGCCAAGGAAAAGCAACACTGCCACCCAGTGGCCACTGGTGGTACTGCAGCACTAAGAAACCAACAAGCCTACAGCAATCCAAAGAAGTCCAGCAGCCACAGGAGACCGACGGCTCGCAGCGCAAGGGAGAAGAGGCAGCAAGGCAAGTACCGCAAGGTCTGACGGAGGCGCGAAGGTGAGCGCACGGGAACGCGACGGAGGCGCACAGGAATGTGCCAGAAGCGCAGGAACGCGACGGAAGCACAGAACTGCAAGGGTGAAGAGACAGTGTGCCACAGGGATGCAGCGCTATCCCACAGCAATAAGGAGGAAGTAAGAAGAAATGGTGTCGAGCCACATCCACCCCAGCGAGGACTGCGCTGTCGCCGCATCAAGGGGAGCGAACCCTCGAGAGAGAACAAACGGACTCAGTGCAGATGTACGCCGGACGCGGAAGGTACACTGCAGCGCCTACAGGAGAGGAGCCCACTGAAGAGGATGGGCGCAGCAAGTATCCGACACTGGCGGCCATGGATGCAGAGCAACACCCAGTGGCGCCAAGAAGCCACCACATCAAGTGAACCTGATACTAGGAGCAACGCTACACTGAAGAGGTACCACGACGGTACGAAGAGTAGCACGCACCAGCGCCTGACAAGGCAGCGGACACAGGTAGTCACACGACGTGACACACCTCGTGAAGCCGACCAGCCAAAAATGGTCGCACCACAAAGGCCCAGCCGACCTGCCAAACGGTCGCACCACAAAGGTCAAGCCGACCAGCCAAAATGGTCGCACCACAAAGGTCAAGCCGACCAGCCAGATGGTCGCACCACAGAAGCCGACTCGTCAGGAGTTGCACACGGAGGTGACCGACGCACGGGTCAAGGAAGCTACAAAGCAAGAGGTCTGACGACAAGACCGAAGATTTCCTGCCAGTGATCGGCAGCGCGGACCGTCAAGTGGTCCAAGAAGCTCGAGAAGAACCAAAGCAACTGGTGAAAGGGAGAAGACCGAAGCGGACCATGAGCATGGCCCCACGAACTTCAACCGAAGTAACTGGTGACAAGGTGAAGATGAAGAGAAGGTCACGACCCTAACTCGGAATGCTGAGGAAGATGAAGAGAGTGTTCTCGGACGAGGACAAGACCAGGGGGAACACGTGCAGAGTGCGCGCGCTGCATGGAGAAGCCTGGCCAGATAAGAGAACAGGAACGGTCCAGAGTAGGTCGTGAAGCGAAGAGATGAAGAGACCAGAGTGGCACGTCCGCCACTAAGAAGAAAGAAGATATCGCAGTGGCACGTTTGCCACTACAAGAAAAGAAGATATCGCAGTGGCACGTTTGCCACTACAAGAAAAGAAGTATGTAGATATCGGAGTGGCATGTTTGCCACCAAAAGAAAGGGGAAAGGAAGAGATCTGAGTGGCACGGTTGCCACTGCAACAAAAGAAGAAGTCAGAGTGACATGACATCCTCACGGAGAAAGAAATAGAAGAAAGAGAGAAGAGTGTGGCAAGACTACTCACACCTCAAAGACAAGGAAGGTGACAAGCGTCAGAACACGGTGCGCAAGTCCTGAAGAACACCCGTGGCACGGAGAAAAGACCATCTGTGATGATACTTTCAGCGCACCTGGGATCTGCAGAGGTGAGCAGGCCGGACCATTCGAAACACCCACCTTTGGGGTCACACGGACACTGGACAACGCCAGCCGTGGTGACCCAGGGGCAGAGGCCTCAGGGATACCAGTGAGAGAGTGTCCCCGCGACGAGAGATGGTCATCAGCCGCCCTCCAGCAAAGGTCCCAGGAGGAGGAAGACATTGTGTGCGAAGACAGGAGCCAACAGCTACCCTCCAGGCACGACTGCAGAACCCGAGGTGAGACTTGTCGTCTCCTCTGCACCCACACGGATCGGCGTGCGAGTAACACGGCACAGTACACCCAGCTCAGGACGAGTCAGAGGGCCTCAGGGATATCCCGTGGCAGGGGAACACCTGCGAGAGAGGCATCATGGTGAGAGGGGTGTCTTGCAACCAATCCGTCTTGTGCAAAACAGAACACACGCCACAGATAAAGAGAAGGACTGGACCAAAAGACGAACGGCAACATCTAGTGGCAAACCACAAGAACTCAACTGCGTTTGTCGCCAAGAACGTAAAGCGAAGAAAAGACTGAGAACAACTTCAAGGCAGAGCCGTCAAACAGACTAGGTCCATCGAGCACCCATGACTGGTGCCACAGTGAACTGGTGATCGTCTGCGACAGGAAGAGCATCGTCCGCGACAGGAAGAACATCCTCTGCGACTCCAAGCAGCTGAAGCGTGAGCGATTCTGCAGAAGTTTGGTCACTGTATTACAACTGTGTATATCTTTCTTTCTCCCCCAGGTTGAACGTTGACGTTGGGTTTTGTTATTAAAAATTGGGAGGGATGTAGTGTCCATGCATGGACACGTTCTAGTGTTCCGACCTGCTGTACTACACTGTACACCCACCCACCACAGATGTCACTGTGTCAGGTGACGCTGGCAATAAAAGGGGCCGAGCGCACGTGCTCGTGGCCATTCCCACTATCCCCAACTATGTGTCCTGTGTCCTTCTTCACCTAGCATGTGGGCTTAGGGCCCATCATTACACAGCATTCAGAACACCGAATCGCCGAAACACCATTACGGGAGGGAGGAGCAGGACGGATTCAGCAAAAAGGGGAGGAGGAGGAAGGCAGTGAGTCGGTGAGCGCAGGCTAACACGGTACCAGGCTATAGTGAGAGCGCAGCGCCTGGAAGCCCCCAGCATACAGATCTGTGGTGCACTGGGGGTCCCCTGGAGGAAGGTGATAGACTCTCCAATTTGATCCCTCATAGTAGCGCTGGGTATAATACGCACTGGGACCAGGTCTACGCACTGTAGAGGACACCAAGCAATGTGGTGCCCTCAGGCGGCAGACGGCAGGCGAGGCGCGGCACCATATGTCTTGTGGGGAGCGACTCGACGTGTCCCTCCCTGCTTGCATCAGATGCAGCGGAGATCCGGCAGGAGGTGCTGCTGAGGCCTGGAATGCACCCCACACATAGAACTGAGACACGCTGGGGATTCCGGGGGGTGGTGGGCAGATTACCGTATCTAAGCAGCGTGGGCCCTTCAGGTGGGGACCACAAGCAAGGCGCGGAGCCCAATCCTACCGTGGAGGGCGACCCAAGCTGACACCCGGCGAGCGCCGAGACCCTGGTGCCAGTATCGGTCACCAGACGGAGGAACAGACGCAGATATCATTAAAGAGCGCTGAGTGGCACAATCTGTATACAAGACCCCCCCCCCCCCCCCCTCCCTAGGGGATAAACAGTCCTTGACACAAGGGCATCGGAAGACGGTACTACACACATTGCCGTGTACCCCATAAGTGTTGCTCCTCAGATGGGCACCCTCGTCTCTAATAGCTGCTGTGATAGGGTACTGATCCTAAGACCATCAAACATTGGAAAAACGGATAAAATGCAAACAAAGCGAAGTTTGATTCACGCAAAACAGCAGGACAAATGCTAACTGCAACGCAAGCACCATAGACGGCAAGCTGCAGCGTTAACACATTGAGTAGATGGAATGTCAGAGAGGCTGGATAAGCAGAACGCACAGATATGGTGGAACGCAGGGTACCAGAAACTGAAGACATTCAACAGAAGACGCTTACCCTGCTCCAGACCAAGACAGAAGACCCAGAGGGGCACTCCCGGGGAACAATCTTTAAATAACAGGGGTAGCGGAGTCGACAAACACCGGAAACATGGAAAAATAGCCGGAAAAACTCCTTAGTGATCTACTAGGAAGAGAGACCTTTTCAGACATGTTTGTAGTTGAACAAGCACACAGGTCACTGGCACCACCTCTACCTCTGGGTGCCAGACCACGGCCCATCATAGCAAGACTACTGAATTATAGGGACCGGGACGCTACACGACGCCGCTCCAGGGCTCGGCAGAAACTAAGACATGAAGGGTCAGAGGTCTCCGTATTCCCGGATTTCACAGGCCAGGCCCAGGAAGCACAAAAGAAATTCAATCCAGCAAAAAACAAACTCCAAAACTTGAACATACCCTTGCGCCACTTTTGCGTCACTTTTCCCATGTTAAAAGTGACGCAAAAGTGGCGCAAGGGGCTCATAAATCTGCCCCTATGCAAAGCTATATCCAACTCACCTCCGAGTCACAGTGAATTGCAAGCCCAAGCATTTTGGGGGTCCCCAAAGCCAGGCAGCAGTACTTGCAACAACGAGAAAAACCAAAGAACCTTGGGGAATCCGGAGCGAGCCTCAGGAGTGGACAATCCTACAGGATTGCAGAGCACGAGACCCCGCCGCGCACTGAGCTGTGGCTGCACAGGTTAGTGGGCGAAGGGAGACTCTTTGATGTTACAGCACATCGACTAAACAGGTATTTGTATGGACCCAGTTGAGACTTATATTTGCTATAGAGTCTTAGATAGGTTTAGATTAATAACTAATGTTCCACTGACACATGTTACTATTAGGAAATGCAGCCATCCCGTGAACACAACCACGGGGGATCCTGGCTCGCCGCTCCGGCTCACATGTGTGCGCCACACCAAGTTAACACAATTACTGGGGAAACAATTGGGGAGGCTCGGGAGGAGGAATTTGAGGTCTGGGAATGTCTCCGGAATGATTGGGGTGCCGGAGTGGGTGGTGGCAGGATGTGGGGAAGGGGATAAAATATGGTCAGAAGCACAGACACTTCCAGTGCGACAGTCATGCTACTTGGAGCAGCGCGGAAGTGAGAGCACACTCTCAACATAACATGACTCTTAACGTTAGATCGCTAACATTGCTCTCATGAAATCTCAGGGGATTAAAGAACCCTCAAAAGGCACGGCAGGTGCTCACCTACCTTGATCGCCATGGAGTGGAGGGGGCCTGTCTCCAGGAAACACACTTCACCAACTCCTCAGAGTTAACAGTGGGGGACCGCTGGGCGTCCATTCGTGTAGCATCCTCACACTCAATGTATGCCCGTGGGGTCTTAATACTAGTCAAACGTGGCACACCATTTACCCCATCATGCATAATCACAGACACTCAAGGCCGCTACATTATATTCCAGGATAACTTTGGCGGCACAATGTTAACACTAGTAAATACATATGGTCCAAATATAGACGACCCATGGATTTTTGCACAAGTATGGGCGAAAATACAGGAAATAGAGCCAGTGGAATTTGTCTGGGGAGGAGACTTTAATATTTAATATGCGCTTAGACCCATCAATGGACAGATCAACGAGCAATGATAAATATGGTAAGCAGACAGCTAACGTACTCAAAGATGGCGCGGAGGAGTGGGGGTGATTGATCAATGGAGACTGCGCTATTCAGGGCGGCACCACCACAACACACAACACGTGGTCTAGAATTGACTACTGAATAGCAACACAGGGAGTTAGTACATGGACGAGTCACATAGACCACAGGCCCAAGATGCTATCTGATCATGCTCTATACGACTGGTGGTAGAGCTCCCCATGCATACCCCCAGGCAGATTACGTGATGTTTTCCGACAGCTGCAATGCAAGACCAAGTATTTTAAAGAGATCTAACGCAAGGTATAACAGACTACTGCACAACATGGGGACAGTCACTGGTGCCCAAACACTCTGGGAGGCCTTCAAAGCAACAATCTGGGGACACAGCATTGGCAAACAGGCTGGTGTACTAAGAGATTTACGGCAGCTACTGCAAAAAGTAGAAAAGGAATACATGTGAACACTAAATATTGCACTACTCGCAGATATTAGAAACAAAATGAATACATATCAGGAATTTGCAGACAGTGAGGTGAAATACTTATCACGAACACATATGGCACAAAGTTATGGGGAGCATGGCAGCCCTGGCCGCATGCTCGCAGATAGACCCCAAACCTCACATTCACCATCACACATTCTACAGATTATGGACACACAAGGGAAAATACGCTATGATACACTCTCCATTCTAGAAAGATTTTCAGAACACTACACGCAGCAATACTCTGCACATCTAACCACTTCGGACGATGATACTACTGAATACCTTAATGATAAAGCCATAGCCTGGCTCTGAGACGCAAGTGAAGGTGCAGGGGTATCAGGCTGAGTATGCCATCCAAGACAGTGGGGAGAAAGCTTTGTAGAGGTGGACCACAGCAAGGCCTACCAGTGCTAGGGGTTTGCCCTTCTCTGCACAAAAGTCCTCAGACCAGAAAATAGAAGTTGGCACAGAAGCTGAAATAGTAAAAAGATATTTTATTAACCTTATGAGGTGGAACTACATTCACACAACACTCTTCGGTAGTGTATGAAGTAGCACAAGGAGTAGAAGAGCCATGGGTCTTTTATACCCACACAGGAGCTCAAAAGAAGGCGGTACAGAGTGTAGGAGAGTTACATACATAAATGGTCATACAAAGAATGCACAGTCAACAGTAAAGGAGGAGCCAGCAGTTGCTGACTTTGGTAAAAACAACCTGACAGTTACAGACTAGAGCAGGTGCATGGGCAGCTACAGACTCTTCTGCACATGTGCAGAGTAGCAGAGGCTAAGTATAGCCAGTTCTTTGAGCAAAGCACAAGGGCAAGCAACAGTGAAGAAGGAAAAAGCACATGATTGACAAAATGGCTGCCGGAACCAAGATGGCTTCAGCTAAATGCTAACAGCGATCTCTGCCAAATTTACACAGCTTGAGAAGGCTGCCTGTGATACTCCACCAACTCTTGCTGTTGTTGGTTGAAATGTCCCAGAGGCCGAAAAAGGGCAGCACAGCGAGCAGTTTTGTCTGCGGAGGGATGTTGGTTCTCCGCTGTGTTGGTGGGGTCAGCCTGTGAGCAATCAGGGTCAGGATATTCTGGATGGATGTCCTTTTGAGCCTGTAGTGGGCCATAACTTCCTCTGGCGTTAAGTCTGCGAGGCAGACACGCCTGCACAGTGCCCGCTGTCTTCTTCGTCGCTGCATCGGTGGTGGTGGTCCTGGGGGTGGTGGCATTGGCGGTGGTTGTTGTTGTTGCCTTGGTGGGACTCCAATGTGCATGATGACTACCTCCATGGCTTCTGTGGCTGTTCTGAGGGAGCTCTGGCCTAGTCTCCATTATATACACCCACTTATCTCCAGTGTATGTCAGATTTTGATCAGGTGTTAATAACTGGAGATAACGGGAGTTAGCGTGACTTTTTTTGTAGCTATGCGGGTCAGCGATATCATTGATAATAGTGCGAAGCTGTGTTAGCGACTTTTTTCTTGAAATTTCAGTCAAGAAAGCCTACTTTGCATATCATTTGCGTTGAATATCGCTGACGGCCAAGGTGATAAATGTTCCGGTTGGTATCGCCAGAAAACTAGCGCTAAAGGGGGTTAGCGACGCATTGTTGATAGGGCGATAAAATTATCGCCACTTTATCGCCAAAAAGTGATGCTAACTTGGCGATAAATCCCTTGATGATATGCCCCAAAGAATACCTTAACAAGAGAGGCGGGTAGGGTGCTGGCGGGAGCCGATGGGACCTGGGCGTTGACAGGTCCATGAGCACCGCCTCGCCCTGCTCACTGCGAAACTTTGAATTTTCCTGATCTCTAGCGTTACGACTTTGTCTAGATTACTACTTTTATCAAACTTGGGGGCATATTAACAATGGCTTTATCTCCGCTTTTTCGAGATAAAACTATCGCCCTATTTACAAGAGGGTGCTAACATGCATAATCGCATGTTAGCACACTTTTTCCCGACGCCTCCCTTTGCATCTCTAATGAGATGCAAAGTGGGCGTCACTGGGCATACCCCGGATGGACTACCTTGTAAAATATCACTGATGTTCACATCGTAATATTTACAAGGCAGCCCACAGGATTTTAGCGCACGTTAGATTTTTGCGAAAACTGCGGTTTTAGCCAAAAACTAACGTCTGCTAAAATCCTGACTTACCTATGCTTAACATAGGGGGTGGATTATGCTGATACGACCACAGGGTCGTATCAGCAAGGTTATCGCCGTTTTGCAGGGAACATCGCTGGAAAACCAGCGAGGTTCTCTGCAAAACGGCGATTTCCCCGCTATCGCTGGATTTCTTATCGCCCTTGTGAAAAGCGTTGTTGATACAGCACTATCACGGCGATGAAATCCAGCTATAGGATAAATATTGCTAAACGTGCTTAGCGATGTTTTTCTCTAATTGTTGTTGATATGCCCCTTGGGTAGATGAAGCCCGAGTAGGTCTTGTTGGACTTAGAGGGCCATGGGGCATATCATCAAGGCGCCACGATAAAATTATCGCCGCTTTAGGGTCCGTTTTCTGGCGAAAAGCGGCGATAATTTTATCGCATTATCAGCAAGGTCACGCTATCGCATGAATCCTTGCCTTAGTGCCCTTTCCCTCAACGCCCATCTTTGCATCTCTAATGAGATGCAAATCGGGCATTACGCACAAAAATAACGTGAGAGATGTCGCTAACCGACATTTCTCCTATCAACAAACCACCCGCTAACTTGCATGGCGATAAGAAAAGTAGCGCTAACCGCGCTTATCGCTACTTTTCTTACGCCTGCTTTCAATCTGACTGGGAGGTGGAAATAATGGCTAAGTCTGCCCTGCCCTATCAACAACGTATCGCCAATCGTTGTGCGGTTATCGCTGGATTTCCAGCGATAATCGCACATTTGGCAGCTAACTCTGGAATTTTTATCTCTTTGGAGATAAGCGTCGCTGATAGCGCGCTATCTCCGCGATAAAATCCAGCGATAGCCTGCGAAAATTATCCTAGTGCTAAGCGCGCTTAGCGATAATTATTGCTGGTTGTTGCTGATATGCCCCCGTATTATCAAGGAACCGCTTTAGCGGCAGGAAACGGCCGCTAAAGCGACGATAATGAGCTTGATAATATGCCCTTGAGAATTCCCATAGAAGCCCAGGTTCTGGTGTGAACCTGGGCTTCTATGGGAATTTACAAGGGCACATTATCAAGCCCATTATCACCGCGGCAGTTTAACATTATCGCCGTTCCTTGATAATATGGCCCTAAACTCGTTATCCGCCTATCAGAGACGATGTCAGGGGTGAGCTTTTAACTCGCTGAGCTATCTGCCTACTATTTTATGACCACCTAGGATGCCTCCTCTGGTCAGCGGGGAGTAACGATCGGGAGCGGACGTGGCTCAACGGCCAGAGCTGCCTCTTTGGCACTGGCGACCCAGGCTCGGGTCCCGACGTCCACTCACACTATCCTATGATTCTCGGAAACTCACTTAACTTCCCAGTCCATTAAAAACACGAAGCTGTCCTTGGGGATTGTTACTGACTGCTGCTTGTAAGTGCGACAAAGCCCTTCTTTAAAATTGTCCTTGTATTTCTATCCCTCTTCCTACCCCTGAAGAGGCGTTCCAGCGCTTGGACAGTCATTGCTAGTCATGGAGTGAGCTCCCTGGGAGACTTCCCTCAGCTGTGAGCTCCCGGGGAGACTCCCTTCAGCTGTGAGCTCCCAGGGAGTCTCACCTCAGCTGTGAGCTCCCGGGGGACACCCCTCAGCTGTGAGCTCCCGGGGGGACTCCCTTCAGCTGTGAACTCCCGGGGTGACTCCCTTCAGCTGTGAGCTCTGGGGAGATTCCCCTCAGCTGTGACCTCCCGGGGTGACTCCCTTCAGCTGTGAGCTCCTGGGGAGACTCCCCTCAGCTGTTAGCTCCCGGGGTGACTCCCCTCAGCTGTGAGCTCCCGGGGTGACTCCCTTCAGCTGTGATCTCCCGGGGAGATTCCCCTCAGCTGTGAGCTCCCGGGGTGACACCCTTCAGCTGTGAGCTCCCGAGGAGACTCCCCTCAGCTGTGAGCTCCCGGGGTGACTCCCCTCAGCTGTGAGCTCCCGCGGTGACTCCCCTCAGCTGTGAGCTCCTGGGGTGCCTCCCTTCAGCTGTGAGCTCCCGGGGTGACTCCCTTCAGCTGTGAGCTCCCGGGGTGCCTCCCTTCAGATGTGAGCTCCTGGGGAGACTCCCTTCAGCTGTGAGCTCCCGGGGATACTCCCCTCAGCTGAGAGCTCCCGGAGGGACTCCCTTCAGCTGTGAGCTCCCAGGGTAACTCCCTTCAGCTGTGAGCTTCTGGGGAGAATCCCCTCAGCTGTGAGCTCCCAGGGTGACTCACCTCAGCTGTGAGATCCCGGGGAGACTCCCCTCAGCTATGAGCTCCCGGGGTGACTCCCATCAGCTGTGAGCTCCCGGGGTGACTCCCTTCAGCTGTGAGCTCCCGGGGTGCCTCCCTTCAGATGTGAGCTCCTGGGAGACTCCCCTCAGCTGTGAGCTCCCGGGGATACTCCCCTCAGCTGTGAGCTCCCGGGGGGACTTCCTTCAGCTGTGAGCTCCCAGGGTGACTCCCTTCAGCTGTGAGCTTCCGGGGAGACTCCCCTCAGCTGTGAGCTCCCGGGGTGACTCCCCTCAGCTGTGAGATCCCGGGGAGACTCCCCTCAGCTATGAGCTCCCGGGGTGACTCCCCTCAGCTGTGAGCTCCCGGGGGACTCCCTTCAGCTGTGAGCTCCCGGGGAGACTCCCTTCAGCTGTGAGCTCCCGGGGAGACTTCCCTCAGCCTTTGAGCTCCCGGGGGGACTCCCTCAGCTATGAGATCCCAGGGAGACTCCCCTCAGCTGTGAGCTCCCGGGGTGACTCCCCTCAGCTGTGAGCTCCCGGGGGACTCCCTTCAGCTGTGAGCTCCTGGGGAGACTCCCTTCAGCTGTGAGCTCCTGGGGTGACTCCCTCAGCTGTGAGCTACCGGGGTGACTCCCTTCAGCTGTGAGCTCCCGGGGTGCCTCCCTTCAGCTGTGAGCTCCCGGGGAGACTCCCCTCAGCTGTGAGCTCCCGGGGTGACTCCCTTCAGCTGTGAGCTCCCGGGGAGACTCCCCTCAGCTGTGAGCTCCCAGGGTGACTCCCCTCAGCTGTGAACTCCTGGGGGGACTCCCTTCAGCTGTGAGCTCCCGGGGTGACTCCCTTCAGTTGTGTGCAACCCGGGGAGACTCCCCTCAGCTGTGAGCTCCCGGGGTGACTCCCTTCAGCTGTGAGCTCCCGGGAAGACTCCCCTCAGCTGTGAGCTCCTGGGGTGACTCCCTCAGCTGTGAGCTCCCGGGGTGCCTCCCTTCAGCTGTGAGCTCCCGGGGTGCCTCCCTTCAGCTGTGAGCTCCTGGGGTGACTTCCTTCAGCTGTGAGCTCCTGGGGAGACTCCCCTCAGCTGTGAGCTGCCGGGGAGACTCCCCTCAGCTGTGAGCTCCCAGGGTGACTCCCCTCAGCTGTGAGCTCCCGGGGAGACTCCCCTCAGCTGTGAGCTCCCAGGGTGACTCCCCTCAGCTGTGAACTCCTGGGGGGACTCCCTTCAGCTGTGAGCTCCCGGGGTGACTCCCTTCAGTTGTGTGCAACCCGGGGAGACTCCCCTCAGCTGTGAGCTCCCGGGGTGACTCCCTTCAGCTGTGAGCTCCCGGGAAGACTCCCCTCAGCTGTGAGC
The DNA here is from genome assembly GCF_964204655.1 of Triturus cristatus. Taxonomy (NCBI): domain Eukaryota; kingdom Metazoa; phylum Chordata; class Amphibia; order Caudata; family Salamandridae; genus Triturus; species Triturus cristatus. The sequence continues at coordinate 5,082,730 of NC_140593.1, read as the reverse complement.
TCCTGGGGTGACTCCCTCAGCTGTGAGCTCCCGGGGTGCCTCCCTTCAGCTGTGAGCTCCCGGGGTGCCTCCCTTCAGCTGTGAGCTCCTGGGGTGACTTCCTTCAGCTGTGAGCTCCTGGGGAGACTCCCCTCAGCTGTGAGCTGCCGGGGTGACTCCCCTCAGCTGTGAGCTCCCCGGGTGCCTCCCCTCATCTGTGAGCTCACGGGGTGCCTCCCTTCAGCTGTGAGCTCCTGGGGTGACTCCCTTCAGCTGTGAGCTCCCGGGGGGACTCCCCTCAGCTGTGAGCTCTGGGGGGAATCCCCTCAGCTGTGAGCTCATGGGGTGCCTCCCGTCAGTTGTGAGCTCCTGGGGTGACTCCCTTCAGCTGTGAGCTCCCGGGGGGACTCCCCTCAGCTGTGAGCTCTGGGGTGACTCCCTTCAGCTGTGATCTCCCGGGGAGATTCCCCTCAGCTGTGAGCTCCCGGGGTGACACCCTTCAGCTGTGAGCTCCCGAGGAGACTCCCCTCAGCTGTGAGCTCCCGGGGTGACTCCCCTCAGCTGTGAGCTCCCGCGGTGACTCCCCTCAGCTGTGAGCTCCCGGGGTGCCTCCCTTCAGCTGTGAGCTCCCGGGGTGACTCCCTTCAGCTGTGAGCTCCCGGGGTGCCTCCCTTCAGATGTGAGCTCCTGGGAAGACTCCCCTCAGCTGTGAGCTCCCGGGGATACTCCCCTCAGCTGAGAGCTCCCAGAGGGACTCCCTTCAGCTGTGAGCTCCCAGGGTGACTCCCTTCAGCTGTGAGCTTCTGAGGAGAATCCCCTCAGCTGTGAGCTCCCAGGGTGACTCACCTCAGCTGTGAGATCCCGGGGAGAATCCCCTCAGCTATGAGCTCCGGGGTGACTCCCATCAGCTGTGAGCTCCCGTGGTGACTCCCTTCAGCTGTGAGCTCCCGGGGTGCCTCCCTTCAGATGTGAGCTCCTGGGACACTCCCCTCAGCTGTGAGCTCCCGGGGATACTCCCCTCAGCTGTGAGCTCCCGGGGGGACTTCCTTCAGCTGTGAGCTCCCAGGGTGACTCCCTTCAGCTGTGAGCTTCCGGGGAGACTCCCCTCAGCTGTGAGCTCCCGGGGTGACTCCCCTCAGCTGTGAGATCCCGGGGAGACTCCCCTCAGCTATGAGCTCCCGGGGTGACTCCCCACAGCTGTGAGCTCCCGGGGGACTCCCTTCAGCTGTGAGCTCCCGGGGAGACTCCCTTCAGCTGTGAGCTCCCGGGGAGACTTCCCTCAGCGTTTGAGCTCCTGGGGGGACTCCCTCAGCTGTGAGATCCCAGGGAGACTCCCCTCAGCTGTGAGCTCCCGGGGGACTCCCTTCAGCTTTGAGCTCCCGGGGAGACTCCCTTCAGCTGTGAGCTCCTGGGGTGACTCCCTCAGCTGTGAGCTACCGGGGTGACACCCTTCAGCTGTGAGCTCCCGGGGTGCCTCCCTTCAGCTGTGAGCTCCCGGGGTGACTCCCCTCAGCTGTGAGCAACCCGGGGAGACTCCCCTCAGCTGTGAGCTCCCGGGGTGACTCCCTTCAGCTGTGAGCTCCCGGGAAGACTCCCCTCAGCTGTGAGCTCCCGGGGTGACTCCCTCAGCTGTGAGCTCCCGGGGTGCCTCTCTTCAGCTGTGAGCTCCCGGGGTGCCTCCCTTCAGCTGTGAGCTCCCGGGGTGACTTCCTTCAGCTGTGAGCTCCCGGGGAGACTCCCCTCAGCTGTGAGCTCCCGGGGTGACTCCCTTCAGCTGTGAGCTCCCGGGGAGACTCCCCTCAGCTGTGAGCTCCCAGGGTGACTCCCCTCAGCTGTGAACTCCTGGGGGGACTCCCTTCAGCTGTGAGCTCCCGGGGTGACTCCCTTCAGTTGTGTGCAACCCGGGGAGACTCCCCTCAGCTGTGAGCTCCCGGGGTGCCTCCCTTCAGCTGTGAGCTCCCGGGGTGCCTCCCTTCAGCTGTGAGCTCCTGGGGTGACTTCCTTCAGCTGTGAGCTCCTGGGGAGACTCCCCTCAGCTGTGAGCTGCCGGGGTGACTCCCCTCAGCTGTGAGCTCCCCGGGTGCCTCCCCTCATCTGTGAGCTCACGGGGTGCCTCCCTTCAGCTGTGAGCTCCTGGGGTGACTCCCTTCAGCTGTGAGCTCCCGGGGGGACTCCCCTCAGCTGTGAGCTCTGGGGGGAATCCCCTCAGCTGTGAGCTCATGGGGTGCCTCCCGTCAGTTGTGAGCTCCTGGGGTGACTCCCTTCAGCTGTGAGCTCCCGGGGGGACTCCCCTCAGCTGTGAGCTCTGGGGTGACTCCCTTCAGCTGTGATCTCCCGGGGAGATTCCCCTCAGCTGTGAGCTCCCGGGGTGACACCCTTCAGCTGTGAGCTCCCGAGGAGACTCCCCTCAGCTGTGAGCTCCCGGGGTGACTCCCCTCAGCTGTGAGCTCCCGCGGTGACTCCCCTCAGCTGTGAGCTCCCGGGGTGCCTCCCTTCAGCTGTGAGCTCCCGGGGTGACTCCCTTCAGCTGTGAGCTCCCGGGGTGCCTCCCTTCAGATGTGAGCTCCTGGGAAGACTCCCCTCAGCTGTGAGCTCCCGGGGATACTCCCCTCAGCTGAGAGCTCCCAGAGGGACTCCCTTCAGCTGTGAGCTCCCAGGGTGACTCCCTTCAGCTGTGAGCTTCTGAGGAGAATCCCCTCAGCTGTGAGCTCCCAGGGTGACTCACCTCAGCTGTGAGATCCCGGGGAGAATCCCCTCAGCTATGAGCTCCGGGGTGACTCCCATCAGCTGTGAGCTCCCGGGGTGACTCCCTTCAGCTGTGAGCTCCCGGGGTGCCTCCCTTCAGATGTGAGCTCCTGGGACACTCCCCTCAGCTGTGAGCTCCCGGGGATACTCCCCTCAGCTGTGAGCTCCCGGGGGGACTTCCTTCAGCTGTGAGCTCCCAGGGTGACTCCCTTCAGCTGTGAGCTTCCGGGGAGACTCCCCTCAGCTGTGAGCTCCCGGGGTGACTCCCCTCAGCTGTGAGATCCCGGGGAGACTCCCCTCAGCTATGAGCTCCCGGGGTGACTCCCCACAGCTGTGAGCTCCCGGGGGACTCCCTTCAGCTGTGAGCTCCCGGGGTGCCTCCCTTCAGATGTGAGCTCCTGGGAGACTCCCCTCAGCTGTGAGCTCCCGGGGATACTCCCCTCAGCTGTGAGCTCCCGGGGGGACTTCCTTCAGCTGTGAGCTCCCAGGGTGACTCCCTTCAGCTGTGAGCTTCCGGGGAGACTCCCCTCAGCTGTGAGCTCCCAGGGTGACTCCCCTCAGCTGTGAACTCCTGGGGTGCCTCTCTTCAGCTGTGAGCTCTCGGGGTGCCTCCCTTCAGCTGTGAGCTCCCGGGGTGACTTCCTTCAGCTGTGAGCTCCCGGGGAGACTCCCCTCAGCTGTGAGCTCCCGGGGTGACTCCCTTCAGCTGTGAGCTCCCGGGGAGACTCCCCTCAGCTGTGAGCTCCCAGGGTGACTCCCCTCAGCTGTGAACTCCTGGGGGGACTCCCTTCAGCTGTGAGCTCCCGGGGTGACTCCCTTCAGTTGTGTGCAACCCGGGGAGACTCCCCTCAGCTGTGAGCTCCCGGGGTGACTCCCTTCAGCTGTGAGCTCCCGGGAAGACTCCCCTCAGCTGTGAGCTCCTGGGGTGACTCCCTCAGCTGTGAGCTCCCGGGGTGCCTCCCTTCAGCTGTGAGCTCCCGGGGTGCCTCCCTTCAGCTGTGAGCTCCTGGGGTGACTTCCTTCAGCTGTGAGCTCCTGGGGAGACTCCCCTCAGCTGTGAGCTGCCGGGGTGACTCCCCTCAGCTGTGAGCTCCCCGGGTGCCTCCCCTCATCTGTGAGCTCACGGGGTGCCTCCCTTCAGCTGTGAGCTCCTGGGGTGACTCCCTTCAGCTGTGAGCTCCCGGGGGGACTCCCCTCAGCTGTGAGCTCTGGGGGGAATCCCCTCAGCTGTGAGATCATGGGGTGCCTCCCGTCAGTTGTGAGCTCCTGGGGTGACTCCCTTCAGCTGTGAGCTCCCGGGGGGACTCCCCTCAGCTGTGAGCTCTGGGGTGACTCCCTTCAGCTGTGATCTCCCGGGGAGATTCCCCTCAGCTGTGAGCTCCCGGGGTGACACCCTTCAGCTGTGAGCTCCCGAGGAGACTCCCCTCAGCTGTGAGCTCCCGGGGTGACTCCCCTCAGCTGTGAGCTCCCGCGGTGACTCCCCTCAGCTGTGAGCTCCCGGGGTGCCTCCCTTCAGCTGTGAGCTCCCGGGGTGACTCCCTTCAGCTGTGAGCTCCCGGGGTGCCTCCCTTCAGATGTGAGCTCCTGGGAAGACTCCCCTCAGCTGTGAGCTCCCGGGGATACTCCCCTCAGCTGAGAGCTCCCAGAGGGACTCCCTTCAGCTGTGAGCTCCCAGGGTGACTCCCTTCAGCTGTGAGCTTCTGAGGTGAATCCCCTCAGCTGTGAGCTCCCAGGGTGACTCACCTCAGCTGTGAGATCCCGGGGAGAATCCCCTCAGCTATGAGCTCCGGGGTGACTCCCATCAGCTGTGAGCTCCCGGGGTGACTCCCTTCAGCTGTGAGCTCCCGGGGTGCCTCCCTTCAGATGTGAGCTCCTGGGACACTCCCCTCAGCTGTGAGCTCCCGGGGATACTCCCCTCAGCTGTGAGCTCCCGGGGGGACTTCCTTCAGCTGTGAGCTCCCAGGGTGACTCCCTTCAGCTGTGAGCTTCCGGGGAGACTCCCCTCAGCTGTGAGCTCCCGGGGTGACTCCCCTCAGCTGTGAGATCCCGGGGAGACTCCCCTCAGCTATGAGCTCCCGGGGTGACTCCCCACAGCTGTGAGCTCCCGGGGGACTCCCTTCAGCTGTGAGCTCCCGGGGAGACTCCCTTCAGCTGTGAGCTCCCGGGGAGACTTCCCTCAGCTTTTGAGCTCCTGGGGGGACTCCCTCAGCTGTGAGATCCCAGGGAGACTCCCCTCAGCTGTGAGCTCCCGGGGGACTCCCTTCAGCTTTGAGCTCCCGGGGAGACTCCCTTCAGCTGTGAGCTCCTGGGGTGACTCCCTCAGCTGTGAGCTACCGGGGTGACACCCTTCAGCTGTGAGCTCCCGGGGTGCCTCCCTTCAGCTGTGAGCTCCCGGGGTGACTCCCCTCAGCTGTGAGCAACCCGGGGAGACTCCCCTCAGCTGTGAGCTCCCGGGGTGACTCCCTTCAGCTGTGAGCTCCCGGGAAGACTCCCCTCAGCTGTGAGCTCCCGGGGTGACTCCCTCAGCTGTGAGCTCCCGGGGTGCCTCTCTTCAGCTGTGAGCTCCCGGGGTGCCTCCCTTCAGCTGTGAGCTCCCGGGGTGACTTCCTTCAGCTGTGAGCGCCTGGGGAGACTCCCCTCAGCTGTGAGCTGCCGGGGTGACTCCCCTCAGCTGTGAGCTCCCCGGGTGCCTCCCCTCAGCTGTGAGCTCACGGGGTGCCTCCCTTCAGCTGTGAGCTCCTGGGGTGACTCCCTTCAGCTGTGAGCTCCCAGGGGGACTCCCCTCAGCTGTGAGCTCTGGGGGAATCCCTTCAGCTGTGAGCTCCCGGGAGACTCCCCTCAGCTGTGAGCTCCCGGGGTGACTCCCTTCAGCTGTGATCTCAGCTGTAAGCTTGTTCTGTTGGAAAGTCACCGCGGGAATGGATGCTCTCAGATGGCGGCCTCTCGAAGTTAACTGATGATACCTTCTTCACTGTAGCTGGGCGGCGGATGTGTATTTAAGCTCCGAAAAGCTACAAATGCAGTCGGGATGGGGGCAGAAAAGGATGGAGTTATCCGAGTGAACCAGTGACAGTCTTAAGCTCAGCCTGGACATACACATCGCATCCGTTTTACAACTGTTCCTCTCGAATAATTTACAGCAAGGACACTTCTTAGAGAAAAGCGTTCTGCTGCTGCCTTCATTTGTCACAAACCAGAGCGAGTTTTAAGATAACTTCCAGGGTCAAGGCACATGCTGCAGACGTCTTAGTGCCAATATCAGCAACACTCACCATCCACCCATACAACAATCTCCTAGAGAATAACCAGACAAGACACCTTCTTTGTGGAGAAAACTGCTGCAGGTTTATTAGCATTACAAATATGCCAACATGGTGGGTTATCTTACGGGCGATCCCAAGGCAGGTAGCCCCTCGTCGCCTGCCACCTGATGGGCCAAACTACACTGTGGCCCTAGCCAATCGGTGATTGCCAGATTTGGGGGAGGGGAAACCCCTCCCACCGGTGGACCGCCAGTCCAACTCCCTGCTCAAGGCCCAAAAGGGGGCGGAGCCTGCCAGACAACCCCTGGTTGCTCAGGTCCACCACCGCCTGTAGGACTAACGGGGCGCCGTCGCTCCTCCAGGGTCCAACGCGAGGACCTCCCTGTGGATATTTGGCCTTTGGACCCTTGTTGTGCTCCTGCAGAGGGTGCCTGTATGTACCTTACAGCCTCTGGATCACCCTGTAACTCCGCCTGCAACACAAAAGAATACATTAGATACACAACCCCCCCATACCCTGCCTGTACGCCGGGTAAGCGGTAGGGAGGGAAACGGCGTCAGGGTAGTGGGCAAAGAGGACGCCCAGAGGGCGGGGAGAGGTATAAGTACCTCACCCCTCCCCCTCTACCCGGAATTGACGCAGCACACTGGACCCCTGAGAGTCCCAAACATTGGGAGGCTGCCTCCTGTGCCCTCTTGTGGCACTAGGGCGGCCGCCCTCTTAGCGGGTCTCCTTCGTGGACCAATGCGAGGACCTCCCTGTGGATATTTAGCCCTTGCACCCTTGTTTTGCTCCTGCAGAGGGTACCCGTCTGTACCTTACAGCCTCTGGATCGCCCTGTAACTCCGCCACAGCTCTGGGTGTGGCCACCGTCACCCCAGAGCCCCCCACCAAGATAGCCTCCTTTCATACACCCTGCTGTCTCCAAGGCCTCTCCCAGATCAAGTAAGAATAGGTCCGTACCCACTCTGGACAGGTGTACCCCATCTTCATCAAAACACCCTGTGGCCTTAGTGTGCAGTAACCCATGACGGATTCAGCCAAATCCCCTTTGCTCAGTGAATTTCCTCATCTGCCGGGGGGTTATCTCAGACCACCATATTTCACTGGTCCCCAGCTGGTTGCTCAACTTACACACTGTGACCGTCATTTTTTAAAGCCTTGCCCTTCTCCCCAGAGGTGCCATGTCATTTCCTCCCAGGTGTAAGACCAACACATTAGGAGGAGGAATCCACCCCCCCAGTCTCTGCTGCAGCTTCTTCAGCAAGCAGGTCCAGCGCATGTCTGGGTATCATAGCCAGATGTCTGTGGCCGTGAGGTCGTCCCTCCATTTCCTGCTTTCAGCCCACCCTGTGGACTTGGAATGCAGCAACCCATGCCTGAAACTGAAAAGCCAAACCCCACTGAACAGGGTATTTAGACCAGTCACTGTTAGCTCTTTTGCGCAAGGTGACCACTGCCTCCCCAGACTGGGCTCCTCACCACCCTCAATGAGGGGTATTTCTGCCCCCCGAACTGATATGCCCCCACATGCGTGCCACTTATACCTGGCGGACTTCATTTAGGTCCAGTGCATGCCTGGGTATCCTAGCCAAATAATGCCTACGCCGTGAATTTACGCATGGCACACGGCTTCCCAGCCTCCCCTGACCGGGCTCCTTGCCCCACTAAGCAAGGAGTTATCCCTGACCCCTTAACTTTCATGCCCCCCAATAGTTGCTTATCTTATGCATGGAGGACTTCATTTCTTACAGCAGTGCCTTCCTACCCAGGAAAGTCAACTCATTGCCTCCCAAGTGTACGTTCCGTTGTTAGGAGGAGAGACACCCCCCCGGTCTGTGTCGCAGCTATCTTCAGCAAGCTGTCCCAGCGCTAGCCTCGGCCCCCAAACCGAATTAACTCAGTGGTGGAAACAACACATGTCTCGGTTTCCTGCATTCCGCCCCTCATGCCACCCTCAAGATGCACGAAAGGCCATATACCCAACTATTGATCCTGGCAAGATAAAGAAATGCTGGGTTGCTTAACACCCTTAATTGAGCACTGCACGCCTTTCTAATACACTCCAGGTTGCACCCAAGCATCTTTACCCACATCCAGCTTGTTCGAGCCCCTCTCCAGGTCCAGCAAACAATGTCCATGCCCACTCTGGACAAGGGTAGGCATCGTTACCTGCATACAACTGATACCCGGGCCTCTCCCTGGTCCAGCAAACAATTCCAAGGCCACTTTTAGCAGGTGAAGCCCCCCTCTTCTACAAAAACACCCTGTGGACTAGGCAAGCAAAAGCATAACGCACATGCCCCCAATTGTTGCCTAACTTATACCTGGAGGACTTCATCTCTTGCAACAGATCCCTCTTCTGCAAGAGAGAAAAGTCTGACACAGGGCCAGTGTTCTTGGCTAGTGGAGCCCTGTGATGAGTCATGAGCATAACTTGCTTGCCCTGTCTTTTCCTATTGCCTGCACGTCCCTAACCATCTGTAAGCGATCTAAAGATGCCGAGTCACCATGCTATTGTCCCCACCCTGGCGTGAGTGGCCTTGTGCCGAACTTCTGCTATTGTAACCCGGAAGCAGACAAGTGGATGGTGAGAACGGGAGGACAGTTTGAAACGAATCCCCCCACAGTGTGACTGCAGACGTTTACGGATGTTGTGTAGCCGTCCTGGTGTACCCACCCTGGTGTGGATTACCCAGCCCCCGGATTGGGATGTTGCTAGGATGCAGGAGAGGACATGTAGGAGCTCCAATACACTTTATCAACCGGAGTCCTCCAACAAGTGTACCCCACACTTACCATCAGAGACTTCACTCACTTTTTTTTAAAGATTTTTGAACCTGCAAGCACTCACAAGATGGCCCTTCTTTTTACAATGAGAGCATGTAGCATTCAGGGCGGGACACGACTTGTCATTTACCCAATGTGAAGTGCTATTGCATCTGTAGCACTTCCCACCTTTGTTAGGATTGTTACGAGGTTTACTTGCACCTTTTTCTTTCAATTGTGACTTTGCATGAGAGTCACACTTATCTGCTTCCTTTTTTGAATCTAAGTTGGTATTAATCACTGACACTTCTTTATTAAGATCTTTCTTGATCACCTTTACACATTGTAGAGAGTGTTCTATTCTCTTAGCCACTACTAGAACCTCATCCAAAGAAGGTTCATCTTTCAACCAGAGTTCATCACGTACTTTCTCAGATACGCAACCAAGCATAAACTGATCCCGTATTCTTTCATCCGTTAGGGCATCAAATTTACAAGTGGACGCCAAGCGTCTAAGTTCTGTTATATAATTCTCTATGCTTTCTTCTTCCTTTGGCATACGCTTGCCAAAATGATATCTTTCTAAGATTGTGCTAACCTTTGGCAAGTAATGAGCATCCAGCTTATAAATACACTGTTCATACTCGTTAAGACTAGAACTAGTTCCACTTGGGACATCCGGCAAATGGTCAAAGACATCTTGGCCCTCCGATCCCAGACAGCGCATCAACAAAGCAGTCTTTCTCTCTACACTTAGAGAAGTACCACATACTCGAGCATAGTGCTCGAAAACTTTCTTCCATTTGGACCATTTAATGGGAGGGTCACCTGGGGATTGTAGAAAGAAAGGAGCTGCTGTGACGTTTTGCATGGTAAAGATTGTTTGGAGAATTTCAAATAAAGATAAATTAAAAAAAAACAAGTGTGAATTTTCAGTGAAAAGATTCAGAATAGAAAATTAGTGCTAATGCATGTACTATACAAAATCATTATGGTGATAGAACACACTTGCAATTGTGAGAATTTATGTCTGGTAACCTTTAAAGTTTTGGTAGTATCTTGGGAAATAACTGAAGATGTATCTCTGAATGTACCTCTGTATGTAACACACGTAATAATAATATCTATTGTACACTCTAGAACCCCATTAATATAGATTCCGTGCTTGAAAAGCTGCACAATTTGAGGTACAAAACAAATTGTGCACGTCAGCGTTGTAATGTAAATGACACTCAATACGCAAAATTTCATGCAAGATAATAGTATGAGTCAGTGATGTAACCTGAGAGCTCTGAAGATATGACACACATAAATTAGGAAGATTCCACAGAAAAGCTGAACGAAATTAAGGTTTAAAAGAACCGGCTGTACGTGTCAGCGCTGTTAAGCAAATGGCCCTCGACACGCAGAACTTCCAGAAAAATAACTGTGCGTGTCAGTGATACAACCAGATGCGATGAAGCAAAGATTTGACACGCTTTAATTAAGAAGATCCAACAATCCATGCCTCACTTGAATGCGATGTCTGAATGTCAGCATTGAATTTCCTGAAAGAAAAATAATCCTATCGGTAGAATTTCTCGTTGTTCCGCACTGCAAGTCACTGATGTGATAGTAATAGTAATGTTCCCTAGCAACGTTCAACTTGTGATTATTATTGCGTTCGTTATGCACCTCATCCAGTCAGGATACAATTCGCGTGATGAATAAGAGATTCAACCAATCCGGGCAAAGCTTGTTGAGTAGCCAATCCAGGGTAAGACAACCAACGTCAGCGTTGCGTTCCACCTCTCGTCACGATGCGTTTCAAATGCCTTGTATCTTGGCCATAATGGGAGAGAGGGAGTCGGAACGTTGCAGCGTCACTAACACGAAGTAGGGAACAACGGAGAATACGCGTGTGATAGCGCGAGGGCTAACGTAAGTTTTCCTCTTCTTTTTATTTATTTCTTTAAAGATTTTTTTGAAGATGCTGCCAAAATTGAAGGAAACTTCATTATATGCCCAGTCTCCGCATAGGACACCAAATGAAACACCCCCAACACCGGTTGTCCCATTAGGTAGAAGAAATCACAAACAGCAATTCGAGGCAGAGAGAGCGGTCAATAAAGCCTCAGGATAGGAAGTGGCGCTATGTAGGAATAAGTCAGTGATAGCAGCCAAAGCCTTTCTTGCGAGAAGTTAACTAATATCTTACTTGGTGTCGATTTTCTTCTTGAGCGTAGAAGATGAATTCTGTGGAATAATATCAGGTCAGGAGTTGGAGTTGAGCTGATGATGATCCCACAGCGGTCTCTTGATGAGAAGAATGAGGTTGGGGCTCAATGAGGGAAGTCATTGGTTGAGTCTCAGTTGTACGTATAGACAGCTCATCCACCCAACTGCCAGCAGGTTAATGCTCCCTCCCGCCTTCAACATTCCAGATCCAGCTTGGCCCAGAACACCAAGCATCTCAGGGTGAGAAGAAGAAAGCCATTACAACAATATCATACGCTATCTCAGTGCCAAAAGACTTTCATTATGATGTAAGATACATATGTAATATTAACATAAAACCCATATAAGATATATTGTAGGAATTTAAGAAAATGCAGACTGGGACAGATGCAAGTGAGTGTGCAGCATTATTTATAAAAAAAGAAATCTATTTGTGTGTAAACTGGTTGTGCCCAAAGTGGAGGCATTGTTGTCGATGCGCCCATACCAAGACTGTGACAACTTACGAGGTCTACTGAATGTGATAAACACGCAATGAAGCACAAGACAACGGCGCCTTCAGCATGAGAGGTGCAGACTTGGAAGCGCGGGCAGTGGCAGTCTTGGGGGTGTAAGCGCCTTGATGATTCCAAGAGAATGATGCGGCCAGTTTGACCCCTTCAGAAAAAAAAATCCGTGTGTCGTCATCCATGAGTAGATGAAATCACTGTAAAGTATTCAATGTGGGCGTGACTGGGGCTCCCCCAACTGCAGAGAAAAACCGTTTTGAGAACCTCTTGCGTTGCCAGTAAATGTGAACATATCTGGGTCACAAGGTCCACGATGGTCTCGCGCTCGCATTGAAGCTGGATGAGGAATGACTTTAGGAGGGCGGACCCGCCTCTCTTGTGCTGAGGGAAAGCCTGTCCATTCGAAACCATCTTCTAACGTGTTGAAGCCTGGATGAGGAATGACTTTAGGAGGGCGGATCCGCCTCTCTTGTGCTGAGGGAAAGCCTGTCCATTCGAAACCATCTTCTAACGTGTTGAAGCCTGGATGAGGAATGACTTTAGGAGGGCGGATCCGCCTCTCTTGTGCTGAGGGAAAGCCTGTCCATTCGAAACCATCTTCTAACGTGTTGAAGCCTGGATGAGGAATGACTTTAGGAGGGCGGATCCGCCTCTCTTGCGCTGAGGGAAAGCCTGTCCATTCGAAACCATCTTCTAACGTGTTGAAGCCTGGATGAGGAATGACTGTAGGAGGGCGGGTCCGCCTCTCTTGCGCTGAGGGAAAGCCTGTCCATTCGAAACCATCTTCTAACGTGTTGAAGCCTGGATGAGGAATGACTTTAGGAGGGCGGATCCGCCTCTCTTGCGCTGAGGGAAAGCCTGTCCATTCGAAACCATCTTCTAACGTGTTGAAGCCTGGATGCCATTGACATTGAAATGCCTTATACATTGCATCTCATGAAAGCAGCAACATCGTAAGATATTATATGGAACTGCTGAGAATGTCCCTGTGTTGATTTGTTCTAAGCATCCAAGCATCTGTCTCTAGTTATATCGACATCAATGTTTCACCTTTCGCGAGTGCTCGGCGGCTGCACCAGGGCACTGCACTCTGTGGAGCACCTCTGTTTGCTATGATTGCATTTATAGTTAATACATTATATGGTACACTGACAGAGAACTACCTTATATATGTGTATTGTTTACTCCCAGTATCTACATTGGATAATGCGACCTCTTCCTCAAATTCAAAATCCCGGGCTTTAAGCTGATCTGACAGAATCACATTTGCTTACCGGTCATCTGACTTCCTAAATTGGTCAGATCTGCCCAGTCATCTGATCCTTGGTGACACATTTCTCTCCGCTGGGTGTCTTCAGTTATATGCGTACTACAGTGGTCTGTTGCCAGTTCCTACTTTTCATGGTCTCTTCCACAGTAGACCTCTTGATAGATTCCCCAGTGTGTGTATGGATGACTCTAGGGAGATGGCGGTGCCTGCCTGGTGGCATGTTTTACGATTGAAGTGCTTGACAGGTCCAAAGTAACCCAGGCCACTGGAATTATGCGGCAGCGGAGGGCCAAATTATACTGCTGAGTTGAGTAAACTATGCATCAAGAAAAGGCAAATTATGCGGCGTAATGCAGCACATTTTGTGAATGTATCACTTCATTATCTTGTCATTTACTGCTTTCCCTGTGGATGTTCCCTGTTCCCACCTTTTCTGCTCTTGGCAGCCTGGCGCATCCTCTGGAGGCTGATTTGTGAATATATCTCTGCAGGGGGTTGATTTACGAACAAGGCATCATAGAAATAAGTGATTATCTGGCACATGCATCAACGTAGGCTTTAGCGATTCCTTAATTGCAATAATTAAGGAATTGCAATTAAGGAATTGCAAAAGCCTATGCATGTAGGAATCGCTATAAAAATAGCGATTCCTACACATTCCTTAACTGCGAGTCTCAAATTGCGAGCCGCAATTAAGGAATGCCGTTCCATTAATTCCTATAGACCTCCAGGCCCATAGGAATGAATTGGAGATTGCATGAGCAATTTGATAGTACCAGTAGGTATGACACCCTATTGCACCCCTGAAATAGATCTGTGCACATATGTTGCACACACACATGCCCTAAGGGCATGTGTGTGCGCAACATGAAACTTTGAAAAATGCACAAAAGTGTATTTTTCAAAGTTTTTGCAAATTACCATGAAGTTCAACTTTATGGTAATGTGCTCCCCCTATTTGCGAAATCGCTATTTTTTTTTACTTTAATGCATTGCATTTAAGGAATCTCAATTTGGGATCTGCATCTCGTTGTCCTGCTGTCCTGCTGCTCTCCGTCCCCCGCCGCCGCCATTACCAGCTGCGGCCGCTGTGCGGGGATGGACTTCACCTCCCAACATCCCATGCGCCAGGGGAGCAGCTGACGCCGCTTACGCGCCAGGAGGCGCTCTAAAAGACCGGTGCTTCCTCCGCGTCGCGGGACGCGCGCGGGCACTGCCGGGCTAAGCCCGGGCAAAGGGCGGGCCGTCTGTGGCCGTCCAGGGCTGGACAAGGCTGGGCTGGGCCACCCCTCTAACCGGCACCATACGTTCTTTGGGATTGTTCGCTTTAACACCTGGTCGGTTGTTGTGGTTTGCTCTGTTAAGGTCTTTCATGTTTTGATAGCTGTTGTTACAAACGTATTGAGGCATCTGTTGTAGAATACGCTATGGCGAAAAACTACAACAAGGGCTCTATAGCGAGGGGGTCAGGGACCCTAGACGCTTATTTAAAAAAAGCCGAAAATGCTGTGTCAAAAGAAATTGAAATTGTGGAAAGAAGGTTGTCATTAGAGCCTTTTACCCAGCTTAACTCAGTTGTTTCTACACAGGCTACTCATTCTATTTCTTCTGGGCCTGCTTTAGAGTCCTGTCTTTCCAGTGCCCAATTTTTGATGAATGTCTCTAGTCCTCCTCTTTCCCCCCCAGCCTCACGCACTAGGCAGTTAAAGATCCCTTTGTTTGCCCCTGTTAAAGTACCCAAGGGTAAGAGAAAAGCTACTCATGCCCCCAAAGGAAACCGCCAACAAGCTAAACAACCTAGGAATAAAGATCCTGGCCAAGGGTTGGTTCATCCGGAAGGCAGTTTAGTGGTTGAGGCAACTCCTGTTAAGGGAAATGGGCTTACTGAGCATAGGGCTCAAGGGGATGTAGCTACTATGAGGGACATTTCAGTTGATTTGATTAAGCTGTTGGACGAGCGATTGAGGGCGATTATATCGCCGGTCTTGGATAGACTTAGTAAGATTGACGATAGACTTATTCTCATTGAACGTCATATAGCGGGTCAAAGTGCACCGGTGTTAAGGCCTAATCCATCTGATCTACATCCCCTAAGTGTAGTCACTTCTAGAGTGTCTGAACTGGTTGAGTCTATGTCAACTCCTGTTGCTGGCCCTATAAACCCCTTACCACCTGCTCGGGGAATCAATGGTGTTAGCCCAGGGTCGAGGGGTCATACTGAAAGACAAAGTTCTCGGGGGGAGCCTACACATAAGGATCGCCCACTAAATTTGCCACCAGAGGCCTGTCCATATACTGTTATTTTGGCCAATGTCCCGAAAATTTGTGATGGCAAGGAAGAGCATTGGTCCTCCCTGAAAAATAAAGCCCTCCACTATTTGGCTGGGAAGACAGTCTTGGGGAGTCACCTCTTTGATTGTTTTAAAATGGTGAGAAGGGTTCCTTGGGTGGGGAAGTCCAATAAGACTCTGAAGGGTGACTGTGTCGTTGGGAATTTTAGTTCCCCCGATATAGTTGACCATATTTTAAGACAAGCAGGGTCTATTAGAATTCAACAGGACTATGTTAATGTTCTCCCATTGGGCTTTTTTTATCCACCACTTTTTTTGGGGCCTGTCGGATTGAGAGAGCATCCCTTTCAGCACGCCCCTGCAAGTAAAACACTGCTATTAAGTAACAGATATGAAGTCCTTAGTACTTTAGATGTTAATGACTGACTCAGGGTCGATAGAGTTTATACCCATAATGACGTATTCAGTGCAGTTTCTTCCAATTCTTTTGGGTTTTTATCTCCCAGGACACCTGCTGTGGATAATATTGTCAATTCCAGTGCTCTAATAGTTAAAACTTTACCTTTACAGACAGAGCTTGCCATTAGAGTCACGCAGAGGTGCCCTGAGGAAGTTTCTGTAGTTAGGAGCGGAATAGCTCCTATCACTAATTTTGATAATTTGGGTGTTGAGTTGCCTATTAACGGAGTAGAAGCTGATCCACTACCTCTTTCACTTAATTTGGAAAATTGTTTAACAAAAGAGCGAGTGTGTGTAGGAGGCACTCCAGCAATAGATATCATTACTGCTTTATCATGGAATATTGCCGGTCTTCGCTCTAAAAGAGGTGATCAAAACTGGAGGGCTTTTCTTTCCACTTATCATATAATTGCTCTACAAGAAACATGGGAGGCTACAGATCCTTACTACCTGGATGGGTATCAGTCCTTTACCAAATACGCTGTGCCTTCTGTCATGGGGAGACCACGAGGGGGTCTTTTGGTATTATTCAGTCTAAAGTTATTATATAGCATGGAGCTGTTAGTGACCAATTCTTCTCATATTTTAGCGGTGAAAATGGAATGTGTTAATTTGCCATCATTACTGGTGGTTAATTTTTATAACTCATTCACTAGATTGGATGAGTTAGAGCATCTCAAAGCACTGTTCAGATTTTTGGACGAGTATGACGCAATTAATGTTAAACCTTATTTGCTTTTACTTTTTGGCGATTTTAATATTCATGTATGTCATCTTAATTGTTTTGCAAACAACCATCATGATGTTTGCCCACAAGAGGCTATCCATTTTGAACATTCTAAGGGTGGGATATATTTAGAGAGTATGGTATAGGCCTATCACTTACACATGCCTGTTCAAGACTTGTTGGTTCCTGTCCCTACGTTTACGGGTCAAGGCCATTGTAGTAATATTGACTACATCTTCGTATCTCGCATTCTGATGAACTTACTGGGTACTTTTCGTGTCACGCAAAATGCCTCAAGTGATCACAATCCTCTTACTCTGGAAATCAAAGTTAAGGCCTTGAGGAAAGATGTTCCCTTGCCTCCGATCTCCAACACAAATCTAGAGTCTACTAGTCAGGGAAGACGATTGAGATGGGATGTTATTACCCCGGCCGATTTCCTTGAAAACTTATATGAAAGTAAAAAAGTCGATTTTAGCCTGTGTCTTTCGGCAGTGGCACAACCGAGGGTCATTCTGGGTGCCTTTGACAGAATAACTAAACAAGTCGTGGGGAATCTTACCAGCCATGGGAGACCAAGGTCCAAGAAATTTAAAAACTGGTTTGACCATGCTTGTTCTAGTGCTCATTCTGCTCTCTTATCGGCACTGAAAGAACCCGGTAATAACCCTAGTAAGATAGCAGAGGCTAGAAGAGCTTACAAAAAAGCAATAAAGGACAGGAAAAACCAGTTAAAAAATAAGGCATGGGATGATTTGTCAGACGCAAGTATCCAGAAAAATAGTAGCCAGTTCTGGAAGGTGATTAATAGTCCACTTTTTAACGAACTGGAGAATACTAACAAAGAGTGTCTCATCCCGCCAGACAGATGGGTGGCTCATTTTAGTGGTCTTTACTCGGAGATTCAAGAACTTAATCCAGTAAATTATGCGGATAGTACATTAGCCTCAAGAATCCTTTTTAAGGAGGAAGAAGTCCTGGAGGCCATTGAGTCAATGGCAAAAGGTAAAGCCCCAGGACCGGACGGAGTCCCCGCGGACCTTTATAGGGCTGACTCAAGGTTTTGGGCAAAACTTTTAACTCGTGTTTTTAATGCTGCATCTGAGGCCGGTGCTCCTAAATCTTGGGGCAAAGCTGTTATTGTCCCTCTTTTCAAAAAAGGTTCAAGAGAAGATCCGGCTTGTTATCGGCCTATTTCTCTCTTGGATTCTGCCATGAAAGTAATGGGTAAAGTAGTCCTTGCTCGTTTAACAGTGTGGTTGGAGGAGAAATCTATAATCTCTGACCTACAATATGGGTTCAGACAAGGAAAGGGTACTGTAGGTCAATGCCTTAATTTACATCTCATTATTGGGAAATACACGGTCGCTAAGCAGGGGGACCTCCATTTAGCTTTAATGGATTTGTCCACTGCTTTCGATCTTGTAAATCGGCAAAAATTATGGGCCTTATTAGCCGTTTTGGGGCTTGATCCAGTACTGATTTCTTTTTTGGCTGTTATCCACGAGGACACTACCGCAGTTGTCCGCTATAGTGAAGACGGGAGTCAGACAGATGCTTGGCAGGTAAAGCGTGGAGTAAGACAGGGGTGCATTCTTGCCCCCCTACTTTTCTCGCTTTACATTAATAATTTGGGCGCGGTTTTAACCTCGGTTAGTAAAGATATTCCCAAAGCCGGCTCTAAAATGATCCCTGCATTACTATATGCGGATGACACCGTTCTGTTGGCAAGAACTGCGAGAGGTTTACAAGCTCTTTTAAATGGATTTTATGATTTTATGGTCTCTTTAGACTTATTAATAAATTTAAAAAAATCACATTCCATGTCAATAGGTACGGGGAGGGCGAAAAGGGTGAAATTTTTCTGTAATGGGCAGGAATTAACAAAAGTGCAGACCTTCCCATATTTAGGGATTGTATTTGACGATAGAATATCTTGGGTCATGCAACGTGCTCAGAAAAAGAATAACCTTGCTAGAGCTACAGGCGTTCTGTTGGGCTTTGCAAAGCGTTTGGGGTGTAAACCGCTTCCTGCTCTCATGAAAATCTATAGAGCTAAGTGTATTCCCATGGCCCTATATGGTAGTGAGGTCTGGGGTTATAAGGCCTCACCAGACATCCAAACAGTAGAAAATACTTTTTTTCGGAATCTGTTGTCTCTTCCCCCTTCTGCACCAATTTTTAACATGCATGAGGACCTGGGGGTGGGATATCTCGCTGACCAAATATCTGTGGCCCCGTTATTAGGTTGGCTTAGGGTTTGGGCACAGCAGCCACCAAATCTAAACCAACAAATTATTCAAGATTGTTTGTCCCTAGATGAAGCTATGTCTATCCCATGGATCTGCTATATTAAAAACAACTTGAAGTCGCTTGGCTGTCTTGAACTGTTTAACAGTCCTTGTGCGCTGAGTAAAGAGAAAATCAAGGCCCTTAAGACCCAATTTTTGACTAGAGCGATGTTGTCAAGGGAAGGAGATGAGTTGGGGAAACCGACAGTTAGGAGGTTTGTTATGTCCAGCTCACAGTGGTCTAACATCCCTTGCAGGGTGTTAAACCTGAGACCAGGATGGGGTCCTACAGTCTTGCGATCCAGGTAATGGGGTTGACTTTATCCTGGAGAGATTCTTGGCTTAACACCTACACACATGTTAGGTACACTTAGGTAAATCTAGTTAGGAAGGCATTGCAGGAGTACACACTTTTTATTATCATGTATTTTATGTACTCGTATGTATTTATACTTATAGCAAAATGAACTCTATCCTCCATTTACTTTCATAGTGCTTCTAATCATTTATATCTGTTACTTTCTAGTGGTTGTTGCAGCTTATCTATTTTACACTAGAATAACGACTGTTCAATAAATGTTTATGGAAAAATGTCCAGACCGTTTATTCTGTGTATATCTTTGACTGAGCATGAGTGACTGAGTGAAAAGTAGTACACTGTTTCCACGGTCCTGAGGGATCAGGGTTGCCACGTTCGATAGTTGCCAAGAACTATTCCCTCCTTGGTAAGAGGAGATTCTAGTGGCACTGTGAGCTAGCTGATACAGAAGACGAACACACCCGGTGGGGGTGTTTAGAATCAGTCTGAAACCAGTCCTACAGTGTATGTTGTCTAAATGCGCAGATCCTGTATAAGTTTTTATAGGAACTACACAACATCAGAAAATCACCTTTATTTTGTGAAACATAGTCAGGGTGCATATTGTCGTTAAGGCTTGGGCATCTTGTGTAGTGATGTGACATTCCCTATTTCCGCTTCCCAGCTTTCCAGCACTCCCCGACCCCTACTTAATGGCTTCCGCTGCTGGGACCGGCGAGCAAGTCCTAACTATACTACTCCTAAATTGAGAAAAATCCTAATTTTAAGACTTTTGGTATTCACAGAAGGCATTTAGGAGTCCTAAAGTTAGGACTCCTAACTTCTGTGAATACCGAAATGAGTAAGTGCCTTCTGTGAATACCGAAATGAGTAAGTGCCTTCTGTGAATACCAAAATGGTAGTAAGTTTAGGATTTTGTCTTAAGTTAGTTCTGTGAATCGGGCCCTGTGATTTTAGCCCCACAAACCCTTTTTTGATACTATTTGCAGAGAAAAACCCAGACGCTTTCATTTGCAGCCCTTTTTTCCCATTTTTCCCCCAAAAAACAAAATGTAGCTGTATTTTGGCTAATTTCTGGGACCCGTCCAGGGGAATCCACAAACCGTGTGTACCTTTAGAATCCCCATTATGTTGGAAGGAAAGGACGCAAATTTGGCGGGGATACCTTATGTGGTCAAAAGTTACTGGGGCCTAAGCACGCACTACCCCAAATGGCCAAAAAAAGGCTTAGCACAGGGTGGGAAAAGGCCTGACAGCGAAGGGGTTAACAGCCAGGAGTGGGCAAGTGACTTTCGTGATTGAGGCACACGCATCATATAGAACTGAGGGATTCTATTCATGGGTTACATTCCCAGTTGCGAGTGCAATAACAAAGACATTTCATTACTCGACCGAAGATGAAATACCGGACGAATATTGTCCCTATGAGGACATTGAAGTTACGCTTACGTACCAGGGACATTCATACTGGTTTAAAGGCACACTCCCCAATACAAGAAATAGAGTAAGACTCGGCTTGCTCGGAAGAAACGGAGCAACATGGCCGGAATTAGTGGCCTAAACACCACATCCTGACATTAAAACGATGCCAGTAGGAGACTTACTCACACTTCATAAAAAATTAATAAAACTGTACAGAAATATGACACAGTTCATTATGAGGACACGTACGGTTCAGCCAGCAATGGCTACAATAACAAGCCAAGTTCAGAATTCAACAACTGAAATCACACCACGAACGTTACACGCAGTAATGGGTAAAATGCCTGCAAAACGTGAACCAGTGCTATTCTGGTTAGCTCAAAAAATAACACAGCTAGAAGCATTATTCCCGAATACAAGCCCATTTGATAAACACAGAGTGTTAACAATCTGCTTGCCCATGGGAATAACACCACAGATAGAGGATTGTACCTCTTGGGGTACAGTCTTTGCTGCCGTTTATACCAGAACTCATGGTATCCCATAATTAGCAGTAATACCAGATATATTAAGCCAAATACAGAATGAGTAAGGAGCAGAACTTGCTGTAAACTTGAGGATGAAATTACTTGGTAATTTTGCCCAGGTATCAGCTATAATATTAACAAATATTAAGAGGGAAACAGCATCAGTGGCAGTCCATCAACGCCAAAGGGAGTTCAGTCCTTTACAACAGGAACATGAATTACCCGAAATAATTG
The DNA here is from genome assembly GCF_964204655.1 of Triturus cristatus. NCBI lineage: Eukaryota > Metazoa > Chordata > Amphibia > Caudata > Salamandridae > Triturus > Triturus cristatus. The sequence goes on along the minus strand of NC_140593.1, from coordinate 5,061,707 downwards.
ATACTGCGCATTCAGAGTTAGGCAGAGACAGTTATAGGGGTGAAATCAGAAAATCCTCAGCTGATGGGTGGTCCAGAAAAGGACACCTTCAAGCAGGCACCAGCTTCTTCTAAGAAGAAGTGGGACAATAACAAAAAAGAAAAGAATAAAGAAAATAGATCTCAATCCAGAGGTAGGTGTGAGCCCTCTGAAAGGAGGTATAACCTTAGGAATAGGGACAACATTAGAAAACCTGACAGGTATCAGGAAACTGATACCTTTCAGGGTTCAGCGAAAAACTCAGAGAGGGAAGGACGGTCAAACAGACAAGAAGTGCGTACAAAGTCCAGAGACAAGCAGTATTCTCCAGACTACACTTCCAAAAAAGGAGAGAAACCTAAACCAAAACCTTGGTTCAAAAAGAAGAAAGTTGCATGTCTAAGGATCAGACATGCCCAGAGTTCTGAGGGCTCAACTACTGAACGGGGAATGGGCTCTGACGATGCTAGACAGTGCAGCAGAAGTAACAATAGCTCATCAGAACCTGAGGGAATTTCTGGTGACAGCGGACTGGAATGATTATATCACAGTGAAAACACCTGATACTAGGGTAAGCGTCCCACATAAGTTATATGAAATAACACTCCGAATGGAAAGGGACAAGCCCAGGAAAGTTAGACGTCTCCTTTGGGAGAACTTGACGTTTGGCGATGACATTCTTTTAGCTGAACAAGATTGTCCGCCAGCTTTCGTTATGGATTGCCCTAGGGGGGAAACAGTAATTTTGCCAGCTTTTTCCGACCCTGTTCCCAAATATCTCAAATATACATATGCACGGGAGTGGGCCGTGGCCCTAGCCCCGGCCTTATATCGAAACCATGTTGGATGTGATGAGGATTCAACCCACCACATAATACCATTGAAAATTACTCCAACTTCAAAGAAGACAGTATCCAATAAAGCAAGCAGCTAAAGAACAGGTCAGGGAGATCTTGGTTCAACTTGAATACCAAGGGGTGATTGAAACTTGCACCTCTCAAATGAATAATCCTTTGTTTCCATAATGAGACCTCATATCATCTAGTTTTGAATTACAGATATTTAAACTCTTGCACAAAAACATTTGCAGTACAAAATGCACACAGTGCCGCACTGATGAATAACATTGTGCGGTAAAAATACAAAACCACACTAGACATCTCAAATGGATTCTTCTGCTAAAATAAAGTACCTGAAAGCAGGTATTTAACAGCATTCTCTGCGTTAGGCTCCCAGCGGCAGTTTTGTCAACTCCCCCAGGAATATGGAAAAGCCCGGGATTGTTCTCAGCCAGAGTAATTAAATTACTTCAAAATCTGGATGGCATTGTCCTATGTGGATGACATTAATCTAACGGATGATGACCTGAAGGAACACTTGACCAGAGTGAATACCATAATATTGGCATTCACCACTGAAGACTATAAATTAAATTTAAAGAAATCAAAGATAGCCCACCTCAATGTCCTATTTCTGGGACATGAGCTCTCAAGTGAAGGGAAAAGCTTAGCAGCTAACGTTTTAGAAAAGTGCGCACTGCTCCAACCTCCAAAATCATTGAAAAATTTACAATCAATACTGGGATTCCTGAACTTTGGCAGAACATACATTTTGGATTATGCAGAAAGGGTGTTTGGATTATGCAGAAAGGGTTAAACCTTTCTACGATCTAATAAGACCCAATTTTTCAGTTAGACAATGGACACAGAAACATACAGATATCCTACGTTCCCTACAAGCGGACATGATAGCGTCTAAACACTTAAAAACACGCGTGAATGTCCACAACATAGTGATTCATATAGTTGCGGGTCAATCAGGGTACACCTACCTAACATACGATGAAGGTGAAACAGTACCAATAGCATACAAGTCACATTTGCACACAAATGCTGAGATGCGTTTCGCATCAACAGAAAAAATTCTGACTGGGGTGCAGACTGCTGTAGTGAGAGAAAGAGCCCTGCCTCAAGGGAAACTAATAATTGTCATGACTCCAGTACCAGCCTTAGAGGCTGTGACAAAGGCAAGCGTCCCTAACGCAAAAGCCTTACATCCTAGATGGATACAATGGGCTAATTCTCTCACTGCAACAGACGTAGAATACAGGTACGACCCAAGTCTAGAAACACAAGCATTCTTGCAATGTGAACAAGAATATCCTCTCCGGAATTAAATAATGCCTCTAGATCAATATAAATATATTATTTACACTGACGGATCTGCTCAGCCGGCCGTTGGAAGTAAACAACAATACAGCGCCGCATGCGCAAACATTAAAGGACGCATGCAGGATAGAAAATTTCATCCAAGTTTTACAAAAACACAATCTCTAGGAGATTGCACGGCACAGCTAGCAGAATTAAAAGCTCTGTTACTGTCACTGGTAAATACGGATCGAGAATGTAAATGTAAATTGATACTTGTATAGCGCACTACTCACCTGCAAGGGTCTTAAGGTGCTTGTACGAATACCGCTGTGGAACCCATCCTGGTTTTCCCTGTGAGGTGTCCACTCCTGGGCACCCCCAAAGGGGGAGGCCAAGCATCCTTAGCGTTGTGGGGGCCGTTGTGGAGATTAAGAAAGCTATTGCCCAGAGTTGCAGAGTGGGACTCCATGATTGGAATAGGCACCGATGCGAGAATTATCAGGTCCGTGGAATTTTTGAGCCCAAGACCCGCCGAGAGAATTGAACCCTGGTCCCGGGCTAGTCCTCTGCATCAGGGTCTGCCACTCTAATCATTGAGCCACACTTCTCCACTAATTGTGTGTGATTCGTTTTATTGTGTACAGTTGAACAATGAGTAGTTACACCACTGCAGTCAGAATGGGTTCAAAGATGCAAAAGGTGGCACTATTAAGCACAAAACGCTATGGGAACAAGTAGTGGAGTTGATAAACAAACAACCAAGAGCTCATATGATACACACACTGAGTCATAAACGTGATGGCGTTCATGTTGAAGGGAATTCATTGGCTGGTGAAGTGGCAAAGGGAGCTGTACGCACGGCTTCCATAGCTGCAATCACTCATTCAAAAACGAGAAAAGACAGTGAGATTATGGTTGCAATTATTCCTACATGCAATAAATTGGCACTTCTGAAAAGATTTTTACTCAAATACTCCTTCAAATTAGATGCAAACAACGTTCCATTTGCTCAGATACCTGGAGAGGGAGATGTGGTAATACAAAACATGGATCGCAGTTAGACTTCATAATAGCTACACACAAGGGTCTGGGTCCCGTTCATGAAGGGGTTACGGTGACCGTTTCCTTGCTGAAACAAGGCTATTGGTGGCCACAATTAACAAAGCAGACTAAAGATTATGTCTTGAAATGTGACATCTGCCAGTAGATGAAGGGCTCCACCATAACACGTCCAGTGCAGACACCATTATTAATATCAGACAAACCACTCACATGTGTTTATTTGGCCCACTGCAGCCCCTTACAAACAGATGGGGCTTATAAGTATATTATGGTTGCAGTGGATTCCTGCTCGAGATTCCTATGGGTCTGGCCCCAGCGCTCAGCTGACGCTCAAACTGTTATCAAAGATTTGCGAGTCTTTATAGGGACATAGGCAATTGGCACATTATATTTTGACTGTGGCCACACCTTTAGCTCTTGGGCTTACAAGGAAGCCATGGGAGGTTTAGGTGTAGCATTGCAGTACTCCTCTCCGTACCATCCCGAGGGAAATTTGGTTGTGGAGAGGAAAAACCGGGACTTAAAGCAATCTTTAACAGCTAGAGTATTAGGTTCGGTGGTAGTTGGGTCAAACATTTATATGGAGTACAAAGAGCATTAAACAACATGCCAAGAGATTCTCTAGGGGGTGTCACTCCTTATGAGGTCCTGTTTGGGATGAGAATGTGGGAACCTGATCTTGATTGTGAAGGCACATCCATAAACGTTTGGCTGTTTTACAGGATCTCAATGAATCCAGGGCACTTCAAAGCAATATCCAGGGCCGCAACTGGAGAAGTCAAGTCAGTCACGGCAAGACCTGTCTGGGTCCCTAAAGTCGGGGATCTGGTCAGAAAAAAATAGCGGACAAAAAATAATTTGGACCATCATACAGAAAGCCTGTACCTGTCCTTGTCGTTGAAGGAACAAGAACTGTACTTCTGCCGCCTCTTGCCGGGGCAAAGGAGAAAAGATTTGTCTCCATTGACCTGATAAGGCCACACTATGTGGCTGATAATGAATAGTAGGCATCGTGGACTCCTGAGTAGCTGACCCCCTCCTCTCGCTACTATACAGGAAGTTCAAAGAGAAAGACTCATCATGTTCGAAGAGTCTTAAACACAGAAAGATGTACTATGCAATAATGCCATGGAACTCGTTCCTTTGGAAAATGAAGTTCAAACTCAAATTCAAAATCAAAATGAAAGACACATTTCTGTTCAATCAAACACTGATGTCTACATCAACATGCCTCAACAAGAGCCATCTACAAGTTCAACAAAACCTGCAGAACTACCAAAAATAGATCAAACTGCATCTGGCTATTTCATCGACTTCGATACATTTTCATTGGATCATCCAAGTGAACCTGAAACATTGCCAGCCCAAAAAACTCTTCACCAGCAAATCAAAATCTTTTTCATCTTTCTTCAACAAACATATCTGGTGTCACCTTGGATAGACCTTTGGGCAATCACCGGGATACTTATCCTTCTTTTCTGGATAGGCCTAGTAACTGTTTTTAGCATGCTCATTAATAAACTTATCTTAGACAAAGCTCTGCAGCATAAAAAGTTAATCTGATTCTGGAACCTCACCTTTCAACACATCGTGAACAGAGACTTTTCTTCAGTGAACCTTACAGCAGTTCCTATACTTGATGGTATAGTGTGGGACAAGGTTGATTACGATATATTTGGTCCGACCAAACTTTTAAAAATACCACATTTATTTAAAATATCCTTAGATGATATCATTACCTCAAGTACATTCTCCGATGATTGGGATTATAAAACCGTGAATAATATGTTTTCTGATTTAGAACAATCTGCTGCCTTTTCTAATAATTAAGTGTTGGACGACACCTCAGATTTCAACACAATGTATTGCTATCAACATTATGGTCATCATTTTTTGCACAAATCTGCCAATCCCAGAAATGTTTTCACATACCACCAATGGGAACATTGCACAACACAGCCGAAAAGCAGTTCAAAAACATTTGCACAGAAATGTTCATATTTTTCAGGGTTTAACATGTCTGACCCAGCATCTTATTATTTTAAGGTTACTCCGACACCAGCACAGAAAAATATGTTGACATACACCAAACAGATTACTCTGCTTCCTTTATTACCCAGTTGTCTGAACAAGGTTTTGACTTATGGAAAGACACAATAGACACAAAATCAGTCTGGGGATCTAGAGACTGGCAAGTCTAGGGAACAGAAGCGCTAGTTAGAGCGTGCCTCATTCCTCGGCAGATTATGTTTCTGAATGATACTGTGCAACAAATTTCCTGTCTTGGAATAGCCAAGAATAAGGATTTGAACGCACCTCGGAGTCCAACACCATCACATACTGAAGGTAACCTTACATCACGAGAAGGGATTATACTAGATGACATCATTCAATATAATAGATCAGACTGCATTTGGAAGGGATGGTTGGTTTGGCCCACAGACACTAATAGATGTCAGGAAAGATTCAAAGGTACAACCAAAGGGTTTAGAATTCACAGGCCAGACCTACGCTATGTACAAAGAGAACATCCAGGGGTGGTGACATCATACAGTGTTGGGAAGTTATGCCTCCATTGGCTAAAAACCTCAACACTCACACACATGAAATAACACCTATCCTCACTTACAGAGCATGTGGATTTACAGGATTTTTTATTGAGTCCCAGAAAGGCACATCAAATACGTTTCCTATATGCTGTCTATAATGAAATCTGGAAAATCTCCCAACAAGAAACTGCGGAGAGGTTACGAGAAATAGATAAGATTAACTTAGAGAAAGCCTTAGCCGTAGTTGAAAATGGTATGACTATGTTTACTTCCAGGATACATTCACTGGGCAATATTGTATCTTCTGCAATAGATATATTAGAACAGGATTTGTCCATATTACAACACGGGCAATCACAATTGCGTTCTATTATGTTATTAAGCTGGATGCTGCAATCTTTGCGTGCAGACTATGTGCCTTGGCATTTTATCAACAGTACGTGTTTTCTGCATACAATCTGACAGAAAAACAGACATAAATGGCACAAAGGGGAGCAAAATATTCAATGCTGCGTATTGAGAAACTGGACAGATTAGCGTTTACAGTGGCAGAATTACCGTCCACGGAATGGTTAATCCATGGCCATATCACTTTACCGGCCTCAACCTTCCAATTCCAGTATTGCCTTGAACAACAGGCAAGCAGATATGAAGAGATGGGTAGGGAATTCATCAAGGAATCTTAGCAATCACCGAACAGATTCTGATGCAGGAGTGGGGATCTAGAAGTGTTTCTGAGTGGTATAAACTGTGAGAACGCTTTGAGTGGATCTCTCATATGCCAGGATATCATGCTGCACGGGGCCTGTAATGGTTCAGTAGCTAACTTATCCCGTCACTTGAGGGGTGCCCCGGCAGCCGTGATTACTCCAGTGTTCAAGCTACTTTCGAATGGGAGTTACTTGAAGCTGAACAATCAAGGTTGTTGTGGGATGCTTCTGGGCATCACATATCTAGTAACCATGAGCTCCAGGGGTACTTGCTGTATGCAAGTATTGTTTCCACCAACACATACAGTCAGGGAGGTGCTGTTATGCCCTTCACAAAATGTTTCTTTAATATGGTTTGATACTTTGAGCAGAATGAAAGCCCTGCTTCTACAGAAGACCGTGCCTTTAACCTCCGCTCGAGAGAATTTTGATCTCCAGATCGCAAGGTCTTCAGCCCAGATACAGGCACTCATACATACAAACTGCCCCTTCCATTTTGCAGAAATGGTAAATTGTATCTTTAACATGTCTGATATGACGGGTATCGTCCACCTATTCAAGAACATAGGTTTAGGACTGTTAAGCACCTTTCAGACGATTCTCAGAGTTATACTAAACTTTATACACTCCGTATTCAGAGGGATTTTTGGGGGACTTCCGCTAATCCTGTTTCTAATAGCAGGTATCCTGATTGTCATTTTTTTGCTACTCAATGGGCGTCCCAGTCACCAAGGAGATGGAAAAGGCACTCCAGGAGCTTAAATACCGTGATGCATGGTACAACATCTAGGCACACCTCGCCTGAGAGAACTAAGTGCATCTTGGTTCTTGTCATTTAGACGAGTCTGGATGGACTGCATCTTACCTGTCCTCCGATGCCTGTTTTGCTGAGAAGAATGTATGTTGGATCTCTGTCTAACACTCCCATCTTGTGCGCAATCAGACGTTGATGCTGTACTGGAACCAATAAAGGCCCATGTTCTGCAGTGTCCCCAGCGTATTCCAAAGTTGATGGCGGCATTCCTAGACCCTCCACAGGTAGTCACAGCTCCTGTCGGAATGGATACCGGCTCCTCCACTGACACCCAGGATTAGGACGGCGCACAGGCTGCCCCAGTAATGGCTGAAGGTATTATGGAAGATCATATGTGCTCAATTGACATAATCTGCGAGGTGTTACAGGGATCTTCATCGGCGAAGGCAGCAACAGTAATGTTGTGTCCACCAGCAAAGGCACATAAATAATTGGCTTATTGTGTGCCGGAAGAAATTAGTTTATTTTTTAAAGTAAAACAAACTAGAATTGGAGCTGAAAAAAATAAATTGACACTTTTTATAGACATGCATGGCTTTCAGATGCTTGTAGTTGTTCGAACTATACATACTGACATTTTAGAGCTATTTTAGAGCTATGGTTTGAGTGACAATTTCCTTTTTCCATTTTTTAAAGATTTTGTAGAATTTTTAAAAAAAATTTATTAGCATGCCTATTTGGTTTACTATAGTTATTTGCGTACCAGTGCCTAGTCAGCATAGTAGCACATTTAAAATTTGAATTATGACATCCAGTCGGATGAGGAGTGGGTGTTATATTTCATATAGGTACCCTACCATAGGCTCAGGTAACATTGTAACCCTTCACCTATATCTTTCCCTACATTAAATACATAACGGTTCTTAGGGACTTACCTTTTACCTAGATACGACACTGCATTTAGAACGTGGGATTTTCCCTGGTAAAAACCTCATACATTATGCATGAGGATTCTTGGAAGCACAGTAGGGCTACCATCTCTTGTATAATATCTATGTATAATGTTCATGCCCGACGTCATCCTTAGGCCGACACAGTAAAACAGCAAAGTGGAACCCCTGGGGAGACCTATGGCTATATATACATTACATCTTGCTAAAAATAGGCAGAGGAGACCAGGGCGTACCGGCCAACACACTACCCAGGAAGCTGAGGTTCCTGCATGCAGATACTCCAGCTCACAGTGGTCTAACTTCCCTTGCAGGGTGTTAAACCTGAGACCAGGATGGGGTCCTACAGTCTTGCGATCCAGGTAATGGGGTTGACTTTATCCTGGAGAGATTCTTGGCTTAACACCTATACACATGTTAGGTACACTTAGGTAAATCTAGTTAGGAAGGCATTGCAGGAGTACACACTTTTTATTATCATGTATTTTATGTACTCGTATGTATTTATACTTATAGCAAAATGAACTCTATCCTCCATTTACTTTCATAGTGCTTCTAATCATTTATATCTGTTACTTTCTAGTGGTTGTTGCAGCTTATCTATTTTACGATTGTATGACATAATTTCGAAAGACAAAAATTCGACCTACAAAAATATCGCAACAAAAATATCGTGGTCAAGAATATCGACATCCTATCTACAACATGGTAAGTACAAAAATATCGAAAATTTAATATCGATGTCAAAAATATCGTAATTCAAAAATATCGTTTTTTTTTTAGTTTAAAAATATATGTAAAATAAACCAAATAATACTTATAAATCAAAGAAACATAATTAAATATATTGTATAATATGTAAAATTTATAATAAATATATATAATTAAATGAAACTTTAATTAAACATATATATAATATATAATATATACACTTACTTAATAATTACTTTTAATAATAATTTCTATAACATATAAATTATTAAATATTTATTTAAATTACCAATACATCTATACACATAAAACAATAACATTAATAAATATTAAATAATTACATATAGCAAATAATAATCAATAATTTTAATTTGAATAATTTTTATTATTAATTATATATTACAATAGCTAAAATATTACAAAACATATTTAATATCAGACACAATAAAACTACTAGTCCAACTTCAACAAAAACAACAGTAAGGAAAATGTTGGATAGCGTAGGGGTAAAAATATCTATTCCAACTCCCGAGAGTGCAACAGTAGGGAAAACATTGGATAGCGTAGGAGTAAAAATTACTATTCCAACTCCAAAGAGTGCAACAGTAGGGAAAGTGTTGGATAGCGTAGGGGTAAAAATTACTATTCCAACTCCAGAGAGTGCAATAGTAGGGAAAGTGTTGGATAGCGTAATGGTAAAAATTACTATTCCCACTCCAGAGAGTGCAATAGTAGGGAAAGTGTTGGATAGCGTAAGGGTAAAAATTACTATTCCCACTCCAGACAGTGCAACAGTAGGGAAAACGTTGGATAGCGTAGGGGTACAAATAACTATTCCAACTCCAAAGAGTGCAACAGTAGGGAAAACGTTGGATAGCGTAGGGGTAAAAATTACTATTCCAACTCCAGAGAGTGCAATAGTAGGGAAAGTGTTGGATAGCGTAAGGGTAACATTTACTATTCCCACTCCAGAGAGTGCAACAGTATAGAAAACGTTGGATAGCGTAGGGGTAAAAATAACTATTCCAACTCCAAAGAGTGCAACAGTAGGGAAAACATTGGATAGCGTAGGGGTAAAAATTACTATTCCAACTCCAGAGAGTGCAATAGTAGGGAAAGTGTTGGATAGCGTAAGGGTCAAATTTACTATTCCCACTCCAGAGAATGCAATAGTAGGGAAAGTGTTGGATAGCGTAAGGGTAAAAATGACTATTCCAACTCCAGAGAGTGCAATAGTAGGGAAAGTGTTGGATAGCGTAAGGGTAAAATTCACTATTCCCACTCCAGACAGTGCAACAGTAGAGAAAAGGTTGGATAGCGTAGGGGTAAAAATTACTATTCCAACTCCAAAGAGTGCAACAGTAGGGAAAGCGCTGGATAGCGTAGGGGTAAAAATTACTATTCCAACTCCAGAGAGTGCAACAGTAGGGAAAGCGCTGGATAGCGTAGGGGTAAAAATTACTATTCCCACTCCAGATAGTAAAACAGTTGGGAAAGCACTAGATAGCATAGTGATTCTATTAACATTATAACCAATTCAATAATTTCTTATAAAAAAATTGCATGTTAACAATGTTTAAAAAAAAAAAAATATTATTAAATACCAATTATGTAAAATAAATATTTAAATAAATAAATTTTAATTACATCCCACACTATTCCCCCTTTAACACACAACACACTACACATAAAAATTCACATAATTAATTTAATTATGAATTAATCACTTAATAAAATTAAATCACCAATTAATTACTAATTAACAATTAATTAATTAACTATAAAAATAAAGAAATATTATTAATAAACTAATTATAATTTATATAATTAACAAAATAATAAAGTAATTTTACAATTAATAATTAATTAAAAATTAATTAATCTATTAATCACATTAATTACCAATTATTAAATGATTACAAATTAATTAATCATAAATACCAATGAAACAATACATATTAATTCATTAATTATAATTACATTACTTCCCACCCTATTCCCCTATAAACCCACAACCCACTACACATTAAAATTCACATAATTAATTTAATTATCAATTAATCACTTAATAAAATTAAATCACCAATTAATTACTAATTAACAATTAATTAATTAACAATAAATAAATATTAATAATAAACTAATTATAATGTATATAATTAACCAATTAATAAAATAATTGTACAATTAATAATTAATTAACAATTAATTGATCAATTAATTACCAATTATTAATTAATTACCAATTAATTAATCATAAATACCAATTAAACAATACATATTAATTCATTAATTATAATTAAATTACTACCCACCCTATTCCCCTATAAACCCACAACCCGCTCTGATACTAAAACGCTAAATTAAATGTAAAATAATTATAAATCTCTAAACATTTATTTTTAAATGTATTAAAATACATTACAATAATCTTTAACATACAAATAAAATACATATTAAATGACATTACACTAAATAAATATCGATATTATTGACATCGAAATTTTTACTTACGATATTACTTACATCGATATTAATTACTTCGATATTATTAACTTCGATATTACTTACCTTGGGATCGATATTCTGTCCATCGATATTCTTGACTTCGATATTCTGTACCTACGATATTAAAAACACGATATTATTGTAGGTCGAAATTTAAAACTCGATATTTTGGCTAACCACCCTATTTTACACTAGAATAACGACTGTTCAATAAATGCTTATGGAAAAATGTCCAGACCGTTTATTCTGTGTATATCTTTGAGACTACGTGAGCATGAGTGACTGAGTGAAAAGTAGTACACTGTTTCCACGGTCCTGAGGGATCAGGGTTGCCACGTTCGATAGTTGCCAAGAACTATTCCCTCCTTGGTAAGAGGAGATTCTAGTGGCACTGTGAGCTAGCTGATACAGAAGACGAACACACCCGGTGGGGGTGTTTAGAATCAGTCTGAAACCAGTCCTACAGTGTATGTTGTCTAAATGCGCAGATCCTGTATAAGTTTTTATAGGAACTACACAACATCAGAAAATCACCTTTATTTTGTGAAACATAGTCAGGGTGCATATTGTCGTTAAGGCTTGGGCATCTTGTGTAGTGATGTGACATTCCCTGTTTCCGCTTCCCAGCTTTCCAGCCCTCCCCGACCCCTACTTAATGGCTTCCGCTGCTGGGACCGGCGAGCAAGACCGCTGACTCATTGTCAGTGAAATTGCTCTCCCACCCTTGCAGCTCCACCATTAAGTGAGGCCTCTTCTGAGCCCCTGCAGCCCCGTAGTGTTGGTGTCCGAGGCCCTCCTCCACCGGCAGGTTAAACCTGCGCCTCATCCCTGGTGGTCCAGTGGACCTCTGACTCCTTCTCTCCCTCTGCTCTATCCTCTCCTTTCTGCTCCCTTTTCCAGTTTTCCACACTTTACTTTTATTTTCACCCTTTTACTCTCCTTTCTTTCACTTTTCTTCACTTTGTCCTTTCCCCACTCTTTTGCGTCCATTTTCTCCGCTGCTGATGCCCCCGCGGCCCCTCTCCCCATGCAACCAGCCCAAGCCAGTTCCTCTCCCCACTCCCGTCTCCCAGCTGTCCAGCCCTCCCCAACCCCTACTTAATGGCGGCCGCTGGCACGCCGAAGGCGTGCCAAAGGCAAGCCCGTCTGTGCCCGTCCGTGACCTGAACGCGACCAGCACCAGAAACCTTTGACCTCCACACCGCCAATGGTACAACCCAGCTGCAATCCACGCACTCAACCCAGGTCGCAACAACAACTGCAAGCTAGCCTCACCAGCTGACACCCACGGACCCTTCAGCTGTCACCGCTCTAGGCACACCTGCAGCAACGCCAGGACCACGGACCCAGCACAACCCGCTCACAAGAACACAACCGCACCAAAGACCCTGCAATGCATCCTCCTCAACGTATGATCCCTCCACAAACACGCCACCGAAATCTGGGACCTCCTCCACAGCACCACCCGAATGTCTTATTCTTCACCGAAACCTGGACTAACACCACTTTGGGACTGGACATCGCCATGTCCATTCCCCAAGGGTACAAGATCTCCCTGAAGGACCGCCTCAGCCGCCCTGGAGGAGGAATCGCCATTGTCCACAAGTCCACACTCCCCGACAAGCCCACACACTTGATGGAACACCTACACTTCAAGATACAGGCCAGCCCCACCACCACCCTCCGAGGAACCCTCACCTACCGACCCCACAGACCCTGCCGACCATTCACCAACTCCATCACGGACATCATCTCGCTGCAAGCCATCGCATCCACCAACTACACCTTGTTGGGAGACCTCAACTTCCACCTCAACAACCAACTAGACCCCAACACCACATCCCTCCTGAACAACCTCCACAACATTGGGCTTCGCCAGATTGTGACCAAACCAATGCACTCAGCAGGACACACCCTCGACCCCCTCTTCACAACAGGAAACTCCGACACTTTCAGCCACACCACCAAACTCCTATGGACAGACCATTGTTGCGTCCACTTCTCCTTCCGAACATCCACCATCCACAGACCCCAGCACCTGCTCCCACGAAGAAACTGGACCAAAATCACCGACGACCAGCTCACTGCCTCACTTGGCAACTCTACCCCAACCATCATGGAAGACAACGACCCCAACACCGCAGCCCGAACTCTGCACAGATGGATCTCCGACAGCGCCAAAACCATAGCCCCCCTCAAGAAGAACAACAACACCCATGCCAAGAAAGCCAGATGGTTTACCGCCGAACTTCGAGAGTCCAGACACACATGCAGCCGCCTCAAAAAGTCCTGGAGGATCTCTAAATTCACAGAAGCCCACAACAACTTCAGAGCCGCCACTCACGCCCACCACCAACTCGAAATACGAAATAAACAGCAATCAAAGATGAATCTCCACACATGCACACAACAGCAGAGCTCTTCAGCATCATCAAGGAGTTTGCCCAACCCACCAGCGAGTCTACTGACGTTCCTCCCTCACAAGACCTCTGCAACAAACTCAGCAGCTTCTTCCACCACAAAATCAAGAACATCTATCACAACTTCAACGAAGACAGCCAACACACTGAACCCTCACCAACCAGCCCCGACACCCTCGCACCAATGATTGACAGCTGGACAGCCATCACCACCTAAGACACACTGAAGACGATGAAGTCAATCCACTCCGGGGCCCCCATGGACCCTGCCCTCACCACATCTTTTCCAGAGCCATTGACACCATCGCACCCATGCTTCGCCACACCATCAACCTCTCCCTCGCGAACGCCTCCTTCCCTGACGACTGGAAGCATGACAAGATCAACCTCCTCCTGAAGAAGCCCTCAGAGGACCCCACCGACCTTAAAACTACAGACCCCTCTCCCTGCTCCCATTCCCAGTGAAAGTCATCGAGAAAGCCATCAACAGCGAACTCGCCATCTTCGTCGAAGAGCACAACATCCTCGACCCCTCCCGATCCGGCTTCAGAACAAAAACACAGCACAGAAACTACTCTCCTCTCTGCTACAGACGACATCCGCTCCCTCTTGGACAGAAGAAAGACAGTAGCCCTCCTTCTCCTTGATTTCTCATCAGCCTTCGACATAGTCTCTCACCGCACCCTAACACGCAAACTTCACGACCGAGGGATCCTGGGCAATGCCCTCGACTGGATCCACTCTTTCCTCTCTGGCAGAATGCAACGGGTCAGACTCCCTCCTTTCCTCTCTGACCCTACACCAACCACCTGCGGAGTGCCCCAGGGATCCTCCCTCAGCCCCACGCTGTTTAATGTCTACATGGCTCCGCTCGCCCCCATCGTCAGAACACATGGACTCAACATTGTCTCATACGCAGACGACACCCAACTCATCCTCTCCGTATCCAACGAACCCAACACAGCCAAGCAAAACTTTCAAGAAGGCATGGAAGCAGTCGCCAAATGGATGAAAAGCAGCTGTCTACAACTCAACCTGACAAAGCAGAAGTACTCATCATGAGCCCACACCCCAATGCCTGGAACGACACCGGGTGGCCACCCCGTCCTCGGTAAGACAAGCACCCCCATGGACCACACACCAACCTCAGAATAATCCTGGACTCCGAACTCAAAATGGACCGCCAGATTAACTCCGTCGCACCCTCCTGCTTCCACACCCTCTGCCTCCTATGCAAGACTTTCAAATGGATCCCTCTCGAGCTCAGAAAGACCGTCACCCACGCCCTTGTCACCAGAAGACTTGACTATGGCAACGCACTCTACACCGGAATAAACAAAACCCTCACCAGCAAATTACAAAACATCCAGAACGCCGCCACAAGACTGGTCCTCAACCTGCCAAGACACTGCCACATCTCCCAACACCTGCGCACACTCCACTGGCTCCATATCGAGGCCAGAATCACCTTCAAGATTCTCACCCACGCACACAAAGCCCTCATGTTGGACCTGTCAGCCCTAGGGTGGTCTCCCCTTCTATTTTTGACCGTGCCTCATTTTTTCCACCCTCATTTATATGTTGGACTAGGTCTCCGGGCGCCTTTTCATTGCCAATCAATATTAAGGTGCAGGTGCTCCCTTCTCCCAAGATGGCTGCCACAGGCCCCTGCTACTGCAGAGTGGTCTTTCATAGTAGCACCCTAGCTGCCAGGAGCTGGCTGGAACCCCACAACAATGTTGCGACACCAGCCCGCCTTTTTGTCCCATAGGTAGAATGGGGAAGCTCCTGGAATGTGCTGGAACCTTCTAGAAGGGAGGTGGGGTTTTACTTTTGCCGCCTTGACTAGAGGTCACCTGACCTAGGGCTACTTAAGTGAGGGAGGGAACTTTTTGAGTTGAGTTGGCCAGTGTGGTAAAGCAGAGCTGGAAGAATCCACGCAGGAGTGTAGGCGGTAGGGCCTAGCCAGGGACTTATGCCTCTGAGAGTGACAGGATTTAGGTGCTGCCTCTTAAGTGAGTGAGGGACCCTGTGAAACCCACTGAGCTTGCCCAGCAGTAGGAGGACCCAGAGAACCTCTGCCAACCTGACTAGGAAGGACCTAGTCGCCCTCTCCATCCCTACCCCCCTGTAACAGAACCCCTGAAGGGCGCCAGATACATCTGCACCAACAAGACTTCATCTAACATCTGAGAACAGAAACTGAAGCGCTGAGACTGCGTGTCCAGATTGAACTCTAAACTTATATGCCAAGCGCTGAGACTGCATGTCCAGATTGGACTCTAAACTTATATGCCAAGCGCTGAGACTGCGTGTCCAGACTGACCCCTGAAGCCTTATGCAAAGCAGATTGAAGAACCACCGGGGATCGACCAGGTACTAGCGCTGTGACCCATGCGCTCCCTGACCTGGCCTGGGACCCCCGGCAGCGTGCTCCGCTGAGCGCGGAGCTCCCCTCCTTAATTTGAGCCCCCCCCTGTGACGTGGAAGCCAGCGTGCTCACCGCGGCGGCCCGGAGGCCGGAAGAAGTGCCCTGCAGAGTCACGAGGCCCGTGGAGAAGCCCGGGGCCCCGTCACTGCCGTCGCAGCTGTGAGTGAAGGTGCGCGAGGCCGTGGACGAGATCCCCCCATCGCCGCTGGAGCGGACGCCTTCCAACGTCGAGAGTGAGGTAAGCCTGGAGGCTGGGAGTGACCCTGGTGCGCCCCCTACTGGTTGGGAGCCCCACCGCACCCTGAGCTTGAGTTCCCTCTCCGTGGGAGTCCCCCTTGTCAGCGCGACAGAGAGACCCCGCCGAGGGATCCTTTCCTTGTGCCCCCTTGAACGGTACTGAAGCGTGGTGCCCTACGAACTGCACCGGAGCCCAAAGACTCGCTCCTCAAGTCCTGTGAGCTCCCCGCTAAATGCTCCGTTCTGAAGTACTGAATGCTAAATGATTACGAGCAGCGCTCTGCCTGTCATGTTCCGTTTTGAAGTATTGAATACTATTGATTACGAGTAGCGCCCTGCTCTTCATGCCCCGTTTTGAAATAGCGAATGTCCTTGGTTACGAGCGGCGCTTTGTTTTACATGCTCTGCTTCAAAGTATTAAGTGTCATTGATTACGAGCGGCGCTTTGTTTGACATGCTCTGCTTCAAAGTATTAAGTGTCATTGATTACGAGCGGCGCTTTGTTTGACATGCTCCGCTTCAAAGTATTAAGTGTCATTGATTACGAGCGGCGCTTTGTTTCACATGCTCTGCTTCAAAGTATTAAGTGTCATTGATTACGAGCGGCGCTTTGTTTCACATGCTCCGCTTCAAAGTATTAAGTGTCATTGATTACGAGCGGCGCTTTCTTTTACATGCTCCGCTTTAAAGTATTAAGTGTCATTGATTACGAGCGGCGCTTTCTTTTACATGCTCCGCTTTAAAGTATTAAGTGTCATTGATTACGAGCGGCGCTTTGTTTCACATGCTCCGCTTCAAAGTATTAAGTGTCATTGATTACGAGCGGCGCTTTCTTTTACATGCTCCGCTTTAAAGTATTAAGTGTCATTGATTACGAGCGGCGCTTTCTTTTACATGCTCCGCTTTAAAGTATTAAGTGTCATTGATTACGAGCGGCGCTTTGTTTTACATGCTCTGCTTCAAAGTATTAAGTGTCATTGATTACGAGTGGCGCTTTGTTCTGCATGCTCCGTTTTAAAGTGTCCATTGTCATCAATTACGAGTAGTGCTCTGTGCTAGATGCCCCCCTTCAGAGGTAGTCACCGCCTAGCGCACCTAGCGCTGTAATCACCCCTAGGGTGCTACAGGTAGCTGAACCTACTAGTGAATAACGCGCTGGTGAAAGTAAAGAGTGCATATCCACCTCCTTGAATTGCATGTACATCCCCCGCAGTGCCAGTATATTCCATGAATTGCATTTTATAGATTATGACCGGCATTTACATCTCCTGTCTGGTATGTGTATCTTGAGGGATTGTATTACAACGCATGCATTGCACTGATATCGTATGAATTGCATCTATCTAGCTCTACTTGGATAAACTTGAATTATTTGCATAATTTATACTGTGTGGCGTCACTTATTGTGTGTGTTCCCCGTTCATGAGAGGGGCGTGTTGTATGGTTGCTTTACACACAGACCTTCGGGTGCCCGACCGCTCGTGTCACGTTACCGCCCCATAGGGCCTGGAGACCCCAGGTCCTACATTGTTGGCGAGCGGTGGGATCCTAGGACCTGTGACCATACAGCACCCTTCCGTGAGGGGGAGGGCGCTACAATTAAATGCCTATTTTGTTCCAGAACTCTAAAACCATTGATTGCTGCATTGTTATTTCCACTGTCCAGGTTGAGAGTGCAAGAGTCCTGGTTAGCTGATAACTGTTACCTATACGCTAGGAAATTTTCTCCTTAGTGTCTAGGTCCCCACCTGCCAGAATGGAATTCCGGTTAGCTGACCTCGAGGGGTACACTGTGAAGCAACTAAGGGTGTTCGGGCAGGGGATGGGGGTGCCTGGGATGCGGAAGGCCAAAGGACCGGAACTCCACACCGCCATTAGGGCATGGGTAGAGGCCCACCCAGAAGGGAGAGGGGATGAGGGGCAGGAGGCGCCAGATGCACCTCAGGAGGAGAGCGCCCAAGAAGTGATCGACACCTTACACGAAGATGTGTCTGAAAATGTGCCCCCAGGGAGACGCTCTGGGGCCAGTAGTAGGACAGGGTCGAGGAGGAGTGCGTCTCCAGAGGAGTACGAGGACAGGAGGGAGAAGAGGCAGTTAAAGTGGGAGCTGGCCAAGTTAGAAAAAGAGAAAGAAATGGAAAGGGCCAGATTGAAACAAGAAAGAGAAAATAAGAGATGGGCAATGGAGGAAAAGAAGCTGGCGGACGAGCTTCAGCTAAAGAAGCTGGAGTTACGTGCCCTCCAATTGAACGCGTCCAATAAGGACAATGGTGGCAGCATACCTAGGGAACCTCACGAGTCAAAATTCTACCTACCTAAAGAAGTAATTGCCAATTACTCAGTGGGGGACGACATCATGAAATGGTTGGAGGCATACAAGGTAGCCTTGACTGCCCATGGGGTACCCGAGAGTAATTGGGGAGGTGGTTTATACCGGTATATACCTCCCAATGTTAGGGACACCCTGCTATATTTGGCCAAGGCGGATCAGGTCAGGTATGCCCCCATGAAAGAGGCCTTGTTAAAAAAGTTTGGTCTTAACTCCGAGAGGTACAGGCAGAAGTTTCGTGGCAGCCATAAGCTGTCCACCCAGACATGGGTAGATTTTTTTGATTATGCGAGGAAGGCACTAGATGGTTGGGTGCGTGGCAGCGAGGTGCAGGACTACCAAGGGTTGTACGATCTTTTTTTAAGGGAGCACCTCTTGGATAAGAGCTTTCCGGAGCTGCGCCAACATCTGGTGGACCGCAAGTTGATGGATCCCCGAGAGCTTGCAGAGGAGGCAGATATTTGGGTGAGCACCCGGGTGTCTCACAAGGGCCCCGGGGGAGATGGCTCGAAAGGCGGACAGGGTTTCCCCCAGAAGAAAGAGGGGGGAGATTAAAAGGTGGAGTTCTCGAAAGGTCCCCAAAATAAGTTTGGGAAGGGAGTAGGAACCCCACCCCGTCCAATTCCACAAGACCCACTTACCCTGACAGGAGTCAGCAGCCAAGGATTGTGCGGTGCTACGAATGTGGGGAGATTGGACCGTACAGGGGAGATCCCAAGTGTCGCAAGCGACCCCCAGCCCCAACGGGCGGCAAAAGTCCCGGGGTGAGTAGTATAGCGCTTGGGGTGGAGCTGCCCTTAGATAGGGAAGGGGAGTGGACAGGCCTGACGCTGGTTTCACTCGGGGATAGAGAGGTGGTCCCCGTAGTGTCCCGGCCCCCGAACACTGCTAAATATCAGCAGAGGGTGAGAATTAATGGGGAGGAGGTGGAAGCTCTGAGGGACACAGGGGCCAGCATGATCACTGTCGTGTGGCGGCTGGTGTCCCCAGACCAAGTAGTCCCCGAGGAGTTCCATCCGGCCGTATTGGCTGACGGCAGTCTGAGTCACTATCCAGTGGCTCGTGTTCCATTTGAGTGGGGAGGAGTCAAAGGCCTACTGAAAGTTGCTGTGAGCCCTGCCTTGCCTGTGGGGTGCTTGCTAGGGAATGACCTGGAGCACACCAAGTGGAAAGATGTCGAGTTTCACGCTCACACCGAGATGCTGGGATTACCAGGGTGGACTTGCGTGAGCACGCGGTCCATGGCTGCCCGGCATGGAACTCACCCTGGGTTGGAGCCTGGAATCATGGCCCAACCCAAAGCCAAACATGGAAAGAAGAAGGTGATGGAGGACATGCCCCGTGAGATGGATGGGGAGGCCGCAGAGGTGCCCCCGGAGTCCGCGGAGGTAGATGTCGTTCCTGTGGAGGACTTGCCGGCCCTTGCTGACTGGCATGTGGAAGGAGGACCTACCCGGGAGGAATTTTGTCAGGCACAAAGGGCGTGCCCCACGCTTGAAGGCATGCGGCGGCAGGCCGAAGCCCAAGTGGCCAGTCAGGAATTGGGAGGTTATCATGTGTATTGGGAGGATGGTCTCGTATACAGTGAGCCCAGGGTGGCGGTACATGGATCTTCGAGGGCCATAGTGGTCCCCCAATGTTACCGGGCCTTCCTGCTGGAGTTAGCGCACGAGATACCCTTAGCCGGACATCTGGGTCAGGACAAAACCTTTGCACAGTTGGTCCCCCATTTTTATTGGCCCAGGATGAGGATTGCCTCAGACACCTTTTGTAAGACCTGCAAGTCTTGTCAGGCCAGTGGCAAGACTGGGACTAAGTTGGAGGTCCCGTTGGAACCGCTCCCCTTGGTCGGGACCCCTTTTGAGAGGGTCGGTATTCATATTGTTGGGCCATTGGACCCTCCGACTGCAGTGGGACACCGGTTCATCTTGGTTTTGGTGGACCACGCCACAAGGTACCCAGAGGCTATTCCTCTGAGGACCATCACTGCACCGGTGGTGGCGCGGGCACTGTTGGGGATTTTTACCCGAGTGGGATTCCCCAAGGTCGTGGTGTCGGACAGGGGCACGAATTTCATGTCGGCCTACATGCAGGCCATGTGGAAGGAGTGTGGGGTGACCTACCGGTTCTCCACTACTTACCACCCCCAGACTAACGGACTTGTAGAGCGTTTCAATAAGACATTGAAGGGGATGATCCGAAGCCTTCCAGAGGGCTTGAGGCGTAAATGGGACGTCCTCCTCCCCTGCTTGTTATTCTCCTACCGGGAGGTACCGCAGAAGGGAGTCGGGTTCAGCCCGTTTGAGTTGCTCTATGGCCATCCCATTTGGGGTCCCCTCAGTTTAGTGAAAGAGGGGTGGGAGAAGACTTCACAGAAGCTTCCCCGTGACTTTGTCAGCTACATGCTGGCGTTCCGCAGCCAGATGGCCAACCTGTGGAAGGCAGCCACAGAGAACCTGGAGGCTAGCCAGACCGTGATAAAGGAGTGGTATGACCGCAACGCTCGGACGGTCGAGTTGGACGTTGTACAGAAGGTG
The DNA here is from genome assembly GCF_964204655.1 of Triturus cristatus. Taxonomy (NCBI): domain Eukaryota; kingdom Metazoa; phylum Chordata; class Amphibia; order Caudata; family Salamandridae; genus Triturus; species Triturus cristatus. The sequence continues at coordinate 5,040,341 of NC_140593.1, read as the reverse complement.
TGGGTTATGGAACCTGGGGAGCTTTGTGCCCTCCAGGACCGGTGGACTGGCCCGTACGACATTGTGGAGCGACGAGGCCAGACCACGTACGTTGTAGATGTGAAAACCCCCCGTCAGCCCCTCAGGGTGCTCCACGTCAACCGCCTGAAGCCTCACCATGAGCGATCAGAGCTTGCTCTCCTTATGGTGACGGATGGGAGCGAAGAGGAAGAGAGTGAGGCTCTTCCTGACCTTCTAGCGGTACAAGAGAAGGATGGTTCGGTGGAAGGTGAAGTCCTCTCCCCATCCTTGACCCCAGAGCAACAGAGGGACTGTCGCCATGTCCTGGGACAGTTCGCCTCGTTGTTCTCCCTCACGCCTAGAATCACTCATCTGTGTACCCATGATGTGGACACAGGGGACAGCCCCCCGGTGAAGAACAAGTCTTACCGGCTCTCTGACCGAGTGAAGGATAGCATCCAGCGTGAGGTGGCAAAAATGCTGGAGCTGGGGGTGATAGAACCTTCCAGCAGCCCTTGGGCTCGTCCAGTGGTGTTGGTGCCGAAAGCGGCCCCACCGGGTACGACGCCAGAGCTTCGGTTCTGTGTGGACTACCGGGGGTTGAACTCTGTCACGAAGACAGATGCTCACCCCATCCCACATGCAGATGAGCTGGTGGACCGGCTGGGAGCAGCCCGGTACCTCAGCACCATTGATCTGACATCCGGATATTGGCAGATTGCCATGGCCGATGGAGCACAGGAGAAGACGGCATTCTCCACCCCGAGGGCCACTACCAGTTTCGAGTGATGCCCTTTGGGCTCAAAAATGCTCCGGCCACATTCCAGCGGTTAGTGAATCAGGTACTATCTGGCCTGGAGTCCTTCTCAGCGGCCTACCTGGATGACATAGCTGTCTTCAGTAGCACCTGGGAGGACCATCTACAACAACTCCAGGAGGTATTGCAGGCGCTGCAACGCGCTGGCTTAACCATTAAAGCCAGCAAGTGCCAGATTAGACAGGGATCTGTCGTGTACCTGTGACACCTGGTGGGCGGAGGTAAGGTGCAACCCCTCCAGGCCAAAATCGAAACCATCCTGGCTTGGGAGCCCCCCAAGACCCAAACAGAGGTCTGAGCTTTCCTCGGCCTCACTGGGTATTACCGCCGGTTCGTCAAGGGATATGGTACCATCGTAGCCCCCTTGACGGAATTGACCTCAAAGAAGCAACCTCACAAGGTCATATGGACAGCTGCATGCCAAGAAGCCTTTGACACACTGAAACATGCGATGTGTACCGCTCCAGTACTAGCAACACCAGATTTCAGCAAGGAATTTATTGTACAGACAGACGCCTCAGAGCACGGCATAGGTGCGGTGCTCTCGCAACTCAATACCGAGGGCCAAGATCAACCAGTGGCCTTCATATCCAGAAGACTCCTCCCTCGGGAACGGCGATGGAGCACCATTGAGAGAGAAGCCTTCGCGGTGGTCTGGGCCCTGAAGAAGTTGAGGCCATACCTCTTTGGAACTCACTTCCTTATTCAGACCGACCACCGCCCCCTTCGCTGGCTCATGCAGATGAGAGGCAAAAACCCCAAGTTGTTGAGGTGGTCCATTTCTCTACAGGGGATGGATTTTCGGGTGGAACATCGGCCCGGAGTTGACCACGCCAATGCTGACGGTCTCTCCAGGTTTTTCCGCCTTAGTGATGAGAACTCCCTAGAGGTTGGGTAGCTCTCCCCTCTTTCGGCTGGGGGGGACGCATGTTGGACCTGTCAGCCCTAGGGTGGTCTCCCCTTCTATTTTTGACCGTGCCTCATTTTTTCCACCCTCATTTTTATGTTGGACTAGGTCTCCGGGCGCCTTTTCATTGCCAATCAGTGTTAAGGTGCAGGTGCTCCCTTCTCCCAAGATGGCTGCCACAGACCCCAGCTACTGCAGAGTGGTCTTTCATAGTAGCACCCTAGCTGCCAGGAGCTGGCTGGAACCCCACAACAATGTTGCGACACCAGCCCGCCTTTTTGTCCCATAGGTAGAATGGGGAAGCTCCTGGAATGTGCTGGAACCTTCTAGAAGGGAGGTGGGGTTTTACTTTTGCCGCCTTGGCTAGAGGTCACCTGACCTAGGGCTACTTAAGTGAGGGAGGGAACTTTTTGAGTTGAGTTGGCCAGTGTGGTAAAGCAGAGCTGGAAGAATCCACGCAGGAGTGTAGGCGGTAGGGCCTAGTGAGCAAAAAAACGATGGATTTAGGCCCAGATCTCTGTACTGGGGTGAATGTATGACATTGTTCTACATTCTGTCCATCAATTGTTATTTTTGCATTTGTCACCCCGAGTGGAAAGGTTATGCCCAGACGTGGGTCCCTTGCTCTCCATGCCACTGAAAACCAAGCAAGCCTGGCTGAAGACGGCTGAAATGCCAGAAACCGGTCCTAGGATGCTTGTTTCCAGTCCAGGGAGGACCTGGCTTGGCAGTTCGGTCTGGACTGTTCCCATGAGGCACAGGGTCAAGACTGATTTGCATATGGCTGGGTTCAAACTGGAACGGCATGGTGAGCAAAAAAACTATGGATTTAGGCCCAGATCTCTGTACTGGGGTGAATGTATGACATTGTTCTACATTCTGTCCATCAATTGTTATTTTTGCATTTGTCACCCCGAGTGGAAAGGGTATGCCCAGACGTGGGTCCCTTGCTCTCCATGCCACTGAAAACCAAGCAAGCCTGGCTGAAGACGGCTGAAATGCCAGAAACCGGTCCTAGGATGCTTGTTTCCAGTCCAGGGAGGACCTGGCTTGGCAGTTCGGTCTGGACTGTACCCATGAGGCACAGGGTCAAGACTGATTTGCATATGGCTGGGTTCAAACTGGAACGGCATGGTGAGCAAAAAAACGATGGATTTAGGCCCAGATCTCTGTACTGGGGTGAATGTATGACATTGTTCTACATTCTGTCCATCAATTGTTATTTTTGCACTTGGTTACGAGCGGCGCTTTGTTTCACATGCTCCGCTTCAAAGTATTAAGTGTCATTGATTACGAGCGGCGCTTTGTTTTACATGCTCTGCTTCAAAGTATTAAGTGTCATTGATTACGAGTGGCGCTTTGTTCTGCATGCTCCGTTTTAAAGTGTCCATTGTCATCAATTACGAGTAGTGCTCTGTGCTAGATGCCCCCCTTCAGAGGTAGTCACCGCCTAGCGCACCTAGCGCTGTAATCACCCCTAGGGTGCTACAGGTAGCTGAACCTACTAGTGAATAACGCGCTGGTGAAAGTAAAGAGTGCATATCCACCTCCTTGAATTGCATGTACATCCCCCGCAGTGCCAGTATATTCCATGAATTGCATTTTATAGATTATGACCGGCATTTACATCTCCTGTCTGGTATGTGTATCTTGAAGGATTGTATTACAACCCATGCATTGCACTGATATCGTATGAACTGCATCTATCTAGCTCTACTTGGATAAACTTGAATTATTTGCATAATTTATACTGTGTGGCGTCACTTATTGTGTGTGTTCCCCGTTCATGAGAGGGGCGTGTTGTATGGTTGCTTTACACACAGACCTTCGGGTGCCCGACCGCTCGTGTCACGTTACCGCCCCATAGGGCCTGGAGACCCCAGGTCCTACATTGTTGGCGAGCGGTGGGATCCTAGGACCTGTGACCATACAGCACCCTTCCGTGAGGCGGAGGGCGCCACAATTAAACGCCTATTTTGTTCCAGAACTCTAAAACCATTGATTGCTGCATTGTTATTTCCACTGTCCAGGTTGAGAGTGCAAGAGTCCTGGTTAGCTTATAACTGTTACCTATACCCTAGGAAATTTTCTCCTTAGTGTCTAGGTCCCCACCTGCCAGAATGGAATTCCGGTTAGCTGACCTCGAGGGGTACACTGTGAAGCAACTAAGGGAGTTCGGGCAGGGGATGGGGGTGCCTGGGATGCGGAAGGCCAAAGGACCGGAACTCCACACCGCCATTAGGGCATGGGTAGAGGCCCACCCAGAAGGGAGAGGGGATGAGGGACAGGAGGCGCCAGATGCACCTCAGGAGGAGAGCGCCTAAGAAGTGATCGACACCTTACACGAAGATGTGTCTGAAAATGTGGCCCCAGGGAGACGCTCTGGGGCCAGTAGTAGGACAGGGTCGAGGAGGAGCGCGTCTCCAGAGGAGTACGAGGACAGGAGGGAGGAGAGGCAGTTAAAGTGGGAGCTGGCCAAGTTAGAAAAAGAGAAAGAAATGGAAAGGGCCAGATTGGAACAAGAAAGAGAAAATAAGAGATGGGCAATGGAGGAAAAGAAGCTGGCGCACGAGCTTCAGCTAAAGGAGCTGGAGTTACGCGCCCTCCAATTGAACGCGTCCAATAAGGACAATGGTGGCAGCATACCTAGGGAACCTCACGAGTCAAAATTCTACCTACCTAAAGAAGTAATTGCCAACTACACAGTGGGGGACGACATCATGAAATGGTTGGAGGCATACGAGGTAGCCTTGACTGCCCATGGGGTACCCGAGAGTAATTGGGGAGGTGGTTTATACCGGTATATACCTCCCAATGTTAGGGACACCCTGCTATATTTGGCCAAGGCGGATCAGGTCAGGTATGCCCCCATGAAAGAGGCCTTGTTAAAAAAGTTTGGTCTTAACCCCGAGAGGTACAGGCAGAAGTTTCGTGGCAGCCATAAGCTGTCCACCCAGACATGGGTAGATTTTTTTGATTATGCGAGGAAGGCACTAGATGGTTGGGTGCGTGGCAGCGAGGTGCAGGACTACCAAGGGTTGTACGATCTTTTTTTAAGGGAGCACCTCTTGGATAAGAGCTTTCCGGAGCTGCGCCAACATCTGGTGGACCGCAAGTTGATGGATCCCCGAGAGCTTGCGGAGGAGGCAGATATTTGGGTGAGCACCCGGGTGTCTCACAAGGGCCCCGGGGGAGATGGCTCGAAAGGCGGACAGGGTTTCCCCCAGAAGAAAGAGGGGGGAGATTAAAAGGTGGAGTTCTCGAAAGGTCCCCAAAATAAGTTTGGGAAGGGAGTAGGAACCCCACCCCCGTCCAATTCCACAAGACCCACTTACCCTGACAGGAGTCAGCAGCCAAGGATTGTGCGGTGCTACGAATGTGGGGAGATTGGACACTACAGGGGAGATCCCAAGTGTCGCAAGCGACCCCCAGCCCCAACGGGCGGGAAATGTCCCGGGGTGAGTAGTATAGCTCTTGGGGTGGAGCTGCCCTTAGATAGGGAAGGGGAGTGGACAGGCCTGACGCTGGTTTCACTCGGGGATAGAGAAGTGGTCCCCGTAGTGTCCCTGCCCCCGAACACTGCTAAATATCAGCAGAGGGTGAGAATTAATGGGGAGGAGGTGGAAGCTCTGAGGGACACAGGGGCCAGCATAACCACTGTCGTGCGGCGACTGGTGTCCCCAGACCAAGTAGTCCCCGAGGAGTTCCATCCGGCCGTATTGGCTGACGGCAGTCTGAGTCACTATCCAGTGGCTCGTGTTCCATTTGAGTGGGGAGGAGTCAAAGGCCTACTGAAAGTTGCTGTGAGCCCTGCCTTGCCTGTGGGGTTCTTGCTAGGGAACGACCTGGAGCACACCAAGTGGAAAGATGTCGAGTTTCACGCTCACACCGAGATGCTGGGATTACCAGGGTGGACTTGCGTGAGCACGCGGTCCATGGCTGCCCGGCATGGAACTCACCCTGGGTTGGAGCCTGGAATCATGGCCCAACCCAAAGCCAAACATGGAAAGAAGAAGGTGATGGAGGACATGCCCCGTGAGATGGATGGGGAGGCCGCAGAGGTGCCCTCGGAGTCCGCGGAGGTAGATGTCGTTCCTGTGGAGGAATTGCCGACCCTTGCTGACTGGCATGTGGAAGGAGGACCTACCCGGGAGGAATTTTGTCAGGCACAAAGGGCGTGCCCCACGCTTGAAGGCATGCGGCGGCAGGCCGAAGCCCAAGTGGCCAGTCAGGAATTGGGAGGTTATCATGTGTATTGGGAGGATGGTGTCCTATACAGTGAGCCCAGGGTGCCGGTACATGGATCTTCGAGGGCCATAGTGGTCCCCCAATGTTACCGGGCCTTCCTGCTGGAGTTAGCGCACGAGATACCCTTAGCCGGACATCTGGGTCAGGACAAAACCTTTGCACGGTTGGTCCCCCATTTTTATTGGTCCAGGATGAGGATTGCCTCAGACACCTTTTGTAAGACCTGCAAGTCTTGTCAGGCCAGTGGCAAGACTGGGACTAAGTTGAAGGTCCCGTTGGAACTGCTCCCCGTGGTCGGGACCCCTTTTGAGAGGGTCGGTATCGATATTGTTGGGCCATTGGACCCTCCGACCGCAGTGGGACACCGGTTCATCTTGGTTTTGGTGGACCACGCCACAAGGTACCCAGAGGCTATTCCTCTGAGGACCATCACTGCACCGGTGGTGGCGCGGGCACAGTTGGGGATTTTTACCCGAGTGGGATTCCCCAAGGTCGTGGTGTCGGACAGGGGCACGAATTTCATGTCGGCCTACATGCAGGCCATGTGGAAGAAGAGTGGGGTGACCTACCGGTTCTCCACTCCTTACCACCCCCAGACTAACAGACTTGTAGAGCGCTTCAATAAGACATTGAAGGGGATGATCCGAAGCCTTCCAGAGGGCTTGAGGCGTAAATGGGACGTCCTCCTCCCCTGCTTGTTATTCTCCTACCGGGAGGTACCGCAGAAGGGAGTCCACAACACCGGACCTGAATACCTGAACAGCTGACTCGAATTCCACGCACCCCAAAGAACCCTGCGATCAGCCGAGCTCTCCTACGCCGTGGTCCCCTGCACCAGGAAGTCCGGATCGGGAGGCCGCTCCTTTTCCTTCCTAGCAGCCAGAGCCTGGAACACCCATCCGCTCCACCTCAGATAGACAACATCGCTCCCCATCTTCACCAAAAACCTCAAAACATGTCTCTTCGACAGACCTCCTCCTTGATGGACTGGAACCTGCACCTCCCCTCCTCCCCAGTGCCTTGAGAACCTCACGGGTGTGTAGTCTCGTACTATAAACACATGATTGATGGATTGATTGATGTGGAAGATCTGCGAGGGGCAGAGTTGGTGTGGGCCCATGTGTTTGAATGTTGCTTGTTCCAGTTCCTGATTGTGAGTCACTAGAAGGAGCAAGGGTGCTTTAAGACTGAAGGTGGGCTGGGGGGGCTGCAGTATTGGGAAATGGGTCCAATGAAGTGGTAGAGCTCCACTGAGTTACCCTTGTGGATTCTCTTTTCTTATAAAGGTCAAAAGGTTCTAGCGGTTGAGTGCTCGGTTTGTCTGTGCTGGTATCATTCAAATGGTTTGGGTTGTTTCTGTTGGGCGATGTTGCAGTTTTACAGGTAATCCCTAGATTTAATGAGGGGTCTATGTTGACATGGTTGGTTCTTGTAATTGTGCTTGACTCCTTTGGGTCTGGTCCAGGGAGCACGCTCTAGATGTCTGTGAGGCTTGATTTTGTTGCCTGAGTTGAGAGAGTGCTCAGGCTGCCAGTGTGGCATTGCCAACTGCGGGATGCAGGAGTGACAGGGGCTGATGCAGCCTGATTTCCCCGTAATGTATTAGTCGAGGAACAGAGTCTAAAACTGGGCTGGAAGATGCTTTTTACTCTGTTGGAGGGAGCGATGGGTTTATGCCTAATGGAGTTTTAGAAGCTGCATTGATATTAATTTGTCTGGAATGTGCGAGGCGCTATGATTCTGAGAGGAGGCACTGCAATCTAATTTCAAAGGATTTGGGGTTTCAACAATCTTTCACCATGCTGATGTTGCCTGTTTTTCAATGCAAACTTGGGGACATAATAACAAGGAACAGGGAAAATTAACGCTAAGGGCGCTAAGCGTTAATTTTTTTAACGCGGGCTATCGCTGGATAATATCGCCTGGTTATCACGTTATTAACAACGCTGACCGCCTAGGCGATAAAAAATCCAGTGATAGCGGCATTTTGGGAGGTTATCGCTGGTAATGCAGTGATAAAACTACAAGGATAGAGATGTCCTTGTTGATAGCCCATGGTGGACTTAGCCATGTAATCCACCTCCCATTGGATTACATGGCTAAGTATGAAAATTAGCAGACGTAAAAAAGCAGCATTAACCGTGGTTACCGCTGCTTTTTTTGTCTCTAACAGGTTTGGCGTGAAGCTTGATAATAGGAGAAATGTCGCTTAGCGACATTTCTCCTATTATTTTGCTCTGGAACGCACACCTTGCATCTCATTAGAGATGCAAAGGGAAGCGTAGTGAAAAAAGGTGCTAATATGCGATTTTGCATGTTAGCACCCTGTTGTTGATAGGGCGATATTTTTATCTCCGCTTCTTTGGCTTTTGAGATAAAGCCCTTGTTACTATGCCCCATAGACCTTGAGCGTCACTGCCTGTCTCGTGCCTGTTTTTGTTCAGTTTCCTGAGCCGCTTCCTATCAGCTTCGATCACTGTTCTGATTGGGCGCCGCACAAGGCATCCACATCTCTTCCCAAGTTGCCTGGGAGATTTGTTGCATTGTTTGATTGCCTTGTATTTATTCCTTTGAAATGATTGATTTTGTTACTCTCATTATATGAGAGATTGGTATTTCCAGACACTGAGTGAATCTCCGCCCTGACTACTTCGGGCATCCTGAGTTGTTGTAGTTATGAGGTTTTTGGGAGGGTCTGCTGAAGCTACGACTGGCGGTGATTGGATGGCTGTGCTTTGCAGGGCCGCTGATGGCATTGTAATATGTTAATTGCCATTTGTGGATTGTGCCCTGCCAACCATTTTTACTTCCTGTAAAAGACCATTCCCTATTGAGGGTAAAGCAAGCAGCTTATCCATAAGTATGGCGCACAGACATTCGTTGTAGTTAGGGGTGGAGGAAGCCGCCGAGATTCGTGAGGATGGATTGTGGACGTCTGAGAGTAAACTGCTTACAGTGGCGTTGAGCCATTCCAAACATGAGTCTATGGTGCAAATATACTTGGCTAACGTTTCAAGAAAAGAGATTTGGATTTCAGACTTGTTGGATTGGTATTCCAGAGCTTCAGGTGTTGTGCCCAATGTGTTCATTAATTTCTGACAGGTCCCAATGTTTGCAAAAGACACACAGATGATGGACGGGTTGCAGACAGAATCAAAAATTCACCCATTATTAGATCTGGGTTAAAGCCATCGTTCTTTTTCTCACCATGCCACCCCAGTTTAGACACAGCCATATGCAAATCAGTCTTGACCCTATTCCTCATTGTGTGTCTTCTGCTTTCTCACCCTAATTGTGCCGGGTATGCCCAGATGTGGGTCCCGGGCTCACTGTGCCACTTAATTCAAACTATCCTGGCTGATGAGGGGTGAAACCCCAAAACAGGTCCTTGTATACTTGTTTCTGGTCCAGGGAGGACCTGGCTTGGCAGTTCGGGCTCAACTGTTCCTGTTAGAATAGAAAAATGTGTGTTTGCATATTGTTCTATGTATGTTAGCATTCGCTGCGCCATTTCCTCTGTTAGGTTCTGTTTCTCCAAGGTTAGGTTTTGCTTCACTAATGAATACACTGTTCTTATTAACACATGCCTTTCCCTCTAGATAGAGGCCTTCTCCCCCTTGTCTAGTGGCGGGCACAGCCAGAATGACCTTGGATAGGAGATAGTGTGTGCCCGGCCTCAGAATCAAAACTTACTTTTTGTATTTCACTGTTTCTCTGCATATGCTTGGAAAATTCCATTGTGGGTGTCCCTTCATTGGTTCTGAAATGTACCTAATGTATCTTTATGCTTTCTGATGTCAGTCCCACTGCGTGTTTTAAAGAACAAGGAAACCCAATTAGCAATAGGCCAGGGACCTTGGGTAAGTATTTTTTAGAGAACAGGGGTCCCTAGACAGTTTAGAATTAGTTTGGGAATAAATATAGTCTAGATAGAAGCTATATTCACTGTCCAGCCGGACAGGGTTTTAATCACAAGATAAATATATACACAAAGTATACACAAAAATTCAAGTGGGACATATCCAACGTCCTACTTACACATGGAAACAAGGAAACAAACACAGATAAGGAAGAAAAGCTTCAAGCAAAACAAAACGTATCTGTGTTGTATAAATTATGGCAGAATCATATGAAGTGAAAGCACCATTGCACATTAAGTATTTGCAGTATATTAATTGCATATGATGTAAAGACTGTCGACGGCGTTTCGATCCCTTGCTAAGATTAATGGGACCATCTTCAGGACATTTTAATATACATGCCTGTTTACAATTGGCATACAATTGGATAGTATCACCAGTGATTGTACAATGAAATAATACTAGATCGCGAAAACCAAAAAGATAAAGGCGGGTTTAAAGTGAGAGAATGAGAAAAAAAAGGGGGAGAAAAACGTATTAGAATTGGCGTTGGGTAAAACACACACAGTACAATATTGTTATTGCAAAATTCAAATCGAGCTATGCTGAGAGGTAAGCGACGATAAATGAATACAAAATTAGATCGTGATAAGAATTGAGGAGGCAGACAGCAGAGATAGTAAAGCAAATAAAATGTATGGCCGCGTCGCGAGGAACGGCAATGGTAGAAGGGGAGGCGACTGTGCTCACAGGTAAGCTTGTGCTGGTAATCGGATCGTGATAAGAATTGAGAAGGCAGACAGCAGAGATAATAAATGAAGTAAGATGTATGGCCGCGTCGCGAGGAACCGCAATGGTAGAAGGCGAGGCGACTGTGCTCACAAGTAAGTATGTTCTGGTAACTGATTATCTAAAGGGCATGCATGCTTACTGTATGGGGAAGGAGGGAGGACAACAAATGGATTCTGATGTTGCCTCGGGGGAGCCAATGCAATGAAAACAACCTCGGATGGGATGGGCCTAAAAGTGAGGTGCAGAATAGAAAAGTGAATTTAGAAAACGCGCTGTACCATAATTATAACAGAGTCCATTGGATGAAAGTACCAGCTTAGCGAGTAGGTAGGAGGCGCGGGGGAGATAGTGGCACTCGAGTACCAGGAACAGCCTGAGTCAATGCTCATGGTCTGACAGGGGAACGAGAGGGACGCGCGTATAAAATAGAAGCGATCATGTGATCGTAGTCATGTGATGTGAATGTGGCGGCCATTTTGGGAAGGGAAGAGAAGATTTCAGAGTGAAACAAGAGACCCCGTATGGGAGAAAAATACGGTGGCCATCTTGGTGTGAAATGAAAATAATGTGGAGTGAAGGTCTTTTCTGAATCAGAGGAGAGGAGAACTAGATAAAATTACTAGACAGCAGGAAATACTTAAGATTTTTTTAAAAGACATGATATTTGTGAAAATTACAAAGAGTAATACGTGCGCTATATTCAAGTTGGGGTAATCATCCTGAAACATTGCAGTGATTCATTTACAAAAGAGAGGTCCAATCCTCAAGTTGACTAAAAAAAGTCAGTCCCTCTGCAGCACTCCTGAGCGACTGGGCATACTGGGCTCCACTCTGAGTGTATTAGAATAAACAGATATTGGTTTGTATTCTCTATTGTCTGACTGACTCTTCATTTGGCATGGAAGGCCGAGAGGTGGTCGTGAGTGATCCGGGTGACCCTAATCGGGCCACTTCCCTCAGTTGGCACCCAAACAGGGACTCCTTCGGGTGAGTGACCCATCCCTGCTTGACCTGCATATATAAGGTGAGTTTGTTTTGGTTCTTTGTGGATACGGTACCATTTTGGTTTGTATTTGATACGGTCTAAGGACTGTTTTTTGATAAAAGCATTTGCAATTGCTTTGCCAGGCATAAATAGGGATCTTGTTTTCTTTTGAGAATGCCTGGGATCAGTAAATTATTTTCTTTTTCCACCGCTGTTGTTCTGCGGATGTTCGATTGGAAACAGTTCAGCCAGCGCCTCCAGAAGGCACTCCAAATTTTGATATGTATGTGAAACAAGGCCTTGGCACTATTATGTTTAGTACATTATGGCACAAATATACGAGGGACAATGCAGAGCTACAGTGGCCATTGACAGACACTTTTGATGAACAAAATATTAGGTATTTACAGGAACAGTTATTTAAAAGACGAAGTATCCAGCCTATGTTTTATTCCCTTAGAACGTTTGCAGAAAGCAGCTAGGCAGAGACGATTAAAAATGGAAACAGATGCCTAAAAAGGGAGGATGCAGACACTGGCTCAGAAAGCTGTGGCATATGATAAAGGAAAGCAGGAAAAAGGAGTTGAATGTGAAGATAGGAGGTTTCGATTGCATGTTGATGAATCGTTTTTGGCTCAAGAGGAAACAGTTACCTTTGCGGAAGATTGTTAGACACCCGACCTCCGCCCCCATATGCCACACAAAGAATATATCCTACTGTCCCTGTGCCATCACAGCTGCCCGTTACAGCTGTTTCCACTGTCCCTGTATCTACTGCTATTTCGCTGGCTGTGGCTTCGGCTCCTCCTCCTCCTTATGTGTCTTTCCCGTCTGCGGCAACTGTGACTGTTAGCACCCCTGCCACACCTATTGTCCCAGCATCCCTGTCTCCAGCTCTTTCTCTTCCGACGCAACCACCAACAACGATTGTGCCTGTAAATTCTGTTGCTCCCTCTATGGTTCTTCATCCCCCGACATTTGCAAGTGTTGAGACTCCAGTTTGTGGATTTGAGGACAGAGGTTTGACAAAATTCAATGAGCGTTTGGGCCCTTTTGTACGGTCTGCAGTGGGGGATGAAGAGAATAAGGTAACAGCTAATCAGGGTACACAGAGGGGTTGTTCTCCTATTTATAGTGTGGATGATGTTTGGGATGTGATGAAAGATTATGAACCTTTTATACAGCAACATGCTCTTAAACATATGTACTCTGTGTTGATTGGCCTTTGGCACCAACATTTTGGGAATGATGCACCGCAAATGTTATTTAATATTAGAGACCGGATGTATGCTAGTGATATGGACTCCGTGGAAGAGGAGTGAGATTCTGTCTCTTAAAACTCATCTGCCTGATCCTTGGAAAAACCCTACTGCTTATCATAAGGAATTGACTGGAGCCGCTGCTTCGACAGTAATGACTGTTGCTGATATTGAAATGTTTTTTGGTCTTCTTGTTCCGGTTTATATTTGGAGGCAGGTTCATTCTCAGGATCATGTTCCGGAGTGGGGTGGTACTTGGGATCAAGTTAAAGCATTGTATCAGGAAAGAAAGCCAGGTGATAAGCCCTGAGCAGAGATTTTAGCATTGCCAGGCCGCAGTATTACATATATGCATTCTCTTAATCCGCCGAGGAAAGTAGATTTGGATAAGTTGACGGCTTGTTGACAAAAGAAAGATGAGAGTGAGTCTGATTTTTTCACTTGGTTCGAGGATACATTTTTGGATTACAGTGGGCAGGATTTGTCTTACCCTTCTGTTATTTTTAATATGGCTCAATATTATGAACCTCGGGATAATTAGGAGAAAGAGAGGACGGAGAAAAAGCAAAGGATTTGAGGACAAAGGTGTTGTTGCAACAGGTATTACAAGGGAATGATAGATAATGTGCTGGTCCTGCCCAATAGCTTCCAGGCACTAGTAGGCAGTCTAATACGACACTGTTGGGGCGAAATCAGTGTGCGTATTTCAAAGAAGAGGGTCACTGGCGTAGCAAATGTCCTGTGCCTTTGCTGAAGGTGGTGGTCCATAGAGCACGAGGTACTCGTGGACGGGGTTGTGGAGCTAGTGGGGCTGATAGTGCTCAAAAAGCTGCAACCTCACAGGGTCGTTCTGATAATAATTACTTTGATGACCCTCGTGATGGACAGTGTTACCATGATGATTATGATATGGAAGAAGTGACAGGAATTTCTTACAGCTAGGCCAGCCAGGGACACAGTGGGGTACCAGTTCTGATAACTGTAGACCAGCGTGGGCCTTATATAACAGCGGAACTTCAAGGTTCGACTAAGGAATTTTTAGTGAACACAGGTGCTACAAAAAGTTCTGTTTCTCAAAACATGGTCCCCAGGACGGCTCTGTCTGGCCATAATAATGTTATGTACGTTTTTCAGGTTCACTGTTTGTGATCCCTATTTCAAGACCCCTTGCATTGACTATTTGTTCTTTTACGGTGGATACTCCATTTTTGTTGACATCTAATTGTGGTGCATGCCACTATTTATTGTTCCCCAGGTGTTTATATGACGATGGGCCCAAATGTAAATACCAACAATGTCTGTCTCTCCCTCTTCCTGCGGAATTTGCCGATGTGCCATCCACTCTGTGGGCGACAGGTGATACAAAGTTAGGGCTGTTGCATATACCACTGGTTTCGATACAGGTCAAAGACAATGGTATTCTGCCTCGTATTCCCCAGTATGAAATATCACAGGCAGGAGACCAGGCATTGTTGCGGATTATACAGGATTTGATTAAGAAAGGAGTAGTGGAAGAGACGTCTGCCAATATGTGCAATAGTCCCATTCCTCCGATTCTTAAATGGGCGCCTTAGGGTTCCCCTGATGATCAAGACGATGTTTATCGTTTTGTGATTGATTAGCACGAAGTTAATAAAATAGTGGTTCTCCAGTTTCCAGTGGTTCCAAACATTACAACACTTTTGACAATGATTCCTTCAACTGCTCAATTCTTTTTTGTATTCTTTAGTATTCCTATCCATTCAGATGGCAGAAATCTGTTTGGGTTCACCCTAGCTGGAAGGAGCTTTAGGTTCTGTCGAACTCCTCAGGGCTATACCGAGAGTCCAAGTATTTACAGCCAGGCTTTAAATAGTCAGTAGGATTCCCTTTTGCTTCCCACAGGTATTGTATTGGTGCGGTATATTGATGATCTCCTTATAGCTTCTGATACCAAACAAGGTTGCTGTTGTAATCCAAATGATGTTCTAGACTTCAAGCGTAGATTAGTTAGGTTCTTTTAATAAGTTGTTACATGTATAAATGAGGAAACCCCACCAGGAGCAACTGTCCTGCTGCTCAGCCCATACCCAACTGACACTCACAGACATCCAACATTCCATCCATCCAACATTCCACGCCACACTCATTCTGGCTGAGCAGCAGATAAACGTAAGTTACAACATATCTCCCTTCTTTACAGGGAATAAATGCATTGTGAAATAGATTAGATGAAACAATTAAAATAATGACAATATGGCAAATAACTTATAGTCAAGAAATTGAACACAATGCACTAATATTTAAAAAAAAAAGATGCAATACAATATAAACATCTCACCAAACTCAAATAAAAGAAATTACTTTAAACTGTTGAGGTGACTAGGTCATAAAATAGGCGCACAGCGTTAAGTATGGCTCTTGTTATTGCTGTCAGTTACACAAGAGTGCTCTAAGCGAATTTAAGGGAGGTCACCCCTCTCCCCCACACCTCCTACTACAAACACTGTAGGAAAAACATAAAAAGATTCTTGCTGAGCACATTCAAGTCCAATAATATAATTCCAGCGTCTCTTCAAATTTAGTATTTCAACAATATCAGAGTTCAAAGATTGAATTCCAGACACCAGAGTCGTTGTTTCCACCGATGGTCCACTTTATTCAGATAGTAGTTAAAGACAAAACTCTGCAGCCAACACATGTTTCGTTGGGAAAACGTCTTTTCCACACAACTTCCTCAGGGCTGCAACCCAAGCAAAATAGTAACATAAGTTCCCATCTTCTCTATTACAAGTCTCAAAGTAGAGCTAAAAAAGATTTTTTTTTATATCAATTATCAAAGTAATATATCACCGCCTAGGTAAAGAGAGCACAGCACCTCTAATTTGTGACTTTTCTTAATATAGCTCTTCAGTGCTCCCCAGTGTCTGAGATATCGTTATACATATCTTACCAAAAAAACAAGCTGACATTCAGAGAGCTAAGCAATCTATATCATACAACATATACTCTAATTCACCTTTGTTTTAGAATCTTGAATACAATACTGTAAGAACCACGTATTTCTTCTCCAGTATAAATGCCTCGGTATGGACCTGAAATGGCAAGGAAACCCTTAGTCTTGCCCGTGCCCCAGCACATAAGAGTCTGGAAGGCTACATATCATTTATTAAGTTACTCACACAAGACCCCTAAATTGTTACGGAGGTCTTACTTCTAATCATCTATGGTTCTCAAGCACCAGGACTCTTCCTGATTCAAAATATTAATTGAGCTCATGTAGAACTAACCTGCGTCTCTGTTACATGTGGAGACAATCCTTGAGCCCCACGCAAAATTAAATTATATTTAGAGGCCAACTGTTAATAAAAGATATATAAAAGGAGTAAGTGATAATCCAAAGTACCATGTCACAAGAAAACTACAGGGCTGGGACCAACCTGCTAGTATAAAATCTATCACCCACGTTTAATATCTCACGTGTGTGTACTAACGTCCACGTAATTCTAAAGTATAAAATGTACTGTAAGTAAAATTACAATAAATATATTCTAATCCTAATCTTTTCAAATTCTATATTTAGAAGGCTCACCTTAATATAGTAACTCGTAATTCACTTATTAATCTTTATAATCAAAGATGTATAAGGCAGCCTCCAGTCCCTCGTTTCTCAGTAGCTATGTATGCAACTGTAATTTCTTCATCCTGCCGAAAGAGACTATTTCCCTTAATTAATCGAGTTTCTTGGTGGAAAATAGAAGACTAAGCCCTTTTTTTTTCCACGTTTGACACTCACCGATCATTTCCAATTCTAGGTCTGCTATCGTCTGGCAACTCTCCGAGTACGAGTAGTCGGCGTCTACCTTAGGCGCCATCTTGATTAAGTATCATAATACCGGAAACTGAGTTTACAGACCGGATTCTAAATGATTTCACGCAGAAGCCCCATGTTACGGCTTCAAACAAATAAAAATCCATAATTCAAGTATTTAAGGCATTTAATTAATAAACGGAATATTTCCGTTATTATTTATCTACTCCAGTGTCAAGTACTAACAACCTCATAATACCTATAAGAATAGCTGACATAATATCATTTACTTTAATATTACCATTACATTAAACATTTCTGTATCTATTTGAAAACATTTCGAATTCACTGATTTTAAAGATCGGTGCGACCGCCATCTTGGATTGGGGCCGATTTTTATTTTTATTTTTATTTTTATTATTATTAGGAGAATACAGTATCCTACAAGGGAATATCGGGCATTAGTCTGACATCCATAATCTCCGTCATATACCCAGAGTATAAGGTATCTCACTTTCGGTTTATGAATATTATACTCTACTCTATATATTGCTCTATACTGAAATGTAATAGTCAAGTATTCCTGACTCCGTGCACCAGGGTCGTCCCAAGGCACATGGGACCCCCCAACCACAACAGGTCCCAAACCATTACACCTACGTTATTACAAGTCGTGGAACATGTTTAGGGGGAGCAACCAATATACAGTCATCTCAAAACATCCGCATAATTAGTGTTACTTTGCAGGCAGAATTTTACAAAAGTAATAACAACATTTTTCTCGCAAAATTTATTAAACATTCCTATTATTGTTATTTCTCATTCTAAAATAACAATCTCTGACCTGATTTATACATGACTTTATCTTTTCCACAACCTTTGGAGGCATATCCAGATATTCATTACAGTCTACTTATCTCCCAGGAAAAATTGTAGTTCAGTATCAATATTAAGTCCTTCTCCTACAGCTCGAAGGACCATAATCCATCTTGCCTCCCTACGTCTCAACTTTAATATTCTATCACCCCCTCTTCTATCTTTTGTCACATACTCTATCCCATGATAGCTAAATTTATGATTTATGGAATCACTTCTATTTAGTACTGCATGGGAAGCAATCGGGTACCGGGTGTCACCGTTTTTTAAAGCACGATAGTGTTCGATTATACGGTCCTGAAGTCTCCTAACTGTACTTCCAACGTAAATTTTGCCACATGTACAGGTAATTACATAGACAACAAATGGTGTTTCACATGTAATAAAACTCTCAATATTAAATCTGCCAGTGTTATTATATTCAAAAGACGTCACTTTTTTCTTAACCCACCAACAAGAACTGCAATCCCCGCAATAATAAAAGCCATTATTGCGTATACGTAACCAGTCACTATGAGATGCCTGTTTCGCTGGTTTCGGATAACTTGGGCTCACTCTATTAGCAATTGTAGTTCCTTTTCGAAATGCAATACTTGGTTTTTCAGTTACGAACGGTAACAGATCATTATCCGAACGTAAAAGATGCCAATGTTTGTTAAGAATAGTATACAACTTATTACTCCCACGCCCAAAACTGGTTACCATCCTAACTTTTGGTATTTTATCAATAGAACTAGATTTTATTTTCAATGTATCTTCTCTTTTTAGTTTAGTTACTCTTGACACTGCTTTGTTAATCACTCTGTCTGCATACCCTCGGTATTTGAACCTATTCACCATGTCTTTCAAATTGTACTTAAAGTCTTCGTGTTTAGAGCAGTTCCTCCTCGCGAGACAGAGTGATTAACAAAGCAGTGTCAAGAGTAACTAAACTAAAAAGAGAAGATACATTGAAAATAAAATCTAGTTCTATTGATAAAATACCAAAAGTTAGGATGGTAACCAGTTTTGGGCATGGGAGTAATAAGTTGTATACTATTCTTAACAAACATTGGCATCTTTTACGTTCGGATAATGATCTGTTACCGTTCGTAACTGAAAAACCAAGTATTGCATTTCGAAAAGGAACTACAATTGCTAATAGAGTGAGCCCAAGTTATCCGAAACCAGCGAAACAGGCATCTCATAGTGATTGGTTACGTATACGCAATAATGGCTTTTATTATTGCGGGGATTGCAGTTCTTGTTGGTGGGCTAAGAAAAAAGTGACGTCTTTTGAATATAATAACACTGGCAGATTTAATATTGAGAGTTTTATTACATGTGAAACACCATTTGTTGTCTATGTAATTACCTGTACATGTGGCAAAATTTACGTTGGAAGTACAGTTAGGAGACTTAGGGACCGTATAATCGAACACTATCGTGCTTTAAAAAATGGTGACACCCGGTACCCGATTGCTTCCCATGCAGTACTAAATAGAAGTGATTCCATAAATCATAAATTTACCTATCATGGGATAGAGCATGTGACAAAAGATAGAAGAGGGGGTGATAGAATATTAAAGTTGAGACGTAGGGAGGCAAGATGGATTATGGTCCTTCGAGCTGTAGAAGAAGGACTTAATATTGATACCGAACTACAATTTTTCCTGGGAGATAAGTAGACTGTAATGAATATCTGGATATGCCTCCCAAGGTTGTGGAAAAGATAAAGTCATGTATAAATCAGGTCAGAGATTGTTATTTTAGAATGAGAAATAACAATAATAGGAATGTTTAATTAATTTTGCGAGAAAAATGTTGTTATTAATTTTGTAAAACTCTGCCTGCAAAGTAACACTAATTATGCGGATGTTTTGAGATGACTGTATATTGGTTGCTCCCCCTAAACATGTTCCACGACTTGTAATAACGTAGGTGTAATGGTTTGGGACCTGTTGTGGTTGGGGGGTCCCATGTGCCTTGGGACGACCCTGGTGCACGGAGTCAGGAATACTTGACTATTACATTTCAGTATAGAGCAATATATAGAGTAGAGTATAATATTCATAAACCGAAAGTGAGATACCTTATACTCTGGGTATATGACGGAGATTATGGATGTCAGACTAATGCCCGATATTCCCTTGTAGGATACTGTATTCTCCTAATAATAATAAAAATAAAAATAAAAATAAAAAACGGCCCCAATCCAAGATGGCGGTCGCACCGATCTTTAAAATCAGTGAATTCGAAATGTTTTCAAATAGATACAGAAATGTTTAATGTAATGGTAACATTAAAGTAAATTATATTATTTCAGCTATTCTTATAGGTATTATGAGGTTGTTAGTACTTGACACTGGAGTAGATAAATATTAACGGAAATATTCCGTTTATTAATTAAATGCCTTAAATACTTGAATTATGGATTTTTATTTGTTTGAAGCCGTAACATGGGGCTTCTGCGTGAAATAATTTAGAATCCGGTCTGTAAACTCAGTTTCTGGTATTATGATACTTAATCAAGATGGCGCCTAAGGTAGACGCCGACTACTCGTACTCGGAGACTTGCCAGACGATAGCAGACCTAGAATTGGAAATGATCGGTGAGTGTCAAACGTGGAAAAAAAAGGGCTTAGTCTTCTATTTTCCACCAAGAAACTCGATTAATTAAGGGAAATATTCTCTTTCGGCAGGATGAAGAAATTACAGTTGCATACATAGCTACTGAGAAACGAGGGACTGGAGGCTGCCTTATACATCTTTGATTATAAAGATTAATAAATGAATTACGAGTTACTATAGTAAGGTGAGCCTTCTAAATATAGAATTTGAAAAGATTAGGATTAGAATATATTTATTGTAATTTTACTTACAGTACATTTTATACTTTAGAATTACGTGGACGTTTGTACACACACGTGAGATATTAAACGTGGGTGATAGATTTATATACTAGCAGGTTGGTCCCAGCCCTGTAGTTTTCTTTTGACATGGTACTTTGGATTATCACTTACTCCTTTTATATATCTTTTATTAACAGTTGTCCTCTAAATATAATTTAATTTTGCGTGGGGATCAAGGATTGTCTCCACATGTAACAGAGACGCAGGTTAGTTCTACATGAGCTCAATTAATATTTTGAATCAGGAAGAGTCCTGGTGCTTGAGAACCATAGATGATTAGAAGTAAGACCTCCGTAACAATTTAGGGGTCTTGTGTGAGTAACTTAATAAATGATATGTAGCCTTCCTGACTCTTATGTGCTGGGGCACGGGCAAGACTAAGGGTTTCCTTGCCATTTCAGGTCCATACCGAGGCATTTATACTGGAGAAGAAATACGTGGTTCTTACAGTATTGTATTCAAGATTCTAATACAAAGGTGAATTAGAGTATATGTTGTATGATATAGATTGCTTAGCTCTCTGAATGTCAGCTTGTTTTTTTGGTAAGATATGTATAACGATATCTCAGACACTGGGGAGCACTGAAGAGCTATATTAAGAAAAGTCACAAATTAGAGGTGCTGTGCTCTCTTTACCTAGGCGGTGATATATTACTTTGATAACTGATATTAAAAAAATCTTTTTTAGCTCTACTTTAAGACTTGTAATAGGGAAGATGGGAACTTATATTACTATTTTGCTTGGGTTGCAGCCCTGAGGAAGTTGTGTGGAAAAGACGTTTTCCCAACGAAACACGTTGTTGAAAAGTAATCCTCTTTGAAGAAGAAAGATGCTGAGGCTTGAAGTGGGGTGTCTCAGGTTTATTTTCATTAGTAGGTATAAACAACTCATCCACCCAACTGTCAGTAAGATAATGATCTCACTGCTCACACACATTCCACAGCTGGCTTAGTCCTGACATTCCAGAACACTAAGCATCATCAGAGTGAAGAACATAGACAAGATGTAATTACAGGAAAAGAAAGCCATTACAACATATCTCCCTCCTTTACCCCTAAACCAAACACATAACAAAACACATTAACATCATGTGACATCAATTACATGACATAGCCCTTTAAATGGGAGGGAAGACAAGTATTCCTCCTTGGCCTTATATTAACCTCCGGAGCACCTTCCCCTTCCATGGCAGAGTGAGGAAAGCTTGATGTCACATCAGTATTGCATACAGCAACACGACCTAGATTCCAAACCCTGTGATCACTAGTTCTAACAGCATTCTTAAACACTTTGACAACTTTTACCGGTTTGGTGAACTTAGATCCAGACACAGCAAAGCCTGGTCTCTTGATCCGAACCCAATCACCCACCTTAACTTTCGTTGACTGAACAGCATGACGAACATCATAGTTTTTTTTACTCTTAGAACATTTCAAATCTTCCTGTTCTTGCCATGATGTAGAATCCACCTCACGAGATCTGCTAGTCAGAAATTTATTTACCCATGGTGGATCTAAAAAAGTAACAGGGTCCCTTCCACGAAACAAAAGAAAAGGAGACTTTCCTGTAGTGGTATGTGGGGTAAACCGATACACAGACACTCTTTTCAAAACCTCCTCCTGCCAATTAAGACCATTGGACTTTGCTAAAGACACCGTTTCCTTCAAAACCCTGTTGAACCTTTCTACTGTTCCATTGGATTCTGGGTGATACAAAGAACATTTCTTGTGAACAATGCCACAATCACCAAGAAAACTCTCCATCTCACTCGAAACAAGTTGCACCCCATTGTCTGTAAGCAAAGTCTCAGGAATCCCTTCCTTGGCAATAATATCTTTTAGACATCGAATAACCGTAGCAGAATTAATATTCTTCACAAAAATTACTTCTGGCCACCTTGAAAACAAATCCATGACCACTATGACAAACGTGTCAGAACCATCCCCATGAATAGGCCCTAAAATATCAAGAGCAATATCCTTCCAGGGGCCACACGGACGAACTCTTTTTTCCATGGGCTGTGTCCTGGTTTTCAAAACCTTTTCACTAAGAGCACATTGAACACATTCCCTGACTAAATGTTCAATCTGTGTGTCTAAACCCGGCCACCAATAGCTAGAACGCACCCTCTCCTTAGTTTTAGAAATTCCTAAGTGTGCCTCATGTGCCAAATCCAAAACCTCTTTCCTTAAAGACACAGGGGGTACTAATTTGTGACCTCTCAACAACAAACCCTCACAACTTGAAAGTTGGTCTTTTACCAACCAAAAATCTCTCACGGAGTCACTGCCTTGATCTTTATGGTTCCAACCCTCACAGATTAATTTGGAGACTTCTTGAATAGTGTTGTCACACTTACAAGCATCCAACCACCTCTCACTAGAAATAACCTTATAATCTACTCCACAGACAAAGTCCTGTGGAAGACTAAAAGATGGATCTGAATCCTGATCCAGTTTGTCTTGTTGTTCGTCAGGAACTAACCTAGAAAGAGTATCCGCAACAACATTTTCTGACCCCGGAACATGTTTAACAATGAAGTTAAACCCCTGTAATCCAACCACCCATTTTGAAATTCTGGGAGATATCGAGTCAATCCCTTTTTTAGTTAGTACTTCACAAAGGGGCTTGTGATCAGTTCTTACAACAAATGAGGTGCCCCACAAAAACTTTTTTAATTTCTTAATAGCCCAGTGTACCGCAAGGGCTTCACGTTCAATTACAGAATAGCGGCATTCAGCCCCTTTCAAACACCTAGAAATGAACATGATGGTATTTTCTGGCAGAACACCCCCTTGATACAGGACTGCACCAATACCTTTCAGACTTGCATCAGTAGATATAATAGAGCTCTTACTGGGGTCAAAATTCCTTAAATTTGGAGCATTCTGTAATTTCATTTTTATGTCATTAAATTCCTTGTCACACAAACTATTCCAACCAAACTTCTCTCCTCTCTTTAACAAATTTCTCATATTGAACGTGACCTCAGCAAAATTCCTTATGAATTTATTATAGTATTCAGCCATACCTAAAAATCTCATGAGTTCCTCCTTGGAAGAAGGAACCACAAGATTTCTAATGGTATTCACAAGGTCAGCTTTTGGAACTACACCTTCCGCACTAATAGTGTGTCCCAAATAGTCAATTTTGTCGAGACCAAACTTACACTTTTCCTTCTTTACAGTCAAATTGTGAGAGGTAAGCTTGTCCAGCACTTGCCTAACCCTTCTTTCATGTTCAGCAACCGTAGATCCATATACCAAAATGTCATCTTGGTACACACAAATTCCAGGGATGTTAATTAAGACCTTCTCCATGACCCGTTGAAAAGATATGAGTGCAAATAAATCTAGTGAGAATCCTAACAGAGGTGGGAAGTGTTACAGATGCAATAGCACTTCACATTGGGTAAACGATAAGTCATGTCCTGCACTAAATGTTACATTACAACACACGTGTTGGTTGCAGAGTTTTGTCTTTAACTGCTATCTGAATAAAGTGGACCATCGGTGGAAACAACGACTCTGGTGTCTGGAATTCAATCTTTGAACTCTGATATTGTTGAAATACTAAATTTGAAGAGACGCTGGAATTATATTATTGGACTTGAATGTGCTCAGCAAGAATCTTTTCAAATAAAAGAAACATCCTATCACAGCATACTGCATCTCACCAAACTCACATAAAAGAAACATCCTATCACAGCATACTACATCTCACCAAACACACATAAAGAAACATCCTATCACCCCATACTACATCTCATCTCCCTATCACACCATACTACATCTCATCTCGCACACAGTGAATAATTAAAAGAACATTCTTTCACACCATACTACATCACAACTCGCAGGGAAACTATACTAGAGATTTCACACCACATTAAATTCAGACCAAAGTATCACATCACATCCTGAATTA
Source organism: Triturus cristatus (assembly GCF_964204655.1). Taxonomy (NCBI): domain Eukaryota; kingdom Metazoa; phylum Chordata; class Amphibia; order Caudata; family Salamandridae; genus Triturus; species Triturus cristatus. Next base: position 5,015,988 of record NC_140593.1, on the reverse strand, counting down.
AACCACCATCCTACATCATACACCAAAACCCATATGCCATAGATCACACCAGTTGGCCAGACACTCACAGACATCCAACATTCCATCCATCCAACATTCCACGCCACACTCATTCTGGCTGAGCAGCAGATAAATGTAAGTTACAACAGTTGCAAAGATAGTATGGTTAAATTGCAGCTGCATTTGGCTCATCATGGACATAAGGTTTCTCTTTCTAAATATTAGTATTGTCGACAGGTGGTCACCTATTTAGGTCACCTACTGTCGAAGAGGGGTAGGAGGTTGACCGCGAGCGCATCAGTACCATTGTTAAAATGCCCGTTCCACTAACTCAGAAAGATGTGCGCGCTCTTATAGGTATTACTTCCTACTGTCGGGAGTTGATACCTAACTATTCTTTATTAATCAAACCCTTGCTTACTCTAACAACAACAAAAGTGCAAGAGCCTTTGCCTTGGACGCATGAATGCCAGCAGTCTTTTGAGCAATTGAAAACGGCGCTTTGTTCCGCTCCAGTACTTGGCACTCCCAATTGCAGCAAATCGCTTGTGTTGTATATCCATGAGATGGCTGGTTGTGCGCTTTCTGTTTTAAAACAAAAATTTGGAGATAAGCAACGGCCATGTGCTTATTTCTCTGCTGTTCTTGGTCCAGTCGCGATAGCCCTCTTGTGTTGTCTAAGAGCGGTGAAGGCTGTGGCCACTTCAATCAGACAATCAGCTGGACTTGTACTGGATACTGATCTCATAGTCGTGGTACCGCATGCTGTGGACACGCTTCTATATAAGACAAAGACACAGCACCTCAGAAGTGCACCAGTGAATTGACATAGTTTGCTAAACATATTATGATCAAAAGATGTGCCACTGTAAATCCAGCCACGTTACTGCCACTCCCTTCCGACAGTGATGAAGTTGGCAAAAATAATTTTATCTTCCGGATTGAAGAAGAGACGAAAGGACGGGTAGACTTGATTAATGTCCCCTTATCTGACCCAGTGGGGAAACTATGTGTCAATGGCTCTTGTTTTAAATTATTAGATGGCACTACAACTGCTGCTTATTCTATTACTACACTGCGTACAGTAGTAGAGACATCACAAGTCTCTTATCAGTTGGCTCAGGCTGCTCAGTTTGAAGCCCTTATTCGAACTTGCGAATTAAGTGAGGGACTGGTTGTCAATATTTATACTGACATCCAGTATGCCTTTGGGGTCGCACATAATTTTGGGAGACTCTGGGCATACTCCTTACTTCTCGTGGCACCAAAATCCAGCATGGGCACCTTATATTGCGGATTTTGTCTGCTTTGACACTCCCTAAGAAATTGGCCATAGTGAAGTGTAACGCCCACTGGAAGGTCACTGATGATGTGGGTTAAGGAAATGCTTTTACAGATCAGACAGGTAAGGAAACGGCTTGGACAAAGATGAAAAGAATGTTTGTAGCAGGCCCAGCTAGGTGGGTGCCTGAAGGTGTCATGTTTGAGGACACACTTGAGAATGTAAAAGAGATACAAAGTTAAGCTACAATAGAAGAGTTAGCAGTGTGGCAGAAAAAAGTACAGCACAATTGAACGATGAGGAATGTTGAATTGATAAGTCAGGAAAGCAGAGATGGATGTTGCCTGATGCATATGTTCTTCCTGTGGTTACGATGGCCCCTGGCTCAGCCCATATTAGTGCTTAGGGTATTTGCAAGTTGTTAGACCTTGTATGGCAGAATGACAATATTTCAAAGACAGCTGCACATTTAGTGAAGTACTGTATGGTCAGCATGATGCGCAATCCTGGAAAGGGCACCCCTACACTACCTGGTAATTGGGCACCACCCACTTTTTCATTTGAGGTCCTTCAAATGGATTACATAGAGCTAGAAAGAAGCAATAATTTGAAGTATGTTCTGGTGGTTGTTTGTGCATTCAGTAAATGGGTTGAAAGACTAAAGACAATACAGCCACTGCAACCGCAAAAGTGCTCCTGAAGGAGTTATTTCCTCATTTCGGCTTGCCTCGTTTGATCTGGAGTGATAACAGAAGATATTTTGATGCAAAAGTGATTCAATTGATTTGTGATGGTTTGCACATAAAGCAGAAGTTTCATGCTGCCAATCATCCACAATCAGCAGGTTTGGTTGAGACGTACAATGCAACTCTCAAGCTCAAGCTGGCAAAGACGCAGGAGACCACGGGGTTAAAATGGCCGGATGCTTTACCGTTAGCTCTTATGTCAACCAGAACAACAGCACATTCTAGGACAGGATTGTCACCGTACGAGGTCGTGGTTGGACGCCCGGCAAATGTCTGGGGCGTCCCGTGACCTCGGTGGTTCTCTGATATTGAGTATACGTTATTGATTGACTATCTTGGCCAGTTAACTGAAAGTTTATGTTCTATCCACCAACAGGTCTGGGATTCCCTGCCTCCTACACCAGAGGGATCTGGCCATGGGATTCAGCTTGGTGACTATATCTTAATCCGAAATGTTCAACGAAAGAAAAGTTTGGAGCTGGGCTGGAGGAGACCGGAGAAGGTCCTGCTAGCAACTCTTACAGCAGTAAAGATCACTGGAACTAAATTCATGTGACTCATTGTCGCGGGATTCCTCTACCCCTGCCCTATGACCAGTGGGTGAAGGATGGTATAGGGAACTCCGAGTGTGAGACAGTACCTCGGTTTGTCCTCTTCAACGATGCCAACAGAGGAGAAAAATGATAATGTGTTTAATGCAGCTGTTCCTCCGGGAATACGAGCTATCCAGGAGCCTCTTTTCATTGATCCCTCTCCTCTGTGCCTGGAGCCACTAGGTACAATGTGCACCCTCGTTTGAGGGACAGTGCACCAAAAGAGAAGAAAGATTAGACAGGGGTGGACTGTGTAAGTCAGGGTGTACTTTGCTATGGAACCAACGGTATTAGTTCAGGATGATGAGAGTTTTGTGCGCTGTTTGAACATTAGACAGGATTAATAAAAGTATCCTCTGGGGGTACAATACCCTGGTTGATGTGGGATACGAGCTTAGGACAGAGCAAGCTCCACCGCTAGTGCTCAAGGGCGCCAACGTATTGATGAACAATAGGAGCCTGTACCAGTGAGACTCTGACGGACACTGGGAACTTGTATACTAATTGGCATCTTGCCCCCTCCTTGTTTTTGCATTTTTAGGTCTTGCCTACGAAGCGCGCATGCACTGCATAGGCAAAAGACCTTTAGCCATCGCTTTGGCCTTTCAGCCAAAAACGTGCACGCGTTCCATTGCCTTCAATGGCAATGCATGCATGTGTGGCGATTCACTTGCGCGCGGCACCATATGGTAGCAATTATCGCTCCTGGCGCTGCTCGCTCTCACATGTGAAACGCTTTCACTTTTGCCGACACTTTTTTATCCAGCACTCGCCCCCTCTTTTCGCCCCTCCCCTGCTGCCTCCTTTTAGCGCGAGAAACGCGCTTGTTTTTCGTAGAGCTCAAATAATGACTAAAACGTGTATTGTTTATCATTCTGTGTGGGACTAAAGAACAAATCTCCGAAAATGGCACTGGTAAGGAACTGTTTGGACTTTTATACCAATGCAGTTTTGTTTAACCATCTGGCCTCTAGCAACAAGAGAATGCCTCTTGGTGTTGTGCCTACGCGTGTATGTGGGCGCCATATACACCGTTAATACTATCATAATACCAATTGTTAAATTATACTTACATTTAACGACTGGAAATACTGCTCTTATAATAGTATTCATACGTGCAAGTTTCTGACCGCTGATGAAATTATCAGCCCCAGAAAGAAATCGAGGGCCTGATTTGGAGCCGGGTGGAAAAAAGGGAATCCTCCGATTTGTGGAGAAAGTGCTAAATTCGGAGAAGAATCCACTGATAGAGTTCCTTCCATTATGGGTTTACTATGCAGAAGAAACTCTGGATCAGGGCTTTGGTTTCCATTGATATTATTAATACTTATCATGGAGGCGAGGGGCACATCCGTACAGCAAGCGAAGCAGTAACAGGAAGTCGCCTTTCACCGGGACAGTCAGTCCCATTGCATGTAGCGACCACCAGGGCATCAAGAAATAAGTGGTGGAAATAACTTGCATTGGTGATATGCAACACCCTCACTGGAAGTGATGCCACATCCCTGCCATACCCGTTATTTGAATGGGAATGTGTCTGTATTATAGTTTATGATGATCTAATATTCTGTGTATTCACCTTGCAAGAGTTCAGTTTAGTCACCTAGATAGTAATATTTGTATACTTGCTCATAAATCTCATCTACTGTTTTAATTCATGTCTGTTATTAGCTAGATCTTAGCCTTGGCACATTTTTAACAGGGCTTAGTAGTTGAAACACTCGCGGCTGAGATCTGCATGTGACATTCATGACCGCACACTAGCCTACAAAGCATTCATGACCGCACACTAGCCTACAAAGCATTCGTGACCGCACAACAGCCTACAAAGCATTCGTGACCGCACACAAGGCTAAAAAGCATTTGTGACACCACACCAGCCTACAAAGCATTCGTGACCGCACACCAGCCTAAAAAGCATTTGTGATGGCACACCAGCCTAAAAAGCATTCATGACCGCACACTAGCCTACAAAGCATTCATGACCGCACACCAGCCTACAAAGCATTCATGACCGCACACCAGCCTACAAAGCATTCATGACCGCACACCAGCTTACAAACCATTCATGACCGCACAGTAGCCTACAAAGCATTCGTGGCCGCACACTAGCCTACAAAGCATTCGTGACCACACACCAGCCTAGAAAGCATTCATGACCACACACTAGCCTACAAAGCATTTGTGGCCGCACACTAGCCTACAAACCATTCATGACCGCACAGTAGCCTACAAAGCATTCGTGACCACACACTAGCCTACAAAGCATTCATGAGGCACACTAGCCTACAAAGCATTTGTGACCGCACACCAGCCTACAAAGCATTCATGACCGCACACCAGTCTACAAACCATTCATGACCGTACAGTAGCCTTCAAAGCATTCATGACTGCACACCAGTCTACAAACCATTCATGACCGCACACCAGTCTACAAACCATTCATGACCGCACAGTAGCCTACAAAGCATTCATGACCGCACACTAGCCTACAAAGCATTCGTGACCACACACTAGCCTACAAAGCATTCGTGACCGTACACTAGCCTAAAAAGCATTTGTGACCGCACACCAGCCTACAAAGCATTCATGACCGTACACTAGCCTACAAAGCATTCGTGACCGCACACCAGCCTAAAAAACATTCATAACCGCACACCAGCCTATAAAGCATTCATGACCGCATACCAGCCTAAAAAGCATTCATGATCGCACACCAGCCTAAAAAGCATTTGTGACCGTACACCAGCCTACAAAGCATTCGTCACCGCACACCAGCCTAAAAAGCATTCGTGACCGCACACCAGCCTACAAAGCATTTGTGACCACACACTAGCCTAAAAAGCATTCGTGACCGCACACTACAAAGCATTCGTGACTGCACACTAGCCTACAAAGCATTCATGACCGCACACTAGCCTAAAAAGCATTTGTGACCCCACACTAGCCTACAAAGCATTCGTGACCGTACACCAGCCTACAAAGTATTTGTGACCGCACACTAGCCTACAAAGCATTCGTGACCGCACACTAGCCTAAAAAGCATTCATGACCGAACACTAGACTACAAAGCATTTGTGACCACACACTAGCCTACAAAGCATATGTGACCGCACACCAGCCTACAAAGCATTCATGACCGCACACCAGCCTACAAAGCATTTGTGACCGCACACTAGCCTAAAAAGCATTCGTGACCGCACACTACAAAGCATTCGTGACTGCACACCAGCCTACAAAGCATTCGTGACTGCGCACCAGCCTACAAAGCATTCGTGACCGCACACTAGCCTACAAAGCATTTGTGACCACACACCAGCCTACAAAGCATTCATGACCGCACACTAGCCTAAAAAGCATTCGTGACCGCACACTAGCCTACAAAGCATTCGTGACCGCACACCAGCCTACAAAGCATTCGTGACCGCACACCAGCCTACAAAGCATTCGTAACCGTACACCAGCCTACAAAGCATTCGTGACCGCACACCAGCCTACAAAGCATTCGTGACCGCACACTAGCCTAAAAAGCATTTTTGACCGTACACTAGCCTACAAACCATTCATGACCGCACACCAGCCTACAAAGCATTCGTGACCTCACACCAGCCTACAAAGCATTCGTGACTGCGCACCAGCCTACAAAGCATTCGTGACCGCACACTAGCCTACAAAGCATTTGTGACCACACACCAGCCTACAAAGCATTTGTGACCGCACACCAGTCTACAAAGCATTCGTGACCGCACACCAGCATAAAAAGCATTTGTGACTGCACACCAGCCTAAAAAGCATTCATGACCGTACACCAACCTAAAAAGCATTTGTGACCGCACACTAGCCTACAAACCATTCATGACCGCACACCAGCCTACAAAGCATTCGTAACCGTACACCAGCCTACAAAGCATTTGTGACCGCGCACTAGCCTACAAAGCATTCGTGACCGCACACTAGCCTAAAAAGCATTTTTGACCGTACACAAGCCTACAAAGCATTCGTGACCGCACAACAGCCTACAAAGCATTCGTGACCGCACACTAGCCTACAAAGCATTCGTGACCGCACACTAGCCTACAAAGCATTCGTGACCACACACCAGCCTACAAAGCATTTGTGACCCCACACCAGCCTACAAAGCATTCGTGACCGCACACCAGCCTACAAAGCAAATTTGATAGCATAGCATATTCACAGTGCTTTCTGTAGCAGGTTTGGACCTCATAGCACTATTATTCAGATGCCACTGTTCACCACTGCGCCAATCAGTAGTGAATTATGTTGCTCTTTGGTAAGACGCAAAACATTTGCAGCAATTGCATTAAAAATGAGCAGCACCATATCATACTTCATGGTATACTGACAGCTTGGTCTTTGGACTCTAGCAGCTGGAAATCACCACACATCATTCCCACACATACATAATATTCATTCTAACTGTGAAACAAGTTAACCCCTGGCGTTTTGGAAAAATAATACGCCTCTTGTGTAGATTAACTGGAGAAACTGCAGTGACCTCAAACAAAGCTGCCAGAGTTTGAGACTCCTTATGTGTGACATAGCATATACTCAGTCTTCCTATGTGTGACATAGCATATACTACTCAGTCTTCCTATGTGTGACATAGCATATACTCAGTCTTCCTATGTGTAGCATAGCATATACTCAGTCTTCCTATGTGTGACATGGCATATACTCAGTCTTCCTATGTGTGACATGGCATATACTCAGTCTTCCTATGTGTAGCATAGCATATACTCAGTCTTCCTATGTGTGACATGGCATATACTCAGTCTTCCTATTTGTGACACAGCATATACTCAGTCTTCCTATGTGTAGCATAGCATATACTCAGTCTTCCTATGTGTGACATGGCATATATTCAGTCTTCCTATGTGTAGCATAGCATATATTCAGTCTTCTTATGTGTGGCATGGCATATACTCAGTCTTCCTATGTGTGGCATAGCATATACTCAGTCTTCTTATGTGTGACATGGTATATACTCATTCTTCCTATGTGTGACATAGAATATACTACTCAGTCTTCCTATGTGTGACATAGCATATACTCAGGCATCCTATGTGTGACATAGCATATACTCAGTCTTCCTATGTGTGGCATGGCATATACTCAGTCTTCCTATGTGTGGCATGGCATATACTCAGTCTTCCTATGTGTGGCGTAGCATATACTCAGTCTTCCTATGTGTGACATAGCATGTACTCAGTCTTCCTATGTGTGACATAGCATATACTCAGTCTTCCTATGTGTGACATAGCATATACTCAGTCTTCCTATGTGTGGCATGGCATATACTCAGTCTTCCTATGTGTGGCTGTGAGAAGTTGGTCTGGCATATGCTGACCACTACTCATAGGGGACACCTTGCACAAGTCCAATTCGACTCTTATGGTGATAGGTTAAAAGACAACCTTTAAAGAAAGCTATCCTAGTGGTAGCTGTGGAGAGCAGCCTTCGGGCTAAGTCTTGAAGGAGTGTTAAGCTTATTGTTTTACCATGGATAACCTCCTGAATGACCAAATGAAAGAGTAGTCCACACAGGTATATATTCAAAATATATGTATTTATTCTAAGAACAACTCCCACTAGTCTTTTTATGAGGCTGGAGGCAAAGATACAATTCAATAAAGCATTAATAGTTTCAATAAATAGCACTGGTATCATAGGGCCCCAGGGGGGGGACCAAACCATATATTAAAAAAGTGGTATAAGAACCAAGACAATTCTGCAGACAGTGCCTAGGGCACTTAGGGTCGCTGGCCCCTTACGAAACCACCGAAGGTAGTGAGGAAGGGGACCTACGGGAGACGGTGCAGTGTTTAAACTACAGACGGGATCCCTATTAAACCCTATGGGAAATGTCGCGGTTGGAAATTGCAAGAATCTAGACACTTTTAGCAGGAGTTCGAGTTCAGGAGTTTTAAGTTAAGCTCTTGGAGGGCCCACATCCACGACCGATGTACCACTGTTACCTGCCCCAGGAAAGCCGGGTGCATAGGTTGTTTTCGATGTCGGGTCGCAATCTCGTTTTCAATGGAAAAACGTGAAGAACTGCTGCTAGCAAGAAGCATCGTCGATGTCGTGCAGATTGAAGATGTAGATCTTGAAGGAAAGGACCTGAAAGCAGAGGGGACAGAGTCTGGGTCACGGCACAGTGACCAGGGGGCTCAGGAGAAAGAGCCCTTCAATGTCGGGTGCTTCCAGGTAGAAGATGGGTAGCTTGGATCAGCAGCCACGGGGTCCAGGAGGCTTCAAGGATGGCCAGCTGCTGGAGAGCGACTGTCCCATGAAGGATGAAGGCCGCTGCAGTGTTAGTGTCCGGATTGGATCCACTAAGCCTTGGCAACCGCAACCCATGCAAGAATCAAGAAACAGCTACTGGTGCAGACCCACGAGATTTGAGCGAGGTCTCCAGTGAAGAGACAGGAGAGCAGGCCTGGAGCAACCAGGGGAGCTCTTGGAAGTGAAGATTGACCTCCGCTAGGGCTCACCAGTCGAGAGACAAAGGACCGCGGGAGGCAGCAATTTGGTGTGTGTAAAGATGCACCCACGGGTAGCCGGAGCAGGCTAGAGCATTGATCTTTGGCACAGATGCTGCTGAGAGGTTGGCTCAATAATTGGCCAAAGCACAACTTCCCCACTGGTCGGGTTTGTGCGCTGTGCAAGAGGTGGCCGGTGTCCTGGGGTATTGGGGATCTCGGCACCCATGGGGTCCACGGTACTCAGCCTTGCTGTGCACACTCACTGGCCTCTGGGATGCTTGGAAACCCAGGATAGGCAGAAGTCTTCGATGTCCGTAGGAGCAGCGGAGTTCCAACCGGGTCACTTGCAGTGTTTCAGGTGCCTGCCAAGCAGGGGGGTAACTCCTTTACCCCAAGGGAGATTTCTTCATTCAGCTGAGCAGCAGCTCATTGAAGGTTCAAGTCTTTGAAGTCCAAGATTAATCTGAGGCTCTGGGGACCCTGCACCCACCTTTATCCAGGGATTAGGGGAGTGTCTGAATCATAGCCCACCAATGAGAGTTCAGGTGGGAAAGGGTGGCTACACCCTCTCCCCTTTGTGTGTTTCCTGCCTGGGCAGGGGACAGGATGCCCCTGAACCGGTTTGAGGCGGTGTATGTGTAGTATCCTGGTCTGGTATGGTTTAAGATGTGCCATTGGAATGCTGACAATGTGATGCTGGATGGAATGTTGGGAGTGGGAATGGACAGTTGGAGAAGGGCTGAGCACCTGGAAGGCTGCTCCTGGTGGGGCTTATTACTGGCTTATTACTGGCTTATTTACATCTAACCTACATCTTGTAACCAACCTCAATAAATCTACTTGAAACCACCTCTTGGATCATGGCTTGATTACTACAGTATGCAGAGTAGGCACTGGAGAAGCCTACGTGCAAGTTTGAAAGACATCCTATGGTGCACCCACCCAGTTCCAATCCACATAGTCTGTCTGGGGAGGTGGGAGCACCTCCCTGCAACAAGATCCCTATTGTCCAGCTGCTGTGGCTGGAGTTCTGCCCAGCAACAGGCAGCCAGATTCGTGTGGGTGGCGGGTAGCATCCATTTTGTACTACGTGTGCACTTTTAAATTGGTGTCTAAAATCTGCCGCTTTTACCATATCACCCCTCTAGCAGGGGGTAATCATGCCCTCACTCCCATGGCTGGATTGGGGGTATGATTCCTCGATGTATGACATGGTTCTGTGCAGCCACTCTCAAGTTATCACGCTATCGCGATTACTTATAATGCGGTTAAGAGTATATGGTATGGCTGCACTACAAACAACCTCGCAATGGTTTTAACGAAAGTTGCAGAGGGGTCCTACTCAGGTAGGGGTTCCCCCTCACATATAACACTGGTTGGCAATGAAAAGGCGCCCGGAGACCTAAGTCCAACATCAAAAATGAGGGTGGAAAAAATGAGGCACGATCAAAAAACGAGGGGGAGACTACCCTAGGGCTGACAGGTCCAACACTGAATGACTGGAGAACTTGTCTGCAGTCAGACTGTTGCTGGGCAGTGAGGCTGCCTGCCAAGGCTACACCATCTACTGGCCCATCATCAGGGTTGTGAGAGAGCAGGTCTGGGAGAGGGTCACTCTCCTCCTCCTGTCCCTCATCAGTTGCCATGAGCAAGCCCATGTCAGCCATGTCCACATATGGTTTCAGTCTGTTTACATGAAGTACCCTGTGGGGACTTCTGGGAGTGCCAAGGTCCACCAAGTAGGTGAACTCTTCCTTCTGTTCCAATATGGTATGGGGTCCACTCCATTTGTCTTGGAGGGCTGCTGGGGCCACTGGCTCCAACACCCATACCTTCTGTCCTGGCTGGTACACCACCAGTACAGCCTTTTGGTCATGCCAGGCTTTCTGTAATTCCTGACTTGCCTCGAGGTTTTTTGTTGCCTTCTTCATGTACTCAGCCATCCGGGAGCGGAGACCAAGTACATAGTCCACAATATCCTGTTTAGGGGGTTTGAGAGGTAACTCCCATCCCTCCTTCACTAGACAGAGTGGCCCTCTGACAGGGTGGCCAAACAAAAGTTCAAAAGGGCTGTAACCAACCCCCTTCTGTGGCACCTCCCTGTATGCAAAGAGAAGTCAGGGCAGAAGGACATCCCATTTTCGCCTAAGCTTTTCTGGGAGTCCTCTGATCATACCCTTGAGGGTCTTGTTAAATCTTTCAACAAGCCCATTGCATTGAGGATGATAAGGGGTGATGAACCTGTAGTTAACACCACACTCCTTCCACATTGCCTTGAGGTAGCTACTCATAAAGTCTGTACCTCTGTCAGACAATACCTCCTTAGGTAACCCTACCCTGGAAAAGATTCCCTGGAGGGCTCTTGCCACCACAGGAGCTGTGATGGTCCTAAGGGGAATAGCTTCTGGGTATCTGGTGGCATGATCCACTACCACCAGAATAAACCTGTGCCCAGATGCTGTTGGTGGGTCAAGGGGGCCAACAATGTCAATCCCTACCCGTTCAAAGGGAACCCCCACCACAGGTGGCCTCAGGGGGGCCTTTGTGGACTTACCTGCCTTGCCACTGGCCTGGCAGGTAATGCAAGAGCTACAAAAACTCTTACAGTCCTCACTCATTTGAGGCCAATGAAAGTGAGGGACAAGCCTGTCCCAAGTCTTATTTTGGCCTAGGTGTCCTGCTAAGGGAATATCATGGGCTAGTGTGAGCAGGAAACCCCTAATCTCCTGAGGTATGACCAACCTCCTGGCTGCACCAGGCTTGGGGTCTCGACCCTCAGAGTAAAGGAGTCCATCATCCCAATATATCTTATGGGTTCTACCAGCATTCCCAGCAGCCTCAGCAGCAGCCTGCTGTCTGAGGGGTTCAAGAGTGGGGCAGCTCTGCTGCTCCAGGCTCACGTCTGCCCTAGAAGGTCCCCCTGTCCCCAAGAACTCAACCTGATCAGGCTCAAGTTCATCTGGGACAGTTCCTTCTTCAGGGGTCAGATCCTCTTCTGCTACAAGAGTCTCTTCTGACTGATCCTGGGGGAAGGCACTGCCTTACCCCTGCTACTCCTCCTCTTGGAAGGTCCTTGGTCCATTTTTCCAGGATCCAAGGCCTGTTCAGGTTCTGTCAGCTTAGCTTTTGGCCTTGTCAGGGCAAACACTTCTGCAGGAATACCCAGCATTACTGCATGAGTAGTCAGCTCCACCTCAGCCCATGCTGAGGTCTCCAAATGATTTCCTAGCAAACATTCTACTGGTAGGTCTGCACTCACCACAAACTTCTTCAGGCCAGTTACCCCTCCCCAAGAGAAGTTAACAACTGTCAGAGCATGGTTAGTACTGACATTGCTCTCATTGGTCACATGGTAAGGTTTCCCAAGTATGATTTGGCTGGGATCCACAAGGTCCTTAGTCACCATGGTGACAGTAGCCCCTGTGTCCCTGAATGCTAGAGACTCCCTTCCATTTATCCTAGGCTGTTGTTTGTATATGCCCAGACCACTGGGACTCACAAACAGGGACAGGTTCCCATCACAAACCAACACAGCCTGAGTAGGCATTCTGACTAGGCCAGAGTCCTCTCCAGATCCCAGGCTCAACCCTACTATACCCTTGTTCTGTGTACCACCACCTATAGCTGGACTAGGGGGAACAGGTGCCTTAGGGGCAGGTGTAGTGGTACTGGTGGAGTCTTTGGCCTTGTTACAGTCTGAAGTCCAATGGGTTTTCTGCTTACAGTTTTTATACCATGGCTTCCTTGGCTGTTTAGCTTTGTTAGAGTGGGAATTTTCAGATGCTGCTTTTTGGGGGCCTGTTGAAGACTGTTGGTCTTTTCCCTTTTCCCCACCCTTCTCAGAGTTTTTGGCATCTTCCTTTTTAGTTGCACCCCCCAAGGGCTGGACCTTTTGCTTGATCCTGGTTCTGACCCATTTGTCTGCCTTCTTTCCCAATTCTTGGGGAGAGGTCAGATCTGAGTCCACCAGGTGGTGATGCAATAATTGATTCTGACAGTTATTAAGAATCTGCTCCCTCTTGATGAGATTGTACAATCCTTGATAATCATTTACTTTACTGCCATATAACCAACCTTCCAGAGCCTTGGTAGCACAATCTACAAAGTCTACCCAATCTTGATTTTGTGATTTCTGGGTATCTCTGAACTTTAACCTGTATGGATCAGTGGTTAGACCAAACCCATCTATCAAAGCATCTCTCAAGATATAGTAATCATCTGCATCCTCTTCTCTTACAGAGAGGAGCTTGTCTCTTCCTTTCTCTGCAAAGGAGAGCCACAAGATTGCTGCTCACGGATCTACTGGGACCCTTTGAACTTTACAGGCCCTCTCAAGTGCAGTGATCCATTTGTGGATGTCATCCCCTGTCTGATGGGGGGCACAATCCTATGCAGGTTCCTATGGTCAGGAGCTTTCTCTCTAACTCTTGGGGTATTATTACTGCCACCAGGGGTCTCTAGACCCCATTTTCTTGAAGCTTTCTGAAGCTCTAGGGACTCCCTGTCTAATGCTAGCTGTTCTCTCCTGAGCTGAAGCTTAGCTTGCTCAAACTGGATCAGTCTGCATTTCCTCTCTTGGGAGGAGTCTCTTCTCTGAAAAGAGGCAGAGGTCCTTTTGGATCTCCCAGAATGGGCAGACTCCTCTGAGGGGGATCTGTTCCTCCTGTTTGGATCCACCACTCTCCCATTAGGGATGGAGGGAGTGCCCCTTGGGCCTCCACCTCCATGTATAGAGTGGTCTGTTTCTTCCAGGTCTAGTTCATTATCCTCTTCCTGGTCCTCATCAGAGTCCACCACCTGGGTGTCCTCTTCTGTGGAATGTCCACCCAACCGGTCTACCCCATCAGACACTAAAGACTGCTTGAAGTCTGCAATGAGCGGAATTTCTCTGAGACGTTGTGTGTTGGCACCTGTGGTTGTCTTCAAATGTCTAGCAGTTCACATCTCCCTAAGCTCAGCAAAAGTGAGATTGTCATTCCTGTCGACTGGGACCTTTGAAGGTCCTTCCAGGGCCTTATGGTCTCCTGATCCTGAAGACATTTCTAGTGTAGTGGATTGTTGCATCTACCTACACTAGGTGTGGCCTACTGAACCCTTTCTTGAGTTGTAGTCAAGGTGTGCTAAGCCCTCTACACACAACTCCTAAGTTCAGTAGAACTTATTGTATTCTAAGCTGAATTTATATGTACCTTTAGTACCAAAGTGGCTTTCACTTTAGAAATTCAATTTGTTATCTGGTAAAACAATGGCAAGCTTGAATCCAACCGCTGCACACCAATGTGGGAAATGTTGCGGTTGGAAATTGCAAGAATCTAGACACTTCTAGCAGGAGTTTGAGTTCAGGAGTTTTAAGTTAAGCTCTTGGAGGGCTCACACCCGCGACAGTACCGAGGTACCACTGTTACCTGCCCCAGGGAAGCCGGGTGCATAGGTCGTTTTCGATGTCGGGTCGCGATCTCGTTTTCAATGAAAAAACGTGAAGAACTGCTGCTAGCAAGAAGCGTCGTCGATGTCGTGCAGATTGAAGATGTAGATCTTGAAGGAAAGGACCTGAAAGCAGAGGGGACAGAGTCTGGGTCACGGCACAGTGACCAGGGGGCTCAGGAGAAAGAGCCCTTCAATGTCGGGTGCTTCCAGGTAGAAGATGGGTAGCTTGGATCAGCAGCCACGGGGTCCAGGAGGCTTCAAGGACAGCCATCTGCTGGAGGTCGACTGTACCACGAAGGATGAAGGCCGCTTCGGTGTTAGTGTCCGGATTGGATCCACTAAGCCTTGGCAACGGCAACCCATGCAAGAATCAAGAAACAGCTATTGGTGCAGACCCACAAGGTCTGAGCGAGGTCTCCAGCAAAGAGATGGGTGAGCAGGCCTGGAGCAACCAGGGGAGCTCTTGGAAGTGAAGATTGACCTCCGCTAGGGCCCACCAGTCGAGAGACAAGGGACCGCGGGAGGCAGCAATTTGGCATGCGTAATGATGCGCCCACGGGTTGCCGGAGCGGGCTAGAGCGTCGATCTTTGGCACAGATGCTGCTGAGAGGTTGGCTCAATAATGGGCCAAAGCACAACTTACCCACTGGTCGGGTTTGTGCGCTGTGCAAGAGGTGGCCGGTGTCCTGGGATATTGGGGATCTCGGCACCCCGGGGTCCACGGTGCTCAGCCTTGCTGTGCACACTCACTGGCCTCTGGGATGCTTGGAAACCCACCTCAGGGTAGGCAGAAGTCTTCGATGTCCGTAGGAGCAGCGGAGTTCCAAACCGGGTCACTTGCAGTGTTTCAGGTGCCTGCCAAGCAGGGGGGTAACTCCTTTACCCCAAGGGAGATTTCTTCATACAGCTGTGTGGCAGCTCATCGAAGGTTCATGTCTTTGAAGTCCAAGATTAATCTGAGGCTCTGGGGACCCTGCACCCACCTTTATCCAGGGATTAGGGGAGTGTCTGAATCAGAGCCCACCAATGAGAGTTCAGGTGGGAAAGGGTGGCTACACCCTCTCCCCTTTGTGTGTTTCCTGCCTGGGCAGGGGACAGGATGCCCCTGAACCGGTTTGAGGCGGTGTATGTGTAGTAAGTGTAGTGATTACAACTTACACAGAAATTGAAGAAGTATTCTTTATTTAAACTCTCAGCCGGACATATGCATCCTGTCCGTAGTTCACAGCCAGTAACAATGCCCAACGTACATTGCACTTTAAACGCTAACAACAGTTCTAGTAACAGCTGCCCGCTCGTGACAACACTTCAGAGTTAACACGAGCTTGCTCCATTTTAATTGTAAACATGCTCTCGTTCTGCTTTGCTCGCGCGATGACCAATTCCAACACCACGCGACCAAACAGAACGAAGCATGCGACACTTCACATCTCCTCCTTTACATACAACAAAAGAAAATTATTCACATACATAGTCTTTCAAAGCAACAGGACGTTTGATGACTCTTTTTGCTCTAATGTTGATGTTGCCACAATCTGTTGGAACAAACTGCTCACTCACAACCTTACCAGTGAGAGGTTGACACGCATCCTCATCTAAACCCAACTTCATGCTAGATTTCGAAGACGATGAACAATTAACTTTTGGTGCATTACATATAGCAACCCTCTTCAAATTCCAACACTTACCATCTTCCAAAATTACAGCATTTTTTTTTTAAGGCAAATACCCTCTGTGGTTGAAAAAACTTGCTGTCACTTTTCTTTGTAAAACCAGGTTTCCTGATTCTAACCCATTGACCCACCGAGATTTTGACATCCTTGGTGCTATATTTATTGTCATAGAACCTTTTATACTCATCATGTTTGACCGCTAAATTCTTTTTAACCTCTCCAGAGGACCAAACCACTTCACCAGAACATTTAAGCCAACCAGGGTACCACTTACCCCTTGGTTTCCTGCCCCTCATGAGTTCAAAAGGGGAAAATTTTGTCGAATCAGCAATGGACACTCTATAAGCCCATAGCGTTTTGTAAACTTGGATTTCCCATGGAACATTATTATGAGACGCTAATTGGATTGCACCTTTTAAAACTCTGTTATACCTTTCAACCAAACCATTACCACTAGGATTGTATAAAGAAGTGGTTTTGTGTGCTATACCACACTTAGCTAAATATTGAGTCATGGTTCCTGAGATAAATTGTACTCCATTATCGCTGATAATACTCGCCGGAGTACCTTCTGAAGTGAAGACTTCATCAAAGAATTTGATTACATTCTCTGTATCAATCTTTTTAATGATCTTGAGCACCGGCCATTTTGAAAATACATCCATCATAGAGATTATATATTTTTCAGAAACCCCAATAGGACCCATGATATCCACTGCAACACTTTCCCACGGTGCATTAGGGCATACAAAATCCCCCATAGGGAGTCTAAGGGTCTTAGGAGTTTTGTCAAAAGTGGAACACAGATTGCAATCCCTTACTAACCTCTCAACAGAAATGTCTAAAGCAGGCCACCAAAATCTACCTTTCACTATGCCTTTAGTTTTTGAAATGCCCAAATGTCCCTCGTGACACAAACTGAGAATCTTGTCTCTCAAAGCTAAAGGAGGAACAACTTTATCCCCTCTCATTAGGATTCCCTCCACACAAGACAACTCATTTCTGACTTCCCAAAACGGTTTAATGTCACAAGCATCCAACTTACGAGGCCATCCATTGGTGACGCATTCCAAAACTTTCTTTAAACACTCATCAGAGGACACAGCTTGAACCCATTCCTCTTTCTCAAAAGAATCTGAACCATGATCCCACACAACCGCAACTTGCACACCGTCCATAAGATCATCTTGGTTTTTGATCATTTGGACAGGCAGACGCGACAGGAAATCAGCGACCGCATTCTTCCTGCCTGGAAGATATTCAATATTGTACACGAAGTCTAAAAGTCTCATAGAAATCCTGGCAAGCCTGGAGGACACATTAATCATGCCAACATTTTTCAAAACTTTAACCAATGGTTTGTGATCACACTTGATCATAACCTCACTTCCCCACACAAAGGTTCCGAAATGCTCTAGTCCCCAAGCACAAGCAAGTGCTTCACGCTCAATCACTGCGTATCTAGTTTCCGCTGGAGACAACGACCTAGAGGCATATGCCACTATTGATTCTACCCCATTATGGTCTATTTGTGAGAAGACAGCACCTATACCTATACCACTGGCATCTGTAGTTATTATATTTTTTCCCTGAGGATCAAACCCTTGAAGTGCAGGGGCTGTACTTATTGCTTTTTTTAAATCAGTGAATTCTTTTTGACACTGACTGCACCATGTGAAACCTTTCTTTGTTTTTAGGAGTTCTCTAATATGGAATGTTTTTTTTGAAAAGTTTTCCACAAACTTAGCAAAAAACTCCACCATCCCCAAAAATGATTTCACCTCATCTTTGTTCTTAGGGCTGGGCACATTTGTAATAGCAGAAACTAGTTTGGTCTTGGGTAGAATCCCAGAAGCACCAATTTCATGTCCTAAATAAGTTACAGCGTTAGCAGCAAACTTACACTTGGATGGCTCAATGGTTAGGCCATACTTTTGTAACAAAGACATTACATGAAATAACTTTTCTTTGTGCTCTTGATTATCCTTGGCCATGATTAAAATGTCATCTTAGAAAATAAGCACATATTTTAGATGACCAAAAATCTTGAACATTAAGCGTTGAAATACTGCAGCCGCAGAGGCTAATCCAAAAGGCATCCTAGTGTATTGAAAACATCCTATGTGAGAAATAAAGGCTGTTAAATGTTTGCACGAATCTACCAATGGAATCTGATGATAAGCTTGTGATAAATCAACTGTAGAAAAGACTTTCATTCCTTTACATTTTGTAATCATTTCATTGATTTTTGGTAAAGGAAATTGATCAACCAAGATGTTATCATTTAAATGTCTCAAATCAATGCATAGTCTGAGCTTACCATTAGATTTCCTGGCTGCTACCAATGGAGAAACCCATTGAGAGGCTTCAACCGGTTCAATTACACCTTTCTCAACCAAGCTGCTAAGTTCCTTTTCCACTTCTTCTCTAACTGAGAAAGGTATATTGCGTACCTTGTGAACTTTTGGAGAAGGGTCAGGTTTGAGACGAATAAGGTGTTCAAAACCTTCCAATTTCCCCAATTTGCCAGAACAGACATCAGGAAACTTTTTTAATAATATTTTTTTAAGAGATTCTTCTTCATTCACCACCAAGACCTATTCCACCCCATTAGGATCTAGAATGATATCAAGTTTCCTTTGGTCCTTCCATCCCAACACAGAAGGACCTTTCTTTGATACATACAATTTACACAGGGCACTTCTGTTCTTGAATCTAAACAACAAATCCCTACAACCTAACAGTTCAATTGGTTCTCCATTGTAGCTTAACGGTGTAATATCAGCTTGTTCTAAATTGGAGCCTAACTTCATAACGAATTTATCCGCCCACACTGATTCGTTTACAATGGTAAAAGGCGAACCTGAATCCGCTGCGATGTAAACATTTACACCCCCTAACGAGATGTGACACATAGGTTTGCTAGAATCAATATCGTGGACAATGTTAAGCACAACATTACTCATGGGGCCCAAAGAATCATCTTCACTATCATCATTACTGGAAGACGGATAACCCTCTTCAATACATTTAACATGTTCCCTTTTAACATTTTTAGCATGACAAACTTTGCTGAAATGGCCTACTTTTTTACAAATTGAGCATCTTTGTTTGATAGCCGGACAACTTTTGTCGTTGGCTAGGTGATTCTTGCTATCACAACGATAACATTTGAAATTTTTGTCCTTTCTAGACATCTTATTTTTTACCACGGCTTTGGATGAGTTCTCTTTACTACGATTATGACCAATTTTTGCTACAGTATCTTGCTGAGAATTATCAGTACTCTCTTTTTTGAGTGCCTTGGCACATCTTCCCGACAATTCAGCTTTCCTAGCAATGGCTAAAACATCCTTAAGCGCATTACCACCATTTACCCACAACCTATCTTGAATAGAGGTATCATAGGCATGCATCACTACCTGATCTCTGATTAGCTCCTCTTCAATCGCCCCAAATCTACAATCAATGGCTAGCTTTTGGAGAGCAGTCACAAAATCATCAAAGGTTTCATCCTTAAGTTGTTTCCTTTTAAAAAATGTGAAACGTGTGACACCAATACAAACTTTTGGGGAGAAATAATTGTCTAGTTGTCTGATAGCTTGGTTAAACACATTATCATCTCCTGCAACAGTTTCCTTATTTACCTTATTGTAAATCCTTAAACCTTCTGGGCCTAAACTGTGCATCAATAAACCTTTTTTCCTGTTAGCAAACAAATAATTGATGAAATATTCCTTCCACTGTAACCACGGAACAGGTGGATCACCCGGAACACATAAGAACTCTTTTGGAGAATTGACTGTTATATTGGTGACAGGAGTAGCCATGGCTGCACAGTTTTACAATTTTACCCTTGGACCTGTTGATAAAATATTGTACAACCAATCAATACATAAAATTATGATGCAGATTTTAGGAATAATTGCTACCCATTAATATAAATCTAATTGTTAACTGTTGCGCATTTGATTATTTCAATATTATAAAATATTAGCAAAGTACCACATGAAAACAAACAATGCTTCTTTAAAGCTGATTAGTCCAAGTTGTGATGATGGAAGAAATGACTCTTGAACCAATGACCACTGTTGGCGCTACTATAAACTGCTCCAGAATCGATTTATCCAGATTCAGTCATTTAGGACAGTGCAATAATTTTCATTGTAAGTACAATTAAAACGCTATGGAGAACGTGTGCACACTGTGACATCCACCGCTTGTAACCAACACAGCAGTACAACCAGCTGCGCTCTCAATTATGCGCGAGCATGTAAGTCAAAGCACTCCAACAGGGCTTACGATGTTTAGGAAAGAGTTCAACCCCTCCGTACCTTGCAAAGTTACCGCTTCCTCAGAATAATGACTTAAACGTGATATCCTCACCCAAATCACGTCAGAGAACTGGCAAAACAATCCGCTGGTTGACTCGTTTCCGATTCACGCTTGTGAATGCTCCGTTGTCACCGACTTGAAGAGGAAATGAATTACTGCTTCCTGATTGGCCAATCAACTCGTACCAACCCGGAATGGATTTCCCGGCCAAAATAGGAGGCGGTTCTTCCAAATCACGAACCAATTAGGTTGGAACACTCGAAGAACACCTCCGACGGCAGCAGGATACGAACAGTCCCTCAGGGCTGGAAGCAGAAAATTGACGAAAACGCCGGATACGATGAAATTACGCGTGGATCTGCTCCGGCTGAGACCCAAGTCGCCAAATTGTAAGTGTAGTGATTACACCTTACACAGAAATTGAAGAAGTATTCTTTATTTAAACTCTCAGCCGGACATATGCATCCTGCCCGTTGTTCACAGCCAGTAACAATGCCCAACGTACATTGCACTTTAAACGCTAACAACAGTTCTAGTAACAGCTGCCCGCTCGTGACAACACTTCAGAGTTAACACGAGCTTGTTCCATTTTAATTGTAAACATGCTCTCGTTCTGCTTTGCTCGCGCGATGACCAATTCCAACACCACGCGACCAAACAGAATGAAGCATGCGACACTACAGTATCCTGGTCTGGTATGGTTTAAGATGTGCCAGTGGAATGCTGACAGTGTGATGCTGGATGGAATGTTGGGAGTGGGAATGGACAGTTGGAGAAGGGCTGAGCACCTGGAAGGCTGCTCCTGGTGGGGCTTATTACTGGCTTATTACTGGCTTATTTACATCTAACCTACATCTTGTAACCAACCTCAATAAATCTACTTGAAACCACCTCTTGGATCATGGCTTGATTACTACAGTATGCAAAGTAGGCACTGGAGAAGCCTACGTGCAAGTTTGAAAGACATCCTATGGTGCACCCACCCAGTTCCAATCCACATAGTCTGTCTGGGGAGGTGAGAGCACCTCCCTGCAACAAGATCCCTATTTTCCAGCTGCCGTGGCTGGAGTTCTGGCCAGCAACAGGCAGCCAGATTCGTGTGGGTGGCGGGTAGCATCCATTTTGTACTACGTGTGCACTTTTAAATTGGTGTCTAAAATCTGCCGCTTTTACCATATCGCCCCTCTAGCAGAGGGTAATCATGCCCTCACTCCCATGGCTGGATTGGGGGTATGATTCCTACATGTATGACATGGTTCTGTGCAGCCACTCTCAAGTTATCACGCTATTGCAATTACTTATAATGCGGTTAAGAGTATATGGTATGGCTGCACTACAAACAACCCAGCAATAGTTGTAATGAAAGTTGCAGAGGGGCCCTACTCAGGTAGGGGTTCCCCCTCACATATACCTCAGCACCCTGCCTTGTAGAATTAGCAAGGCCTGCCTTAGGGGTGACCTATGAGGATATATGCGTTGTATGTAAGTGGGATACAGGGTACCTATAGCCCTGTAAGGGGTGCAAGCACCACGTTACCCTGACTACAGTAGTGGTCTGGTGGTGTCAGTTTATATGGCTGTCCCAGGGGTGGCACAATAAGTGCTGCAGCCCTTGGTAGGCCTCTGAGGAAGCAATGCCCTGGGTACCTAGGGTACCATCTACAAGGGGCTAATAGGGTGTCCTCAGTAACCAATTGGTTTGTACCTAGAGTACTCACATCAGTTTAGAGAGGAAGCAGATAGGCTGGGGTCCTGGATAGCAGGGCCACAGCCTGGCTAGAGTCAGTAAACAGTCAAAACATCAGCAAAAAGTTGGGGGCAACTATGTAGTCGATGCCACTCTCCTACAGTGGCATGGCATATACTCAGTCTTCCTATGTGTGGCATAGCATATAGTCAGTCTTCCTATGTGTGGCATAGCATATACTCAGTCTTCCTATGTGTGGCATAGCATATAGTCAGTCTTCCTATGTGTGGCATAGCATATAGTCAGTCTTCCTATGTGTGGCATAGCATATACTCAGTCTTCCTATGTGTGGCATATTAATGTCTTATGTGTGGCACTTTTAATGCTGCATATTAGAGAACCTAGAAATGAATAGAGAACAACAGGCATGGTATGTAGTAAGAAAGATTTAATAAACTAACCCATGTTGTGTTATGCAAACGGTCTCAAATTTGGCCAGTGCTCATAAAGTGCCTACATAAGGTCACTGACCTCCCTTCTTTTGTTACTAGGGTCAGCTTGTAGCTATAGTTTGCATCTTAATAACCAATAAAATACTTGTTTTGGGAGCATGCCTACAGTTTAAAAAAGTTTAAGTCTAGTACACATTACAGAGAAAACAAATGGTTTGTGGAGCCAAAACAGTTTGTCAATGACAATGTGTGGTAATCTCAGAGAGCCGCCAGCAAGAAAACTCAAAATCCCGGTGCCACTTTCATGAAAGCAACATCTGCTCCATCACCATTGTAAACCGAACCAGGTTACAACAGAAGTATTTTAAAATGATAATTATTACCATGGAAACCGAAGTTTGAAACAGTGGCGTAACGATAATTGAGGGGGCCCCCCTGCAAGATACGTGGAGGGGGCCCCTCCGGACTTTATCAGGAGCTCCCCGGCTGAAGTGCAGTGCTGAGGGGGCCCCATGGAGCTTGGGGGCCCCCGCACTGCGGGGGATGCAGGGGCCTGTGTTACGCCCCTGGTTTGAAAGTTTTCTGTAAAAATACGTGCGTTCGCCAGTTTCAAGAAAATGCGCTGCAGGTTAAAGCACATGCTGCAGAGATCGCATTAATAGTGAACTGTGCAGAGGTGATTCAGCTGGCAGTGCCAACTCTGCCGAGTGCGTGCCACTGCGCTTCTGCTTAAACAGGCAGCAACCAGCTCCAGTGCTTGTCTCCGCCTTCTGCATCCGGCTGGGTTTGGCAGAGGCTTGGAGCGCTCTGGCAGCAGCTGTGGCTAAAGCTAGCCCAAGCTCTCTGTTTTAGGATGATCGGCGGTACTGGCAAGTTCATGAAGTAGTGCACGTTGCTTGGCCAAATGACTGCTACCAGCCAGCAGTAAGAAACTGCACTGAACCGCGAATCCACCCCTGGCGGTGCTGAGTTATGAAGGATGGCCACATCATCTTGTGCGTGTTGCACTGCCACATCATCTTGTGCGTGTTGCACGTCCACATCATCTTGTGCGTGTTGCACGGCCACATCATCTTGTGCGTGTTGCACGGCCACATTATCTCGTGCGTGTTGTATGGCCACATCATCTCGTGCGTGTTGTATGGCCACATCATCTTGTGCGTGTTGTATGGCCACATCATCTTGTGCGTGTTGCATGGCCACAACCTCTTATGCGTGATGTGTGGCCACATCATCTCGTGCGTGTTGTATTGCCACATCATCTTGTGCATGTTGCATGGCCACAACCTCTTATGCGTGTTGTATGGCCACATCATATTGTGCGTGTTGCATGGCCACATCATCTTGTGCGTGTTGCATGGCCACATCATCTAGTGCGTGTTGCATGGCCACATCATCTTGTGAGTGCTGCACGGCCACATCCTCTTGTTCGTGTTTCATGGCCACATCCTCTTGTGTGTGTTGCACGGCCACATCATCTTGTGTGTGTTGCACGGCCACATCCTCTTGTTCGTGTTTCATGGCCACATCATCCTGTGCGTGTTGTACGGCCACATCCTGTTGTGCATGTTGTATGGCCACATCATCTTTTGCAACACGTTGCACGGCCACATCATCTCGTGCATGTTGAATGGACACATCATCTCGTGCGTGTTGTATGGCCCCATCATCTCGTGTGTGTTGCACGGCCACATCCTCTTGTGCGTGTTGCTTGGCCACATCATCTTGTGCTTGTTGCACGGCCGCATCCTCTTGTGCGTGTTGCACGGCCACATCCTCTTGTTCGTGTTGCATGGCCACATCCTCTTGTGTGTGTTGCACGGCCACATCATCTTGTGCGTGTTTCACGGCCACATCATTTCGTGTGTGTTGCACGGCCACATCATCTTGTGCGTATCGCACGGCCACATCATCTTGTGCGTTTTGCATGGCCACATCATCTTGTGCGTTTTGCATGGCCACATCATCTTGTGCGTGTTGCACGGCCACATCATCTTGTGCGTGTTGCACGGCCACATCATCTTGTGTGTGTTGTATGGCCACATTATCTAGTGTGTGTTGTATGGCCACATCATCTTGTGCGTATTGTATGGCCACATCCTCTTGTTCGTGTTTCATGGCCACATCCTCTTGTGCGTGTTGCACAGCCACATCATTTTGTGCGTGTTGTACGGCCACATCCTGTTGTGCATGTTGTATGGCCACATCATCTTGTGCAACACGTTGCACGGCCACATCATCTCGTGCATGTTGTATGGCCACATCATCTTGTGCATGTTGCATGGCCACATCATCTCGTGCATGTTGTACGGCCACATCATCTTGTGCGTGTTGCATAGCCACATCATCTTGTGCATGTTGTATGGCCACATCATCTTGTGCGTGTTACATGGCCACATCATCTTGTGCGTGTTGTACGGCCACATCATCTTGTGCGTGTTGCATGGCCACATCATCTTGTGCGTGTTTTACGGCCACATCATCTTGTGCGTGTTGCACGTGCCACATCATCTCGCGCATTTTGCATGGCCACATCATCTTGAGTGTGTTGTATGGCCACATCATCTTGTGCATGTTGTATGGCCACATCATCTTGTGCGTGTTGCATGGCCACATCATCTTGTGCGTGTTGTATGGCCACATCGTCTTGTGCATGTTGCTTGGCCACATCATCTTGTGCATGTTGCATGGCCACATCATCTTGTGCATGTTGCTTGGCCACATCATCTTGTGCGTGTTGCTTAGCCACATCATCTTGTGCATGTTGCTTGGCCACATCATCTTGTGCGTGTTGCTTGGCCACATCATCTTGTGCGTGTTGCATGGCCACATCATCTTGTGCGTGTTGCTTGGCCACATCATCTTGTGCGTGTTGCTTGGCGATATCATCTTGTGCGTGTTGCATGGCCACTTCGTCTTGCACAGCTCCTGTCTGGGCAGCACGTGCGTCACAGGAAATGTAGCCCGGGTGCCACCCCCTGGCCCAATCATGATGTAAGCATGCCCGAAAGCAACACAAGCCCTTACGTTGGCTGTACATGTCTGCCAGACCCGCCGCTTGCTGATTATATTTTAAAACAGCTGCATCCCCCCCCCCCCGACCTGTGTCTTAGATAGGCGAGACCGGCCCTGCAGCGTAAAAGAGAGAGGGTAAGTGAGCCCAATTTAAAATGAGTCCCCTATCACTACTACCATGGCCTGTGATCGCTATAGCAACAAGTTCGCAGGCCAGAGCTCTGCAGTGCACGCAGATTAAGCGCCATGTGCCAGGCTGCTTGGAGCGCCTTGTGATCATCACCACAGCGTCAGTGCGGTGCTGCGGACGGACCACCACACTGAAATGTATTAGTCTGACGCCAGATGCGTGTACCTTGGCAGGCCTGACAGTAGTTAACGATGCCGAATCATGTTGTGTAAAATGCACGGAGGCTTTTGGTAGTCTAATGAAGATGTTGGTTTGTTAGGCGAGTGAAATTGTTCCAAGGAAGGTGAGCTGTGACATGTTGAATCTGCTTCACAGCACTAGCTTTCGCGTTTTGGAGTGAGCACAGAAGAGTGAAGTAACCTTGTCTTCGGGGTGTATTCCTCACATCAGACTTGTGTTGAAAGTTGGGGTGTGGCAGGTGCTGCAGCATCCAAGGGAGAGAAGAGACTACGGGCCATATTATCAAGGAACGGCGATAACATTATCGCCGCTTTAGTGGCAGAAAA